>NC_060262.1:10535385-11883599 GCF_021901455.1 Neodiprion lecontei | reverse complement strand
AAAAACTTAATTGAAATGCGTACCCAATTGAGTTAACGGTTCTAGCAAAGGTACCAACATAACGCTATTGATGATTTCGTACATATATTGTGACGATATATTTTCTCAACATTCAATATTCACTAATAACGTTATTAACTGGACGTCGAGATTCATTGTGTAAATTATTGTATATGAATATTACGATACACACGAGCAGAATTATCCGTTAGTGAGTTATGTTTCAACATTCTACGAATGTACGCTAAACCATTGGCAGTAAGGCTTTATCCAAACGAGTACAATAATCAGCTGTACTAGCCAGTCTAACTTTTTCAGCAGCTCACTCAATTAAGTTGATGATCGTATGTTGCAGTGGAAATGACACAAACTGAGTTAATGGTCGTAGTGAGCGCACAAGCACAGCTTGAATTTTGTATTTGCACATATGTTGTGATAATGTATTGATTAGCATTTATTACCCATTGAACAATCCTCAAGCAGCGAGGGCGTGAGGTATCTGGTAAATGTCGTATCATCTGGTAAAACACTGACAACGAGTAAGCGAGCACAGCGAGCACACGAGCACAAAAACCAGTGACACTAGGCATCCGACCACGAGCGAACATAAGCGAGCGAGGTTTTTAAAGCTAGTAATTAATTATAGTTACAAAATTCAATCTTACATAAAAGCTAATTTGATAAATTGTATATAATGATGCAAAAGCTTTATCTAAACAGACAAATAAAGTCTGTTCACAACAACCTCGTGAAAACCAACGTTCCTGTTGCGCGCCGCATAAGTCACGCGCCGCAACAAGCATCACACACTTTCCAGTCGCGGGCCACATTGGACAGCACCCACGACGTCACACGCGACGCTGACGCCACCCTCGCAGCCGCGCGCGTCTCGCAGTCAGCCCGCGTGGTTTCCCGCTGTTAAAGTGGAGCCGCGGCTGGGATAAGAGACCACCGATCTCACCGATCGACAGGATAACTTCGGTCTCACCGACATCGAGCCATAAACTACACTCAAGGTTTACCATCACGTCACCACCCACTTACACGTCGGTAACCACTCAGCAACACAATCCGACAGTGAGTGGGAATCGTCGCAGCCAATGACTAGGCCTGAGAATGGCCGTCCTATGTGTGTAAAGTAAATGAATAAATAAGGTATATGTAAAACAACTTCAATTCTCATCTTCGACATCACAGCGATCAACTCCTTCCAAGCGGCTCGGTCGAAAAAGCCATCAACAAATAGCGAACAACGTCGAATAACACAGATCTGAATCTGCTCCGTTCCGTCATTTCGTGCGGATTTGGTACATGGGACGACACGATTTTCAAAGAGCCGGGACGGATTTCGGAAATCTACTAGATTTTGTATGCGTTCCGTTCCGTCATTGCGGATTCCAGCGATCCGATCTTATATGAGACTGCATCGTGAGGCTTCGGTATTTATTTGAGAAATAACAGACCAAAGATTAGAAATATTATCTAGTCATCGATGTAAGATGGCGTTAGAGCTTGCGATCGGAAGTAGCTACTAGTGACAATCGATAAACAAGTTTAACTTGTGAAGAATATATTATATTTCAGAATAATATGGTCAAAGACTTCAAAAATGACGTTAAGGGCGTTGCCTATGCCTTGAAGAGCGCGCGCAAACAGAGACTCACGATTTTCCTTCTCATTTCCTCATTTTTGAAGATAATTAGGTTCTTAGGGGGTCATTTTGAAGGTAAAGGATAGATCTGTGTCGCCTTTTTTGCCGAATTTTCGATTTCGCTTTCAGATTTGCGTAAAACGTACTTGAAAGTACGTTATGTTTGAAGTGAAACACAGCGGACAGTGAATTTTTTTTCGCAATTCGGCGAAAAAGGCGACACAGATCTATTCTTTATCTTCAAAATGACTCCCTAAGAACCTAAGTATCTTCAAAAATGAGGAAATGAGAAGGAAAATCACGAAGCATAAAACAGCAAATTTTTCGCGCAAAAGGCGGGCGGCTGCTAGCGCCACGACTGCGTTGGCGGGCGACCATGCGAATTACAGGCGAGGAGAGTAGACTCAACACCCCCCACTACAATTCCCCTCCTTCGAATCCTCGTCGCTTGGCACGTGGATAGTGTTCCGCGCTTTTATTTTTGCTTGTGTTTTTCTACAGTGTTTTTTATTATTTCGAATCAGTATTTATTCCCGCGATGGCTAAGAAGAGAGGGAATGTGTCTTTGAAGAAGAAGAAACGACCCGGCATAAAGATTTTGGCTAAATTTCAGGAAAAAATGAGGTAAATCGAATTATTTATATGATTGATGGTGCACCCTCTCTGACTTCGAGATTCAATCACTTGAGTACGAACAATCGCAGGGCTTTAATTTAAGAAGGTACTTTCAAGAGCCGATAGTGCTGTTCATAATAGCAGTATACATTCATTCTCTAGTTTTTTTATACATACGAAAATATAAACTAGAATGCATTGTGACGTGTGGTACTAGCCCGGTTTGCATTAGTCGCTAAAATATGTCATCAATTTGTTACGTATTCAGGTTAAATGATCGAAATCGATATTCGGCAATTAGCATGAGTGTTTACACTTTGTCGATCATAAGGAATATTTTTATCACTTATTGTGACTACCTAAGTATCCAAGGTAAAATTACAATGTACCTGGCAGAATTTTCCATGCAAAGTAAATACGGCGCGTACGTATTAGGCCACTGAAATACGCGCGTTTTGTTTTTAGAAATAAACTTGACGTAATTCTGGGGTAATCATACATGCACACATTACTTACAAATCAGCCACCTACAAAACTGTCATCAAATCAGATACTACTGCCAAGTATAATTTATTTAGAAACTAATGATGATTTTGATATACTATAACTAATGATGACAAAAAAAAAAAAAAATTGAAATCAAAATTGAAATTCTTAAAAAAAAATATAAATTTTGATAAAAAAAAAAAAAAATTGGAGTACGTGGTATTTGGAGGGCCCATGTTTATATTGCCATTACAACATTGATATTGCTCGACTTGTATTTTCTTGTGCTTGTTTTAAAAAAGCCCGCCTTTACCACTATCTCCAATTTTTTTTTTTCAATAAAAATTTTTTTTTTTTTTAATTTCAATTTTGATTTCAATTTTTTTTTTGTCGTTATAGTATATCAAAATCATCATTAGCTTCTAAATAAATTATACTTGGCAGCAGTATCTGATCTGATGACAGTTTTGTAGTTGGCTGTTTTGTGGGTGGCTGTCACATTAATATACTTGGCGAAAGGTTTTTGCAACAGAGGTGCTTTTTGGGGATATCAGTACTTTTTGTGGGATTTCGCTTGAACATTTAAAAATTTTGCTCGCTCGCTGCGCTCGCTCGATAGATTTTTGGGATACAGAATTAATATTTGAGACGAAAATAATCGGTGGAAAAGCCAAGTTAGAGCTTTCTCATAATTACATGTATCAGCTCCAAGGTCTTCTACACATTACGAATAGGAAGTGGTGCTATTTTATAGTTTGGACGTCAAAGGGATTGATTTTTGATAAAATAAAACGTGACGATAAATTCTGGACCGAAAAAATGGAGAATTAATGAGCAGATTTCTTTTACTTTTGTTTGTAACCCGAAATCGCAGATTCTAGACGCGCCCGACAACGCTCAATCCGCGAACCCCCTCAAATCATCGAAGCCCAGATAAGGCCGCGCGTAAGAAACAGTAAATTCACGACCGACAGACGACAAAACACTGTAATCTAAATATATGTACATATGTACATAAATATAATAGCTTTGTATATAGCTTACGTGCAATATTTCTGTGATTTATGTTTAGTTAGTTATATGTATTACTGTGCTAAAAATTTGCTAGTCATATCGTTATAATTATATATCTTATTATTCATTCCAGGAATACTTTCTGCAGTCGGACCAGACTGCGTGTATACCTATATATTATGTAAATATTCTATAGCCTATTTTTTCATTACTATCTGTGACCTGCACTCGTGACGTACTACTTTCCATAGTTTGCGCTTTCTATATAATTTATTTAGCCATATAATGTATACAATGCTCGATGCTTTGTTATATCAATTTTCTTTATCAAGATTACTGTCATGATTCACTTATACTGTTTCAATTTAATTTCTATGAGATCCTTCTCATAGAGATTTCGTGATTATGTTTATTAAGTTTAAACGAGTTCAATTTTACTTTTACCATTTTATATTATTTTTCATCATTTTGTATTTGTTTGGTGCAAACCCGATCATGGTTGGGAGGTAGGGACGGGTTAGGCGGGTCTCTGTTTGTTAGCGACCTCCACGTGGTGAGACCTGGGAGATTGATGATATTTTCGTTGCTATATCATGAATTTGCTCACAGCTATTCGTTGCATTTTCAATTTTAAATGACCTGTGACGACGTCTGGCCGGTATTCGTAAATAGTTACGTATTATTTTCGAGACTGTATTAGGAACAACTCTCAGCCGATCAAGCTATGCTTTGAGCTGCCTCAAGACAGTCCTGCAAATCGAACCTGACTATGAATACCGGCTATTAGACTATTACCAGTCACGTGATCGCATTGCGTAGAAATACGGACGCCGGTGAATATAATTTTCGTTGAAATATGAAGAATGTATATCTATATCAACATACGTATAAGGAATTCTACGTCACGTCAATCAAAAAATGACCTCGTATTTTTTCAATCTATTCATACTTTTTTTCACATGAAATAAAGGTAAAAAGAATCGACACGCATTTTGGTGTTCGTCCGAATTATGTTTGTTTTCGAAAGTTACAAGACAATCATTCAATTTTGATGCAAAAGGAGCTCGCATATATCCGGTTCTATTCGACGTAAAGACATCATTTACAGTGCATTCGGAAGGTGAACGAATAAGCTTTCATAAAAAAAATTCAATGTTGAACATTATTGAAAATCCCAATTTTTATAAACAATTCAAATGTTTGACGATTTTTACCTCATTAATGACAAGTTGTTGAATTATAAAAAACATAGTTTCGGGTTCCTTATTAAATTCTGTATTACTAGTAAATTTTTCAAGTGGAATCTGAAAGGAGTCTACTTTTTTTTTCTATTATTCATCAGGCGCTGCGTCGTGCCGAGCGCGATACACTGGGCTGTTTAAAAGTATTTGAAACCGAATGCCCGTGAGGGGTGGAAGAGGATAGCCGCGTCACCCGCCCCACTCCGGCGACAGCTCGGCTACTCCGTCTCACTTTTTTCTTTACCCTCTCTCTCGCCACGGTTAACGCGGGAAGCGGAGTAGCCCGCGCTTTCTAGCTAGGCAACGCCCTTAAATCGGAAACGTTCTTGGAAACTGATTACACATTACAGTTTCCAGTGTTATTCCTGTATGTGGAAAAAATCATCTTGAGGTCGTGCCCATAAAAGAATAAAAAATATCGGTTTTTAATTTTTTTAACAATGACGCACCTTTAGGAAAAATCTGAAAAAAAACAGAAAATTACACAAAACCAGACGTTCAAGCTGTCGAAAAGAGAAGGTGATCACTTGATAGAATCTACCGGAAATCAGCAATCTAAATGTTCAAGAATTTCTAGATGCTCGAGTTTGCTACCGAAAAATCTGAGAAAATCCCTGACACGTGTACAGATGTCTGTTGAAATGGTGATTTTTTTCATAATTTGCGAAGTTAAAATGGCGGTTTAACACGGAAAAACTGAAAATCGCGTGTTTTGGCGATAACTTCGAGGAAAATGGAGTTAGAAGGCTAAAATTTGGTATCGGTCAATCATTCATCAATAGAAAACAGAGGGTCACTTGCAGAATCCATTCCGAGCGGAGACACTTTTGGCATGCATACCAGGCTATGCCGAGTAACCTTCAAGAGTTGTTAAACTCCATCTTGATAGTGAAATCCTATTAAAAATTTTATTAAACTCTTTGTTGTGTGAGTGGGCTCAGTAGCGTCGGTTTGACGCAAGTGTGTAATGGTATGTCGTGGAGAGTACAGCACGAGAGCAAGATTCACTCGTGCCCTAGCCTCCATAGCGTTCGCGTAATTGTCAGTGTGTCTCAAATGAATAAAAAGTAAATCATCCAATAATCTCAATCGTTTCCTCCTACCCCTTTCACTCCTGCGTGATCGAGAACCCGAGGATGCACCCCTACTAGTGTGTTTTCCCAACTATAAATATATCACTCTTCTATTTTCTTTTGTTATTGAAAAAAAATTGTTGATTAACAATATTAGTATTATGAAGAAAATTCATAACAATAAAAATGCATCCATATGTAAATCGATGTAAATGTCAACAACGAATCTTATAGATGAACAATACAAATTTGTGCATAGACTTCACTCAAACAACAACATTATCACTAATCGGGGTTTTCCCCTCTTATTTATCAATAACTTTCTCTATCGGAATGTGCTACACTTGCTTCTATTATATCTATATCGCAAAATCTATTATGTATATCATATAATCTTTTTTGTACTATTATATTACAGATACTGGACACCTCGATGTATAGCCATCGTTTTACTCGATTCGTAATTGATCGCGACCAATTCAGTTTTGTTTTGGTCGTGCTTTTTGACAACGCTGCTAAACAAAATGTTAAGAACTTGCGAATAATTTTATCCTTCAACGCGTAACAGTCAGGGATAATAAAATCGATGGCATTAAATTTTGTTATGTAAAAATCTTCTAAATTTAAGCCATTGTATTTTTTTGTGGGTGGCAGTTAAGCTCTGAAAGTTTCTTCCATTGCCAGAAAGAGATGAAAAGTAAATTTGTGTACAAAAAACATGGAATCATAACCACTAATACGCTTCATACGTGTCAATTTAGCATAAATAAACGACTATGGTTTCTTCGAAGCCACCGCCGATAAATATTTCTCACACGATACTTGATTTTTCGGAATACGACTTATAATGTAGCCTAAAATTGTTTTTCTTTATAGTATTAAGGTAGTAGTCTGGTAACTTATGCCTATTTTTATGACTTTTTTGGAGGGTGGTTTTTTATAGGAAAATAAAAATGAATTATCTTGAATATTTAGAGTGTTTTTATTTACGTATTGAAAATATAAAAAAAAATTTATTTGAAAAAATTTAATAGTTTATTACTATTATTATTGTCATTCGAAGTTGGAACCTCAAAAAAATGCACGTGGGTGGCCCGGGTGATTTTGGCTCTTGATGTTATCTGAAATCAAATATTCTTTATTATTCCTAATCTATGGACATGTCATTCTGGTTGGAACTACTGAAGTTAAATTTCAAGGGTAAATAACAAAATAGCGGACTTTGAAAAAAAAGTCCTTTTATTTTAGCAAAGAAAGGGTTGTAAAATAAAAAGTTGGGGGTGAAAAAAATTCTCGTTAGTACCGACGAGAACTATAAATGTGTAGAACAGCCTGTTAAAATTTGAAAGCAATCGGTTCAGTAGAAAAAAAAGTTAGGACCCGGGCCGACCAGAAAAACAATGTTTTGAGAAAAACGCGTTTAAAGTTCAACAACAAATTTTCATAAGTAAACTTATACTTACGTCAATCGTCTATGCCTGTGAATAAATATATATAATATAAATATATATAATAGAATAACACAGTCAACCCAGGTATAAAAAATGCGCGCAAACAATAGAAGGGTCCAAGCGGTTGCAGCTGCTGGTCGACCTTAAAGGTTGGACTCCGAGGCGCTCTAGGAAACTCGTTATAACTCCCGAAATATTCCGCATTTCCGTCTAAAATTTTCACAGTATATTCTCAAGACATTGTACTTTCAGATTTCAGATCATTCTACTTCAGCAAAAAAAAAATTTTCGATTACTACCTTAATAGCAAGGTTTAACATAAGTTTAAGATTTGGCATTGGTTTTTGTGAGCTATTATGCCACGTGGCTTCGCCCTTTTCTTCGGTAGTATTTAGTGTATCCAGGAATTCTGATGAAAACTCACTGTCGTCCTCTTCGTAATTCCCCCTGTTGACATTTTTTATAAATTGAGATATAGTGACAATTTTCAAACTGTCCTTGAATGTAATAGAATTGGGAATTTCGTGTCTCGTCCTGATAATGCAAAATAAATTTATAATACAGTCTTCTGTAAATCTTGAGCTAAAGACGAAAGTAGTATAACAAGGGGGGTTCTGCGTAGAAAAACTTTCTTTACCGACCAAGCCGACCAATCCGCCTATACATGCATCCCAGACGCAAACCCTTGAAAGTTACCCCCCACTCTCGTAAGATAAAACGTGCTCTGCCGACCGTTCGTCAGTAAGAAAATCTCCCAAATGACCATGATCATCGTAAAAAATCCCCAAAATAACCATGATTGTCGGTAAAAAATCCTCCAAATAACCATGATCGTCGGTGAAAAATGCCTCAAATTTCCGTGGTGTTACCCCTTGTGGGATAAGTTGTGTTCTTTGTCGGTGAAGAAAATCATGCTCATCGAGCGGGATCGATAACTGAATTACCGAGCGCATTCCGTGAATCCTCAGGCGTTCGAGCGGTCCTCGTGGATCCTCGAACGTTCGACCGCGAATCCTGGCGTGTGTCAGGTTTTGAGAGCTTCCAGAAGGTTCGAGAAGATTCTCACGGCCTTGAACGAATCTAGACTAACAAACAATTCGTCCGACGTGTTTCGACTCGACGGTGAGCGGCATGCGGTCAAAGGATTTCGATGCGACGTTGAATTCTGAAAGACCCGCTCTGGCTTTGAACGAATTTTAGACAAACAATTCTCGGAATCGTCCGACGAAAACAATACTCGGAATCGTCCGACGAGTTTCGACTTGACGGCGAGCGGCCTGCCGACAACGGATTGCGGTGCGACGTCGAATTCTGGAAGGTTCTGAAATTTGTATGCGGCTGCTTCGACCCTGAACGAATGTGGGCTAACAAACAATGCGTTCGACAAGTTTCGACTTGACGGCGAGCGGTTTGGGACCGTGAGAAAGACCTTCTTTGACCCTGAAAGATTCTCGGAATCGTCCGACGTAAACAATACTCGGAATCGTCCGACGAGTTTCGACTTGACGGCGAGCGGCCTGCGGACAACGGATTACGCTGCGACGTTGAGTTCGTGAGCCCTGTGAAGAAGCCGCCTCGGTGTGTGAGTCACGTCGGTGTTTACCCATAAAAGGGACCATGTCAGCGTAGAGCGGTCATTGTAGAGCAAGCTTTGCAACTCTATCTTTGTCAAGTGTGTGATCGAAAGAAGAAGAAACATGGATTCCGAAAAGTGTTTGAAATTAATGCAAATGATGGAAACGGCGTTCAAGATTTTATCTGAAAAATCGTCACCGGCAGAGATTGCAAAATGGATTCGATTCGGAACCCAAAATATCAGGCTTTTGAATAAAATCTTACGCAACAACGCCTCAACGGGTCAAAGCTTAAGTTTCTCAAATTGAGAGAGAATTTTTCAACGTTCGGTTTTGACAGACAAATGGATTACGCAAAAAAGATTACAATACATTTAATACATGTCTTCACTCAAAGTTATGTCTCGAAGAATATATTAAATCATGAATAGTGTTCGAGTAATTATCTGCCGATATTATAGCTTACATTGTGTGGCACAAAAATATCCAAACCCTGTGATCATAAATGAATAAACAGAAGTCAAACCAGAACGGATCTGAGATAGCTCGCAGAATATAATAAGATGAACTTTCGAGGGTAACAGAGCCCAATAAGGAAAAACCAAGGCCAGCAAAACCTTGTACGGCGACTCATTTGTTGTACAGAATGGCGGACGTACGTTTGCATCATGTGCCAGGCAGCTGACGAATTGTTTTCGAATTGCGTTATTTAATTAGAGCCAAGTTTTCTGTATATTTGAACCCTTGTCCTTTGCTTCTTGCCACTATCAGCTGATTTCTGTTGGCACCGGATCTACGCTTTTTCGGTGAACCCACATGAGGGCGGCAATAGCATATTTGCATCCACCTGTCAACCAAGATACTAAACTGAAGATACTTCACATATATTTTACGTCAAAACGCATTCCTTTGTACATACTGTGACGTGGATTTTTCCCGCTCCTCGGTCACTCGGAGAAGATGACCGAGAACTTACCGCGTGCACAATAAATCGGCGTCCACGATGTACCCTGGACCTGAAACAATACCGCGAAATTTGTTGGGCGCCTGGCGTGATCAACACGCCTCGAAATCGGTAATACGATATACCGCGACCATATACTCGGTAGCTCAGTACCGCGGAGAGGGGAGGGGTAATTTTTGGGTAGAGAGAGATGCGTCACACGTACGCCAACAAGTTATTTCACAAAGCGATAATAAAATTAGACAATATATTTCCAAATAGCGATAATACAGAAAAAGAAAATAAAAATAATAATAATACTGCGAAAGTTTTTCCTCGCGACTCCAAACGCAAACGCTTAGCTTTAGAAAAAAAAAGAAAGAGCAAACAAAATAATCAGTAAAAAAATGAATGTATCCAGAAGACCTCTACGGCTTACGTGCGCTAGTCGCTGTACTAATCATAACCGCTAATTTACACACAAAAAAAAAACCAAAACCAAATAGGACCCGACGCGCTGCCCGCATCGTCCTCTACAGAATGGCGCTAATCGCTAACTTAATACTAAACCCCTTGACGGAAACGAAACCGAATTCTCGGCCGACGCTGTCCGCGATCGGCAATAAATCAATCAAACGAAAAAGAAATAAAATTGCTTATGCCTACGGGCGCTGGTCGCCAACTTATTACTAACGGATTATACTAAAAACCAAACGGAAACGAGGCTCGTCGCGTCACCCGCGACTATCCTCTACAAAAGAATATTTCTACTAGCACGCACCCGAGCTCAACTTTCTCCGCGACGGCGGGACGCGGTCGCGAATTCGAATGCTCCCCGTTAGACTGCTTGCGACCTATACGAGAACTGAGGCTGTATCCGACTAAGTTGAAGTGACCCCGTGTAACGGAATTTGGTTACACTCAAACTCGAGGCAATAATGTCTCGGCTCAACCCGTGACTCGACTCGATCTCCTCGATCACCCGAAATTAACGCTACTTCCTTACGCGCAACTCAGGCTACGGTCACCAAGCAGATGTATCGGGTAAAGAATCTCGAGTACTGTCGCTAACGCCAATCCTTACTGGCTATCCGTCCTCGGCAAGCCTTTATTAACTATCTCTCGAGATTCTCTCGCAAGAAGGTTAACAGCGCTTACCGCTCCACATCCATGCCACGAATTGCTCCACTCCCTCGTGAACATGTCCGTCCATCCTTCCTCGAAATCTCTATTTTCAACCGCGCGACAAAAAAAAACAAAACTTCACGGACTTGCTCGCGACACACGTTATACCTAGTCGTTCGCCAGAACTCGAGTGATTTCGGATGGCCGCAACGCCGATCTCGTCACGCTAATCCTTCGTGACGTCATCACCCTAAGAATGCGCAACAATCGATCTGTCATCGATTTTGGGGATTGCGCAACTTGCCGCGCACCTGTCGTCGCTACGCGGCGCAGAACTTGAGGCTAGATCGCGATGTCGTCTCCCGCGCAGCTCTACGGAGTCCTGGGGTTGGGCGGGTCGGTGCTCACTCGTCGCTAGCTGGTCTCTTGCGGTTGCCTCGGTTGGGCGTAGGCGGGGTGACCGGGGAGGCTGCGGTGCGCCGGCCGCCAGCGGGAATCGCGTCCGCCTTGGATTCCCGCGTTGCAGGGATCTGCGTTGTCTCCCCCTCCGCAGCCTCGGTGTCCTTCCCGCGAGATCTCCGCCTTTTCGCCTTGCCTCGAAAGATCTTCGGCGTCGGAGTTGGTCGCTGGAGGGTAGCCGGTGTACTCAAAAAAACATAAAAAAAACAAAAGCCTGTAATATCTTGGTCGTAATGCGCTATTTCGTCCCTGTCAAAGCTCGGGTGCGTGACTCCAGTTCTGGCGCTCTCTAGGATTATTCCGCGACTCGATTTTCGAAACCCTGATTCCTGGATCCCGCCCAGGGTTCAGGGAGTCTCTTGTAACGGGCAGGCCTAACCGAAATGCCATGTTACAATACATACCAGCTCATACCGCACACTCGTGATATTCATCAGATTTTATTGAATCTTGCCCTTTGTTCGTGCCCTTGACGTACAATTTGTCACGCATTTTGTGCCCTGGACTGATATTTGTTCCACAGTCCATGCTGAGCTCAGTGACGGACTTTCTCGTGCAAACCTAATTATAGAAAAGGTATAACTGTCAAGTTACGTATATAGTGGAAAGTGTGTATGCTCATCGATATTGATAAATAAATAATCTCTGTAGACTCTTCTAGGTGTATAGAAATGTATAGAAAACAGAATTAATGAAGTAGACTGCGATTGACGTTCATTGTGCCATTAGAAGGCATTTTCTACAACCCCACGTGAAATAATGAAAATTTTAATGAATCACACTCATGTATGAGAAAGAATCCACAATTTCTCAAACAAATTTCATAAATTTAGACCAACATGATATAACTTACCTACTGGGTTTACTCCACGTCTTTCAGCTCCAGTGGAATCTTAGTTTATATTGAAAAACTTTGTCACCATACCTGCATCAATTTTTGGTACACTGTTTGAGGTTGCCTTTTGTAAATCGTGGGTCTTAAGTTCACGTTTGTGGGAAATTATTCTAGTTACACATTCACAAAAGTATCAAGATCTATAAATGAATAATGTTAACCCACCACAGGAACCACCCTGTTTAAAAGTGGTTGATGTATCAAGCAATCGCAGCTTAGCCCAAAATTCAGCAATTATTCTTTGAATAGAAATAACGATAATTTGTTCCGAAAACGGTTACGAAAAAAAAATGATTACGAAATAACACTAAATTCTGCCACTGTTAAATGAAAATCCGCCACTTATCCGAAACGTTGATTCCACTCTCTAACTTCGTTGCATGTTCCGGCACGTTTGATTATTATTATTTAAGTTTAAGTTGAAGTGAGCTACAATCACGGTCGTAAATAATCCTAACGAACCGAATAAATATACTTATACATCTTATACACGTATATAGTATACGTATATAGTATAGTATAGAGTAGAGCTCACATCGTGCTGCTAAATTAACACATATAAAAGTTTGTTAAGTGATAAATATATACATGGTGGTGATCTATTACTTATAAAATATTTCTTTTCGATCTGAAATATAAATTAATAACATCCGAGTGAAATTGTCTGAAATTTATAGTAAATTAAACATCTGACATTTCCTAACCTAAAATTACTCTGTTATTATTGTTATTATTATCATAAACTCTACCACTATTATAATTGTCAGTCACCGCGCAAGTATGCGCCACCTATACTGGCCGTTATCTCAAAAAGTAGCACAACCGGTAATACAGTTATCTCTCTAACAACATATTTGTAAATAAACATAAAGACTTACTACATATATAGATTTTAAATAATTGCTCAATTCATACGTCACAAAATGTCAAATCCTAAAACAGTTAAGGGCTCTGGGGGTACGAAAACACCACAAAGAGAGTGCAAGGGATGCTCCCGAGCTGTTGTGCAAGAGGTAGTGAACTGTGGCAAGTGTGAGGCAGCATATCACCCATCCTGTGCTAAATCAACGACAGTACTACCATCGGGAGGATTTCAGCGTTGCTGTGGACCGAAAAAAACACTGTCATATGATGATATGTGTGAGTTAATAAATACACTCCGTA
This sequence comes from Neodiprion lecontei, assembly GCF_021901455.1. Taxonomy (NCBI): domain Eukaryota; kingdom Metazoa; phylum Arthropoda; class Insecta; order Hymenoptera; family Diprionidae; genus Neodiprion; species Neodiprion lecontei. The sequence continues at coordinate 11,869,908 of NC_060262.1, read as the reverse complement.
CTAATATGGGCAATGATATCAATGCAAGTGCCATGACTCTGAAAGGAACATTTACTGAAACCACTGAAGCTCTGTCAAAAAGGTTAGTGGTAGTCGAAAGTGATACGAGTGATCTTAAAACCACGGTCAAAGGCCTGAAGGAACAGATCGACGAGAATAAAACGGCTGCGCAGGGTATCAGAAATGAATTAAAGTCATTTATTAGTACCCCAGGCATGGATAAAGTGAAAATACTCAAAGAAGTTGAAGATAGACTATCACGTCGCAACAATGTTATTATTTTCGATATTGAGGAGTCGAGTGAACCAGTGCAAGGTGAAAGGGATGCTGAGGACCTTACAAAAGTAATTAATATTTGCTCTGCTCTTAATGTTCCAGTTGCAAACTGTAAGTGCTTTCGTATTGAAAAATATTCCTCAGCCTTGATTAAACCACGTCCACTCAAAGTAATCCTGAATGACTCCTCTTCTGTTGACCAGCTAATACTCGACATAAAGAAACAAAAGCAGGCTACAGTAAAGGATGCAGTACTATCCAAGATTTCGATTGCCAAGGATCGCACAGAACGCCAACGAGCGGACTACAAGACAATGAAAGCCGAACTGGGGAAACGTCAAGCAGAAGGAGAACCGGATCTACGTCTAGTGATGAGGAATGGCTGGTACAGCATCATCAAGGATCGACGTCGACATTCAGTACCACTAGTGAACATCTCGATGCATTAAACACTACTATAAAAAATTTTACAATTTATCATCAAAATGTTAGAGGACTCAATACCAAACTACGTAATGTACTAATTACGTAGTTCTTCAAAAGAGTCAATTGAAAAAAGAAATTCGGATAAATAAAGTAAAAATGCAAATAAGTGACGTTGAAAAAACAAAAAATTCCAGTGAAATTCAAACAAATTAAAATATTAAAAGCTTATAGCAAGCACGTAGGCATCGCTTGCAGTGACCTTGACATTCGTTAGTTTTATAATTTCAATGTTACTTGTTATAATTTTGTAAATGATACTCTGCTCTTAGATATTCTTATCTTTCGCAAATAAAAATTACGCATCGATAATGTAGTTACTTCTAGAATTTATTTAACCATATTAAAAACCATATTACTAAAAACAGTAACATAATTCACAAGAATATTCTAAATGATATTTTTCTTCCAAACATACTTACATGTTTCTTCGGTATGGTTCAGCGGTTTGATAATGTGCGCACAACGCAGAGGCGACCGCGACACGCGCTCGTAGAAGAATTAACAATGCTCTTAAACAATGAGTGCTAAGAAGCTAAAAATTTCCACTAGACTTCTTCGAAGCATAGTGAAAATGTTGGTATGATTGAAAAATGAAAACTTAAACTTTCTGCACACAACTTTTTCAATTTATAACTTCGGCAGAAGATTTTGACGAAATTTCTTCAAAAAATCGCCGTTTTGTTTGTATTTGATATTAAGGATTGTAAGTGGGCTTGATAGACATAAAATACAATCAAGTTTATCGTGTGCAAGTGTCAAGAAGAAATTTGAATATTCAAAAGAGTTATGACGAGTTGAAGTGAAAAAAGCATTATATTTTTGTTTCTTCGAGAATGGTTTCTTGTTTGAATATTTTATAAAATATAAAAATGATCATATTTGGGAAAAAGATGCGGAATAAAATTCTCTACCGAGCCTACTCTTTCAAATTGAGTTTTGTGCAAGTTGAAAAAATATTCTACTGGACAATACTTACTCGGTGAAATTTCGTTTCATCCCCTTTTCGTTTCGACGCTTATTTTAGACCTCTAATTCGCGGGTATCGTTCTTCCGACATACTTAAAATCCTTTCTATCTATTTGAGAGTTCTTTTAAATACCGACACAGCTCCACTATTGGCCCGTATTTCTTTTCTAATAACATAACTTAGGGTATTCCGAGGTAAACCAAAGATTCTCTTACAGAACAAGAGCTGCACTTTTTATAGATCTTCCAGATATCTCAAACTGTAATCAAGTGATGCAGCCAAGAGAATAGAGTTGACCAGTGAATCCAGTTATCGAGCAACAATTTTTAACGAAATTACTTTGATGTATCACAGAATTTATCGATATACATGCTGCCTTAGCTTTAATGACCAGCCTATTCGTATTGCTTTCAAAAATTACAGACTGAGTGAACTTACCTCTCAGATATACACATATATATTCCTGGACATACTCCACAATTTCATCACCAGAAAATGAACGCGCAAGTCTTTTTGTTATGTCCATGCCCCCCCTTCGAAATACTATTACCTTGCGTTCGCTATTTGTTGTTAGCTAGTAGTTCGACCGAGCCGCGTGGAAAGAGTGGGTCGCTGTAGTCAAAGATGAGTTTTTGGTTTTATTATATGTACATCTTATTTATTAACTATTTTATTTACATATGTACACGATTAACATAATGGTTGCCACGCGAGGGAAGGAGTGGTCTTCGTCCGGTTGTACCGCGGTGGAGGCTGTAGTGCGGATGTGATGCGTTGACTGGGTTCGGTCTCGGTCCTCGGGGGCCGCGTATACCGGCTTTCCGAAGAGCTCGGCGGTGTCGGGGGGCGGCGATTCTCAGGCTCGGTGCTCTTGATCGGAGACTTCCACTAGCTATCCGACTGGGTCGTCTGGGTGGCAGTCGAGACGTAGGAGCGCTGCGGTTCGGGAAACGGAGAGACCGCTGCTGGAATGCGGCGGAAGTAGCTCGGTGACGTCACTCTTGCTCTCCTCACGTCCCACAATGAGAGTAGCAGTCAGTAGCACCGCCGGGGGTCTGGTGAGAGACCTTGACGGGAGATCTATTTGATGCAACACCCACGGAGCTGGAGTGTTGCAGGCTGTTGTGCTTCGGAGTGGGCTGGCTGGTGCCAGGGAAACAGGGTTCGTCATGCAGGAGGGTCTGCGGTCAGGTCTGGAGTGTAGCGTTGCGTAGCGTAGCGTTGCGTAGCGTAGCGTCGTGTAGCGTAGCGTAGTGTAGCGTAGCGTAGCGTCGTAGCGTAGCGTATCAGTTTAGGGCGGTCAATTCTGGTGAACCCGAAGTGTCCTGCCGATCGGTCCGATCGGTCGTCTCTTATCGCAGCCTCGGTTGGTCTTCAGCAGCGGGAGACCATGTTGGCTGATTACGCAACGCGCTCGGCTGCGTGGGTGGCGTAAGCGGCGCGCGTGACGTAATACTTTCTTCTGGGTCGCGCGACTAAAAAGTGTGAAATGCTTGTTGCGGCGCGTGGGTTGTAAGGCGCGCGACCAACTAGTTGCGTTCACAATGTTGTTGTGAACACCTTGGTTTTACCAATGTTAAACCCTAAGTTATTCAGCTGAGGGTATTTATAGAGCAATTTTATTATCTTCTCAATATAAATCTAAGAGTCTGCCAAAATTATTATATCGCCTGCATAAGCTAGCAGTAATATATAGGGCAGTCCATACCATTTCGACCTGGATCAAACCCTTAACCTCTCGGATGGAACCAGCGATTTTTAATATAATTGTTTTCACTTTGAAAGGCACCTGATTTTTTTTAGATTTTTTTGACACGATTTGTACTTTCTACGATTTTTTAAAACGATTTTATTGACCGACACAATTCAAAAATCTGAAAAAAATCTGAAAAATCGTATAACAGATATCAAAATTTTTAAACTCAGAGTCGGATTGGGGAATTTTTCTTCTCACTGTTTTCAAACTTATTCCGAACAAAAAGTTGAAAAAATTAAAAGAGGGAGTCGTTTTACTAGGGATAGTTATTGAAACATTTGCACATGTCACACCAGATTTCAAAAAAATTATCGGAATCATTTTCTGTTTGCAATTTTTTTGATTGGTAAAATAAAAAAGAAAATAAATCCCTTGAGAAAAATGAAAAGAAAAAGAGCTTATTCCTCTCTTTGACGTTATTCAGATAACTTGGTACGTAATGAATGATGGTTTGTAACTAAATTGTAGTTCTGAAGAGGACCCCTTTTACAGGGCCGAAACGTAAACATTTTGTTTTGACATTTGATTTGTGACTTTGGTTACCAATCTATCTCCGCCCTTGCCCTGCACAAACCGAAACCAGCTTCTTACATATCTTATTTAGTTATATATATTTATTGTTATTATTATTACTATTATTAATATACTCGTTTCGTTATTCGATGATTAAATTTATTCATCTCAAATTCGGATAGCATCGAGACAATTGACAGCTTCGATTAAGCAAATAACATTGGATGGCAGTGTTCATTCCGTATCCGGGATCGTTATTTGGGAATCCCGAGTCTGGTATACAATCATGGCTTTAAACCTCGTCTGTGGGTCAGTTAATACTTGCAATACGTGATTCAGACATGACAGACACGGAATTCCGATTTCTCTGTTTTGTGGAGAAAGGCGTCTCTGGTAATAACCTGAGTCCATGAACCAGCGTTAGGAAGTAACTTCGGTAACTTGTTACTCAAGTTTACGAGAACGTGGCTCTGGTGAAAGCTCGAGTTCGTGAAACGATTCAGCCTAGTTAAAAAGGAAGTTTCGTGTTAGCGAACCCAACCTTACTTCTTTCTCAAACTAGAAAAGTTCCGTTTTCTATCGTGATCAATTGAATTTTCCATCGATTTAGGAAAAAAATAACTCGCCATGATACGGATTCACGGGCAATTGCTCTCCGGAAACCTGCACATGTTACGAAGCGGTCGCATGAAATTGTTTTTTGATGCTTACCTCGCGAGTGGTTGGCCATGGAACCTTGCGCCTGCTGTAGCATAAAGTCGTATTTTCGCCCACTTGCGACTATTCATGCACTTTTCACCAACTTCAAACGCACGAAATGGCGGTTGTTCAAGGGGGCTCGGATGAAAGGAAATTATTTTATTCAATTGAAAATTTACCTTCTGAAAATAAATTAGTTTTACTGTAATAGTTTATCAATATCAAGAAACGTCTTTTCTTTAGCATTTTAAAGCGAAATGTCCGACAGATTTCATGTTTCGAAAATTGTCACTATTCTATACAATTTCAAAAGACACCTCATTACGTACCCATTTATGTTCCAACAGGTCTGGGTGGACGCAGCGACTCAAGTATTCTTCTCACTTGGTCCGGGCTTTGGAGTCTTACTGGCGTACGCTAGTTACAACAAATACCACAACAACGTTTATAAGTAAGCTCATCTTGCCTACATATTATATTTTTCTCTTTTCTATAGTGTTTGCAAATCTCTATAAGCTGTATGCCACGGCCTAGTACTTCTGCGGATTACTGGATTTGCGAAGTTTAAGGGACCTTTCCAGTGTGAAATTTTCAAAAAATCGATTTTTTTTTTTGCTTTATCGAATAGTATACACTCTTCCGAACATTCCCTGAAATTTTCATGCCAAAATTCAGATTATTTCGGTTACTGTACAGCATTTCTTGAAAGAAGGCAACGGAGCGCTACAGCTGCCGCGTCGGCCGTCTGCCCGTGCGACCGTTATTTCTATTGTCTCGTTCTTACCTGCACGTACATGAACTTGGCTCGCCAATTGTCGAAAATGTGAATTCGGACTATTGCATAATTTGCCGTTAATTAGCCGTAAATTAATCGCGCGACTTATTTTTTTGTCGCACTCAATTTTCAAAAAAAAAGCGGATCGCGTGCTAATTTTTCAAAAACTTAGCCCCAAAGCACGTATTCTGCGGCAAGCAGATAGTAGAAATCGCTATGCAGTGTGCTGTGTGCACCTTCAATGAAGGTTACGACCCAATTTTAAAAATTTTGGAGACGATGGGATGCACGATAGGGCCGAGCGCCGCAGATTTCGCCTCTAAGTACAAGAATGCGCGCATCACCCAAGCAAACCGCCGGCCGTCCCTGGATGGCAAAGAGGCGAGGACAGCTCGTCAGACTGAACAATCCATTGAGCACGATCTTTTCGAAGAAGCAGAAGGGATATTGTATGGACCTGGCATCGCTGATTGACCGTAAGTAAACGATTTACCTAAAATTTCCTCACTTGAAACTTTGAACGCGTTTTTCTCGAAACAGCATTTTTCAAAACGGTGTCCAACTTGGAGGGCAGAGTTTCAAAGCTATCGAGTTGAATTTTTTACACAATATTCTTAACGTCATTGTTTATCGTGCTATGGAAGCTTTTTTTTTTGACATCTTCCTATTTTTTTTGTAAAAAAAACTGCCAAAAAAAAATGCTAAAATCGATACTTTTTGTTCAAACCGGCGCCATTTTTGCAAAAAAAAAAAAAAAAGCCTCCATAGCACGAAAGCCAATTATATACCGATCAATAATCTTTTTGTGTTTTTTGTTTCAGATCAAAATTGTGACTCCCAACGTGGACACCACATCCAAGTGCATTTTCTGCAACAATTGTTTCATCGTTTTTATAGATATTAATTAATAAATAAATCAAACTTTAAAAAATTGTTTTGTATTCTTCAATACCCAATTAATATACAAAAAAAAACCAGACCGATTGGATTATATTTTTTCTTTAAAAAAAAAAATCGCGAAAAACAGCGATTTTTCGGGCTGTCACACTGGAAAGCTCCCTTAAGTGGATTTATTTCTTATTATATTAAATATGTGTTAGTGTTTCAGAGAATTTTTTTTCTCCTATGTAGGTTAAAAAGTTTCATTTAGGTGTGAAAAAATGCCTGTTACAATTTGAGCTCGTAATATTGACATTAAGAGGTTGCTCATCGCACTTTTTATTTTCCGTAGGAATAATTCGTGAAAAATGGTCCTTGCTCCTTCTGTTCTTATTGCCAGCTAACGATGCGCCGCACAGGAAATTCACAAACAAATCTCTTCAGGGAGTTGAACGCTCTATAAGGAAGGTCTCTTACTAACTTATCATTTGCTAATAAATTCACTCGTTCGAAACTTTCTGAAAGAATAGATTTAGCATAAAATAATGGGTGACCTCTATCGTAGAGCATCCAATTACCTACAAAAACATACTTGTGAATTTCCTCTACGACTCACCGTTAGCCAGTTATACAAATAAGAAAGATGAAAAACCATTTTTCCCATGTTATTCTTATGGAAAATAAAATATTATAAATGTACAGCACAAATTTTAACAGGCGTATTTTTATACATAAATGAAACTTTTCAACCGATTTCTGCGAAAGGAATTTTTTCTTTTCTTGAAACCCTAATATACATTTAAGTTATAAGCGTGACTCTTATAACTTAAAAGAGTTGCGGAAATAATAATTCCTGAGTCTCAACGACTTGGGTTGATGTAGAAACGATACTAAAACATTATATTAACACCAATCACAAATAATTACATAAATAATAACAAAAATAATTATAACACTTATAGTCACCTAAATCAACAACAATGTCGGTTTTGACGATCGGGATTGTAGGCTTAGTTGACAATGATGAAAAGAATAATTTACAATATAATTTACAATATATTTTACAGAGCATTCACTATGACGCTAGTGGATGTCTCGAGCGCCTGTCAATCACTCCCCTCTCTCCCGAGGCGATGATTCCGCGATGGTCACTCTTGGTTATCCTTTCCGTAACCCGTTCAGCGTGTTTGTTGTTTTTCATAGATAAGTTTGGGTAAACAGGCCACAAACTTACATCCCCCCTTCCCGGAGAGGATTGGTTAGGATCTGGGACGGGTTGTGAATATGGGACCATTTTGCTTTTGTGAAAAATATTTACATCTTTTTTTCTTGTACCGATATCAATTTCATAAATGGATTTAGAAATTTTTTTTGTAATTTTGAATGGTCCAGTTCGGACGGGATCTAATTTTTTTCTATTTAATTTATTCCCATTTTGTATATACACTAAGTCATTTTCGTTATATTCTATTGCATTTGTGTGAGTGTCGTAGTATAATTTATTCCTGTTATGCGATTTTATGGAATTTTCTAATGCTTTTGCTCTATTGACATCTAAATTTTCTTTTGTGTTTTCATTTAATTCCTTTGGAATTATTGACCTGTCCATTCCCGAGAGCAAATAGTTTGGTGAAAAACCTGTAGAGCTATGTACTGTATTGTTATATTCACTTATGCATTGTTCGGCAATTGTTGTCCATGATTTATTTTGGTTTTCGTAAAGCTTACAGCGAATTCTGTTTACTAATGTTTGATTTGTACGCTCGTTTTGTCCATTGGAAAACGGACAATCTACCGCTGTGAAAATCAGTGTTATATTTTTTTCTTTCAAATATTTCTTGAATTCTTTGGAATTTATCCCAGGATATTGGTCTGTCAGAACTGTTTGAATTTTACCTCTCTTTTCTATTATTTGGGGTAGGTTTATAAAATCTTTTGCTATTTGTGTTTTTGAAGTGGAGATAAATGCATATCGAGTTAATTGATCTACCATTAAGTGCATGTACTTTTTTTGAGATTTATTTCCCGCGAAACCGCCTATTGTATCTAATGAAACTATTTCTAACGGCTTGGACGCAGGACCCAACTGCGACAATGGCGCCTTAAAGTTTCCAAATCTTGTTTTATTTTTGATACAAGTTTCGCATGATCTACAGATCATTTTAATATGTTTGTGCATATTTTTAAAATAAAATATTGGTGTAATCGTAAGTGTCATCTGTTTAGTTCCAACGTGACCTTGTGACCTATGTAAGTTTTCAAGGACTGCAATACCATATTCTTCTGTTAACCAGATCTTTTTCCTTTTGTTCAAGGTTTTGTATATAATATCATTTTCTTTACTACAATGTTTGTCCCACTTTAATTCTTTTTGGTTCTGTAAGATGTTTTGCATAGTTATGAAGTTGACGATTTGTATTTTAGAACCTTCATCATTTTTGTTTTCTGATAGAACCGGGTTTCTTGATAAGCAATCAGCCTCTGAGTTATTTGTGCCGGGATTATATTCGATATCAAATGTAAATTGTGAAATGTAATTTAATATGTGTAAAAGTTCTGTATCTTTGCAATTTTTTATGTTGAAATTACGTAAAGGTTCATGATCTGTGAATATTTTAAATTTTTGTCCTATTAAGTGATATTGCCAATATAGAATCGCCTCTTTGATTGCTAAACATTCAATAAATATAGCTCTTTTTATTTTTTGAGATTCTGACAACTTTCGCGAAAAATAGAAGACCGGTTTAAGTGTGTTATCTTCTTGAGGTTGTTTTAGTATTGCACCCACGCCTTCTAAACTAGCATCTGTATATATGAAAATTGGTTTAGTGGGGTCGAATATTGCTAGAATTGGTGCTTCACATAAACAACCCTTGACCTTATCAAAACTGTTTTGACATCTAGCGGACCAATCGAACTGCACATTTTTTCGCAAGAGATTGTGCAATGGATCCAAGATAATTGAGGATCTAGGAATATATTTCAGATAAAAATTTACTTTCCCCAGGAATTGTCTAACTTGTTTTTTTGTTCTCGGAATTGGAAAGTTTTTGATCGCTATTAAATTGTCATTAATCGGTTTTACACTATTGTTTGATATTGTGTGTCCTAGATACGTAACTTCTTTTTTAGCAAAACTGCATTTATTCGTGTTTAATTTCAAGCCTTGCTCATGTAAAACTTCCAATGTTTGTTTAATATGTTGCACGTGTTCGTCGTAATTTTTCGAAAATATCAGAATATCATCGATATAATTAATTGCAAAGGTGTCTAAATTGTTGTTTCTAATTATGGTTGAAAGTATTCGTTGGAATATTGCTGGAGCCGATTGTAAACCAAAAGGAAGGCACGCCCATTGCCAGTGACCGTGGTGTGTGACGAAAGCCGTTTTATATTTATCTTTCGCACGTAATGGTATTGACCAGAAGGCTGAGTTGATATCTAACTTCGAGAAGTAAACACACCTCCCAACACGAGCAATCAGATCATCAATTCTAGGAAAGGGGTAACCTTCTGGTACTATGAGTTTATTTAGTTCGCGATAATCAATACATAGTCGCGATTTTTTGTCTTCATCTTTCTTGTGTACTAAGGTCACTGGTGAGGCATATGGACTATACGACTCCTCGATAGTAGTACAGCAAGGCGGGTTCTGAGTACAAACACCTTCTTTACCGACCGAGCCGCTCCGCGCAGCTCAGACTCAAACCCTTTTCCGCGATGACGTCACAGTCTGACGTACCGAAGGTCAATTACCGACAGTTGTATCGATCGAGGGTCAAAATTGTGCTGTTTTACCTACAATCTTACCGACAGTTGTATCGATCGAGGGTCAAAATCGTGCTGTTTTACCAACAATCTTACCGACCGAAGGTCTGTAGTGCTCGCCTGTCCCACGATAGGACTGCTGATGTGTAACATGAACCACTCCGAATTCCTTTCCCACGGTAGGACTGCTGACGTGTAACGTCAACCACCTCACATTCCTTTCCCACCTTATCAACCACCTCACATTCCTTTCCCACCTTATCAACCACGTGACATTCCAAAATTAATGGTTCCGAGAATTGTTTGTCCCAACGTCGCACCGAAATCCTTTGACCGCATACCGCTCGCCGTCGAAACTTGTCGAACGCATTGTTTTGTCTAACCACCTTATCAACCACGTGACATTCCAAAATTAATGGTTCCGAGAATTTGCTGATGTGTAACATGAACCACTCCGAATTCCTTTCCCACCTTATCAGCCCCGTGACATTCCAAAATTAATAGTTCCGAGAATTGTTTGTCCCAACGTCGCACCGGAATCCTTTGACCGCGTGCCGCTCACCGTCAAGTCGAAACTTGTCAGGTGCGCGCGCATACGTATTTGATATCAGTCCCGTGACATTCCTTACCCTCCATCAAATTATGTGGTGGGGGAACGTTATAAAAGCGAAAAGTGAAAAGTTCATCGTCAGTCTGAAGCTGTTCTTCTTGCAAATGAGAAGTGCTCTGGAACAACGTGAGTTGAAGAAACGATTAGAACTGCTCCTCAAGAATATCAGAGAAGTAAAACATCTCCTGAAAATCAGATCCGACCTCAATCGACTTACAAGAGATTTCGAGCACCTACAACTGGACCGTAACGACAATGGACTTCTCAAAACTGAACGAAATCGCGCGGCTGGAGACGTTTCTGCCGTTGAAAAAAGTTTCGCATCTTGAAGCCTACTTCGAATACAGAGTCAGCGGTGTTCGTCGAGTCAAAACGAAATTTGGAGACAAAATCGTTCTGGACTTAGATGACGCTTTCACGATTTTTCTGCCCAACCGACTGAACCAAGCCCTCCACGAAAACGAAGATTTGTACCAGAAGGTGACAGCAGCCAGTAAGGAGATACGGTTGCATATACGCTATCTTGGCGGACCCTGCAGTCAACTCGAATTTGTAAACGTATAATATTCAAACAATGTTCTGTGTAAGTTTTACGTTTAATAAACAAAAAAAGATTGAAATTATGAATATTTTTTCATTTATCCATCCTGTATACCTTTAATCCTACGTTTTGTATCTAGAATTAAGTCTCAAAATCTAAGAAAATGTCCGAACTCCACTAAGCAACGACGGAGGGTTTCGAGCTGCAACTCTACGATGAGTATTTGGACGGGTTCAGACCGGAGTGCAAGGTCGGCCGATAGCCGCGGTCAGAGCCTGCGGTGTTGGGTTACTATCGCTCTAGGAATGCAAAACTCGGTTTGAGTACAGCTCGGTCAAGGATGGAGAGCAAGGTCGAATCTTACATAAGCTTCTGAAAAAAATTCTCTCTTAAGAGCTAAGGTGAAGGTATAAAATTATTTCATGAATATTCTTTAAAAGTTTTATTGAGTACAATTTTTAGAGTACGGTTGACAATTACTTCACAAAAAAATAGTACAATAATTCTATTCAACAGTGTCATGACCAGGGTGATATATTCGCCAGGAATGCGGGACCGTTCTTGTAGACGCTTCTGCGCAGTAACACAAATCGTACAGCCTCGCCATCCGGACAGTACGATGATTTTGTAGCCAATTCTGGAGTATGCAAACGTTTCGTGCTGCACAGATTGCGTTGGGTATTGTGTGAAGGTCGCATCTCAGAGACACAGCTGAAGTTTTTTGCAGGGTTTCAAGCGACGGGCAGTCAAAGTCCAACATATCGATGATTTCAACTTTCGGAACGATTTTGAGCAACCAATCTCGTTTTTCTTCTCCTTTTACGTACACGGTTTGAGCTTTGCACAGCCTGTCTTGAATGGTCCGCTCAACTTCCTCAAAAGGTACGGTTCCACAGCTCCAACGTAAGCCGTGAAAATCGCGTTCTAACCAAGAATTTTGGCTTTTGTATTTGACGTCCAGTAAATTCCATTTGTAAGGTGGTTTGAAGAAAAACACTGAAGGAGATGCTTCCGAGTAGATTGAAATTACAGCCAATTCTTTTAACGTGAAGGTGTTGTTGAGAGGTCTACGAAAGCCTTGTACGTCAACGATAAGCTCCATCTTTGAACTGTGCGAGATGGTGGAAACGGGTCAGCTTTTATACCAACTTTTTCACCCCACCACTGAGCGGGTTGTATTCGACAATACGATCATGAACGATCAAGCAGTACGCCGATGTTTCAGCGGGAAAGTTGGCTTTAGCTTCAAATTCAAGACGGATGTCGACGGGTCCGTACTTCAAAGATTCGTTTTGTTTCGAACAGTCGATAACGAACAAGGGGACGTCTCGAAGGAATTCACTCTTTGTCAGCAACGGCTCGGGGTTCTTGTCGTAGTAGGTAGCTTGGAAGTTTGCGTACATCTCGTACAGGAGCGCGTAGAGATTACGACTCATGTTGAGGTTCAGGTTACCGTACGGATAAGATTCAGAGTTTAAGAATAGCTTGACGTCCGTGATATCGCAATGATCGAAATGACTTGCGTTCTTGCCGGTCTTGTTCTTTCTACTTGTTTGGAAACTCAAAATGACGTACCGAGGTTTTTCAAGCTGAGTGGAAGTTTTCACAGTCCAAACGTGTTTCGATGTCGTGGGAAGTGAGGGATATTCGTACAATTCCCAACTGCGGAAGCTCATCGAAACGGGCGGATCTCTCTGAACGAAATTTAGTAGGTCAACTTTTTTCTGATCCGCGAGTTTCAAATACGGTATTAGCCATTCCACTGCATTGATCGTGATTTTGAATTCCTCCCCCTGAGTCTGCATGATTGCGTTGACGTCAGTTTTTGATCTCGTCAAAATTAACTCATGTTTAGCGTTGACAACGATCTTGCGGTAGTCTTCGGCGAAACCCAATATCATGCTGAGCGGTATCAGTACGTCAAAGTTACCATCGGCATCGGTTAATTTTTTCTTCTCTTCTACATCGAGCCATCCAGCGTTCTCCATCAGCCAAGTCTGACCAGGGTGCAGGGAAGCGTAACCCTTCATGAGACTTGTCAAGCCAACGTTCTTGCTTCTATCAACCTCAACTGCGTTAATTTCGTAGCGAATTTCTTCAAACAGATGACAGATGGCGTTGTTTACGAGCTGTGTGTTCACAGTAGCTGTACCATCAGGTTTGAGGAGTCGTCCGTGGATATGTACCGAACTTTTGCTGGGTAATATGCATAAATCCTGATGCTGAACGGTAATTCGAATTTCATCGCTGTTGTTGAAAGTTAACGAGGCGTAAGGTTTGTGAGCGTGAATCTCGTAATGCGCAACGGATTCGTCAAAGACGACTGGTGTTTGAATGCTCAAGATTTCCTCCTCCATGGCACGTAGCAGATGATAAAAAAGCAAAATCGGATTTTTATTTGTCGGAAATTCCTCTTCCAAAAGGTGTCAGTTTCAGACCCAGAGCTATCAGGAACTCCACGTTTCGAGGTGTTAGCGGTTCGGGAATCGAACGACGACTGACTTGATCGGGGCATGTCGACTTACTGATATACCTACTCTTTGACAGTCTGTTATATACGATTCCCATCGTTTATCGCGATTTGATGTGTAGTCTCACAGTGATAACTTCTCCACGAAAATTAACCAGGTCCCCGTCTTGATCCACTAACCGGAGCTGAACGTGATCTATGGTCTTGACGGTGATCGGAAGGTAAATGACGTGCGACGGTACTTCCACGATCTTATATCCTGGTGGGACGGTCGGGAAAAACTCGTGAATAGTGTGTACTTTGTGTCCATTGACGTAGGCGCCCGTTGTAATGCTACACTCGACTCGCAACGCGTTGACCTTGAGTATAGTTACAGGCACGTCCGATTCGTGAGTTTTGTCAACCTCCAGTACACGTGGTGTAAATCCCAAAAGTTGAGCAATGGAATCATTCGGCTCAAAGTTAATCGTGTGGTTGCATGTGATTTCGCTGCGTAATGTATTATTGTTGGGTTTGATGGCGAGCCTGATGTCTGTATTTCTTAGCACGTTTTGAAGATACTTCTCTATGTCCTCGATCTCGTAGCTGCCGGTAGGTATGGTGATCACTTTGTCAGCTACGTAAATTTTATTGTGACCGACATCAACGTTGGGAATCGAATTAAAGGTTAACAGCTCTACCAAGCCAAGAGCATAACTTTTATCACGAGCAAGTTCGATCGGTGGGAAATATTGTGCCTCGAGTATCGAAGAGGTTCCCGAAATCGTTAACGTTAACGAATCATCCATGACTGCGAGTGGTAGACTGACTTTGACGAATCACGCACCATGTTTATATAGCTCACCACTCAGAAATTTCAGACACAAGTGTCCGCATTCAAATGTATCGTAATCCTGGTACCTCTCATGATTGTATTTGACGCTACCAACTCCGAGGTATTTTATGAGTTCCGAGGGTGGTTGAAGGTTGCCGAAACTGTCAAAGTAATCGATATTATTGTCACGTTTCTTGTACGCAACCCAGTGTGTTCCCGGACCGTCTTTGTCGTCAAGGTTGATTATAGCTGACTCGTTTTTTCGTGGACCGTTTTCGGGCATTTCGTTTCGCATGAAAACACCGCGGAAATGCGGAACCCTCAAGATTTTTGCATATTTCAACAAGTCCCAATCAGTCAACGCTCGACGTGGTAGCATCGCATCTAGTTTTTTGAAAGATGGAGACCAAGACCTGTTTTGTACGGTTTCATGTGAAGCCCTTTGCCCAACGCGATAGCTTCCATAGTTTTGTTGTGTCGTTTGCTCTCCTCCAATTCTCGTTTAGCCGCGCTCGCATCGTTCACAGCTTTTGCTATACCTGCCGCACCACCGGCTAACGCACCCGTAGCGCTGAGACCGGCAAAAATAGGAATCAGAAACGGTAGAAAACCACCGACTTTCGAAGGTACCGGTAGGACGCGAGGTGTTCGCACTTTACCACCCGCTTTTTTAACGGCGTTCTCAGCTCCCTTCAGCGCAGATTCGATAGCTACTTTTGCATCGTTGCTTGGAGCCATGGAACGTTTTGCAGCATTTACAATTTTTCTCAAGGTCACATTTTTTGACTTTCGCATTCCCATTCCGAGTTTTGATTTTACTTTCATTGTATTAGCTACTGCCCAAGCGGCTGCCTTCTCACCCAAATTTGCGTCCTTTGCGAGAACCCGTTTCCAAGCTTTCTCAGCCAACACCCTATCAGCCTCGTTTCTAACCTCAAGGTTCTCACGATTTTTCGAATACGCTATATCGTGTTCCTTACACGCTGCATCGAGAGGGTTGATACCGGAATCGCCTCTCGCGAGTCTTTTCGTCAACTTCGTACCGGGACCGCAGTATTGGTAACCGGGAACATGCAACTCGATCGGAAGTTTGTTGATGATTCTATTCACCAGACCCTTGCCACGATGTTGCCGCCTGCTGCTGCTGCTTCGTTTACCTCTGTACGCGATCATGTTCGTGCGTTGACTGAAGAAAAGTGCTTTAAAACGGGGTATTTATAGCAAATCCGATCAGTCATGTCCGAGATGCGATTTGAGAAACAACCTACCAAGCTTCCCGTGATGAATTTTGACAAACTTTCGGAGCAAAATGTCGAAAAGCACAAACGGCACGGTGAATTACTCCCGAACAGTGTACGTGCGATATTCTGTGGACCGTCGAATTGTGGTAAAACTAATGCGTTGCTCACACTTATAACCCATCCCAACGGACTCAGATTTGAAAATATCTACATCTACTCGAAATCTCTCAACCAACCTAAATACCGATTGTTGAAGCAACTGCTGGACCATGTTGAGAGTACGGAGTATTTTGCGTTTACCGAGCGTGAGCAAGTGATTTCACCGGAAGAAGCACGGCCCAACTCAATAATCATATTTGACGATGTAGCGTGCGAGAAGCAGGACAATATTAGAGCCTACTTTTGCATGGGTAGACATCACGACGTTGACTGTTTCTATCTCTGTCAGACGTACGCGCGTATTCCCAAACATCTCGTGCGCGACAACGTAAACTTACTCGTGTTATTCAAACAAGACGATATGAACCTGAGACACGTATACAACGATCATGTGAACACCGATATGTCTTACACAGAGTTTAAAAGTGTGTGCTCTGCATGCTGGAACGGTGAGAAGTACGGGTTTCTGGTGATCGACAAAGACAGTGAGCTCAACGAAGGACGATACAGGAGGGGATTCGATTCTTTTGTTAGCCTGGAAAAGGAATAAAATTTACCGTTTTCGAGCGAGAGACGTAGTAGCGCTGCAGACTCAGTTGCGTCAACATGCAGAGCTCTGAAATTTCCAAGCAAAAAGATGTCCTACATCAGATCGCTCAAGCAAGTGCTGCGATCCGTCGAAAACACAGATTGCTCAAGTCGGGCAGGGAATCTACGACTCAGAAATTGAGTGACGTTTTCAAACCAGTAGTGACTCCGTTGCAAGAAGTGGTGAATGTTACAAAAGACACCAAACCTGTCAAACAAGAGGTGGAAGAAATTAAAGAAGAAATAAAGGAGATGAAAAATGAAACGAAAAATGAAACTGTCTCGGAAATGGACGATTCCTTTGCTTCGGCGGGGGATGAAACAGTCGTAGAAACACCGGTCGAGGACGAGTATTTTGCACTGATGAGAGATGCGAAGACAACAGGCGAATTGGACAACGTGTACGGTGTACGCAACCTCTCAAACGGACTGATGATCGGTGATTCGTTGATATCTTTTGAGAGTGACTACGTTCGTATTGGCGACACGCGTTACCCGAAAACGAAGGGTTTGCTGGAACTTTTGTTCAAAAAGAAGCCCGACGGTTCTTCTGTGAGCGCCGGAGATCGGGAAAATTTTAAAAACATAATCCTCGCAACGAACGCGCATAAGAAGTATTACTCATCCGACGGAGCTGTTCGAAACGATAACAGTTACAAATTTAGAAATGTCATTGCCGAATTAATGGATTATTCTCCGTCACCTCGTCGAAAGGGTAAAGGTCTACTTCCGCAAGCTATGATCACTCGACAAGGTGTTGAAACGGAATACGTCTTCTGGGATGATCCAAACGAGTTGGTGGAGCGTCTTCGTTTACTCCTGGCATCTCAGGCAGCGGGAAATCCGAGTCACAATAACGAAATAATCTCCATTATCGAAGAGCTACGCGAAGCAGGAATCATTTATTAAGCAGCTCCCGTCATTTTTGCATTCATTACCGAGATGAGCGTCGACGTGTTTGGACGTCAGCTGAATAAAAACACGACCGCGAGCACTCGCGGTCCTCCGGGTGTCGGGTTTCAAATAACAGCGGACGGGCATTACGATATACGGAACAAGAGACTGTGCAACGTCGCGGATCCCGCAGAGCCGAACAATGCTGTAACTTTAAAAACCTTGAGACGAAAATTCAGCGTGCTGCAAAAACGAATCGACAACCTCGATCAAATGATCAAAGCTTTGGAGATCACCACGGAGAAAGCCTTGGATACCTTCTACACAGACTTTAAAACAGGCAGAGACTTGTCGATTCGAAACGCGGAAATCATTTCCAAATTGGACACCAGACTAATAGCGTTGGAATATGAACGAGGAAAAGCAAGCACTGGTGACGGAACTGCATAAGCCTGCACGCCGGAATTACCCGCGTCGACGTGTAGACGTGCGCGGCATCGACGAGACCTGGCAGGCGGATCTTGTTGATATGACGTCGTACGCTGGACAAAACAAAGGCTACAAGTACATGCTCACAGTCATTGATATCTTTTCAAAGTATGCGTGGGCTGTACCGATAAAGAGCAAGTCTGGAGATGATGTTACGAAGGCAATGGAATCTGTGCTTGTCCAAGGACGGGTACCGAAAAATTTACACGTCGACAGAGGAACGGAATTTTACAACTCGAAATTCGAATCGCTTATGACACGCTACGGAATCAAACTTTACTCCACGTACAGTAATTTGAAGGCTTCGATCTGTGAACGTTTCAATCGCACGCTGAAAGGTAAAATGTGGACACGGTTCAGCATGCAAGGAAGCTACAAGTGGCTCGATATCTTATCCGATTTGGTTTCGGCTTACAACAACGTCAAACACCGAACCATAAGAATGAAACCGTCGGATGTCACCGTTGCAAACGAGAGGCTGTTGTTACGTCAGGCGTACGGAGGGCTTCGAGCGATACCTACCGTATCGGCAAAGTTCAAATCCGGCGACAAAGTTCGAATCAGCAAATTCAAAAATGTCTTCGAGAAAGGTTACACTCCCAATTGGACGACCGAAATATTCACGATAAGTCGAGTGGAAAATACTCATCCTGTGACGTACAAGCTCAAAGACTACCGAGATCAACCCATCGCTGGTGGTTTCTACGAACAAGAGCTCCTCAAGGTTAAGCATCCGGATATCTATCTGGTGGAGAAGGTGCTCAAGAAGCGTGGAAGAAAAATATACGTTAAATGGTTAGGTTTTGACAATACACACAACAGTTGGATAAACGAATCGGACATGTAACATTTTAATAAATGAATATTTTTTTGTAAAAATGTATGTCCCTCTTTATTTTATATCCGACACACAACAAGTATGCGTCTTTTTTAGACAATCGACAGACATGGTACAGTTATAAATTACAAAGCTTAGGCTTGTAGCCCCACGGAAGCGTGTCGGTTGTATTTTGAAACACGATCCGCTTGTCGTCATTCCAGCTCAGCGCTACTTTCTGCTGTTCTACGGTGTATACCTCGTGCTTTCGACTCATGATCAAATGCTGATTTGAGGATAGATTTTCACGTTTCAACGGACAGTCCAAATAATCGTTAAAGGTTATTTTTCTTAACGCTGATCCTCTGACTCCTTTGGCACGTTTAGTGTCTGTCTCATCTCCCATGACTCGGAATGCGTACAGTTTAGCTCGTAACCCTACAAATTCGAGCATGATTTCGCCGTTGTTCTCGTCTTTCATCAAACCGAGAACTTTTTTGTTCGCTCGAGGCATTCCATAAGCGTTGTCGAGCGGATAATCAGAAGTATCGAATTTATGCAAGTCCTCCTTCATAAGTTCGTATATGTCGGGGACGGTAAAATTGTAAATCAAACTATCTGTATCTGTGTACATTAATTTTGCTCGGTTACCGAATTTCTGTTTGATATAATTATAATGAAAATCATAGATGTACGTTTTAGCTAGATCCATGATGGAGAAACCTGCGTACAATGGTTTATTCAACTTGACTTTCATCTTACTCATTTCAACGATAATTATATCTTTGTCGAAAACGGTACAGCTGTGAAAATTAGGCTTGGCTATGGTAGCTCTCGCACCGTACCGTCCATCCCATTTCGTGATCAATCGAACATCTCTGTACTTTCGCACGTTTTCCATAGTTTTGCCAAAAACTGCGTTGTTCATTAGCTTGTAAAAATTTTTCTCAAATTCGTTGTCAGATTTCTTTCGCAAATCGGTATTTAAATCTATATATTTTTTCAGCCACGGAGTTTGCTTGAATTTGAGAACTCTATGAATTTTGAGTAATTTTAAACCTAATTGTAAACATTGTTTCAAAACGCGGTAGTGAACAACGTAGTTTTTCTTAGAAAATAGCGTGGGTGTCAATTTTGGCTGTTTATTGGTCGAAATCGGAGGTACATAGTGCTCCGGACACAGTGGTAAATCCTTATGAGTTTCATGCAGTTCCTCAGGATATTCCAAATCAACCTCCAGTATGTAACCAAACTCCGCGTCGTCCGAGATGGTTAGAACGTCGCATTGTCCGAAGTCTGATAACCATTCGAAGGAACTGTATGGCAGAGCAAAGCTCATAGCAGCACCGTACAAATTATTAACGTCAAAGTACATGAGATAAGATTCTTCGACCTCAGGATCGAATTCCTCTCCCATATATCTATTGTTGGCCTTTGCGTATCTGTTCGAACACTGTGATACACCACCACGAATACCCTTTTCGATAAACATAACCATGTCTATGTCGGTGAGAAGCTCGAGTTCGATGCCTGTACATTTTAACATTGCATCAAACGACAGACCGGGCGCTGTGTAGTAATATAACGGGTCCAGTTTGTACGTCGTCCAACAGCTCTGTCGAAAGTTTTGAAAAACGTCGGCCAGTAAAAACACGTCCGTCTGTAAATACAAGTCCGAATACTCTCCCAAAGTTTGAACGTTAAAAGTTTGCCAAGCTTTACATGCATGTGCGTAGTCGTCGTCTGATATATCCCGATCATTTAATTTTGAGTAAAATTGATGTTTGGATGGTAGCCGTGTGTCCTCGAGCTTCTCCCAACTGTCTATGTATTCGTACGGGAACACTCCTTTTCTGGTCAATAACTGAAATTTATCTGACCTATGATAAAATTTTCGTGTGATTGATTTCTGATCATCACCGAGATACGTTGCTAATTTCTCAAGACTACTGGGCATGAAGCGGTACGAATCTACGAATCTAAACTTTATATCTGTCCCCTCGACGTATTTTGTAAATGAAATGTACTTTTCTTTGTTTACGGGTAGAAGCTCAGTTGTGCCCTCGAACGATGTAGCCAGTGCTTTGATCAGGAAATGTGAATCGTAACCCGACAGATTGTGGAATATCACTGGGATGGTGTGCGAATTTTGGTAATTTAGATTACAGCTGCGGTGAGCAGCACCACGGTACTTTCCTGTGAAATGACAGTGATCCCGATGTTTCACGTCTGTGAGCGTAAACGGTTTTTCACAAATATGACAGACCGCCGACAAATCAAATTCGTTGATCTGATTGAAATTTAGTGGTTCCATTGGTACAACAGTCTTGTAATATCCATCTAACGAAAGTGCCAATTCCTTTAACTCGTTCACAAACCATTGGATGCAAGTTTCTCCACGATTAATTTTGAATTTTGAAAGCGAATCGTCAAACGCGCAATGCAGATAGTAAGCTATACTATACGGAAGATGCTTCTGATAAATTGTTCTATTTTCCCCAAAACTTTCATGTGTGGGTTGCAGTAAACATTCGAGATCCGCGTAAATGCAGAATGGAACGGTTTCTTTGTGCTTGAAATTTTTGAATTTTAGTATTTTTTCCTCATCTGTAGGTAGAATAACTTTGGTTTTGTTTAAATTCATGCAATCAGCTCGGTGCTTCAACAAACATCTTTCGAAATTGAAATGAGACAGACACCTATCGCACAACCAAGTTTGACGTTTATGCTTGGAAATTTGGGAACTTGTTAATCGAGACAGATTTCGAATCCATGTAAAATGAAAGATTCTATTTTTTTCATAATTTACCATATCATCGTCATCGTCATCGTCAGTGGTTTCAGTTTCTATCGCCAAAAGATGAATTACAGGTTTATCAGACTCGTTCTGACTCAGGTGAATCGGTACTATTTCACTTTTTTTCCGATCACCTTGGACTATACCATAAACGTTAATTGATAGATCGTTAAGCTTCTCAAATTTTGAAATGGTGTTTTTGTCTAGAGACATAGGAAACGTTATACCATCATACCGTAGCACTGAGCTGAAATGTGGATACGAAGTAATTTTGCTGGGATTGTTGTTGTCGGCTGGGAACAGAGCTGCGGTGACCGACCAGAGGAAGCAATACGAGTCGCTGTTACGGATGTTGACGACAGCCTTCTTATCTTGAATATCTTTGGGTAGTGGTGTGTATGTGAAGACACCGCCTCGTAGTGGCACGTACTTGTTGATATTCACAGTCAAATTGATTATTTCGGTCAGCGACCAGCCTGAATCCTTTTCCTGGAAATCTTCCACCTTTTTCAACAAACGCTCCGTCGCGTTTTCGATGAACCATTCGTTGATATCCGTTGTCTGGAGGATGATTTCATTTCTCGTATTAAAAAATTTGATCTCTTCCACCGTGCGATCAACTTTTCTGAGTTCAAATTTACAAGCCAGGATAACGTTGGCTTTCAAGCTCCCGTCTTTCTTCAGAGCGTTTTCCAGTCTCGTCACAGCTAGTACCTTTGCGTCTTCTAGAAATCTCTCCACGTCTTTATGCTTCAAATTGACGATGGATCCAGTTCGAATTCTACTCTCGAAAGCTGATTCCAAATCTTCCCACCGTACTCGATCGCTTCTTCGCCGGCTTCGTAATCCGTCACCCACTTTCTGCAATTGTTGAAATTTGACCGTCAACGATTTCAGAATTCCGATTGTAGTCAAAATTCTTGTCTTCTCCCCAATCGTTGAGGCGTTGTTGCGTAAGATTTTATTCAAAAGCCTGATATTTTGGGTTCCAAGTCGAATCCATTTTGCAATTTCTGCCGGCGACGATTTTTCCGATAAAATCTTGAACGCCGATTCCATAATATCGATCAATCTCAAACACTTCGCGGATTCCATCTTGAGCTCTTTCCTCACGTATGCTTGACAGGTTGTGACGTAATGATCGTTTGCAGTGATGAGCGTCCTTTTTTATAAGGCAGCTGTACGGATGCGCGCGCACCTTTTGGCATTCCAAGAGCGATAGTAACCCGACACCGCAGGCTCTGTACCGCGACTATCGGCCGACCTTGGATATCAAACCGAGTAAGTGAAACACGATTCTCGGAACCATTAATTTTGGAATGTCACGTGGTTGATAAGGTGGTTAGACAAAACAATGCGTTCGACAAGTTTCGACGGCGAGCGGTATGCGGTCAAAGGATTTCGGTGCGACATTGGGACAAACAATTCTCGGAACCATTTATTTTGGAATGTCACGTGGTTGATAAGGTGGGAAAGGAATGTGAGGTGGTTGATAAGGTGGGAAAGGAATGTGAGGTGGTTGACGTTACACGTCAGCAGTCCTACCGTGGGAAAGGAATTCGGAGTGGTTCATGTTACACATCAGCAGTCCTATCGTGGGACAGGCGAGCACTACAGACCTTCGGTCGGTAAGATTGTTGGTAAAACAGCACGATTTTGACCCTCGATCGATACAACTGTCGGTAATTGACCTTCGGTACGTCAGACTGTGACGTCATCGCGGAAAAGGGTTTGAGTCTGAGCTGCGCGGAGCGGCTCGGTCGGTAAAGAAGGTGTTTGTACTCAGAACCCGCCTTGCTGTACTACTCTCGATCAATCCTAATTCCAATAATTTGTTTATTTGAAATTCTATTTCTAATTTATCGGGAATAGAGCACTTACATGGTTTTCTCGATATGTACTTATTTTCCGTTAATTTTATTTTTGCTTCGAAGTTTCTGACTGTACCTATATCGAACTTTTCCTTGGCGAAGACTGAATCGTATTTATTTAACACACCATTCAGACTATGTTCGTTATTGTTCGAAGCATAGTTTATTTTAACGCAATCAAAACTTTGGTTCGAACTTATATTTTGAAAAATTTCAAGATTTTCGTTTTAACGCAATCGGAATGATTTTATACAATCCAAGCCAAGCAACAGATCTTCTTTAAATAAATCATTTTTCATTATTAGGAATGGCGCTACTTTTTTTATTTCAAATATCTTTAATTTCAAAAATACCCTTCCATTCGTACTTGCTACGCCGCCCATTGTTCTTATTGTTGAGCCCCCACTCATAGGGATATTCATTTTTAATTTTTTGTAAAAT
The DNA here is from genome assembly GCF_021901455.1 of Neodiprion lecontei. Lineage (NCBI taxonomy): Eukaryota > Metazoa > Arthropoda > Insecta > Hymenoptera > Diprionidae > Neodiprion > Neodiprion lecontei. Next base: position 11,846,057 of record NC_060262.1, on the reverse strand, counting down.
GTATAATTAATCAAGGACACATTGGCTCCCGAATCGTAAAGAGCAACTGCCTTTTCATTACAATTCACGATAACATGTAGTCTTATGAGTGGGAGGCTATCTAGTTTTTTGATTCGGCAGATTTGATAATCGCTGATCTTGCATTTCTGCAAATTTCCTCTGGATGGAATCTATTTTTATAACCGTCTTTCTCGCAAATACGACATGGATCGAACTTTCGATTTTGCTTATTTACTTCTATACGTGAGCTGTTATTGTTTGATATTGGTTGAAGTTGACTCAGACTAAACATTAAATTTTCTATTGTTTTCAATTCACGTTTATGAAGGTGTGATCGAACAAATTTTGGCAGGGCAATAACGATAAAATTTATTTGTGAACTGACGCCTAATTCTGGATCTGCATCTATTAATAGGTTTCTCTTTTTTAATGCAAAATCTAAATATGGTCCACTTATCCAACGAAAAGAGTAAGCGTATTCGACCTCTGACCACGATTTTTCCCTGAATGTTTCAAGAAAGGAACTTTCCCAAAAGCTCCAAGGTTTCGTCATACCATAAGTTTTAAAAATTAATGTAAACCAGTCTATGGCTGGTCCTTCTAAAACTAGTTTCAGAACCTCGGAGAATTGATTTTCTTCCACTTTAAATCTTTCACATTCAAGCACAAATAAAGTGAGCCATGATTTTGCGTTCTGATTTCTGTTTGAAAATTTTTCTAATAAAATGCCCTTCGAAATCAATTGGATCGGGGTTTCACGTGCCGGAACTGTTAAACTAGATGAGTTTGGAGTGGGTTGGGGGGTTTCTATTTCCTCCAGGTAATAATCGTTGAACACTACATTACCCTCCTCATCGAAATATAACCTTTGCAGATGCGCGTCCAGTGAGACGATAGCTTTTCTCTGCTTCCCTCTTTTATCCAAACTTTTGATAATTCCTTTGACCACTGGTAATTTGGCCAGTTCAGCATGGTTCGAAATAGGTTGATCTTTTTGTTCGAAAGAAAAAATTTGTTCCTGTTCCAATACTTGGATGGATTTAACCTTGATGACGGTCGTCTTGGCATCCCAGGCTTCTGCGGCGAACTGGAATTTGACCTTGACCTTCTCCATCTTGTTGTTGATTTTTAAGTTATAAGCGTGACTCTTATAACTTAAAAGAGTTGCGGAAATAATAATTCCTGAGTCTCAACGACTTGGGTTGATGTAGAAACGATACTAAAACATTATATTAACACCAATCACAAATAATTACATAAATAATAACAAAAATAATTATAACACTTATAGTCACCTAAATCAACAACAATGTCGGTTTTGACGATCGGGATTGTAGGCTTAGTTGACAATGATGAAAAGAATAATTTACAATATAATTTACAATATATTTTACAGAGCATTCACTATGACGCTAGTGGATGTCTCGAGCGCCTGTCAATCACTCCCCTCTCTCCCGAGGCGATGATTCCGCGATGGTCACTCTTGGTTATCCTTTCCGTAACCCGTTCAGCGTGTTTGTTGTTTTTCATAGATAAGTTTGGGTAAACAGGCCACAAACTTACATACATACTGTGACGTGGCATTTCGTACCCCGTCACTTTGTTTAATTATCGCATTCCCCTAGGTGCAGATATCGCTAAAAATAACAAAAGCACGTCTGAGGCCAATACTCCAAAAATGAACGACTAATTATCTTTAAGTTGAATTCTCTTTACTAAGCTAATTGTATGCTATTTTCTAATTCTGTAATGCTCTTCGAGAACCATCCGCGAGACCTTCGCGTCAAGATACCAGGACACTGCCTGACAGGGGTCACGTACCAGCTCAACATCGACCACCACCGACTACAGACGAACGAATACCGCTGAAACCACTCCCGATGGATGCCTATCTAGTTGTCGAACAGGGTCGTGCGTGATGCACAAACAGCACCTCCAACTATTTGAGACTTATCGGCCAGGAGCCGAACCACGAACGAATGCTTCTACCGTTCGGATGCATCGTCAGGCGGCGTACAGGGCTGTGCGTCAAAAACACAACAAAGCCTCCCGTCGACGATACTTATCAGCCTGGAGCTGAACCGATCCTAACATCTACTAAGTCGTTGACTATCCAATAGAAGACGGTTTTCTCTTCACGAACCGTCTTATCGAAGGACTGCGGTGTGGAATAGGCTAATGATATGCTGACCACGTGGATCTGGTGGATCTAGTGTGGGGATCCGGGTTGAGGGCCATCACCACCAGATCGTTCCGGCATGAGGGCTTCGATGAGCGAGGGCCGGGATGCAGCGCTGAAGAAATAGCTACAACGGGGAGTACCAGTAAAGCAAGGAGTGAGTTACAGTCTGTCGCAAGTCCAGGAGACCGGTGACGTAACATTGCCGCACACCTCAATATCGCAACACATGAGCAGTACGACCCCCCCTCTCACCAACGATACCGCATAGCTGAAGGAAAACACCTCTAACCACCTTCCGACGTCCCGATACCTCGATACCTGTCGTCGAGGGAAAAGAAAAGCAAGCGGCGAGGGATTATCGCCGCCTACCCATGGACCAGGCCTACGCGACCTGCTGGTCCAATTAAAATACCGCAAATTTGAGGAAGAATCACGTGACAGCAGCTCCACGAAATTCAGGATCATCGCTCATCTCGTCACTCTACGTTCAGTTACTGATACTAACAGACGTGTTCTTATTATCGCTACCAAAGTTCGTCGTACCGCTATTGTATCGCATCGCATTCTCTAGTACCTGTTATATCTTCGTTTAAGTAAGTGAGGTTCCTTTTCTATTTTGTGAAGCCACGAGATTACTTGCAATATATCGTACCTTTACCTTTATCTCTTTCTCTCTTTACCTTGCAGTTGGTCTGCTTGAGCCAATTGGGCTCGTATCTTTTCTCTTTATCTTGCAGTTGGTCTGCTTGAGCCACCTGGGTCGTACCTTATTCTCTCTTATCTCTTATCTTGTCCCTTTTTCTGTCTTATTGCAAGTAACTTCGCGACTGGTTGATTATTACTTACGCATTGTAGTGACTATTGTTTATTTTATTATCTTTCTCTTCTGGAATATTTGAATGTCTAATATCGCTGTCTAGCAGCGCGTTCCGTTGAAGGATCAATTTTTATCTTAGCTATTGAACATTGCTATTTTGTTATATTTTCTTTGATTAGTTCCTATCTGTCTCTTTACCTATTATCGTTGATTATCGTATCTTAGTGAGTGTACCGCGGGAGCGATCTTATATCGCTGCGCGGTCCCGCTCGTCGTTCATTTGACATTGGAATATTGTGCCGTATCGCATAACATCTTTTTCACTATTTTCTTCGCTAATATCGCTGATCGTAGTTGTCCGTAGTCTATTTGGTTTGCCGTACGTTGCATATTAATTATCTTGAAATTTGTTTGTCTTATCTTGAATTGCCTTTTATCGTACCGAATATTATCTCTCTTTCTCTCGCACTTACCGCAAACTATAGACTACGTATTATCTGTTATTCTCTATATTTTATGATAATTTTCTATTTGACCTGTCGTTTGCATTTACCTTGTAATTCATAATTCCCTGTCTGCCTATTTCTGATTATTCTGGTAATGTGATAACTATTACAATTGTTGTATTTCGCATGTGTTTATAATTGCTTCTCTTATTTTATGATTTATTTGCTTACCGCTTGATTTAAGTACAGTATATCTTTTTCTGTTCTGCCTATCTATCATAAAACCGTGTTAATCATTACCTTTTAGTATCGCGAGCTTGCGCATATTTCCCGCTTATTCGGAAAACGTTCCGTTAATTGTTAACTCTCTCGCTTAACCTTTCTCTGGCTGTAAATATTGTTAATTATCGCATTTATCGTACTTGTATCGCAAACTCTTCAGCTACTTGCTTGTCAGTAAACTTATCGCTTCTTGCTTAATATATTTGATATTATTCCTGCTTCACTTGTTTCTTATTTTATCTATTGGATTCGACTCCGCCCCTCTACCATTATCTTGTCTCTCTGAGCGAACCGTGCAAAACCGTCGTAGAACCTGACCTTACCTTTATCTATTACCTTTACCTTTACCTTTATCTTTTTGTCTAATTATCTATTTTTGACGCATGTGCGTCTGGCGCCCAACAATCGTATCTTTCTCTCTTAGTACCTCTCTCTCTATCTAATCATTCAGGTTAGTGACTGCACCGTAGGGTAACCAATTATCGTTATATCGTTTTACCCTCAACTTTATGTATAAAAATATTGGTTACAATACATACTGTAACGCTAAATTCTGTTATCCTCGGATGAGGACTTACCGTTGACACTTTTGTGCGATTCTCTACTTATTCACAATATCAAACTATAACAAAATCAATTATGTTGGGCGCCAGACGCGTTAGCGTCGATTTTCAAACAATAATACAAATCAATAAAAATAACACAAAACCGTACAAAAAAATAAATAGAGAACCCGTTGTATGGCTGGCTAGGCTCAGGTACGTACGCGTACATCCCGGTAGAGTGGCGGTATTCAAGGCAGCTAACAGTAATTCCGGAATTAAAGAAAATAACAAAATAGAGAATAAACTCCAGTCAAAAGGAAAATGAACAGGTCAATCGATCATATATTGTCGAGAAGTTTACATGGTTGAGACAGGCAAATAAAATGGTATCGACAGCGGTAGTTAATAAAATAAACAATCGTTGTTCACAATAATTTCGGTAGAATAGCAGTAAATGGTAGCTTTAAAACGAGAGACGGCAGTTAACAGAGAAAAATGAACGTAGGTCGGGAGATGCGATATAATGCAAGAATTTACTTGAAACTACACGTCACTGGGCGACGTGATCTTACCCAAGTTGCAAATGACGCTACGAAAATTATTATTCTCTCAATTAGAAACAAGAGAACTTTACTGAAATCGGTAGAAAACAACGTAACGATAGTTCGGTAAATAATAAGACGAATTTACCATAAATTATAACCAGTACGAGAGATTGACATTCATTAACAATTTACGAAGTCGGCAAACGATCGACTAGATGGCTTTCGGTAAAATTATTCATAAACGATAGAATCAATAATTTACAATCATTACGTCCTTTAGGAATCAAACAATGAATCCCTAAACATAACTTTTGAGAGAATACAAAATACAAAATTGTGAGAGAGTGAGAATTTCGGAGAGTTTACAAAATAAAAAAATACACCAAATACACCGCAGTACAAAAGAATAATTCGCAGAACTTAATTTAACAAAATACAGAGAAAAGAATAACAGGCAAAAATAATATAAAATTGTCAATAGCAATAAAGAAAAGGTGCGGTAATATCTAGGGGCTGATTCTACGCTCGGGTGTACTTCAAAGAACTCGATATATGATACAATAGGCACAAAAATAAATAAAAATATAATAAGCAATAACAGAAATAAAATATGAAGCATACTACTTTAGGGTTGGTGGTCGAGTGATTGAGGTAGATGACACAATAGGTTTACTTTAACACAGAAGAATTATTTATTATAAAACACTTGATTAGATTACAAAGAAAATAAATGATGTAATGTAATATTTGAATACGCGCTGGCAGAGTTGATGAGCGCGGGTGACTGTTGACTGTGCACGTCAGTCACTGTTGAGTGTCAGAGAGAGTCCCCGAGTCTGTACTTGCGCTGTGTCCGTGCATCGGTTTTATGCACGAGGAAACAGTTAGGAAGTAGGTGGATGGAAGGGATTTCTTGTCTGTGATAGGACGAAAAGGTACAAAGGAGATGACATGCAGAAAAAATGGGGAAAACCCAGTAATTAGGAAAACGTGCCTAAACTGCGCATGCACGATCAAGTCATAAAACTTGGATCTGCGTGCGGGCGGTCGAGTTGTAAAAACTCGAGACGCGCGGCGGCGTCGGTTGTAAAGGCTAGAGTACAGTGTATTGAGAGAAAAAAAACGAGAATACATTTAAGTACTTAGGAGTTCATAATTGCGGTGCAATAATTAAGGAATAGGAGAAATATGGATTTTTAAATGCATTTGGGATTTTTGGGATTTGTCACGTCCGGTTGTAATTTTCTGTTTAATTTTTGTGAGGCGAAGCCGCCACAGTACCCCCCTGCCAGTGATGAAGTCGTGATTAAATATGTTAATTGAATCCAGCTTGGTAGCGTTCGGTGAATCTGACTCGCCGCTTGGTCCGGCGATTGTTGTTCTCGTTCTGGCTTCTCTGGATTTGAGCCGGTGGTGCTGAACTGCTTGGCATTGGAGATTCGATCACTTGTGGCTGTGGAGCTGTTTGGGACTGCGAATCTGTTGGCTGCGGTAGAGCTTGTTGTGTAGTTCGTTCAGCAGTTGATTGAAGAGAAACGTCTTGGTCACCTTCGTGTAGGATGTAAGCTGGTTTCAGACGATCAATGGATACAGTGATCTCTTTTCCTTTGTTGTTGATTACGAAGTCCTTGGTGCCGCGACTGATGACAGGATAAGGGCCATCGTATGGATTCTCAAGTGCGTTCTTGATAGCGTCGTGACGCAAGAGAACGTGGCTTGTTGTTTGCAAGTCCTTGAAAACGAAGATTTTGCGTTGACCATGCCGAATGACTGGAGTTGGTTGCAATTCTTGCATTCTTCGTCGAAGGTCTTTGACGTAACTGCTTGTATCTTCGGATTGTTGAGGTGTCGATGCAATGAATTCTCCTGGTAAACGAAGTGGTTCACCGTAGACCAATTCTGCGGATGTCGCTTGAATGTCCTCTCGCCAGGCTGCTCTTATTCCGAGTAGTACTATTGGGAGGCTGCGGGTCCATTGGTTGTTTTCATGACACCGTATTGCTGCTTTGAGTTGTCTATGAAAACGCTCAACCATTCCGTTACTTTCGGGATGGTACCCTGCCGTACGTAGGCGTTGATTACCTGAAAGTCGATTAATTTCGGTGAAAAGTTTCGACTCGAATTGCCGGCCTTGATCCGTGGTTACGCGATCAGCAGGTCCGAAACGGCAAATCCATCCATCGTAGAATGCACGTCCAACGGTTTCAGCTTCTTGGTCCGGTATTGGAAAAGCTTCTGGCCAGCGGGTGAATCGATCGACACATGTAAGACAGTATTTCATACCTTCTGACAATGGCATGATAATAATGTCGATGTGCACATGTTTGAAACGTCCGGAAGGTGCTTGGAAGTCCTGGATTGGTGATTTCACGTGGCGTGTAATCTTTGAACGTTGGCAGTTAATGCATGCTCTGGCCCATTCTCTGCAGTCGACGTTCATTTTCGGCCATACATAACGTTGAGTTATGAGCTTGACCGAAGCTTTCACGCCTGGATGTGCGAGATTGTGCACAGAATTGAAGGCTGCTCTCCTGAAGGGCGCGGTGAGAAATGGTCGCGCTTTTTTCGTTGAGAGATCGCAGAAAATGGTGGCATTCGTTCCTGGAACTTGTATTTGTTTGAGCTGCAGTGGAGAGTCTGGAGATAAGTATTTCTTCAGTTCCTCGTCATCTTGCTGTGAGGCTTCGAGAAGAATGTAGTCCAGAGGCTGCGAAACTGCTTCGATGCGCGAGAGTGCGTCGGCTACAACGTTGTCTTTTCCGGACACGTGTTGGATATCCGTGGAAAACTGTCCGATGAAGTCGAGATGTCGTGATTGTCGCGGAGAAGCTTTATCTAACTTTTGTCTAAAAGCATAGATTAAAGGCTTGTGATCCGTAAAAATTTGAAATTCGCGTCCTTCCAACATGTATCGGAAATACTTGATTGCCAAGTAGATTGCGAGGAGTTCTCGATCAAAGGCGCTGTATTTCTTTTCGGCTGGACTAAATTTCTTAGAAAAGAAACCTAGTGGCTGCCAATTTCCATCGACGAGTTGCATCAATGTTGCTCCAGCAGCGTTGTCCGATGCATCACATACTAGTTTGAGTGGCGCTCCTGCTTCAGTATGTGCAAGAAGAGTGGCTTTCGCGAGATCTTCTTTGGTTTTCTCGAAGGCGATGGTAGCTGCTGGTGTCCAGTTGACTTTTGCTTTGCCCTTGATGTTGTTTTGTAACGAATCATTGAGTGGAGCTTGCGTTTCTGCGGCTTTGGGCAGGCAAATTCTGTAAAAATTTACCATGCCAAGGAATTTCCTGAGTGCTTTGGCTGTGTCAGGCTGTGAATAATCGCGAATGATTTTCACGCGGTCTTCCAGTGGCTGAATTCTATGGGCTGACACTCTGAATCCAAGAAAGTTAACTTCTTCTTCGCCGAGAACACATTTGAATGGATTGACGACGACGCCGTACTGCTGTAACCTAGTGAAGAGAATGTTGAGATGCTCGAGATGTTGCTCTTCGTCTTCTGAGGCTATGAGGATGTCGTCGATGTATGGGAAGCAGAAGTCTAGTCCACGGGTAACTTCGTCCATGAATCTTTGGAAAGTTTGAGCTGCATTCCGAAGGCCAAACGTCATGTACGGAAATTCAAATAATCCGAATGGAGTGATGATGGCGTTTTTCGGGATATCGTCTTCGTAGACGGGCAGCTGGTTGAAAGCGCGCATCAAGTCGACGACGGAAAAGTGCTTTTTCCCTCTGAGTAGACCTGCGAAATCTCTGATGTGTCTCACCGGGTATCGATCAGGAATTGTTCTCGCGTTCAGTCCGCGATAGTCGCCGCAAGGTCGCCAATCATTGTTTGCCTTTGGAACGAGATGAAGAGGTGCCGCCCAGCTGCTAGATGACGGGCGCGCTGTTCCAAGTTTTACCATCGCGTCAAATTGTTTCTGAGCGATAGAGAGACGATCCGGTGCAAGGCGTCGAGCTTTGCAAGCGACGGGCGGGCCTGGTGTTGTCTCGATGTGATGCCGAGTTTAGTGCTTGACCTGGGGAGCGCGTCCGTCCGGTCGCGTAATCTCCGGGAAGCTTGCAAGTAGCTGATGATACTTCGATGCGCCGGTGATAACTTTCATGCTGGGAATGATGCACTGAAAAAATTTACCTTGTGAAGTTAGCTTAGTTTCTTTGTCGATGAGTTGGCCTCCTTGAATGTCGACTAGAAGTCCGAAGTGAGACAGGAAATCTGCGCCGATGATTGGCTTGGAGACGTCGGCTATGATGAATCTCCATGGGAATTCTCGTCGTAATCCAAGGTTGAGAGACTGTGTTGTTGTGCCGTATGTGTGAATTGTAGAACCGTTTGCGGCTGCAAGTTCGTAGGTTGATTTCTTGTGCGGTCCTCGAGCGAGCGTTCGTGGATAGACGCACAAGTCAGCACCTGTGTCGATGAGGTATGGTATTTTTGTGTCGTAGTCGGTAATGAAGAGGCGGCGTGGTTTTGGGCTGGGATCGCCGACCGCCATCAGCGAGTGCCCTGTGCGTTTCCCTGGAAATCACATGGAGATGTGCACTTCTTCGCTTTTTTTCCGTACTTGCGATGATACCAGCAAAGTTTCTGATCGTCCTCATCATCAGAGTCATCAGATTGTCGTTTTTTGGATTTTGAGCGACTACGTGAGCGAGAGCGTGAGGAATTGAATGCTCCTTTTAGTGCGTTGATCTCTTCTCGTAGAGTGACAGTTAGCTGAGCGATTTTGATACTTAACAATGTATCAAGTGATTCGTTCGGCTGCTGCACGGCTGCGATATTACGGCCTGAAGATGTTCCTCTTATAGCTTCCATGACTGAATCAGCGAGATCGGCTACATCATTGAGTTCGGCATTCTTTTGAGTGGCGAGCACTGCTTGGACTTGTGTCGGTAGGCCTTGTAGCCAGAGTTGTCGAATGACATTCGAAGGAAACTCTGTTCCTGCGAGATCGCGTAGATGCCGTAGGTATTGCGATGGTTTGCGGTCTCCGATCTCCTGGTGTTCAAGTAGTTGACGAGTTTTTACTTCTTGAGATGATCCCATGCGTTTGATGAGCTCGTTCTTCAGTGTTGTGTAAGGATTTTCTGTTGGAGGTTGTAGAATAATATCTCTTACTTCTTGTGCGTGTTTTGGATCCAGTAGAGCTAAGATGTGGCCGAATTTCGTTGATTCGAGTACGATAGCTGAAGCATTGAATGCGAGGTCTGCCATGCAGAACCACAATTGAAGATCCAATGGATTGAATGGCGGCAGCTTCAAAGCTACTTTATGGATTTCCACTGTCGTTTGTGTTAGAGCTTTTGATCCAGTTGCAGTTTGTTCGTTGATTGGCGGGGGTGTCATCTTGAGAATTTTCACTTGTTATGCAAAAAAAATCACTTCAAACACACTATCCTTTTTAATACGGGGTCACCACTTTAGGGTTGGTGGTCGAGTGATTGAGGTAGATGACACAATAGGTTTACTTTAACACAGAAGAATTATTTATTATAAAACACTTGATTAGATTACAAAGAAAATAAATGATGTAATGTAATATTTGAATACGCGCTGGCAGAGTTGATGAGCGCGGGTGACTGTTGACTGTGCACGTCAGTCACTGTTGAGTGTCAGAGAGAGTCCCCGAGTCTGTACTTGCGCTGTGTCCGTGCATCGGTTTTATGCACGAGGAAACAGTTAGGAAGTAGGTGGATGGAAGGGATTTCTTGTCTGTGATAGGACGAAAAGGTACAAAGGAGATGACATGCAGAAAAAATGGGGAAAACCCAGTAATTAGGAAAACGTGCCTAAACTGCGCATGCACGATCAAGTCATAAAACTTGGATCTGCGTGCGGGCGGTCGAGTTGTAAAAACTCGAGACGCGCGGCGGCGTCGGTTGTAAAGGCTAGAGTACAGTGTATTGAGAGAAAAAAAACGAGAATACATTTAAGTACTTAGGAGTTCATAATTGCGGTGCAATAATTAAGGAATAGGAGAAATATGGATTTTTAAATGCATTTGGGATTTTTGGGATTTGTCACGTCCGGTTGTAATTTTCTGTTTAATTTTTGTGAGGCGAAGCCGCCACACTACTATTACAAAAGAGTATGAAATGAAATATAAAGCCAATAGGGCTCAAAATACGATAGAAAGTACAGAAGCAGGCTAATAGTAACTCACAAATAATCAGAAAAATCATAAATACAAGAGAAATAATTATTCGGCAGTTACGAGGTCGCTCAGATACGAAAATAATAAATTACTGAAATCATGCAGTCACACGGCGGCTTACTGCAACTCTAGGCCGTCGACCATGATTCACACAAACCTGGCATCACACGATGCAACCAAGAAACAATAAATATAATATTAATGATCGAAATCATGCAGCCACACGGCGGCTTACTGCAACTTTAAGCCGTGGACCATGATTCACACAAAGTCGATAAATACCATAAGAAAGAATAGAATTTATGAGCAACTTCGTAACGATACAATTCAAAGGCAGAAACCTTACCTTGGCTGGTGACTTCAGGCACACAAACTGACTCTAATTTAAATCAAACTTAGAATAATCAAACGAAAGTAGAAAAGAAGGAAAGGACTTGAATTTACAGGAAGAAGTTAACGATAGTGCAACGATAGAGGGTATGAAGAAACGGTAGATAAAATTACGGTAGACGAGAGGAAGAAGGATCGGTAGCTTAAGATGAAAGAATACTCGGGAGGATACGGAAAACACAGCTGTCGCTCAGCAGGTCAAGCGTAGAATAGAAGGAGGTCGTAGTTCGGCTCGCCGATCTCGCGGCTGTCGTGAGGTGATTCTTCTTCTTTGATTGGTTGGTTGACCCCCACCGCAAATAGGCCATCCCCCTGTGGCGAATATTGGTTACTGCGTGGTCATACGTTTTCCAAAATTACTGTTAGATGTGGCGTAATGTGCTGCTCACGATTTCGTCGTTGACACCAACTCGTACGATTTTGTAGCTGCTTCGGTTTACGGTCCAGGCTGCCTTTCATCGGGGACTTCTTTGACAGAGGCATACACAGGGTGCCTCTCGGCCAAAGTTACCGGGTGGAGAGTGACGCCTCATTGTTCACCTCCACCGGCCTTTGCACAGACAGTAGCTAGCTGCCTGTACCTGAGGTCGTGCAGTCAGACGGTTGGCCAAACCGTGGACCACGACCCACACAATTAGTCCTTGCCGATAGGAAGGCAGCGTCGATCCTCGGAACGATGGCTTTATCAACCTGGACGTAGTGGTTTGGGGTCGGTCCGGCACCAGGTCGGTAAGTCGGAAGATGGCAGGCTACGGTCTGCCCTTCACGCCATCCTTACGGCATCCGATAAAGCGGGCGGCTGGTTCCTCTTCGAGAAACGGTGCCCTCGGCCGCCGGGAGGATTTTTATCTCCCTGTTCACCGGCAGTCGAGGCGATACGGAAGGTTCGGGTGGATGCTACCCCAGGTGTATATAAAGGTGCACCAAGTTAGCCAGTATAGTCTGATTAGACCGTCGGTAGGCGAAGTCGTCGAGAGCTGGAAATGGTAGCTAGTGGTCCCTCGTTGGTCGGGATCGTTGTCGTCCAAGTACCTTATCAGCTTGCGCCGAAGCGCGAAATAAAGAATTTACAAAAAAGAATTAGTTAAGAGTAGTTATTGCCTATTTTGTATCGAGTTCGGTTGGAGTACCCTGCTGAGGACGCATAAACTAAAAATAATAACGGTTGTGTGCCCTTGTGACGGGCGACTCTGAAATGCCACGTTACAATACATGTATACAGGGTGAGTTTTCTCTGGCTCCGAATGAGGGAGGGGCTTATCACTGCCGATATCCCGCCTGTTGCTTCATCACACTGTTATGAAAATCTAGCTTTTACGTTAAGCCGTCGATACTGAGCCTAGTCGAGTGAGGTATTGTTGATATTAAAATAGAAACAATAAGCAGAATAGGACGACGAATTTCAGTTCATTTGCTGTTAAGTATTCACATCAAATGTTCAAACTGACCACCTTCTTGTTCCACACATTTTATAAGTCTTAATTCCATATTTTCTCTCACAGCTCTGCATGTTTCAGGAGTTATAGCTGCGCAAGCTCATGTGATCTTATTTTTACGTTGGTTGTACGAGCTTATAAATATACTGAATAAACTGAAAGTGAAGGTCTTGTTCTGCTCATTGTTTCTATTTAAATGTTAATAATACCTCACTCGACTGGGCTAAGTATCGACGGCTTAACGTGTGAGCTGGATTTTCATAACAGTGCGATGACATAAAAGGCGGGACGTCGGCAGTGATGAGCCCCTCCCTCATTCAGAGCCGGAGAAGACTTACCCTGAATATCGTACTATAGTATTGTGACATGGATTTTTCCCGTACCTCGATCACTCGGAGAAAATGAACGAGAATTTACCGCGTGCACAACAATTCGGCGTCCCGCGATGTAACCTGGACCTAAAACAATATCTCCAAATTCTGTTGGGCGCCTAGCGTGATTAGCACGCCTCGAAATTGTTAATGCGCTACACCTCGGCAATTAACTCGGTAGCTCAGTACCGCGGAGACGGGAGGGGTAATTTTTGGGGAGAGAGAGCGAGACACTCAACATCAGCACGTTATTTAACAAATTTAAAATAAAATAAAATAATATATTTCACGACAGCGATAATACAAAACAAAGGAAAGAATATTCGAAATTCGCTCTTCGCGATTTAAGATAAAATACTTAGATCTAACAAAAAAATTATATCTCCACATTCACTCTTCGCGAGTCGAAATCGAATAACAGACCAAACAACAGCAAAAAAAAAAAAACATTATTTATAGAAGAAACTTGAGACTGCGTGCGCTAGTCGCTTCCTTTAATTTTCAACGCTAAACTAGAAACCAAAAATAAAATCTGAACCGACGCACTAATCGCGATCGTCCTCGACTAATTACAGCGCTAACCGCCAACTTAAAATAAACCCCTGGACAAAAACTGGAACCAAAATCTTCCTCGACGCGTTAACCATGGTCGTCCTCTACGGTGTCGCACTAAACACAATCTTGGCTTATGCTCAAGAGCGAAGTCTTTAGCAAAACAAAAAAAAACTATAACTGGCCGTGCGTGCCGCGCTAGTCGCAATTCTAATCACTACCTTAAATCATACTTGCATATTCCTACTTTGCCACCGTTCCTCGCAACGCATCCGAGTTTATTGAGTTCATATATGTAGTGCGTATATCTTTATGTAATATATAGTACGACATACTAGGGAGGCTTCGCCCCCCTGCGCGCTTTGCCCGCCGACCACCATTTTAGGGTCTGGTTGGGAGGGGGGAGGGAAGGCGGTGAGAGGTCAGATTTTATGTAGTGTAACGCGAGAATTTCGAGGGATAAAAGGATAATGTGCTCGGTTACCCTACGGCGCAGTCACTAACCTGAATAATTAGATAGAGAGAGAGGTAATAAGAGAGAAAGATACGATTGTTGGGCGCCAGACGCACATGCGTCAAAAATAGATAATTAGAGAAAAAGATAAAGCTAAAGGTAAAGGTAATAGATAAAGGTAAGGTCAGGTTCTACGACGGTTTTGCACAGTTTGCTCAGATAGACAAGATAATGGTAGAGGGGCGGGGTCGAATCCAATAGATAAAATAAGAAACAGGTGAAGCAGGAATAGTATCAAATATATTAAGTAAGAAGCGATAAGTTTAATGACAAGCAAGTAGCTGAAGAGATTGAGATACAATTACGATAAATGCGATAATTAACAATATTTACAGCCAGAGAAAAGCTGAGCGAGAGATTTAACAAATAACGGAACGTTTTCCGAATAAGCGGGAAATATGCGCAAGCTCGCGATACTATGATTCGAGGTAATAACTAATACGGTTCTATAATGAGTATGCAGAACGGAAAAGATATACTGTACTTAAATTAAGCATTGAGCAAATAAACCATGAAATATGAGAAGCGATTATAAACACATGCGAAATACAACAATTGTAATAGTTATCACATTACCAGAATGATCAGAAATAGGCAGACAGGGAATTATGAATTACAAGGTAAATTCAAGCAACAGGTCAAGTAGAAAATTATCACAAAATATAGGTACTAACAGATAATACGTAGTCTCTAGTTTGCGGTAAGTGCGAGAGAAAGAGAGATAATATTCGGTACGATCAAAGGTAATTCAAGATAAGGCAAACAATATTCAAGATAATTAATATGCAACGTACGGCAAACCCAAGAGACTGCGGACAGCTACGATCAGCGATATTAGCGAAGAAAATAATGAAAAAGATGTTATGCGATACGGCACAATACTCGAATGTCAAATGAACGACGAACGGGACCGCGCAGCGATGTAAGATCGCTCCCGCGGTACACTCACTAAGATACGATGATCAACGGTAATAGGTGAAGAGACAGATATGAACTAATCAGAGAAAATATAAAGAAATAGCAATGCTCAATAGCTAAGACAAAAATTGATCCTTTAACGGAACGCGCTGCTAGACAGCGATATTAGACATTCAAATATTCCAGAAGAGAAAGATAATAAAATAAAGCAATAGTCACTACAATGCGTAAGTAATAGTCAACCAGTCGCGAAGTTACTTGCAATAAGACAGAGAAAGGGACAAGATAAGAGATAAGAGAGAATAAGGTACGAGCCCAGGTGGCTCAAGCAGACAGACTGCAAGATAAAGAGAGAAAGAGATAAAGGCAAAGGTACGATATATTGCAAGTAATCTCGTGGCTTCACAAAATAGAAAAGGAACCTCACTTACGTAAAAGAAGATATAGCAGGTACTAGCGAATGCGGTACAATAGCGAGAACTAATTCGATAGATAGCGATAATGGCACTGAAGATTACAATAGCACGTCTTGGTTAGTCAAAAACTGAACGTAGTGATGGGATGAGCGATGATCCTGATTTTCGTCGAGCTGCTGTCACGTGATTCTTCCTCGAATTTGCGGTATTCTAATTGGACCAGCAGGTCGCGTAGGTCTGGTCTACGGGTAGGCGGCGATAATCCCTCGCCGCTTGTTTTTCTTCTCCCTCGACGACAGGTATCGAGGTATCGGGACGTCGGAAGGTGGTCAGAGATGTTTTCCTTCAGCTGTGCGGTATCGTTGGTGAGAGGGGAGGTCGTACTGCTCATGTGTTGCGATATTGAGGTGTGCGGCAATATTACGTCACCGGTCCTTTGGACTTGCGACCGACTGTAACTCACTCCTTGCTTTACTGGTACTCCCCGTTGTAGCTATTTCGTCGGCGCTGCATCCCGGCCCTCGCTCATTGAAGCCCTCATGCCGGAACGATCTGGTGGTGATGGCCCTCAACCCGGATCCCCACACTAGATCCACCAGATCCACGTGGTCAGCATATCATTAGCCTATTCCACGCCGCAGTCCTTTGATAGGACGGTTCATGAAGAGAAAACCGTCCTCTATTTGATAGTCAACGACTTAGTAGATGTTAGGGTCGGTTCAGCTCCAGGCTGATAAGTATCGTCGACGGGAGGCTTTGTTGTGTTTTTGACGCACAGCCCTGTACGCCGCCTAACGATGCATCCGAGCGGTAGAAGCATTCATTCGTGGTTCGGCCCCTGGCCGATAAGTCTCAAATAGTTGGAGGTGCTGTTTGTGCATCACGCACGACCCTGTTCGACAACTAGATAGGCATCCATCGGGAGTGGTTTCAGCTGTATTCGTTCGTCTGTAGTCGGTGGTGGTCAATGTTGAGCTGGTACGTGATCCCTGTCAGGCAGTGTCCTGGCATCTTGACGTGAAGGTCTCGCAGATGGTTCTCGTAGAGCGTTACAGAATTAGAAGATAGCATACAATTAGCTTAGTAAAGAGAATTCAACTTACAGATAATTAGTCGTTCATTTTTGGAGTATTGGCCTCAGACGTGCTTTCATTATTTTTAGCGACATCTGCACCTAGGGGAATGCGATAATTAAACAAAGTGACGGGGTACGAAATACCACGTCACACCGTATACCAAGTTACCACACTAATGCTCTTCGAAAATTGGCTTTATTCGACTGAAATTAGAAATCTGTTTAAATGTTGGGTGCTTGGAAGAAACGCAGCAGGTAGGTGGGAACACTTTATTTGATCATTTTTATTAATTCCTATATTAGAAATGACAATGAAATTTTTTTCTAGCAACAAGTGATACGGCCAAAATAATTACATCTCTAATATTCACTGTTATCTGCCTATTCAACTTTTCACACGTACAAAGATCATCGCCATTTTCAAGCAACTGAGCAACTTTCTCATTCTCTTGTGATTTCAGGCGGTAATATTGAATTTTATCACTTTTGAAAATGGGACATTGAACCGAGCGTTCAAGAAATTTAAATATCTCACTATCTGTAATAGAACTGCGAACCTTTTTTTTCGAAAATAGTTCAACAAAATTTACAAATAGTCGATAGTCAGTGTATTTTTTTGGATTAAAAAAGTATTGCGACTCCTATTAAAAATCTTCCTGTGATTATCAGAGTTCATTTCGCAGATTTTCAATAATGTTCGATTAAATAAATGGAGGGGACGTAATACTCGAATTGAAAATTCAAGTAATATTAGATTCATCAAAATCATTTCTGTATTTGGTGTCAGTGCCGTTCGAAACAAAGAAAATCAAATCGGAAGCGTAGAACTCAGGAACGTAAATCATATCCGGTAGGACAAGTTGAAAATTAACTTTCTCAAAATGCCCCTTAACGTCACAATTAGCGTCAAGAACAATCATATTTTAGAGTAACGTTAGAGCATTAATACGAGGATATTGACTCATCGGATTCAAGATTGTATCCCTTGTTCCATCAAAATAAATGAATATCTGATTTTTAACGAAGTTCATGTAGATTTTTTTCCAAATAATGTAATCCGATACAATATCTTGTTCATAGTCCTCCGAACATCATTTTGTAACAAGGATATTTGGAAAGAGTCCCTGTGTTGCAGAAACCATTAAAAAATTCTTGGTTTTCAATCGTGTCACTGAATAACTTTTGCGTTTCAGGTTCCATTCCCAATCTCAAGATGAGATTTTTTTTTGTTCCAGACAATGCTGACATGAAATGGAGTAATAATTGCGGTAAATGGAGATTCACAAGCTTTTAGTCTTAGCGTAGGATCCCGTAGAGTGTAAAATTGAATTCGGCTTTAAGCTATCGATAAATTGCATTGTAATAAAAAAGTTAGCGAGTCAGTAAATCCTATAGCAGACCAAGTGATTAATTGCAAAGCAACGTGTACTAGTAAGTGAATGCATTCTTTACACTTTACTGGGGTTCCACGAGACCGAAGCACGGGTGATAACTGCAACTAGCTGGCCAGATGACACCGTCAACTAAGATTAAATTTAAATACATTTTTAACTGAAGTTATTCAACATTTATAGATTTGAATTGATTCAGTTTACCTAGCAAAATTCGACCCTACAATTTAATTGAGGACATGAAAGACTACCTGAATTCAATGCCAAACAGAATAAAAGTAAGCTTCAAAATAAGATACCAAATTAAATGGTACAAAATTTGAAAAATAATGCTGGTCAATAATAATGCTTGAATTACAATGGCGCACAGAGTGATTCCTCGGTAGAATGAATTGGAAGCAACGGTTAGGTAACAAACTTATCGCTATTGGCTCGATCAAAGTAAAATGATGGGATATTCAGCCACTATGATCTGTAAGGTATCCCGCTCTTCAATTTTGCCTCAACTGGTGTTAAGAAGTTGGCGATGGCCTGATGAAATTCACTCTGGTACCTAATGTCTGACGAAACAACTAGGTTCGATCGTTGTAATGATTGCACCGCTCAAGAAACCAGAATCCTTGCCACCTAAACGTTTTGACCATCAGGTGAGGCATAATTTTTCTCGTGTTGATCAAAGTTTAAACTTCAAGCATGTCGAAAAAAACAAACTAATTTCATCATTGAATCCATGTTAAAATCTAATAGTCAAAGATCACGGAATTAGAAATTTACTCAGATGCTTTCATGCCTGACAACTTCAATCCCGCTTTGAGGATGAATCATTTCGTACCTGAAAATATTAGAAGCTATTATTATCAGACAGGAGCTTTTGATATTTTTGGATATAACTACTTTCCAATAAAATGCACAAAACATAAATTGTGAATGAAACGCATTTTTAATTTTATGTAAATAAATAATCTGTTCACAATAAACGTTGTTTTACTATCTCCGTTTGTCCAGACTCCCATTTGTTAATGACATTTCACATTGAATTTCAGATTCCTTCTTTTAATAAATAACACCCAATTTGTGTATCATTTGACATTTGCTTTTCCGTTGAATTCTTTATTGCGTCGGTTGAATATTTTCCGATATCGATCACGGTATTGCTGAACGATACTATTCTTCTTGGACAATTTACGCTACGTAAAAATAAACAGCAACATAACCTCAATCTGCGTTTTATGCGCGAATGGCTTATACGGCTCTTGAGTATTGTCTTGTGTTGTGTACGTTGGCCCCCTGCTCAGCAGACGAAAACATCGCCGCGGGGCCATTTCACCGACTAATGAGATTGAATTATTTGGCGCATGCGCATTGACTGTATAGTTTCTAGAGATTGTCCCGGTATGTGGATTTGAGGTCAAATCTGTCAAGATTTGGGGGCATATACGTGCGATCGAAGTCAAATTTGTCAAGGTATAACGGCATGTACGTGGGTTCGAGGCTAAATCTGTCAAGATCCGACGGCATATACGTGGGTTCGAGGCTAAATCTGTCATGATCCGAGGGCGATGGCGGCGGCAAGATATCTTCATAATATAGATGTATATAGGAATGTAGGGCCCGTATTCATAGTCAGTTCTTAAATTTAAGCACGGTCAAGTCATGGTAAACGAGGACTTAAGACCGTGCTTAAATTTAAGAACTGACTATGAATACGGGCCTAGGAATTTTTTTCGATATGGTGGATTAAGCGGGATCGAGCGGTTTGATGCCTATAAACAGGTAGTTTATTAACATTCGTGAAATGATACATTGATGAATTACATTGATGAAATGATAAATAGTGTTAATGACGAACATTCCTAACATCCCAACCATATTATATTCGACCTTGCGAATTATTTGAAAATTTCGAATTATTCGTTATTTTTCGAATAATTCGCGAATTGACGAATAATTCCAAAATTTCCGAACTACTCGTCAATGTTTTGGATAATTTTCGAGTTTTAATATTTTTAATGCTCAAACCTGAGATTCGTTACGCTGTACATTATAAGTACTTCATAAACAAATGATAGCATTTTCATTTCAAATATTAAAAATACAATTTATAGATAAATTCATGAATCATAGCTTCACTTAATCTGAATGAAGGTAGAAGACATTTAAAACAAAAGATATTCTATTGAAAATACAAACTTATTAAACTACATATATAAATACAAATTTTTGTTTTGTGACGTGGATTTTTCTCGCCCTTCGGTCACTCGGAGCAAATGACCGAGAACTTACCGCGTGCACAATAAATCGGCGTCCGCGAGGTATCCTGGACCTAAAACAAGATCGCTAAATTTGTTGGGCGCCTGGCGTGATCAATACGCCTCGAAATCGGTAATGCGATATACCGCGACCATATACTCGATAGCTCAGTACCGCGGTGATGGGAGGGGTAATTTTTGGGTAGAGAGAGATACAGCACACGTACGCCAACACGTGGTTTGGCCAAGTTAGTGGAAAATTCCAATAATATATTTCTAGGCAGCGATAATACAAAAATAAAAATAATAATACTGCGAAAGTAGTTCTTCGCGATTCCAATTACAAATACAGCGAAATGATAACCCATAAGTCACTAGGCGCGATTCAAAATTAAAAACTTAGGTTTAACAAAAAAAGAAAGAACAAAAAAATGTTTACTAAATCTAGAAGACCTCTACGGCCTACGTGCGCTAGTCGCTGTCTTAATAATAACCGCTAATTTACAAAAACCAAAAACAAAATAGGACCCGACACGCTGCTCGCGATCGTCCTCTACAGAATGGCGCTAATCGCCAACTTAATAATGAACTCCTCGACGGAAACGGAACCGACTTCTTGGCCGACGCTGTCCGCGATCGGTAATAAATCAAGCGAAAGAAATAAAATTGCTTATGTCTACGGGCGCTGATCGCCACCTTAATACTAACTGATAATACCAAAGTCCAAACGGAAGAGAGGCTCGTCGCGTCACCCGCGACTATCCTCCACAAAAGAATACTCTTACTAACATGCACCCGAGCCCAACTTTCTCCGCGACGTCGGGACACGGTTCGCGAGTTCGAACGCTCCCCTTTCGAGAGCTCGCGACCTACACGAGAAATGAGAATGTATCCTACTGATCTGACGTGACCCCGTGCAACGGAATTTGGTTGCACTCAAATTACAGTAGTCTTGCCGCGACTCAAACGCGGGACTCTACTCGACCTTCTCGGTCACTCAACAGTGGCTCTACGTCAGTACGCGCAACTCAGGCTACGGTCACCAAGCAGATTTATCGGCTAAAGAATTTCGAGTACTTTCGTTAACGCAAATCCTCGATGGGTATCCGTTCCTCGGCAAGCCTTTATTTAATATTTCTCGAAATTCTCTCGCAAGAATATTAGCAGCGCTTACCGCTCCACATCCAGAATGCGAAGCTGCCTACTCCCTCGTGACGGTGGACATCCATCATGATCCGCAACCTCAATGTTATTAACGACACTCAAAGTTTATTTCGCGACTCGATTTCCGAAACCCTTATTCCTGGATTCCGCCCAGGGTTCAGGGAGTACCTTGTAACGGGCAGGCCTAACCGAAATGCCACGTTACAATGTATATAAGCTGCTCCTTAGCGCAGCTTGTGCATTTATCGCATTTGTAAAAGAGATACTACTTCCTGATTCCATAGTGGCATTGACCAGCCTGGTTTCGTTGGAAGTAATAATAGGATAGTTGGGATGTTGGCTTTTTGTGCTACTAGCAGAGTACATTGAGTGAAAAACTTTCATACAACACACACACACACATGTGAGTATATAGACGTGGGCTCAAAGCCTCTATTATACATGCCACACATAGACATAGTAACTCCGTATATTAGGGCTTTATATTACAGTCATATAAACGCAGAATTTCTACAGGCTGGTTGTCACTTATCCTGGCGTGATTAATTTAATCTCTGTACTACGAGAGGCCGAAAATTGTTGTTGCTAGCATTACCCCGAATTCCGACTGACATGTGCTTTCAATCTCACAATTATATAGAATCAATCTATGCGCGTGCAAGCAGCTTTCCGAAAAACACCACTTTTTGACGCTAACGTACGTGATATTTGGACGAATATGGAAACATTATTAATTGAAACTTGGTACAAACCACTTGACTTTCGTAGCTTTACTAAACGTAAGCTCAAAATTTAAAGCAAATCAAAAAGTAATAAAGTTTTACTGATGTGTTCCGATAATTCTTAAATTGCGTTTGACATTTACAATTGGTATTCTTAGGCTGAATCACAACTGAATTCTGAGAAATAATTATTGGAATTCTATCACATCAAATATTCAATGGCCTCAGAAATGTTGAGATAAGGACTGACTTTACGATGGTAATTTTACATTGCATCCTTAGCCTTCACTCACTTCGACGACCGCTTTGAATCGGGGGCCCGTTAGTTTACATCATACGAAAAACGGTGATCATAATAATTTATCTTGTTTCCAGAACCATTATTCCGAAATTGTCTCACCGTGATACCATAACGAATTGTAAACTTGTTCTTAATTCACCTGACAATTGACCTTATTCTTTAAATCGTGTGATATTTTTCTCAAAATTTCTAAGGCCTATACCGACGCGTTTTTGGACCTGTCCAACGCACTTTTTCTTGTTGAGTTGCCTGGTGGTGGGCCAAACTGAATTCTGATCGACGATATTTCTGAACCAAATACTGAAATGTGATGTATTTGAATCAAATTTCAGATACGATGGCTTCCACGCAACTGCTGAGTTGGGATGTTGTTCTGCTCATGCATCAAAACAGTTCAGTTTTTCTTTGATATATCAAGGTACTTTATGAGCAGTGACGAGTAAAATTGTAATTTGACGATCACAAATCACAAACTACAATTATAATTTGGGTTCCAGACAGTAATGAAGTACTAATTATATTTTTATTTTATAATAGAAAAAAAATGTATACATAATTTGTATTGAGGACTACATATGAAATATAATTAGGTCAAAGGTAACTGTATGGAGAGATAACAATGGAGACTGGATCGTTGATGTGGGATCTACGAATTATTGGTGAATGACTATAGCGAGGACGCGGTATGATGATCGATGTTTGATTACTAATAAAAGTTACTTTATTCGAGAAAGATACAAAAGTGATGCGATCTGTATCGTTTGAGAACAGAACGACAACTGACAAGGCGAGAATACACATGGATGATATACATATATGATTTCGCAACAGTAGAGAATAGGACATGAGATACAGAGCTGATTTGTTCTGATTGTGAGTCGCAACAGAGGCAAGCGGCTAAATTTGAAGTAGAGACGGATAGGTAAACATCGCATGCGAGTGTGAGTACTGTGACGTGGATTTTTCTGCACCTCGGTCACTCGGAGAAAATGACCGAGAACTTACCGCGTGCACAATAATTTGGCGTCCACGATGTCCCCTGAACCTGCAATAAGACCGCGAAATTTTTTGGGCGCCTGGCGTGGTCAACACGCCTCGAAATCGGTAATACGATATACCGCGACCATATGCTCGGTAGCTCAGTACCGCGGAGAGGGGAGGGGTAATTTTTGGGTAGAGAGAATTGCAACACAAGTAAGCCAACGCGTGATGTGGCCAAATCACTATAAAATTCCAATAATATATTTCTCGTCAGCGATATCACAAAAAAAAAATAAAAATAAAAATAATCATACGACTGCGCAAGTCGTCCTTCGCGATTCCAAATACAAAGGTTTAAATTTAATCCAAAAGAAATAAGAAAGGGAGAAACAAACCAAATAATAAAAAAAAAGGTGAATAAATCTAGGAGACCTCTACGGCCTACGTGCGCTAGTCGCCGTCTGAATAATACCCTAACTCGCAAAAACCAAAAACAAAATCGGACTCGATGCGCTGCCCGTGATTGTCCTCGACTACGACGCTACTCGTCACTTAATTATAAACCGCTAAACAAAAACGTGATCTAGATCATACTCGACGCGCTAATCGCAATCGTGATTAAATCTAGCTGATATCTTATTTCTACGGGCGCTAGTCGCCACCTTACTGATGCACGAAAATTCGTAAACTAAATCAAAAAGACGTCACTCGACGCACTAATCGCGACCAAATTAATAACTCCAGGAAGCTTTTCTGATCGGGCGAGTGTGTAGCGTATTATGACGCATCCGAGCTCCAGTCGTAGTCCCTATTTCCCCAAAGTTCACAACCCTTCCCGCTAAATCAAGCATCTACGCACGGTAACACGCGACCCCCCCCCGAGAGGTGACCCTTTTTACGTATGCAAACTCGACGAGACCCCGTGCAGCGGAATTTGGCCGCACTCAATTTCGAACCGAAATTGTTCCCCACTCGAAACCGTGACTCTACGCGAGACTTTACAGGGATCCACTTGACTCTACGCGTTATCGCGAAAACTCAGGCTACGGTCATCATCAAGGAGATCGGCAAACAGATTTCGAGCGCTACTCTAACTCCAAGATTACGTGGGCCGACCGTTTATCAGTGTACCAATTTAACTTGCGCTCGAAATATGCCCGCAAAGAATTACAAGCGCTTACCGCTCCGCAGCCACCCGAGGAATTCCCCGACTCCAGTTTCTGCCATTGCACGCGATTTTCCTTTTTTTTTCTTAACTCTGACTCGATACTATTACCACCCACTACGTAACGTCGCCAGGACTCAAGTGGCGAGTCCTGCAAATCGGAGCCGCAATTCGAACATGCCCCGAACATAGGCGCCATCCATAGTCAAAATTTTCCCGATCGAATTGGGGTTCTCGTTACGCAATTCTTACAATCTAGCGTATCGCTATCGTTGAATTCCGCTGTCGCGGGGTGTTGATTGGCTGGCCAGTCTCGGGTACCCCGTAGCTTGGCAGTGGCGTGGTGACGACTTCGCGAGGGTACCTGTCGTCAGTTGGGTGACGGAGGGGGGGGGGGGGGGGGGGGGGGCTACGGCTCGCCGGCCACCAACGGGAATCTCGTCCGCCTTGGGTTCCCTCGCGGCAGAGCTCTCCGTTGACGCTCTCTCCGTAGCCTCGTGCGCGGCCCTCCTTTCGTCGCGATCCGCCGCGATTGCCATCCAGTAACGTCGTTCGGATTTGCTGCCGATCCCCTGTCTGAAGCCGCATTTACTCGCCACCCAAAAAAAATAAACAAAAATCCTGAAAAGTCTTATTCGCTAAACCGAGGATGGTCCCCTCTTAGAGTCTCGGATGCGTGACTGTTGTCCTGGCGCTCTTTTTCGAAATGAGCCGCGGTCTGCTCCGCGTGCTCCCTAAGTTTATGGTCCGTCTAGAGTTCGGGGAGCCGTGTGGAACGCGCAGTAAAAATGCCACGTTACAGTACATAAGTGAGAATTATTTCAAATAGCGAGTGAAATGAGAATGTGATTAGCGCGAAATACTTTCGTTTAAACTTATGCTTCGCTATTTTGCCGAAATAGTCACAAATAAATGCGAGATATAAAAGTAAAAAAACACCATCTACCGTGAATGTCTCTTGAAGTACTCCCCAATTTCTGACAAGATACACCTTTTTGAAGCTTGCATAACAATATTGTATGAATTAGGTAGGGTGCGATTCAGTAGAAATAAATTCACAACAGTTTGTTGTTGACAGTCAATATTATTCTGGGCTAAGAAAAAACCTTGAAAACCTTCAATGTGTGTTCCTAATCTCAATGTTTCAGGGACGCTTTGCTGACGAGTGTCATTAACAGCGTTACATCCTTCGTTGCTGGCTTCGTAATATTTTCCGTGCTTGGCTATATGGCCCATGCCAGTGGAAGATCTATCCAGGATGTTGCAACGGAAGGTCCTGGCCTAGTCTTCATAGTATATCCAGCAGCCATTGCTACAATGCCAGGATCGATCTTCTGGGCTCTGATATTCTTTATGATGCTACTGACCCTGGGCTTGGATAGTTCTGTACGTAATCCGGGTGAATGCTGCCATATTCTCCATGCACACCATTCTCCATGATTAGGAGTCTGACGGTTCTGGTTTTGATTACAGTTTGGAGGTTCCGAAGCGATAATTACTGCTCTTAGTGATGAATTCCCGCTAATCGGGAACCACAGAGAGATATTCGTTGCTTGTTTATTCAGCCTCTACTTCCTTGTTGGTTTAGCCTCTTGTTCTCAGGTGAGTATTGATGAAAATATATCGTTAAATGACTGTCCAAAACTTCTCAGAAATCTACCGAGTAGAAACTTTCAAAACTGGCCAAAGCAAAACGAATTTGAAGTTTTCTGGTACTATAAATATTTGAACTATATAAAGAACAATTCGATAATAGTGTCTCTCATCTCGGAAGTTGCAATTTTTCCGAAATATTTTACAGGCTCTAATTCGTCTCAGTTCTCATAGTGTCCATAAAAACATTGGATACTTATGTACGCAAATCGTACGATGATATTGGATTACTAAGCCATCCCAATCCAATAACTCTTTAGCAGGACTATGCAATTTATATACTTGTGATCATGGCTAGAGCATTCAAGATATAGCTACTGTACAGTAGCAACTGCATGACTGAGTTGACGTGATGCTTGCTAGTGAAATATTTATACCACGCACCACTGCTATCTCTGTCTAAAAGTACGAAGTTTGAACAAGGTTTGGAAAGTTATGGAAAAGTTGTGTAAATTTAAACATTCCTGAAGAAAAACAGATAATTTTATTCAAAGAATTTAATCTTCAATTATATGTCGGTTGCTCATAATGATTGTAGAAAGATGTCAGGTTTCTTAGAAGTGATAAAAATAATTTTCAGTCATTTGCAGTAAATTTTATGAAGAGCTATAGCTCGTATACATCACATATTATGTTGGAACATTATGATGAAAAGGAAAGACTTTCCCAAAATTTCAGTGAGATTTCTTGATAAAGTGAGAAATTCCAGAAAAGGGTGGAAAAAATTTTTGAATATAAGCATTGGAATTTTTGAAGAAAATAAAAGAAATTTTCGTGTTTGCAATATAAAAAATGAGATACATGTTTTCTTGATTTCAGGGTGGTTTTTATTTTTTTCACCTGCTTGATCGGTACGCAGCAGGTTACTCCATGCTGATTGCTGTTCTAGCAGAGACAATAGCCGTCAGCTGGATTTACGGAACGGATCGCTTCTGCGCTGATATTAAAGATATGATTGGGTTTGCACCAGGAATTTACTGGCGCGTCTGCTGGAAGTTCATTGCGCCAATTTTTCTTATGGTAAAGCAACATTCCATCGTTTCGATAATTCGCTTTTAACCGAAATATTGTGTTTGTATGCATTTATATACCGCGACTGACGTAGCTGAAACTACGTGTCCCCCAGCCAGGGCCGAGACAGTCCTCGAGCACCCCGCGCATACCTCGAATCGTAAAGGTCATAACTACGAGCAAATTTTTTAAAATTTATACTCAATTCACTCTTTACCTTGGACAATTGATGAAGCGAGTAATCATCGTGAGACGCGCTCTCCCGTTATTGTTATCAATTTTTTAAGCTTAATAAATGTTGTTTTATGATATCATTGACGTTAGCAAAGAGCGATTTTTTTCAAATTTATACTCAATTCCCTCTTTACCTTGGAC
The DNA here is from genome assembly GCF_021901455.1 of Neodiprion lecontei. NCBI lineage: Eukaryota > Metazoa > Arthropoda > Insecta > Hymenoptera > Diprionidae > Neodiprion > Neodiprion lecontei. The sequence goes on along the minus strand of NC_060262.1, from coordinate 11,818,393 downwards.
AATTGGTTACGGTCATCCGACTAATGTTCTACCGTTCTTTGCGTTACCCGGAGCAGACGACGTGGACGTGGCGGAGTTCCGGCTCCATTTTTTTTTTCTTTGTGTTTTTATATTTTTTTTCGTTTTTATGTTTTTTTTTTGTAATTTTATATATTTTTTTCGTTTTTAAGTTTTTCTTTTGGTATTTTTTGAACTTGTTTGGTAACTTTTATAGATATTATGCGTTATGTGATGATTTTTCTTTCAGTCCCCATTCAGTCATCAAACCCTATGCCTGTTTCCTCGATTGCACCAGACGCCAAAGCTCTACGTTTATTACGCGGAAAGTTGGGCGCAGTATGCTAGCGTGCTAGAATATGTGATCGGTGGTCGAAGCAATATTCGGGTTTTTATTGGGAAGCTCACACGACGATACCTCGATTGAATCGCATCATCACTATCGACTAGATAGCCCGTATATTCTGATTGCCTCTCCTGAAAATCGGTTGTCTCCTTGGCTCTCATTATTGTATATCGTGCGATACTTTTTCTGATAGATGGCATATCGTTGCTGGAAAATGGAGTTGACCAACCAGTACAAATTACGTACCCCCACGTGCATACATATACTCCACAATCTCCAGTCGCAATTCTTCGTCCATCACTGGTTACGTTCTGGTTCGGAATATCACGTGGGCAGTACAACCGCCAATTTTTCCAGTCGGTCAATTTTCCGTATGCTCTCATTTCTTGGTCGATTGTCACGTGCGGAGCGGTCTCGCACGCGACGGCTTCAACCCTCTAAGATCTCACAGAGGTTTATATTTAATTTTTAGGTGGGTTGGGAGGTGAACGTCCTCTACAGGGCGTTCCCTGGGAATAGGTTTGGAAGATTTCAATTTATCGTACCAATATTTTGATGGAAAGCCAAGTAAAAATGTTTAATGGCTCAAAACTAAAAAGCATAAAAGGTTCGAAACAAGGAAGCTTACAATATGTTCTTAATCTAGTTGTTTCCACTCATTCTACTACTCACTTTTCGGTGGTTATAGTCCGAATGGCTCACGCTCTCACACGATTATACTCAATGGTAACACTCACATACGCTTATCACTACACTTCTCTAAGGAGTTCGTGGCTCGAGGTTCAACACTTATTACTAGCTTCAAAGACTGACGCCGCGACGCGAGATGCTTTGGAATACCGCTTGTAGAATTAGAGGTGTTCTCGCTCTAATCGTCGGTGATTCTAAGTCTGATACTCTTCACACAGCAGCTCTGAAGGAGCCCGGGTTCCGTAGATGTCGTTCTTAGCTGTCTCTAACGGGGACTGCCTTCGCTCGCTCGTCCGACACCCCTTGGAACGTCGGGCGGCGAGCGAGTTTTCGCTGAATTTACAATTCGGCGTTTTCGCTAAATACACAATTCCAGACAAAGGCTCGCCTCGCGACAGTCATCCTCGAAGTGCGTGATTTCGCGCTCGCCTCATCCCGGTGTTGATTACACCCGGGATCTGGCGGGCGCGAAGACGCTGACGTTGCTGGCCGTCCAACTACGCCGTTGCGCTCGGTTACTCCACGAACTGGTTATAATAAAATATTTTATATAGACTAACTAAAACTATGCTTCCTTGTTTCTAGAGATAATAATAATGGATATAATCGGTAAGATAGTCTTGAGTAAATATGCGGCGCTCGTGACACGATTACCAAAATGTAACCATTGAGCAGCACTTGCGGTGGACGGCCATGGAGAGAGTCAAGGTATAAACAGAGGTTTTCTCGGAAATCGACGATAAGGAGCGTCCAATGATCATTATTGATCACGGGCAATAGCCAAACCTCGTAGTCAAGGACAGAAGTCCTCTCCACTCACCTCTGAAATCCGCGGCTCATTTTGCCCGTCAGAATTATTCTCTGGGTACAAAAAATGTCGAAAGACAATATCGATGCACCCCTATCTCGTGCCTCGCTCGTTATCGTTGGGAAAAACGCGTTCATGATGTCATCATTGAACCACTCATCACAGTCAAGCTTCCGAAAATTCTGCTCGACCAATTTAAATCCCGCAATTTTTTTCTTAAGGTCTAGAAAACCGAGAGGCCACGAGATATCATTTGAGAAGAAATCTTCAGATTAGACGATTTGTTCCACGCAGAGATTCCGAATTTCTGAATGCGTTTGATCAGTATCCGCACAAAATATATTCTCTTGATTGGTATACTCCTCGTCATCAGGAGACTCAAATTTCGGCGATATGGATCGAGCTCATTTCTCGTGAAACAAGGCGGGAGCTGTATTGTCCAATACGATCGGGGAATCTGAAAATTGCTCACTCGTTACATCCTGATGGCTTCTCGTCGCAGCTAGGACTCTGCACAATTAGTTTTTTAACCGGTTTAGGGCCTTTGAGAAACAATGGTGTTCTTTTTTTTGTTTTTTTTCTATCGAACCATTGCTCGCTCGGTTCTTTGTAAGCCAGCGCAGAACGTCCTCGATTCTTCTCTCGTTTTTGTCGACTCGTTCTCGTGGTAAACGATCTCTCTCGTATTCGACCATCTAAAATCAATTTCATTTTTTGAACGCGTCTCAGAACGGTCAATCGTTTGCCTTTGAGCCAGAGATGTTTAAACGTCCTGTACCAACTCTTAACTGATCGAATAACGAGTTATTCCGAAATTCGTCAAATGTGCGGCAGAGAAAACGAGTAGTATGACAAAATGTACTTGAGCAGGTAGTCAAGGAATTCTTAACAGTACACGTCGTTATCCTCGGATGTGTATAGTTCCTCTTTCTCGTCAATCACAGATTGATAAATCCTGTCGACAAATTGAAAAAAGGGCGATTTACTCGATGTTGCTACGGCATATTCGAGATTATCGTCCGGTAGCATGAACTTTGCGTCCTTCTTTTCCTCCTTTGTGACGAAAATTTCCTCGATCTCTGATTCCTCGAAAAGAAAATCGATGCTTTCCTTAAAATCTCGTACCATCGTCTCGAAACCAAAAACTTTGACGATACAAATAAATATCTTTCGAGCAGAGTCCAAATCGTTACTGGGGATCAATTTCGTCATTGCCATTCCTGCTACGCGATACTGAGCCTTTGTGTGGCAAATTGTTTTGCACTTTCTCAGTACCGTATGCAGCATGTGCCAGGAACAAATATGCAGAACCGCGAGCGAGGAAATCGAATTTGTTTTCTCAGTCATATCAGTATATGAGCGGTTCATGAACTCGACGAGCGAAATACCGTTGAAACCGTCCATAACCGAATTCATGAGTCCCAAGCTGAAATCTGTCTCCACTTTGTCGATGGCCGGTGCTCGGGTGCTCAACATCTTCAACGATAAGGCCACCATCCTTAGGAAGTGGCTTATGTTGAGAGCAATGTGGACACTAGAAATGAATTCTGCCACAGGAAATTGACCAGCGTTCCCATTCCCAAGCACGATTAAAGAATAATAAAATATTTTTTTTGTTACGTTGGGTGGCGAAATGGTGACAGAGCCCGTGACATCGAGATGAGAACACATCGTACCCGGTTCTAAGTTCAGTAGTACCCGCAACTGTTTCTCAGTGAAAAGAACGATACACAACGGTTCTACTGATTACTGCTGAATATAACCCTTTATGTGTGTTCCTTTCCACGTCTCCTTCGTCTCTTTGAATAATTTGTGCTGTGACGTGGACTTTTCCCGCTCCTCGGTCACTCGGAGAAAATGACCGAGAACTTACCGCGTGCACAATAATTGGGCGTCCACGATGTCCCCTGAACCTGCAATAATACCGCGAAATTTGTTGGGCGCCTGGCGTGGTCAACACGCCTCGAAATCGGTAATACGATATACCGCGACCATATGCTCGGTAGCTCAGTACCGCAGAGAGGGGAGGGGTAATTTTTGGGTAGAGAGAGATACGCCACACGTACGCCGACAAGTTATTTCACAAAGCAGCAAGAAAATTAAACAATATATTTCCAAATAGCGATAATACAAAAAAAAATTAAAAATAATAACAATACTGCGGAAGCTTGTCCTCGCGATCCCAAACGCGAGCGCTTAGCTTACAAAAAAGAAAAAGAAGAACGAGCAAACAAAATAATCAATCAAGAAAAAAAAGGAAAAAAAATATGAAGGGATCCCGAAGACCTCTACGGCCTACGTGCGCTAGTCACTATACTACTCGTGACCGCTCATTTACACACAAAAAGAAACCAAAAGCAAAATCGGACGCGACGCGCTGCTCGCGATCGTCCTCTACAGAACGGCGCTAATCGCCAACTTAATACTAACTGATTATGCCAAAAGAAAAAAACTAAACTGAAACGAGGCTCGTCGCGGCACCCACGACCCTCCTCTAGGAACGAATATTTTTATTAGCGCGCACCCGGGCTTCACTTTCTCTGCGACGGCGGGACGCGGTCGCGAATTCGAATGCTCCCCGTGAGACTGCTCGCGACCTACAGAAGAATGGAGGGTGTATCGGATAAAGTAAAATGACCCCGTGTAACGGATTTCAGTCACACTCAAACTCGAGGCAATAATGTCTCGGCTCAACCCGTGACTCGACTTGATCTCCTGGATCCCCCGAAATCAACGCTACTCCCTTACGCGCAACTCAGGCTACGGTCACCAAGCAAATGTATCGGCTAAAGAATCTCGTGTACAGTCGCTAACGCCAATCCTCACTGGCTATCCGTCCTCGGCAAGCCTTTACTAATGATCTCCCGAGATTCTCTCGCAAGAAGGTTAACAGCGCTTACCGCTCCACATCCACGAGACAAACGGGCCCACTCCCTCGTGGTCTCTTGCTGCCATTTTCCGCAAATTTGTCACAATGAAAAAAACAACGCACAATCGATTTGTTCACCCGTCCTCTGTAAACGCCAGATCTAGAGTGATCTCGAATGGTCGCAACGCCGATCTCGTCACGCTAATCCTTCGTGACGTCATCCCCCTAAGAATGCGCAACAATCGATCTGTCATCGATTTCGGAGATTGCGCAACTTGACGCGCACCTGTCGTCGCGACGTGGCGCAGAACTTAGCGCTAGATCGCGATGTCGTCTTCCGCGCAGCTCTACGCGGTCCTGGGGTTGGGCGGGGTGGTGCTCCCTCGTCGCTAGCTGGTCCCTCGCGGTTGCCACGGTCGGGTGTAGGCGGGGTGAGCGGGGAGGCTGCGGCGCGCCGGCCGCCAGCGGGAATCGCTTCCGCCTTGGATTCCCGCGCTGCAGGGATCTGCATTGTCTCCTCCTCCGCAGCCTCGGTATCCTTCCCGCGAGATCTCCGCGGTTTCGCCTTGTCTCGCAATATCTTCGGCGTCGGAGTTGGTCGCTGGCTTGTGGCCGGTGTACTCAAAAAAAAAAAATAAATACAAAAACCTGCAATATCTTATTCGTAATTCGCTATTTCGTCCCTGTCGAAGCCCGGATGCGTGACTCCAGTTCTGGCGCTCTCTAAGATTATTTCGCGACTCGATTTTCTAAACCCTGATTCCGGGATCTCGCCCAGGGTTCAGGGAGTCTCTTGTAACGGGCAGGCCTAACCGAACAGCCACGTTACAGTGCATAAACATATAATAATCACGATCCAGGTCATCTAGACAATTGTTTTCGCTCGACATCTTTTGCAACAAACTTAGGCTGTAAGCGTCATTTAGATTTCCTGCATCTAAAAGGCGTTCATCAGCTGCTATGAACTTGATCTGTTTCACGGTGCTGGGAGCATTTGCTACCAGCTCTTCCGAAACAGACAAGCGTTTTTCGCCCGTTACAAATCGACGGTGGGTCTCCCCTGCTGTATCGTGCACGGGGCCGGCCGGGACTATTTTTAAGCATACATCAACAAACGGCGGACCTATTGGCTCAGTTGTTGAGAATTTGTAAGTCGTACAAGTCGAAAACGTGCGAACGGCATACGTTTGAAATGTTACTGTCGATGGTGGAGGGGTGCATTTGTGCCAGCGAAAACACAAATTGTAGACCATCATTGGCTTGACCAAGTCGTACAACGCGTCAGTCCATCCTTTCTGTAACTTCAATTTCGCTGCCCAAAATGTTTGCCAAAATGTCGACGGTACGGTTACAGACATCTCTCCTGGAGCCGTCAAGATTTGGCCATTGTCTAGCGTCGAAGAATCAGGAGCCAATTCTTGACTTGAGTGTCGCAATTCACAGGTATCCGAGCTCGAGATTTCCTCATTCCAATGGCGAGGAAGCAAAATTTTATTTTCCGTTACTTGACACGAGTCTGCACGATGCGATATCAGAGACTGACGGGAGTCGGGGTTCAACAAGTCGGCGATTGGCGATAAAACCGCGCTAGAACAGGTTCGAGGATCACCTGTGTTTCACAGTGGAGGAAAACTATCTGCTCTAACATCTGGATCGAGAAACGATTCCTCACTTGAGTTCGTAGAATCGCTTACATTCCCGGTTGTTCCCCTTTCATTATGGACGCTCGAAATTGGATCAATATCATCCAAACCGGAATTATTGTTTTAGCTTGGATTATTTTGACATCGTGATATCCGTGTCTGGCAAGAGTCGGGCATCCAAGAGTCGCCAACCGGCGACTGGATCCTGATGGGTACATATGGAACCTCGTCTTTGCCGTTAGGCGATCGTGGAAAATTATTGATTTCAACAATCGTTAAAGCGCGAATATTGTCGGCGTGTCGTAAAAACATCTTGTACGTCCGTGGTACGTAAGACTTTACCGACCTTGGGTCTTTGTCCGGGAAAATAGCTTTGCAAATCTACTCCCATGTGCAACCAGAGCTTCGCCATGACTGGTTTTTTAAAAAGTCAAACAACTCATCGGTTACGACGTCGTTAGGAAGATCAAAAGGATGCAACTTTACAATCGCTTCCGCTATCATTTCCGAGGTTACAATAGATTTACGTTTGGTCCCCATGTTTCATGCCCATTGTATGAAAGGTTTACTTATGTAATAAGCAAGAGAGAGAAACAGAACAAAACTGAAACGAGAACTATATCTACTTAATATCTACGTATCAAAATGAGTAGCTGCAATCAACGAGAGGGTACAAAAGCTGCTAGGATTGAGGTGGAAATTTTTGCATCAATGCATAACGATCTGTGTGTCATACAAAAACGTAAGATAAATAGATCTCTATATACAGCAGAGATTCGGAATGGTAACGGATCGTGCAAAAAACGAATCGCAATGTACCATAGAATCGAGGTCTGCTCGTAGTGTCTACACTTCCATGGTAGTCCAGTAGGCATAAGGACGCGCAATAAGCGGTCACGTACAGCAGTAGGGATGGAGACGTTCCGTATTAACGATGAGAGTTGGGAGCATTCACTTATTACAAGTTTGCGTTAGTATGAGCGGAAGAGACAGCGTGAGCAAGAGAGTGCGCGCGCGTACGAGAGAGAGAGAGAGAGAGAGAGAGAGAGAGAGAGAGAGAGAGAGAGAGAGAGAGAGAGAGAGAGAGAGAGAGAGAGAGAGAGAGAGAGAGAGAGAGAGAGAGAGAGAGAGAGAGAGAGAGAGAGAGAGACGGGTTCCCATTGTTGAGAGCCAGCAGAAGCATGAATACATCGATACATATGACGCTTGGATGGTCGCTAGTTGGAGGCGCTCGTATTATGCGGCGGCGAGACTCAAGTCCGACGTGTTGACGTTCGTACGGGGAAAGAGGGAACGAGTAGAAGTCGTGGGGAGAGGAGTGGGCAGGAGAAGAGTGACAGGTCCCAATTTTTTCAGAGCTCGACAAAATACGGATACATCGTTCCATATGAAACGCGCATTTTTTTTTTTTTTTGCAGCAAATTAATTATTTTGGGAATTCACTGCAATTTTAAAATTATTCTTGGGTTTGTAGCTACATAAACTGAAACGCTTTTTTGCTATCGACGACGGGTCAATAAAACCACATGGATTAGGCTCAAAAAGTTAATAACATCTACTAGAGGGTCTCACGGCGATTATTTGTGTTAAAATAACATATATAAAGCTTGAAATATTATTAACAATTATGAGAGGGCAGGTATCACGGCAATAACTCGCTCAATTAACTGTCCAAAGTAAACAATGAATCAAGTATAAACTGAAAAAAAAACCTTTTTGCTATCGTCAATTGAGAGTATAAAACAACATACTAATCTCAAAAAACTATTAACAATTATGAAAGGGCGCATCTCACGGCGATTACTCGTTTCATCGATGGTCCAAGGTGAAGAGTGAATTGAGTATGAATTTGAAAAAAATCGCTCTTTGCTAACGTCAATGATACCATAAAACAACATTTATTAAGCTTAAAATATTAATAACAACTACTGGAGGGCGCGTCTCACGACGGTTACTCGCTTCATCAATCATCCAAGGTAAAGAGTGAATTGAGTATAAATTTGAAAAAAATCGCTCTTTGCTGACGTCAATGATACCATAAAACAACATTTATTAAGCTTCAAAAATTAATAACAATTACGAGAGGGCGCGTCTCTCGACGATTACTCGCTTCATCAATTGTGCAAGGTAAAGAGTGAATTGAGTGTAAATTTAGAAAAAAATGCTTGTAGTTATGACCTTTACAATTCGAGGTATGCGCGGGGTGCTCGATGACTGTCTCGGCCCTGGCCGGGGGACACTTCGCTGCTAGCGCCCGCTGCTAGTTTCAGCTACGTCTGCAACTGTCCAATGAGTTGGTTATCGTGAACTTCAATTAATCGTAGTGCCCTAATTTATAATATAACTTACCAGTGAAACCATTTCAGTTCATTATCGTCTATGGACTAATGGGCTATGAACCCTTAACCTACGAGGACTATGTTTATCCACTATGGGCGAACGTCTTGGGCTGGTTAATCGCTTGCTCGTCGATAGTCATGATCCCTGCAGTTGGTGCTTACAAGCTTCTTACTACTCCAGGAACATTTCGTGAGGTATTGCGTGGATTTCAATTTACATCAATTTTCAGTAAAACTGTCTCTGGTTTAGGCTTTGGCCCAGCAATTTTATTATGATTCTTTATGATTTGTAAATACCGGTTGTTTTATTACCAATGTCACAAAATTCGAAAGGATTGAAAAAAAAAATTTCATAAAACATTGATATTTCTTAAATTTTCTCATACATCATTTACGAAACAATGATACCAGAAGGGTTTGATATCACCAGCTACAACTTCAGTAGAATCTTGATTAACAGTTTTTCAAACCTCGAAGTGTAAAGTAGTTACCAATGAGGTATTATTTTTCCAGCAGTTACGGAGATTTTTCAATTTGAGAATTTTGAAAATCTCTTTTTCGAATACGGTATATGTAATATCTTTCTAGAGAGTAACAAAAAATGTGAAATCAGATGTGCTTGTGTACCCCACAGAAGGTACCTAGAGCGTGCAAATCGCGGGGCATCTCACTCATTTGGTGGGACATATTCAAACTATTCAAATAGACAAGGTCCGAATTTTAAGATAATGCAGGCGAATCTATAAATAACTCCGGATATGTTTTAATTTCCTACCTGTCTGAGTCGACAGCAGACGTGAAGTTACTACGACGACCCTAAGAATAATAAGTTTAATATTCACAAGGTTATCGTGTTATAAAATTAGGTTAGATCATTGTTCGGTATAATTATTCTACATTGTTATATTTATTTTTCAAATCTACTGAAATGCTTCACTGGTAACAGAGAATGAAGATACTCACAACGCCATGGAAAGATACGCAGCGGAAACAGTTGACCACGGCCACAACCAATGGATCGGTCCGACGAAGTTCTAACGGTCGTTTGTCCCAAGGAGAGCTACCAACGTCCAATTCCAATAGTCAAGCAGATCTAACAAAAGAGCAGACCGAAGTCATAATTTCATCCTGCAAATCCTCCAAAGGGGATCCGCCGCCACAACCCGTATAGGACGATAGCGTTGTCGTTTTCACCGGCTCTAAGTTTAAAGTGTATCTTTGTTAAGGTTAACGTACAGTCCGATCATCGATCGAGATATAACTACCTAAAAACAAAGAAACAAGACCTAAAGTGCAAGGCATCGGTCTCGATTCGTGAAATGCAAATGAACTATCGTGAAATTATCGAAATTGGTGATGTGATCGGAGTTTTGGGTTTCAAACGGCTATTCAATGCTACTGTTGACCATGTACCAAAAATTGTACCTGTCTATTTAAAATGGATAAATGACTTTGTTTCAAGGTGTTCATCAGTTCGAGAAACATTGAATTTTAAGAGAAGATTTTTTTTCAATAACGCAGCTAAAGCTGGCGACCACAAGTGGGGATCCCTTGACAATCGGTTATTCACGCTATGGCTTTTATATTCTGACTAAAAAATAGTTTTCGCGGTTGAACAGGTTACAAAAGTCTTTAAAAGATAACTGCATATTCATATGGCTCACGTCCAGATAGATTTGTTTGTCTTTCGAATTTACGGCTTTTTAAGGATATTAGTTACGGTTTCATTATATTAACTACAAAACAAGGAATGAAGTATAGTTTTTTGAATTTCTCAGGTTCTATTCAACGGTTTCTTGGGTGTAAATTTTTATATTTTTTGCAGCATCTACTTGGAAAGTTTGATTCTCGAAGATTGTGGAGCGTGCGTAAATGGTCCTATTCCTGAAAAATAAGGAAATAAAAAGTTTGATGCATGCGCTCGCTACAAATTTTCCGCTTTCCACGATCCACTTACCATTGAGCGCCGGTTAAGTGAAAAAATCCCAAGCTTTCCCATGAAGTGCATTATATTCAGAGTTGGCAAAATCGGAGGTGCTGAGTTGTAAAGGTAAATCGGATTGGCCTGGACAACTTCAGATCACTTTATCTATAGCCTATGAGAAATTCTGCATGCAGCATATTAAACTTGACTATATTTAACTCGAACGATAAGTTTATTCCGTTCACTTTTTTTTTATGATCCATATCACAATGAAACTCAATGCAAATCCCATAAATGAAAATGAGTTGCCAAAAGTGCTTGTATCGATCCTTTCTTATTTTCGCGTTTTATTTTAGCGTACATGACCAATAAAGTGAATCTATCAATGGCATACACAACGTTGAATAGCCCCTTTGCAGTCGAGTGTGACGACAAATGGCATCAACAATTCAATTTCAAACAGTTTTTCCTTATTTGTGTACTATTACACAGTCAAGTACAACAATACCAGTATTGTAATTTTATATACAGAATGATAATGCAGTTTCATGCTTAATACAGAACGCGTATTTTTTACTTTAATACTTTGTTGATGGGAAATTAGTCATGGTCTTCAATGGGGAACAGTTCCATGACCGTAGGTACACACACATATGAATTCTTTAGTTATGCATTCATTCATTTCAACCTTTAATCTCGAAAGGCAGCAAAGTGACAAATCAATGACTTTGACTTATAATAGCAAAGATACTTACATACGTAAGTATCTAGCGGATCGATGAATTTTTTAATACACAATATGTAGGTATAATATTGCCCGTGATAGGGAATCAAACACAACTTGAGGTCATTCCGCCATTCATGTTAGCTTCGGCTTATCATTTTAAAAATAGGTCTGTAAAATAGTTACTCTTCATTTCATTTGAAACTACTGCCTGTAAGGACGTTGTGTCTCCCATTGCAATATTCAAATTTGGTAAACATTTTTCGAATCTAAATTTCACAAGACTTCAAAGTATATTGACCGTAATAGTTGAACAAAATCTTATAAGCTCTGATGCCTCAAGGCCGCTGATTGACGAACTTGATGATAATTAATATAATGAATAAGACTGTTCACTGTAGTCGTACGAGATACCGCATCAGGGACCTTTTACATTCTATTCAACTATTGACTGAAAAACTATTTATGACGAACATATCTTTTAGTAGTTTTTAAATATTCAGTTGACTTGGAAATAACAGTGATTCGAAAATTCTAAAAATTAATGTTAGTCAAGTCATAAACCAAGTGTGATCGCAGTCACCATTTCTTACGGGAATGAAGAGTTGCACTTTTACGGTTCGTTTTTCAATTTTTTGGAGCCAACTGAGGGATAGGAATGTTATGTTTTCTTCAAGCTGTGTTGAAAAACTACCAGGGGATATCAAAGTGTCAACCAAATGAATAAATGTTATTTTACAGTTAAATTCCTTTTTCTGGTAACGATATTGTTTTGAACTTTTGAAAATAATAGTGTTCAATTGCTATTGTGCTTGATTGTGATTGAAAAGATTTCGAAAAACAATAGTCAAATGTACCGGAATATGGAATTCAGATATCCTTAGTCTATAACCTCAAAGCTACATGCATATTACTAGTATTTTTGGTTAGTTTTACAAGCACAATTATGAATACTATCATTTACCATAATTCGAACCGATTTCATCATTCTGAAGATAAAAACAGTGTAAAATACGATTTGCTCACTACCTCAGCACTTCGACATTCTCTTCGTATATTCGGAGTTTTTTGTAAAATTCGTAGCTCAGCGCTCGCATATAGGTACCCGAATCTCAATTTGCCATCTGTGTACCCAATTCTAAAAATTTGACTGATAAAAACCCCATCTGACTGACAGAGTCCACGTCAACTATAAAAATCAAGTTACGTAAAGCTGAGTCCTTACAGACGTAGCGATGCAGATCGCAAGTGTAACTTCGGTTACCTATCGGTTGGCTGCTGGGCGGCGGATTTCACAAAAAATACCAATATATACTTCGAGAACAAGATAAGAGGGGAATGGAAACAAGACAAGAGAACATTACACGTACATCGAATGTCGAAACGCTTTCGATAAAATATACTCATTCAACACAAATAGTAAGCCTGTGTGCCTGTCACCTTTCTATATCAATCTTGTAAACCTTCACGAAGCTCTAGCGATAATCGCGGGTTACGAGCAACCCCACTTGGGCACCCCAACTTGCGTCCAAAAACCATATACGGACAGAGATAGACTGCGCAGTTTGTGTAACGAGTTGAAACCATAATAAAGCCCAGATCACACGAAATGCAGTGTGCCGTGTGCCGTCATACACAGGTTTGTACATCAGCGGCCCCGTAAGACCGCGCAATTAATCTCTATAAGTCTATGGCCAAAACACGCTTATCAATGATTATGGGGTCTCAGGTATCGTTAGCGTTTGCTTCTGATTGTGAGTAACCAATCATAGTACGCGCATATATGTGAGATTTAGAGCCCGCTCCTTGATCGACGTTCAGTCTTCAAAAATGTCGACTTCAATACTGGATCTCGCGTTAGTCGATGCATGCGCATAAAGAAACTTCCGCCGTGCTTTCGTCTCTTTCACCATTATAATATGTGCAATACGAAAGACCCACCATCAATACACCGTTTACGTTACTACATAATATACCTAGAGAATATCTTGAAAGTTCACACTAGGTCACCGCTGACTCGGCACCACTCAACTTCTTCGTCTGTTTCTCGCAGGCTGGCCATCCCGTCTTTAATTTTAAACTGTCAAAAGCAATAAAATGGTTGTATCGACAACGACGACGATTATTTATTGACAAGGAATGCCCCATAAATAAAATGAAAACATAATCGTAGTCGTTTTTGTTTTGACAGGGAATGCTCCATAAGTGAAATAACACATCAAAGTCGTTAACGAATGAAAATCGTCGTCGTCGTCGATGTAATTATTTTACGGCCTTTAACAGTTTAAAATCAAAGATGGGATTGGCAGCCTGCGAGAAACAGACGAAGAACTTGAGTGGTGCCGAGTCGGCGATGACCGAGTGCGAACTTATAAGAAATTCTCTCAGTATATAGCTTAGTTGATCAATTAACGCTTCCAGGCCAGCCAGCTGCAACTTGAACATTGATATTAATGTAAATAAGTAGCATATCTGTGTATTCGTCGACACTGTCAATTACCATTTCAGAATATGTGATATAGTCTACTGGTCCGATAGTAATAATACGAAGTGGTACTGAGCGATGTCGAATCTGCAGTAGAATATTGCTTTCATCAAGTACAACCGATTTCTTCAGAAAATACTGACATTATTTTTATATCTAACAAGACGGCTTTCAGTTTAAACTGTTTTATCTAAAATCACAGGCACCAGTATTCAAACACTTCTTGTTGTCGCAAAGGATATTTTACAATTAGTTGCAATGTGCCGCCAATACCAAACTCATGAAGACTTCATTGCGATATCGATAATGACATTACTTGATGTGGTCTGCCTGATCCGTCGTCCCATTAGCTGCCGGGCGGTGCCTCTTCATCAACTGAGCTGCTCCTATTCTCGGAGTTTGTACAGACGTACTTTGTAAAATTTCACCATATTTGAATTCTCCAAAACGATGAAAATACGGCGAAAGAACTGAAATCTTTGGTTCAGTGAGAATGTACGTATAATAATAATACACAAATATTGGAGCTCAGAAATTAATGTATAAATTCAATAAACATAGGTAATGAAAAAGTGGATATTATAAGGAATTGAGAAAGAACTTATTATGTTAAGTACACAAATCCCTAGATTTAACCCTGACAGCACGAAAATATTTCAGAAAAATTTTTAATACATAACACTCTTATTTTACCGAGATTCATATTCGGTACTTAAGCATTAGGACTATATTTAATTCTATTCTTTCTTTTCTCTACATAAAAAATGACGATTAGTCGTGAATGTCGGTGGCGAACGATTTAAAAAATCAGTATACCGGCTATCTTATACTGGATTAAAAGGATCTCTTTTTTTCCGGTCTTGCATGGTGATATATAAGCGAAAGAATCAAGAAGAGCTATTTATTGGAGTGTCAAAAATCGGTAATGAAATCACAAAACAGTTATTTTTCGATCCTTTTATCACGATATACGTTGATTGGGCAGAGTGAATAAGCCCTATTGATGTATCGGTCGCATTTAGCTCAATTCTACATGCCCGATTATACATATCCAAAAAAATGTCGTTCTACTGAAATACTTTTTCTGTCGTTATTCTACCATGAAATGAAAAATTTTTCGTATACTTTTTTCTACATAGCACGTATAATTGCGCCTTTGACGGCATTTTCACGTTAGTAATGCATACGAGGCTCTGATAATTGGCAAGATAAGTGATTTTCTTCGATCGATAGAGTCTGATTATAGCATCCTTTCAAGATGTATTTGAAAAATTTTCACAAAATGTGTGTTGCCTTGGGAAGTTCTGGAAGTAAGCTATTCCATCTGTGTAAGCTTTAGTTTTGAAGTAGATTACTTCGATGTTATGTGGACTTTTATATTTTAGTTTTAATATAGTATGTACTATGGATGATGTTGAAATGGTGATATAACACTTCTAGTTCCGCTTGAGTCTTCTTCCGATATGCCAAAGCCAAAGTTTGTGTGAATAAAAAATTACGACGGAGCGTCGTAATAATTTAACAAACGAAATTCTTCTTCGCGATGCTGGCTGTTTCTATGAACAAACGTCTGAACAACAATTTTAATAAGTCTTCCTTGAAAATGAGTTTTTGTACTACGCACTGTGCAAAATTGGAGGTTCTAAAATTGACCACAAGTGACCGGTGTAGACAACTATTTTTGTGGTCGATTCAGAACTTGAACCTCATATATTATCAGATTGAGGACAGGTAGTATTAAATTGACATTCAATAGTGTTATATTGATACCAAAAAATATTCTATAGACATCCACACAGCATTTTTTGCAGTCTATGCGTTGCTTTGTCGCCTTATATGGAGTGGCTTTCGATTTTAGAGCTGCCTGGGTGATAACATTATTTCAGATGAAAATAGATTGAACGTGACTTGTGGCACTCAGCATAGTTTTGTGGCGTCACGTTTTGCTAAGTTTTTATCTAGGTATAGTAAGATGCACCTATTGAAACAGAGGAAAACCAAGCATGGAGCTCCAAAAATAGTGAAGGGGCGGTATTTTAACGGTAAAAGTATTATTATACGTCATTCTGAGTTGTACGTTTGCCAATTGAGGTAAATAAATCAATAAATGCAAAAACGAAAACATAAGCACATATGTAGGAGGTATTTCTGAATCGAATTGCTTCAAAAATGTGTAAATTGCACAATCAGTTACAAGTCAAGTCGGATTTTTTTTGAATAGTATAGAGTCTTTCCATATAGTAATACCAAAGCCTTGCTTACCTGGAGGGCCTGATTTTTATTCACAACGTGGTTTAGAAATTTAATGTACCGCATTCTTATGTATTTATTACATCATCAGTCAAAGACATTATTGAAAAAAAACATGTCAGATCAGAATTCTAATACTTACGTAATTCAACCATCTAATGCGTAAATAATTTATCCCTGAAAATATTAATCATTCCGTTACTCGGTATATTGTTCTTATAATTATTCGTAATCGGAATAAGATAGCGGCTTCAGAAGTTGAACTTTTTTATCTGAAAAATTCTACAATAATTTTTGGGCTTCTGTCCTACTTATACTTTTTGTTAAATGATCAGTGAAATTTTTTCAGAAAGTAGTGGCTCAAAATCCAAATGTTATTACATAAAATAGAACAGATCGTGGTCGTATCACTTACTCATAGTAGGTAATGCGTTGAAAAGGTTGAATAATTTATGATATGAAGGATTGTAAGTCACAGAAAATAGGTGATTTTAGATATTTTAATACATTTTGCAGGACCATAGCGATTAGTGGCTATACAAACTCGATATGTTACTGTTATGATCTTGTTTCTGTGTTCGTTTCTTGAATATATTGCTGTAATCACTGAACAATCATACGAGGACTCAATGCTGTACGTAGCACAAAAAACTCAAATTCCTAATCGACAAAAAATAATCATAAATAAAAAGTCCTCACATTATGTGATAAAAGATGGCAGAGAATACAGAAAAACATACTTCAATCTTCTTCGAAAAAATGTATCCGTGTTTTACTGAGTGTAATGATAGTACGTACTTTTAGTAACTTGGACTCTGTAAGCTTTTCCTAAATAGATCATTCGTATTTTGATATAAAAGATAATATACGAATCATCGGCGCTAGTCACGCTAATAATGAGCTTTCTTATAACTTGTAATAAGAGTGTATAGTTAAGCAATGCTGTTATCTAAAATTTTGGTGACAAGTTTTTTTGCTATAAACAAAAAAACTAAACCAAACTAGTATAAAAATAATTATGAAACAAAATCGTATACTAAAACGACGTAAATTCGAAGCATTTTTGAATGGCCGGGAGCAACAAATATCACTGCTTACGTAGAAAATGGCTTCTGAAAACATACATGTATAATAAAGATACAATTGTACAACCTCAACGGCAAATGTCACTGTCATTCCAATGCCAGCGTGCTGTAAATTTACCGCGTCAAATTCTATACTCATAATTCATAATCAAATATTACTGAGTTCCTCGTACATACCTGTGTTGGTCAAATAATTTAAAGACTTCATTGATCTAACATTACGCTTGTCGCATAGAATTATTTACAACACAAAATGAATTAACAGCCGTAGAAATAAAACAACGAAAGCTGTATGTACTGTAAATTGAACCTCTATTTCTGCAAGTATTACTTAAGTATGACCTGTAAGTCGACATGGACATTGAACAGAGAACGTAGTGCGAATGTGGTTTTTACATGTGGGTACAATAGCTCAGAAAGTAATAATTGTCCCTTTTATTTTATAACCTGATGCCCCTGTAAAAGCACATGCTAACACTCAATCTGAGTAGTAGTTGTTAATGATAATAAAATCCATATTTTGTACATCGCGTTTGAACTGCTGCCACAGCCATAGGTGGCAGTTTAGGCCTTGTTGATCTATGATAGTGAAAAGTTTGGAAGTGATGCATACTGTAGTAGTAGTGTACGAATAATAAAATGCATGTATCCGTATTGATAAACGAAACACTGTATTATGATGTACTATAAAACATGCTTTAACGTCCATCAGTCTGTACTTTTTGAAGAGTCATATTGGTTAAGCAATTTTCATCTAGTCCCGAGCGCAATTTGTATGATGATAATTTATGTGTTAATAATTATAACCTCCGTATATATGTATCTACTTAGCCGAATAACCTCACAGCTCTCAATGTTAATAACGTTATCGCATGAAAATAGGTATAATCCCTAGTAGGAATTTTGAGCGGGTACTAGTAAGGGGCTGGCTAATTTGGCTCTGGACGGCACAGACGCTGACACAGTGACTGTACCATCGCGTCACCTAGCTAAGAATTTCAGGGCTGAAGGAGATGCAAGACAGTGTTCCCTTTGCGGAATCACCTACAGGTTGTGATATTCAGTTACACCAAGTCTGCATGTGATCAAATGTGATGAAATGGCACACGGCCTTCCATATACTTCAACCTTTCCATTTGGTCAGGCCCACATCCATCCGGACTCTTGTTTCTGAACGGTGAGGTAAATAGAAAAAAGACCAGAAAATCACATTTCGAACATCTCAAATCATTTGGAAATCAACAAACTAAGTGGGAATCGATTCCTTGTGATTACATTAACTTGCCATTAGGCTAAAAAAAATCTCTAATTTTGGGTAAAAATATCTTCGGGTGATGAATCCAGAATGTTGTCCATGGGACCACGGCACCCTTGTTGTCGTACCTGCTAAGAGCATTGTAGAACACTAGTCCTGTCACCAGAAAACAAAAGTTTTTTACTTCAGAATAACTGAACCAGCCTGAATTTTGATAAGGCGTTATTTTAACCTACAAAATATAACATGCTAAAAATAACATGCTATAAATTACAATCGATTGGATGCGCAGAACCATTAATGGGCGGTTAAAAGGTGCAATACGCACTTTTGCAGCAATTTCTTATAATCCGTAGGTCCTGAATACGGAAAACGTATCTGAATGAAATGAACTGTATTCAGCACGAAAAAGACTGAATCCTTTTCTTCTCTACAAGCAGTGGTTGTGAAGCACATCGCGTGGAACTATCTACGAAATGCGAGTCGCGCTGTGCCACCGCGCGAACTGCAAAAACTGTAGCATTCTATTTGGCCGCTATACCTATCCTGGAAGTAATTTCATCCAAACCAATGTAGATGAAAAATCTTAGGCAAAAGTTTAAAATTTCCAAATTTCAAGTGCTCATAACTCAAAAATTAACATGTGAATAGAGATCGCACAAATAGCACTGTAAACGTTGTTCATATATCAACAAAAAGCCATATTGAATACATGTTGTGTAACGATCGGCTGGTCGCAACCCGTGCCAGTGACAGCCGGCTATGACATCGACATTACGATGGACGCCGACAATAACCAAAGTCGATCAAAGACGAAGTGGCCAGGCGAAAGGACGACGCGCGACGCACAGAGTCAGCAGGCAGGGACAAGAAGCGTACAGACATGGGACTCACGGAGTATAAATAAAGGTATTCGAGCAGGCTTTGACAGTAGATCTCTGGCAGAGAGTCGAGTTGACTTGTTGCGGGAGGAGCGTTCGTCCAGGGAATATTCTCTAACTTAGAATCATTTTTAAGAATCTTCACGCAATGCGCCTAAATTCAAACAGAGAGAGTTTCTTTGAAACATTTAGGATCCGCGATAGCACGGCATGTCTAGAGAAAAAGTAAAACGGAAGAAAGTAGGGAAAATATAAAAAATCTTGAAAGCAGGAGCAGAACCTAGGAATTCTGATATATTAAATTTATGTTACTTTTAAGTTTCATCACTGTATAATTTTTTGATTGTATGATTTAATTAGTTTTGTTTATTAGTTTCATTTATATTAATTTGATTGTTTGACACGATTAGTAATTTGATGCATCTATTTTCAAATACCGATACAAGGCAGCTATAGTATTTTCCCGAGTCTGCAATACGTATAGATAGAAGAGGGTGTTTTCAGATCGACAAGACTAGTAAAACTTTCAGTAAAACCTATATTTGTTAAGCTCTTTCTAATTGTAGCAATTAGACAGCGATATCAACAATAACGTCGCATTCTCATAACCTGCGCCTTCAGGAAAACCTGCTCACTTTACAATTGTGAATTCGATCATGAAGTCGATGGATACAACGATCAAACGAAACCCTACATTTTTTTCGCCCGGGAGTGTGTAAGTTAGGACTAATACAGGTAAAGGTTGCAATATCTTAATGGACTCCAAAATACTTGAAAATTATGAAGGAAATTAATATTTATTGGAATCCATATCCCATTTAGAATTCAAAAAGTAATTTCTAAATGATATTCAGACAGAGCACGATGAGAATATTATAAGGAATTCTATGAAAGTTAGGAGTATTCCATCAAGATGAGGAACAACTTGATATTTAAAGTTGATCCAACATAAGCTTTTTTTCAGAATAATTTACTAAGGTGGTGCTAGCAATTTTTTCTCCCTCATTTGCTGTATAACCAGAAATAAATATGAGCCGGGGTATAAAAGGGGTCCAGATATTTAGTTTTTACAGTTTTTCGGGATCAGTATTGAAACACCATCATTACTCATCGAGAAATACGCTAGTAACGTTGCTGTCAGTCCTTTGGCGAATTCGACTTGAACAAAGAGTGCGCATTAGCACTTTTACACAAAAGGGCGGCTATGGACTTGCCCTAACAAATTTAATCGATATTTAACATACCTGTAGTAAATCGATCACACTTTAACAGGTGCAAGCGATAGAACCCGCTTTTCAGATATTTTTCAGAAAATCGATTATGAATGTTTGTCACAGAGCACGTGGTGTGGTGAGTTAGCGATCGAGTTTGTTATTTTGATCACCTCTCATGCAAGTAGATAGAATGGAAGAGTTCAGATTGTAAGACACAATGGTGGCGTACTGACAGAGCTAGTCGCGATTCCTGCCTTACCAACAGTCGGTCTTACCCGCGAGAGGCAAGAATTCCTGCCTTACCAGTCGAGGTGTTACCAACAAGAGCATGAAAATAGATGGCGCTACCTATATTATCGGTCGATTTTATCAACGGGTAGTCCAATAATGAAATTTTGTGCTGTTGTAGTAGAAAGGGCGGGCCAGTTCTGAATTTAATTCCAAATTCCTTGGGCAGATAGCGTTTTTCCCGTTTCCACATTTCTTTTGAGTGGATCCGGCATGGTAGCATTTGTCAAAAAAAAAAAAAACATATTTGACTTGTTGAATCAACGCATATAGTATAAAATATTGGCAACGAGAATCTCAATTTTATACATAAGTAAATAGAATCGAAGAATTCTGGAATACAATGATAGCGTACCGACAGAGTCAGCCCCGATTCTTGCCAGTTGGTATCCCAGGCAGTACACTTGCGTCGTTTATGTAGCTGCTGGATCACAATGAAAAAGTCAATGATATATCTGGTTAGGTACATAACTGATATGTTGTATGTGCCTTTCAAGGTACGTTGACGTTAGTGTAACGTAACCGCTACGCAAAAATTTTATGTTAAATTCACAGAACTAATGTTACGTAACAATTGATATCTACCGTTTCAAACTGTCGATGACTTCGCCTACCGACGGTCCAATGAGACCACACTGGCTACCTTGGTTCACTTCTAAATACCTGGGGTAGCATTCACCCGAACCTCTCGTATCGCCTCGACTGCCGGTGAACAGGGATGTAAAGTCCTTCCGACAGTCGAGGGCACCACTCTTCAAGGAGAAACCAGCCGCCCATCTTATCGGATGCTGTAAGGATGACACACAGGGCGGACCGTAGCCTGCCATCTTCCGACTCACCGGCCTGGTGCCGGACCGACCCCAAACCACTACGTCCAGATTGATAAAGCCCTCGTTCTGAGGATCGACGCAGCCTTCCTATCAGCAAGGACTAATCATGTGAGTCATGGTCCACGGTTTAGAGTTGCGGTAAGCCACCGTGTGATTGCATGATCTCCTCGATTATAGGCATCCGGCCACTGCCTATACAATGAAGCCGGTGGAAGTAAACAATGAGGCGTCACTTTCCACTTGGTAACTTTTACCGAGAGGCACCCTGTGTATGCCTCTGTCAACGGAGTCCCCAATGATAGGCAACCTGGACAGTAAAATGAAGCAGCTGATAAATCTTACGAGTTGGTGTCAACGACGAAATCACAAGCAGCACATTACGCCACATCTAGCGGTAACCGTCGACAACGCATGACCTCGCCGTAACCGATATTCGCCACAGCGAGATGGCCTATTTGCGATGCGGGTCAACCAACCAATCAAAGGAAAGAAGATTCACCTCACGACGGCAGTAGTGTATATATGAGAGTTCTAACTCAAAGATGGCGGCGCTCCCCCCTAGTTCCCTTAGCTCCCCCCTAGCCCCCCCCGACTCGCGGCGCACCTTCTCCGCCCCCCCCACCCCCCCGGTCATTTTTGGCGGCTATTTCCATAGGATTTGACACACACACACACACACACACACACACAAAATAATTCCTGTCGAGACTTGTTTGGCGCCGGAAAGCCGCACATAAATCAGATAAGGTAAGAACCCGCTAGATCTATTGAAAAAATTCCAGGAAATGACCCCTGAAGGAAGGTTTAAAATGGCGTTTTGAATGCTTTTAACAATTTTTTTATTTAACACCAATTACATTTAGTTTTCTTATTGTATTCTCAATTATCTTATTCTAAATTTTAACGAGTAAAATTATACATATTATTTTCAATATCCATATTAATTAAACATATTGTTATTCCAAAATTGACTTAAACCAATTTTTTAACAGTACCACTGATCGGATTATATTCAACAATGCGATCATGCAAGATCATGCAGTAGGCAGAAGTGTGTGGTGGGAACGTAGTGCTAGAGTCAAATTCCAATCGAATGTCCACAGGTCCAGTTTTCAATGTTTCGTTCTGCTTGGAGCAATCGATGACGATAAGGGGAGCTTGGTTTATAAATTCACGCCTCGATAGCAAAGGCTCAGCTTCTTTGTTGTAGTAGCTCATTTGAAACCGAACATACATATCATAGAGAATGGCGTATTGATTATTGTATATATCAATATTCATATTTCCGTAGGGATAGCACTGTGAGTTGAGGAAGAGTTTTACATCTCTGATCCGACAATGATCAAATACGCCAGCATTTTTCAGCGGCTCGTTTCTCCTTGCAGTTTGAAATCCTAGAATGACATATCTCGGCTTCTCAAGTTGCGTCGATGTCTTGACTGACCATATATGCCGCGTTGTTGACGGGAGCATCGGATACACGTACGTTTCCCAAGAACGAAAACTCATGGATATGGCCGGATCCTTGGCGATGTAGTTGAGTAGCTGGATTTTCGGTTTATCAGCCAGTTTGATGTAGGGCAACAACCACTCGATTTTATTCAGGGTGATTTTAAAGTTTTCCGTCGCCGAGCTCTGAATCACAGCATTCAAATCAGTGTTGGAACGTGTGAGAATTAACTCGTGTTTAGCGTTGACGATGACTCGACGATAATCTTCGGCGAAGCCTAGCACATAATTTAACGGCAAGACAACATCGAAATTTCCAGCGGCATCGGTTAGGTCCTTATCCCCACTCAACCACCCGGTATTCTCCAGACTATATTGCTGGCCTGGAGTCAAGGATATGTAACCCTTCATAGTGCTGGTGATGCCGACATTTTTATTCCGATCAATCTCTACACCGTTCAACTCGTAGCGAACTTCCTCAAACAAATGACAAACGGCCATATTGATCAATTTCGTAACCGTCACCGCAGCCACACCATCATCCTTTGTGATTTTTCCGTGAATGTGTAGAGAGCTTTTACTGGGCAGTAGACACAAGTCTTGATGTTGAACAACAATATGGATTTCATCGTTGTTCTGGAAGGTGGATGATGCAAACGGTTGATGAGCATGAATCTCAGAGTGCGCGATCGATTCGTCGAATACCACAGGTTTCTGTATTTTTATTATTTCTTCCATGGTAACACGCACAGGATGCAGCGAACACGAATTTTTATTTTCCAAAATTTCCACGTAATCGAAGCCCTAGGCTCTGGAGAAACCGAACGTTCAGAGGTGTCAGTCTCGTAGGCGGTGTAAACGTTGTCAGAGGTGTTGGGCGACTGACGATTTTTGGCCATGACGTTTGACTTTTATAACTTTTGCCAGACTTTCTCGTCTCAAACACGATTCCCATTATTTGAGTGATTTCAAGTGTAAACGTACAGTAATCGTTTCGCCGCGAAAATTAATCAGCTCGTCGTCTTGATCGACTATTCTCAGCTGTAAATGATGTATCGACTGTACGGCGATTGGCAGGTAAATGACGTTGGTGGGCACTTCGACAATCTTATATCCGGATGGAACGGTTGGGAAAAATTCGTGAATCGTGTGAGCTCGACGCCCGTTTATGTACGCTCCTGTGGTTATGCTACACTCAACGCGTAAAGTATTAACCTTCAGTATGGCTACGGGTAATTCAGATTTATGAGTAACGTTTCGTGGTAGCTCAACCGCCTTAAATCCCAATAATCGGCCGATCGAATCTTTGGGCTTAAAGTCTACCACATGATTGCATGTGACTTCACTGTTCAGCTCGTTGTTGTTAGCTGTCAGACTGAGGGTGATGTCGGAGGGTAGCTCCTTGTGTAGAAAATTTTCAATATCCTCAATTTCATAGCATCCCGTGGGTATCGCGATGCTCTCTCTGCTGTTGTCCGCTCGTTTCAGGTAAAATTTATTACACCTCTCATGAATATTGGGTATTGAATTGAATGTCAGGAACTCGACGAGTCCGAGAACATAGTTCTTCTCTGGTGATAACTCGATTGGGGGGAAATATTGAGCCTCCAGCACGGAGGATGTGCCTGACAGTGTTAACGTCAACGATTCCGGCATGACTAATGCTTGCTCATGTAACACCTGTCTTTTTATAGTTGTTCGCTGAGAAATTTGAGACACAAGTGGCCGCAAATCACAGTATCATATTCTTGATACCTCTTATGATTGTATTCAACGCTGCCAACACCGAGATACCTCATCAAGTCCTTAGGCGGTTTCAAATCACCGAAACTATCGAAATACACAACATGGTCACCATTTTTCTTGTACGCCACCCAATGTGTCCCCGGACCGTTTTTATCATCAAGATTAATAATTGCGGATTCTCGCATTTTTGGTCCTGATTTCGGCAGATCATTCCGCATGAAAACACCTCGAAAATGTGAAATTTTCATATTTTTAGCATAGTTGTGTAAATCAATGTTGGTGAGAGCTCGGTGTGGCAGCTTTACTAGTTTTTTGCCGGACGTAAGTACAGACCCATTCCGCTGCGGTAGGGTCGCAGGTATAATCCCTTACCCAAAGCAATTGCCTCCATTGTTGCATTGTGCCGTTTGGCCTCTTTCAACTGATGTTTGTTGACACTAGCTTCGTTGACAGCTTTAGCTATACCCGCAGCACCACCCGCAAGAGCCCCAGTAGCGCTTAGACCGGCCAGAATTGGAATGAGAAACGGTAGGATGCCGCCAATTTTATCAGGCACTGGTATAACGCGAGGCATACGAATATTCTTCCCAGTCCCACGCGCGGCCGCACGAGCACCCGCCAACGCCGACTCGACGGCTTTATAACCCGGTCGCATGGCGACCTTTGCTGCACGTGATGATGGATTTAAGATTCACAGTTCTCTTCCGCTGTTTACTCTTCCCGTCAGTTCCAGATTTCTTCTTCGCAGCCACTCCAAGTTTCGACCGCTTTGCAGCTAAGCCCATTCCGAGTTTAGATTTAGCTTTCATGGTGTTGGTGACTCCCCAGGCTACCGCCTTTTCACCCACACTAGCGTCCTTGGCCAAGACGCGATTCCACGCCTTCTCAGCGAGCGCTTTGTCGGCAAGATTTCTCGCTGCGGTATCGTGATTCTTTGCGTATGCAATGTCGTGGTCTTTACACGCGGCATCCAGCGGATTGATCCCCAAATCTCCACGAGCCAGCCTCTTGGCCAATTGCGTTCCAGGTCCGCAGTACTGATACCCTGGCACATGCAATTCAACTGGGAGATGATTGATGATTTTATTTAACAAACCACCACCGCGTTTTTTCCGTGTGCACATCCTCATAGCCGGGCAACAACTAACGTGACTTCTATAAAAGGCGGAATTTATATACCGTCATCTCAGTTTTCGTTGTCATGCTAACGAAGCATCATGAGATTTCAAGATCAGCCCGATAAACTACCTATCGCAAATTTCGATAAAATGGTTCGACGTGGTAAGAGGAAGATAGAAAAACGACATGGAAAATTGCTGCCAAATACCGTGAGAGCAATTTTTTGCGGGCCATCCAATTGCGGTAAAACTAACGCTCTTTTCGCACTCATCACCCACGGCAATGGATTGCGATTCGAAAATGTCTACGTTTATTCGAAATCTCTCATCCAACCAAAGTATCAATTTTTGCAAAAGTTACTAGAACCTGTGCAGGGAGTAGGTTATTTCCCGTTTCACGAGAACGATGAGGTTGTAAAACCGGAAGATGCTCGCCCCAACTCTATTATGATTTTCGACGATGTGGCTTGTGAAAAGCAGGATAATATCAGAGCATACTTCAGCATGGGCAGGCATTGCGATATCGATAGCTTTTATCTAAGTCAAACGTACGCGCGCATTCCAAAACATCTAGTGCGTGACAATGCAAACTTATTGGTGCTATTTCGGCAGGATGATATGAATCTGAAACATATCTACAACGATCATGTGAACACGGACATGACGTATCAGCAATTTAAAGACTTGTGCTCGGCATGCTGGAATGATGGCAATTACAGTTTTACCGTAATTGACAAGGATAGCGAAATCAATGGGGGGCGATATAGGAAGGGGTTTGACTGCTTTATAAGCATAAACTAACATAAACTTGCACAGTTTCGTTGCAACAATCGAGCCTGCAACATGGAGAGTGCCAAGATTCGTAAGCATAGCGATACGTTGAGTGAAATATCAAAAGCATCCGATGTCATACGGCTGAAGCATAAGATGCTCAAGTTGGACAAGGACACGACCGAACAGGTTATGGGAGAGGTATTTAAGCCTTTAGTAACACCGCTGCAAAAATTGGTGGATACTTCAAAGCTGCAGCAGCAGCACATTAAACGTGAAATTAAAACGGAACTACCGGATGTGACAATGAAAAAAGAAGAGGAAAAAGATGACGAGAGTGCCGAGGATGATGATGATGATGATGAGGAGGATGAGGATATGGATGTGGGGAATTTCATGGATGCAAATGATAAAACACTGAAGTTTGGTGAAATTTCTACTACAAGTACACCGGTGAAGAAAACAACGGATTCCACAGCACAATATTTGAAAATGTTCAGCTCAAGTAAAAAGAGGGATTTGGATACTACATACGGCGTTCGAAAGTTGACAAGCGGTATGATGATTGGCGATACACCGATCAATTTCACTGATAATCTGGTCAATGTGGGGAATAAAAGTTATGAGAGAACACCTGGATTACTCGAATTACTGTTTAAAAAATCACCCGATGCATCGGTTGTAAATGACGCGGACAAGAATAATTATATAAAAATTGTAACGACGACAAATGCGCATCGAAAACGTTACCAAGCCGATGGAAGTCTTCGAGATGATTTAAAAAGTGCAAAGTATAGAAATTTCATTGCACAACACGTTGGCTCGCCGAAAAAATCAGGTAAAGGCTTACCCGACTATAAGATTGCGCGAAAGGAGGGGCAAGATGTCGATTACGTCTACTGGGATGATCCAAATGAAATTGTAGATCGTCTCCGGCTGCTTATGGCGTCACAGGCTGCAGGCAATACCAGCCATTCCAACGAAATAGTCTCCATTATTGAGGAGTTGCGTGAGGCTGGAATCGTTTATTAGCGGCGTGTAAACATAAAATCATCATTTGTTCAGCGACCGTCCAGTGATGAGCATAGACATATTCGGGCGACACTCGGAGCGTGGTGGGGGCAAAAAATTTATTCGAGGGCCTCCGGGTGTTGGATTCAAAATCACCAGCGACAATCAGTATGATTTGGACGGTAAACGATTGTGTAACATAGCTGATCCGCAGCACTCCACCGACGCCGTTTCCTTAAAAGTTCTTAATACCGCTTTACAGTCTATGGCTGTGGATATTGTGGATACTTTTCAATCAAATTTTGAGAGTTTCGCACATAATCACAACGAGGAGTTGAAACAGCTACGCATAAATAACAAAATCATTGAAAATACGTTGAATCGCATCAAACATATTGGGGAGCAAGCAACACCAACGTTGGGACAGACCAGCGGGGAATTAGTATCGATTGAGGAACCAGAGTGGTTGGACAGCACTTCGAAAAATTGATAGGTGAAGAGTTGGGAACAATGAAGACTGTAATAGCTGCCGAACTTCACAGACAGGCTCGACGCAACTATCCGCGCCGATTCGTAGATGTACGCGGACTGGATGAGACCTGGCAAGCTGATCTCGTCGATATGACCGCATACAGTTCGTGCAACAAGGGATACAAATACCTACTAACAATCATCGATATATTTTCCAAGTACGCGTGGGCGGTGCCGATAAAGTCCAAGAGTGGGAAAGATGTTGCCGCTGCCATGAAATCTGTACTGATCCAGAGTCGTATACCCACACATCTGCACGTTGATCGAGGCAAAGAATTTTACAACAGCGAATTCAAAGCCCTCATGAAGCATCACAATATCAACATGTATTCGACATTTAGCAACTTAAAGGCGTCGATATGTGAACGTTTCAATCGAACATTGAAGAATAAAATGTGGAAGCGGTTTACTCTCCAAGGATCGTACGAGTGGATTAATATTTTGGATGATTTAATGAAGTCCTACAACAACACCAAACATCGCACGATTCGGATGAAACCGGTGGATGTTAGCACGGAGAATGAAAAACAGCTGTATCGTAGCGTGTACAAGCCTCGGCAAATCAAACGAAGTGATCGAGCACGGAAATTCAGTGTAGGCGATCGAGTTCGAATCAGCAAGTACAAGAATGTATTTGAAAAAGGCTATACACCCAATTGGACGACTGAAATATTCACCGTGAGTGAGGTGAAAAATACCAATCCACCCACCTACAAACTTACCGATTATCAAGATCATCCCATCGAGGGGGGCTTCTACGAGGAAGAGCTCGCCAAAGTGAAATATCCCAACGGCTACCTTGTGGAGAAAGTATTACGCAAGCGGGGGAATCTGTTCTATGTGAAGTGGTTGGGTTTTGATAATTCGCACAATAGTTGGATAAATAAAACAGACATGTAACATAATTTGTATGTATTTTCCGAATTACAATAAAAGATTTTGAATATACAAATATTTCCACATTTTATCTCCTTTGTGCGCACATGTGCCATACTCTGTACTACGAAAATAATAATAATAATAATAATAATAATAATAATAATAATGATAATAATAATGATAATAACAGTGATAATAATAATAATGATAATTCGCAATTTTGCCATACGATTATTACACATTTTATTTTTTGGAAAACTTTTTTTCATTTTGTGAAAACTTTTTTTCGTTTTCTGAAAAGTTTTTTTCATTTACTGAAAAGTTTTTTTCGTTTCCTGAAAACTTTTTTTCATTTTCTGAAAACTTTTTTTCATTTTCTGAAAACTTTTTTTACGTGTTAATCAAATGGGAAAAAAGTTTTCTGAAAACTTTTTTTCATTTTCTGAAAACTTTTTTTCGTTTTCTGAAAAGTTTTTTTCATTTTCTGAAAAATTTTTTTCGTTTCCTGAAAAATTTTTTTCATTTTCTGAAAACTTTTCTCGTGGTAAACGTATAAATATGTTCTATGTCTACAGTTTATCCTATAGCTATTGGGGGGCTGGGACAAACCCCCAAGGTACGGTGTCAGTCTGTCCAGGTATCAATTGCCGCTTGTCATCCTGCCAACTCAGTGCCAATTTTTTTTGTACGATCGTGCTTACTTCGTGTTTTTTGCTGCGTATTAAACACTGTGGAAGAGTCAACTCTCGGTAAGCCGTCAGACAGCGCTTATAATCATCAAACGTGATGCTATTTATCGATGAATTTCTTACTCCCTTGGCACGCTTACTCACTTTTACGCCACTGTCATATTTTTCCCCATCCTCACCCATCGTAGTAAATGTGTACAGCTTTGCTCGCAGTCCCACAAACTCTGTCATAATTTTACCATTATTTTCATCCTTCATTAGCCCTAGTTGTTTTTTGTTTTTAAGGGGAATACCATACACATTGTCGGGCGGATAGTCAGAGGTGTCAAACATTGTATCTACATCACGTTTGATGATATCGTAGATATTAGGCACATTGAATTGATAAATAAGGCTGTCTGTGTCGGTATACATCAATTTAGCCTGTTTATTCGAAAAGTTGGTTTTAATATAATTATAGTGGAAATCGTAGAGAAAGATTTTTGACAGATCTAGAATTGATGCGCCGACGTAAATAGGTTTGGCGAAGTGAACTTTGACACGATTCATTTCAACGATAATCATATCAGTGTCAAATACGGTGCAACTGTGAAAGTTTGCTCGGGCAATAAGCGTTCTCGCACCACCTTTTCCCTCCCATTTTGTAACCAATTTAACATCTTTATGATTTCGCACATTCTCCATAGTCTTGCCGAACACAGCGTTATTCATGAGTTTGTAAAAGTTTTTCTCAAATTCATTCCTAGATTGCTTACGCATGTCTGTATTGAGCGTGATGTAAGGCTCGAGCCATGGAGATTGTGCAAACTTCAAAATTCTGTGCACTTTCGTTAATTTCAATCCTAAACTCAAACACTGTTTCAAATTTCTATAGTGCAATATATACTTTGTTTTGGGGTGAAGGGTGGTCGCGAGTTTGGCATTTTTACTACCTGGAGGAGTAAAATGTTCGGGACAAAGAGGTAAGTCTTTGTGATCCTCGTGGAGTTCTACAGGGTAGTCCAAATCTACCTCCAGAAAGTAACCGATCGGCGAATCGTCCGGATGGTTCGTTATATCGATGTGCTGATACTCCCACTCGAACGAACCGATTGGTAAATGCACGCTCATAGCTGCACCGTACAGGTTATTCACGTCAAAATACATGAGATACGATTCCGCTTTGTTTGGATCAAAATCCGTACCCATGAATCTATTATTGGCCCTAGTGTGTCGATTAGAACATTGCGCTACGCCGCCTCGAATGGCTCTTTCAATAAATAACACCATTTCAGGGTTGTCTAAAAGTTGCAAATTAACATTAGTATGCTTGAGCATCGCGTCAAAAGCAAGCCCCGGTGCAGTGTAGTAGTGCAACGGATCTAAATTGTATGTTTTAAAGCAGCTAGCGCGGAAATTTTCGAAAATATCGGCAAGCAAAAGAACATCGGTCTTTAAATATAAATCTGAGTAGCCCCCCCAATGACTCTAAATGGAATTCCCTCCAAACAGTTTTCGCGTGCTCGTAATCGGTGTCTGAAATATTTGCATTGCAGAGGTGCGAGTAGAAATGCTTCTTTGCAGGTAATCGCGGTTCATCGAGTTTCCCCCAACAATCGACGTATTCATAGGGAAAAACGCCTTTGCGGGTCATCAAACTGAACTGAGTCGGGTTATTATAAAATTTACGTGTTATGCGTTTATCGGTATCGGTCAAATATTTGGAAAGTTTATCGATACTGCTAGCCATAAATCGAAACGAATCGATGAATCTCAAGTGCATCATTGTTCCATCGACGCGTTTCGTGGAGGATATATATTTTTCCTTATTTATGGGTAGCAGTGTAATTTTACCAGGAAAAGTTGACGCGAGGGATTTTATTAAAAAGTGAGAATCGTAACCGGACAAATTGTGGAAAACTATTGGAATTGTGTGCGACTCTCTGAAATTCAAATTACACCGATTATGAGCAGGACCACGATATTTACCCGTGAAGTGACAGTGATCGTAACACTTTTTCTCCTCAGGGGTAAACGGTTTTTCACAAATATAACAATTCTTTGCGCGCATGTGACGATCGCGTTGCACTTGGGTAAGAGACTTCATCGGAATTATGTTTTTGATGCGTGACTCTACTTGAATTGATAAATTTTTAAGCTGTTTCATAAACCAATCTATGCAATCGACACCGCGTTTACCATGGAACTCTGATAAAGTCTCATCGTACGCGCAATGTACATAGTACGCTACACTGTGCGGGATATGCTTTTGAATTTCACAAGTCTTATGAGTTTCAAATTCATCCACAGGTTCAGGGATTAATATACATTCGAGATCGGCGTATACGACAAACGGAACGGTGCCTTTGTTTTGAAAATTAGAAAATACTAAATCTTTACACTTGGGAAACTCCATGCGTACTTTATTTAACGTAATACAATCTTGTCGATGATTGTCGTAGGCATGTTTCACGCTAAAGTGGCACAAACAATTGTCACATAACAACAGCTGGCCATTATGATCAGACAATTGTTTGCTCACCAATCGGGAAAGATCTTTAATCCAAGCAAAGTGGAATCTCGGAGCAAACTCACCAGTCATATCGTCTTCCGGATTACTCTCAACCATTAGAAGATGAATCGTGTCAATGTTTACGCTATGCAAATTTTTACTCAAATAAATTGGCACTATGACACTTTTATTTGATTTTGCATGATGCGAAAAAGTTTGAGATTCTATACCATATACATTGATACGCAAATTATTCAATCTCTCAAGCTTTTTCACATCATGTAGAGTAGCAGGGAATTTGATACCTGTACAGTCCATCTCGGAAATATATTGATGATAACGGCTAGTCCTATCGGCGTTGATCTTGACCGGGTGGAGGGCTGCTATGACGGACCAGAGAAGGCATCTTTCGTCCTCGTTCCTCACGTTCACCACAGCCTTCTTCCGTTGAATGTCTTGGGGCAGCTCGACGAATGTTGAAGCCCCCGCGGCGAGAGGCTGGTAGCGATTGATATTTACAGCGAGGTTAAGGATCTCAATCATACTCCAGCCGGAATCGCGTTGCTCGAAATCTTCCACCTTTGACTGCAGATCACCCCGTGCACGTGTAAACCAACCATTTATATCGCTCGATGGGAGGAGAATCGCCACGTTGGAGGTGTTGAAACTCTTAACTTCGGTGGAGATCTCTTCGTGCTTGGCATTTTCGAATTTGCACGATAATATGAGGTTAACCTTCACATTTCCCTCCTCGCGCAGTATCAGCTCCAACTTCTCGGTGACGACGCGCTGCACATCGTCCAGAAAGGCGTCCAAATTTTTATGACGGAGATTTGTGACAACCCCCGTTCTGATTCGGCTGGCAAAAGCGCTATCCACGTCGTCCCATTGTACACCCGCAGGAGTACCGATATTTCCACCCGTCACCACTGTGCGCTGCTGCAACTGCTTGATCTTCGTCACCCAAGATTGCAGGAGTGCGATCGTATGTTGGATCCGTATTTTCGCACCAACGGTTGTTCCTCGTTGCATGGAAATATCGCGCAGAACTTGGATATTCGCAATTCCAATATCAGTCCAATGATTGATGACAGCGTCATTCTCTTCTCCGGATGGTTGCTCTCTCAGCAAATTGTACGTCCCCTCCATCTGCTCCGCAAGTCCCATATACGCTTCGACTGCCATGACTTTGACGTTGATATACGCTGAACTTTGTATAACTTTTTTGACTTGTACGTATTGTGTAAGACTGACGAGTCTGCATCGGATGTGTTGAGCTTATATGTATATAGACCGATAGATCGCAAGAATTTGGGAACGGTGCGCACTGCGTTCTGCGCATATCGGAGGATAAAATGACGTCAGAGGCGACGGGGTCCGCAGTCCCCCTCCCACCATCCCTAAATTATTGGGTTTTATGAGTCGTTAAGCAGCGGGTGGCGAACAGTGTTTGGTGTAAGAAAAATCTTATCTTGCCCGCTCTTCACCGGATGGTATGTGCACATGTAGTTTTGGGGTTTTACGACTCTTGATAGCGAGCAAGTCCGAGCCTGCACATCCCCAACCATATTAGCGTGGGGTATGCAACGGAAAGCTGGAGAGCTCTTGAGAAAATTATCTCCTAGCTTATACCGCCTCCCCCCGCGTCACTCTTTCGTCTCTATGTCACGTGGTGCGTGTTCTACGAATGATTGGCCGGCTGGGTTTTGCTCGGTGGAGGGCGGGTGCGAGTCCTTTAGTATTAATTCGAACAGTGGTTTGAAAACTTCTCTGGTAATTTTGAGAAATCCTTCGTGTTAAAACAGGCGTTTTTGATAAAGTGAGCTGTGAGAAAGAAAAAAAATCGGTGTTCATTGGAAAAACCTCAAGACTTCAACGAGTTTATATTTTTTTGTGAGTACTTTATAGAATACACATATACGAGTATATGTATGTGCTGCTACGCCAATCCTCTTACGATAATGTTGATTTGAATTCCGTAATGATTATCGCATTTGATTAGTATGTTAACAAAAGTTTTTTTCGATTTGTTTTAACTTTTCTGTATTCCCTATCATCGTATCCATAAAAATTCTGGAAAAATTTTAGAATCATATCGAAAAAATATGAACGGACAGAAAAGGGGGCCATCAGACTCCCCACCCCATTCACCACCACGATCGCCGACATATAAGCGGGTGTGCAGAGGGGCGGCTTATTATGAGGAGGATGATGAGGATGAATTGACTGATAGTGATGCTGATACGCTAATTATCAACCCCGAGCGATGTATTGACGATAGTGTTGGTGATGATCATCGCGAGTTTGAATATAATTTGGCTGGCGAGCATCATCTCGAATCATCATCATCATCGAGTGATGTGGAGGATGAGGAGGAGGAGGAGGAGGAGGAGGAGGAGGAGGAGGAGGAGGAGGAGGAGGAGGAGGAGGAGGAGGAGGAGGAGGAGGAGGAGGAGGAGGAGGAGGAGGTGGAGGAGGTGGAGGGTGTTTGGAATGGCGGTAATGACGCACGCTTTGAATTCGGTTTACTTCTGGATCAGATTGATGAAATCCGTGAAATCCTGGGAGACATAGATAGAGCTAACGATGATGGTTATTATTCGGGCGAGGATTGGTGAGTAGCACTACATTAAAATAAAATTCTAGTATCTTCCACACTTTCTCCGTATCACTCATTTTGAATAGGTGGAAACTTTTTTGAATTGGAGATTTATCATGCATATAAATGATGAGTGCAGCAGCATCAACTTTTCTATTTCGGCTTGCTCTTTTTACAGATTTTTCATTGCGAATCAATTTTGGAAAGAATGTCATCTCATTCGAGTGATGATGACGACGAGTGGTCGAGCGTTGATTGGGGCGAGGATGAGGAGGCCGAGGAAGAGATAATTATAGGCTTTTCCGAAGCAACACGCGAGTTCTCGTTGGAGGAGCTTCGGGATCTCGTTGAGGATGCGCGAGCTGCTCGAGTGAGACCAAACAGCCAATATTATATAAATTACGGTGATATATGTATGCAAATAATTGTAGAAAAATGGGCGAATGAAACTATCGTAATAATTATAGATGTCGAAAATAGCGATGATGATGATAATGTTAACGAACAGGATAGCGATAATGATTTTATGGATGATTTCGAGGAATAAACCACGCAAAATTCATAATTATTGATTATATATTTTTCACAAGTAAAAATTCATAACATTTACATTTTGTATGAGGAGAATGGGTAAAAGTTATAAAGATATATATTTGTAATGTATCCTATTTCTAGATTATAATTTTATCGAATAGTAAATTTTTTTAATTCTATGTATAAGCTATGATATAATTGAGATTAATTCTATCGAATATTCTACATATAAACGCGAATATAATTGTATATATCGTAATAAATTCTATTGTTATTTTGGTAAATATTGTCCATATTATCTATACACACGATTGCAAGCTAAACAGTCTTTAATTAGAGGATTCGGTCCATCCACGATATCGCCATCGGGTCCTGGTGTATAATGTATGCTACATCTGCGGAACCTTGCGACGGCGTGGTCCATTTTCATATTCTCTGGTAGTTTATCCCACACATCATTGATGGAGTTTGATGCGAACGTGCAGATAAATTCTTTTGGTAAAAAAGCTATATCCTCGGACATCATTCCCCTTAAACCATCCAATTCTTTGTACAGACGGAAGGATTTCTCGAGGGAGCTGGTACACTCCTTCGAATACCAACTCCTTAGTCGCTGCACATTTTCAAAGGCGCAATTGTATGCCGGGATGTATTCAGAGTTGTCATCATACCAAATTGAGCCTGGCGCTGCTGCTTGCTGGAGGTTATTCGCTGGAGAGTATCCATGGTTCGCGTCGTGCCACGATGCCGCTTCCATATACCTCAATTTTTCCATTTCAGGGGGTATGATATGCAAATCTTCCATATTAATAACCCTCGTTGTACCATCGACGATCTCCGTCAGCCATGCTTTCTTCTCCGCCCCTTTGACGTATACGTAACACGCATTTTCAACCATTTTTCTCACAATCTTCGTCACATCCTCGTGAGATTTGTTGCCCGCGTTCCATGATATTCCGTGGTGATTGTGCGTCAACCATACATTGGTAGCTCTACATTCAAGTGGTAGGCTTGCCAAATCATAGGGCGGCTTGAAAATGATGTAATCCAGACCCGACCCGTTTACATTCACGACTGCGACTTCCTTGGGTACAAACTTCATGTTATGACCGATAAAACATTGCACGTCTAGGATCATCGCCATGTTGAGGAGTGGGAATGTTGCGCTCGATTATATACTGACGGATTGTATGTGGAAGACTGACTATTCCATCTCCAGCACACCCGCTTTTACCCCCTCGTGGATGAATTTTGTGGAAGTAGAGGGGGATCGTATAGTTCATTTAAGGCGCATAACTGCATGAAAATTCGAACTTGTTGAATTCTCCACCAAGGTATTTCATTTGCAGACGATTTTCTCCAGCCATGCTACACATTTCAGTCAGCTGACTGGAATCTTCTTGTAGAACTCTTGCGATTCTCGGTGGTAAGAAGACGTTGTATTCTCCATCGATTGTCGCCAGAACACGTACCCCGAATTTTGTTTTGACCAGTCGTAACCCGATGACGTCATACACTCCCCCAATTTCGAGTTCCGACATCTTCTTGGTTGGCAGATTCTCCAGGCGGCTGACGTGGTTAACTTTTGCTAGATCCATCGCGTTTCGAGGTTATTTCACGAGCGAGAACAGTTCACAATGAGAATACGATGAGAACAGAGTGACGATCACGATAGACGTACGCTTTATATACCACCCACCCCCACTACAATTTTTCCATTGGACAAGTCTCGACACGCATATTGTGCGAGGAATTTTTATGGGGACCACTGCCCCAGACTGGTTTAAGTTCATTGTCGGCACCATCTCAAAGAGCAATTTCCTGGAATTTTTTCAATAGATCTAGCGGGTTCTTACCTTATCTGATTTATGTGCGGCTTTCCGGCAACAAGTCTCGACAGGAATTATTTTGTGTGTGTGTGTGTGTGTGTGTGTGTGTGTGCGTGTGTGAAAATCCTATGAAAATAGCCGCCAAAAATGACCGGGGGGGGGGGGGGGGGGTGCGCGTGGGAGACGGTGCGCCGCGAGTCGGGGGGGGGGGGGGGGGGGGCTAGGGGGGAGCTAGGGGGGAACTAGGGGGGAACTAGGGGGGAGCGCCGCCATCTTTGAGTTAGAACTCTCATATATACACTACTGACGGCGGTGAGATCGGCGAACCGAACTCTAACCACCGTCTATTCTACGCTTGGCCTGCTGAGTGACAGCCAAGTTCTCCGTATTCTCCGTATTCTCCCGTTTTGAGCTACCGATCCTTTTCCTTTTGTTTTATCGCTACTTTATCTACCGTTTTATTGATCACCCTCTATCATTGTATTACTGTTAGCTTCATCCTTGTCTTTTGTAAATTACCTTCCGTCCTTCTAGTTTTCTCTCGATATTTATTTAAGTTTTATTTTAACTAGACTCAGTGTTGTGTGCCAGAGGTCGTCCATTAAAGTAAGTCTTATGCCTTTGTATTGTATCGTTACGAAGTTGCTCAAAATTTCTATCATTTTTCTCATTATGTTTATCGTTTCTGGGTTGCATCGTGTGATGCCGATATTGTGTGAATCATGGTCCACGGCTTAGAGTTGCGGTAAGCCGCCGTGGGACTGCATGATTTCAGTAATTAATAATTTTCGTGTCTGAGCGACCTCGTAACTGCCGAATAATTAATTCTATCGTATTTATGAATTTTCCTAATTATTTATAAATTGCTATTACTCTGCTTCTATAGTTGCTAGCGTATTTTGATTCCTATTGGCTTTATCTTCCGTTTCATAATTTTTTGTAATAGAAGTGTGTCTTATATTTTATTTCTGGTATTGCTTATGATATTTTGATTTATATCCTGCCTATTGTATCGTATATCGAGTTCCTTGGAGTATAACCGAGCGTAGAATCAGCCTCCAAATACAACTGCATCTCTTTCTATTGCTATTGGCAATCCTATATTATTTTGCTTGTTATTCTTTTCTCTGTATCTTTCTGCAGTCCCGTATTTCCGTGTTAATTTAAGTTCTGCGTATTATTCTTCATTCTTTTGTACTGAGGTGTACTTTGTGTATTTTTTTTTTAGCGAACTCTCCGAATTTCTCACTCTCTCATGATTTTGTATTCTCTCGAAAGTTATGTTTAAGAATTTATAGTATAATTCTTCGGATCCGTAACTATTATAAATTATTGGTTCTATCGTTTATGAATAACTTTCCCGCAAATCATCTATCGTACTTGACCGTAAATCTAGTCGATCGTTCACGCTATCGATTTTGTAAATTATTAATGAATGTCAATCTTTTGTACTGGTTGGATTCTATGGTAAATTCGTCGTATTCTCTCGTTATTATCTCCCGAGCTATCGTTACTTTGTTTTCTACCGATTGCAGGAAAGTTCTCACTCGCGTTTTTAATTGACAGAATAATAACTTTCGTAGCGTCATTTGCAACTTGGGTAAGATAACGTTGCATAGTGACGTGTAGTTTTACGTAAATTCTTGCATTATATCGCTTCTCCCGACCTACGCTTATTTTTCACTGTTAACTTCCGTCTCTCGTTTCAAAGCTACCGTTTAATTTTATTTTACCGAAATTTTTGTGAACAACTATTGCCTGTTTTATTAACTACCGCTATCGATACCATTTCATACGCCTGTCTTAAGGGCGTTGCCTAGCTAGAAAGCGCGGGCTACTCCGCTTCCCGCGTTAACCGTGGCGAGAGAGAGAGTAAGAAACAAGTGGGAAGGAGCAACCGAGCTGTCGCCGGAGTGGGGCGGGTGACGCGACTAGCCTCTTCCACCCCTCACGGGCATTCGGATTCAAATACTTTTAAACAGCCCAGTGTGCCGCGCTCGGCACGACGCAGTACCTGATGAATAATAGAAAAAAAAGAGACTCCTTTCAGATTCCACTTGAAAAATTTACTAGTGATACTGAATTTAATAAGGAACCCAAAACTATTTTTTTTATAATTCAAAAACTTATCATTAATGAGGTAAAAATCGTCGAACATTTGAATTGTTTATAAAAATTGGGATTTGCAATAATGTTCAACATAACATTTTTTTTATGAAAGCTTATTCGTTCACCTTCCGAATGCACTGTAAATGATGTCGTTACGTCGAATAGAACCGGATATATGCGCGCTCCTTTTGCATCAAAATTGAATGATTGTCTGGTGACTTTCGAAAACAAACATAATTCGGACGAACACCAAAATGCGTATCGATTCTTTTTATCTTTATTTCATGTGAAAAGAAGTATGAATAGATTGAAAAAATACGAGGTCATTTTTTGATTGACGTGACGTAGAATTCCCCGTACGTATGATGATATAGATATACATTCTTAATATTTCAACAAAAATTATATTCACCGACATCCGTATTTCTACGCAATGCGATCACGGGACTGGTAATAGTCTAATAGCCGGTATTCATAGTCAGGTTCGATTTGTTGGACTGTCTTGAGTCAGCTCAAAGCATAAGCTTGATCGGCTGAGAGCTGTTCCTAATACAGTTTCGAAAATAATACGGAACTATTTATGAATACCGACCAGACGTCGTCACAGGTAATTTTAAATTGAAAATTGCAACGAATAGCTGTTAGCAAATTCATGATATAACAACGAATATATCATCAATCTCCCAGGTCTCACCACGTGGAGGTCGCTATCAAACAGAGACCCACCTAACCCGTCCCTACCTCCCAACCATGATCGGGTTTGCACCAAACAAATAAAAAATGATAAAAAATAATATAAAATGATGAAAGTGAAATTAAACTCGTTTAAACTTAATGAAGATAATCATGAAATCTTTATGAAAAGTATCTCATAGAAATTAAATTGAAACAGTATAAGTGAAACATGACAGTAATCTCGATCGGGAAAATTGATATCATAACAAGGCATCGAGCATTGTATACATTATATGGCTGAATAAATTCTATAGAAAGCGCAACCTATGGAAAGTAGTACATCACGAGTGCAGGTCACAGATAGTAATGAAAAAATAAGCTACAGAATATTTACATAATATATAGGTATATACGCAGTTTGGTCAGCCTGCAAAAAGTATTCCTAGAATGAATAATCAGATATATAATTATAACGATATGACTAGCAAATTTTTGGCACAGTAATACACATAACTAACTAAACATAAATCACAGAAATATTGCACGTAAGGTATATATAAAGCTATTATATTTATGAACATATGTACATATATTTAGATTACAGTTTTTTATCGTCTGTCGGTCGGGAATTTACTTTTTCTTACGCGCGGCCTTCTGGGCTTCGATGATTTGAGGGGGTTCGCGGATTGGGAGTTGTCGGGCGCGTCTAGAATCTACGATCTCGGGTAATAAACAAAAGTGAAAGAAATCTGCTAATTTATTCTCCATTTTTTCGGTCCAGAATTTATCGTCACGTTTTATTTTATCAAAAATCAATCCCTTTGGCGTCCAAACTATAAAATAGCACCACTTCCTATTTGTAATGTGTAGAAGACCTTGGACCTGATACATGTAATTATGAGAAACATCTAACTTTGGTTTTCCATCGATTATTTTCATGAATTTAATTTTCTTTGACTCTATGCCCTCCATTGGAGTCAACTCTTTTGCCGATGCTGGGCACTTGACTTCTACGACCGCGTCTTTACCTATAAGCCCATCCGGCGATGCCGCAAGGAAGGGTAACGCCTTGTCCACCACTAGACCACTGCTATCAACAGTAAAAGAATGTTCGGCAGCGAACTGACCTATTGCTATGGGCTCTTTTTCTGTGCCCCACCTTGTATTTGAATTTCCATGGAAATCGCCGTAGCGGATGCGTTCTACTAATTTAGCACAAGATGTTCGTGGCCTTCGCTTACAAATTTCACCGAAAATTGAGGCAGTCAAACGCTTTCTTCTCTGTTCGTACCATGCGATTGACGAACTCTGCCCCATTGTTTGTCGCTCGATTTCCAATAGGTCCTCCGAATACAAGCTCTGCACGAATGTCCTTTGAGCAGACGCCAATTCATCCACCGACATGTCTGATTGCCGTGGACAAGCAGCATCTGGGCCATAGTCGGTGTCAGCGATCTGGGTCACGAAAGTTTTTTTGCTACCCTTAAAACCCTTTTTTCTAATTTTTATTGACCCCGTCTTATTTTCGCAATATTTTTTCGTGAATTTACCCACCCTTCCTGTCAATTTTTCCTGCACTAATACATGAAATTGTCCACCGGCATTCATTCTCATTACGGCAGAATCGCACCGAGCTCCATATGAATCGCGCAGGGCAAACTTGACTCTTTTGCCACCTATAGCCTTGGCAACGTGTGAGTTGTATAACTCAGCTACGTTGTTATCCACGTCCCATATGAGGCTCGATGCATGCTCAATGAGTCGATACATTGCCGATTGAATCTCTTGGAAGACACCAGTCAATTTCATATCCTCGACCAGGTTAACTTCCCCTGGTTTGGGGTTACCGTCACAGAAGTAACCTCTTTCCGCACATGATCCATGTTCCCCGAAAACATGGTTCGGACTGTTTTTAATATCTTTGCGCAAATCCTCGACTCGAACGTAAAGTGGCTGATCAACTTGCCCTTTCCTGTAGCGAATTGCGGAAGTTACGGCATATCGTAGTCGCCTCAAGTTTTTGCGCAAATTATTACGTAGAATCACAGTACCAACCTTACGGTTGGTACAGAGATCCCGAAGTCGAGTTCCATAGACGCGGAGAACATGGTTGCGGCATTCAATTTTTTTGACAAGTGCTTCCGGTCCATACGGAAGCGCATCGATAAGTTTTCGGTGAACACTACTATCCCCATCCCCAATTAATTTATCGTATTTAATACCGTGCATTTCTACGCTACACTTAAAACCCTCGACGATAATGTCTGACTCCATCGCGGTACTAGAACCCGTCCAATTTTTCACACATTTATGTTCGCCTACAGATGCCTCGGTATCACCCCGCTTCCTATCACACGTTGAACAATATTTATTTCTTACCCCAATGAATAAAACTTTTCTGGTTTTGAATCCCACTATTACTGCTACACCTGATAGAGAGTCATATTTTGTCCTATACGATCTTTTTGCCCAAGACCCATCGGCGACAACCGCTATGCAAGGGTACCCGTCCTCGTCAACGTCACCCGCCTCACGGGCCAACGTAGCTTCTTCCCTACCTGCCTCTAGCATTTGCTCCCGTGAAATGTCGTGATACGTATCGCTAACTATCCTATGAAATTTCTTCCAAGTCTCTTTAGCCATACATGGCATATCTACCGATGCACTAATCTCTGCGAGTTGAGAAAAACCACCACCTGTGGACACTACACCGGATACTATAGCTGCATTGACGCTGGAGGAACCTGAACTAGAATTCTCTGACGTTATTGATTTGACTAAATTACACATACTACATTTGAAGGTGATGGTGGTAATGAATCCTGTCCGGCTTTCGGATATTGGACACATGTCTGCAAAAGTACAATCAAAAGGGGAGTGACGACCAATTTTTGTAATGCTATCTAAAAAATGCCTAATGTCTACTATTCTTCTCCCAGTCAACTCCAATGGGGGACTTGGTTCGGCCTTGGCATTACCGACTACAAGCAAATTTGAATTCATGTCTTCGACAACATTACTTTCGGTCGCAGGCTGGATACTCACGAAATCCTCCGCGGTGTTGTACTCAGTCGTCTCGTCGTCGTTTCTCGCGTACTGTATCGGAGATTCAGGCATTGTCTCCGAGCAAAACAAATCGGTATCCTGAAATTCGTCGGCAAGTACGGCCTCATTAAACGGAGCAACATCTTCTGTTACCTCTTCCGCTGAAGTCATTACTTCGCGAACCATTTCTCCGTCGTTTCGTTGGCTCGCAGCAATTCTACACGTAAAAAAATTTGGAAATGCATGGACGCGAGAAAAAAATTTTAGCAATAAATTATAATGACCACAAATATAATCAGTAACCAAAATGACCAGGTCCCAGGAGACGGTGGATCGAAGAATGCCCAAATTTGCCGCGCAACGATAATTAGGGAATAGCAGATCAGGAATACTTTCACAGTATCACTGTTATATAATATATATATAGTAAATCTTATCGTCTTGTCATTTTTTTTTTTTTTTTTCATTTAGTGGCACTTGTCGGGTCTTTTTAAAACAAGCACAAGAAAATACAAGTCGAGCCATATCAATGTTGTAATGGCAATATCGAAATGGGCCCGCCAAGTACCACGCACTGCAATTTTTTTTTTCTTCTCAATTTCAATTTTGATTTCAATTTTTTTTTTTTGTCATCATTAGTTATAGTATATCAAAATCATCATTGGTGTCTAAATAAATTATACTTGGCAGTAGTATCTGATTTGATAACAGTTTTGTGGGGTGGCTGTTTTGTAGGTAATGTATGCATGTATGATTACCCCAGAAGTACTACGTCAAGTTTATTTCTAAAAACAAAACGCGCGTATTTTAGTGGCCTAATACGTACGCGCCGTATTTACTTTGTATGGAAAATTCTGCCAGATACATTGTAATTTTACATCTCTAGATACCAGGTTCGATTCCTGGCTCTGTCGTTAATTTTTCGAAATCACCAGTTTTTCAAATTCATATCTCCCAACAATGAATTTTCTCGTAACTAATGATACTGCACATCCGCATATCATTTATTTAACCGCTTTGACCGTCTTGCGTGTGCTTCCCATCGGAAGCGTAAGATTCCAACATGTAAACATTAGACTGGGCCAAAAAAATTGACTATTTTTTTTTTTTTTAAATATATTGAGAATATCATTCAGTATGGCAAAAAAAAATTTCATGAAATTTTAAGCCCTTAATATTAACTTTAAGAGGTCTATCATCGCTATTTTTGATTTTTAGTAATAATTTGATGTTTAACGTCAGAACTGTCGAAATATTGAAGTGAAAAAATTTATGTTCACTTATCCCTTTACAAAATTAAATTCCCTACAAAAAAGGTCTGATTATAGATTTTTGTCAGACAAGCCGTTTCCGAGTAATTAAGCTTAATAAATTGATATAATTTCTCGATTTGACTTTTTTAGTTTGGAATTTCGTGACTAACGAATCAAT
Organism: Neodiprion lecontei; assembly: GCF_021901455.1. Lineage (NCBI taxonomy): Eukaryota > Metazoa > Arthropoda > Insecta > Hymenoptera > Diprionidae > Neodiprion > Neodiprion lecontei. The sequence goes on along the minus strand of NC_060262.1, from coordinate 11,773,858 downwards.
GAATGTATAAAAAAGATCATGACAGATTCTTAAAGGAAATTGATTGTTCTACAAAAAAGATCTCTTAATATTTTTGCCTCAATTTAATTTTTCAAAAGGTATTCTCAATTAAAGTTAATATTAAGGGCTTAAAATTTCATGAAATTTTTTTTTTGCCATACTGAATGATATTCTCAATATATTTTTCAAAAAAAAAAAAATAGTCAATTTTTTTGGCCCAGTCTAGTAAACATTCATCTTCATACATTCTTACATCGGGTGCTCAAGAGACGAAAACTTTCTATTTATTGTAATTTTACCTTGGGTAGTCACAATAAGTGATCAGAATATTCCTTATGATCGACAAAGTGTAAACACTAATGCAAATAGCCGAATAGTGATTTCGATCATTTAACCTGAACACGTAACAAATTGATGACACATTTTAGCGATTAATGCAAACCGGGCTAGTACCACACGTCACAACGGATTCTAGTTTATGTTTTCATACGTATAAAAAAACTTGAGAATGAATTTGTACTGTTATTATGAACAGCAATATCGGCTCTTGAAAGTACTTTCTTGGGTCAAAGCCCTGCGATTGTTCGTACTCATGTGATTGAATCTCGAAGTCAGAGAGGGTGCGACATCAATCATATAAATAATTCAATTTACCTCATTTTTTCCCGAAATTTGGCCAAAATCTTTATGCCGGGTACTTTCTTCTTCTTCACAGACAGATTCCTTCTCTTCTTAGCCATCGCGGGAATAAATACTGACTCGAAATAATAAAAAACACGGTAGAAAAACACAAGCAAAAATAAAAGCGCGGAACACTATCCACGTGCCGAGCGACGAGGATTCAAACGAGGGGAATTGTGGTGGGGGGTTTGGGTCTACTCTCCTCGCCTGTAATTCGCATGGTCGCCGGCCAACGCGGTCGTGGCGCTAGCAGCCGCCCGCCTTTGGCGCGAAAAATTTGCTGTTTTATGCTTCGTGATTTTCCTTCTCATTTCTTCATTTTTGAAGATAATTAGCTTCTTAGGGGGTCATTTTGAAGATAAAGAATGGATCTGTGTCGCCTTTTTCGCCGAATTTCGAAAAAAAATTCACTGTCCGCTGTGTCTCACTTCAAAGATAACGTACTTTCAAGTACGTTTTTCGCAAATCTGAGAGCGAAATCGAAAATTCGGCAAAAAAGGCGACACAGATCTATTCTTTATCTTCAAAATGACCCCCTAAGAACCTAATTATCTTCAAAAATGAGGAAATGAGAAGGAAAATCGTGAGTCTCTGTTCGCGCGCGCTCGTCGAGGCATAGGCAACGCCCTTAACCCTGTAACCTACTTGACAATATACGTATGATCGATTGACCTGTTCATTTTTCCTGACTTTAGTTTATTCTTCATTTCATTATTTTCTTCAATTCTATGATCATCGTTAGCTGTGCCTTGAATACCGCCACTCTACTAGTTCGTGTGAGTACCTGAGCCTAGCCGGCCATACATCGGGTTCCCTAATTATATTCCGTATGGTTTCGTGTCATTTTTCTTGATTCGTATTATTGTTTGAAAATCGACGCTATCGCGTCTGGCGCCCAACATAATTGATTTTGTTATAGTTTAACGTTCAGAATAAGTGGAGAATCGCGCCAAAGTGTCGACGGTAAGTCCTCATCTTGAGGGTAATAGAATTTAGCGTTACAAATTAGCGCCCAACGTGGGACCACGAAAGGCCAGTTGCGGTAAATTTCAGTTAATAATTTAGTCAAAAACTTGAAAGAGAATGAGAGAGAAAGAGAGTGAAGGAGAGAGGGAGGGAGGGAGGGAGGGAGGGAGGGAGAGAGAGAGAGAGAGAGACAGAGAGATTTAGATTTAGATTTAGATTTAGATTTATTTGATGTTATGCCGTGGCCTGCAGGAGCCAATGGGCAAGTTTAACAAATGCGGAACAGGATTTGTAACAGAGAATAATACAGTATCTTAGTAGTATAACTAGAAGGAGACATGACATAAACAGAAAGAGCAACAGCAAACTTATAATACTAAATAGATCAGATATAATAGTGGAAAAGAAAATAGAGAGGTACATATGTGAGATTGATCAAGGGTAACGTAACAAAATAAAATAACACCTATAATTACAATAATGGGGTAGGGAATAGACTTAACCTAAAAGGGAATGAACGAACTTAGCAATCAGAGCCTCGGCGATGGTGCTAGATTGACGGCTGCTAACTCCAATGCAAAAAGCCGATCGAAGAGTTTAGCCTTGAAGACCGCCAGAGAGGAGGATTGCCGCAGTGATAGGGGTAGACTGTGCCAGAAATAAATAGCCGACAGGAGAAATGAATTTCGGTAGCAAGTCGTGCGATGAGCGGGGATATGGAATGATGATGGGTAAGAGAGAGAGAGAGAGAGAGGGAGTGGGAGAGGGAGAGCGAGAGGGAGAGGGAGAGGGAGAGGGATTTAGATTTAGATTTATTTTGATTTTATACCGTGGCCTGTAGGAGCCAATGGGCAAGTTTAACAGAGACAGAGAGAATAATAGAATATCTTAATAGTATAACTAGAAATAGACATGACATAAACAGGAAGAGCAACAGCGAACTTATAATACTAAATAGATATAATACTATATAGATATAATTAGGAAAAGAAAATAAAGAGGTACATTTGTGAGATTTATCAAGGGCAATGTAACAAGATAACAAAATAACACCTATAATTACGATAATGAGGTAGGGAATAGACTTAACCTAAAAGGGAGTGAACGAAACTTAGTAATCAGAGCCTCGGCGACGGTGCTAGATTAACGGCTGCTAACTCCAATGCGAAAAGCCGATCGAAGAGTTTAGCCTTGAAGACCGCCAGAGAGGAGGATTGCCGGCGTGATAGGGGTAGACTGTGCCAGAAATAAATAGCCGACAGGAGAAATGAATTTCGGTAGCAAGTCGTGCGATGAGCGGGGATATGAAATGATGATGGGTAATCTGTAGTTGCAAGCCTCAAAGAGCGACGTACGTCGGGATCTGTTTCGACAAAAGAACTTCGTAAATAAGTCGGTATAGACGTCAATAGAAGCTGATACAGAAAAGAGCCTAAAAAGTACAGGCGACGATTTGCTACCGACAGCCATTTCAACTGAAGACGGTAAGGTGTAATATGAGTGTCCCTACGACAGTTGTAGATAAATCGGAAGCCACAGTTTACGAGCCTCATCAGTTTAAGATTTAGATAATCGGTAAGGCCGCAATAGACGAGGCTACAGTAGTCAAGATGAGGGAGAACTAGCGCATGAACGAGTAGCGTTTTGACTTCCGGTGATAGAATATTTCTATGTTGTTTTAATTTATGAAGAGTCCCATGGACTCTGCGAGAGATCTGAGCTACGTGAGCGTTCCAAGATAAATCGGCAGAAATAAAGACGCCAAGATTTCGAACTGAGTTAACGTATGGGATACACTGTCCATTTATAGTGACTCGTGGAAGATTTTCGTGACATAGTTGAGTAAGACAGGAAGAGCTACCAAGGATAATGGCCTTGGTTTTCGCAACATTGAGCTTCAAGCCGTTTTCGGTCGCCAATCCGACACCGCCCCTGCATCAATACTGACCCGGCCGAGAGCCGAAGCAATGTCGGTCAGGGAGGTATGCAGATATATCTGGAGATCGTCGGCAAATACAATATGCTTCGTGTGGGTTAGTACATGGCCAATATCGTTAATGAAGATAAGAAAGAGAATCGGACCCAGTATCGAGCCCTGAGGAACTCCTGAGTGGTTTGTTAGGAAGCTAGAATGTGTGCCGAAGAGAGTTTGGACGGCCTGGGATCGGTTTGAAAAGTAAGAGTGGAACCACCTAACTGCATCGGCAGTCAGCCCGTAACGAATGAGCTTAGCCAGTAGTAAACGATGATTTATACTATCGAACGCCTTCGAGAAATCGAAAAGGACTAAAATAGTAACGCATCTATCATCAATCGCTTCTCTTGCATCGTCTAGTAACTTGAGCAGAGCCGACTGGGTACTGTAGAATTTACGAAAACCCGATTGATACGGATCTAGTATGGGATTCTGCTCGAGGTAGGCCATAAGTTGAATTGCTACTAGCTTCTCAAAGACTTTCGAAAGGTGAGCTAGATTGGCCACAGGTCGAGTATCTGATTCGGAGGCAGGTGATTCACATTTGTTCAACGGGATGACATAAGCCCGTTTCCAGATCTCAGGAAATGAAGTATGACGAAGGGAGCAATTGAAGAGGTTTGTCAGAAGAGGTGCGATCACGTTTAGGTGATCCCGGAGGTGTAATAATTGAATCGTCAGGGCTCTGACCGCGCGATTTAGTAAGACAGGATGAGAGTAGGCGCAGGACTTCGGATTCAAGGACAGGTGAAAACGAAAACTGAGATTTAACCAAAGGTAAAACGTCTTCTAGCAGCTGATCTAACTCATGAGTTGAGCAGGGAAGATGGGCATTTGTGATGGAAGTATAAAAAACATTTAGTTGGTCAGCCCCGAAGTGATGTAAGGGGGAGGCCAACGGACCCTTTGATACAATAAGCCCAAGGCGGCCAAGTTCGCGCCAGACGCTCGATACATTGGGGAGATTCGATGAGCGATCATTAAAATATACGTTTTTTGCTCTTTTAATCTCGACTTTGACAGCGCGGCGTAAAGCGCGATATTGAGACATCAAATCAGCTAATTTCAGACGTTTCGCCGAGGTATATAAATAATTTCTAGCGCTTATACGCCGCTTAATTTCTGGCGTAAACCAGCCCGCTGGAGGTCCCCTAAATTCGCGCATGATCAGCGGTGCATGGGTATCTAGCACGTGAATAATAGATGAACATAAGAACTTTGCCTGTCTATTTATATCCGATGAGGAGTCAGAGGGAGGTAGAGTGGCGATAGAGCAAAGATCGTTTTTCAAAGCTATGGGGTCGCAGTTTCGAAAATGACGGCATTTTCTTAACCGAGTGGGCCGGTTCGGAGCTAAAAGTTTGTACTGGAACTCAAGTAGGTCGTGCCCTGCAATAAAGGGTGCAGATGATTTCACAAATGAATGAATCTTTTGAGACGAGTTGACTATAACAACATCTAGCCAGGAGTCAGAGGAGCCTGTATGATGGGTGTTCCCGTAAGGGATAAGATATAAGGAATGACTAAAAATGAAATCTTGAAGGTACTTGGCCTTAAAATTGGAGGAACTTAAGTTGCAATTGAAGTCTCCGGTAATAATTATTTCACTATAGGCTGTAACGTGGCAGTTCGGTTAGGCCTGCCCGTTACAAGAGACTCCCTGAACCCTGGGCGAGATCCCGGAATCAGGGTTTAGAAAATCGAGTCGCAAAATAATCCTAGAGAGCGCCAGAACTGGAGTCACGCACCCGAGCTTCGACAGGGACGAAATAGCGCATTGCGACCAAGATATTTCAGGCTTTTGTTTTTCTTATTTTTTTTTTGAGTGCACCGGCTACCCTCCAGCGACCAACTCCGACGCTGAACATCTTTCGAGGCAAGGCGAAACCACGGAGATCTCGCGGGAAGGACACCGAGGCTGCGGAGGGGGAGGCAACGCAGATCCCTGCAGCGCGGGAATCCAAGGCGGACGCGATTCCCGCTGGCGGCCGGCGCGCCGCAGCCTCCCCGCTCACCCCGCCTACGCCCAACCAAGACAACCGCGAGATACTAGCTAGCGACGAGGGAGCACCACCCCGCCCAACCCCAGGACTACGTAGAGCTGCGCGGGAGACGACATCGCGATCTAGCCTTAAATTCTGCGCCGCGTAGAGACGACAGGTGCGCGGCAAGTTGCGCAATCCCCAAAATCGATGACCGATCGATTGTTGCGCATTCTTAGGGTGATGACGTCACGAAAAATTAGCGGGCCGAGATCGGCGTTGCGACCATCCGAGATCACTCAAGTTCTGGCGTTTGTAGAGAGCTGGTGAGCTAGTCTAGTATACGTTGGTTCTTTTCTCTGTGGTAGCGAGTTTGCGAGAAATGGCAACCAGAGATCACGAGGGAGTGGGTCCGTTCGTTTCTTGGATGTGGAGCGATAAGCGCTGTTAACCTTCTTGCGAGAGAATCTCGAGAGATCATTGGTAAAGGCTTGCCGAGGACGGATAGCCAGTGAGGATTGGCGTTAACAACTGTACTCGAGATTCTTTAGCCGATACATTTGCTTGGTGACCGTAGCCTGAGTTGCACGTAAGGGAGTAGCGTTAATTTCGGGGGATCCAGGAAATCGAGTCGAGTCACGGGTTGAGCCGAGACATTATTGCCTCGAGTTTGAGTGTAACCGAAATCCGTTACACGGGGTCATTTTACTTCGTCCGATACACCCTCCATTCTCGTGTAGGTCGCGAGCAGTCTCACGGGGAGCATTCGAATTCGCGACTGCGTCCCGCCGTCGCAGAGAAAATGAAGCTCGGGTGCATAAAAATATGCGTTCTTAGAGGAGGGTCGTGGGTGCCGCGACGAGCCTCGCCTCAGTTTAGTTTTTTTTTTCTTTTGGCATAATCAGTTAGTATTAAGTTGGCGATTAGCGCCGTTTTGTAGAGGACGATCGCGAGCAGCGCGTCGCGTCCGATTTTGCTTTTGGTTTCTTTTAGTGTGTGAATCAACGGTCACGAGTAGTATGGTGACTAGCGCACGTAGGCCGTAGAGGTCTTCGGGATCCCTTCATATTTTTGTTTTCTCTTTTTTTTTTCTTCTTGATTGATTATTTTGTTTGCTCGTTCTTCTTTTTTTTGTAAGCTAAGCACTTGCGTTTGGGATCGCGAGGACAAGCGTCCGCAGTATTGTTATTATTTTTAATTTTTTTTGTATTATCACTATTTTGAAATATACTGTTTAACTTTCTCGCTGCTTTGTGAAATAACTTGTCAACGTACGTGTGGCGTATCTCTCTCTACCCAAAGATTACCCCTCCCCTCTCCGCGGTACTGAGCTACTGAGCATCTGGTCGCGGTATATCGTATTACCGATTTCGAGGCGTGTTGACCACGCCAGGCGCCCAACAAATTTCGCGGTCTTATTGCAGGTTCAGGGGACATCGTGGACGCCAAATTATTGTGCATGCGGTAAGTTCTCGGTCATTTTCTCCGAGTGACCAAGGTGCAGAAAAATCCACGTCACAAGGCATGAAGGAGATTCTCAAACTTGTCAATAAACACGTCTAATAGTTGACCCTTCGGCCTCCTGTAAATGATGGAGAACAGAAGTTTTTTACCGTGCAGGCTGATTTCCAGGATGAGGAACTCAGGTGAATTTGAAAACTGGGGAGGGGAAGAAGCTAGAATCTTAGACTTAAGAGAGTTGTGAACAAAAACACCCACTCCGCCCCCCACTTTTCCAATTCTGTCATTTCTTATCAGATAATAACCATTTAATGAAACGCAATGGGAAGAAATATTATCGCGCAGCCATGTTTCGGAGACAGAAATCACATGAAATCGGCCATCGGCAAAGAATTCCCTAACAATATCGATATGCCCTAAGAGAGAATTTGCATTAAAATTTGCTACGTTAAAGAAACAGCAATCAAGAGTGGCATCAGGAATAGAAGAGATGGGACCGCAATCCAATCCAACGAGGGTAGATTCAGATAGCTTCAACGTTAGTCAGGTACGATGCGAGAGTAGTTGAAGATCGGCCTCAGATTTTATCAGGATGTGATCAGAGGACGCATCCCGCTTGACGTATACCAATCCATTTCGAGTCCAGATGAAGAGATAGCCTCTCTCCTTGGCATAGGCTCTCACCTTTCCTAGAGATTTGGAAAGAGTAGGGGGCAGATGTTCGTTGATGAAGATAGGAGTCCGGAGCTGATTATGCGGCAAGCCAAGCTGATTTGCATAAATGGGGCCTTTAGCTCTTTTGGCGGCAAGTAGGCGATTCCGACATTGGACGGATCTGAGTTTGCAGAGAATCAATCGGGGCTTATTGGAATCCAGTGTGCTTTTGATGCGCCCAATCTCCAGAACATCGGTAGGCGGCACGTCAACAGAGAGTTGGGTTGTAAGGGCGACAAATATAGCCAGCAAGTCCTCGCCTTCTAGCTCGGGAACTGCAGCGATAATTAAATCGCAGTTTAAAGAATTTCGCTCCAGAGACGCCAGCCTGTCCGTCAGATTTGTGTTGCACAATTGTAGCTCAGTATTTGATGTCACAAGGCGGGTGATCTCAGCCGCCTGTGATTTACTGGTATCCTCGAGGTCACCGATACGAGCACTAAGAAGTGCATTTTTGTTTGTGAGTTCCTCCACTTTTGCCGTGAGGCTGCTGAACATCTCAGTTGTGGATTTTGAAAGCCGATCAAACTTGGATGTCAAAGATTCCAATTTAGCTGGCAGCAAGGTCAGACCATCGATTTTAGTCAAGAGCTCTGCGGACTCTCGGGCACGGGAATGAGAATTTTCCTCTAAACCCTTCACTTTAGTGGAAAGTTCACCAACCTTATCAGGTAAGGTTACCAACTTATCAAGTTTCGCATTGATATCTAACGACTGCTTCGAAGAGGCTTCAATAGCTGCAAGGAGCGTTTCGAGCGAAGGCGAACCTGTGGGAGGAACTGGAAGCGGTGCAGGTGTGCCAACCTCAGGCAGAGAAGTAACAGCTCCAGCGGTATCGACGGAGAAGGGAGCAGCCGGTGTGGAGTATGTGGCAGCAGCTTGGGCCGTGCAAAACTTGCATCTTGCAGCCGGTCTACCGTTAGCCTTTGTAACTTTCGTCGCTTGGGCGCAACTGGGATGGAAATAACCAAGGCATTTGTAGCAACAAATAGGTGATTTGACATCCTTTTTGCATCCTTTGCATAATCTCGTTGCTGCCTGTGCAGAAGTCTCGGCATTGTCGTCGGACATGATAAGGCTGATGTGTATAGAGTGGAGAGAGTCAGGTGGATTTACATGTGACGACGTGAAGAACGAGTGAGAAAGGAAGTAAACAAATACGCTATGGCAATAATAGAGTATGTTAATCCTTGGAGATCAAAGATCACAATAGCACAGACACAACCACGCACTGACACACTACGTTTGCACATGTACACCAGCTAGAATTTGAAAACTGTAGAAGTCGGCAATAAATGCAATGCATGCACACTAGAACTGGACACTGACAATATTGAAAGCAACGGAGGCGATTTCACTACAACTTGTCCACAGGTGAATAATAGAAAATTTGACTGAAAGGTGACAGAGAGAGTTTGACTGAGGAGGCGAAATTTACGTGACAGTTGACAGGTCTTTTTGGAGTACGAACCAAAAAACAATTCTACTGCTATTGTGGCCTCACATTGGCGTTTAATAAACATTCATCGAAAAGATGAATGAAACGGAAGAGGTTCAGCTGAACCTGAAGTGGGACAACTTTTCATCTCACTTGGCGCTTTCCTTCGACTCTTGTTACGAGTCCCAACAGTTTGTGGATGTATCGTTGGTATGCAAGGATGGGGAGGTGATTAAAGGTCACAAAATGATACTCGCCAACACTAGCAAGTTTTTTCGACGTTTGTTGACTGAAAATGAACATCCGCACCCAATGATCGTCTTGCATAACATTGACGCTGACGATCTCAGGAGTTTGATGACTTTTATGTACTGCGGGGAGGTTCAAGTATTTCAAAACGATCTCAAAAAACCGTTAGAAATAGCTGATACTTTAGAAATCACGGGATTACAACAAATTCAAGAACTGGATAGTCCTGCCGTTCGCTTCGGTGTAAAAAATTATCTTGGTTCAAATGCTGAGATCAATCGAATCGAAGCTTCTAAAAACAATATGGACTACGAAGGTAATCTAAATAGTTCGAGTGGCAAGCCTGCGTCAAATCTTCTTAAATATGTCTCTAGCCTTGGTCAGAAAAACAATTCAGAATCTTCTCTTCAACCGTTCGAAAGTTCAAGTAAAAAATTGCAAGAGATGGCACAGAAGTTTGAAAAATGTTCAAGGAGCGTCGGAAGCTGGTCGTTCTTACAGCAGGCGCAAAACGGTAAGGGGACAAGGATACAGGAAATACCAAGTGACTGCGATAATAAGAAAGTAAAAATATCTCAGAACAGAGATTTGGATAGATTGGAATTCAAAAGTTCAAGTCAGAAACTTCAGGAAATGGCCAAACTGTTAGAAAATGTGAATCATCACAAGTCGTCGGAAGCATCCAAAGAAGCTTGGGTGGGTCAAAAGAGATCGTTGGATTTTGACAACGGCGTCACCGAACCTCCGGCTAAAAATCCAATATGACACCTAATACTCTGAATACTTCAGAGCTAGAACCGAAGGCTGAAATAGCCGGGTGACTGTCCACAGTGCGAGAAACCCTTCCCGGTCGCTCAGCTGACGCCGAAGACCTTTTGCAAAACTGTGTCTTTATCAAAGATGAAGTTGATGTTGCCACCGATTGCAGTACAGCATCAGATGTCGATCTGGATAATTCACCAGCAGACAACTTGCTCGTAAACAACACTGATCGTTTAAGGGAGAGGGAGAGGGAGCGGGAGAGGGAGAGGGAGAGGGAGAGGGAGAGGGAGAGGGAGAGGGAGAGGGAGAGGGAGAGGGAGAGGGAGAGGGAGAGAGGGAGGGAGGGAGTGAGGGAGGGAGAGGGGGGAGGGAGGGCGGGAGGGAGAGAGATTGATTGATACTGGTTTATTTAGCCTTCTCGGCTATTCGTGTTACATTGTTTACTTATTTGTTATACGCTTACACTCTTACTTATTGTTCCTACCTGCATTAATATTACATTGTTATGTTACATTTAACTTATTTATGTTTATTTAATTATATTATATTATACTTGACTTAGTAAACTTTTATATTCTCCTTCTTATTCTTATTCATTTTATATATTTATATCATACCTTCTATCTCATTCTATATATTTTTACCCCTTTGTACATGATACTTTTCTGCGCACTCGCTGTTCTTCTCATGCTCACTCTTACATTTCTCTTCTGCCTTGTTCTCCTACCTATTTCTCCTCCAATTACTTGTATTCTATTACGTAGCTCAATTGGCATCAAGTTGTTTTCGATTTTGTATATGAATATACTGGTGTTATATTCTATTCTCTCCTCTACCGACATAAATCCTAGTGCTCCTAGCATATCTCTAATTTTTGTATATCTATTTACTTGGAAGATTGTTCGCATAGCTCGGTTTTGAGCTTTCTGTAATTTTTCCAATTCCGTTTTGCCCATATTTATCATAACTGTTGAACAGTACTCAAAGTGCGGTGCAATTATTGTTTTGTACACCACGCAACGCGTGTACGCTGAAATATGTTTCCCTATTCTATTTAGAAAACTCGTTTTTTTCCCTATCTTTTTTATCATATACTCACAATGGTCTTTGAATAGTAAACGATCATCTATCATCACACCTAGGTATTTCATGACTGCAACCCTCTCCAATTCGCTGTTATCTTTCGTTACTATTTTTAGATTTCTGCTTATATTTTTTCTTATGCTTCTTATTACCATGTACTTTGTTTTTTTGCGTTCATCTTTAATTTGTTTTCTTCTAACCAGTTCTCTAGTGCGTACAATGCTCTCTGGAGTTTTGCCTCTATCTCCTCTATACTCTCTCCTGTGACGTATACCATAATATCATCTGCAAAGGTTTTACCTTCGTCTCACTTGTTTCCATTCTCTTAATATCATTGATGTATAATATAAATAATAACCATCCCAAGATTGATCCTTGTGGTACACCATATTCCCTCAACTCTTTTACTGATACTTTTTCACCAATCTTAACTTTCTGGTACCTCTCGTTTACATATGAATCAAACCATCTCAACACTTTCCCATTCATACCATACATTCCCATCTTTCTTACAAGTTTTTGTTTGTCAATCGTCTCGAACGCTCTTTTCAGGTCCATGAATATAACTCCTATCATTTGTTTTTCCCTAATTTTTACTTTCCATTCATCCAGTTCTGACTGTATCGTCGTTTCACACGAGTGTCCTTTTCTAAATCCCGATTGTTGGTCGATTAGTATGTTGTTATCTTCTATAAATTTGTCCAGTTGTTGTTCGACTACTTGCTCTAACAGTTTTTCGTGTATCGGTAGTATATTTATTGGACGAAATTCGCCCACTTTGAGCGTATTTGCAGCTTTTGGAATTGGAATCACTGTTGATACTTTCCAGTTCTTTGGACACACTCCTTCTCTAAGCGATAAATTTATTACTTCTGTCATTTCTACTCCCACTATGTCGGAGATTTCCTGCAGTACTACTGTTGATACCCCTTCATCTGTGCCTTTTTTTTCCTGTTCATATTTTGCACTATTTTTTTCAGGTCTTCTTCTGTCACTAGGTCAAATTTATCCCATATCTTTATGCCATTTTCCTCCACTTCTCTCGCATTGTTTTCGCTTCCATTTTCGATACTCATAACTATTTCCTTAATGCTACCAATAAAGTATCTGTTTATTCTGTCTTCCACCTCCAAATTTTCATCATTGTTTTCTTTCTTTTCAAATTTAATTTCATCATATCTATTAAATCTCTCCATTTTCCCATTAATTATTTCTTTTAATGTCTTCCACATTTTTCTAGGGTTATTTTTATTATTATCGATAGTTTCCTCATAGTATGCTCTTTTACTATCTCTAATCATTGTAACATTCAAGTTTCTGTATGTTTTATATTCTTCCCAGTCTGTTTTCTCGTTTGTTCTTGTAGCCTTTTTACATGGTTTGTCTCTGGCTTTTGTGATTTCTTTGATCTCCTGTGAATACCACTTATTTTCAATCCATTTAGCTGGAATTGTGAACGTTTTTTTTGGTATAATTAAGTTTAGCGTATATACTATGTCTTTTATCAAGCTATTTGCTTTGTTATCCACTTTTTCTTCGTTTCTCCTTGTTACCTTTTCTTTGACATTTCTCCACGCTTTTTTGAACTCCTCCGTTGTAAACTTCTTCTCGTCTCTTGTTATAAATTCTTTTCGCTTCTCCTTAACGCCGTTCTCTTTTTTTATTGGTATCAGTATACATTCATGATCTGCGATTACGGGTGATTGTTTTATTCTCACTCCTATTTTTTTATTCGAGAACACTAAATCTATCATAGTCTGGCTTCGTTCTGTTATCCTCGTCGTTTTTTTTACATATTGTTTTAAGCCTAGTGCTAATAAATCTTTTCCTAATTTTCTTGCATAGAACGTTTTCGCTGTCATGTCTATGTTGAAATCTCCTAATATTACACATTCTCCTTTTATATTTAGCTCATCAGCCATTTCTCTATAAACGTTACAAATTCTGCATCCGACGCACTCGGCGAGTGGTAAACTACAGCTATCGATTCTATGTAGACTTTCTGTTCGTTTATCCATATAACCACACACCAGTAATTTCCTATTACTTTTTTCTCATAAATTACCTTATACTTAACCGAATCTTTAATGTATATTATAACTCCCCCTGTTAGTCTTGATTCCCTGTCACTTCTTACCACACTGTACCCTATCATGTTAATTTCTGAGTCTTCTATATGTTCTGTTAATCTCGTTTCTGTGAGAGCTACTATTAATGGATTCATTTCTTTGAACACTTGTACTTCTAATTCATCTTTGTGGGCAATTAGTCTCCTTATGTTTGAGCACATGATGATATTATTCATTTCTTTTATTCGTTGCTATTTTGTATCGCTATCTACAGACCTTTTCGACATTTCTTCTTCCAATTTTTTGCGGTACGTCGGGCAATCTTTATCTGTCGCTTCATGGTCGACCTTGATGTTTTTGTTATTGTATCGCCTAATTTTGTCCCTACAGTTCACAGATTTTTTTTCTCCTGACTTACAATCTACACCATTGTGGTTTCCCGCGCAGTATCGGCAAACTTCCTCTTTCTTGCAATATTTTGCCATATGATTGAATCCCCAGCATCTGAGACATCTCAGTACATTGATAAACTCATACACGTTGCATTTTCTCCATCCTATGTTAACTTTTTCTTTTGTTATTATTTTCCTGTGGGTTTCTACGTCCGTTTCAACAATTAGTGTTCCCTCAGTATATCTTTTTCTCTTTACTTCATATAATTTCTCTGTTGTATATCTTGTTACTATTTTCGTGTAATATTCTTCCCTTACTTCGTTTATTTCGTTTTGTACTTCAATTGTTTCTAGAATTGACTCGTCTGATAGTTCCATTTCTTCTGCGTCAATTCCTACTATTTTTATTTTTGGCTGCTTCTGCTTCGGTATTATTGTTTGAAAATCGTTCCCTATCGTCTCTTCCACTGATTCTTTTAATTACCTCACTTCTCTCTCGCTCTCACATCCTATTACGATCGTTCCCTTATTTCCTTTCGCTACTCTTGATACTCCTACTGGTAATGTTTTAATATTTATTTTGTTGAGTATTGTCTCTTTCGTCGCTTGACTCTCTTGGTTTCCCTTCGGCTTTACTATGAGAATATTTTCTCTTTTTTTTGTTTTTATTACCTCAGCGTAGCTTTGTGTTTTACTACTTCTTTCGATTTGTTTATTGCTGTTTGTTGTTATTACTTCTAACGTGTTTTTTATTTCAATTATTTCTTGTTTTAGTTGTAATGATTGTATTCCTATAATATCTTCTACAATCTTTTTGATTTCATTTCTTGTTATTCCGTCATCTTTTATATTGCGTACAATTTTGAGGATTTTTTCTATGCTCTCTTCTACTATTTCATTTCCCTCTCCTCTCATTTCCTTCCTTCTCATCTCTTCTTTATCCCTCTCCTCCCGTTTCTCCTTTTCCCCCGATGTAGTTGCTGTTGTTTTCTGCTCCTTGTTTGTTGCTCCCTTTGACTTACCCACCTCTTCGTCACTTTTCATACTACTGTTTCCTTCTATGCTATCCATTTTATCTTTTCCTTTATTTCTTTTAATAGATTCTTTCTTTCCTGCACATATAACCATTTCATTACCTGTATTGTAAACTCTGTGCTTTTGTGCACACCCCGGGTGAAAATTTTTCAGGCAAGGTATACATCTTATGACTTCTGTTTGTATTTCTTTCTTACAGGCTTGACAGTTCCATTCTTTGTTGGAAAGCATCCTGCATTGTTTCTTTCTATTTTTTTCTATATTTATTTATTTATTTATTTATTTGTCTTTATCACAAATCCATTTGGCGATAGTGATAATTGGTTCACCGTGTCCGAATCGGTTGACGTGTGCCCTCTATGGCACCGTGGTGAAGACCGATATCCATAAATCTCTTCACAATTATCCCGCTATCTATTTCCTCGTTGTCTCAAACACGACAAGATATTTCCTCGGTGGGTAACACCTGACTGTACTCCGATACTTATCCAATAAGTGTCTTTTCGGCAAACACTCGTGTGAGTAGCTAGCTTCAGATATCTGACAGATATTTTGTGCGGCGCTGAGCGCAACCGTGATCGATGAAAATAATCAATATATCTCTCTGAGACATTTGAGGTTAGGAAATATCTTTCACAATTTTCTTTATTACTTCTCAAAAGTTTGTCACATGTTTATTTCACAATTCTCAAAAGATTCATCACTTCCCCTACTACATTTACGCTGCTTTAATATAAACATTGACGTATTGTCCACCTGGTAGTATTAACTTTATACAGAGAGATATATATATATACTACGGGCCGTCAGTTGAAAGCCTATCAGGTATATCTCATGTTTCTTGCTGCTTTATAATGTCGATTTGAAAATTCTACACAGGCTCTCTCGTCCCTTAAAATGTATATTGGATATTTTCTATTTTTAGAAATTGGTGCCTCTCCTAACAGTAAAAGATTTCCTCCAAGTTGTTCTAGAGCAGACAGGGACGTTATATTGTAGTAGTCATCGATGTCACCTTCTATCTTACATCGGGCATAGTATTGATCAAGTTGTTCTCTTCCTCCTCGGTCACACGTTCGCATTCCCTCTTGTTTATTGCAAATCAATTGTGTTTTGTGACCATCGGGCTCGAAACTTATTGGTTTAGTGAAATATTTTCCTGCTTTCTTGTTGAAGAAAGTCATCTTCGCCCGTAAATCATTGATGTCATCTTGTAAATCTATAACTTGGTATTGCGGAGGAATTATATCATCCGGGTTTTGTAACATTGGATTTTCAAGTTGTCCATTCCAAATGGTCCCGGATATCGGATTATGTTGGTAAAATGCTCTTCGATGTTGTACTGGCGTGTCTTCGTCGGATAAGGCAGCTACGACGTTTCTAAGATTTGATAAAACTACCTGTTCACTCTGGGGAACAAATCTATCTTCATGGTAGTTATCTTCAGCCAGTTTTGGTATGTACGTTGAATCGTACACGGTGACTTTGCCAATTGCGTTAATGATCATACTTAATTGATCTGGCATTACGACTACAGCTTTAGCAGCTTGCATCCATTCTTCATTAAAGGTATGATGCTTATAAGCGTCTTCATTGTTCATTATCATTGAGACACCTCGCTGTGTGAATTGGACCTTCGCTTCTATCAGAGCTAGTCCCACACGGAAGAGTTGATAAATGCTGCCTCTTACTGGTACGTTGTTGAATTCATAAAGACTGGCATATATATGCACAGTGGCAAACCCTATGGCACGAGTGGTGATAGTTAATGTTATGGCCTTTGTTGTGTTGTAGGCCTCTAGTCTATCCATTGCTGACATCCCATCTCTCACTCCGGGGTACAGCTTCTTCTTCAGCTCTTCACTTAGAATTGCTTCAGTTTCCTTGTTCTTCTCAACTCTATGCGATATAAATCTTCGTTGTTGATAGGAATTTCTAGACGTGCTGGGCTTGGTACCAATAGCTCTTCCTCTGGTTGGTGGCGGTTGAACTTGTCGTCTCGCCAATTCGTAGGCTTTGTCCGCGTCATCTGTATGAACGAACGATGCGTCATACGTAGGTTGTCTTGGACAGTAGTTTCTCTTGAAGTTCGGCATTTTGTTTTGGACTTAGTGGGCTGATATCAGTAACCTCAAAATATATGTAATAAGTCTTTCCGCGTCCAGTTCAGGTTAGGATCAAAAACTCAATTGCGTTTCTGTAAAAGTAAGAGATTTATTTACACTATGTACAAAACTCACTAATAACCTCAGTTCTTACCTGTAAAAGTAAGAGAAACAACATTTAAAGCTTCTAATTCCTGTATTTTAATTCTATATAAAGGTCCCGTGATAACCGCTATCTCATTCGTTCAACGTTGTTAAATATTTTCTTTTTGAATTCTACGCTCTCAAAATTTACTGGTCGTCTCCCCAAGCCCGTGCTCTACCGCGCCATCGGTCGGTGGCCTTCGTCGGTAACGCGGCAGATTCAAAACTTGAGAGAAGCACGACACAAGTACACGAGTGTCGTGATTTTCTTTACATCTCCCCCCCTGGGATAAGAACAATTATGGGTAATACTTAAAGTAATTGTTCAGTGCTCATCCAACACCGGTATTAGTTTTGTAACATGAAAGAGGTTTGATTCTGTTTTTCTGTGTCCGGTGTCGACTTCATAAACTGAATTGGAAATCCTTTTTTGTATTTTATATGGTCCAATCCTCAATTCATCTAGTTTCCTCCTATTTAGTCGACTTCCATTTTCCACGTAAACTCGGTCTCCCACGTTTAACTTTAATTCTTTTCGATGCAGATCAAAATTTTCTTTATTATAGTTGTGAGACTTCATCGTGTTTTTGAAGGCTAGTTTTCTATCTCTTTTCAGATCATCATCTGTACACTTTGATTTTAATTCCTGTGGTAGAATATTTACATTTTCGCCTTCCAGTAGGTATTTTGGAGCGAAATTTGTGATTGTGTGTTCTGTTTTGTTATATGCCTCTACACACTTTTGTGCGATGGTTGTCCACGCGATTTTTTTCTCACTTTCGTTTATTTTGCATCGTATTTTATTAATCAGGGTTTGGTTTAATCTTTCATTGAGACCATTAGAAAATGGTGCATCAACAGCAGTGAAGACCATTTTGATGCTTTTCTCTTTTAGAAATTCCTTAAATTCTTTCGAATTTATGCCAGGATATTGATCTGTTAATGTCATGTTGATGTTGTAACTTTGTGTCACATTCTTGGTTAATTTTATAAAGTCATTGGAGTTTTGATTTCTTGATGTTAGAATATAAGCGTATCTCGTAAAATGGTCAACGAGAAGATGTAGGTATTTTTTTGTTGAACGAGATCCACCAAAACCTCCAATGGTGTCGATAGATATAATTTCAAAAGGATATGACGCTGGCCCCAAGTGTGACATCAAACCATATTTAGATTTTTTTCTTGATTTGTTTTTTTTGCAAGTTTCACAAGTATCACAGATTTTTTTTATGTTCTCAATGAGATTTTTCGCTGTATAAAATGGTGTTATTTTATTCAGCATTTGAGTTCTTCCAATATGGCAGTAAGTTTTATGTACATTTTCTATCAGGTTTTTACTTAAATCTTCTGATAATACGATTTTTTCTCTTTTTTTTGTCTTTTTGTAGTAAATTTCATTTTTTTTTGTCAGTTTGTTTTTATCACGTTGTATATTTAGATTTTTATTTTGGTCACTTTTTATATCCTCTAGATTTATTAAATTTATCACTTTCAGGAAATCTTCTGTGTCTTCATAAGGGTCTAGAACTGGATTCCTACTTAAGCAGTCTGCTTCTTGGTTTGATTTTTCTGGGTTATATTTTATTTTTAAATCATATTGGGATAAATAGTATGTCAAATCCCCTAGTTCTTCATCCGTTCTAACCTTTATGTTCATGTGTTCCAAGGGTTTATGGTCGGTGTAGATTATGAATGTTTTTCCCATAAGCCAGTGCTGCCAGTACTTTACGGCTTCTTTTATTGCCAAGCATTCAAGGTATATCGGTTTCTTTTTCTTTTGAGCCTCAGTCAATTTTCTTGAGAAATAAGCCACTGGCTTACTATCTCCATTTTCATCTCTTTGTTTTAGCACAGCTCCCACTCCTTTGATGCTTGCATCTGTGTAAATATCAATTGGAACCTCTGGATCAAAAATTTTCAAGACTGGTTCCGAGCACATTAGTGATTTTATTCTATCAAACGATTCTTGACACTCTTCTGACCAGTTGAACTGTACGTCTTTTCTCAATAGGTTGTGTAATGGGTCCAGAATGATTGCAATATGTGGTATAAACTTGTGGTGAAAATTTATTTTTCCCAGAAATTGACGTATATTTTTTCTTGTTTCTGGGACTGGAAAATTTTTGACAGCCGTTAAATAATCTTTCAGAGGTTTTACTGAATTATTTTCTATTCTGTGACCTAAATAATTCGCATGATTATTTGCAAAGGTGCATTTTGAAAATTTTAGCCGGAACCCTTCAGTTAATATTGCCTCCAGCAATTTTGATAAGTGTGTTATATGTTCCTCAAAAGTTCTTGAAAAGACTATGATGTCATCTATAAAATTTACTGCAAAATCAGAGAGCTTGTATTTTCTTATGATGCTTCCCAATATTCTCTGAAAAATTGCTGGAGCTGTTTTGAGTCCAAATGGGAGGCAAGTCCATTGGAAATGGCCCTCCTGTGTTATGAATGCAGTTTTGTGTCTATCTTGAATTTTCAGAGGAATTGACCAAAATGCAGAATTAATGTCCAACATTGTGAAATATTTGCTGTTTACTGTTCTCACCATCAAATCTTCAATCAGTGGGAAGGGTTGTGATTGAGGGACAACGACTTTATTCAATTCTCTGAAGTCTATACATAATCTTGATTTTTTTTCATCTTCTTTTTTATATGCCAGAGTAACTGGGGCAGCAAACGGGCTGTATGATTCTTCGATCAGTTTTCTTTCCAATAGTTTTGCTATTTGATTCTCTATTTCTTTTCTATCTTCAATCGTGCATCCGTATGGGCGTTTGTAACAATATTTATCTACCATTAGGTCGATATGGGCCTCATAATCCTTTACAGTGCCGACGTCATATTTGTCTTTAGCAAATACTGATCTGTGTTTATCTATCAATTTATCAATTTCTCGTTGTTGATGTAAACTTAAATGATTTACTGAAATTTCAAATTCATTAGTGTTTATATGCTCGTTGAAATTTACTTCCCATTTGTTCATGTATTTGTTTTCTTGTTTTGATACTTCCGAGTCTAAATATTTTTTTTTCTCATGTTTGTCACCTAGTACATCAGGAATCTCGACATTTTTATTCTCTATATCTTCTTTATTCGAGGCATTTTTGTTTATTTCTTTATTGTTACGTTGTATGATCCTTCGATCTTCATTTTGGATTAAATTGAAATTCTTGATGCAATCCAGACCGATTAGAAAATCATAATTAAAATTTTCATTATCCACAACAAAGATATCCATAGTTTTTTCAGTATTGTAAATTTTTATTTTTAAAGTTACCATACCTTTTGTTTTCTTTACACCATTAATAGTTTTCAATTTTACCATTCCCATGTTTTCCGAATTTTTTTGTTTTATCTTCAATAATTTTGCATTAATTAATGACACATTTGAGCCTGAATCATAAATTCCAGAAACTACTAGAGAATCATTCAATAGTAACTCGATTTTTATTAATGGTGTTACTTCGAGTTTTTTGGACTTTTTTCATTTAGTTCTATTTCTAACTCTGAATTATTGACATTTTTTATTAGTTCCGTCCTTTTATTCTATTCATTTTTTTCCCTAAACCAGCAAGTTGATTCAGGATGATAACGTTTACCTCTTTTCTCATCTTCACAGATTTGGCATGGTTTCTTTTCTTCAACTTTTTTGAATTTTCTATCAGCGTATTTTTCTTTTTTTTCCATTCTAATTCTGTCCACAAGATGTTCTAATTTACCAATTTCGTTGTAGAGATCTTCCGTTCCATGCAAAGTTTCTCTGTCAATTTTGTCGGACACGTGGTTTGGTAAGCCGACCGCTATAAGGTCTACTAGTGTCTCAGTATCTATCGATTTTCTTATTTCTAGTAACAATTTTTCTTTTTTCAGAGCATAATCGAGCAAAGAGCCTGCTTGATATTTAAAAGCCATAGCGTATCTAATTGGAGACCACCCTTTATTTGCAAAAGTTTCACAAAAGTTTTTTTTTCACTTGCTCCATTCTGATTCCACTGTGAATTTCAAAATCATACAGCTGTACCAATCTGCACTAGCTTTTTCAAGGAAAAATTTTAAAACTTCAATTATTTTCCTGTCTTCTGTTACCATACAGCGTTCGCACTCTTTCTCAAATTCCTGTATCCATTGATGGGCATTTGAACTTTTTCCATCAAATTTTCCGATCATAAAATCTTTTGCTATTTTCCCCAAATTCTGAATTTCTGATTTTAGCTGTTTCTCTTCGAGCACTTTTTCCAATAATTTTTTTATTGTTTCATCCGTAGTATTTTGTGCAGTTTCAACTACTACTTTTTCTGTAACATCCTCTAAATAGTAATCTCCAAATTGTAAATTTTCTTCTTCATCCAAGTATACTTTAGATAAATCTTCTGTTAAGCTAATACACACTTTTCTATATTGGTGTCTCTTGTTTTTTACCTTAGCGAATGTTTGTGTTGTTATCAGCTCTTTCTGTAAATGTGTTGGTTGATATTCATCTGGCACGTCAAACGTGCGACCATCTGGTGTGCCTATTGAGGTTAGGCATAATATTGTTGCCTTTCCATCTGCCGACCCCCTCATCTTGAAATCAAATCTTAGTTTTTCCATTTTCTTGAAATATTTGCAGAAATGTTGTTTTGTAATAAGTCTTTCCGCGTCCAGTTCAGGTTAGGATCAAAAACTCAATTGCGTTTCTGTAAAAGTAAGAGATTTATTTACACTATGTACAAAACTCACTAATAACCTCAGTTCTTACCTGTAAAAGTAAGAGAAACAACATTTAAAGCTTCTAATTCCTGTATTTTAATTCTATATAAAGGTCTCGTGATAACCGCTATCTCATTCGTTCAACGTTGTTGAATATTTTCTTTTTGAATTCTACGCTCTCAAAATTTACTGGTCGTCTCCCCAAGCCCGTGCTCTACCGCGCCATCGGTCGGTGGCCTTCGTCGGTAACGCGGCAGATTCAAAACTTGAGAGAAGCACGACACAAGTACACGAGTGTCGTGATTTTCTTTACATATATATATAAATATATATAAATAAATGAATATATATATATTGTGACGTGGATTTTTCCGCTCCTCGGTCACTCGGAGAAGATGACCGAGAACTTACCACGCGCACAATAATTCGGCGTCCACGATGTCCCCTGAACCTGAAATAATACCGCGAAATTTGTTGGGCGCCTGGCGTGATCAACACGCCTCAAAATCGGTAATACGATATACCGCGACCATATGCTCGGTAGCTCAGTACCGCGGAAAGGGGAGGGGTAATTTTTGGAAAGAGAGAGATACGCCACACGTACGGCGACAAGTTATTTCACAAAGCAGCAATAAAATTAAACAATATATTTCAAAATAGCGATAATACAAAAAAAAAAATACAAAAGAAACAATACTGCAAAAGTTTGTCCTCGCTATCCCCAACGCAAACGCTTAGCTTAAAAAAAAAGGAAAGAGCAAACAAAATGATCAATAAAAAAAATGAAGGGATCCCGAAGACCTCTACGGCCTACGTGCGCTAGTCGCTATACTAATCGTGACCGCTAATTTACACACAAAAAGAAACCAAAAGCAGAATAGGACCCGACGCGCTGCTCGCGATCGTCCTCTATAGAACGGCGCTAATCGCCAACTTAATACCAACGGACCATGCAAACAAAAAAATCTAAACTGAAACGAGGCTCGTCGCGTCACCCGCGACTGGCCGATGCGGTCCGCGATCGGCAATAAATTAATCAAACGAAAAGGAGATGAAATTTCTTATGCCTACGGGCGCTAGTCGCCAACTTTTTACTACCGAATTATACCACAGACCAAACGGAAAGGCGGCTCGTCGCGGCACCCGCGACCCTCCTCTATGAAAGAATATTTTTACTAGCCCGCACCCGAGCTCCACTTTCTCTGCGACGGCGGGACGCGGTCGCGAATTCGAATGCTCCCCGTGAGACTGCTCGCGACCTACACGAGAACTGAGGCTGTATCGGATGAAGTAAAATGACCCCGTGTAACGGACTTCAGTTACACTCAAACTCGACGCAATAATGTCTCGGCTCAACCCGTGACTCGACTCGATCACCTCGATCCCCCGAAATTAACGCTACTTCCTTACGCGCAACTCAGGCTACGGTAACCAAGCAAATGTATCAACTAAAGAATCTCGAGTACAGTCGCTAACGCCAATCCTCACTGGCTATCCGTCCTCGGCAAGCCTTTACTAATGATCTCTCGAGATTCTCTCGCAAGAAGGTTAACAGCGCTTACCGCTCCACATCCACACGATGAACTCGCGAAATCGCGTCCGCCTTGGATTCCCGCGCTGCAGGGACCTGCGTTGCCTCCCCCTCCGCAGCCTCGGTGTCCTTTCCGCGAGATTTCCGCGGTTTCGCCTTGCCTCGAAAGATCTTCGGCGTCGGGGTTGGTCACTGGAGGGTAGCCGGTGCACTCAAAAAAAATAAAAAAAAAACAAAAGCCTGCAATATCTTGGTCGCAATGCGCTATTTCGTCCCTGTCGAAGCTCGGGTGCGTGACTCCAGTTCTGGCGCTCTCTAGGGTCATTTCGCAACTCGGTTTTCGAAACCCTGATTCTTGTAACGCGCAGGCCTAACCGAACTGCCACGTGACAACTCCCCCCCCCCCCCCCTAGACGGAACGTGGGGTGCCGGAGCGCCAGCGCTGCATCCCGCGAGTCGAACTTCGCGAGGTGACCGCAAGCTCGAAGTAACAACACGTGGTACTCACCGAGAACCCCCTCCCAAGAGGACGATAAAACAACAAGAAAAAACAAAAAAAAACTTTTCTCTTCCGTATGGCCAGATGCCCACTCGCATGTCCTCCGGGATTCTTCGCGAGCTCAACTGATCCCCTTCCTCACGCCAAGGTTGTCTAGGGGAGCCCTCTACTTCGCTGTCGGACCTGAAATTTTTTTTTTTCAAAGCCCGCCACTTGAGGCCTAGGAAAGAAAGCGGACGCCATTTATATCCGATAACTAAATCTTTATTATAGTGAAAAAAAAAATCTGTATCATAGCATGGCCTAGCCGCGTCGTCCCGGCCGGCCTCGATCCCGGCCCCGGCCGGTCGCGGACGCTAGGATCCGCCGCCGCAATTGTTCTGGCCCGTCGACGGGCTCCCCCTCGCTCCTCGCAACCGGGGGGGGGGGGGGGGGGGGGTGGTGCTGGGGCGTCCTCCCTCGCGATGGGGAATGGGGGTGGGATCCCTCGCCATCAAGGGGGGAATCTGGTGGGCGACTGCCCTCGCGACGGTAGGGGTTGCTGGCAAGCCTGCCGGTGGCCAGCGGGAGGGTCCCCTGCTTGGTCCGCTTGGCTGGTCGCAACACTGCGGGCAGGTGGGCTTGGTGTAGCCCGGCCAGCCGCATCGCCAGCAGAACACCCCCAACTCCCGCTCGCAATCATGATAATTATGGAACCGCCACCAGCAGTTCCAGCAACCCCCGTCCGGTAGCCACCGACGCCAGCCTGCAGGTGCCGGGTGTTGTTGGCCCCAAACAGCGGACCCGGGGGGGCGCGGGATCCTCGCCCAGCTTAATAGGTCTCGGACCGCCCGCACGTCATCGTCGGTCCTCGCCACTCGGCCTCCAACTATGGGGAAGAGTCGGTCAGGATCGTGGCTATTGCCTGTCACTTCTTTCCTCTCCCCGAGAAGCGTTTTTCCCCCTCACTGTTCCTCCCCGTTTCTAGGCGCCAGTGCCTCAGACTCCACGTACCGCTTTAAATCCTTGACGTGGTGCCTACGGAGACCCCGTCCTTCGCTATTCTCTAGTTCGTACACGACGGGCGAGATAACTCTCGCCATGCGAAACGGACCGGCGAATTTGGGGGCTAATTTTGCAGCTACCTGTTGGGCTGCGGACGACAGAACTCGGTTTCGCTTCCACACCCTATCCCCAACTGCGAAACGGATATCCCGGTGCCCTTGGTTTTAATACTGGGCCTGTCGCTCGTGGGCCTCTTCGGGGTGTTTGGTCACCAGGTCACGCAATTCATCTAACTTCGCCATTCGGTCCCCCCACACTTCGAGATGGGGAACGGGGATTTCCGCGGGACCTTCCACGAGCCGACGCAACTGCGTCCGTGGTTTGGGATCGCGACCCAAGTTTAGAAACGCGGGACTGACTCTCAGTGAGCTGTGCACGACGGTATTGTACGCAAATCGGAACTCGTGAAGGTGTGCATCCCAGTCCCGATGATCGGCCTCGATGTACGCTACGATCATTGTCTTTATGACGCGATTCACCCTTTCCACGGGATTGGCTTGCGCGTGATACGGTGGTACCTTGGCGTGGGTAATATTGTACGCGACGCATAGTTCGTCGACAGCCTTATTCGCGAATTCCGTGCCGTTATCCGTCAGGAGCACCTCCGGGGTACCCCATCGGAAAAGCACGAGATCTTCCAGTGCGGCAAGAATATTTTTCGCGTTTGATTTTCGCAAAGGCGCTAACTCGACCCATCGGGTAAACAGATCTTCGAAAACTAAAAGGTACTCGAAACCGGCCCGACTTCGGGGAAATGGACCCATGACGTCCGCCGCAACCACGGTCCAGGGCGTGTCGACGACCCGTCGACCCATAAGGCCTGCCGGTGGCGCCTGCTGCACCTTGCACTCTTGGCAGCGCTCGCAAGCCCGGACCATCAAAACGATATCGCGATACATTCCGGGCCAGTAGTAATCAGCTTTCGCTCGCGCGTAGGTCTTCTCAACACCCAAATGCCCTGCCTGGGGGTCTTCGTGGACTTCGGTGAAAATCCGCGACCGCTGCTCCCTCGGGAGCACTAATTTCCACGGTGCCAAGTCCGCTAGAATGGGTTCGACTAAGGGGTCCGCCCGCAGATGATATAGCCGCCCCTCGACTACCGACCAAGTCCGGAACTTGTGCGGGTAGTTCAGGATGTCCTGGACGCGGTGTTGGTACCAGGGATGGATGACGACTTCCCAAGCGGCCTTACGCTCCGCTCCTGGTCTGTCGTTCCCAGCGACGTCGAGGACGGCCAGCGTTTCCGTCCCCTCGTCTTCGCCATCATACATCCGCGATAATGCATCCGGCACATGGTGCATCGCTCCCTTTCGATGTTTAATTTCGCAATCGTACTCGAGCAAATCGAGCGCCCACCTAGCTAACCGACCCGTCGGATTCCGCAATTCCCGCAACCATTCTAGGCTCGCGTGGTCGGTTATCACCGTGAAGTGATATCCTTCCAGGTACGCTCTAAACTTCTTGACGGCCCAAATTACCGCGAGGCATTCCTGTTCGGTAGTGGAATACTTACGTTCCGCGTCCGACATGGTCCGACTCGCGTACGCGATCACACGCTCAATTCTGCCAATAGTTTGTGTCAAGACGGCGGCAATACCAAAACTACTCGCGTCGGTCTGCACGACGAACTCATGCTCAAAGTCGGGACACGTTAAAACCGGAGCCGACGTTAACGCGGGTTTTATGCGTTTGAACGCCGTTTCCTGCTCGCTACCCCAGCCCCATTTCTTATCTTTCCGCAACAACCGGGTGAGGGGTTCCGCCACACTCGCGAACTCGGGGATGAATTTCCGATACCACGAAGCCATACCCAAAAATCGCCTCAATTGCCGTAGATTTTTCGGCGCGGGATACTCTAGAATAGGTTCCACGTTGTCGGCATCGACCCGTAGGCCGTCCTGGTTCACCTTGAACCCTAGATACCGAACTTCGCTACGACAGAACTAGCACTTTTCCGGGTTGATGGTAAGCCCGGCCAACACTATCCGTTCGATAACGCGAGATAGACATTTTAAGTGCGAACGAAAGTCGGTGGTCACCACAATAATATCGTCGAGATACGCGAAGGCATGCGGCTCCATCTCGGGAGTAATTAATTTGTCAATCAACCGCTGGAAGGTGGCTGGGGCTCTGGTAAGCCCGTATGGCATTCACACGAACTGGAATAATCCACGACCTGGGACCGTGAACACCGTTATTTCGCAACTCTCGCGTGTCAAGGGAATCTGGTGGTAAGCTTGACTCAAGTCTATAGTCGAGATGTACTTGGCTGACCGCAATTCATCCAATATGCCATTCATAAACGGGATCGGGTACGCATCCTTCTTCGAAACGCTGATTACTTTTCTGAAATCCAAGCAGAACCGATATTTCCTGTTTGGCTTCTTGACCATCACGATTGGCGTCGACCACGAACTTTGGGAGGGTTCAATTACTCCATCCGCGAGCATACGATCTACCTCCTCATTGATTGCCTCTTGTACTTTCGGAGATACGAGATAGTACCGCTGCTTGATAGGACACCCAGCAACGTTATCGGAAGCTCTACCTCTCCGGTTATTGACTCTACCGATCCATTCGCCAATGCGACACTCGAACAGCTGGGTGATCTTACTTGTCGTCCGTACTCTAACGCGATCTGATTTCTGACTGTCCCGAGAAATGTTCGCGATGAGCCGGTGTCTAACAACGCACTGACCCATTTGCCCCCGATGCCTCTCGACGCCGCGCAATGTCGTGGTGTCTTCCACTCGGGGCGCCGCATAACGAGGCTGCTCGTCCTGGTTCCCCGAACACCGCGGACAATCTGTCGAATACACGTCGGCGTATCCGCAATGATAGCAAAAGATCCGCAAAGGGTCCGGACAGCTATTAAACCGATGACCGGGACGATGGCAATTCATGCACAAGTTCTCGTCCCACACCTTGTCGCGACGAAATTGTACGGCCCGGGGCACGCGCGTTGCTGGCTGGTCAGCAGAGGTAGCCGCTCCCCTCCTTGGTCCTCGCGCGGGTCGCCTCGGCGAGGTCGGCCTCCTCGGAGCCGGGATTCCGCCACTTGTCTGTGCGCCGCTCGCCTTATCCTTCTGGGTCGCTACCGCCATCGCCTTCAACAACTTCTCCTCGAGCCCCTTCACCTGGGCCGCTAGCAGCTTCTTTATGGTCTGCGCTACCGTTGGCTCGACCTCCGGTTCCGCCAGCGCGGCTAACTCAGGCTCGCTCCGAGTCGCCGCGGTTTTGGTCCGGCGCACTAACTCACTAATAAACGATTCTTTCGGCGCGGGTGGGGGGCGGTATTCGCGAGACAACGCGAGGTTTCTTTCCCACTCCGTGGCGGCATAGATTAATTCACTCCACGTTCAAAGTCCGTTCTACGGAGGACTTCGCGAATTTCGGGGCGCAAGTTCTTAAAAGCCAGATCTAGCTGCTGCTCCATCGTATACGGACGCGGCTTCCGCCTCAACAACCCTCGAACGCAGGATAGGTATTCAGTTACCAACTCCACCGGTCCCTGAGTTCGCGACCTGGCCTGATCCTCCACGCGACTTCCTACCGTCCCGTCTCCGAACCACACGCGTAATGCCGCGCGGAACTCGTCATACGTACCCCAACTGTCCCTTTCACATCGCAACCATTCGAAGGCTACGCCCGAAAAGATCATTGTTAACGAACTGACACTTCGTTTTCGCTCAGGTCCGATAAACTTCGCCATTCCTCTAATCGCGTCAAGAAATCTTCGACGCTCGCCTCGCCAATCCCAGAGAAATTGAGGTTCCAACCTCGCAAGGCTCTCGGGATGTCACGAATCGTTTCCCGGGCACGCGATTCCATACTTGGATCCTGGGTCCAGGCCGGCGGAGTAGCGATCGCCATATCGCGAGGAATTGGTGCGGGTCGACCGGTAGCGACCGGAATTCGACCCACGATTCGGGGCTGTTCCCGCACCGGTTCCGTAATGGTCGCTAATTCGGCCAACCCCGCGAAGACATCCTCGTTTTCTGGTTCCCAGGTGACCGTCAAATCCCCGCGCTCACGCAAGAGGTGTCGTACGTACCTACCGGTCACGACGCACCAGTAGATTACCGGTGGAATTCACCCTCGCGGTCTCTAAAGCCAACTCGAGCTCATCGCTCGTCATGTCGTACAACCACGCGCCAACGGTTACCTCCGCCATGTTGATTTTGCCCGCAAGAAGAAAGAACAGTGAGGAAAGTCAAAACACGCAAAGCCAAACTATTCGAACCCAAAGACAAAAGCCATAGGTAGAGTCTGAGCGCAAGCAATAGTACCCAATATGGACACTTCCGCGAAACTTGTTAAATTAATTCACTATTTTCCACAAGCACCAACAGAACGTGAGAGAGATGTTTCCTCGTATTGGTGAAATCACCTCTAGTACCTTAGCGATATCAAAATTGCGAATAAAAGCGCCAACAAAAGAAATATCGTAAACGAAATAAAACACAACAACAAAAACAAAGAACACAAAAGACGGGCTGAAAAAAAAACGTCGCACCAGCATCAAAAAAAAAAAATCAACCGCAATGCTGAAAATCCGTCTTTGAAACACACAAAAAAAAATATTTCGAAACCGCAGAAAACAAAAGAAAAACAAAAAGAAATCAGAAATCAAAAGCAATAACGAAAGGAAATAAACATGACACAAGCAAGAGATAGGCGATAAAAGCAGGCGATCTTATTCCTATCATTAGAAATGGAAGGTGCGGATATACGCGGTGTACTTTTTCGTCACCCAGTATATCCGTCGACTCGTAGCCTGAGTCGTAAATCGCAATTTTCGGTGTTATTCGCCACCCTTTGTATACAATTTTATTTTCTCGCTACGTATTCAACATTGTCTCGCTGTACTCCAAACGTCAACACGCTAACCGAAGTGTCTCGCGACCTTTCTATCTCGTATTCTCCGACAGCTGTTGTTTTCGTTCCGCGAGCGCTATCCGTTGCTAAGCCCAAATTTGAGAAACGCGCAACGCTACTATCTTTCTTGGAAATGTACAGCGGAAATTTTGCGAAGGGCCCACGTTGGGCGCCAATTTGTGACGTGGATTTTTCCCACTCCTCGGTCACTCGGAGAAAATGACCGAGAACTTACCGCGTGCACAATAAATCGGCGTCCGCGAAGTATCCTGGACCTAACACAATATCGCGAAATTTGTTGGGCGCCTGGCGTAATCAACACGCCTCGAAATCGGTAATGCGATATACCGCGACCATATACTCGGCAGCTCAGTACCGCGGAGTGGGGAGGGGTAATTTTAGGGTAGAAAGAAATACCGACACACGTACGCCAACACGTTATTTTACAAAGCAATAATAAAATTAAAATAATATATTTCCAGCTGGCGATAATACAAAATAAAAGAAGAGAATAAAACAAAAATTTAATACATCTAGAAGACCTCCACGGCCTGCGTACGCTAGTCGCTGTCTTAATAATAACCGCTAACGTACAAAAACCAAAAAAAAAAATTGGACCCGACGCGCTGCCTGCGATCGTCCTCTACGGAATGGCACCAACTTAATAATAAACTCCTTGACGAAAACGGAATCGAAATCCAGACCGACACGCTGACCGCGATCGACAATAAATCTGACAAAATTACTTATGCCTACGGGCGTTAATCGCCACCGTATCACTAACCACTCATGCAAAAGTCCAAACGAAAAAGGGGCTCGTCGCGTTACCCGCGACTGTCCTCTACAAAAGAAAATTCTTATCAAAACACACCCGAGCTCAACTTTCCCCGTGACGTCGGGACGCGGTTCGCGAATTCGAACGCTTCCCTTTCGACGGCTCACGACCTACACGAGAAACGATTTTTTTTCCGTACTGATTTGACGTGACCCCGTGTAACGGAATTTGGTTACACTCAAATCCGAGACAATAGTGCCTCGGCTCAACACGTGGCTCGACTCGACCTTCTCGATCACTCGAAATTGGCTCTACTTTATTACGCGCCACTCAGGCTACTGTCACCCAGCGGATTTATCGGCTAAAAAATTTCGAGTACTCTCGCTGACTCAAGTCTTCGATGGCTATCCGTTCCTCGGCAAGCCTTTAGTTGATGTCTCTCGAAATTCTCTCGCAAGAATATTAGCAGCGCGTACCGCTCCACATCCAGCGGACGAACTCGCCTACTCCCTCGTGACGATGGCTGTTCATCGTTCCTCGCGATCACTACTTCCGAATAACAAAGATAACCCAAAAGCTTGACCTAACGCAACTTCGACACGTGACTACCGTCTTAGTTAGTCGCCAGAACTCGAGTGATCGCTCATGGTCGATCGGCCGCAACGCCGGTCTCGTCCTTCGTGACGTCATCCCCCTAAGAATGCGCAACAATCGATCTGTCATCGATTTCGGAGATTGCGCAACTTGACGCGCACCTGTCGTCGCGACGTGGCGCAGAACTTAACGCTAGATCGCGATGTCGTCTTCCGCGCAGCTCTACGCGGTCCTGGGGTTGGGCGGGGTGGTGCTCCCTCGTCGCTAGCTGGTCCCTCGCGGTTGCCACGGTCGGGTGTAGGCGAGGTGAGCGGGGAGGCTGCGGCGCGCCGGCCGCCAGCGGGAATCGCTTCCGCCTTGGATTCCCCCGCTGCAGGGATCTGCGTTGTCTCCCCCTCCGCAGCCTCGGTATCCTTCCCGCGAGATCTCCGCGGTTTCGCCTTGCCTCGAAATATCTTCGGCGTCGGAGTTGGTCGCTGGCTTGTGGCCGGTGTACTCAAATAAAAAAAATAAAAACAAAAACCTGCAATATCTTATTCGTAATTCGCTATTTCGTCCCTGTCGAAGCCCGGATGCGTGACTCCAGTTCTGGCGCTCTCTATATATATTAGGGTGATTCAAAAAAAAAAAATTAATTTTTTTTTTCTTCCAAACAGGCTCAAAAGTTTCTTTTTGATGTAAAAAAATTATTGTGAAAATATGAGCCCTTAATATTAATATTAAGATAGTCCTCATCGCATTTTTGTAATTCCCATAAGAATAACATGGGAAAAATCATTTTTGCTTCTTCTGATTTTTATACCGTTCATACAACTGATTGACTCATAAATCGCTGTTATAATCTTTATAGAGAATTGAACGCTCTACAAAAAAGGTTTGATAACATTTTTTCATTAGTCCACGCGTTCAAAAGTTATTGAAGATCGAAGTTCAATTTTTCAAAAATTTGATCGAATTTAGTGAATTACACCGAAACTGTTGGTTTTGGTGACAAGTTAAGGATCAAATATTTCGTCAAACATTAAGGGGGATAGCCACTGTGAAATTTCAAAAAAATAAATTAAAATAAAAATAAAATATAAATAAAATAAAAATAAAAAATAAAATAAAAAAAAAAGACAAAAATTCTTATTACATTGTAACAACATGATATTTTTAAATAAAAATTTAGGTGAATTATCTCCAATATACACTTAATAAAACAAAAAAAAACCTGATCCCTAAATTCCTTGATTATCCCATTCAAAAAAATTCCCGAAAATCACCTATTTTTTCGATCGTCACAGTGGCTATCCCCCTTAATTGAACTTCTGATAAATGTTGACAAATGATTTTTTTTTTCATTCAATCAAATAAATCTTATGCTTTTACGGAATTTCTTCGCAATAAACCAAAACATAAACAATTTTATTCTATTATTATGTTCATTATCATTTTATTAATAAGTTTTGCTTAAAAAATTGCTCATTTATTTACATTAAATATTTATTATTGGAGAGATTTCTTGTTACAACTGGGAAAACGTTGTCGATGGTCACGAACAACCTGTAATAAAAACTGCAACTGTTCTTCATCTTTAGTTAGGCAGCAGTTATATTCTTCAATTAGTGCAATTCCCCGTTCAGCAACGTCGTTCGTTACTTTTAAAGTTTCGAAAAATTCCAAACAAATTTTGAAGCTGTCATCATTAGGCCATGTAGAAATATCTTCTTCTATGAAATCAGAGGGTAAATCAAATTTTTTAAATAGCTCCAATGAGTTTTTTGAAACAAAGTCGCTCAAATCGTTATCTAATAACGATTTTAAATTTTCGTGGTCTACATGATAACGCTGGTCCATCAATGTAGAGCCCTCTCGAGTGTTAATCGCATAAACCATTTTTTTTTTAATATCGATCGGAACATTGTCATCGAATAATGAGATTGTAGCTAACTCGTCATTCAGATACCACAAATGTTCCTTCATCTTTCTACAAGCTTCTTGTGACACCGCCGGAATATTTTTATTTGAAATCAAATTTTTCATCAACTGTAAATCTTTGTTAGGCGCCAGAATAGCAGATGTTGCCGTGTACCAAGCCTCAATGTAAAATAAAATTACGAAGATACATACTTGACGCAAATTTTTTATTTCACGAGAGGAAAGACGAAATTGATCCCGAAACATAAACATTTTCAAACTATAGATGGCTTTTGACATCCATCGCGCATGATGCATAGCACCAGGACGCTTGAAAGTGTATGTATCAGTTGGAGAACTACCAAGAAAAACTAAAGATAATAACAAAAGCTCTCGGTAATCGTCTCGAGGCTGAGATATCTAAAAAACCAAATTAATAAACATAAGTTGAAAGTATTAGTTTCGATTGTATTAAGGAAATATAATGAACAATTTTTACCTGTAAGCAATCATTTATGAAATTAATAATTTTCATCTTATCTTCGTTCAAAGCGCTTGCCACAGTTTCATCCTCTATTCCACTTTTATACTTAGTTTGATCAATATCATCCCATCCTTTTTGGAAACGAAGAAAAATCGGCACATTAGGACCAGATGTAGTAGTCCAAAAAACTTCAAAAACTCCTCGTAAAATAATTTCCAATATATGATGGCGACAAGGAAGCCACACCAATTTTCTCCACAATGCTTTTTCAATTTGAACACATGTACCTTTATGAACGCCTACAACAAAAATAGATAATAGATAAAAATATATAAAAACACGGGATCTTGATTTTTAGGCGAGAGTAGAGCATACCTACGCTCACGCTGAAGTCATGAAATAGAAATGAAATATAATAATCACATAAGTACTTGTAATTATTTTATAAACTTTACCTGTGTTGACAGCTGTGGTATCGAAACACATTGCTTTTATGTAAGGAGCAATGTTCCATTGATTTATCGTAGTAATAACAGCTGAAGCTTGGTGATGAGCAGTTCCACTATCAGCTTTAGGGACTCCAAGAAGCTGATCAACTCCAGAGACAGAAAGTAGAACTGCTATACGGTCAACAGACTGTAAATCAGCTATATCGGGCAAAATTTTACCGTCCCAGTGGACAACATAACGATCATCAGAACGGAATTCTGCTTTCAAATCTTGCGCAATGCTTGATCTATATTTGATCCGCGCTCGATAAATAGTACTGTAGCTTAAATTAAGAGTAGAAAGATCGATTCCTAGACTCTTAAAAGCAGCAGCTAAAATGAAAGTAGCATTCCTATTCGTCACCTTTGCTCGATCGAGTGCCGCACATAATTCAGGTGTCATGACATCAATTTTATTCGGCTGACACTGTTGACTTAACTGATTTTCAAAGTCAGATACAATATTTGATGTCTGACTAGATGTTGTTGCTGATAAATTAGATAGTAGTACTGCTGATTTTTGGGTAACAAGCATCATATCAACAGCAGCTCCATCTGCATCTAAATAGCAAAAGTTGATGTTTATAAAAAACAGGAAGTTATAGTTGATTGAGAAAGTAATTATGAATTGTAATAAACACTTACCAACAGAATCTACAACCATTAGATCTTGATTTTCATCTTCTTCTTGTGTTAAAGATTTATTTTCAATAAAACCAAATCGATTTTTCGATCTTTGCCCAGCCAAAAACAACTTTTTCTCTTCGTCAATGTATTTATTGACATTCAGTTTGGCGATGTCAAATAAATTTTTTAATTTTTGAGAAAAATTTGACTCTTTCTTCTTTTGTGCTACTGATTTTTTGCGCTTACAATTCCTCTGTAACTTTTTGACCTCTTCTAATAAATTTGAAAGCTTTTTTTGCGCGAATACCTCACCACACGTTGGAATACCAGCTTCGGACCACTTTTCTTGAACTTTAGTGATTGTCAAATTGATACTGTGTTTGTGTTGAAATTTTAGAACTTTTTTCTGGTAGAGAAATACCGACATAACCTCTGTCAAACTGGGAAGCTTGCGTCCACTAAAACTTTCGATTGGATCACCGACAATACGACTCAAGTAATCCATGGCCAAATTGCAATTAAACTCAAATAATTTTTTAACTCAATATTATGTCAGAGATAATAATAACAGCGAATAACTGAGTTTGTTAAAATAAAAATTATAAGGACACAAATTTTACGGTTCAGTATGTTTACCATAATAAAAACATAAGTCTGAAGCTCTGAGCTCCATCTATTGGGAAATAATTCTTTTATCGACGGAGTAAGAAAACAATAGTGTTTATCGACTGAAAATTCAAAAGAAGAAATTCGCCATTTGTATCTGAAATTATAAAAATTTGTTTAAAAATATTGAAGATAAAATACTGAAATTTTTGAGACGGAAACTCACAAAATCAATTTTATAATTAAAAATAAGATTAAAATTGAGAATACCTGTCTTTAATGTCTACTTAAATTGAAATCACCATGATTTTTGAACCTAATATAAATTTTTAGCTCTAATTCTGCAAAAAAATTCTTTAAAAGCATCATATATATTGAATTGAACAAAAAAAAATCAATGGTCAACATTTATTAGAACTCCAATTTATGTTTGACGAAATATTTGATCCTTAACTTGTCACCAAAACCAACAGTTTCGGTGTAATTCACTAAATTCGTTCAAATTTTTAAAAAATTGAACTTCGATCTTCAATAACTTTTGAACGCGTGGACTAATGAAAAAATGTTATCAAACCTTTTTTGTAGAGCGTTCAATTCTCTATAAAGATTATAACAGCGATTTATGAGTCAATCAGTTGTATGAACGGTATAAAAATCAGAAGAAGCAAAAATGATTTTTCCCATGTTATTCTTATGGGAATTACAAAAATGCGATGAGGACTATCTTAATATTAATATTAAGGGCTCATATTTTCACAATAATTTTTTTACATCAAAAAGAAACTTTTGAGCCTGTTTGGAAGAAAAAAAAAATTAATTTTTTTTTTTTGAATCACCCTAATATATATATTGTATATACATATATATAATCGGAAAATATGATACATATAAACCAGAAAAATTATGTCAGGAATAGTGCAAAAAATGAATCATTATTCAAATTAAAGCACCTGTAATTTTGCACGTTTCTGCGACGTTTACTTCCGGCTTGGTGTATTTATCTTTGCGCTTATTGCGTAACAGGCCACTCTTACGCAATAAAGTTTTGGTGTAGTGGAAATGTTCCCAGAGCTTTCCGGATGCACAGATACGCTGTCCTTGTACTTTTGCATAAGGGATGTAATACGTTGCTATGGATTCAGTAGGAAAAACTTTGTGGATTTCTTTTTCCCAGCTTTTAAATTCATCTGTTGTGATTCTGTAAATATAGAATTGTATTTATATGGATTTGCCCAGATCAGTCTTTTAGTATGTCATGTAGCATGTATAAACACGTGAAAATCCTTCATCTCCGCAAAATGCCATACAAGAAATCTAGAGTAATGCACATTTTAGACTGCTCAATCTATAGGAAAATTGGTATACAAGAATTCGTTTCAGGAGTGGTGGACTACCCCATATACCTACATTGCAATGACATCCGAATTAAAAAATATACCGTGGTTAACAATTGTAAGGTGATAAATCCAAATTTTGAATTTATCCGCGGTTAAAATCGAATTCTATAATCGAAGAATTAATCGATCCTCGATTTCTCATTCCCCCCCTCCGATCACACTACCGAGTTCGCTTTCGTGACCTCGGCCTCTTGGCTCTGGGACGTCGAAGGGACCGGTCGCCCGCTCATCTCTCTATAGTCGACTCAACGGAAACTGGCCAGTATTTAAAACAAGATTTAACGTGGAGACAATATTGAAATCATCAACTTCGGTTCCGGATTCCAGTCCCAGGGCAGGAGCCAACGTGGGAAAAAACGAGCATCATAGATAACTCAAAATTTGAATGATTGTTTATTCAAAAATGTCACCGAACTCCGAGACAAATCAGAAAACGATGTATAAATTGGAATAAGTGTGTGTGTGTATCTGTATGTGACTGTGTGTGAAAACATGTGCCTCATATGTTAAATAAAAATGGGTGCGTGTACTTATGTACGCGCGTGAGAAGTTATACTTCTTTGGCATCATTAAAAAATAGTTTTTAATTGCATGCAAATAATTAATTAGGATAAAATTATAAAAGGACTGGAAAAAAATAGTCAACACAGTCAATATAGTTCAGTTTAAATTTGAAAAATTAAATAAATAAATATTTATTTTCTTACATTAAGTGTAACACAAATTTTCTTATTATTCGAATGTTATTTTTAAATTATGTCTACTGCCATAGCATCTTCCGGTAATGACTGAATCGGAACTTCAGTTATCAGTGGCTTATGATAACTAAAATATGATACGAAAGGTTTTGTATTGACAGCGTTGAGATATCGTGCAAATACAGCATCTGTGGTAGTACCATGTCGTGTTGTCGAAATCAGAGGATTATTATTCATGGCTAGATTCAAGTCACTTTGGACGAAATCAATTAGTGGACGAGCATCTTCACGGGAAAAATTGACGTTGAAGTCTCCACTTCAAATTATCGGTAACTTGTCTTCTCTTTTACCAAGATATTGTCCTCCAGCTGTTGTATATGGCCATAATATTCTTTTCAAGAAATGAATGATGTCGTCCATTTTTTGATTTGGAGTAATGTAAATTACCATCAAAACAATTTTGTTGCCATCTTCCATTTTGCATTCAGCTGCACAAAACTCACCAACTGATGTCACTGTTGAAGTTGTCAATTCCGCCTGCCTTACAGGCATATCAATGTTTGAAGTAATGACATTGGTAGTGTCGTGCA
The DNA here is from genome assembly GCF_021901455.1 of Neodiprion lecontei. Lineage (NCBI taxonomy): Eukaryota > Metazoa > Arthropoda > Insecta > Hymenoptera > Diprionidae > Neodiprion > Neodiprion lecontei. The sequence continues at coordinate 11,735,997 of NC_060262.1, read as the reverse complement.
TATTCTGATAAATGGCAACTCCTCCAGCTCGAACGTTCGATCGCTTATATTGTATTATGCAATTGAAATTTGGTATACTAATCGACTCTTCATTGGCTAACCAGGTTTCATTTAAAAGTAAAACATTCGATTTTTGCATAATTGGATCAATAAGATCAATGGAATGAGCACGGAGACTTTGACAGTTAAATGTATATACTGTCAACCCTCTCCTTTGATTAATAAAATCTAACAGATCATTGGTGATAGTTTGTAAGCGATTAAGCGAGAGTCTACGGAATTCTTCTTGAAGACTATTTATAGCTGTGGATGCTCTTCGGCCATGATAGAAAGTTTTATCATTGTCTTTTGTTGTAATGTACAAACCTTGAAGACTAGTCACCCGCGTCAATGCAACATGCACTAATGACAGTTGATGTTTCTTATCATATTCATAAACAATTTCAGGGTACGTACTTCCCTGAGATTTATGAATCGTAGTTGCGCAAGCGCAAACCAAAGGTAGATGCGATCGTTTAAGATTTATCGTTTTGTTGTTATTAAGTGGAATAGTCGCAGATCTTCTTCCTATCGGTACAGCAGTTGTACTAATTTGATGAGAAGCTACATGTCCAGCGACTTTTTTCTTTATTTTTTGACCAATTTTTGGTGAGTCTGGGAAATCAAGCCATACAACATTCACATCTCCTTCATCATTAAATTCAAGATGAACTAATTTTCCAACAGCTCCATTTGCTAAGCCATCTGACACATCGATGTTTGTTGTAATCATATAAAAAACATTCAGCACAAATACGATTTCATAAGGCAACCCTCCAGTATCAATGAGCGACATTTTATATAATTTTTGACGTACAAAAGCTGTTTGTTCTGCTGAAGTACAACCAACAAATACGTCTTTAGCAATCAAAGAAGTTTTATTTTGAGCAGCACTTAAAATTCGGTTATTATATCTTGTGACAGTCTCGTTTGTATTGAATAATCTGATTCTATGTGGACATTCTACTTCGGCCTCCTGAGTTGTTACAAATCGCGATTCCAATAAAATTAATTCGCGGTCGTCGAGTTGTTGACCATTCCCAATTTTTGTCAATATTGAAGAAAACTCTTGGTTTGCTTGCCGCATAACTTGATCTAATTCACAAAATTTGAATCCACGCCATAAAATAGGTCCAACAATTTTCTGCTTCTGCTGTTTGTAAATTGGAGTAGCTCGTACTGGTGGTAACTGGCGTAGATCTCCAATTAAAATAACATCTAAACTACCAAAATTAGTTTTGAAATCTTCAGTAATCTGCTTCAATCTAGAGTCAATCTGAACAAGTAATTCAGCACTAATCATACTTATTTCACCAATGATTAACACTTTGACGTATTAGAATAGTGCTCTATATTGATGTGCTACTTCAGTACTAAGTGGAAGTAATTTCGACAAAGATATTTTTAGGGCAGTATGTACGGTAGTTCCGTCAATAGCAACAGCAGCTTTGCCAGTTGAAGCACAGGCGATATACGAGTTACAGCATCCATCATTCTCACTATATCGATTATAAATTTCCATGATAAGTTTTATGACGAAAGTCTTACCACACCCAGCTGGACCCGTAAAAAATATTTGAAATGGACTACGGTTTGGAGTTAATAGATTTGAAATGACATGTAGCAAGAGCTCTCTTTGTTTATCATTTGCCATTCTCATCAATTCGTAAAACTCTATATTTGGCATTAAATTTTCTCGCTTTTTAGCGATAGGTCCAAGTTTATTAAGTACAGCTAGACGAAGATCGCTTTTAATATCGGAAAGAGGATTGTTATATAAATTTTGAAATGGATTCGGTTCAGATGCGATGTTAGCAACATCTTGTACTTCAGTTTCATCATCGAAACTATCTTCTCGGCATAAATTTCGAGAAATTTCAATTACTTTCTGGATATCCAAATTAGATTCAAATTCTTTTCGATTATTTAAAATTTCATTTTCATTCCTATTATATATATCGATAAATTTCATTTCAGCGAGTATTTCCGCATCTTCATTTCGGAAAGGAATATGTAACGTAACCATTTCACGTTTATATTCATTAAGATCTTGTCCCATATCAAAATTTCGGTATCGGATAACACGTGGCACTTTTCTTTTTGTGTAAGTACCATCTGCTTTAATGGTGTAGTTAGCAACAAACTGCGCAAGAGTAATATTTTCCAAATCTTCGTGTCGGCGTTCATATTTGTCAAACCAATCTTCTTTCCAAATATTAGTTGAATCTTCTCCTACGCCTATCGCGTCTAATTCTTTTTGTGTTTTTCTTATACGTTGACGATCACATGGCCACATAGTAGGAATAGTGGTGACAGCAGTAGAACACTTTGACATCGGATCTCGCAAAAGATACCAAGCCGCCTCTTGACTTGTTATCTCAACACTATTGAGCATATTTACACCTATTTTCCTCGTAATTTCCACGACATCAAACTCTGGATGTTCATTCATAGTTTCAATTATCAATCGCTGAAGATGACTAATGCCTCTGTTAGTTTTATTGACATACTCTGCGACATAACTAGCACATGAATATTCTTCGGTAATGAATTGGATATCCATATTGGATTTAACAATGTTAAATATAAAGGGGTTAAACGGATTATGCCATTTTTCACATGGTTGACGTTTGACAAAAACTCGTGGCCTCTTAATTCCAGCTCGAAGAATATTGTGATAATCATCATCTGAATTAATATTATTACTCTTATAGAAAGAATCAATATCATGATAATCATTATTTTCCAAATTAATCCGGATATCTGTGTAACGTTTAGCATAATTCTTGAAACCAGGTTCCTCTTTCTGCATAGGTAATAAAATTGTAGTAGATCGCCAAGGCATAAAAGGTGCTTCAAATCTGCAATGCTGAGGTTGATTCGCCACTATTTTCTTATAGCATGTGAATGTATGTTTGTGTCTTTGTAATGTAATGTTACCTGATGCTTCTCGAGATGACACAGATATCAAGTAATCAATTAATGCGATAGAATCCAACGTATTTTTATCAAGCGCATCCATTGGAGCATTAGCTAGCCACAATAGTATATGCGCATGTGGACTACCACGATGCTGGAACTCAATACGTTTAAAATAATGAACAACATAATATTTCCCAAACGGACTAAATTTTGGTGATTGTAAAAGATTCATTAATACATTGACTAATTTGTGAAAATATATAGCACAAGTAACTGCATCCTCATTGACAAGAGTTGTTTTTTCAAGATAATGGAGAAGCTCGGCCATTTCTTCTGAAATAGTTTCACCGTTGTGTTTGAATTTGTAGAGCTTTTGGAGCAGATCGTTCCATCCAATTTCATTGGCACTGACAGTAAGAAATATAGTCGGTTTTCCAAACTATCTTATCATAGCAAAAAGATCTTTCTTGCGATCCATCCAATACCATGTTGAATTTGGAATTGCTCTTAGAAACGCAAGATTGGTTTCAATACAATTATGAACGTACTGATCATCTTCTATTTGTTTCCGAGTAATTTTGGTATCCTTACCAACGTGTTTGAACGCAACTGTGAGAGAATCACGAACCCTCATCCTCATAATCTTCATTGCCATGTATAATAAATGATACGGTGTAACTGCACGACGATCAGATCGTCTTAGCTCACTAGAAGCCATCATGAAAGAGGTTACTTTCACACCGTCCCTAAAATTACGGAACTGACCCAAGTAAATTGCGGGAAAGGAAAGTTCATCTGCATGTTCATCAAATAATAAACTTTCAGGTACGTTTTCTTCACCAGGTGCAATACGTAAGTATTGTTCTTCATTCCACAGTAATGTCTGCTGTTGAGCCGTAAAACTTTCTTCTATAGGAATATGTTCGCTGAAATCATCTTGCTGAATTTCATCGTGAATTTGATTATCATTAAAAAATGACTCATCAACTTAATATCGTACATAGTATACAATGGTGACGGAATTAAAAATCGTAGCCAACTTTTAATAGTACGCTTATTAACAATACTTTGTAAGTAGTTAGATCGATGAATTTTCTTACGTTTGATATGTACATTCATACAGTAGTCATCATCAATATTCCTTGGAAAAGATTTAACCATATTATTCACTGAAACAGGAACATTAATTATTTGACCGAAAATACCGTGGTGACCATTAACATGCCTCAATCTTCTGATTTGCATGAAAGGAATACGAGGTGAAATAAGTCTTTCAGAAACAAGATCTAAAGGTGGTAGATGTTGAGGTATATCCGGATATTTGAAACCATTGAATGTGGACATTAAAGGAATATTCTTCTTGTTTAACGCTTGCACACATGTGTTGCAAAGCTTCGTATTTTTCGCTGGTATATTAGGAATAATTTTTGTTAGAATTTCCTTATGTTCAGAAGACGGCTTTTTCAAATCATTTTGAAACGACAACCTGTCACATACTGAACACGGATATCCAAAAGGATTGTCTAGAAACTTTTTTTTAAATTCCTGATGAGCTTTTTCTAATCGTCGAAAATTACTATACGGCAAAGGAGTATCTACGTCCATATCAATTTGCTCATCAATGGGAGTGTTAATTAACTGTTCCGGAGAATCGGAATGAATGACTTGTCCGTCTGGTGGAGGTAATTCCTGATCTATAATCGTGTCTTGATTTAATAAATCACGCTCCTGATCATGTACAATGTCTTGAGTGGATAAAATATGTACATTCGGGGCATCAGCTAATCGCTGAATAGTTTCTTGGGCTTGAAGCAGTCGGTTTTGCTCCATGTCTGCTAATAAAGTATTTTCTGCTGCACGGTCATTATACAGCATAGGAGAATTAGCCATATGCACCTCAGCTTGTACAATTATAAAGTTGCGATTGTCGTGTGTTGAAGTAGATAAAAATGAATCGTGTAAATTGTCACCATCATGATCAGCAATAGCAGACACCGTTGAGACATCTGGTCGATTTGCACTAGCACTGGTGGTAGCTAACTGAAACGATGGTTCAAAAGTGCATATTATTATTCGTGAATTTGAAGTTGACGGTATAGATAAAATCTCAGTCACGGATGATTCGTTTACTTGTGGAAGCATTTTTTTTCGCAGCTTACAAGCACGAGTACGTTCTGCTCCTGTTTTTTTTATTGGCTTTTTTACTGGCAAGCCTTGCCGAATTTTTTCAGCTTCCTTGGCAGCTTTCTTACGATTGTAATAGTTTTTACACGTTTCCGCATTTGTTTTACCCATCTTGAAAACTGGAATAGAAATTGAATAGTATCATTAATAGTCATAAAATCTAAACTAAAAGAATTTTAGATTGATAAATAAGATTTGTTGTAGAGAATTAGATATTAGAAATAAATAATAAATATTAAAAATTGAAAACTAAAAATGTAATAATATATATATAATTATTATAAATAAAATTTGGAGAATAATAAATATATATGACATAATTTGTACTAAATATTATAAGGCGTAATTTCAAATATTTATTATTGATTATTCAATATTATAATAGTAAATTAATAAATTCAAAAATTGAATTGAAGTTATTTTATTCATTTTTTAAATATTTATTATTTTTTAAATTTAAGATTCACTTTTCATTTTTATCAAAAAGTTTTTATTAAATTTGTTCATTTATTTTTATAAATACTTATTCTCTATTCAATTTAAAAATAAATATTAAAAAATAATATTTTAATTTGATGCTCGATTTTAATTTTATTGAATTATATTTGACGGGCAGTAAATATTTTTTAATAAATATTTAATTAAACTAGAAAAATACACAACATGTCAAAATCTTCTGTCACACAATGATAAAGAAAAGAAGTATGTAAAAAAAACAATAAAACAAATAACGGATGTCTTACATTATATTTAAATAATCTATTAAATTTTTGTCACGAACTTTTTATTAAATGTTCTATTAAATTTATTTCTTTATTTTGTACATATTAAAAAACCAATAATAAATATTCAACATTGATAATTTAATAATATTTAGTATTAGATATATTAAATAATGATATTTTAATTTATATCAATAAATAATACATACGGATAACTAACCTCAATTATATTGGAGCACTTGAAAAAGTATTTTAGCACAATTTTTTCACTAATCTTCACAAATTTTTCGAGACTTGATGAATTCGGTTGAGTGGGCAACTTCATCCTGTTAATTTTGTGTTACAGTGATGCGCGCGCATCTTGAAATTTCACTCTCATCAGTTTTTCATAACGCGCCTAAAGAAGTATAACTTCAATAAAAGTGAAAATAATATGAATTGATCTTACACAATTCAATGTACCTGAACTCAGGAAGTACTTCATCAATCGAAATATCTTCAAAGGCTTCGTCTTGTTTGCATTTAATTATTTTCTGAACCAGGGGATTTCGAAGGCGTGATGTTAAATATCCTGTTTTACGGTACACCATTAAAATAGCTTTTCCATCGCTGTCCTTTTACAATAATGTTTGTAGATCCTATAAATTGGTCTGTAAAGCAGACTGTGACAATTCCAAAATTGAATTTAAAACCATCTATGAACGGCGTACAATTGTTGTACGAATATCGATTCCGTAGGACGTAATAATTTCGGCATATTCGAGATAAATACCGTAACGTTATACATATAGGGGGAATATTGATTGATAAATATAAAGCGTCCGGCGTCTCCCTTTAGAAAGGTGAACATTATTCTACAATTTTAGATACCTAACTAGATATTTTTGATAAGGTCTATGAAAACATACCAATCTTTTGACCGGGTCAGAATTTGACGTCGATTGTGCCGAATCAGTAGCTGCAATACTTACTGTGCCGCTTGTACAGGGTATTTGCTTTTAACGCTATGCAACTGATTTTAGTTCCAGAAGAGTGGGAGATTTACTGGTAGTGTTTTGCGATAACTCTAGACCTACAGAATTGGGTACTGCATTCGTTGCAATATTTTCCTGCATTACAATAGTGGGCTCTAGCCCTGTAGATATTGACTCGCTTAAGTCTACACAGAAAGAAAACGATATCAAGTATCTCGAAATTAACCCGAAGAATAATGTGGATCTGCAGCTATCTATCTCAACTAAACAGGGTGATTCCGAATTCTTGACGAATCTTTCACAGGCTCATTTCTTGTCAAAATTGAGATAAAAAAAAACCATTCCTCTGAAAGGCGACTATTTTTTTAATTGAAAAAAAAAACAATACTAATCGTAATAATTTTTCTCAATTTTTTTTCCAATCCTCCTCAAAATTAAGATCCAAAATTCCGTTTCAACTTTTTCATTTCATCATTTTCAACTTCAAGGACTGACACTGTGAAATGTTCGGCGCGAATTCTGAATCACAGTGTATCATATTGAGACAGAAGCAACTCACTCCCTTCTATTTGTTTAACAATTTATCAAGATTATTGACGATTTATACTGAACTATATTTTATTTTGAATTGCTTCTACTCGACGCGGCCTGGGTCAAGTGCTGTCGAGGCTCAGACAATTTTATTACATTATGTTGGGCGCCAGTTAATTATCAAAATTAACGAAAACGAAATAACGGCTAAGCTCAGTTGGCTAACAAATAATAATAATAGTTTTATTTATAGACTCTATTCGCAAGGGAGTTCATTTGGGGACCCGAGGAAGGGAGAATCCAAATTTCCAAGAGCATAGAAGAAAGAATTGGACAGAATATACAAGCTTATTTGTACTTATAAATTGTTGTCGGAATCCGACTCTCGCAATTACGATGGAATTGATTCCACAGTTAAATTACAAGAAAATACTACGCACTAGTTGACACAAGAGTCAAACTGTACGGAATTAACACAATAGTCGAGTCGCAAAATATACTGTATTAACAATAAGGTTGACACAAAAGTCAAACTATGTAATTGTCACGTACAAAGGTCGACACAAAAATCGAATTATAAAATCGTGTGATAGGCACGGGGTTGACACAAGAGTCAAACCACGCGAACGCTACCCACTGAAGCTGACATCGAAGTGTCTAGGCTCCTGCCGCACGTGGCTTGGATGGATAATTCGCTCGACAATTTGACGCCTGCGCGCTAGTCTGAATTTGAATGTCTATACCCTATTCGTCTCGAGTCAATATGGCGTAACGGCGCGTAATATTTAAATGACTTTAAGTGACTCGGAAGCTATTTATTAATCGCGGATACCTTATAATTAGGGATTTCGACTCTGACGTTGAGTTAGATACGATTATCCTATATTCCTGTTACAATATACATAAAAATATGAGCATGACTCGTGTACCTGGCAGTGTATCAAAATTCTGCGGGTCTATTATTGAGTCGGTTAATGAACAATTTCCAAAATGAAAAGATGGAAGGTTTCCAGCGCTCCACGTTGCCACCCTCTGGTTAATCTGACAATAATATGAATAACACACTCAAATAAATTCACCTTCAATTAAGTACATCATCTTATTCTGTTGAACATCAATTATTCGTACAGCATGACATATGCAAATGTTACGACGATGGATATGCCACCTCACATGCAATAGAACATTCATTGCGTTTTTACATTTTTTACAATTATACCCAAGTATATAGACGTATGAAATGATAAAATCACCTATTTATAGGATAACTCAGCAACGACAGTAAAGAGTAGCGTATAAAAGTATGAGAGGATAAGGAGGATTAGTAGTGTCTGCGGTTCTGAATTCATCTGACGCCACCCTTCTAGTTTTTCGAAGAAGTATACGAAATCGTTGACATTCGTTAAAACGTGTTCGAGGTCGTCGAATTTTAGGGTCGGGAAATCAGATAGGGGTATTCCCGCAGCTGAATTGGAAAATAACACAAGCAATTGAAAGTAAATAAGAAATTGACAAAATCATGCAGATAATAACTGATAAATATGAAAACAAAAGTGTAATTTCAAGACAATGTATGCAAAACTATACGTCGATCGAATAGTATTCGCAAAGTATTAGCATAACAAACAGCGGCAAAAGAATCCACATGCGAAGAGGCCAGCAAACTAGAAACACCAATATTAATTACATTCCGCGAATGAGCTATGTATATACTGTAACCAATTTTTTTGGGGTGCGAGGGTTAATAAACAAGTGAGATAATTGGTTACCCTACGGCGCAGTTACTAACCTGAATAATTAGATATTGAGAGATAATAAAAGAGAAAGGTATGATTGTTGGGCGCCAAACGCACATGCGTCAGAAAATAGATAATTAGAGAAAAAGATATAGATAAAGGCAAGATCAGGTTCTACGACGGTTTTGCACAGCTTGTTCAGTATAGACAAGATAATGGTAGAGGGGAGGGGTTGAATCCAATAGATAAAATAAGAAACAGGTGAAGCAGAAATAGTATCGAACATATTGGTTAAGAAGCGATAAATTTTAGTAACAAGCAAACAACTGAAGAGATTGAGATACAATTAAGATAGATGCGGTAATTAATTTACAGCCAGAGAAAAGTTAAGCGAGAGATTCAACTGTGGATATACAAGAGGGAGTGTGGTTCTATGGAATTAATATTAAAGTAGTTTATTAACGCATAATGACTATTTACATAATGAACAGTGCGGCATGTCCTATTAACAAGGAGTCCAGGAGAAGAGAGTGCTAGATAGAATCTTGGCGCGTACGATCCCGCGCGAGCTCGTCTCGCTACGCAAAACTATCGCTGGCCAATAGATGGCTCGTCAAGCTTCATACTGGCCATTAATCAAGATTATGAATTTGTCTATATATTACAACACGCCTCCTTGAATTTATAATCTTGATTCTAACATAATTAGCATTACTTTGGAACTTTTAAATCACTCTGAGTTCTTCTCGATTCTTTATAAATTTTATCTTATCTAGACTCTTAGTTAGCATATCCGCTATATTTGAATTTGACTCTATTTTTACAATGTCAATTACTCCATTTTCATAATTTTCATTTATATAATGATATTGCACCTCGATGTGCTTTGAGTTTTTTGTAAAATTTCCAAACTCTGCTATCGCGATTGCGCCTGAATTATCTTCATATATTTTTATCGGTTTATCAAACTTTACATTAAACATTTCGCTTAACAAATTTCTAACGAACAATATTTCTGTTGCTGCTTCTGACATAGCAGTATATTCTGCAAAAGTTGAACATTTTGTTACTGTACTCTGTTTATGAGTTTTCCAGAAAATCAAGTTTCCATATAATCTTATTACAAAACCCGTTTTAGATTTTCTATCTACATTATCTCCTGCGTAATCAGAATCTACCATGCAATCTAATATTTCACAATTTATATTATTGTAATATGTTAGTTTTAAACCTTTGGTCTCATACAAATACTTTAGAATTCTCATTGCATATTTGAAATGTGTTTGGTCGAAACAACTTTGATACCGACGCAAATAGTTTACACTGAAAGCTATATCTGGCCTTGTGCCTGTGCTGATATACAATAATTCGCCGATTACATTTCTATATTTTATATTTTCATTGATTTCATTTGCTTGTTCTAATTTAAGATTTGTCTCCATTGGAGTATCGTATAACTTAGAATTTTCTAAATTGTATTTTACAGCCAATGATTCAATATATGTTTCTTGACTTAAGGTCATTTTACCCTTCTCTTTGTTATAATCAATATTTATTCCGATATAATTTTTAATCTTTCCTAAATCTTTCATTACAATTTTTTTCATTAGACTAGCTTTAACTTTGTTTATTTCTTTTTTATCTTTGCAACAGATCAAAAGATCATCTACAAATACTAATATGTTTATTATGTATATATTGGATCTTTGCTTATATTTTTCACATATAAACAGTAATCATAATTACTTCTTACAAAATTTAATTTTTCGACAAACTTATTGAAACAGTCATACCAAGCTCTTGGACTTTCTTTTAGACCATAGAGTGCCTTTTGCAATTTACAAACTTTATTTTCCCCTGTTTCGTAACCTTTTGGTTCGTTTATATACACTTTTGATTTTACATCGCCATTTAAAAAGGCTGTTTCAACATCCACTTGTTCAATAAATAGATTGTTTTTGCAACTGTATGACAATAAAATTTTCAACGTTTGCATTCGACCCACTGGTGAATAAACATTTTCAGTGTATTCCCTTTGTTGGAATCCTCTTGCAACTAATCTTGCTTTATAAACATTATTATCTTTCCTTTTATAGACCCATTTGACATCAATTACTTTTTTATCTTTTGGTCTTTCAACAATTTTCCATGTATTATTTTCCTTTAAACTATCTATTTCAGAATCCATTGCTATTTTCCATTTTTTACTACCACTGGAGTTTAACGCCTCCTCGAAAGTATTTGGTACATTTGCATCAACATAATGAACATAAATAAAATGTAATACAGGATTTCCGTATCTGTTTATAGGACCTTTATTTCTGTGTGATGTTCTTTTTACTGTTGCATTTTCATCACTTTCACTTTCAATATCATTTTGATTTGAATTAATTCTAGTTCTATTACTTCCACTTTCCTCGAGAGGATGAGTAGAAAGTAAGGGATTGTTTTCATTTGAATCATTTTCATTGATTCGAAACGCTTTCTGATCTGAGGTTTTAGATTTGCTATTTTCCGAATCGTTATCGCTTTCTTCATCAAGTTTTTCCAAACATATTATTTTAGTATTTTCTTCAACAATTTGTACATGTCTAGCATTGATTACTCTATTATTTACTAGAACTCTATATCCATTTTCAATATATCCTACTAGTACGCCTAATTGTGCTTTGTCGTCCCATTTACTTTTTCTTAAAGCGTCCGGAATTCTAACAAAAACTCGACTTCCATAAATTTTCAAATTTTTTACATTTGGTTTTTTTTTTTTTTAAATATTTCATAGAGAGTTTTATTCTCCTCAGTATTTGCAATTGTACGATTTTTTAAATATGCTACTGTTTTCATAATTTCTGGCCAATACCTTCTATGTATTTTGGCTTCTCGCATTAGACATCTACCTATGTCCATTGCAGATCTATTATATCTTTCCGCTACTCCATTTAATTCATGGACGTAGGGTGGACATGGTAACAATTCAATTCCTTTGGATTTAACAAAATCATAAATTTCGCGATTTAAGTACTCTTTGCCGTTATCACAGCGTAATTTCTTTATTTTTTTATTAAATTTATTTTCTACCAAATTTACGAATTCTTTTAGACAACTCGCTGTTTCTAATTTATTTTTAATACAAAAGATTCTTGTGCATTTACTATAATCATCTACAAATGTTAAAAAATATTTTTCTCCACCGTAGCCAATCGTGCTATGTGGACCATGTAGATCTGTATGAATTAGTTCTAGGATTTCACTAGTTTTTGTTCTGTTATTTTCAAATGGTACATTAGGCATTTTGCTCTCTATACAATTTGCACATTTCATATCAGTGCTTTCGATTTTATTCGGTAATCCATCAACTAATTTTTCCTTTACTAATTTGTTTAAATATTGAAAATTTATATGACCTAATGCTCTATGCCATTTCTCTTTATCAGTAATTTTTATGGAATTTACATACGTTGTATTATTTTTTCCTTTTGAAATAAAACTTTTCAAAGTGTATAAATTATCTACTTTGTTTGCAACAGCTACTAACTGTCTTGATTCATTATAAATTTTGGCACTTTCATTTTTAGCTAGTATTGTATAATTTATTGTTATCTTAGAAAAACTTGATAAATTTTGTCTTATGCCTTCAACGTAATATACATTCTTTAAATCAATTTGTACCTGATTATAATAATTTTTTAGAAAAATTTTAATATTTCCAATTTTTGTAGCTTTCAAATTTTTTCCATCGGGCATTTTAACATCAATTGGAATTTTCAAATCCACATAATCATAAAAGAATTTATCATTTTTTATAATATGGTCTGTACAACCACTATCTAGTAAGCAACTTATTTCGGTGTAATTTTCGTTGAAACTTGTTACATGATTTACCTGTCTCATTTTATAATATCTAAGTTTTTCTCTGTTGTCGTTGTAGTCCGCTGCTTTTTCTTCGCATACCTCTGTTGACCAAGTCTCCGATGAGTAGTTGCCCTGTTGATTGCTGGAATAGTCTTCTCTGGATTGACCTTGTCCTCTGCCTCGACCGGTGATTTCCACCTCTGTATTAGCCTCGCTGATGACTTCGCTGTCCTTGATTGACTTGAGTACCCCTTCCTCTGTTGTTGTGTTGTCCCTTTTTACAGTCTTTCTTGTGATGACCTGGTATACCACAGTTGTAGCACTTATCTTGTGTTTTTGCACCAAACGTGCTGACATTGCTTTTATTGGTTGTGTCGTTCGAATTCAAATTCTTCTCCTTTATTTTGGACTTCAAGTAATCAACGGTTCTTTGCTCTTCTGGTATTACATCAAGAAAGTCGCCAATATAACTGTAGCTTGGTGGCAAAGCTTTGATCAAATATCTCATTTTTTCTGATTCGTCTATCTTTCCTCCAGCTGCTTTAAATTCATTTGTTAATTTTTCAAACTCTACAAAAAATTCTTCTATTGACTGATAATTTGTCAATCTAATATCATCGATTTTTCCTCTGCACATTATTTGCAGTGCTGTTGATTATGTCGTATACATTTTATCAAATCTTGTCATCATTTCTAATGCTGTTTTGCATTCACCAACGTATTCTAATTGTTTATCGGAGATTGAGCTGACTATTATCGTTCTTGCTTTTAAATCCATTTCTATCCAATCTTCTTCTTTATTTTTAAACTTATTGGTGATATTACTAACTGCTGGATCTTTACACCTTTTGTATTCCAGTAATAACATTATTCTTATTTTCCAACTTGAATAATTTGCCCCGTCAAAAATGGGTATCATAATATCTTCTATCTTAACTTGCTTAGCCATTTTCGATTCACTTATACTTATATTTTCGTATATTAAATTTTCAGAATAACAACTTTCTTAGCTTCTTCCAAATACACTTGACGAATTTGATTTCTTGTTTGATTTTCTAACTTAATATCTTTGACTATTAATTCGTGTTCTTGATTCACTATCTGTTTTATCCACGAAAACATGTGCTTTACTTCAAAATTTCAAATTGAATTTGATCTATACTCGTGCTTCATCACTTATTTCACAGTTCTTTCCATTTTTAGTTAAATTAGCACTTTATCTTCTTGGTTGCGCGTATATTCTTTTACTTTAAATTTAAACCACAAACCACAAACCACGGACCTGCTACCATGTGGATATAAATGAGGGAGTGTGGTTTTATGCAATTAATATTAAATAGTTTATTAAAGTATAATAACTATTTACATAATGAATAGTGCGGCATGTCCTATTAACAAGGAGTCCAGGAGTAGAGAGAGCTAGATTGAATCTTGGCGCGTACGGTCCCGCGCGAGCTCGTCTCGCTACGCAAAACTATCGCTGGCCAATAGATGGCACGTCAAGCTTCATTCTGGCCATTAATCAAGAATATGAATTTGTCTATACATTACAACAGATCTGATTACCGACTATTCTTTCCAGGGGCTTAGATAGAGCGCATAAGATAGAAATTGGCCGGTAGTCGCAGGAGCCCGTGGGGGCCTTGACTTTCGGAATCGGGCATACGAGAGCAGACCTCCAGATCGTTGAAAATATTCCTGGCATTCACGAATAGTTATACAGGTGGAGGATCACAGGTCGAATGACGGGAAGAGCAAGTCGTACTGCCGAGGTGGAGAGACCATCGACGCCGGTGGAAGTCGCTTTTGAGTGTGAGAGCTCTTTTACTAAAGACTCCGGCGATATATCGCGAAAGTAGGATTTATCGTCACTGTAGGTACATTCACCTAGATAGTAGAATGGAGGTTGAGTATAATTTGTATCTGCACTGAGCGACACAAAGTGCCAGTCAAGTTCAGAGATCTCACAAGCGAGTTTACCGCCATTTTTCTTGGATCGCACCAATCCGAGCTTACGAAGTTCATTCCAGGTTGTTGAGGCATGGCGAGAAGTAGAGAGAACTCGATTAAAGTAGTCAGATTTAGCATTACGGACGAGCTGCTAAACCATGTTGCGAAGTTGCTTCAAGCGAGACTCAGCATGAGTAGTTCGACGCCTTCTCCATTCTCTCCGTGCTTTATCCGTAATTTTCATTAAAGTCTTGATACCATTGGTAAGCCAGGGAGCTGCTAGTACCTTTGGACTAACTGTAACCTCAGGAGCATGCTCGTTAAGGCAATGTGTCAGATTTTTATTTAACACAGCCACCTTTTTGTCAATTGAATCCGTGGTAAAAAAAAGTATCCCAGTTGCAGTTACTCAGCTGATGTAAAAATGCGGTTTGATTTAAGCTTCTGAAATCACGCCATACAAACTCGCGGGGCGGGGATCACACTACTTTGGTTTTGTATGTTATATATATCAGATCATGGGCCGAGAGAAAAGAGACATCATGTTGTCCAAAATTTTGTCGTCGACTATACAAAGGTCAAGCCTGGATGATGAATTCCGCATATGATTAGTAGAACCATATCGGACAATATGGAGATGTGAGATGTCGGCAAAGCTACGAAGGTGGTCGCTATCATAAGATGATACATTCAAGTTCGCGTTGAAGTCACCAAAGATCATACAATGTTGGTACAGAGCGCTAAGTTGAAGAAAAGCTTCCTCGAATTCGATTAAAAAGTCAGGGTGAGGGGGGCGGTAGACAACACTTAAGAGCAGTTTCGAATGATGAGGTATCGTGATCTCAGCAAGTAGGTACTCAGGCCGACCTGCATATTCGCCACCTGAGTCAGCCAAAATTAAACCACGTAGCGACACATGAATGTAGATGCCAACTCCTCCTCCTCCACGATTGCGACGGTCACAGCGTAGCAGCTTGTAGTTGTTCAGTTTGACGAAGTCATCGGTGATCACAAGGTTAAGCCACGTCTCAGATGAACAGATTAAATGATACGATTGTTTTTAGAAAAAGAGAGAGAGAAAAAAAGAAAAACTATTATTAACAAAAGAAACCCCTTCCCGCCTTTATTCAGTCGGTTACTGACCAAAACTTTAAGTAGACCCTGAAAAACAGTTGATGTTGAGTGGCCCATCGACCCAAAATATTAAAATATTTAGCGAATTAAACATCCCGGATTACAGATATTATTACGATGACCGAATAATACCTCATGAATATTACTTCTAGTCGACGCATTGTTCGCGGAGAGCAGCGCGCAGCCAAAAACAATTTCATTCAACGCATGCCCGATTCTAGCGCTTTCTCATGTCTGCAAAGTCAACCCCTAAGTGACTGTTCATCGACCGGCGCTTAATAATATTAAAAAATCAAAGTAGATTTTGTCGTTTTCCACCGAGGTCCTATAATAGCGCTATTATAGGGGCAGTAGGAACAGCTTTAAATTTACGTGCGTCCAATAATGGAGACTGGTCGGTTATCTGCGCTCTGCAATTATCATACAAGCAAGTTCAATTTCCTGTGATTTTTACCAAGAATGTTTGTAGAACGGTTAGTATAATAAATGCTACGATTCACAATAACTTATAACCTGGATCATGTTGAGTGGTTAAATGATTAAACTAATCAGTGTTATTATTAAGGTGCACTATTTGATTTAAAAAATTTCTACAATGAGTGTAAAAGGTTCTCAAGAATTGATCTCATTTATTACACCACCTGATTTACGTCAAGCTGCCGAAGAAGCGCGAAATGATTTATTACCAGATTCCAAGAGGTTATATGAAAAAGCCTGTGAAGCATTTAATAATTGGAGAGCTGAGCACAAAACAAAATCTGCATCAAAATCAGTGATGCTTTCCTATTTTAAAGAATTGTCAAATGAATATGCACCTTCTATTATGTGGGCGAAATATTCGATGATAAAAACAATGATTAATTTAAAAGAAAAAATTGACATTGAAAAGTATATTTCTGTTACTGCTCTACTCAAACGAAAAGCTGAAGGTTTTGTTACTAAAAAATCTAACATTTTGACTCCAGAACAAATAAATAAATTTTCAACTACAGCTCCTGATAACAATTTTCTGGAGGTTAAGGTAAAACTAAACAATTTTTTATTCTTATGAATATGTAATAAGTCTTTCCGCGTCCAGTTTAGGTTAGAATCAAAAACTCAATTGCGTTTCTGTAAAAGTAAGAGAAACAACATTTGAAGCTTTTAATTCCTATATTTTAATTCTATATAAAGGTCTCGTGATAACCGCTATCTCCTTCGTTCAACCTTGTTGAATATTTTCTTTTTGAATTTTTTTCTCTCAAAATTTACTGGTCGTCTCCCCAAGCCCGTGCTCTACCGCGCCATCGGTCGGTGGCCTTCGTCGGTACCGCGGCAGATTCAAAACTTGAGAGAAGCACGACAGAAGTACACGAGTGTCGTGATTTTCTTTACATCTCCCCCCCTGGTATAAGAACAATTATGGGTAATACTTAAAGTAATTGTTCAGTGCTCATCCAACACCGGTATCAGTTTTGTAACATGAAAGAGGTTTGATTCTGTTTTTCTGTGTCCGGTGTCGACTTCATAAATTGAATTGGAAATCCTTTTTTGTATTTTATATGGTCCAATCCTCAATTCATCTAGTTTCCTCCTATTTAGTCGACTTCCATTTTCCACGTAAACTCGGTCTCCCACGTTTAACTTTAATTCTTTTCGATGCAGATCAAAATTTTCTTTATTATAGTTGTGAGACTTCATCGTGTTTTTGAAGGCTAGTTTTCTATCTCTTTTCAGATCATCATCTGTACACTTTGATTTTAATTCCTGTGGTAGAATATTTACATTTTCGCCTTCCAGTAGGTATTTTGGAGCGAAATTTGTGATTGTGTGTTCTGTTTTGTTATATGCCTCTACACACTTTTGTGCGATGGTTGTCCACGCGATTTTTTTCTCACTTTCGTTTATTTTGCATCGTATTTTATTAATCAGGGTTTGGTTTAATCTTTCATTGAGACCATTAGAAAATGGTGCATCAACAGCAGTGAAGACCATTTTGATGCTTTTCTCTTTTAGAAATTCCTTAAATTCTTTCGAATTTATGCCAGGATATTGATCTGTTAATGTCATGTTGATGTTGTAACTTTGTGTCACATTCTTGGTTAATTTTATAAAGTCATTGGAGTTTTGATTTCTTGATGTTAGAATATAAGCGTATCTCGTAAAATGGTCAACGAGAAGATGTAGGTATTTTTTTGTTGAACGAGATCCACCAAAACCTCCAATGGTGTCGATAGATATAATTTCAAAAGGATATGACGCTGGCCCCAAGTGTGACATCAAACCATATTTAGATTTTTTTCTTGATTTGTTTTTTTTGCAAGTTTCACAAGTATCACAGATTTTTTTTATGTTCTCAATGAGATTTTTCGCTGTATAAAATGGTGTTATTTTATTCAGCATTTGAGTTCTTCCAATATGGCAGTAAGTTTTGTGTACATTTTCTATCAGGTTTTTACTTAAATCTTCTGATAATACGATTTTTTCTCTTTTTTTTGTCTTTTTGTAGTAAATTTCATTTTTTTTTGTCAGTTTGTTTTTATCACGTTGTATATTTAGATTTTTATTTTGGTCACTTTTTATATCCTCTAGATTTATTAAATTTATCACTTTCAGGAAATCTTCTGTGTCTTCATAAGGGTCTAGAACTGGATTCCTACTTAAGGGCGTTGCCTATGCCTCGAAGAGCGCGCGCAAACAGAGACTCACGATTTTCCTTCTCATTTCCTCATTTTTGAAGATAATTAGGTTCTTAGGGGGTCATTTTGAAGGTAAAGGATAGATCTGTGTCGCCTTTTTTGCCGAATTTTCGATTTCGCTTTCAGATTTGCGTAAAACGTACTTGAAAGTACGTTATGTTTGAAGTGAAACACAGCGGACAGTGAATTTTTTTTCGCAATTCGGCGAAAAAGGCGACACAGATCTATTCTTTATCTTCAAAATGACTCCCTAAGAACCTAAGTATCTTCAAAAATGAGGAAATGAGAAGGAAAATCACGAAGCATAAAACAGCAAATTTTTCGCGCAAAAGGCGGGCGGCTGCTAGCGCCACGACTGCGTTGGCGGGCGACCATGCGAATTACAGGCGAGGAGAGTAGACTCAACACCCCCCACTACAATTCCCCTCCTTCGAATGCTCGTCGCTCGGCACGTGGATAGTGTTCCGCGCTTTTATTTTTGCTTGTGTTTTTCTACAGTGTTTTTTATTATTTCGAATCAGTATTTATTCCCGCGATGGCTAAGAAGAGAGGGAATGTGTCTTTGAAGAAGAAGAAACGACCCGGCATAAAGATTTTGGCTGAATTTCAGGAAAAAATGAGGTAAATCGAATTATTTATATGATTGATGGTGCACCCTCTCTGACTTCGAGATTCAATCACTTGAGTACGAACAATCGCAGGGCTTTAATTTAAGAAGGTACTTTCAAGAGCCGATAGTGCTGTTCATAATAGCAGTATACATTCATTCTCTAGTTTTTTTATACATACGAAAATATAAACTAGAATGCATTGTGACGTGTGGTACTAGCCCGGTTTGCATTAGTCGCTAAAATATGTCATCAATTTGTTACGTATTCAGGTTAAATGATCGAAATCGATATTCGGCAATTAGCATGAGTGTTTACACTTTGTCGATCATAAGGAATATTTTTATCACTTATTGTGACTACCTAAGTATCCAAGGTAAAATTACAATGTACCTGGCAGAATTTTCCATGCAAAGTAAATACGGCGCGTACGTATTAGGCCACTGAAATACGCGCGTTTTGTTTTTAGAAATAAACTTGACGTAATTCTGGGGTAATCATACATGCACACATTACTTACAAATCAGCCACCTACAAAACTGTCATCAAATCAGATACTACTGCCAAGTATAATTTATTTAGAAACTAATGATGATTTTGATATACTATAACTAATGATGACAAAAAAAAAAAAAAATTGAAATCAAAATTGAAATTCTTAAAAAAAAAATATAAATTTTGATAAAAAAAAAAAAAAATTGGAGTACGTGGTATTTGGAGGGCCCATGTTTATATTGCCATTACAACATTGATATTGCTCGACTTGTATTTTCTTGTGCTTGTTTTAAAAAAGCCCGCCTTTACCACTATCTCCAATTTTTTTTTTTTCAATAAAAATTATTTTTTTTTTCAATATCAATTTTGATTTCAATTTTTTTTTTTGTCGTTATAGTATATCAAAATCATCATTAGCTTCTAAATAAATTATACTTGGCAGCAGTATCTGATTTGATGACAGTTTTGTAGGTGGCTGTTTTGTGGGTGGCTGTCAAATTAATATACTTGGCGAAAGGTTTTTGCAACAGAGGTGCTTTTTGGGGATATCAGTACTTTTTGTGGGATTTTGCTTGAACATTTCAAAATTTTGCTCGCTCGCTGCGCTCCCTCGATAGATTTTTGGGATACAGAATTAATATTTGAGACGAAAATAATCGGTGGAAAAGCCAAGTTAGAGCTTTCTCATAATTACATGTATCAGGTCCAAGGTCTTCTACACATTACGAATAGGAAGTGGTGCTAATTCATAGTTTGGACGCCAAAGGGATTGATTTTTGATAAAATAAAACGTGACGATAAATTCTGGACCGAAAAAATGGAGAATAAATGAGCAGATTTATTTTACTTTTGTTTGTAACCCGAAATCGTAGATTCTAGACGCGCCCGACAACGCTCAATCCGCGAACCCCCTCAAATCATCGAAGCCCAGATAAGGCCGCGTGTAAGAAACAGTAAATTCACGACCGACAGACGACAAAACACTGTAATCTAAATATATGTACATATGTACATAAATATAATAGCTTTGTATATAGCTTACGTGCAATATTTCTGTGATTTATGTTTAGTTAGTTATATGTATTACTGTGCTAAAAATTTGCTAGTCATATCGTTATAATTATGTATCTGATTATTCATTCCAGGAATACTTTCTGCAGTCGGACCAGACTGCGTGTATATCTATATATTATGTAAATATTCTATAGCCTATTTTTTCATTACTATCTGTGACCTGCACTCGTGACGTACTATTTTCCATAGTTTGCGCTTTCTATAGAATTTATTTAGCCATATAATGTATACAATGCTCGATGCTTTGTTATATCAATTTTCTTTATCAAGATTACTGTCATGTTTCACTTATACTGTTTCAATTTAATTTCTATGAAATCCTTCTCATACAGATTTCGTGATTATGTTTATTAAGTTTAAACGAGTTCAATTTTACTTTTACCATTTTATATTATTTTTCATCATTTTGTATTTGTTTGGTGCAAACCTGATCATGGTTGGGAGGTAGGGACGGGTTAGGCGGGTCTCTGTTTGATAGCGACCTCCACGTGGTGAGACCTGGGAGATTGATGATATTTTCGTTGCTATATCATGAATTTGCTCACAGCTATTCGTTGCATTTTCAATTTAAAATGACCTGTGACGACGTCTGGCCGGTATTCGTAAATAGTTACGTATTATTTTCGAGACTGTATTAGGAACAGCTCTCAGCCGATCAAGCTATGCTTTGAGCTGCCTCAAGACCGTCCTGCAAATCGAACCTGACTATGAATACCGGCTATTAGACTATTACCAGTCACGTGGTCGCATTGCGTAGAAATACGGACGCCGGTGAATATAATTTTCGTTGAAATATGAAGAATGTATATCTATATCAACATACGTATAAGGAATTCTACGTCACGTCAATCAAAAAATGACCTCGTATTTTTTCAATCTATTCATACTTTTTTTCACATGAAATAAAGGTAAAAAGAATCGACACGCATTTTGGTGTTCGTCCGAATTATGTTTGTTTTCGAAAGTTACAAGACAATCATTCAATTTTGATGCAAAAGGAGCTCGCATATATCCGGTTCTATTCGACGTAAAGACATCGTTTACAGTGCATTCGGAAGGTGAACGAATAAGCTTTCATAAAAAAAATTCAATGTTGAACATTATTGAAAATCCCAATTTTTATAAACAATTCAAATGTTTGACGATTTTTACCTCATTAATGACAAGTTTTTGAATTATAAAAAACATAGTTTCGGGTTCCTTATTAAATTCTGTATTACTAGTAAATTTTTCAAGTGGAATCTGAAAGGAGTCTACTTTTTTTTTCTATTATTCATCAGGCGCTGCGTCGTGCCGAGCGCGATACACTGGGCTGTTTAAAAGTATTTGAAACCGAATGCCCGTGAGGGGTGGAAGAGGCTAGTCGCGTCACCCGCCCCACTCCGGCGACAGCTCGGCTGCTCCGTCTCACTTGTTTCTTTACTCTCTCTCTCGCCACGGTTAACGCGGGAAGCGGAGTAGCCCGCGCTTTCTAGCTAGGCAACGCCCTTAATACCGGAAGAAATATCACATGTGATAATTACTTTACCTCTGTACCTCTGGCTAATTATTTGTTGAAAAACAAAACAACTATTGTTGGAACGATTCGACGCAACAAGCGTGAACTCCCACGGGAATTGTTAGAAATTAAAAATCGAAGTATTCGTAGCAGTAAATTTGTATTTACAGACAGTAGCGTATTAGTTTCGTAAATTCCGAAAAAATCAAAAAATGTTTTGATGTATTCCACTATGCATAATTCTGTTGGTATTGACAAGAGTACTGGAGAAAAAATGCAGCCGGAGATAATCACCTTTTATAATAAGACAAAAGCTGGCGTAGATGTTGTTGACCAGCTTCAAGGAGATTACGACGTTGCTCGTGACACGCGTCGATGGCCAATGGTTGTATTTTACGCAATTTTGAATATTGCTGGGATTAACTCACGAATTATTTACGAAGAAAATGTTGGTGAGAAAATTGTTCGAAGAAACTATTTACGACAGCTATTTTTTCAACTAGTGGAACCACAGTTGATCCTTCGTAGTCAGTTGCCTAATTTGAAGTTAGAATTACAATTGGTGATTTTAAAAATTGGTAACATTAAACCTGAAAAACCAACTCATGACTCCAGTCGTCGTTTGTGCTGTTATTGTCCACGCAGAGCTAACAGTTACACAACTAAAAGTTGCTCATCTTGCAATACACCACTTTGCAATCAACATACAGTGAGATATTGTACCGATTGTGATTCAAATCTGATTTCCAAGGATGACTTATAATTTAGATTTTAGGTAAAAATGCAATATTGTTTAAATCTGGTCACTTTCACCAAAAAATTATACGTAATTACCAAAGAATATTGCTAAGTACTTGAAATGTCACAATGTTTAAAACATTGTGGTTATTTTCTGACAAACTGTTGGAATTAAATTTTAATTATATGACTTTAAACCTGATATTGTTATAGTTATAGATAAAAAATTATAATTTAATTTTAATTTATAAAGAAAAACTTGTATGTCAACTCAATTTCTATTTGTGGAGCGCAATTTTCTTTAACAAATTATTTCTTTGTTTATATCATCGGAATTTTTTTTTTCTAAAGATGACTTAGAACTTAGTACGTAAATGGAAATGTGATATTACATAAACTTCGTCATTTTTACTGAAGAGCTATGGTTAATTTTAAAAATATATTGCTTGATACTTAAAATGTTACAATGTTTGAAACATTGTGTTTATCTTCTGACTAAAATTTATTTATTTATTATTGATAATATTCAGCGTAATTTTAAACTAATAAACATTAATAATTATCATTTTGGATAAATAAATTATTTATTTATTAAAAAACTAACTTACGGCGAATGCTTCCAAATTAATCATCACTAATGTTTTGAAAGTATGTTACTATCAATTTGTTTGAATACAATAAATTTATTGCATGAATAACAAATTTGTGATTCTTATTTTCTAACCCGAAATGATATAGTTTTTTATTTAGTAACATTAAAAATAATCATTTTTTATTAAGAAAAATAAAATACCACAATGAAATATACTAGAATTATAACTTCACATTAGTTTATCAAATTTAAAATTTCGCTCTTTGCGCCTGCGCAAATTTAAAATTTCGCGCTTGGCGCTTGCGCAATAGCGTGAGATTTTCTCTCATCACAAGGATCACGACTGTCATACGAAAGACACCTGGTACGAAGGGTTAATGTAACTCGGATTTTCTCTCCGACTATAATTATTCCGGTTGCCGGTATTATTCCTAGGCTATTGTTGGTTATTACAGAAGTCGGGTCTAGAATTAGAATGTTTTCTATTAGTGTTAGGATTCGAGCAATTTTCTTGGCCAGACGTTTGATACGCAGCATAAACGTTATCTGTTGGCTCATCTTCTAGACATAGATTGGCTAACACGGGTCGCGGTTGACGGGAGTTAGAGTGTGGTCCGCGGTATGCTAGTTCCAGTAGCAGTGAGTTTTCGGGAGTCTGTGCCTCTTGATATTTGCTATTTGCCGCAAAACTTATCTCCAATGGTCTGGCGATATCCTCTAAATCGTTAAGATCTCCAAGATCTTCCCGTCTTATTAGCACTTGAAAACGCGGTAACCGGTTTCGATAGCCATAGTCCATATCCTCTTCATTGGGAGAGTCCGTAGCTTAGCCGACCGAAATACACACGCATATACGTGAGGTAATCGGCGACTGGCTCGTTTTCGCCCTGCGTACTGACCTCTTCACGCAATGCGAACTGCAAATTTGGATCAACGAATCTATAACGCCAAGCGTGTTTGAATTCGGGGAAACTACGCCATTTGGACCTTTTGCTTCGAAACCTCTACAGAGCTACTCCGGAAAGTAAAAACGGAAGACTGTTCAGAATATCGTTATCGCGCAAATTAAATAAAGTTCTACCCTCTTCTATTCGCGTTAAAAAGGCTTCCGAATCTTCATTACGTCTTCCTGCAAATTTCTAATTTCCCTTCCGCATAACCTCGTATACGGCGAGTGTATTTGGAGTGTTGTTATTGAATCACGGCGGTTGAGCTCTCGCGAATGAGTCGAAAGGTTGTCGCGACGTGTTATGATGGAACGAGGGGGCTTCGCGATGCGGGTTGAAGCTAGGCGGTGTCCGTGCGCAGTGTTTACATTTTGCGTCCGGTGTTCCAGAGGCCCTCTGATGTCGATAGCCGGAGCGTTGTTTGGGTTTGACGATAGATCATGCGTATTATCGGAAGAAGTATTATTTAGCGACATATTATTTTCCGCGCTTATTCCGATTTCATGCGTCGATTGCGGGTTTTGTCTTCCGTCCGCCGGTATTTGTAAAGACGATGTGCCGGCTTCGACATCAAGCGTCGTTTTATCGGGAGTAGCGGGATCAGTCATTTCTCCGCGAGAAATTCGGTAGAATTGTATTAAACGGTCGCGTAAATTCGGTAAAG
This sequence comes from Neodiprion lecontei, assembly GCF_021901455.1. Taxonomy (NCBI): domain Eukaryota; kingdom Metazoa; phylum Arthropoda; class Insecta; order Hymenoptera; family Diprionidae; genus Neodiprion; species Neodiprion lecontei. The sequence continues at coordinate 11,710,659 of NC_060262.1, read as the reverse complement.
TTCCTTCTGATGATAATGCACGCTGTCTTAGCCCGTAACGTAATCCCGCTGCGGTTAATAAATATATCCACGAGTCTTTTACAGACGGCAACAAAGGCATGTATCATTGTTTGCCATTTACAATACTGCCTGTAGCGAACAAGGTTGAGCGAGCGATATACACACGGCTAATCCTGGGTGTCAATAAGCGGTCGCGAGTAAGAAAAACGGTCTCACTCGTGGGTTGTCAACAACGATAGCGGGCGAGAAGAAAATAGTATATTTCACAGTTAGCGTACTAAGGTAGTCATTATGTGGCCAGGGCAATGTTTTTAGCACGAATCGTAGGGATACATGCACGGGCCGAAGGCCAAAGGCCCGTGCATGTAGCCCGGAGATGAGTGCTAAAACAATTGTCCTGGCCGGATAATGACTACCCAAGTGCGCTACTGTGAACTATATTTTATTCAATAAATGCCCGATTTTAGCGATTTCTTATAATCTGCAAAGTAAAGTCCGTGGCTGTTTAGCGTCACGGCGCAAACGTGTAGATTTCTTTATGAATTAATAGAGTAAGTTTAATAATTAACAGGTCACTTCAATTACTATTAAATGTAATATTATTTTAATTAAAAAAGAGAAGAATAAATTTGTTGTAAATGATTCATTTTGTCTACATGTACAATTGTTAATTGTAACAGTACAATTTTCAAATTTAAATATCGGCGCATTATGTGACGATGTGACAGCAGTTGACGAAGAGGTTGATCCAATATTAATGACATTCTTAGTTTTTTTGACGTTTCACTACTTGGCTTATTTCTTGATCATAATTGGTCTCTTGAGAAGTAGAAGTGGTTGGCAAATTAATAACTGATTCAATTATTTTACCAATTTTGGCTGTATTTTTGACTGACTGTTCAACATAGCCTTCGGCAATTTTAGCAGATTTCCAGTCACCTAAACATTTCAATGTTGTTATATTTTCTCCTGAATCAACGATTAAAGTTGCTGAACTACGTCGAAATGAATGTCTCGTGTAAGTCTCAGGGTTTTCTAATTGTCAATACGTGGCAATTTTTTTAGGATATTGAGCCAATGTGTTTTCACCAATAAATTGGTTAATACATTTTCCACCTCGTATAGCTAAAAAAAATCGATCACTGGTGCAATTTTTTGGGCGCAAATTAATGTAATTACGGACAAATTTAGTCAATTCCCCGCCGACACTAAAAAACTGTGGCCAATTTGTTTTTGTTTGGTAAATTCTGATAACATCAAGACTTCCTTCTGTTTTTACATCATCCAATTTCAGTTTTGTTAATTCAAGTTTTCGACAAGCGTCACTTATTCCGATGATTAATGCAACCTGTAGATATTTAAGATAATTTTAATTGTAATTATGAAAACGGAAAACGATTATAAAATCACGACACTCGTGTACTTCTGTCGTGCTTCTCTCAAGTTTTGAATCTGCCGCGGTACCGACGAAGGCCACCGACCGATGGCGCGGTAGAGCACGGGCTTGGGGAGACGACCAGTAAATTTCGAGAGAAAAAAATTCAAAAAGAAAATATTCAACAAGGTTGAACGAAGGAGATAGCGGTTATCACGAGACCTTTATATAGAATTAAAATATAGGAATTAAAAGCTTTAAATGTTGTTTCTCTTACTTTTACAGAAACGCAATTGAGTTTTTGATTCTAACCTAAACTGGACGCGGAAAGACTTATTACAAAACAACATTTCTGCAAATATTTTAAGAAAATGGAAAAACTAAGATTTGATTTCAAGATGAGGGGGTCGGCAGATGGAAAGGCAACAATATTATGCCTAATCTCAATAGGCACACCCGATGGTCGCACGTTTGACGTGCCAGATGAATATCAACCAACACATTTACACAAAGAGCTGATAACAACACAAACATTCGCTAAGGTAAAAAAGACACTAACAAAGAGACACCAATATAGAAAAGTGTGGATTAGCTTAACAGAAGATTTATCTAAAGTATATTTGGATGAAGAAGAAAATTTACAATTTGGAGATTACTATTTAGAGGATGTTACAGAAAAAGTAGTAGTTGAAACTGCACAAAATACTACGGATGAAACAATAACAAAATTATTGGAAAAAGTGCTCGAAGAGAAACAGCTAAAATCAGAAATTCAGAACTTGGGGAAAATAGCAAAAGATTTTATGATCGGAAAATTTGATGGAAAAAGTTCAAATGCCCATCAATGGATACAGGAATTTGAGAAAGAATGCGAACGCTGTATGGTAACAGAAGACAGGAGAATAATTGAAATTTTAAAATTTTTCCTCGAAAAAGCTAGTGCAGATTGGTATAGCTGTATGATTCTGAAATTCACAGTGGAATCAGAATGGAGCAAGTGGAAAAAAAACTTTTGTGAAACTTTTGCAAATAAAGGGTGGTCTCAACATCAATTGCTGAGTTAGATTTTACATATGGACCTGGTGGCTGTTTGCCGCAATAAATTTCCATGTTGTACGTGTAAAATCGTTTAGAGTCAGCCATGGAATAAATTTTTATTCCATATCGTGCAGGCTTATTCGCGATATATTGGCGAAATTTACACCTACCACGGAAAGCTTGAAGCATTTCATCAATGGTCAAATAAGCATCTGGAGTATAATTTTGCTGGCAACGCTTGATGAAACTATCCGAGAATTCTCTAATTGGTGCTAAATTGTCCAACTTTTTTCGTAGCTCGCGGTCATTAATATCATCAAATTTTAATGCTGACAAGTTACAGAATCGAGAGCTAGACATTACAGCATGATAACAATCAGGAGCTGTCCCATCAGTAGACCAAAGCTCTTTGAAATTAACACGAGAATCTTTGTGAACACCAAGCATATATAACAATCCGATCATAGCATTAATTTATACGCAAGACGTTGGTTGAATATCAACTTTCTTTTTCTTCGACAAGCGCAATTTTTCCAAAAAAATGTTGGTATAAACAACAATTTGTTCGATAGTTTCAGCCGGTAAAAATAAATCCCAACAATCTTTTGGTGTTTTTGCATTTTTTGCTAGTTTTGTAGGCCCAGATAAACCAGTAACAATATTTTGTCGTTGAGTCCGAATCTTTGAATTGGCTGGATCACAAAACCACTTAGTACTTTTATCTTTGCCAAGAAGATATTTAGTATTAACAGCTTGATTTTTTGCCGAGTAATTGTTGTTGTCATCTGTATCACTGTCATTATCGGAGTCTGCTGCTGATTGTTCTGTATCTGAATTATGCTCACTATGTTCTGAGCCACCATCAGACATAATATCCAGATCGGAAAGACTTTCCTCCTCAGTTAGTTCATCGTTGGATAATCGACTCATGTTTCTTAACTCTGTATCTGTCAATACAAAAAAATTAATTTTTTTAATTTAATGCATGAACTGTATCAATAAATATGAGTATAGAAAATACAAAAATTTTTTATTTGATTTTGATAAAAAGCGAAAATAACTTAATAAATTATGTTTTTATAGTCCTATAATTGCAGTATTTAATATTTTTTGTACAATAAAATATTTTAAAATTCTTATTATTCATAAAAAATCATAAACATATCTTTGTAGGTTACATATGGTTACATGTTTACAAAATAATTCATTCAGATGAAAAAATAAATTTCAAAATTTACTTACTTATTTAATACTTAAAGAAGATATTGTGACTCAAAATCAATTTATAACAATACTTAGTTATCACATTTTTTTAATTTTAAAATAATAAAACAATAACTACAACAGCATAGAAAACACGAAGTGACATGGAATATTTATATATCTATATATAATTTCAAATATGGCGACTGGAAACTACGGAAATAACCGAAGTATAACGAAGCCATCCGAATTGAGGTTTTTCTTATCAACGACTTGACTGAAGTGATGAGAGAAATTCTCACAGCAGTCAATAAATATTTTTTTTTGCTTTATACTTTTGAGTTTTTAAAAAAGTTTTATTGACTATCATGTAAAGCATAAAATTCAGTGAAGGTAAAAAAATTTTCAAATGGTCATTCCATTTGAAATTATAAAGAAAAAAAAGTTTTAAAATGAGCGTGAGAGATTCTCTCTACGCGACGGGTACGAAGGGTTAATCCTCCCGTAACTTCTACCGCTCCGTCTACCGATTCCAATCCATTTCTACCGACTCCCGAGCAAACAACTGCACGCGCACCTGCTAGATTTGTATGTTACAATTGCCAGCAACCCGGACATTATTACCGACAGTGTACCACGCTGTTCAGTGCCTGAGCGTCGTTTTGTGCCCGTGTCATTGCAATCTCGAGTGCGAGCCGCGCTCGAACGATTCGTCTCCGCAGGGATGCCAAATCTCGCGTAGATGAGGAGGCGAGCGCGCATCACGCATTTTTTTAAAACAGTCGAGTTAAGTCGTCCGTCTAGTGACGATCGTGAGTGACGCCGTGCGTTCTCTCGTAACACAACCAAAAGACGAGAGGCCCAAATATCCTCTCGTATCGTTCGCTCCTCGGAGTAAGGTAGATGAGTACGGCCCGAGTGTCTCTCATTCTACACGGGACCGAGTGCCCATACACGCATACCAAGGGTCTTGCACCCTTCCATCATACAACGAGCCCGAGCGCTCTTGGTGTACTACCAACACCAATCATTCATACACGTTCGCTCTACGGAGTAAGGTAGATGAGTACGGCCCGAGTGTCTCTCATTCTACACGGGACCGAGTGCCCATACACGCAAATCATACGAAATTCGATCGAATCGAATAAAACAAAAATCACAATACGAAACGAACTCGAGATCGCGGTGGCACGAGCCAAACGGGCTGTAATCGGCATATACACATTCATATACACAATCGACACATACTTTTATACGTTTACAAAATACACGTTCATACTTCGTGGGTTTTTATGCCGCAAGGCTTTTCCCACAAGAGCCAATAAACATTCATAATTCGATGGCTCAAACGCGAGAGTATTTTTTTTTATTCAAGAAAACCTCAACCTCTATCCTTCACCCAAATAAAAAGGGTTCAATTCAAAACTACGAGGCAACTTCGCCTATGAAGAAGCTTCGACTATACAAATTTGGTGTCAGAATCGGGATACGAACACACGCCCGCATAGAGGACAAGAAGAAAAAGGTGCAAACGTGCATCGTATTCAATAAATCGTGCCACTCTTCGACTAGCCAGCCATCGTCTCCAAACTCGTCACCCCCCAGTTCGCCATCGATGGAAAACGATCATCATCTACAAAAAGATAAGTACACAAACGGTACAAGATTCTTAATATCGTATTATACACTTTCTCTGGCGTTATACGTCTTTCTATAGTTCATAACGTTCGACGTAGTCGAAAACACATTTCGGTCCAACGCACGCTTTGTGTGAAGAACGTAGCATGCATATATCCGACGATCACGTGTATAAAACATAGGTCTCGTTTTCTGTTATGAGAGTCTCGATATCTAGGCGTTGAAAGATAACCGTCGCACGGGGAGGTTTGTTTACACTTGACGCGGGCCGCGCTCGCTCTCTTGATCTTATACGGTGAAAGACGGACGAGTTCGCGCGCGTTTTCGAAAAGATACGCGCTGCACGGGGAGAGGCTTAGAGCCGACCCTTGAAAATCAGTCCAGCTTCGACATCGAACGCATAGACGTCGTATCCTGTTTTTTCTCGAGGATCTCAAATATTTGTACGCACAAGCTCAGTAAAATGGCTGCCCGCGTAAAGTTTATTAATCAAAAGCGTGCGACTTTAAAGGCGAACATTACCAAACTTAAGCGACTCACGGAGGACGCGGATTTTGAACCCGCGAACATAAAAATGCGGGCGGATCGTGTAAAAGAACAATTTCGAACATACGAGGAATTACACGATGAACTCGCATTATTAACCGACGGAGACGGTGACAACGTCGATGACTTCGACGAGTTGCAAGATCGATTCTACGCGATCATAACTAAAATCGAGACAGATTTATCATCGACAGCACCACAACATCCCGGTGTAGCAAACGTGACGTCGCTGCCGATCGACGGCACGCGTCGACTTAAATTGCCGGTCGCCGACCTCCCAAGGTTCGACGGCAACATCGAAAAGTGGCTATCGTTTAAAAATACATTTTTGACAATGATCGACTCTCGCGAAGACATAACGAAATTACAAAAATTCTTGTATCTAAAAAATTGCCTAGAGGGTGACGCGTTAAATAAAATTCTCATTTACAACGTGAGCGAAGAAAATTACGGGACGGCATGGAAGTTACTTCTAGATTCGTATGACAAGACTCGAATTTTGATAGTAAAACATCTCGACGCGATCCTCGAGTTGCCCGCGGTAAAAAAGGCGACGCATAAAGATTTAGCGCGACTCGTCGACGACATGCGCCAACACGTGAACATGCTCGCGTCATTGGACGTGATACCAGATGAACACTTATTAGTCCGGATAATCGAGCGCGCGTTACCCAACAATATTCGGGTGAAGTGGGAAGAGACGCTCAATCTCGACACCTCGCCAACGCTCGAGCAAATTTACAAATTCGTCTCCGAGACCGCGTTTCGTTTATATACGCTCGAACAAGATGTATCGCGTTCCAAAACAGAGACCAATTACAAACGACCGCTTCCGAATTATAAAGATCAAAGCGGAATCAAGACACGACGCGGAGAAAATGGCGCGCGTACGTTAGCGATAGGCACGTCAGCAAAGTGCGTAGTGTGCAAACGGGAGAGTCATCCCATATACCAGTGTCGCGAATTTCAAAAAATGACGGTTCATCAACGGTGGAATTTCGTCAAGAGTTCATCGCTCTGCAAAAATTGCCTGCGCTCGCACCGCGGCAAATGCACTTCGACGCATTGCAAAAACTGCTCCAGGTTTCACCACACTCTTTTGCACAACGAATCTCCTGCTGCATCCACCCATGCGACCCAAGAAACGATACCATCGGATACACCTAAGTCGACAACAAAGGTAAATTTAACATGTAGCAAAATGATTACATACAGCTTCACGTCAAGGGCGTTACAGTCGCAGTTAATGCTGAGCGCTCAAATACGCGTCAAAGACTCACGCGGTCAATACCTAAAACGTCGCGCTTTGTTAGACACTTGTGCGACAGCGCATTTTATCACGGAGGATCTTGTGAGAGAATTGAAACTACCGATACGCGCGTGCACGATCGCGGTAGGAATGATCGACGACGCAAATACAATTTCTAAAGGCGCGGTCGAATGTACATTTTATTCGATACACGATAATTTCAACAAAACTCTCACGTTTCTGGTCATACCGAAAATAGCTGATAACGTACCGAACGAAATCTTTCCTCGCGAATCAATCGACTTACCGCGGAATGTAAAATTGGCCGATCCGCAATTCCATTTGCCTGGAAGGATCGACATCCTCATCGGGTCAGGGACAACGTTGTCATTATTATCGATCGGACAATGCGATTTGTCCCGCGACGGCTGCGATCTCGTCTTACAGAAAACTCAGCTCGGCTGGGCCGTTGCCGGCGGAAAATCAAACACGACGGTCGGGAAACGAACGTCGTGCCAACTAACCGAATTAAAGGAAACAATCGAAAAATTCTGGTTGCTCGATGATGCAAACGCTGGTCAAAGAAAATTATCAGAAAATACAAGCTGCGAAACTCATTTCATTCGAAACGTCACTCGCGAACCGTCGGGACGGTACGTCGTTCGTCTGCCGTTCCGCAGCGCCGATCGAGACCTCGGTGATTCGCGATCTATGGCTTTGCGACGATTTGCTGGCTTGCAAAAAAGGCTTAACGCGGACCCGGTCCTTAAAGCGGAATATCATCGCGTTATGAATGAGTACATAGAACTAGGCCATATGTCACTCGTTGTCGACGAATCGCTACCCGGTTATTATCTCCCACACCACGCGGTCATAAAGGCGACAAGCGCTACGACGAAGACCCGAGTTGTCTTCGATGCGTCCGCCAAAACAAGCATGGGAGTGTCGCTTAACGATACGCTGATGGTCGGCCCGACTATTCAATTGAAACTAATCGAGCATCTTTTACGATTTCGCAGTTATAAATTTGTGATTACCGCGGACATCGCGAAAATGTACCGACAAATTTGGATCGCCCCCAGCGATCGTCGGTACCAACGAGTTTTCTGGCTCCAACAGGAAAGAATTCGCGTATTCGAACTAAACACCGTAACGTTCGGCGTGTCGTCGGCTCCGTTTCTTGCGATACGAACCGTACAAAAACTTGCAAGCGATGAGAGCGCGGATTATCCTAAGGGGGCCGAGGTTTTAACGCGCGACTTATACGTCGACGATTTGTTATCAGGGGCAAACACCTTTGAGGAAATCGTACAAATTCGGGACGAAGTGATCGAAATATTGAAGCGTGGCGGATTCGACATTCGACAATGGGCGTCAAATCACCCGCAGGCCCTAAATAATTTGAGCAAAAAAACCGCAGATATCGATTTTCTGACAGACGAAAATCCTGTGCACAAAACACTCGGTATATCATGGAACGCGCGGAATGACGACTTCCTTTATACGGTGAAACGTATCGAGCCCTCCGAGAAGGTCACAAAACGATATATCTTATCAGAAATCGCGAAAATTTTCGACCCCCTCGGTTTACTCGGTCCGGTGATTCTCACCTCGAAAGTGATTATGCAACGATGCTGGAAAGCAAAAACTACATGGGACGAGTCCGTACCCAGCGCGTTAGATTCCGCATGGCGATCGTTCGCGGAACAACTGTCATTAATCAACAATTTAAAGATTGACCGATACGTTTCGACAAATAACCCAATCGATATCCAGATTCACGGATTTTGCGACGCGAGTCAGACGGGTTACGGAGCTTGTATATACGTGCGCTCTTGCGAGCAGGACGGCGAAATTCGCGTAAGACTTTTCTGTTCAAAGGGACGGGTGGCTCCGCTAAAAGATCAAACCATCCCTCGACTCGAACTCTGCGGCGCTTTGACACTTGCTCGCTTATATCGCGAAGTCCTCGAGGTAACGAGCTTTCGCGTGGACAAGACAATTTTCTGGTCAGACTCGACAATAGTTTTACAATGGCTAAACAAACATCCGAGCGTCCTAAAGGTGTTTGAGGCACATCGCGTCGCAGAGATACAGGAAGTCAGTAAAGACGCGGAGTGGCGGCACATCCGGACTGATCAGAATCCGGCAGACGCGTTATCGCGAGGTCAATTTCCACGGGAATTTTTAAATAACGACTCGTGGCTTCGGGGGCCTGCGTGGCTAACTCAGCCCGAATCCGTTTGGCCGCAAGTCGCGGTAACGCCTCAGAAGGATTTACCGGGGATTAAAAAATCATTGTGCATGTTCTCGCAATCGCAATCGGAAGAAATTTTCAAAAATTTCTCGTCATACACACGATTGATTCGTGTCGTCGCGTACTGCTTACGTTTCTCACCCAACAATAATGTCAAGGGCGCTTTAACAATCAAGGAAATTGAGGAGGCAGAGTATCGCGTTATTCGATTAATCCAACAAGCGCACTTTCAAGACGAAATCGATCGTCTTTTATCCGAAGAAAGGGTGAAATGCGCAAAACTCGGATCTCTGAATCCGCGAGTCGACGAGAGAGGCTTGATTCGCGTCGGTGGTCGTATAAATAAGGCCGATATCTCGCTCGATCAAAGAAATCCGATCCTTCTTCCGTCGCGACATCACGTAACCGACCTTTTGATTCGTCACACGCACGAAAAATTCTTTCACACTGGGATCCAATCGACATTATATAGTATCCGGCAAAGATTCTGGATACTAGACGGCAGAAATCAAATACGTAAAGTCGTGCGACGTTGCGTGCGATGCATCCGGTTTCGGGCTAAACCAGAGACGTACAAGATGGCCGATTTGCCAAAATCTAGAGTAGACAATGCACCGCCGTTCTGCCACACGGGAGTAGATTATTTCGGTCCGATACTCGCAAAAGAAAAGAAACATCAGAATCGGAGCAGCATTAAAGTCTACGGCTGCGTATTTATTTGCATGTCGACTAAAGCTATTCATATCGAGATCGCAAGCGATCTGTCAACAGACGCGTTCATAGCGGCTTTACGACGATTCGTCAGTCGTCGGGGCATTCCGGGCCATATCTATTCGGACAATGGGACGAATTTCGTCGGCGCGAACAGTCAACTTCGTGAATTTTACGCTGTCAGAGAGTCCGAAGACTTCCGTTCTCAACTGTACGAATTTACGTCGACCAGAAAAATTGAGTGGCATTTCAATCCGCCCCTCTCACCTCATTTCGGGGGTATATGGGAGGCGGCTGTAAAGTCGTGTAAACACCATCTTAAACGCGTCATGTGCGATTTTTTGTTTACGTACGAAGAATTGACTACTCTAGCAATCGAGATTGAGGGCATTCTCAATTCGCGCCCATTGTGCCCTATTTCCACAGATCCAAACGATCCAATTGCTTTAACCCCCGCGCACTTTCTTGTTGGAAGACCGCTCACAATGCTGCCGGAAAATGATCTTTCGCTTGTTCCAGACAACCGAATATCCTCGTGGCAACTAATCACTAAGACACGACAAGAATTCTGGCGCCGGTGGCAACTCGAATATTTGAGCGAGTTACAAAAGAGACAGAAATGGATAAATCCGACCAAAAATATCGCGCTGGACACGGTAGTCCTATTGATTGACAAGAACCAACCATGTATGCAGTGGCGACTGGGTCGAGTGGTGGAACTACATCCTGGAGACGATGGCGTAGTCAGGGTGGTCACCGTAAAAACGACTCGAGGACTCTACAAACGCAACACGAGATCGATTTGCGCTTTGCCCATAAGCGCTTGAGATTATCGGGAGAATTCAACGAAAACGATAATTTTCGAACTCTTCTCAGTTGAAATTTACAATTGATTCTTTCTAATTTTTCAAAATTCGAGTTTTCGATTCATACTTACGCAATATTCAGTCAATATACTATGTAGATGTAAGCCAAGGATATTTCATCAAGGTCATATTCCAATTAATTATTTACTCTATGCATAAAATATCAACTTTAGACTTAAGGTAATCGCTGTAAAAGGATCAGTTATAATAAGGTTAATGACATGTACTACTATTTGCATAATTTTGTTCGTTAGCACTCCCAACGGGGGGAGGGTGTTCAGTGCCTGAGCGTCGTTTTGTGCCCGTGTCATTGCAATCTCGAGTGCGAGCCGCGCTCGAACGATTCGTCTCCGCAGGGATGCCAAATCTCGCGTAGATGAGGAGGCGAGCGCGCATCACGCATTTTTTTAAAACAGTCGAGTTAAGTCGTCCGTCTAGTGACGATCGTGAGTGACGCCGTGCGTTCTCTCGTAACACAACCAAAAGACGAGAGGCCCAAATATCCTCTCGTATCGTTCGCTCCTCGGAGTAAGGTAGATGAGTACGGCCCGAGTGTCTCTCATTCTACACGGGACCGAGTGCCCATACACGCATACCAAGGGTCTTGCACCCTTCCATCATACAACGAGCCCGAGCGCTCTTGGTGTACTACCAACACCAATCATTCATACACGTTCGCTCTACGGAGTAAGGTAGATGAGTACGGCCCGAGTGTCTCTCATTCTACACGGGACCGAGTGCCCATACACGCAAATCATACGAAATTCGATCGAATCGAATAAAACAAAAATCACAATACGAAACGAACTCGAGATCGCGGTGGCACGAGCCAAACGGGCTGTAATCGGCATATACACATTCATATACACAATCGACACATACTTTTATACGTTTACAAAATACACGTTCATACTTCGTGGGTTTTTATGCCGCAAGGCTTTTCCCACAAGAGCCAATAAACATTCATAATTCGATGGCTCAAACGCGAGAGTATTTTTTTTTATTCAAGAAAACCTCAACCTCTATCCTTCACCCAAATAAAAAGGGTTCAATTCAAAACTACGAGGCAACTTCGCCTATGAAGAAGCTTCGACTATACACACGCCGCGCGCAAAGTATAGCTTTATGTGCGGGCTAACAGGATACACCACAGCTAGATGTACCCGGTCTGCGGGAAACTATCAGGGGAACCGCGCGCAAGGGCAACCTCGGAACCCAGACCCACAATAGAGCCCGAAACCTCGCTGAAACAGATTGTCAGACCTTGTTCTTCAACTACCGAAAATATTAATACTGTCGAAACTAATGATACTGTCGAAACTATTAATACTACCGAAATTAATAATGAGTAAGAATTTCTTCTTTGCATGCACGATGTAAGGAGACTGTAGTGTGTAGATGTTATGTTTACCCTTTCAATCCTTTGCTTCCGATGAGAAGCCCGTAAGACGGCAATGCCGTCTAATAAATGAGATGCGGGTGTGCAAATCATTAATCTACGAGAGAATTTTGTTGAAAATATGTAAATTTGAACAACTAGTGAATTTGAAAAATTAACGGCGGAGCCAGGAATCGAACCTGGTATCTAGAGATGCTTTACCGGAGACTTACTCCACTAGGCCACCTAGCCGCCCTGACTCTGTTGTCGTTAGATACCAGTCTGTTGTCGTTAGATACCAGGTTCGATTCCTGGCTCCGTCGTTAATTTTTCGAATTCACCAGTTTATCAAATTTATATCTTATTTATCACTGTAATGAATAAATCAGTATCAAGTACTATCCTTTATATAATTCGATTATGTTTTAAAGTATTCAAACGTTCCCGCTTATCTATCAGTTCATTTAGCATTCATAAGATGGCACTGTAATCAATTGGTAACACTGTTTTTTGTTTTGATGAAAATCCATTAGATCTGTATCTAAACTCAAAATTATTTACTGTTGACATTCTAAACAAGTATTGTTTATACTTTTTGTTTTATTTAATAATTAAATCCATTCAACGATATTATTATTTAAGTGAAAACATGTCTACAACTAAAACTAATAATCCAAAGTGTTGCATTTACTTAAAATTCATAAAAAAAGTACCGGGCGCTCCAAAATATGTAAAATCTGATGAAGATGCTGAAGAGTTTTTAACTATCTTCGAGTGTCCGGTTGTAGTTGGTGATCTTTTGTGTTCTTATTGCCGGGTAAAAAAATATAAGAAAACGAAACTTGACGACGAGGAACCAAAAATATTTTTGGAAGATTAGTTACCTTCAGATTCGAGTGAGCTGTTAGAAAGAACTAAATCGAACTTATCATCAATGACTTTGTCTCAGTCAAGCAACGATGATCTATCATTCAATTTAAATGTTGTATATGATGATGATGATACAGAAGAGTGTGTGGAAGTCCAAATTGAAAGAACCGTTGCAACTCACAGATGTTGTTCTGTATGTTCTGCTTCAAATCAAAATCTAGTTGTCGTTCCTCAAAATGCTCGTAGGCAATGCTTTATCAAGAAAAGAATTTTCATTCCGGATGGAAATCGATGCTGCAGCGATCATCTTATAAAAAAACGCTTTTATACTGAGAATTTGCATTTATTGCATGTATCGTGCCTACACGGCAGAGTTACTTGTATTGGGATACGCGTATGTGATTACGTGTGACACACACCTTCAAATCTGTGCAGAACTCGAAAACAATGGTTACCTGACATGCGCAGTACGGTAAGTCGGAGAAACGCCGGGTCAACACGTGCTGGCACGACCAGTTGCTTGATACGCGTGAGCCAGACAGCACTCAGGCTCCTCTCCAATTTGGTGAGCCTATAATTCGAATCTCTGATTTGAACTGACGCTAAGTAGTATTTGTCACGATGGTTGTGTTGATACATAACTGAGACAACGCCACTGCGGCATAAGAGGGTCGACACTCGTCGTCACTCCATGACATAGCGCCTCTCGGCCATTCAAATAGCGCCTCTCGGCCGTTCCATCTCTCTCTTGTATTCCCACTGGGGAATTGATTATCGCCTTGATAATTATCGTGTAACTAGCACTCGAAGCGTCACAATTCTCTCTCTAGATACATCCAGTGCACACATCCACTCATAAATCTACCATTCATTCACATACATTGTACACGATTTCAAGGAGGTTTTTACTCAGTTCCTGCTGAGGTTTTCCTCCTCTGGGGTAATAAACCATCTTTGATTGACCCCCAAACCGAGTGGATTTATTTAAAATACCTAACCTTGCCCATATCAATAATTGTTATAAGTATTAATTTCAAGATGAAAGGGAAGAACGGGAATTAATTCTGGTGGTCAATTTCCGACAAAACATTGCAAGTTTATTCTAATTGGAATATTTTGAGATCGTCAGATTTAACAAAAACGATAAATGGCTTGGCTGTTGAATGTGACTCTACACTGATTGATAAAATGGATGATTTTCGTATACCCGATGAACAACTCTCCATATTTACTGGATTAAGACGCGAAAACATAATCGAGTTGCGTGATTTATTAATAAGTATGAGGAATACAGATTCTCGTACGGTCACTCAAGCTCTCATTGTGTTTTTATTCAAGCTACGTACTGGAAACTCAAACAGATTGATATCAGCGACTTTACAATTGGAAAATGAACAGTTGGTTTCAAAGTATTGTGATTAAGTGATACAATCATTTGAAAAAGATGTATTACCGCGTTACTTTGGTTTCCGATCTATGCCCCGAAATGATCTCATTGAAAATAATTCATCACCACTATTAAAAAGTTTGTACGCCGATCTCAGTGATAAGCTCTTTTCGATTTGCGATTGGACATATGCGCGTCATCAAAAGAGCTCAAATAACGCATATCAAAGAAAGTCTTTCTCTGGACAGAAAAAAGTAGCGTTATGTAAACCATTTACTATTTGTACAACAAATGGACACGTAGTAGATATGTTAGGGCCGTATCACGCCAACATGAATGACGCCACTATAATGAAAGACATTATCAATACTTCTAACGGTATTTGCAATTTATTGGAACCTGGTGATGTTTTTATTGTTGATCGAGGATTTCGTGACGTTCAGGCGCACTTGGAAGAAAAAGGTTATCAAGTGTTGATGCCGGCATTAGAAGGCAAACGAAATCGTTTAACAGCTACTGAATCTAATGCCTCAAGATATGTCATAAAAATTCGTTGGGTCGTCGAAGCAACACATGGAATGCTGAAACAAAAATATCATCTACTCGACCAAAAATTCGAAAACAAAATGTTGCCCAGAGTCAGTAGTTTTTATAGAATCGCGTTATTTCTTCACAATCAGTTCAACAAACGTGTTACTTCTAATGTAGAGAATTCAGATTTAATTGTTGAAATGATCAAATCTCGAAATCACATTGATAATACATTTGCTGATGAAGTAGATAAAAATGGTTGGCAGCGAAAAAAACTTCCATTTGAGACAATTCTATCCTGTGATTTAATGGATTTTCCAGGAATGACCGAAAAAGACTTGAAACTTTTATTTACGGGTTCTTATCAATATAAACAAGCAATATCATACTAAGCAGAGATGATGACTGAATCAGATAACATAATTATTCAGTTTGTCAGAGATAAAACCAATATATTGAAGGCTCAAGTACGATCTCGTCATATTGGAAGAAAGGTTTACAGATGTTTTGTTGAATATCAACCAAATACAATTCGATGGAGTGGAATATCAAGATATTGCTGTGAATGTGCTGCACACGTTGCTGCAATAATTTTTTACTTAGCGCACCGACGATATTTGGCTAAAATACCTAGACCAGCTTCGATATTTAATACGTTATTCAATAAAGACAATATTACTACCGTGATTGATGAAGATAGCGAGGAGGACTAGTCACGGGTTCATAAAAAGACTTTTATCATCTACAGACTGATATAATTAATATATTTTAATATAGTTTATAATTAACGATTAAACGAACTTACCTAAGTGAAGTTCAATCGTGATTGTATGAGCGCCTCTTTCGAAGAGATCAAATTGTAGTACCCCTCACTTGCCTCATTTGTCACCACAAGTTTTAAAGCAAACTTTTTTCCTGGGTTGCTATGCAACCCATATCCTGCTCCGTTGTTTATTCTCATTTCTTTAAAGTTCTATTTTCTAAGCCGTAACTGATATATTTTGGGTATCTCATACGAGATTAATGGGTGGGCGGGACTGATCTCTTCGGAAGAGGCGCTCATACAATCACGATTGAACTTCACTTAGGTAAGTTCGTTTAATCGTTAATAGTATTTTGCGCCTCTTCCTTCAGAGATCAAATTGTAGCTGTTTAAAGCGAGTTACGGCTGTTGAGAAAATTGTTATATTTATTTTTTTAAACATTTTAAAATTTTCATAACATTTCAAACCAAAAACGCAATAATGCAATAATACGCATGTAATTTTTCGCCCTGCATATTTTAAGAATCAAATAAGGTCACAAACAGAAAGCCTTAATCTCTATTACCGAGAATACCTTCAGCAAATTGGACTTCATTTGACAAAACCTCTCGGTCGTAGAATCGACCGAAGGTTGCAGACTCCTGCGTCCAACCCGCCGTTTTTTGAATTAAATCGACGCTTACGCCAGCCCGTTTTGCTGCTGAGGTGGCGGCGTGACGCGTACTATACGCGGAAAAAACATTAATCTCGACGCCGCTTATGGACAAAATCTTCTTTACCCAGCGGGATAACGTCTGAGACGTAACCGCCTTATGCGGTTTTTTGAAAGAAATGAAAAGACTTAAAATCGCGTTACGTAGATCTTTTGTTTTTTCCAAGTAACTTTCGAGAGCTGACGCTAGACATATTGACCTATCCTCTGTGAAAAACGGTAAGCGCAATACCGGTCGCTTTTTATTTGGAGCCGAAGTTTTTATTCGGTCCGGAATTCTTAACTCGTACGATTTTTCGTCGACTTTTCGGATATTACGAATATCTATTAACGAAAAAGTGTGCAGCCGATGGCCTATCATTAACGCTAGTAGCGTTACTAGTTTCATAGAGAGTCGCTCTAACGATAGTTCTTCATTTGAACCCCAGCTTGAAAGTAATCGTAACACAATTGGTGGGTCCCACGTCGAATCATACCGTGGCGCAGAAGGCCTTAATTTTGAAACCCCCTTAAAAAATCGTGTTATCCTGTCATCTTCACCTAAACTCGAACCAAGAATACGTGAAAGCGCTGATCGATAACAATTGAGCGACCCATATGACGCGTTGTTTTTGAATTCTCTTGTAAGGAACGATAGAACGTCCACTGGCGAGCCCCTCAACGGATCTAGACTGGTGGTTGCACAGAAACGCCACCACTTTTTTAACCCACAATCATACTGCCGGATCGTTGCATCTGTTAAAGACGCAATAAGAATGTCGATTGACTCCGTTGGGGCTTGTCTCAAGATGAACGCTTCCCTGATAGCCTGCCGGCAACCAATGTAAGTTGCTTCGACAGCGGGTGAGGGTCCCTGTTGGAAGAACGCAACAGATTAACGTTTGGTTTGAAATAAACAAGATCACCAATCAATAACGAAGAGAAAAAGGGGAACCAAGGTTGACTTTCCCAATATGGAACAACCACGATTCCTTCTGCGCGGTCCTGGCAAATTTTTCGCAAAACTCTCGAAATAATTGAGAATGGCGGAAAAGCGTAAAAAAACCATTGATTCCATTCTACGGTAAATGCATCAATCGCGAATGACTCGGGGTTCCGACCCCATGAAATATAATGCTTGCATTTCGTATTTGTTCGCGAGGCAAACAGGTTAATTCTTGGCTCACCCAACACCTTTACTATTTTTTGAAACGCATAATCCGCAAGTTCGAATTCTGTTTCGGGCTGTAATTTGCGTGACTCGTAATCTGCTTCTATATTTTTTTCCGATGCGATATATCCCGCAACGATCCAAATATCCCTGACCCCGCACCAATCCCAAATTTGTTTCGTTATATCGCTAAGATTATCGAACCGGCTGTCTCGCATACGATTTATGTAAGCTATCGCGGTGGTGTTGTCGATACGAAGAAGCACGTTGCATTGTTTCTTGTGGCTTAAAAAAACATTTAAGTCCGAAAAATGCGGCCACCAACTCGAGATGATTGATGTGGAACTTTAAATCATACGTGCTCCAGTGTCCGTTTGCACGTTGCCCCTCGCAAGCTGCTCCCCATCCTGTACGCAAAGCGTCGGTAAAAATCTCGTAATCGAATACTGGCTCATTCAGCGAGGCACTGGCTGAGGCTATATTTACCGTCCACCAATAGATATCTTGTTCTAATTCCTCCGGAATGACCATGGTCATGTCATAATTATTATTATTTGCTTCGAGCGCTAATAATCTGACTTTTTCGAACCGTCTCATATGTATCATGCCATATTTCATTGCTGGACAGCACGAGCCGAGAGTACCGATCCAAGATGCGAACTCGCGAATCGAGCACTTTTTCATTTTCCTAAATTTCTTCAATAGATCAAGAGATCTTTTGGTTTTTTCCTCTGGCAACTCGATTGTCATTTTTTCCGAGTCGAAAATAAGCCCTAGATATTTGCATCGTTTTCTGGGAATCTTACAAAATTTTTTCTGATTGATTATGAACCCGAGTTCTTCTAAAATAGCTGTCGTAGCTTAAAAGTTTTTTGCACACTCTTTGTATGATTTCCCGATAAGCAAAATATCATCTAAATAGAAAACGGATCTAAACCCTTGTTTTCTTAAATATGCTGCCACTGGTTTGAGTATTTTCGTAAATACGAAAGATGCGACATTTAAACCGAACGGTAAGCAATTAAATTCGTAATATACACCGCTGTATTGGAAACGTAAAATCTTTCGAGAACTCTTGGCGATTGATACGAGGTAATACGCGTCCTTTATATCGTTTGATGCCATAAAACAATTAGGCTCAATTAGCGACTTCGCCACGCGCCAATCTTCTATCTTAAAATGTTCCGCCTTTATGAATTCATTAAGTTTTTTCAAGTTTAAAATGAATCGTTGCGTACCGTCGGATTTTGGCACCAGAAAAACATTTGATAAAAACTGGTCGGATGACGGAGTAACCGTCTGTATCGCGCCCTTTTCTAATAACTTTCTGATTTCGCTCTCGATTGCCAATTTCTCGTTATTTGACCAATTTGTTTTTTCCCCGATTTGGACCTGCACAGGAAGCGATGTGAAGGGTATTTTTAACCCTCTAATCCATTCATTAATCTCGCGATCAGCCGATACTTTTGCCCATGCTCGATGAAAAAACTGTAATCGACCCGCAGATTTACGTACGTTGGGAATTAACGGCGTCTGTCCGGGAACCGCGTCTTTCGAGGATACGTTTTCTTCGGTCTCGAGCCGAACTTGTTGTTCGTCGGTATCTTTGGCCTGCTCGACGTCCAATTCCTCTTGCGCATTAACTGTCACTTCGCCGGCGGGCCCCTCTGGTTTTTTGAATTCTTGAATTTTGATGGTTTTTCCCGTTGGATAAGGTCCTTTGATGCACGCTCAATCGTCTTTACAGTCTTTATTTTTTCTTCCAGATTTTCCCCGAACAGGAAACCGTCGACTGTCGAGCCCGTCACGATTTCTCTGACGGATAAATTGAGATTCGCGAGGATTAAACTCTTGCGAATTTCTGATTCCTCCCTCTGGAGAAAAGCCAGGAGTCTCCCTATGTCGCTCTCAATTTCGAGTCGTTCGAGTTTATCTGGACTGTCCGATTTTAAAGTAATCGAGATAGCTTTTCCGTTGGCTGCCATGCAGGCAGCGATGCGCTCTTGTTTTTCCGTAATACGCTTGTCTCTTGTTTTGACATTCTCCTGTATTGCAGCAATAACCTTCGAATTTAGCACTGGGGCAGCTATGAATCCGCAATTTTCGGGAATATTATATTTTTTCACTAGGTTTTTGTTTTCCTCGTTAGAAATCCCTTTTTTAAAGATCTCTTTCCAACGAATGACAATATCCTTGTGCAATGCAGAGGCCTTTTTCTGGTCCGGTTCCAAACGCGGTCCAATAACGTTTAATACGTCCTCTCCAAGGTCAACTTCATGATCAGGCTGGTTTCCATTGTCCGTTGCGGTCACGCTCGCGTGTTGTTCCCTGTCGACCGCGGCTGTTGTTTCGGCCCCCAGTGCGCCCGCTGGCAACTGCTCGGTATCGATTTCCACCTCGTCATTTTCCTGAGTCCGTATAGGAATTTCCTCTCGCTCTTCCTCCGACTCCTGCGGAAGTTGTTGTGAGCCCTGGCCAATTTCACGCGAGTGACTCCGCTCTGAGCGACGGGAATGACCCGAGCGACTACGCCGTGAGCGACTCCGCTCTGAGCGACGAGAATGACCCGAGCGACGAGAATGACCCGAGCGCCGAGAATGATCCGAGCGACTACGCTCTGAGCGAGGAGAATTACCTGAGCGGCTACGCTCTGAGCGACGAGTGTGACGCGAAGATCTTCTCGAACGTCGTGATCGACTGATGTCCTTTCGTGAGCGATTTTCAGGAGACCGGCCGCGACGATCTGACCTTCGTCTGCGTTCGCCGTTTCTCCTGTGACGGGTTCGAGAGCGATCCCGACGATGTGGCGAACTCGATCTATAACCTGAAAGGTAAACGGGCAAATTGCCAATACTTGCCTTACATCGTCTTTAAATTGTTCAATCTTTCATTAAAAGGAAAAATTTCATTTCCGAGGGTCAGACCCAAGAAACTGAACAATGCATGCTGCATTCCTTCGTCAGACGAAGGCGTGCGCCCCGGTCAGACCGAAGACACGCGGCCGAGCAATCAAATCGCTGGCATAGCAACAAGGTGTCGAGACCAACAAATCTTTGTTAGTAATTTATCTTTCAGAAAGAGTCAATTTTCGTGGTGGTCATTTTCGCCCCGTAAGGGGCCATACTTAAATTACGTAACAAACGTAAGGGAGGGGAGTGGTCAGATTCGATTGTTACACTTTGTTACGATACGGGGGAGGGGGTCTTTTGATGCTTGTACGTAATTTTTTGAATTGAATGTAAAATTTTTTGATAATTAATATATATTTTAAGTAGAAATAATATAATACAATAGTTTATAAGAAAAGAATATTTTAAGTTTTTTATCTTAAATTAATAATATAATTGAATAATTAATAATTAATAATTAATTAATAATTGATAAATAAAAGAATAATGAAAAATACAAATGATTTTAATAAAATTTTATGCTATTTCGTTATTTGATTCCGAAAAATTACGTACAATTTGGGACGGGGGGAGGGGGGGTTGACATTTTGTTATGATCTGATACACAGGGGGGGTAGGGGTTGAAAAGTTCTTCAAATTCCGTTACGTAATTTAAGTACGGCCCCTAAGCACAGATTAAGTTCTTCTCCACTTACGTTTTCTATTTTTCCTGTTAATATTTGTCACCATTCCTCTTAGTCTCTCAGCGAAGACCTTCTTTTTTTTTCCCTTGACGGTGAATGATCGTGATTCCTCTTCTTTCCCATTTCTTTTTGACTTTTTGCGTTTTTATTAATATTTCGCCTGTGACGACGTTGACACAAAGCGAAAGAATGAGAATAAACAACGGAGCAGGATATGGGTTGCATAGCAACCCAAGAAAAAAGCTTGCTTTAAAACTTGTGGCGACAAATGAGGCAAGTGAGGGGTACTACAATTTGATCTCTGAGGGAAGAGGCGCAAAATACAATTAAATATCAATATTGTAGTCATTAAATAAAGAACAATTGATTTCTTACGAGTGTTTCTGATGTTTCGTGTTGTTTGCACTAGTACAGTAATCGAATGAGCTCCGTTTTCTGTGATTTCAAGGGTGAAAATATTTGAGAAAATCGATTTTTTAATGAAAAATCGAATTTTTACTGATTTCAATATGTCGTACCGTTTTTAAAAATTCGAAACAGTCATAATTTTATCGAAAATTGAATGAGGAATTCAAAAAAAATAGTTTCATAATTGTACCGTAATCGTAACATGGTTAAAAATTAAAATTAAAGAAAAAAGCTAGTTTTTTTCAAGGATCCTATGAACCGATATAGCTCTGATTTCATTTCCCAGAAGCTACTATCACCCCCCAAAACATATTCGGTATCCAGATCAATCGATTCATAAGTTTCTGAGAATAACAATTTTTCCTGATTTTCAGTATTTTTCGATTTATTCAGAAACAGTAATGGATAGAGATCTGAAACTTGCAGAATAAAAGTACCTCGATAGTACCAACATTCCCTGAAATAATGAGCCTGATACCCTTCTGGGGCCGATTCGATATACTTGTCGGCCTACGGCCTTTAGATTTGCGAACTGTTTTGTCACTTTGTTAAGTTTTGACTTCCGGTTAATAACGGTTTTCAAGTCGTGAATATTTTTTAAGAACAGATCGATTCGCTGTTTTAATTCTGCTTTGTTTAAAGTTATCCTCATGAGAGCTGAAGGTGTAAGACTATCTTTCTGACCTGAAATTCCGACTTTTATAGCCGTATTCCTCTCACGAGGCACACAGAGTCCTTGAAAAACTTCTAGAAGCTACCGAAGCTAACCCATTTTGTACAGACGGTGGACCTGGTTAGATGTTACAGATTTACGTTAGAACCTTCCAGAATTCAACTTCGCACCGCAACCCGTTGTCGGCAGGCCACTCACCGTCAAGTCGAAACTTAACGGACGATTCCGAGTATTGTTTTCGTCCGGCGATTCCGAGAATCGTTTGTCGACATGTAGTTCGTTCAAAGTCAGAGCGGGTCTTGCAGAATTCAACGTCGCACCGGAATCCTTTGACCGCATGCCGCTCAACGTTGAGTTGAAACACGTCGGACGAATTGTTTGTCAGCCTAGATTCGTTCAAAGCCGTTGCATGAGCCTCCCAACGTCGTACCTTCGCCCTCGAAACCTCTCGATCACCGGAGAATCTTCTCGATCCTTCTGGAAGCTCTCAAAACCTGACACATGCCACGATTCTCGGGCGAACGTTCGAGGATCCACGGGGTCCGCTTAAACATGATTTTCTTCACTGACAAAGAGCACAGTTTACCCCACAAGGGGTAATACCACGCCAATTTGAGCCATTTTTTACCAACGATCATGGTCATTTAGAGGATTTTTTACCGACGATCATGGTCATTTGGAAGATTTTTTACCAACGATCATGGCCGTTTGGGAGATTTTCTTATCGACGAGCGGTCGGTAGAGCACGTTTTATCTTACGAGAGTGGGGGTAACCTTCAAGGGTTTGCGTCTGGGATGCACGGATAGGCGGCTTGGTCGGTAAGGAAAGTGTTTGTATCCAGAACCGGCCTTGTATTGCTACGACTGTCTTACTCGTTTGAAGTTTCTAAAGTCCTACCGCAGCGATTAACTCGAAGGAATTCCAAAAAATTCAATTTGGCAAGACTTCTGGTCACTCTTCAAGGGTTCCTGTTAGAGCGCGATGCCATCTCGCATGTGACTTGTACGTCGTCATCAGATATAGATCACCTGATAGAAGTCCTCTTTACATCTCTCTTAGATGTACTTAATATTCACGCTCCTTTAATAGTCCGATCAATTTAGACATTTCAAATTACAAAAATTTCGACAGAGCTGAATTTTGGTAGAGACCTTGGGTTTACCATTACAAAGAAAAAGAAAAAAGACCCCATCGATACCATGTGTGCTAAGAGGGTTATTCAAGGTTAAAGGTTAAAATTTTCGGTTTTTTTGATTTTTCTCGTTAACAGTTAATTTTATCAAAAAAATTGTTCAGACCAAAATTGTAGATCATAAAATTATTCACAAAAATGGTCTCAATACTTTTTTTCCGAAGAATTATCATTTCTGAGATATCGCGATTCTGAAAGTCGAACGAGTTACATTCTATGTAATATGCATGCATATGTCACGGATATACATGGTATATGTAAAATATACAATGTATACATGGTATATATACATAGTCTACATATACTATATATATAGTACACATATAGTATATTTACTGATATACATAGTATATATACGGATATATATTTAAGTTATAAGCGTGACTCTTATAACTTAAAAGGGTTGCGGAAATAATAATTCCTGAGTCTCAACGACTTGGGTCGATGTAGAAACGATACTAAAACATTATATTAACACCAATCACAAATAATTACATAAATAATAACAAAAATAATTATAACACTTATAGTCACCTAAATCAACAACAATGTCGGTTTTGACGATCGGGATTGTAGGCTTAGTTGACAATGATGAAAAGAATAATTTACAATATAATTTACAATACTAGGGGCTTCGCCCCTGCGCGCTTCGCGCGCCAACCCCATCTCGGTGCTACGCGCCTCGTTGTTCGGCGCTTCGCGCCTCACTATTTCCTTACGCATCGTCTAGCAGACAGGCGAATTCCTTCATGTTGATTTGATGACAGGTCTGCACTTGCTGTCCACTTCAATTCCTTCTGTGCTTACTTTTCTTTTTTTCATCAATCTAAGCTTCCATTCGTTGGTTGAAAATTGGTGTTTCTTCTCTATTGATATCGATCTATCTCCTTGACTTGCTGAATTATTTTTGCTACCGCTCTGCCCGTTATTTTCCAAAATCACCTTCTTCATATTATTTTTTTCTCCATATTTGTGTTGCTGTTCACTCCGCAAAACACTTCTTTCTCTTGTGGCTAACATAGATCCTGGTGGTCCTCTTGCCTGGTTATAGGAATATTTGTTTATTATTATTCTCTGGCTTGTTTGATTATTCGCACTTACAATTTTATTTTCCTTTTTCTTTTGTGATACGTCCGACCATCCACCGTCTCCATCGCCTTGTCTGCTGGTTGAAACTCCTCCTTTCTGTTCGTTGGTTGAAAAGCCAGTACGATATTTTTTGTTCGCTTCCCTATATTTTCGCTGCTGTTCTCGTCGTCTAATTTTTCGCTCTTCTATGTCCATCACACTGGTTGGTCGTCCTCTTGATTTATTTTCCAAATCAATAATCATAATCGATTCTTCTAATTCTTCGACACCCTTCGTTGAATTATTTTTACTACCGCTCTGCCGGTTATTCTCCAAAATCACCTTCTTTATATTATTCTTTTCTCTATATTTGTGTTGCTGTTCACTCCGCAAAACACCTCTTTCTCTTGTGGTCAACATCGATCCTGGTCGTCCTCTTACCTGGTTATACGAATATTTGATGGATATTATTCTATGGCTTATTTGGTTCTTCGCACTTACAATTTTATTTTCCTCTTTCTTTTGTGATACTTCCGACCATCCACCATCTTCATCGCCTTGTCTGCTGCTTGAAACTCCTCCTTTCTCCATTTTCATCGTAAATCCTGGCTGTCCCTTTGACTGTTTGGTGATATATTTACATTTAATATTATTTGATTTTTACTTTTTATACTTATTACTCACTATCTGAATTTTATTTTGGTTCTGCAAGACATCAAAGCGTCCACTGTCTCCGTCGCCGGTGAAGAGTAGCGAGAATTGTGTTTCATTTTGTGATCCGATCCGGTGTGGATGAATCTGTTCTTCGCGATACACGATTAAACACATCTTAAAAATGTCCGCAGCTGCATATATTGCATTTTCATTCATATGTGATTTGTAATCACCAGGTGACCTAATCACAGCACCGTTTGACTCATTACCTGTAATAAAACCCGCAAATGTAGACCAATTATCCACTATATTTGAAACGATACTCAGTCTCACCTCTGCGTGTCGATCTTGAGTGCCGTATACACAATACGCCAATGCGCGAAAAAGACAATTCCCGTCGGGAATCATCTTGATAATTTTTGTTTGCATGGTCATTTTTTGCGCGTCAGAAACAGATACCTATAAAGATATTTGTCAAAGACTGTCATAAACAGCCGATGACAGCTGTCAAAGGGTTTGCTAGATGCTTTTTGTTTTGTTTTCGGGATCTCACCCCACCGCCAACTTCATGCGTATACTATTGTTATTATAATCTTTTTTTACTATTGTTATTATAATCTTTTTTTTACTATTGTTATCATAATCTTTTTCTACGTTCATTTGTTTGAAACTTTTTTATTAGATAGAGAGATATTTTACAGAGCATTCACTATGACGCTAGTGGATGTCTCGAGCGCCTGTCAATCACTCCCCTCTCTCCCGAGGCGATGATTCCGCGATGGTCACTCTTGGTTATCCTTTCCGTAACCCGTTCAGCGTGTTTGTTGTTTTTCATGGATAAGTTTGGGTAAACAGGCCACAAACTTACATATATATAGTATATGTATGTATTAGACCGCCTCAAAAAAAAAAATTTTTTTATTCGATCTGCAGCTTCATGCAATCATAGTTCATAACATAATATTGAACCTCGTGAGAGGGAATCGCCGTGCGATTTTTTAAAGAGGTGTCGCATCGAAATTTTGTAATTCCTATTTGATTAACACGTAAGAAATCTAATTCTGACGGGTGGAGAGAGATAATAATTTTTCTATGCAACGAACGGAACTCTTATAGTAGCGCTTGACAGTTTATATTATTACATAAATTTATGAAATTTAAAAATTTAATTAATTTTATAAAGCATTTTTACTTATATTAAATGTCCAACTATATATATCCTACTTGATCGACATACATACATATATACTATATATTGTAACGTGGCATTTCTTGCATGCATGCCCGCTACAAGGTGCTCCCTAAACCTTGGGCGGAACCCAGGGATAAGGGCTTCAGGGATCGGGTCGCGAAATGATAATAGAAGAGCGCCAGAATTGGAGTCACGCATCCGAGCTTCGACAGGGACGCAATAGCGAATCACGGTGGCGATATTGCAGGATTTTGTTTTTTTTTTCATTTTTGAGTACACTGGCCACAGGCCAGCGACCTACTCCGGTGCCGAGGATATTTCGAGGCGAGGCGAAACCGCGACGATCTTGCGGGAAGGATGCCGAGGCTGCGGAGGGGGAGCAAACGCAGATCCCTGCAGTGCGGGAATCAAAGGCGGATGCGAATCCCGATGGCGCCAACGCGCCGCAGCTTCCCCGCTCACCCCGCCGGCTCCTGACCAAAGCAACCGCGAGACACCGGCTAGCGACGAGGGAGCACCACCCCACCCAACCCCGGGACACCGTAGAGCTGCGCGGAAGACGACATCGCGATCTAGCGTTAAGTTCTGCGCCGCGAAGCGACGACAGGTGCGCATCAAGTTGCCCAATCTCCGAAATCGATAATGGATCGATTGTTGCGCATTCTTAAGGTTATGACGTGACGAAGAGATTAGCGTGACAAGATCGGAGTTACGGCCGATCGGCCATCGAAAAGACACTCGAGTTATGGCGACCAACCGAGGTTGTAGTCTGTTTGCGAATTAGAGTAAGATTCGTGTTTCTAGTTTGTCGATACAAATTTGTGGTTGCGAGGAATATTTGGCTGGCGCGAATTACGAGGGAGTTGGGACATTCGTGCATTGGATGTGGAGCGGTAAGCGCTGTTAATATTCTCGCGGAAGAATTTCGAGAGGCAATAAATATCGGCTTGTCGAGGAACGGATAGCCATCGAGGATTTGCGTTATCGAAAGTGCTCGAAATTCTTTGGCCGATACCTCTGCTTGGTGATCGTAACCTGAGTTGTGCGTAAGAAAGTAGAGTCACGGGTTTGAGTCGAGACACCATTGGTTGAAATTGATTGCAACCAAATTCCGTTGCACGGGGTCACGTCGAATCAATTAAGATAAAGTGTCATTTCTCGTGTAGGTTGCGAATCGTCAAAGGGGGAGCGTTCGAACTCGCGAACCGCGTTACGACATCGCGGAAGAAGTTGAACTCGGATGCGTGGTAATGAGTTGGCCAAAAGTAGGAATAAGAAAATAGGAATTAAGGTAATAATTAAGATTGAGACCCACGCGGCCCGTGCGACCAGATATAGTTTGTTTCTCTGCCCTCGAGCTTAGTAGTCAAGGTGATGATTAGCGCGATACCGTAGAGGACGATCGCGGTCAGCGCGGCGGGTCAAATTCTGTTTCGGATTTTGAGTTATTGTTTATTGTTAAGACTGCGACTAGCGCTCGTAGGCAGTCGAAGTTATCTAGATTTAGTCATTTTTTTTCTCTTGCTATTATATTATTTTTTTTTGGTTAAATCTAAGTATTTGAGTTTGAATCGCGAAGAGCGAATGGTGAATTATTACTTCTGTTGTTTTGCGCTTTGAATCGCGAAGAGCGACTGTTGAATTATCATTTCTCCGGTTTGTATTTTGAGTCGCAAAGAGCGACGTTTGAATTATTAATTTTTTTAATCATTTTTCTTTCGTATTATCGTTGACTGGAAATATATTATTTTGATTCTATCATAGCTTGGTGAAATAACGGGTTGGTGTTGCGTATCTCACGCTCTCTCTACCCAAAAATTATCCCTCCCCTATCCGTGGTACTGAGCTACCGAGCATATTGTCGCGGCATAGCGCATTAACGATTTCGAGGAGTGCTGATCACGCCAGGCGCCCAACAACCTTTCGCGATATTTTCAGATCCAGGGTACATCGTGGACGACAAATTATTGTGCATGCAGTAAGTTCTTGGTCATCTTCTCCGAGTGGCTGAGGTGAGGGAAAAATCCACGTCACAATACATACTATAATATATACTATATATGTATATGTATATAGTCGTATAAGAGAAAAAATGTAATTTTAACATTGACAAACTGACTCAAAAATAAGTAAACAGAATATTGTGACTTTTACTTGTTAGGTAAACAACCAAATAAAAGTCAGGGGGGGGCAATGTGAGGTCAGATAGTACGGTGACATGCCAGACGCGGCTTTCGGGACGACGATGATGTGGGGGACGGCATTCGCCGTAACGCGGGAAAGACTCTACGAGAAGACGCCGAAGGAACAACATTGATTCAATACCTCGTAGTCCTTATTTCTATTATTCTTGGACGATTTTTACAAATAAGGAAGAGTGAAAAGCCATCCACGAAAGTGAAAACTGCTAAACCGACTTCAACATGGATAAACAGAACCACAGCTAAGTAAAACAAAAATAACAATAAACAATCGGTGGTTTGAAGAAGAATAACATTCATAGACGCATTGGGATAAAAAGAAAAACAAAACATTTTGCAGTGAACATTTAACGCATGAAAGGACGTGTGTGAACCTAGCATCTCATGTGCTGACATTTCATAAAAACATGGTTGTTCCTGTAGCATTCCTGAGAGTTCTATAGTTCCTAATAGTTTTTATCAATAGTTCTAGTGAATTAATACTTGAAAACTAATTTTAGGAGAATGAAATGCTAGCGGCCGGAACCTAGCATTTCATAAGTTAAAATAACGATTTCTATATACCACAAACGAAATCAAACAAATTTTACGAGAGTTCTTTATCATTTTCGAATGATTGGTAAATACGTCTTACATTTTCCACTGTTTTAAGCGATGTTTTACCACGAATAAACCAAACCAGACCCAAAAAAATGACATACTGGCGCATATTCCAATCCAAAAGGTGAGCACGGAAGATATTATGGTGGCATTTGCTTTTTCCAACTACGAGGCGAAGATTTTCGGCCTCCTGAATTATTTATGTCAGTTGTTTACGACAAATAAACCGAAGAAGACCCGAAAGTGAAATGCTGGTTCGTATTTCAACCCAAGAAGAAAGAACGGACGATATCATCGAAGTACTCGCTTTTTCCAACTACGAGGCGAAGAGTTCCGGCCTTTATTTCAACTTCCCGTTTTTCTGTTTACAGCGAAAAAAGGAAGTTATTGTGATCACCCCGAAAATGAAAAGTTGAGTTTTCAACGAATCTCCACGTTTTGAGATCTACAAAATCATCTCCGACCATTTTCAGATGGACGCTGTGTGTGTGTGTATGTATGTATGTATTGTGACGTGGATTTTTCTGCACCTCGATCACTCGGAGAAAATGACCGAGAACTTACCTCGTACACAATAAATCGGCGTCCACGATGTACCCTGGACCTAAAACAATACCGCGAGATTTGTTGGGCGCCTGACGTGATTAACACGCCTCGAAATCGGTAATGCGAAATATCGTGACCATATACTCGATAGCTCAGTACCGCGGAGAGGGGAGGGGTAAATTTTGGGTAGAGAGAGATGTAACACAAGTAAGCCAACGCGTGATGTGGCTAAATTACTATAAAATTCCAATGGTATATTTCTCATCAGCGATATTACAAAAACAAAAAGAAATAAAAATAAAAATAAAAAGAATGATAATACGACCACGCGAGTCGTCCTTCGCGATTCCAAATACAATGTTAACTTTTATCTAAACTAAATAAGAGAGGGAGAAATACCAAAATAAAAAAAAATAACACAAAAAGGTGAATAAATCTAGGAGACCTCTACGGCCTACGTGCGCTAGTCGCCGTCTTAATAATACCCTAATTCGTAAAAACCAAAAACAAAATCGGACTCGATGCGCTGCTCGCGACCGTCCTTTACAAAATGGCGCTGATCGCCAACTTAGTACTAACTGGTACTGCAAACAAAAAGGGAAAAAAAAATAACTAAACTGAGGCGGGGCTCGTCGCAACACCCGCGATCCTCTTCTAAAAACGCATAGTTTTATCAGCGCGCACCCGAGCTTCACTGTCTCGGCGACGGCGGGACGCAGTCGCGAATTCGAATGCTCCCCGCGACTGCTCGCGACCTACACGAGAACGGAGGGTGTATCGGATAAAGTAAAATGACCCCGTGTAACGGATTTCAATTACACTCAAACTCGAGGCAATAATGTCTCGGCTCAACCCGTGACTCGACTTGATCTCCTGGATCCCCCGAAATTAACGCTACTCCCTTACGCGCAACTCAGGCTACGGTCACCAAGCAAAAGAATCGACAAACGAATTTCGAGTACTTTTCGACACGCCAACTCCAAAATGGCGATCCTTTATCTGATCAGCCTTTACTCAATTACTCTCGAAATTCGATCGCGAGAATATCAGCAGCGCTTACCGCTCCACATCCAGTGGACGAACTCCCCTACACCCTCGTGACGGTTCATCGTCCTCCTCCTCGCAACGAAACAATGTCTCACGGGCACAAAACCACCGCAAACTCTAACTCAAAAAAAAACAACTCGACTGCCTTGTTCCCTCGCCAGAACTAGAGTGATCTCGGATGGTCGCAACGCCGATCTCGTCGCGCTAATTTTTCGTGACGTCATCACCCTAAGAATGCGCAACAATCGATCGATCATCGATTTTGGGAATTGCGCAACTTGCCGCGCACCTGTCGTCTCTACGCGGCGCAGAACTTAAGGCTAGATCGCGATGTCGTCTCCCGCGCAGCTCTACGTAGTCCTGGGGTTGGGCGGGGTGGTGCTCCCTCGTCGCTAGCTGGTACCTCGCGGTTGCCTTGGTTGGGCGTAAGCGGGGCGAGCGGGGAGGCTGCGGCGCGCCGGCCGCCAGCGGGAATCGCGTCCGCCTTGGATTCCCGCGCTGCAGGGATCTGCGTTGCCTCCCCCTCCGCAGCCTCGGCGTCCTTCCCGCGAGATCTTCGTGGTTTCTCCTTGCCTCGAAAGATGTTCGGTGTCGGAGTTGGTCACTGGAGGGTAGCCGGTGCACTCAAAAAAAATAAAAAAAACAAAAGCCTGAAATATCTGAGTCGCAATACTCTATTTCGTCCCTGTCGAAGCTCGGGTGCGTGACTCCAGTTCTGGCGCTCTCTAAGATTATTCCGCGACTCGATTTTCTAGACCCTGATTCCGGGATCTCGCCCAGGGTTCAGGGAGTCTCTTGTAACGGGCAGGCCTAACCGAACTGCCACGTTACAGTATATACCGGGACAATCTCTTGAAACTATACATAAAATGCGCATGCGCCAAATAAGTCAATCTTATTGGTCGGTGAAATCGCCTCGCGACGATGTTTTCGTCTGCTGAGGAGGGGATCAACGTACACAAAATGAGACAAGACTCAAGAGCTGTAAATCTCGCGTACATAAAATCGTGGATTGAGGTTATGTTGCTGTTATTTTTACGTAGCGTGAATTGT
Source organism: Neodiprion lecontei (assembly GCF_021901455.1). Taxonomy (NCBI): domain Eukaryota; kingdom Metazoa; phylum Arthropoda; class Insecta; order Hymenoptera; family Diprionidae; genus Neodiprion; species Neodiprion lecontei. The sequence goes on along the minus strand of NC_060262.1, from coordinate 11,678,757 downwards.
TTAAGAATACTATCGTTCAGCAATACCGTGGTCGATATCGGAAAATATTCAACGGACGCAAATATCAAATGATACAGAAATTGGATGTTATTTATTAAAAGAAAAAATCTGAAATTCAATGTGAAATGTCACTAACAAGTGGGAGTCTGGACAAACAGAGGTAGGTAAGTAAAAGCAATGTTTATTGTGAACAGATTCTTTATTTACATAAAATTGAAAATGCGTCTCATTAACGATTTATGTTTAGTGCATTTTATTGGAAATTAGTTGTATCCAAAAATACCAAAAGATCCAGTCTGATAATAATAGCTTCTAATATTTTCAGGTACAAAATAATTCATTGTCAAAGTGGGACTAAATTTGTCAGGCATGGAAGCATGTAGGTAAATTTCTAATCACGTGATCTTTGACAATTACACTATTTTAACATGGATTCAATGATAAAAATCGTTTTTTTTTCTCAGCAGGCTCGAAGTTTAAACTTTGATTAACACGAGGAAAATTATGCCTTACCTGATGGTCAAAACGTTTAGGTGGCAAGGATCCTGGTTTTTCGAGCGCTGCAATCATTATAACCATCGAACCTGGTTGTTCCGTCAGACATCAGGTGCCAGAGTGAATTTCATCAGACCATCGCCACCTTCTTAACATCAGTTGAGGCAAAATTGCAGAGCGGGATATACTACAGATCATAATCGCTGAATATCCCATCATTTCACTTTGATCGAGCCAATAGCGATAAGTTTGTTACTTAACCGTTGCCGCCAATTGGTTCTACCAAGGAATCATTCTGTGCACCATTGTAATTCGCGCTGAAGCGCCGGTTTATTTACATCTTTGTCCTCTGGAATGGACCTGTCAAAACGTGCGTTCTATGTTTTGTATTCTGCCGTTTTCTTAATACGGTCAACGAACGTCGAAGTATCAGTCGCTTCGCATCCGCTCTTCAGGAAGAACAACTGTGAGTGAATGACTATGAATAATGTACAAAGTGATACGGATAGCGAGGGTGAGGATATGTCTAATGATGTGCCAGCTGAAATGCTCGCTGCAGCGAAGGAAATAGCATTAAATTCATTGCCGAACATTTCCAAACAAAAGTACACAAAAGTGTACAACGAATTTAAAAAATGGCGCAGCACAAAGAAGACAACGTCATTCGCCGAAACTGTTTTACTTGTGTATTTTAATGAAATGTCTACGCAGTACGCTCCATCGACACTATGGGCTAGATATTCTATGCTAAAAACTACTATGAAAGCATATGATAATATCGATATCAGTACATATACACAATTGCTAGGATTGCTAAACAAGAACAACTCGGGGTATAAACCCAAAAAATCCAACGTATTCACCACAGCTGATGTGTCCAAATTTTTTAAAGAAGCACCAGATACTCTGTATCTTGTAATGAAGGCATGTATACATACATGTATATTAATTTCTGTATAGCGACACTAGTCGTGAATTGAAAAAATCAAGCTCAGAAGTCTAAAAATTCTTCGAAATTGATTGCGTCACACGTAAAATTCGTTTTGTTATTAGAAAACTTAATATAATCTCTTTTATAGGCGTTACTAGTAATGGAAATTTCCGGTGCTTGTCGAAGGGAAGAACTGTCTAACTTATGTATGGATGACGTAAAATATCATGGTACTTTTTTGTTCGTAACGTTGCAAATAACAAAAACTAAAATTGTGAGAAGATTTACGGTAGTAGGTGAATTTTACAAAATAGTGAAAAAGTATATGGAAAAACGCCCAAACAACTCCAAAACAAACAGATTCTTTTTGACATATAGAGCAGGAAAATGTGTGTTACAGCCTCTTGGCATTAATACGGTTGGAGGCGTACCTCAAAAAATTGCAAAATATCTTCAAATAGAAAATCCTGAACTCTATACGGGTCATACGTTTCGAAGATCGTCTGCTACGATACTAGTTGACGCAGGAGCAGATATAACAGTTTTGAAAAGACACGGCGGGTGGAAATCGAACACAGTCGCAGAAGGATATATTGAAGATTCCATGCAGAACAAAAAAGCAATCGGTCATTGTATTGAAAGTGCTATACCGTCCGGATCAAAGAATTCGAAGCGCTTGAAACTCAACGAAGATACGAGTATAGCAGAAAATGAAGAATCATAAATTTTTGATAATACGTTGTATCCAAATCCGTCTGAAAATGCTCATGTATGTACTGATACCCCAAAAGTAACAGTGATTCCTGAAACTCCTAAAGAGTCGTATGAAAATTGTAGAAACAGACTTGATATTGGAAATAATCAAACAAATCAGGCACCAGAAACCATTAAAAATGTATCTATAACCACATCAGAGTCATTAAAAAATATACCGTTTCATTTTGTAAATTGTAACGTTACGATAAATATTAATAATAATTGAAAATAATAAATAAATCAGATTTTTCTTAATTTAATAAATTTATAACAGTTCTATAATTAGTTTTTTTGGGGCGGGGGGCTTCGCCCCCCCGAACCCCCCCGTCCCAGCGCCCCAACGCTACCGTTCTATACGTTTCAATTATTCAAAATAATTGTAGTGGTCGAACTTTGCGCAACTTAATAGGAAAAATAGTATACGATACTCGTGCGCACGTAGGTAATCCCGAACGACCTACTTTGCGCAGTCGTATCGTCATGTACTATTTTCTTGCCTCATAATTTTCATCAGTTATAACTGACAGGTCCAGCAGTATATGCGGGCTGTACACGAATTGATCCTCCAGAATATTTTTGCACTTTATGCAGGTTCTTCTTGTCACCAAAGCATCATCGATAGCTTCTTGCATCATATGAAATCCGTCGTTCAACAATATATCAACGTTAACAGAGATTGTAACGCAAGGATGACTGTTTTGATAGCCGCAACATGACGAATTTTTTGTACAACTTGGCTGTTGAGCAAAAAGGTAATCGGCCAAGTGGCTAACATTGCAATGAGCATCTAGACGCGTTATTGTCCTAGTGAACAAGATCTTTGCATCTTCAAACAAGTTCAATTCCAACAGAATATTAGCTCTTTCCACGTAATGTTTGGCATTGATTTTCTTCTTTTTCAGCACTGTGAGAGCCAATTGAATGATAGGACTTGAGGATGAGGCAATTTCATAGTGGTAACTCTTGTGACACGCAATACCACTCAAAATTACTTGGAATATCGAATTTAAAGGACATGTTCTAATGACAGAAATGCTTTTCTTTTTGATAGTCATGCAACCTTTCAGAAGACCATTTTGAAACATTGGTAGCTGTGGATTGCGTATGTCCTTAATGTAACCCCATACTGGGCATTTGTCGAGACATGTCTGCTTGTATCTTTTTTTGGGAATGGGTTCTTCATCAGTTATCTTATCCATATGAATTTTTTTAGCTTCATTTCCCCAATTTTCGTTAATATACCACTGCTTAAGGGGTTAGGTGGGTTTCAAACGCTCAAAATAGGTACATTTTTATGAATTTTTTTTTATTTAATCAACAGAATATTTCATTCCATCAATTTAACACATAAAAGATACGTATTTTATAAGTAGTTTGTGAAATTTTCATTGAAAAATATTGAAAATTAAGGCGTGGACACGTCGTCTGCTATGACCCCTCAAAAAAAGTTCTCTCGGCGTAGTCAGGATAACTCATGACAGATTCATCTGAAATGCAAAAAACAAAAATTTTCTGTTAGTAGATGTTTAAAACTCGTGCTTGGACGAAGGAAAAAAAAAAAACAAAAATTACATTTTTGGCGGCGTTGAAAACAAAAAACCCTTATTTTGAGTAAAATTTGCACCCTGCATGGCCTTGAAAAATTACTTGGAATAGAAAAAAAAAAATTCCTTCGTTCAAGCACGAGATAATGTTATTTTGAAGAAGTGTGCAAAATTTGAAAGAGATCGGTTCATAAGTTTTCGAGAAATCGTGACTACCGATTTCAAAAACGTAGTTTCGAGAAAAACGCGATTGAAGATTTCCAGAATAGTAGCCAATAATCGTACTTACACCGTATAATGATGCAAACCCACGATTTGTCCACGTGCCATCACCTGACACGGTAACATCTGTCGTATCTTCAACATTATTTTCATCACACGTTAATTCTTTTTCTTGATTTGCAGCAGACAACCTCCATATACCTGCGTCACGCTTGGTTATAGCCTGATGGGTGAAACATCCAAAGGCTACATCTCTTAGAATATGACTTGGATCGTTTTAAAATTTCAAAGGAATATTCTCAACATATTCAATTATAAGATAAGCAAAAAAAAAATTCGATTTTTTGAAATCTTGAAACCCACCTAACCCCTTAAATTCAATATGCGTGCTGGTCTGGCGGTTTTCATCGATAGTGAATGTTCAAGCATTCCCTACAAGACTGTTCGTAGATTCTATTGCATTTGTGTCCGATCCAACTGTCACTGAATGGTTGACAAGTTGTTGTTTCGAAATAATATGACTCCCATCAATCTCAGATAAGAAATCAGTGCCATGATCTTTATTTTTACTGAAATCAGATTCTTCGAATTCGTTCGCAGAAAAATAAATGTTAGCAGGTAGGTCTGATTTTTTCTTTGATTGCCCTCGGTTCTGGTCGCTAATTGTTATCCTATCGCCCTCGTTTGATGCAAGCTTTACCTTACCATCTAGATGCTCGTTAATATGTTGTAAAACGAATTTATCGGGGCGAGTTGGTAGGATGCCTTTCAACGATCTTTTCATGTCAACAATCTCTGCTTCTATGGCAGAAGATGTAGCAATAATTTGACCCCGTTTGAAGTGAGGTCGCATTACACCGGTCCACAGCGATGCGTAGGGCATAAGTTGTTTTTTGAATTGCTTGGCGAATTCAGGATCGTTGCAACCGTTTATTATACTTCCGCTTTTCGATTGTTCAGCAAGATTTTGTGCGGTGCGTTAAATTGTATCCGCCCACATTTTCCAATCAGTATCGGAAGCATGATCGTTCTGTGAATCATCGTCTCTATCTTGATCGTCTTTTTCTTGGCAGCCTTCATTAGCCAGTCCATCGCAGTGATCTTCTTCGTCACTTAGAGATGTGCCACGTATCACATCGTTTATCAATTGTATTCGTATTTCAGAATGTACTGCCACGTTATTATTCGTATAACCAATGAATTCGCTCAAAGATACTACGAGTACTTTTTTTTTTCAGCGGTGAAGGGGAAATCTTCAAAAGACATCCGGTTGTTCAGGTGGATGTCATCGGATAGTGCCGGATTTTTACCGGCTAAAACCCCTCCGCCGCTCATCACCCAGGACGAGGCGGAACCGCTTTCGCATTACTTCACCTCGTCCCTGTGGCCGGCCTGTTCTCCTGGCCTCTCGCCCACACGCACAGCGTGTCTTGCTGCCGGCTCGCGGAATCTGCTGTCACAGCAGTTCCGACCCAGCTCATGCTTATTTACCTACTTAACTAACTACCTGCTACCTGCTAACGCAGTTGCGTTTATTAATTTTGCGTTAGTATGCCTTATACTACCTTAGTTCACCTATAACGCAATAGCGCATCATGTTAGTATACTTTATACTATTCCCCACCCCCGCGCAATAGCGCTTCAGCCTATGTTAGACAGTAAGTGTTAGCACTCGCAACACGTTGGTTTACTATAACCTTAATCTCTACGTCACTTATTATACAATGCTGCTCCGAGCGTAGTCAGGTCTCCTGCTTGCCGCAGCCTGTGGCCCGCCGGCACGGAATTTTGCTGACACAAGCGTTCCGCTTCGGCATGTTCCAGTTTCGCTTCACTGTCGGCTTGACCCACTGCTGGCGCGGAATTCGCTGACGCATTGTTTTGTTTCGCGCCAGCCTGCTCGCACCTGTCGTAACTTGAGTCACTTAAATTTATATCACATTTCGCTATACCATTTAATTAATTGTTTTGGTATTTTTCGCATTGTCACTTAAGTCGGTCACTTGTCACTCCTGTCCCTTGCAATCCCTTCGGATTAGTATCCCTGCCGTAACTCCTCACCAGCATGCTGCTCGCGCTTTTGTAGTGGCCTTGTCCCCTACCGGTCGTACTGCTTGGCCTGACCTTCCTTGTCAGCCTCCAGTCAGACCTGGTGACCCCATCCTCAACGGTGGTGCGATAGTGCGGGAACATTCGTTCATGCTCCGCCGAGCTGTCACATTAGCAGCTGGCGCTGAACATTATCCCGACCAGCACCACCGCGTCACGCCAGGGGGGTTGCATTTTCAGCGGGCTGGTCGAGTTGACCAGCTGCTGGGTCCCCCCATACCGTCTCTTTAAGTAGAGGATGGCCCGGTTATTACCTAGGTAATTTACATCACCGTAGGTCATCCGGACCGTCGCTCCCTCCCCCTCTGGCCTGGTCGCCGGAGGCCGGGGCTCCCCTCGTCTGATCTGTCTGGCCGCGTGGTCGGCCGCCAAGTCTTCCACCCTCCTCAAAGTGGCGTCGATACCACCTTTCTCTGGGTGCCCTGTTTCGTGTTCCTTCTGGTCCTTCAGGTCCTTCAGCAGGCCGCCGCTGCGGAAGCACACCGTGTGTGCGTATGATAGATCACACGCGCACCCAGCGGCCCCCCCCCCCCCCCCCCCCAGCCTGCCTACTAGTCTGGTCACCTGCCTGGCTCGTCGTCCGGGTTGGCCTCCTTGTCTCCTCGTCCTTTCGGCCTCTTCCTTCTCTCGCAGCACCCGGCCTATAAACTGGGCGGTCGCGTTCCATTTTTCCGGGCTCTCCAGCATCGCCTTGGCCAATTCAGCGATGCCTTCGACTTGTCCCGTGGCCTTCCTCATTTCCTCCCTGAGTTCCCCCCAAGCCGGGCAGTGGAACCAGGTATGGTCTGCATCATCGTTGGGGTTGCTGCAGTGGTGGCACCTCGGTGTTACCTCCTTACCTATTCGTTTGAGGTACTCACCGAAGCATCCATGGCCCGTGAGGCCCTGGGTGAGATGAAAGTCCATCTGGCCGAACCTTCTGTCCACCCAGGGTACCACTGAGGGTATGGCTTTCCTTGTCCATGCCCCGCTCTCCTCTTCCGACCATTCCTTGTCCCACTCGATTAAGGTCCTCTCTCTCACCTCTTTTCTAAGCCGGTTTCTTGCGGCCTTGCCCAGTCTTCCCTCCGCCTCCGCTGTCGAGATTGCTTTTCGCTCATTCACCAGGAAGTGGAGAGGGATCAGGCTGGCGAGCACCATCACGGCTGCTGTTGATACCGTGCGGTACCCGGAGACTACCCTGAGGGCACAGGTCCTCCCCGCCGCTGCTAGCCTCGCCCTGTTCCGGGCGATCTCGAGGGCGTCTGCCCACACCGGGGCGCCGTAGAGCGCCACGGAATATGTGACGCTGGCCAGCAGCCTCCTCCTGGTGTAGGCCGGACCACCTACGTTGGGCATTAGCCTCCCTATCATGCTTGCCACCCTCGTGGCCTTGTCCGCCGCGCTCCGGATGTGGTCGGCAAAGTTCAGTTTGGCGTCGATAATGACGCCTAGGTACTTGGCACTGGCTACCGGTTTAACCCTGTGCTCCTTGACTTTGATCGGGTTCACCCTTAGCTTGTGGCGTCGGGTGAGAACCACGATCTCGGTCTTTTGCTCCGCCAGGTTCAGGCCTCTGTCCGTCAGCCAGCTTAGGGCAGACTCGATGGCCTCCGTGGTCTTCAGTTCCAGCAGCTCAGGGGTTCTTGCCGTTATCACAAGAGCCACATCGTCCGCGAAGCCGATCGCCTTCACTCCGTCGGGTAGGGTCATTCCGAGCAGGTCGTCGTACACGATGTTCCACAGTAGGGGGCCGAGGACCGACCCCTGTGGAACGCCAGCCGACAGGAGACGCTCCTGTTCTCCCTCGCTCGTGTGGTACAGAAGCCGCCTGTTCTACAGGTAGCTCCCGACCAGCCGAAGGAGGTACGTTGGTATGCCTTGTCTCCTTTCCATTGCCTCTAGAATGACACCATGCCCCACCGCGTTGAAGGCGTTTCTGACATCCAGAAGTGCCATCAAGCAGGGGGTTGAGGAGCGGCCGCGCCTCCTGCTAGCTTTGCTGGCGATCTCCACCACTTCCGTGATCGCCTGCACGGTCGACCTGCTCTTCCTGAACCCATACTGGTTGTCTGCAAGTCCGCCAGATGCATCCAGCGCCGCCTCCAGCCTGGCGTAGACCAGCCGTTCGAGCAGTTTCCCGGTGGTGTCGATCAGACTGATCGGCCGGTACTTCTGCGCTATCCCCGCCTTGGTTTGTCCCTTAGGTAGTAGAACTAGCCTTTGTCTCTTCCACTGGTTGTGGAAGGTACCGCTCGCTAGGCAGGCGTTGTAGCCCCTCAGGAATAGTCCCGGGTCGACATCGACCGCCACCATTATAGCCTCGTTGGGGATCCCATCGGGACCAGGGGCTTTTCCCCTACTGATCTTCCTAGCGGCTTCGACCAGCTCCGCTTCCGTAAACGGTTGCGGCGGGTCCTTTGCGGGCTCTGCCCGGCAAGGCCTTTCGAAGTGGGCGTGGATTGCGAAGAGCTCGTCAAGGGCCCTTTCCACCACCTCTGGGTCGTCCGGTTGCCTGGAACCACCTAATTTCCGGGATACTAACTTATAAGTTAGCCCCCAGGGGTCCTCGTCGACCGTCCTGAGGAGCTCTTCCCAACATCTGGCTCTACTGGCCTTTATCTCATCCCGAAGGGCGTTCCTTGCCGCTTTGTATGCGCCGGTTGCTGTGGTGGTTTTCCCTCTTGCCCTCCGCCGTTGCTCCTGCCTTCTGGCCCTGATACACTGGGATCTTAGGGACGCGATCTTCTCATTCCACCAGTGCGTTGCGGTTTTGCCCTTGGGTGGTCTCCTTTTGGGCATTCCCGCATCACAGGCCTTTACCACGGTGGTCATCAGGACGTCTATCTCGTTTCCTGCTGCGTCCGCGCTGCGCTGCTCCTTTTCCCTTCTAAGGAAGCTCGACATCGCGTCCTTGTCCAGCTTCCTCACCATCCATCCTTTCTTGATGCTGCCAGGTGTTCGAGCGTGCGACCTGTCACTGGGCTTCCACGTCATATAAATATAGTGGTGGTCGCTCAGGCTTTCGTCGTCCAGAACACGCCACCCCGTCACTTCAGCCGCCACCCCTGGGGTTCCTGCCGTCAGGTCGATTACCGACGTGGCTCCCGTGCTGGCCCTCTGCCACGTTGGGGCTGTACCCTCGTTTACGGGAATGAGGTCTAGCCTGGCCAGGAAGTCCGCGACCACCCGACCCCTCTTGTCCCACTTGCTTGACCCCCAGTTTGGCGACTTCGCGTTAAAGTCGCCAGCCACAAGGGTTTTGGTGCCCACCGCTCTGACCGCGCCCTCGAGGTCGTCCAGTTGCCGCTCAAATTCCTCGATGGCCTCGTTAGGCGAGTAGTAGCAGTTGAAGATGGTTAGCCCGCTTACCCTCGCCCAGACGTAGCCAGCGCCCTTGCCACCCGGCTCCGGGTTTCCGACTAACCTCTTCGTCCCCAGTATGGCAGCATCTCCCCTCGTATCCACCGCCCAGTTTCCCTGCTTTTCCGTGCTGCTGGGCTTCGAGACTATCAGTATCTCAGCCCCGTGCGCAGCGGCGGTCTGGGTCAGCAGGTCCTGGGCCGCACGGCTCCGGTTAAGGTTTACCTGGAGTATCACTACTCCAGGTCCGCCCCCGGGTCCCGTGGTGGCATGCCTCCTCACTCCTGGCATGTTGTGGTGGGGAACTCGAGCCTCCGCCCGAATGATACACCAAGCGTGGTGGGGGAGAGCATTACTGCCGCAACCCCCGCCGTGCCCGTCTCCCGCGTGGCTGGTGTGCTGTTGTTCACCTTCCTGGTGGCCCTCCTTCCCTGCCGGAGCTTAGCTTTCTGCAGTTCCTCCTTGAACGAACTGCAGCGGCCGCTCCCAGAAAAGTGATATCCTCTCAGACCCCGGTTCTTGCAGGTCAGGCACCTCGGACTAGATCCCCAGCACTCCTTCTCCTTGTGCCCCTCCGTACCCCACTTCCTACAGGCGTTGGAGTTGTCGGGCCCAAGGCACTGCGCCGCGTGGTGCCCGTACCCTTGGCACCGGTGGCACTGATCTACCGCGACCCTCTCGCGAATCCGACAGACGGTCCACCCTATTTTGATCTTAGCTAGGGCGATTAGTTTCCGGGCAGTCCGCTCTGGCATTTTGCACAGCGCGGTCTGTGTTCCCCGGAAACCCGGCCTTAGCCTTATCAGTTCCACCAGAGGGGCCTTCAGGGCTTCCGACAGGGCCGCCCTGACTTCCCCCTCCGTGGTTACCTCGTCCAGGTCTCTGACCTCAACGACCATGGACGGCTCCAGGGCCGAGACCTTCGCCTCTCTCCCCAGAACCCCCCTAACCGCCTCGCTCAGAGCCCGGGCACCGCTAACGCCTTTCACTTCTAGGAGGACGTCACCCCCCCTAGTCCTTTTTACCGCCGTGACATTGGCACCGGTCTTGTCTGGGTTCACGCCCCCCTTGATCTTTTTGAGCACGTCGGCGTAGTTACTGCCGCTTGCTACTTTTATTAAGACCGCATCGGGGCGGACCGGCTTCCTTTTGGTCTCACCCTTCGGCTGGCCCTTCGGCTGGGCCACCGCTGGCGTCTTCTGTGATAGCTGTGACAGCTGTGATAGCTGGGGGGCAGTAGTGGCGGGTTTGGTCGGCCTCTTTGGGCGGCCTCTCCTCACCACCTCGCTCCAGGCTGCCTTGCTTCCCTCCTCTTTCTCCTCGGGGCGCGGCCTTTTTTCCGCCGCCCCCGCGGATGGGGAAATCTCCTTCCTCTTCGACGTCGCCGCGTCCTGAACAGTTTCCTGTTGTTGATGCTGCGATGGTTGCCTAGGTTCTCTCGCTGTCTGGGTGGCCTTGTCCCCTGCCACGCGTGGAGCCTTGGCCGCTGCCAGCTCCTCCTCCATTTTCTTCCAGGCTCTTTCGATCTGTCGGCAAAGTCCTTCATGCCCTCGAGAAGGACAATCAGGGACTTCAGGCAGTCCCTCCCGCTTACCTCCGCAACGCTGCTGGTGGCGCTGGGGCAACTCATCGTCCTTGCCCTTTCTTTGGACATGACCTTGGGGATCGCTCCCTTTGGTCCAGACGCGTCGGCCTTCGCCTTCTTTCTCGGTGCCTCCAAGTCGACGAGGACTAGCGGCGTCTGGATTGGCGCTGGCTCCCTCGTCTGGTTCTCCATCCTGTTGGTCCGCTTGGGCGGTGGTGGTGACCTTCGGAGGCTGGTCCTTCTCGCGAAGGGGTCCGCCTCGAAAACTTCGAACTCCATATCTTGGTTGCATTTGTTTGTGTTTGTTTTGTTTGATTAAGACATATTAAGTGTTTTAAGTCTAACGACGGTTCGGCCATCATGGCAGCTGCACCGCGGTGCAGCATCTGTCCCCGCCGGAAAGAACCCTAACCCCGTACTCGCACGGAAGCTGCTTTCAGCTTGTCGGGTGGTCAGCCCTATCCATGCGATCCCCCCCACCCCCCTTTCCTCTTTAGGGTCTTCCGTCCGGAGGATTCCCCTGTCAATCCGAGCCAGGGTAGGCCCCCATTCGGGTAAGACCTTGCCGGAAATACCCTACCAGCTTCGGGTATAAGGAAATACTGATCAGGTAATCCTCCATACATGCACCCGAGGCCCAAGATTTAACCCTCCGATTAGCTCCAGACAGCTGCAAATAGCGGTTTTCCCACATCAAACCTGCGGATTCCTAGGCAACCACAGGAAAGATACAGACATATTTTACAGCCCTGGTCGGCGGATTACTAGTCCGGCCTTGACTAGTCTCGGAGGAATATCCTCAGAGGTCCCGACCACATCCTATTCATTCACTTCCCATTCATCCCTCGCCATTCCCTCACCCAACCTCAGGAGGCTGGGCCGGTTGTGCTTAGTGTTAGTCGCTCGTCCAGTCTCGCCTTTGCCGAGGGACTTTGGAGCCCTAGTCATTGGGTCCACTGGATTCATTGCGACCGCCAAGCCCCTACACCACGACAAGGTGACAACCGACGTAGGGGACTACGAGTACTGCTTCGAAGAAGTCAGCCAGGGTTCTTAGATCCGACATCTAATAGGCCTGCGCTACGCAACGCTTGAAGAAATTACGAAAAGCGGGACCTCTACTATGTAAGCATTTCCACCTACTCACCATGTGTACTAAGTGACTCACATCAAGTCGTATATAAGTTTTTGGAAGTGTACTTTGATGTAGTACTGCAACGCCATAGCATCTCTGCAAGTAGTCCTGAAGATCATAGCACATACCAAAGACTTTGGCAACTGCGATTAGAAGAGCCCATCCAAAATCTGTTACTACGATCGACGGAATAGGTGCACCTTTCGTGAGGATATACCACACGAAATAGCCTATTGCTATAGCAGTTTGATGCGCCGATATCATTTGAAATACCGGAACACTACCTTTATCGATAATGACCATACACTGGTATAAGAATATTGCTGGATCGTGCTTTCCTTCTCGTTTAGCAATCCCACCAGTCGCAGCAATAGTGAAAATTACGTCAGAATTTTTTTTACAGCGTTCGGTATAAATCTGCTGTTGCTCCGGCGCGCAGCGTCCAATAAATGCAATAGAATTTTTCAAGGCCTATTTTATGAACAGTGTCTTGTAAATACTTGTTTTTTTTTTTTTTTTGTTAAAATAAAAGAAACAAAGAGGTGAATTCGATGGACAGGCTTACAAAACAATATGACGAGAACGATGATAAATATGACATTGACTCTCCATTGAATAAATCAAATATAAATAAAATATAAATGAAATATAAATAAAATATAAAAGAAATATAAATATGGTATAAATAAAATGGAGATTAAATATAACTAAATATATAAATAACATGTAATACCTCTTTAAAACCTGTCCATAGTCAAAATAATTAAAAATTACACATTCATTCAAACATTCACAAATAATAATATAATAATATTTATTTATTGTTTCAAAGACCAGTACAAGTCTATAACAATCAGTTAGATAATACAATACATTTTAGCTAGAGTTTGCAAAATACAATAAAATAAAATACAATAAAATACAATAAAATAAAATTTACAAAATAAACCAGCAATTAAGAGATACATGTATAAGTAAGTAATAGCATGGCCGGGCAATCAGCAGAGGTGACGACTTGGGGATTATTCATTTAAGCAGAAAGCTCTGAGGCGGCAACATTGTTGAATATAGAAGAAGGTATTTTTAATCAGTGAGGTATCACTGCTATTCAGGAAATTCCAGCGGAGATCAGTTGGAGTCACTGCAGAAGTCACGAACGGTTTGCGATAGGGCTCAAAAATTGGGCAGTTGAAGAAGAAATGCTCGAGAGTATCAGGCTGATTAGTGTTACAGATGGGGCACAGCAGTCCTGGGTTGAATTTGTAAATTGTCTGGTTGAATGCTAGGCGGAAATGGTACTTGCTGGCTAATCTAACTTGCAGGAGCGCTTTAAGTACATTGAAATTAACTCTTCTATTCAAAATCTCAGCCTTATTGCCAGCCACAGGTCTTTGAAGTTGCAGTTGTAGGTAGTGTGCGTTATTCGCTCTTCTCCGGTCTTCTTGTAGAAGATGGTTTTTGAGTTTAGCAAGAAAGTTATGCTTAAAGGCTTTCCAAGTTTCTATCTCAAGTTTTTCAAGAGCTGGGATAAGTTCTGGTGCAAATTTACTGATTTGGTTGAGAAACAAAGCGAGCCAGTTATATTGATCGTTGCTGTTGAAGTTACTGAGTGCCATAAGGCGGCGTAGGCATATTTTCGGATATCTATCTTCTTCCATTTCTAGGATTTTAATAATCCAGTTCCACGTAGCTGTGATGACTTGGAGTGCTAGCGGCAATCTACCTAGTTCAACTCTCAGTAAGGCACCTTCAGTGCTTCTTGGCATACCAAAAATTCTCTTAAAGAATTCCACTTGGACTTGTTCGATCATATCTAAGTATCTGATAGCCCAGATTGGTGAGGCGTATATTAACGTTAAGACAACGATGCTGTCAAATAATTTGTTAATACACTCGAACGAATCTGTTTTTGCTTTTATGAGGGTAGGGTGTACAGCACTGAATGCCATTTTGGCTTTATTTATCGCAGCCAATGCTGTCGGTCTGCTAAATCCTGATGTCGTGATTTTTAAGCCCAGGTATTCGTAAGAGTTTGTGATGTCAATTATCTTGTCACCATAATGAAACTGTTTTAAGTTTGCTGGCCTACCACCCCTTCTGCAAACAACAATTTTTGTTTTGTCAATATTGACATTTAACAGGTTGTTGTCACAGTAACGTTTGAGATGATTAATTTTCTTCTGCAGGTCCTATGGCGATGAGGCTTAAATGACCAGGTCATCTGCATATAGAAGCAAGAGAATATCCAGTACACCGTCGATGTTAGTTCCAGCACAGCCTTGCTTTCTCAGGAATTTTTATAAATCAGCAATGAAGATCAGGAAAAGGAGAGAGCTGAGCAATTCACCTTGCAGAACTCCTTCACTTATCTCGAATTCACGCGAGATCTCGCCATTAACTTTCAACTTGAAGTTGGCAGAATTGTAGATATTGCGTAGAAGTCTGACCAGTTTGGCACTGCAGCCGGCTTCGAAGAGTTTTATCCAGAGCAGTTTGTGCTGCTGTCACGTGCGGAGCGGTCTCGCACGCGACGACTTCACCCTCTTTGTTCTTACTGAGGTTTATATTTAATTTTTAGGTGGATTCGGAGGTGAACGTCCTCTACAGGGCGTTCCCTGGGAATAGGTTTGGAAGATTTCAATTATATTGCACCAATATTTTGAAGGAAGCAAAGTAAAAATGTTTAATGAATCAAAACTAAAAGCAGAAAAGGTTCTAAACAAGGAAGCTTACAATATTTTCTTACTCTACTCACGTTCTCCCTCTCTCTCTTTCTTGCTGCTTCGGCCTCGAAGATGCCGAAGTTTACACACCTTCATACACTCACTTACGGACTACACTGCTCTATAGAGTTCGTGGCTTATACGATTGCGCTTATTACTAGCTTCAAAGACTGACGCCGCGACGCGAGATGCTCCGGAATACCGCTTGTAGAATTAGAGGTGTTCTCGCTCTAATCGTCGGTGATTCTAAGTCTGATACTCTTCACACAGCAGCTCTGAAGGAGCCTGGGTTCCGTTGATATCGTTCTTAGCTGTCTCTAACGGGGACTGACTTCGCTCGCTCGTCCGACACCCCTTGGAACGTCGGGCGGCGAGCGAGTTTCCGCTGAATTTACAATTTCGAACAAAGGCTCGCCTCGCAACAGTCATTCTCGAAGCGCGTGATTTCGCGCTCGCCTCATCCCGGTGTTGGTTACACCCGGGATCTGGCGGGCGCGAAGACGCTGACGTTGCTGGCTGTCCAACTACGCCGTTGGGCTTGGCTACTCCACGAACTGGTTATAATAAAATATTTTGTATGGACTAACTAAAACTATGCTTCCTTGTTTCTAAAGATAATAATAATATATAAAATAATAATCGATATAATCGGTAATATATTACAGTTTTGAGTAAATATGCGGCGCTCGTGACACTGCACCGAGTCAAATGCTCTTCTAAAGTCCACAAATAGCAGGAATTGAGATGCCATGCGTTGTCTCAGTCGACAGTTAAGTGCAGCGAACAGAGTAAATAAGTTGTCATTGCAGCCTCTTCCAGCTCTGAATCCGGCTTGTGATTCAGGTAGTATTTTGCATTTTTCTGCCCATTTCGTCAGTCGTTTATTTATCATATTCGTCAGCAATTTGGCAATGTGATTTATCAAGGCGATGCCTCGGTAATTTAAGGGATCGAGTTTGTCACCTTTTTTATGGATTAGAGAAATAAGAGCCGTAAACCAATGTTCTGGTGTAGTTTCTTCCCTCAGGATTTTGTTGATTAGACATAACGTGTAAAGCTTCCAATTATATGGCATGTTCTTCAAGAATTCATTTTGGATGTCATCTGGGCCTGGCGACTTATTATTTTTACTGCTAGCGAAAGCTTTATCCAGTTCTTCCATTGTGAATTCTTTATCCAGCTCAGGATATTCTACCCCAACGAATGTCGTAGAGTCTGGAGCGATTTGTGGGGTGATCTTGTCGTAGAAGTCTTCCCAATCTCTGAGCGGAATTGGATTAGGCAAAGATTGAGTTCGTCTGACCTCTTTTATTGTTTTCCAGAATTCTGCGGCATTTTTTGTGTTCGCGAGAGCATCTAGCTTTTTTATTTGTAGCTTCCTTTTCTTCTTTTTGGTCAGCTTAAAGTAGTCTCTTTTAGCTCGTCTATATATCTCAAGTTGGGCGTTATTGAAGGACGCAGATTTACAATCAGCAAAGCTTTTTTTAACTAGTTCATGGGCAGAGGGACACTCGGAGTCAAACCAATCCTGTTTCCGTTTCTTGATTTTGTGGTGGCCCGGGTATGAAGTCGAGGACATTTGAGCAGCGTGTGCAGCGCCCGCGATAGCGCCCGAGAGCTTTGCGGCAATTATTTCAACATCTTCTGCCTCGAAATCGGCTGCGATGCTATTCGAGTGTCTTAAATAGTCTTTATACTCTTCCTTCTTTTCCGGCTTCCACTTGAGGCGCACTCTTCTTGCTTTCTTTTCCAAAGCATCCGGCAGTTCGTCTCTTTCGGCTGTAAGACTGATCAGAACTGGGAAGTGGTCCGACGGGTTGTGTTCTTGAATGACCTCAAGGTCTTTAATATCCTTTAGCCCGTTACTGCTGATCCAGCCAAAGTCAACTATACTGTGACCAATATGAGTGCAAGTAAATTGCGCAGGAGTGTCGCTTAATGTTCTTCCGTTTAATAAGATCAGGCTATTATTCTCCAGGCATTCAACTAGCTTTTGGCCTCTGTAGTTGGTGACTGTGTCTAAAGAAACTCTATCGGGGCTTAAATTGGATCCGAGTGTTACCTCTTCTGGCAGAGAATTAAGGTTGCCAAGTCTCGCGTTGAAATCACCGGTCAGCAGTATAGGCAGGTGTCCAAATGAGCACCGGATCTCATCTAGCGTGCTTTGGAAGAGCTCGAGAAGCGTGTTGATGTTCCTGGATGGTCTGAAATATATGCAGGCAATAATTGCTTCATAATGAAATGATTTGACATGTAAGAATATCCAGCTATCTGTTGATTCGACTGCTTGGGCTTGAAACTGTTTTTTAAGGATAATCGCCAGCCCACCACTGGCATGCCCAGTGCTTTTTTCTTTGATAGCGTTGGCGCAAAAATCTAGGTAGTTGTCCCAGTTACTTGGTAGAATTATAGAGTTAGTGGCCCAGGTTTCGCTTATGCAAAGAATATCAAAATCGAGACATTCACAAATAAATTAAAATAAAATATGCCAGAATTAACACGCACTGGGATATTAAATTGTCTATGATGGTAATTAAAACAGTTGATAAGTCATAAATATGTTAAAAATCACTCATCCCTTTGCTTTAGACTTGTCAACAGCTCCTTCATGTGATTGTTAAGTGATGTTGGGACTTCTTCGACGGGGTTCAAGTGTACGGCTTTTTGAAAGTTTCCCTCCTGCTGACCCAGCGATGCACGACAGTTTTAAAATTGATTTTTCGGTTAATTTCGTGACTTCTTTTAGGCTTTATCGTTGTGATCAAATCACAGGTTGTTGTAATGACGGAGATTAATGAGCAATGCCGAGGTGTTAATTCACTTTTGAATGCGTTGATAATTGACTACGCACATTCTACAGGGAATTTTAGACTGTTTGCCTTGGCATCTTCCCGTAGACTCTTCAAAATGTTCAGCCGTTTCTCCCGCCTGACGCCTGGATCGAGATGGCTGTGTCAAGCAAAACCTCGCGGGCACTTTGAATTTAAAATATCGTTACATTTACCCCCTTTTTTTCATGAGATGGGTTATCACTCGTGAAAAACACTCACTTTCGTCACATTTATTCTTACAAACTAGGCCACTCACACTGCATACAACATACCATAAAATTATTTACAAATTTCTTAATCTATATTCATCTTAGATTTCGTCAGGTTCTCTTACATCTAAATATTCTGCAGCAATGAAGGAACAATCAAACAGTACGTTGGTTCGCATTTACCTTATTGTAGAACAATTCGTCATTTGTGAGGTAGATTGATAATATCGACGTAACATAGTTCGATTGTATGTACCCTTTACCTTATTTTCATCGTCAGTGTCGACGAGAATATACGCATTCACACCTACAATTTTTGATATCTTATAAGGACCTTGAAAAAGATGGAAAAACTTCTGCGTAACTTTATCGATTGCACTAGATTGCATGGGAACTCTAATAAGTACCAAGTCATTGATTTTTAGTTCTACTTTCGATTTATTTTTCTGTTGTGAACGACGTCTATGAAAATTTTTGACTAATCTTTCTTTACCTAATTCTAATTGTAAATTTGCGTTAGTTGGTTGTGAATCAGGAAATTTAATCAATTGCTGGATCTTGTCGGTATGGCTCTTATTATACTGGAGTTGATATGGGGTAAATCCGGTACTTTGGTGAATTGTCACATTCAAAATTCTTTCGGTCGTCGGTATATATTTTGCCCATTTAGTGTGTTGTTCTGCACAATAGATTCTAAAAAATTTTCCAAGTTCACGCATAACTCGTTCGGTAGGATTCGACGAAGGATATCGTATCGACGAATAACAAACTTTGATATTTAGTTGTTCCAATCCATTTTTCCACTTTCCAGATGTAAATTGTGTTCCGTTGTCCGAGAGTATACGGTTTGGTTTTCCAAATTTGGGAATATAGCAATCAATAATTTTCTTTAGGCTCATTTGTGCAGTGGCTTTTTTCATAGGATATAATGTGACATATTTTGAAAAAGCATCAAGGGCAACTAAAATATATTGTACTCCACCAATTGATCGGGGTAAGGGACCATAAAAATCAACAGTAACCAAATCTCCAGGTTTATGAGATCTAACAAATTGATATTCCCCTTCCATAGCAAAGTTCAAATGTTTTGTACGCTGACACAAAACACAAGTCGTCTCGAATTTTTTTACCTCTTTTGCCATCTTTTGCCAATAATAAAATTCTTTTAAATAATAAAGCGTCTGTATAGATCAATGTGTCCTAATCTATTATGTACCAAGCTAACCAATTCTTTGGTCAAAATATAAGGAATGCAGATTCTCCATTTGGTATTATTCTTATTGCTAATAAACAACACGTCATTATAAATTTCATAAGCAGTATTAGTGTTATTTTGATCGCTCGAGTTAAACTTATTTTTTAAAAATGGATCCTCCCGCTGTAATTTTTCAATTTGTCTAAATTGATTTGGTAATCCAATATCTATCGTTACTGATTGTATTAGTGGATTTGACGACTGGTCATTATTTAAAAGTTCTGGGGATAAAAATAAAGTTAACACTGCGATTATCTTGTCATTAGATGTCTCTTCATAAAATTTACGATCTGGGTTACGACTAAAGAAATCTGCGACTATATTGTCCTTTTCTTTGCAATATTTCACCTTAAAACAATATTGTTGAAGTAAGAGACTCCATCTAATCAATCTGGCATTTAGAAAAAGTGTTTGCTTCAAAAATGTGAGTCCTTTATGATCAGTTATTATTTCAAATTCTCGACCGATTAGATAATATCTAAATTTAATAACTGAATAAACGATAGCTAGCAATTCTTTTTCGGCAGTAGTATAGTGGATTTCACAACTAGATAAAAATCTGCTAACCAAACCTATCAAATTTTGTTCATCGTGATCATTTGTTTGGTAAAGAATGCCTGAAATTCCTTTATCGCTAGCATCGGTTTGTAATTTTATCGGATCATTAGGATTAAAATGTTTTAGGATCACGGTGTTGATAAAATTATTTCTAACTTCGGTATAAGCTCGGGAATGTTCTTCAGTCCAATTCCATGCGGTATCATCTCTCAATAAGTTTCTAAATGGTTCCACATAAGTTGCATATCGAACAGTAAATTGTCGGTAGTAGTTGCATACGCCAAAAAATTTTTGTAGTTGTTTTTTGTTTTCAGGTTGTGCAAAGTCTCTAATGATCTTAAGTCTTTCGGGATCAGGAGATACGCCTTCGGTTGATAAAATAAATCCAAGAAACGGTAGGGTATTACTAAAGAATATTGATTTTCGTAATCGAAGAGTGAAATTATATTGTTTCAGTCGAGTGAATATTAAATCTAAATGTTCTAAATGTTGTTTGGAATTATTCGAAGCTACCAGTAAATCATCTACGTATGGTGTTAAAAATGTAGTAAAATCGTTATTAAATGCTATATTCAACGCTCGAATAAAGCCTGACCCAGCAGTTTTTAAGCCGAAAGGTATTCTACAGAATTGATACAGAGTTGATCCATGCAAGAATGCGGTATACGGTCTTGATTCTGTTTCCAGTGCAATTTGCCAATATCCATGTGTTAGATCGACACTAGAGAAATATTCAACTCCCAAATATTTTTGCAAAATTTCTGCAATCAAAGGTGGTGATTCGTTATCAGATTCTATTATATTATTTAAATATCGAGCATCTAAACAGATACGTACACGATTGTCTTTCTTCTGTACGATACAAAGGGGATTACAAAATGGGCTTATCGATCGCTCGATAATTCCAGATCTCAACATTTCTCGCATTTCTAAATCAACGGCGGATTTCAATGCTATTGGTACGGGATATGACCTACGAATAAATGGCTTATCATTAATTAGTCTTATCTTATACTCATATATATTGGTGCATCCTGGTTTTTCAGAAAAAAGTTCTTTATGGTGTAAAATTAAATTGATTACGGCTTCTTTTTGACAATCCTCTTGTAACGTTACTTGAAACGCGATCATTCATAAATCCTCAAAGAAATTATGGTCTTCCGGACTTACATTCAAATTACACTGTACTGGAATTTCCACTGAACGAGTTCTAATTGCTAACTGTTTTCGTGAAAACCCCCCTGAATCCTCGACAGTCCACAGCTCATCATCAGCATTTTCATACTGATCAACTGTGTCATCGTCGGAATTTCTTTCACAAGCATTTAAATCACAAACAATTATATTATCATTAGCATTACGTGGCACATTAAACAAATTATCAATAGCAAAACATTGTGAAGTAACTTCCTCTCCAACAGGCAAGTTTCTAATAAGAATTTCAGAAGTAACCTCCTCTATAATAGGCAGGTTCTCTATAGCAATATGCGAAGTAACTTCCTCAATAGGCAAGTCTTCTATAACAATTTCGGGAGTAACCTCCTCTACAATAGGCAGATTCCCATTACACATTACATTTTCATTACAAATTTTTTCACACACATTTAACTCAATATTATCATTTTCAAATAAATTCGGTAAGTTATGAGTCTCTAGAGAATTGAAATTAACTTCATGATTCCTTTCCTCAGACAATTGATTCACGTGATAATTACTGTGATCCTCTCGATTCTTCGTGTACTGATTTTGATTTACCGATTGGATATGTGTAATATTATCTTCACATGAAGACCCAAATTTCTCCGAAGAAACACGACTGTACGATACAATACTACTATCATCTCGAAGTCCATTAATATCAATAGTTACGGTGTTATAATCTAAAATAACTTGATTCAATGTTAACCAATCGTCTCCCAATATAACATGGACAGATAACCTAGGTACGACTAAAAATGCATAAGTCATTCTTCGATGCTCAACATACATACCAATAAGCATTTGTCTTTTGATTCCTACGCTAGTTTTGCCAAATGCGGGAAATATTTTTAAATTTGACACTGGTAGTTCCGTCAATTTCAAATGACTCGACAATTGTTTATAGAAATTTTCCGATATGCAAGTTAGTTGACTACCCGAATCTATTAGGGCTTGTACTGTATGTCCACCGATAGATACTAATAAGTGAGGACATTTTAAACTGTCATTTTTTTGTTGTTGTTTTGGTTTATTTGCAATATTCCCTGTTAGGTCTTCTACTAAGTCATAATAACCATGATACGATGTAGGACCTCTGCTCGTCGCATCAGTGATTAGTTTAAATGATGATAAGTTTGACCTTTATTATTGTAAGACGTTCGTTGGCCTGGATGTCGTGAAGTACTAGCTATTGGTGGTGGCAATTGAGTGTTTGGTAATATAAAATTATGTGATGCCATTTGATTATTAAAATTTGCTCTTGGTATGGCTTGATGATACTGCTGTTGTTGATTATCAATCTTTTGTCGCTTATAATTCCTACCTCCTTGATAACTCAAATTCCGTATTTGACCACTATTGTTACTAAATTTGTGACTCTGATTTTGATATCTATTTGAACTTTCTTTTTCGTCGTGTGTACTATCCAAATTGGCTAAGGTTTGTAAAAGGACTTGGGTATCAGCAAAATCTACAGTGGCTAAAACGTCTCTTATTCTAAAAGGCATTTGTTGTATTATCGCGTAATTTACTTCATATGTCGACAACCTTGGCTCAAAATATTTAGCTTCCTTAATTTGCTTTGTAAAATAACTTTTTAACGTACCTTCTTGTGATTTATATCTACGTGCAGCCCATTTACTTTTTGCTTTAACTTGATACTGCACGGAATAGAATTCCGATTTAAAATATTTTTTGAAATTTTCATAGGTGTCGCACACATCTTTATTTAAATCTAACCATACTTTGCCTCTACCTATCAACGAATTATTGAATACCCATACTTTCTGTACATTCGATACGTTATTTACATTAAAATAATTTTCGAAATCAGCTAAAAATTCTAAAGGGTTTTGATTCTCTTCGTCACTGAATTTAGGGGCTTTAATCTCAAGTTGTGAACATTGAAAATGATTCATCAATCCACCTATCAATTGAGTTGTTGTATCTACCTGTTGACTTGATGAACCTCTGCGTAGCTCATTTAAAACTCGCGCTTGACTTTCTTTTTCTTTTTGCAACAAGCTGACTTGTTTTGCTAACTCACTAGGAGAATGGAGATCCTCCTGTTGTTTTTTAAGATCATCTTTCAGTCTTTCCAATTTCTCCTTCTCCAATCGTAACTTTTTGAGTTGTTCCTCCATGACCCTGTCTAACGGAATAGAGTGAGTCGTCTTCCTACGTCTATAAATAGTCAACGGTGTGGTGGTAGTGTGCAGGCTAAGCGTTTTTGCTCTCGACCTAGTAACGATTATATTAGCATTACTTTTACCCATCAACAATGTTTGTCATTCTATGTCTAAGTTGTTATTCCTAAAGGCTTAACGCGACTCAAATTCTTGCCTGAACGTTGGGCGTCAAATGTAAATACTTGTTCTTTTTTTGTTAAAATAAAAGAAAAATAGAGGTGAATTCGATGGACAGGTTTACAAAACAATATGACGAGAACGATGATAAATATGACATTGACTCTCCATTGAATAAATTAAATATAAATAAAATATAAATGAAATATAAATAAAATATAAATGAAATATAAATAACATGTAAATAAAACGTGAGTGAAAAATAAATAAAAGATCAATAAAATCTAAAGGGAATATAAATAAGATATAAATAAAATGGAGATTAAATATAACTAAATATATAAATAACATGTAATACCTCTTTAAAACCTGTCCGTAGTCAAAATAATTAAAAATTACACATTTATTCAAACATTAACAAATAAATTAAAATAAAATACGCCAGAATTAACACACACTGGGATATAAAATTGTCTATGATGATAATTAAAAAAGTTGATAAGTCATAAATATGTTAAAAATCACTCATTCCTTTGCTTTAGACTTGTCAACAGCTCCTTCATGTAATTGTTAAATGATGTTGGGACTTCTTCGACGGGGTTCAAGTGTACGGCTTTTTGAAAGTTTCCCTCCTGCTGACCCAGCGATGCACGACAGTTTTAAAATTGGTTTTTCGGTTAATTTCGTGACTTCTTTTAGGCTTTATCGTTGTGATCAAATCACAGGTTGTTGTAATGACGGAGATTAATGAGCAATGCCGAGGTGTTAATTCACTTTTGAATGCGTTGATAATTGACTACGCACATTCTACAGGGAATTTTAGACTGTTTGCCTTGGCGTCTTCCCATAGACTCTTCAAAAAATGTTCAGCCGTTTCTCCCGCATGACGCCTGGATCGAGATGGCTGTGTCAAGCAAAACCTCGCGGGCACTTTGAATTCAAAATATCGTTACAGCCTGCATGTTTCCCATTTTTGGAATGATGGTATAAGTTCAAAGCCGGATTACCAAAACATAAGCCATGAATCTTCAGCAATTGCTGCTCTTTCGCCTTACGTAAGACTTCTCTACTTGGGAGTATTGGGGATCCGTATCGCCAAATTTTTTTAAACGCTTCGCTTCTTCATAGCGATACGTAACCGCTACTTTGCGTTGCTCTATCAAACGGGTAGCTATTTTTTCACGTCTGTCCCCTCGTAGTTGTCGTTTCTTTTCACCTGAATGGTGCTTTGGAGAAATATCTTTTATCTCGACTTCAAATACCACATCGACATCCTTGGCCGGTTCGTTACGTAAGATACCGTGGATGGTGGATTGGCATTCTAAACATTTGCCATCAAACTTTGCATAAGCTTTGGCATTCGCACTAGGGTGAACGATATTATTTTTGAACGAAATAACACAATCTGTCTTGTGTTGTTGTCATATTCGTTCAGCGATTATATCGGTCCAACCCTCCCTAAATTTCCAAAATATGCGGCCAGAATACAGTTTTTGAACAGGTTTCATTAGCTGATATTTTTCAGATGATACGACGATTTTGATTTCCTTTGAATACGTGATGTCAAATGTATTCGTCAAGTTGCCTAGACTCATATCAGTACTTAGTGAACTGTCGTTGGTTTTAGGGATTTCAGTGCTCTTATTTGATAAATTATATGCTTTCTGGATAAAGCTACGAAACCCGTTGCGATCCTCTTTTAAAATACAGTAAACATTAGGGTGGGCCAAAAAAATGAGTATTTTTTTTTTTACTTTATACTCTGAAAATCGGTTGCTAGATACCTCTAAAGAATTCTCACCAAATATGAGCTCTTAATTTTGATAACAAGGTCCTCCGCTTTACAATTTTGCATTTTTTCCTGAGTATTAGAAACAAAAATTCATATCTCTTTGACAACTGTTCGTTAAAAAATATCTCTCGTCACATTCTTGTAGGAAATCGAACGCTCTACAAAAAAGGTCTCTTACAATTTTTTCGTAAACCTTACCGTTTAAAAGATATCAAAGCTTAAAGTTTGATTATTTTAAGAGAAATTTCTGTTTTGCTTATGAATTTTTTAACTCGCTTACAAAAAATTTTGATGAATTGCACAACTTTTAGTTTTGTAGGAAATTAACTGCTCTACAAAAATGGTGTCCTATGATTTGTCGATTAAGTTAAGCGTTTAAAAGATATTCATCGTCAAACTTCAATGCATACTAATTTTAACAGTTTTTGATGAATAATTCGAAAAATTTCAGTTTAATTTATAAGTTTCATGAAAATTTTAGTTTCTGTCATGAAAGTAACTACTGTAAAAGATTTTTATTTGAAAATTCATTTAAAATTTATTAATTTTATAATCCCTGACTAAACAAAATGATTTAAAGGGTCTAAAAATCATTTAAAATGATTCAAATTTCAGAATTTCAAGTACTGCTCCTTATGGGAGTTAAATTATTTCTAATTATGTTGTTTATTCTGGGATATTTTTATACATTCTATGTTTAATAATTCAATAATCTCGATTATATTGTTAATTATCTCTATGGCGTTTATATGGAAGTTTGTACAGAGCATATCTCAAAACTTCATTCCACCAAATATACATGAAATTTTTTTGTTCGAGAGAATTTTCGTTTTCAATTCCACCGCTTCTTCTGTTCCGCTTCTTCGGTTTGTTTTTTGAAACTAACGCCATCTATGATTTCTATTCTCAATTTATCTTTAGTATTTACCCGTTTTATACTACATTTTCAGTGTCTCTAAACCTCATCATCTTGCA
This sequence comes from Neodiprion lecontei, assembly GCF_021901455.1. Classification (NCBI taxonomy): domain Eukaryota; kingdom Metazoa; phylum Arthropoda; class Insecta; order Hymenoptera; family Diprionidae; genus Neodiprion; species Neodiprion lecontei. The sequence continues at coordinate 11,652,792 of NC_060262.1, read as the reverse complement.
TACTTGATTAAAAACTTTATTACAAATAATTTTTATAATTATCACATAAAAATATTTATCAATAGTTAAGCTGTAATGGATAAACAAATTCCTTTGATCGGTGTACCTATGCAAAAAGTTTTGGAACGTAATTTACCAACAGTAAAAGAGGTTATGAGAGTGTTTTTCTATCAACTGGAAGTTTTAAAGTGTTCAATCAAACAAAGTGCTAAAAATTCAGTTGATCAAGTTATTGAACTGTGGAAAAAAAATCAGATTCCAACTAGTAGACCTCATAATGCTGTTAACAAAATTCTTCGATATCATAATCAATGGTTAAAATTACAAAAAAATTTTAAAAAGAAAAAATCAGCACAAAATCAAAATAAAAAGAAATTTCAGACTGAACTTGAAAAGTTATTTGATATTGTAGATAACAAGTCTTTGAAAGTCGTTGATGATAATGTTAAAAAGTTGTATATGAATCAAAAATTTGGTACTCGAAAAGAAGTTCTTTCTAATAATGAACCAGCGTCGAACTCAACTGTAAATATGATGGAAATAGATGAAAACAGTAAGTGTCTATAATATATTCATAGATGGTTTTTGAGTTAACAATTCTTAAATATTTATCATCAAGTCATGAAACTGTACCAAGTGAAAAATCAGAATCATTCTCAACGTATACTTTAAGTGGAGTTACAAATTCTGGATCTGATTTAGAGTATCAACCTCAAATACCGATACAACGAGCAACGAAATTAGATGTTTTAACTCCTGATATAATTTCTGCACTCGATAGAGCTAATGTCAGCAGTAGAAATGCGATGTTTATTATTGCTCCTGTTTTATTAGCTCTTGGTATAAAAATTGAAGATACAACTCTCAGTTATAAATCAATTCAACGAGCTCGCATGCTTTTAAGAAAAGACATTGCTGAAGGCCTAAAGGATAGTTTTAAACTACACGATAAATACGTTGTGCATTGGGACGGAAAAATGCTGAATGATCTTGTTGGATCACAATCTGTGGAACGGCTACCAGTTCTTTTAACTGCGTTTGGTACCGAACAGTTACTTGGGGTTCCAAAAATGAATTCTGCTACGGCAGGCAATCAAATATCAGCTATTTTATCGACATTAAATGAATGGGGTATCATTCATTACGTCAAGGCGATGTGTTTTGACACAACAGCCGTTAATACGGGTAACTAATCAATGATGATCTAATTAAGAAAATATTCGATTGTTATCATTCTAGTTTATTTTTTTTTTACTTGCTAAATTACATATTTCAAATCAACTAATTGATGAGGACTCATTATTCGTTTAGATCTTAGATATAAATTACTACAATTTTTCTTAAATGTTAAATTGATCTATAATAATCGATTTTTATTATACAGGGATTCACAACGGTACATGTAAGTCAATCGAAAAGATTTTGGGAAAAGATTTAATTTGGTTACCTTGCCGCCACCACATATTTGAGATCATATTAAAGACTGCATTTGAAGTATATTGGCCAGCGTCATCCGGGCCAAATGTACCAATGTTTGGAAGATTTAAGAAATCATGGGACCAATTAGATAAAAATAATTATAAATCTGGTATCGAAGATACTGTTGTTTCTGATATTGTGTCGAATCAAAAAAATTAAATATCTAGTTTTATCACTCAATCCTTACAGGTATGACTTAACTGCAGTTTTAAGAATAAAATTTTTCTTGTTACTGACAAATATTCAATTCTTTTTGATAGTTACTGCAACCCCGAGATGACTATAAGGAATTATTGGAATTGTCGTTAATTTTCCTTGGAGAAATACCTCAAGAAAAAGTTTCTTTTAAACGCCCTGGTGCAGTTCACCATGCGAGGTGGATGGCAAAGGCAATTTACAGTTTAAAAATGTTTGTATTTAGAGATGAATTTAAACTTTCTAAAAAAGAATTGCATGGTCTTCGACAATTTTGTATTTTTATAGTTGTACTGTATTTGAAAGCTTGGTTTTCATCAACTTCTGCGACTACTGCTGCTAATCATGACTTACAGTTTTCAAAAAATTTAATTGAGTACGAACGTATCAATCCTTTAATTTCTTCAGCTACTTGTAATAAAATGATTTTGCATTTATGGTACTTAAGTGACGAACTTGCTATTTTATCATTATTTGACAATACTGTTCCATTGGAGATAAAAAAAATATTGTTGAAGCTGCGAAAACTCGTGAAGGTACAGATTCTAAGGCTAGAAGACTTATAATTGATAAAGAAGACTTGAATTCATTCACGCAAAAAAATCTCAGTGACTTTGTTTCTGAAAAGTCTTTAAATCTCTTTAAAATCTTTGATCTGCCGTATGATTTTCTCGATATTGACATTGAATTGTGGCCTACTAATGACAGTTATATTGAAAATAAAGAAGACTTTGATCAATTGAAAGTTGTTAATGATTCGGCTGAGCGGGCTGTCGCATTAGTCAGTGACTATAACCAATGCTTGACGAAAAATGAAGACCAATTTCAATATTTATTGCAAGTAATAAAAGAACATCGCAAAAAATACTTGAACTGCAATAAAGAAAACTTTTTACAGTAAAAGTGTGCGATTATATTATAAATATTAAAAATTTTATATCAGTTGATAATTAAATAAAGAAACTTTTTAATAACAAATTGTACGTTTTTTTTCTTCAAGATCAATACTTTTCATATTAAATTTATAACAAAAACGTTATTTTTTTGGAAATTTAATAAATCATTGCCTCTTGGTTAGAAATAATGCACTAATGTTTTTTAATATAACCAAACATATATAGAACTAAAAAAATAAAAGAAAAATAGTTTAAAACATTTCTCTTTTCTTAGGAACTCACATTGGAATAAACTTTCATGAAACTTATAAATTAAACTGAAATTTTTCGAATTATTCATCAAAAACTGTTAAAATTAGTATGCATTGAAGTTTGACGATGAATATCTTTTAAACGCTTAACTTAATCGACAAATCATAAGACACCATTTTTGTAGAGCAGTTAATTTCCTACAAAACTATAAGTTGTGCAATTCATCAAAATTTTTTGTAAGCGAGTTAAAAAATTCATAAGCAAAACAGAAATTTCTCTTAAAATAATCAAACTTTAAGCTTTGATATCTTTTAAACGGTAAGGTTTACGAAAAAATTGTAAGAGACCTTTTTTGTAGAGCGTTCGATTTCCTACAAGAATGTGACGAGAGATATTTTTTAACGAACAGTTGTCAAAGAGATATGAATTTTTGTTTCTAATACTCAGGAAAAAATGCAAAATTGTAAAGCGGAGGACCTTGTTATCAAAATTAAGAGCTCATATTTGGTGAGAATTCTTTAGAGGTATCTAGCAACCGATTTTCAGAGTATAAAGTAAAAAAAAAAATACTCATTTTTTTGGCCCACCCTAGTAAACATGCTTTGGTTTAATCTTTGAACCGCGATCGTTCATGCGTTGAGAAATAATTGCATAAACATTATGTGCAGGTTTGTATGGGAGACCGGTATCGTCTATCGCTGGACAGTCGGTTTCTAATAATATTTTACGTAGGATATCCTTGTCATACATTTTTTTCTGTAGGATCGCGATCAATATTGGATTATTTATGCAATACCTATAGATCCATCCAAAGTTGGTTTAGAAGACAATTTTTATTGACTCTATACCATGACATATCACCTACAACAACAATGGCAATGCGTTGCTACGAAAGCAAAAAATAAGAAGAAATGGATTGAGAGAAGAATACACCTGAAAAATGTAAAAATAACGGCGTATAACCGATCGTGAGAAGTAGTAAGCGAAGGGTATGTTTTGCGTGCAAGCGCTCAAAACCTGCCACTACAAGAAAGTGTGCAAATTGCGACGGATGATGAGCAGTTGAGTGAGATGAGTGACTGCCGCGCAGTGTGGTTCACGAAACTTTAGCGGCGGCGGCGGGGTGGGGACAGCGGCCGGAGCTCAGTGACAGAGGGACGCAGAGAGACGATGCACACTTAAAATATAAGAATTCAGAAATAAGAATTAGGAAGAGAGCGCGCAGAACGAAGAAACTCTCCCTTTTTTTAGCTATTGCTCGGAGCACAACTTCCCCGTATGTGCGACGTGCGCTGTCGCTCTACTGCGACCGTTTATTTTTGCTGATTGATATTTTATTTTATTTACTTCATCATTTTGAATTACTGTTGTAAAACACGTTTGCGATGTGAATAAGTTAATTAACTGTAGATTCTCGAAAGAAATAAAGTGAACAGAATATATAATTATAGTGGATGAATCGAAGAAAATTAAATGTATTCAATAATACATAAAGGGCGTTTCACCCGGCGTAACATTATTATCTGCAGATGAATTCGTCTGCGTAACAGGATTGATAACAACGTAATAACAAATAAAAATGGATAACCGAATTTTTAACATTAGAAGCCCCGGCGTTGGCTATATACCCAGAAGTACCGCGTGGGTCATTTTGACCCACGGTCGTTTTTCATTGTTTCTGACTGTTTTAAGGCTGGTATTTCTGATGTTTGGGATATTCCTAATGTATTTAAGGTAAGAGTATTCCCTTGACCGCAGCGTTTCGAAGCGCCCACGCTTTTATCCGTCTTGACTGCCTCACTCAGACTGAATACCTGCGTTCACAAAATACCCATGTATGAGGAGAAAAGGGTACCAAATGTAGTACCCTTTATAATGATTCAAATATAACCGCGCAATGAACACGGCACGAGTGGATTAGGCTAGACCCAGGGAGTGGGGAACCTGGTCACAAATTTGAAATTAGGTGGGCTTGGTCTACGTCTCTCCAGGAGGAAGGAGGTGCGGAGGTGTTCCTCTCTGAAATGAAATCGTAACTGATCGAAAGTCGACTAACTGAGAATAAAAAGTAAATCTAAGCTACGAGGACATACCTATTAAAATAAAAAATTAAACACTCCAAACCCAAGCCCAATTTTGAGGAGAGACTGTATAAAACGAAGAACATTAAAAGTGAAATCAGAAAATATAGTGCCTCGATGAAAAACCGTTATTGACAATAATTGATAATTTCAAAAATATCCATAAATTTTAACAATATACACTGTTTTTAACCATATACACCTGGAATGAATGAATTGCGGAATGGATGAATGAATGAATTTTAAAAATAATGACGGCTCATGTGCGGTTATATTTATAAATAAATTAAAATTTTCACTCTACTACTCATAGTATGTAAAAGATTTTTAATATTGATTTCGAATAATTTTTAATTTTCAAATAATCTTATTCCTTTGACCTCACCTAATCTTCATGTGAGGCCAAATGAGCTGCAAGTGACATAATGTCACTAAGTTGCCAAGTAATATACCAATCCCATCGAAAAAAGCCGTGAAAATAGGCACCGAATACATAAAACTAGCCGTGAGTCGTTTTGACCCGTACAGTACTTACAGGTAAAAGGACGCGTATTTCGAGCAAAAATTGTCAAAAAAAAATTTTTTTACGACTACTTGTTTGCATTGATAAATGATTAAAAGTCACGGAACGATTTTTTCCTTGGGTTATTTTCACGCCCTGGGGCCAAGAGCAAAGTAGGAAATGGGTCTAGATGACCCACCCGGATCTTCTAGTGTTAAAATAAAAAATTGAATAAATATTAATATCTCCGAAACTTGACGACCAGACAACTTTGGCATAGTCTCCATGCTACGATAATATCGTCCGTGCTTACCTCTTGGGTTGGAATATGAGCCAGTATTTCACTTTTTCGGGTCTTCTTCGGTTTATTTGTTGTAAACAATTGAGATAAATAATTCGGGAGGCCGGAACTCTTCGCCTCGTAGTTGGAAAAAGCAAATGCCACCATAATATCTTTTGTGCTTACCTTTTGGATTGGAATATGCGCCAGTATGTCACTTTTTTGGGTCTGGTTTGGTTTATTCATTGTAAAACATCGCTTAAAGCAGTGGGAAATGTAAGACGTATTTACCAATCATTCGAAAATGGTCAAGAACTCTCGTAAAATTTGTTTCATTTCGTTTGTGGTATATAGAAATCGTTATTTTAACTTAAGTTTTTGAGTATTAATTCACTAGAACTATTGATAAAAACTATTAGGAACTATAGAACTCTCAGGAATGCTACAGGAACAACCATGTTTTTATGAAATGCCAGCACATGAGATGCTAGGTTCACACACGTTATAAAAGGATAAACGAATAAATTATTTACATTTACAATTTTTATTTCTACAATTACTCGCCCCTTATTTATTTATTTATCAATATGAAAGATCGTGTCTTTATGTCGGTGACAATTTACTTTAATCTGACGATTTGTTTGTTTTTTTATTTTATTACAATTTATAGCTACTTTGGATGGACTTTCAATTTTATGTTTTCAATAGTAAATCGTCGATGTGAAATAAATTGCTACAAGCTGTAGTTTAATTCAATAGAGATTATTAGTTTTGTGTGTTCCTTATTTTCTTTAACAATCTTCCTGAACTACAACAGTATTGGAAATGAAGAGTTATTAATATAAGTCTATTGCTACATCCTTCAGTTTATGATAAAAGCTTCATTTTACAACTATCTAAGCTTTTTAATTCTACGTGTTTCTTATTATAAAAGCATTGTGGAGGAAGTGTCAGTAATGTTGGTCGGTTTATGATAATGTCTGAATTTTATGAATAAGTTATTAAGTTGTACACTGTAACGTAACCGGCGAACCAACGCAGTCTACAAACCGTCAAAGGTTTGGCAGCGCATGTGACAAGCCGATCAGCCGCAACACACCGCGCACCGTGAGCATCACTGGTTAGAAGCCGCCGCCTGAGCGCCGCTGTGCGAAGTCACCTACAAACCCTCACACAATAGCAAATCTACGAACACTGGCATGCGCTAGAACAACGACGACCGTGACAATACCAAAGCGTGGCGACGCACGGACAAATACTCACACGTTACAAATCAACGACTGATGCCGGGACTAGTGAAGACATCCACCGATAGACGGTCTAGTGTCGTTATGGCTCTCAGTGATACGGTGAAACACCGAGGTAGTTATCCAGGCGCCCGTTTCGACGTCCAGTGCACCCGGGCGTGGTGTGAGAATACATAGTGTGCATCAGTGATCGCAGTTCGGGGGATTTTCCCCCAGATGCATGGTTCATTCGGTCGGTTCACGGGGCAAATAGGGGGAAAAATTGTAAAAAGAGTATATTTTAGGGAAACTTATCCAGGGGCGTTCGTGAATATGAAATTGGAAATTTCGGATGGTTTCTCGTGGAGCTGAACTATCGGGTCGCTGGCAACGCCACGCGCCAAAATGTGCGTAGCGAATCGGGCGATTTCATCAAACGGGCAAGTTACGCGCGTACCCATATTATTCTTCAGGCGGATCAGCCCAGCCCTGCTTCTTCTGCCTTTGCACGTGAAAGAGTAGATTATAGTTAGCACACAGTGTTTTTTCGGATACAGAGATGACCGAGTTTTTTTAATAGTCAATAATATTTATTAAATCGTTTATTAAATGTGAAAGATATCGTAACACGTAACGACGTAAAAATTAATGTTTTGACACGCAAAACGTATCATTCTTTTTTTCCTCTTTTTATCATCTCTTCTCACATAATATCCACAGATGTCTCCGAAGCAATGAGTATTTGGCAGTTCTATTTACTGCTATATTCCTTAAGACAACTACTGCGCGGCATATTGGTCAAATGAGTGCTAAATTCTCACAATGGGTGCTAAAGTCTACGCAAAGTTTTTCGCTTTAATTAAGAGTAGTAGAGGCCAACTTGTATTACACATGTGTCCTCTACGTAGGGAAATAACAATAACGATGGACATGCAAAAACATTAATTTATAAAAGAGAATTTCCATCATGTTACATTATCCTTGAATTTTTTCCAGGAGTAACCCGTATTTTTATCCGATTTTAATGCATCATAGCACATTTTGTCTCTCAAAATTTGCTTCACGAATTCACCACGTAGATTTCTTGTAATGTTGACCGTTTAACAATTATACAGCTGTTTGTTCATGGAAGAATTTTTTCGCCGATTAACCAACTACTATAGTTATTAACCCTCCGTCCGTAATATGCATGGACTATATACGATTTTAATATTTGGCTTGTGCTCTAAAAGATTCATATTACGGTCTGAAGGTTAAATGTCAATCTTACAAAAAATTTACGCGGTGAATTCGTAAAACAATGTTTGGAAAGTAAATGAACCGTGGTACATTAATGTATTATATTATAGATAAAAAATTACGAATCATTCTTTGAAAAAAAATCAACGAAAATGTACGCTCATGGAGATTTGCATTTATCAGTTAATGTTTTAGCAAACCCATCGTTATTAATATTTCTCTAGGTTGAGACCACATGCTGTACCACAAATCGACCTCCACCACTCTTAATTATTTTTCTCAGCTTTGTATAAACCATTTTGAAAATTCAATACTCATTTAACCAAGTTGCCGCGCATTAGTTACCTTAAAGAATGTTTTAGCGTCAGTCATGACTCATTGGGATTCGTTCCGAATACTCGAGAGTTCTCCCGTTTCGCAAAAATTCAGTAAAAAAAAGTATATACGTCGTGAACGATAATGGGTCTCAGCGCTCATCACTGGCTGCAGTGGGCCTGTTCTCTTCTCGTCTCATTCGCTAAATAACGTATCGAGTATTTCGATGTCGTTCTCGTTGATCATCCCGTATACAGTTTCAGAAATGAAGCGTTTGCTGCTGTCGGTGTAAATTTGCAGAATTCAACGTCGAGTGTACAACGAACATGTAGTATGGCCTGCACCATTCCAACTGACATTTTGTTGCGTAATTTGTCTTAGACAATATTGACGATGGAAAATGCACGCTTAACCGCGGCATTTGAAAAGGGTAGACTGAGCAGTCCGGGACCGAGGTATGCAATGTTTCCGTATTTTTTATTTCCTCCTGCGTCCTTTATTTCATCGACGCGAGCCCAGAAACTTTCAGTGCTGGAAACATCAATCACTTTGGCCCTGTAAAGTATATTCCATTCGTGGATAGTTGAGCTGATGTCATTGCACAGAGTGTTTTTGAATTTCACTCCAATGTTCGTGATATCAGCTTTGACCTGTGATGATGCGATCTGGGGCGAAAATGTCGATATCTGATCAAAAACTTTGATATTTTCCGGAACTCTCTTTTCCAGTTGCGAAATCAAAACGATCATGAAATCTTCACACCGGCCTTTGACCTGATTCATCGAATCCGGATGAACGTTGGCAGCCAGAACGTTAAACTCGTATCCGAAATTTATGTACTCGAGAGACATGCAGTAGCGTTTAAAATCGCATTCCGCAATATCGTAGTGTAATATTTTGTTCAGCTGCGACGGAACAACGAGTGTTTGAAGAAGAGAATAAATACAATCATTCAAATCTTTAAACAACTTCAACGGGTCGATGGAATCAGATTGAAACAATCTGTTCAGCCCCATATGACCTTTCAGCGCTGAACTAAGGAAAGTCAAATATAAATTATTTTCCGGTGTCGAGAACATCCTGTAAAGTTGGCTAGCAGTATAGCATCGCTCCTTGTTGCTTTCCGTGAGCTTAAAATGGAGTTGGAGGGCATCCCATTGGTCGAGAATAGCATCAATAGCCTGAAAAGTCTTGTCAACTACCGGGTATTGGACATCTTCACGATCTTTCTGGGTACCTTATTCTCAAGAGTTTTATAAACTTCCACGTACTCGATTTGTCATTTGGTACTACATGAGAACCACCTGTGCATCTTGCGTACCACGAAAGTGAGATTTCTCGGTAAGATTTTATAAGCCTCTTCGGCCGTGAGATGCAATGAGTGACAAAAGCATTTGATCACGATAAGCTCCGGATTGATCTCTTTGAGTATGGTTGACACAGAGTGATGTGCACCTACATTCACGCTGGCTCCATCAACTCCTGGACCTAAAAGCTTCTCTGTTTTCAGTCCATCAGTTTTTAATTGTTGTAAGATCGCTGTGGCAATAGCATCGGAGGTACCTGCAGCCATCTCAATAAGACGTTAAGGGGTTATACGCAGTTGCGAGGCTCAAAAATAAGGTTTTTTTACGATTTTTTTGTGGACACAGCTTTTATTTACTAAGTACAAGTAATAGTAATTCTGAAAGAGCACACTTTGAAGAATATAATTTTGTATTACTCGTGTCAAAATATTGATGTGCACCGCCTCTGCAGATGATATCCTGAACGACCTCCAAAAAAAGGCGCTCGGCGGTGAGCACGATTTTGTCGGTTTGGATTATCTGAAATAAAAAAAAAAGGTGAATTCTTTTAAAGGATAGATAAATGCAGGTATTGAACGAAGGAATAAACAAAATTTTCATTTTTAACAAAATGGCGGCTATTTGAAAAAAATTTTTAGTTTTCGATGAAAATTTTCGCTTTAAATTGTCCAAAAAAAATAGTAAAAACTTTTGTACATCTTATTCCTTCGTTCAATACCTGAAGAATGTATCTAAAAAGATTGTGTCAAAATTTCAGCCCGATTAGTTGAGCCATCTCTGAGAAATCTTGCTCACCGACTCTGAAATGACAGTTTTGAGATAAACGCGTTTAAAGTTTCAGAAGTAGTTTACACATAGGTAAATTTTTTTTTTTTAAACTTGCATGGTATCATCGATTCCAGGGCCATAAGAGGGACCTTGTGCAGGATCCCTAGCTTCCAGTAAGTCCAGCTGGTGTTGTCGTCGAGCCATTCTTTCTTCGCGCGTGCTCCCTAGCGCTCTCGCGTTGGAGATCATCACACGCTCTGCGTCCTCTTTCTCAGCATAATTATAAGCTGAGGTGCCTAATGAAAGCCCTAATGCACTCATCATGTGTAATGTTTAAATAAAATTCACTAGTAAGTTTAAACTGAACGCACGACTTTACCACTTAGCAGTACAATTTAGACTGACGAAACACTTTTTTTAGGTTATAATATAACTGCACGTGACCTTCAAGTCTTTAGTATATCTGACTATTATACTCGTATTCTACAAGAAAACAATAGAATAAAGGGTCTCAGGTAGCGCGCCTCATGCATGCAGCTGCTCGTCCAGTTCTTACTGACCCTACTTTCTATAACGCTCTGACGTGGCCTTACAAATTCAGGTAAATCTCCGAAAATATTTATCGGATTGACTTCAAATTTTCAGAGAATATACTCAAATATATGTACATTCCGAAAATGCAAAAAAAAAAAAAACGATTTTTTGAAAATTCTAACTGCGTATAACCCCTTAAAATGTCGTCACTATCCTTTTTTTTTTTTGAGAGACTAAAATAACGGATCGTGAGGCAGAGAATCTTCTTTGTGTCGATTGTCGTGGATTCGTCGATAATCAACGAGAAATGCGAATCCCCAATATCCTCAGGGAGGACTTGCACAATACAGGGTGATGAAATCTCTTATCAGTGCCGAGCATTTTGTCCTGTGAAGCTTCATCTCTTGCAAGACTTGAGAATCCTCGTCGAGGTCCTTGATAACGAGAGAGAGATGGTCCATGGCTTTGATAGATGAATGCTCTGCCACATAAGCAGCAATTTTCAATTCTGCTGTTTTTCGTTTTCGTGTCTGAGTCATTTTCGCGAATTTGTCAATTTTTGGTAATTTCGCAACCATATCGTCACTTTTAACGCATTGCTCGTGCTTTTTTGAACGAGCATGTTCTGCCAACCTTTTTTTGTGGGCGATCAGAATGGTTTTGCAGAAGCCACAAAACGCTCTCGTCGCGTCTCCAGGCAATGGTTTTAACCAACCTACATTGTTATAACATAAGAGAATACTTTACTGGACAGAAAACAGTAATCAAAATTAGATTCTCTTTTTAATAATATTCTGTCCAATTTTTTAAATTACTGGATTCTTGCAATTAGGTTGATCTTACCTTTGAATAAAGGCTCTAACTCTCAACTTGCTACGTACTTCTGAACGTATGTTTTTTATTTATATCTTGAGGCATTATTAAATTTTTTTGGGCATCACATCAGATAATCATGAGAATAATTAATTTTCTATGCGAGAATGCTACGGGAGATATTTCGTATGTTGTGATTGTGATATATTTCAGTACTGACCCTCTACAGCAGCTGTAGTAAAAACGCGGTATTAAGCGCAGTATGTCGAACGAACCACAGATGTCGCAGGTCGCACCACAGATGTCGCAGGTCGCACCAATGATGGCGCAGGTCGCTTTGATACATTTTTGTCGAAGATTAATCGTCTTTATATATGTTCAATATTCGAACTCTTTGGCAGCAAAACATCTTCGCGGACCCTACGTCCTTCTTTCGAGGAAACTGCTAGCAGAATTATACTGTGTTTGTTCCCTATTAGTTCCAAAAGTTCGCTGTAGAATATAAATTTATTAATAGAATAATAATTTAAAAATAATTTATCATAGAAATGTGGTTTAAGATGGTAGCAGATGGAGAATTATAAGGTAGGATGTAGTGATATTTGAAAAAAAAACATTTCATAAAACTACCTTTCATAAGAACATGTTGCTCGTCCACGTCCGGTTTTTTTATTCTTAGAGACGGTATTCTTGTAACCCCGTTCTAAAGTCTTATATCGATTTTCCACTTGAAGTGATGAATTGTTGTATCCTTCTTCGATCATTTTAGAAGCAATTTGCTTCCACATCATTGTGAATGTTTTAATTTTTCGGACAGTAACAAGTTCATTTTTCTTTTTGTAGAGGGTTAAAAAGAATTTAGTCTACTGATCCGTCCATGAAGATCAATTTTTTTTCTTATCATTCATATTATTATCCATTATTGTTGACGATTAATGAAGTATTGATGGAATGTTAGTTGGATCAACATTCCCTGCTTGTTCTTCGTCCAAGTCCGTTAACAATACGGTGACCAAGACATCACCTACCTCACACAACAATGTTCCGGCGTTTGTAACTACATGGTGCTTCCGAATATAGAATTGTAATCCATCCTAAAAAAATGATAATGATATATGAAATGGAATGCAACCTTCAAATCTATTTTTGCAAAGGATTTATAAATAATGATTTAATCCTCTAACCTTCAGTTATGCACTGTAACGCTAAATTCTGTTACCCTCGGATGAGGACTTACCGTTGACACTTTGGCGCGATTCTCTACTTATTCACAATATCAAACTATAACAAAATCAATTATGTTGGGCGCTAGACGCGTTAGCGTCGATTTTCAAACAATAATACAAATCAATAAAAATAACACAAAACCGTACAAAGAATAAATAGAGAACCCGTTGTATGGCTGGCTAGGCTCACGTACACAGACGTACAACCCGGTAGAGTGGCGGTATTCAAGGCAGCTAACAGTAATTACAGAATTAAAGAAAATAACGAAATGAAGAATAAACTCAAGTCAAAAGGAAAATGAACAGGTCAATCGATCATATATTGTCGAGAAGTTTACATGGTTGAGACAGGCAAATAAAATGGTATCGACGGCGGTAGTTAATAAAATAAGCGATCGTTGTTCACAATAATTTCGGTAGAACAGCAGTAAACGGTAGCTTTAAAACGAGAGACGGTAGTTAACAGAGAAAAATGAACGTAGGTCGGGAGATGCGATATAATGCAAGAATTTACTTGAAACTACACGTCACTGGGCGACGTGATCTTACCCAAGTTGCAAATGACGCTACGAAAATTATTATTCTCTCAATTAGAAACAAGAGAACTTTACTGAAATCGGTAGAAAACAACGTAACGATAGTTCGGTAAATAATACGACGAATTTACCATAAATTATAACCAGTACGAGAGATTGACATTCATTAACAATTTACGAAGTCTGCAAACGATCGACTAGATGGCTTTCGGTAAAATTATTCATAAACGATAGAATCAATAATTTACAATCATTACGTCCTTTAGGAATCAAACAATGAATCCCTAAACATAACTTTTGAGAGAATACAAAATACAAAATTGTGAGAGAGTGAGAATTTCGGAGAGTTTACAAAATAAAAAAATACACCAAATACACCGCAGTACAAAAGAATAATTCGCAGAACTTAATTTAACAAAATACAGAGAAAAGAATAACAGGCAAAAATAATATAAAATTGCCAATAGCAATAGAAAAAAGGTGTGGTAATATCTAGGGGCTGATTCTACGCTCGGTTGTAATCCAAGGAACTCGATATATGATACAATAAGCACAAAAATATATAAAAAATATAATAAGCAATAACAAATAAAATATGAAGCACACTACTATTACAGAAGAGTACGAAATGAAATGTAAAGCCAATAGGGCTCAAAATACGATCGAAAGTATAGAAGCAGGCTAATAGTAATTCACAAATAATCAGAAAAATCATAAATACAGAAGAAATAATTATTCGGCAGTTACGAGGTCGCTCAAACAATAAAATAATAAGTTACTGAAATCATGCAGTCACACGGCGGCTTACTGCAACTCTAAGCCGTGGACCATGATTCACACAAAACTGGCATCACACGATGCAACCAAGAAACAATAAATATAATATTAATGACCGAAATCATGCAGCCACACGGCGGCTTACTGCAACTCTAAGCCGTGGACCATGATTCACGCAAAGTCGATGAATACCATAAGAAAGAATACAAATTATGAGCAACTTCGTAACGATACAATACAGAGGCAGAAGCCTTACCTTGGTTGGTGACTTCAGGCACACAACACTGACTTTAGTTTAAATCAAACTTGGAGTAAGCAAGCGAAAATAAAGAGGAAGGAAAGGACTGGAATAGAAGTTAACGATAGTGCAACGATAGAGGGTATGAAGAAACGGTAGATAAAATTACGGTAGACGAGAGGAAGAAGGATCGGTAGCTTAAGATGAAAGAATACTCGGGAGGATACGGAAAAAACAGCTGTCGCTCAGCAGGTCAAGCGTAGAATAGAAGGAGGTCGGAGTTTGGCTCGCCGATCTCGCGGTTGTCGCGAGGTGATTCTTCTTCCCTTTGGTTGGGTTGACCCCCACCGCAAATAGGCCATCCCCTTGTGGCGAATATTGGTTACGGCGTGGTCATGCGTTTTCCAAAATTACCGCTAGATGATGCGTAATGTGCTGCTCGTGATTTCGTCATTGGCACCAATTCGTACGATTTTGTAGCTGCTTCGGTTTACGGTCCAGGTTGCCTATCATCGGGGACTTCTTTGACAGAGGCATACACAGGGTGCCTCTCGGCCAAAGTTACCGAGTGGAGAGTGACGCCTCATTGTTCACCTCCACCGGCTTTTGCACAGACAGTAGCTAGCTGCCTGTACTCGAGGTCGTGCAGTTCGACGGTTGGCCAAACCGTGGACCACGACCCACACAATTAGTCCTTGCCGACAGGAAGGCAGCGTCGATCCTCGGATGATGGCTTTATCAACCTGGACGTAGTGGTTTGGGGTCGGTCCGGCACCAGGCCGGTAAGTCGGAAGATGGCAGGTTACGGTCTGCCCTTCACGCCATCCTTACGGCATCCGATAGTGTGGGCGGCTGGTTCCTCTTCGAGGAACGGTGCCCTCGGCCGCCGGGAGGATTTTTATCTCCCTGTTCACCGGCAGTCGAGGCGATACGGAAGGTTCGGGTGGATGCTACCCGAGGTGTATATAAAGGTGCACCAAGGTAGCCAGTATAGTCTGATTAGACCGTCGGTAGGCGAAGTCGTCGAGAGCTGGAAACGGTAGCTATTGGTCCCTCGTTGGTCGGGATCGTTGTCGTCCAAGTACCTTATTAGCTTGCGCCGAAGCGCGAAATAAAGAATTTACAAAGAAAGAATTAGTTGAAAGTAGTTATTGCCTATTTTGTATTGAGTTCGGTTGGAGTATCCTGTTGAGGACGCGTAAGCTGGAAATCATAACGGTTGTGTGCCCTTGTGACGGGCGACTCTGAAACGCCACGTTACAACACATTACCTCCAATGGAACGACAATATTCCATAAAGACTCATATCTTTGTTGTTTTAGGATCCTGGATATGTAGGTCATTAATTTAACAAGTTTTCGTTGTCAACGTTTCGACTCTGATTGGAGTCATCCTCAGGACAATTTAATGCATCTATTGAAAACATCTGATTGTAATACATTGTTGGTACCGTCGGAACAACATTATAATATGTGATAAGAAATTAGAAGAATAATAAAATTAACCAAACTGCCTATTGTAACATGGCATTTTCGATGCGCGTTCCACACGGCTGCCCGAACCCTGGACGAAACAAGAAATTAAGGATTCCGCGGATCCGACCGCGACTCATTTCGAAAAAGAGCGCCAGGACAACGGTCACGCATCCGAGACTCTGAGAGGAGACCATTGTCGGTCTAGCGAATATGACTTTTCAGGATTTTTGTTAATTTTTTTCTTTGAGTGGCGAGTAAATGCGGCCTCAGACAGGGGATCGGCAGCAAATTCGAACGACGTTACCGGATGGCAATCGCGGCGGATCGCGACGAAAGGAGGGCCTCACACGAGGCTACGGAGAGAGCGTCAACGGAGAGCTCTGCCGTGAGGGAACCCAAGGCGGACGAGATCCCCGTTGGTGGCCGGCGAGCCGTAGCCTCCCCTCACCTGGATGTAGCAGGATCATAGTATAAGGATACAGGCGTATATGTTGATAGTAGGATGAAAAGTAAATAAGAAAAGAAAATAACAAAATGAAATAGAAAGGATAAAGAAAAATAAAAGTATATAATATAACCGCGATCAGTTTTTGAGTTTCAGAGTTACCCATGCTTCATGACTCGAGCATGCGAAGATGGCTTGAAAGCAACAGCCTAAATGTGGTTGGAGTAGCAGCAGTGCGAACCGCCAATGGCAGAGAATTCCACAGTTGTGGGGCTGCTACTGCGAAAGCATATCCATATGCATCAGTTCGGTGCGGCGGGACAGTGAGCTGGTCTTGGGGAGCTCGCGTACACCGAGCGGCAACCCTCATCGAGATCAAATTCACAAGGTAGCCACCATTGTTTAGCACGCGATATACGATGTTGCCGAGCGCATACCTCCGCCATGCACATACCGAGAGCCATCCAAGTCGTGCGATGTGCGCAGGCACCAACTGATCACGTGGGATTACATAGACATAGCGAGTACACCTATTTATCAGTCTCTGCAGTCTGGTGTCCTGCGCCACGCCTGCACCAGTGAGCACGGTCGCACAGTAGCTGATATACGGGAAGATGAGAGTACTGACCAGATGCCTCCTCAGAGCCACATCAGAGAATCCTCGAATTTTGTGCAGCTGGAAAAATACTGAGTAAAGAAAAATACCTGGAGACCACACCCGTTACATGCTGACAGAACGACAATTTCGAGTCAATGGTAACGCCAAGGTTTCGAGCCGAGTCAACGAACTCAATTTGCATGTAATCTGTGCCGAGACGTGGTAAGGAGTCAAAGTTAATGTCATTTACGAAGCGCCTGCTGCCAAGTATCATTGCCTTAGTCTTCCCCGGATTGTGGCTAAGCTCATTCACCCGGGATCATTCAAAAATCGACGAAATATCACAGTTAAGTTGCTGAATGCAACCGTGCAAATCCCCAGGCACACACGAAAGATAAACTTGCAAATCATCAGCATATACAAGCCGCTGCGCATAGCGAATATAGAATTCAATGTCAGCCAGGAACAGCATAAAAAGAAGCGGACCCAGAATGAAGGCCTGTTGCACCCCGGTGTTCGTGCCAATCAGAGAGAGAGCGAGGGATGGATAGGGAGGGAGGGAGGGAGGGAGGGAGGGAGAGAGGGAGAGATTGATTGATTGATTGATTGATTGATTGATTAATAAATAAATATATTATGCCATGGTATACCTCTGGCAAAATTGTACATAAGTCGATAACAAATAATATAAAGTAAATCAAAAATGAAGATAAAATAAAATGAAATACATTACTTTGCGATTACTGTATAGTCGAAGCTTCTTCATAGGCGAAGTTGCCTTGTAGTTTTGAATTGAACCTTTTTTATTAGTGTGAAGGATAGAGGTTGAGGTTTTCTTGAATAAAAAACTCTCGCGTTTGAGCCATCGAATTATGAATGTTTATTGGCTCTTGTGGGAAAAGCCTTGCGGCATAAAAACCCACGAAGTATGAACGTGTATTTGTAAACGTATAAAAATATGTGTCGATTGTGTATATGAATGGGTATATGCCGGTTACAGCCCGTTTGGCTCATGCCACCGCGATCTCGAGTGCGTTTCGTATTGCGATTTTTGTTTTATTCGATTCGATCGAATTTCGTATGATTTGCGTTTGCCTTACTCCGAGGAGCGAACGTGTATGAGAGTATGATTGGTGTTGGTAGTACACCAAGAGCGCTCGGGCTCGTTGTATGATGGAAGGGTGCAAGACCCTTGGTATGCGTGTATGGGCACTCGGTCCCGTGTAGAATGAGAGACACTCGGGCCGTACTCATCTACCTTACTCCGTAGAGCGAACGTATACGAGAGTATATTTGGGCCTCTCGTCTTTTGGTTGTGGTACGAGAGAACGCACGGCGTCACTCACGATCGTCACTAGATGGACGACTTAACTCGACTGTTTTAAAAAATGCGTGATGCGCGCTCGCCTCCTCATCTAAGCGAGATTTGGCATCCCTGCGGAGACGAATCGTTCGAGCGTGGCTCGCACGGAGATCGCAATGACACGGGCACAAAACGACGCTCAGGCACTGAACAATTATCAATAGAAGATAGTAGAGAAACGCAGGCGATTTGGTGACTACTTGTTAGTAACTTGGTTTAGTTACAACTGTTAGTGACTCGAATCGACATAATTAAAAAAGTGCGTATAAAGACGAGTCTTAAAAGTTTCGAGATTTTGGGAAGAAGTAACACAGAATGGTAAAGTGTTCCAGAAATAGATAGCGGAAAGAGAGAACGCCTCTCGGTAGGCAGTAGTACCATGTCTTGGGATCGCTAACACAGATCTTGGTCTCCTCTCAGGCCGCTCTAATACATCATTTCCTGGTCTGAAAAGATTGAGGATATATTGCAGTGCTCTACGACTAATAATATTGAACATTGCAATATCTATAAAATAGAGGTGTTGCGTTTTAACTCTGAGGCAACCAAGTTCACGGCGGTATGGTGTGATGTGAGTGTCACGTCGCGAATCGTAGATAAAACGTAAACAATAATTAATAAGGCGCTCAAGCTTCGTGTTTAGCTCTGCAGTCAGATCGTGGTAGACTGGACAACAATAATCTAGGAGTGTAAAAATAAGAGACGTAGTTAGAAGTGACCGTAATTCACGAGAGAGCACGTTACGGTGAAATTTCAGTTTAAAAATGGCAAAATGGACCTTTTGCGAGATTTGTTGAACATGCATTCTCCACGACAGATCGCTTTGCATAATTACCCTAAGTTTCTTGCTTCACTGACAAACGGTACATTTACTCCATTGAGGAAGATTGGAAGTAATTCCAAAAAGTTGAGTTTACGCGTATAGGAATTACTACCGAGTATAAGAATCTTGGATTTGCTAATATTGAGTTTTAGCCCATTGGTAACTGCAAAGTTGGAAATAGCATAGACATCTTCAATTATCAGCCTAAGACCTTCATTCAGTTGCGATGGAAGACAGCTAAGATAAATTTGTGTATCATCTGCAAATATTATGTGTAGCGAGTGGCGAAGAACTGTTCCAATGTCGTTGATAAAGAATGAAAAAAGGAGAGGACCCAGAACAGAACCTTAAGGGACTCCCGATGTTGTGGGTAACCAGGTAGAGCAATTACCGTGATCGTCAACAACTGCTTGTGTTCTGTCAGTTAAGTAAGAAAATATCCAATCAAGTGCTGAATTCAAAAATCCTATTTTCTTGAGTTTCAGAAGTAGTTGCAAATGAGATACCGTGTCAAACGCCTTACTGAAATCGAATAAAATTAAAATAGTTATCCGCCTTTCATCAATATTGCGTCTGTATTATCGCATAAGCGCAGTAGCACGGACTGAGTGGCGTGCCCACCTCGATATCCGGATTGACGTTGGTCAAGAACTCCGTTATTATCAAGCCAATTTACGATTTGTTTGTGCACAAGACGTTCTAGTACTTTTGATAATTCGCTTAAATTAGCTGTCGGTCGCGTGTCTGATGGTGACAAAGGTGATTTAATTTTAGATAGTGGATGGAGATAGGCTTTTTCCCAACTTTGCAGATACGTCGATGTCTGCAGGGAAAGATTGAAAATTTTTGTCAACAGCGAGCAAGAAACTCGGAGGGACTTGACTACGGAGAAAAGCAAAATACCGTCAGGACCGGCTGAAGACGATGCTGAACCACGGTTGAGAGAAATCAGTGCGCATACTTGAGTAGGCAAGATTTCAGCAAAGCGAAATGACTGACGATCTGACTGAACAGCCGAACCTAACTTTCGGAATTCTAGATATGGACAGGGAGGTAATTGGCTCGATATAACTGAATAGAAAGCATTGAGCTCGTCAGACCCGAAGAAATGAAGCGGTGATGAAAAGGAGGACTTAACCAGTCCTAGAGTAGCTAATTCCTTCCACGGTTTATCAAGCTCTGTGATACTGGACAATCTTTGAGCAAAATACTCATTTTTGGCTCGTGATAGATAATTTTTAAGCTCGTGATAGATCATTTTTAAGCTCGTCTCTATACTCCCTGAAAATTTCTGAATCTAACAATCTTCTTGATCTTCGCACACGAGTGTACAGATAGTTTCGCTGCTTTATACAATTTCTCAAGTCTTGAGTAAGCCGTGGTACAAGCGGCCGACGTACGCTAAGTGATTGCAATGGTGCATGATCGTTTAAAGATTCAAGGAACATAGATGAGAATTCATCAACGGCTGAATTAACATCTTCTGATAGTACATCAGAATTAAAACTAGAATTCAAACTAAACCTAGGATTGAAATTGCGAGGAAAGATTCAAATTACTCAATAACGAGTCACAAAAACTCGTCTCATTAAAGTTACGGTACGCTTGACGCCGGATAGTGCGATCCATTGATACTTCTGTATCAAAACCATAACAAAGATCTAAGAGATCGTGACCTGCAATGAACGGCGTATTAGACTTTACATAAGATTTCAATTTATCCGTATTATCAATAATAAATATATCAATCCACGAATCGGATGTAGCAGTATGATGGGCTGAGGTAGAATCGACTATATGAAGTGAATGGGAAGAGGCTAATTGACGAAGATAAATCGATTCAAAATTATTGACAGCTAAATCACAGTTAAGATCCACGATAATAATATTATTATAAGCATGTGAAACATTGGTTAAGGCTTGAATGAAGTCTCCTAACATCCGTCCCTTCGGCTGCCTGTAGACTGATGCGAAGAGTAGCTTGTCTGAGTTGCGCCCAGTAATTTCAATGATTAAATATTCAGGAGAATTAGAGAATCTATTTGATGAGGACGCTAAGACTCGGGCCTTTAAGGAGTTATGAATGTAACAGGCCACTCCTCCCTCTTTGCCCTCTCGCTCATTATGAATGAGAAAATATCCGTCCATACGCACCAAGTTATCAGAGACGTACGAGTGGAGCCACGTTTCGCACACAGAAATAATATGGAATTCGCCACTCGCAAAAGTAGACTGAATAATATCCATATGACCGCGTTACAGATTTTGCTTTGAGTTGGGCAATCCTTGAATATGATGAGGGGGATGAACGAGTCAGTTTTGTCGGCGAAAGTCAAATCAGTTTATCAAGATCAGCTGCAGTAACAATGGTGATGGATTCGTGCTCATCATTCTTTCGAACATAAATGGATTCCGAACAGTGCCAAACGTATCTGTATCCTCGCTCAGCTGCACGTGATTTTGTGAGACGCAGGAGATTATAAAGTGCCGGTGGAAGAAACTCGTTTAAATATACAATCCCCGGATGATAAGTCCAAAAACTTCCTTGAGAGACAGCTCTTTTTTTGCTCGTTTTTTATTGATTATATGCTCTCTGACTTGATAGGATTTTAAGGTAATAATGAACGATCTATTTATATTATGGCTCGTTGTAGATGTTGAAGTGAAAGTCGAAGGTTCATGGTTATTCTGACCTAAGACTGAGCTACGTTTATTGTTATTTTTGTTAAAACTACGTATCTTGAGAACGTCATGGAGGAGATTCGGAACACCTAAAGCCAGAAAAACTTTCCACGATCACCTGAGCAGAATCGTTGACTGTTAGAGGAACACCCGATAGTGTAATCTCTATGGAAGAATACAAAGAACCAGGTGAGACGGCAGAGAGAAGATTACTAGATTGAAGGCCCATTGTTGATACACGACTCGACAGTTCATTAATTTGAGCCTTTACCAAGTGGTTCTCATTTCGATGATCAGCGGATTCCACCTTAGCGTTCTTAGAATATTCCTCCAGAATGGAGATGCGATTTAACAAGGTTTCCTGTGTAGCCTTGAGATCAGAGACATCACTCTGTAGTTCGGTAATATTTTGTTTAACACCAAGAAGGTAACTCTGGATTGATTCGAGTTTTTTGTTGGTTGACGAGCTTGACGATTGTAGTTGGTGCATGACATCGTCTAGAGTAGTTGCCTTAGCTGTCGTTGGAGGCGTGCGTTGTAAGGTGGTACAACGATTCATCGTGCATGTGTCGCAGCGGAAATTTGTTGTACAATTGCGAGTGCTGTCAAATCCGAATTTCTCAATCGCACAGGAAGTATAAAACGATAGGCCGCAATCACCAGAACATTTAATTTTGTCTGCTACTCGAGTCATACGACCGCAAAGACCACAGCGGACAGACATCTATACACAATACTGTAGTAACTGTAGAGTCTTCAACAAAGCCGTGAGAGGAAGAACTCGAGCAACAGTTGAGCAGTAAACACGCTTTGCGATACACCGCGAAGAGAAACAGAGCGAACACAGTAATTATTTCAAAGTAATTTCAAAACAACAAACTTTCAAGGTTCGGCGAGTCCAAGGCTTACATACACCCACCCATAATGTACGTACACCGTTGATATTGTCAGCACAACAATTTATTTTTACAAAAATACTATTAAGTGCCTTAATCGTGGACACACGACTGAAATTTTTTAGTCACTAGTGGATAAAATGTTATGATTTTTTTGCCATTAAAAATAAAAAAAACGATGTTCTAACTTTTCGAGCTTATTACTAAGTTTATTAATCATACAAAAAAATTTTTCTTTCCTTTTAAAAACAATATTTATTATCATAAAAATGCCGCTAAAGATGACCCTCTCGAAAAATCGGATCCGGACCGCGGAGGTGATTTCGAGACTTCTACTCGTCTGAAACAAAAAATTCAGACATTCTTAATCAGAAAGAGTGCAGTTATGGTCGGAACTAGAACAAATCAAAAAAATGAAAAATTGACAAAATGGCGGGCGTTGAAAAAAAAAGTTCGTAAAATCGGGTTTTTTTTCACTAGTTTTTTAGTGTAAACGATAGGAAATTATTTAAATAAAATTAAGATTCTAGTTCCGACGATAGCCATACATGTTGTGAACAACATATCCAAATTTCAAGTCATTCGGTTGGATAGTTTTTTTCTTTTCACCCCCGCCGTGCCGAAAAAAGTCGTTTCGAGATAAATGAATTTCAAGTTTGAGGTACAGATGTAAGTTTGTGGCCTGTTTACCCAAACTTATCCATGAAAAACAACAAACACGCTGAACGGGTTACGGAAAGGATAACCAAGAGTGACCATCGCGAGTCATCGCCTCGGGAGAGAGGGGAGTGATTGACAGGCGCTCGAGACATCCACTAGCGTCATAGTGAATGCTCTGTAAAATATATTGTAAATTATTCTTTTTCATCACTGTTAACTAAGCGTTACATTCCCGATCGTCAAAACCGACATTGTTGTTGATTTAGGTGACTATAACTTTTATAATTATTTTTGTTATTATTTATGTAATTATTTGTGATTGGTGTTGATATAATGTTTTAGAAGATGAAATTAGTCGAAATTCCGGTCAGGAGAAGACGTTTAATAATGTGTAAAACGTGAACATGATAATCGACGTTTCGGCCGGGCCCTGCCGAACGTTTGTATTCCGAAGGGATTATATTGTATTCGGTTACAAATGAAAAGGTAAAATGCGGAGAAGGGTCGGGACAGCTGCCGCGCTCCGAGTGCTGAACCCGTTAGGAGCGCGCGGACCGCTCTCTACCTGAAATGGGCTGTAGAAGCTATAATATTAGGAATTTCCGCATGAAAATTTCACAGTATATTCTTAAGATACTATACTTTCGAAACATCGAAAAAAAAAATCGATTTTTTGAAATTTCTAGACCACCGGGTCCCCTTATGGTATTCATCGACTTTGTGTGAATCATGGTCCACGGCTTAGAGTTGCAGTAAGCCGCCGTGCGATTGCATGATTTCAGTAATTACCTATTTTTGTGTCTGAGCGACCTGCCGAATAATTATTTCTTTGTATTTATGATTTTTCTGATTATTCGTGAATTAGTATTAGCCTGCTTCTGTACTTTCTATCGTATTTTGAGCCCTATTGGATTTACATTTCATTTCGTACTCTTTTGTAATAGTAGTGTGCTTCATATTTTGTTTCTGTTATTGCTTATTATATTTTTATTTATTTTTGTGCTTATTGTATCATGTATCGAGTTCCTTGGAGTACAACCGAGCGTAGAATCAGCCCCTAGATAATACCACACCTTTTTTATTGCTATTGGCAATTTTATATTATTTTTGCATGTTATTCATTTCTCTGTACCTTGTTAAATTAAGTTCTGCAAATTATTCTTTTGTACTGCGGTGTATTTAGTATATTTCTTTATTTTGTAAACTCTCCAAAATTCTCACTCTCTCATAATTTTGTATTTTGTATTCTCTCAAAAGTTATGTTCAGGAATTCATTGTTTAATTCCTCAGGTCCGTAATAATTATAAATTATTGATTCTATTGTTTATGAATAATTCTACCGAAAGCTATCTAGTCGATCGTTTGCCGACTTCGTAAATTGTTAATGACTGTCAATCTCTCGTACTGGTTATAATCTATGGTAAATTCGTCGTATTATCTACCGAACTATCGTTACGTTGTTTTCTACCGATTGCAGTAAAGTTCTCTCGTTTCTAATTGACAGAATAATAATTTTCGTAGCGTCATTTGCACCTTGGGTAAGATCACGTCGCCCAGTAACGTGTGGTTTTAAGTAAATTCTTGCATTATATCGCATCTCCCGACCTACGTTCATTTTTCTCTGTTAACTGCCGTCTCTGGTTTTAAAGCTACCGTTTACTGCTATTCTACCGAAATTATTGTGAACAACGATTGTTTATTTTATTAACTACCGCTGTCGATACCATTTTATTTGCCTGTCTCAACCATGTGACGATCAAGTTTGACTCGCAAACTAAAATTTGTGCTGAACGGTCAAGATTGGAGATATAAAAACCTCAGCGATCGAATCGTTCAATCTATCAACGAACACTACCAATAGATTCTGAATTTTGTTTTCAATTCTATGATTACTCGAGGTCTGACCAACTAAGGTTCTCGATTGGTAAACCGAAAGTTTATTTCTTCAGGATTTAAATCGGGATTCAAGGGTCTTTCATGACTTTGACTCTTCTGGTTTACCGAACACTTCACAAAAGGATAAGGCTCGTTCAGCATATTCAGAATACAGCTGACAAGTGTATGTTGTAAGCGAGAAGTAAGTACGTAACTGTCGAAAGTAAGAGTCTTGGAAAAAAGTTGACCGATCGTTATGGTACCTATCGAAAAAAAGCCTTTCGAAACTCACCGGTGTGGATCCGGATGTGTCCTTTGAGTTGACCGTTGTTACTGAATGCGACGTTGCAGTGGGGGCAAGGAAACTTCTTCGGCCTTAGTTTCTTGCTCTGTTTAACAAGAGTCTCGTGATTTTGTAGCGCCCTCGCTGCCTCTTCGATAGCTAAATGTCTTTGATACTCCAACCGCTTGCATGCTGCGATATGTTCCTGCCAAGCGATGAGTTTCTGGTGGTCAAGGCAGGGTCCATTGCCACTGGGAAACGGGAAGGATCCCGAAGGGGTAATTGGCCGGATGTGCTGGATCGAGAGCCGAGCACGATGCTGACGGGTGATCGTGGATGAAATAACTGTTTGGCAAATATACGATTTCACTGCTGGCGTCAACGGAACCATCGGTTGTCGATGTGCTTAAGATCGCCCGATCGACGAGGCTCGACAGCTTCGTAAGATTGTCGTTCTCTCGACCTTGGGAACCATTGCTCTCGACGGTGGCACTGGAACTTCTCCCGGAAACGGAAACGGAACTTGACGGCGAGGGGAGAACTTGATTACCATTTATCAGGTCGCACTTGACGTTCACTTGGATCGGCGACGTCTCGGTTTTACACTCTACGTCCCACGGACGGAAGATGTGGTCTACTTTTGGGTTTCCATCCATCTTGTTGCCACTCGACAAGAATCGCACCGATTCGATGTTTCGCCAACTATCGCGCTCTTCCAAACTCGGTGATACCGAAGAGCCGATTCTGTCCAACTGGATTTGACGCGAGTCACTTGTTCACTAATTGTCTTTTCCAAACTTTCGTTGATACCGAGGACTCGATTCTATGCAGGGAAGATATAAACCCCAAGGTTTGGAGGCGTCTAGTCCGCTGCTATTTTCCCCCTTCTTATTTTAACAGGGGTGGGGGACTGACGCCGCCCTTCGAGGACACACTTCTGTCGAATCGCTTCTATTCCAGAGGGTACGGGGTGGGGTTTCCAAGGGCTTGGGGAGGCGTTCGTGGAGGCCTGCCGTAGGCGCTACGATATTCCTCGTGTCCTTTGTCCACTATTAATTCACCCCTCTGCGGAAGGCCGGGTAACCGGCTACGCCAAATACCCTGCGATACCGACTTACTGCCAGGGGTGCTTTACGACACCCTCCTTGGTGTTTCGAACGATACAACTGTGATCGGGATTTTTCAAACCCCCCTCACGTACGGATGCATAGATTTGGTTGACCTAATTCCCACCACTTGACATCTGCAGGGGTTTTATTAATTGAATTCACTTTTTGCGGTCACCCTGCGAAACGGATATACATATACGTATGGACGTGTTACTTGTTTCTTTTTTTCATATTCGTTCATCATTTATTTATGATAGATATTCACAGGATTTGGCAGGTCATTTTTCTATTCACAAACTTTTCGAGAATTTTTCATTGACGGAATTGGAAGTGAATTCAGGTTCTGGAATTGAGACGCGTTAGATCACGACTAAGGTACAGAATGAGATTTTTGTATAATTTTCGGCAGTATGAAATATTTGTTATATAACCATGTGTATAACCATGTGAACTTCTCGACAATATATGACCGATTGACCTGTTCATTTTCCTTTTGACGGGAGTTTATTCTTTATTTCGTTATCTTCTTTAATTCTGTAATTACTGTTAGCTACCTTGAATACCGCCACTCTACCGGGTTGTACATGTGCATACCTGAGCCTAGCCAGCCATACAACGGGTTCTCTATTTATTCTTTTTGTACGGTTTTGTGTTATTTTTATTGATTCGTATTATTGCTTGAAAATCGATGCTAACGCGTCTGGCGCCCAACATGATTGATTTTGTTATAGTTTGATATTTTGAATAAGTGGAGAATCGCGCTAGAGTGTCAACGGTAAGTCCTCATCCGAGGGTAACAGAATTAAGCGTTACAAATTGGCGCCCAACGTGGGGCCACAAAAGGCCAGTTACAGAAAAATTCCAGTTAATAATTCAGTTAAGAACTTGAGAGAGAGAGAGAAAGAGAGAAATTATTATTAACAAAAGAAACCTCTTCCCGCTTTTACTCAGTCAGTTACTAACACAAAGATTCAAGTAGTACTTGAAAAACAGTTGATATTGAATGACCAAGCGACCCAAAATACTTGAATATTCAGCGGACTGAACATCCCGGATTACAGATATTATTACGTCGACGGAATAATCCCTCGCGAGTATTACTTCTAGCCGACGCGACGCATTGTTCGCGGAGAGCAGCGCGCGGCCCATAACAATTTTTTCTATCGCCCGCTATAGTTGACAACTCACGAGTGAGACCGTATTTCTTGCTCGTGACCGCTTTTTGACACCCAGGATCAGCCGTGTGTATGTCGCTCGCTCAACCGTGTTCGCTACAAGCAGTATTGTGAATCGCAAACAATAATACATGCCTTCGTTGCCGTCTGTAAAAGACTCGTGGATATATTTATTCACTGCAGCGGAATTACGTTACGAGCTGAGACAGCGTGCATTATCGGCAGAAGGAACTTTACCGACCTTACGAGATCGTTTAATCCGATTCTACCGAATTTCTTGCGGAGAAATGACCGATCCCGCTACTCCTGATACAACGACGCTTGATGCCGAAGCCGGTACATCGTCTTTACAAATACCGACGGACGAAAGACAAAGCCCACAATCGACGCATGAAATCGGAATAAGCACGGAAAATAATCTGTCGTTAAATAATACTTCTCCCGGTAATACGCATGATTTATCGTCGAACCAAAACAGCGCTCCGGCTATCGATATCAGAGGTCCTCTGGAACACCGGACGCATATTGTAAACACTGCGCGAGAACACCTCCCGATACCGCCTAGCTTTACCCCGCGTCGCGAAGCTACCTCGTTCCATCATAACACGCCGCGACAACCTTTCGACTCATTCCCGACAGCTCAACTGCCGCGTTTCAATAACAACACCCCAAATACACTCGCAGCATACGAGGTTATGCGAAAATGGAATTTAAAATTTGCAGGATCGCGTAATGAAGATTCGGAAGCCTTCTTAACGCGGATAGAGGAGGGTAGAACCTTATTTAATTTACGCGATAATGACATCCTCAACAGTCTCCCGTTTCTTCTTTCTGGAGTAGCTTTGTACTGGTTTCGCAGCAAACGACCCCAATGGCACAGTTTCTCCGATTTCGTACACGCTTGGCGTTATAGGTTCGGTGATCCAAATTTACAGTTTACGTTGCGTGAAAAGATCCGTAACCGTACGCAGGGCGAAAATGAGCCATTCGCCGATTACCTTACATATATGCGTGCGTATTTTGATCGATTAAGTCCCGGATTCTCCCACGACGAAGAGATGGACAATGCCTATCGAAACCTGCTACCGCGTTTTCAAGTGTTGATAAGACGGAGAGATCTCGAAGATCCTGATGATTTATAGGATACCGCCCGACAATTGGAGATGAGTTTTACGGCAACTAATAAATACCAAGCACCACCGACTCCCGAAAACTCACTGCTACCGGATCTAGCATATCGCGGAACACGCGCTAACTCCCGTCAATCGCGATTCGCGTTAGCCAACCTAAATCTAGAGGATGAACCAAAGGATAACGTTAATGCTGCGTATCTAACGTCTATTCAAGAAAACCGATCAAACTCGAACGTTAATAGAAAAGCCCCGGATCCTAGACCTCACACGCGTTATGATCAACGACCACCGAGGAATCATACCAGCAACCGGAATGACTAACCGCCAGAATGAAAACCCGAGTAACGTTAACTCGCCTGTAACTTCTACCGCTTCGTCTGCCGACTCCAATCCATTTCTACCGACTACAGAACAAATAACTGCACGCACACGTCCTAGATTTGTAGTTACAATTGCCAGCAACCCGGACATCGTCAGCGACAGGGCACCGCGCCACGCACGAAATTTTGCTTCACGTGCGGGTTGACAGGATACACCCGAGCCACATGTACCCGGTGTGCGGAAAACTATCAGGGGAACCGCGCGCAAGGGCAACCTCGGAACCCAGACCCACAGTAGAGCCCGAAACCTCGCTCGAACAAATTGTCAGACCTTGTTCTTTACCTACCGAAATGAATAATACTACCGATTCTACCGTTTCTACCGCCTCTATCGATTCTACCGCTTCTACCGATCCTACCGCCTCTCCCGATTCTACCGCCTCTCCCGATTCTACCGCCTCTCCCGATTCTACCGCCTCTCCCGATTCTACCGCCTCTCCCGATTCTACCGCCTCTCCCGATTCTACCGCCTCTCCCGATTCTACCGCCTCTCCCGATTCTACCGCCTCTCCCGATTCTACCGCCTCTCCCGATTCTACCGCCTCTCCCGATTCTACCGCCTCTCCCGATTCTACCGCCTCTCCCGATTCTACCGCCTCTCCCGATTCTACCGCCTCTCCCGATTCTACCGCCTCTCCCGATTCTACCGCCTCTCCCGATTCTACCGCCTCTCCCGATTCTACCGCCTCTGCCGTCTCTACCGCCTCTGCCGTCCCTACCGTCTTTAGCTACCGTCAACCTACCGTAAAGATCTAACTTCGTTTTCGCAACGCTAAGCTATCGGAAAACTTGACTCTACCTTCACCGTTCGAGTCATTGTCTAAATTCCACCTTATTTCTACCTTCTGATTTATCCTCAAACACGTAACTTCATTTCTACCGTTTTAAGCTATCGTCAAAAGTTTACTTCAGTTCTATCGTTCCGAGCTATCGTGGAAATTTAACGTCCTTTCCTACCGATTTAAGCTACCGTGAAAAAACTCCGATTCTGACTTATTCCGTCAACGTTAACTGTCTCGTAATCACTCCAAACCACCCTCTGTATGTATGGCAAGTAATTTCGTGGCTTCACAAAATAGGAAAGGAACCTCACTTACGTAAAAAGAAGATATAACAGGTACAGAAGATGCGATAACAAAAGCGAGAAACTGAATTTACGATACAAGAGATACAAGAAATACATAGTAATAGCTGTACGATATATCGATAGCACGTCTTTTTAGAGTGAAAACTGAACGTCGAGTGTCGAGACGAGCTATGATCCTGATTTTCGTCGTGCTGCTGTCACGTGATTCTTCCTCAAAGGCCCTAGGGGTATAAGCATAGTGAATTTGCCCTTGAAAGATATGAGCACGATACTGAGAGGATTCTTAGGTACTAATAAGATAATAAGCTCCTGAAAGTTTCAGATCTCTAACCCAATTGGTTATTGAGAAAAAGCAAAATGTATGAAAATCGGAAAAAATGAATATTCTCAGGAATACGTGAATCGATTGATTTGAATTTTTGATGTGTTTTGGGGGCTGATGGTAGCTTTGAGGAAAAAAAATATTAAACTATATCGGTTAATAAGAACCTCAAAAATAATGACACTTTTGTTTTAATTTTGATTTTTCATTATGATGCGATTCCGGTACAATTACGAAACCATTTTTTTCGAATTCCTCATCCATTTTTCTACGAGTATACGAACTTTCAAGATCTTAAAAAAAGGTACGCCATATTACAAAAAAAAAAAAAAAATAATTTTTTATGTAAATATTTACTTTATTTATGTATTTTAAGCTTGAATCTTTATTTTCCTCGCTAACATATATTTTTGTAATTCATTTGAAATTGTCATTTCTAAATGAAGACCTAAATCATTGAATATGAATGAAAATAAACGAAAATATGATGAACATTTCACACTTATAACATGAGAAACAGATTTTAGTTCGTAAATTATAAATAAATAACAACAAACGTTTGAAAGATATATCTTTAATATACAAAAAAAAATGTTATGTCTCATTTTATCAGTCTTCATCACTATCATCTTCAATCACAGGTGAAACATTGTCTGTATCAAATAATTTGCTTAGTGTTTCAGCAGGCCTCAGAATCTTTGTCAAATATCTTCCGTGAGACAAATAATAAACAATAGCAGCAACGTGAGAGTAACATCCAATTGTTCTAAGACCATTTGCACACTCACAACTATGCCTCAATATACTTCGGGACCAATAACATTTTTTTTATACTCAATAAAACATCTATAAACCTTCTTATTGATATGACGGGATTGAACTTGAGCTTTGAGTATGTTTTACTGGTCTTCTACGTATTGAATAGTAAGATTACCTGTTTCATCAAGCATTTCTGCTAAATACGACACAGCCTGCTTCAATTGGTAGGAACCGGTAAAAAAAATTCGAAGATCTCTTTTAGTAATTTCTGGAAAATCTTCTAGAACTTCAGATGAAATCGTTTGAAACGGAAGTTTTTTACCTTGCCAGCCATTTTGTTGAACTTGGTTAGCTAACGTGATTTCTACATTGTTTAGTGATTTCATTGTCTCAACGACTTCATCCAAAAACTCTGAGTCGGAAGTAAGACGCTTACTGTACGTATTATGTAGAAATAAGGCAATTTTGAAAAAACTTCCAATTCTGGGAAGCATTTTGTTGTTAATTCTTTGATCGAGTAAATGATATTTTTGTTTTAACATCCCATGAGTTGCTTCTACGGGCCAACGAATTTTAGTAACATATCTTGAAGCGTTGGACTCAGCTGTTGTTAATTGATTTCGTTTTCCCTTGAGTGCTGGCATTAATACTTTATAATTTTTACTTTCTAAGTATTCTTTAACATCACGGAATCCACGATCAACCACAAATGCATCGCCAGATTTCAATAAATGACATATGCCATCAGGATTATCTATAATATTCTGCATTATAGTAGCATCATTTTGGTTAGCATAATACGGTCCCAACATATCAACGATGTATCCATCAGTTGTGCAAATCGTAAATGGTTTACACAGTGGTACTTTTTTTTGACCAGATAAAGTAAATATTTGCATAAAAAATGATTTTTATTTTTTTGTAATATGGCGTACCTTTTTTTAAGATCTTAAAAGTTCGTATACTCGTAGAAAAATGGATGAGGAATTCGAAGAAAATGGTTTCGTAATTGTACCAGAATCGCATCATAATGAAATATCAAAATTAAAACAAGAGTGCCATTATTTTTGAGGTTCTTATTAACCGATATAGTTTATATTTTTTTTCCTCAAAGTTACCATCAGCCCCCAAAACATCAAAAATTCAAATCAATCGATTCATGTATTCCTGAGAATATTCATTTTTTCCGATTTTCATACATTTTGCTTTTTCTCAATAACCAATTGGGTTAGAGATCTGAAACTTTCAGGATCTTATTATCTTATTAGTACCTAAGAATCCTCTCAGTATCGTGCTCATATCTTTCAAGGGCAAATTCACTATGCTTATACCCCTAGGGCCTTTGCGTTATTCTAATTGGGCCAGCAGGTCGCGTAGGTCTGGTCTACAGGTAGGCGGCGATAATCCCTCGCCGCTTGTTTTGCTTCATCCTCGACGACAGGTATCGAGGTATCGGGACGTCGGAAGGTAGTCGGAGAAGTTTACCCTCTGCCGTGCTGTATCGTTGGTGAGAGGGGAGGTCATACCGCTCACGTGTTGCGATATTGAGGTGTGCGATAATATTACGTCACCGATCTCTTGGACTAGAGACCGATTGTACTTCACTCCTTGCTTTACTGGTACTCCCCGTTGTAGCTATTTCGTTGGCGCTGCATCCCGGCCCTCGCTCATCGGAGCCCTCATGCCGGAACGATCTGGTGATGATGTCCCTAGACCCGGATCCCCACACTATATCCACCAGATCCACGTGGTCAGCATAGTCTAGCCTATTCCACGCCACAGCCCTTCGATAGGACCGTTCGTGAAGAGAAAACCGTCCTCTATTTGATAGACAACGACTTAGTAGATGTCATGGTCGGTTCAGCTCCAGGCTGATAAGTATCGTCGACGGGAGGCTTTGTTGTGTTTTTGACGCACAGCTCTGTACGCCGTCTGGCGATGCATCCGAGCGGTAGAAGCATTGATTCGTGGTTCGGCTCCTGGCCGATAAGTCTCAAATAGTTAGAGGTGCTGTTTGTGTATCACGCACGACCCTGTTGATAACATAGATAGGCATCCATCGGGAGTGGTTTCAGCGGTATTCGTTCGTCTGTAGTCGGTGGTGGTCGGTGTTGAGCTGGTACGTGACCCCTGTCGGGCAGTGTTCTGGTATCTTGGAGCGGAAGTCTCGTAGATGGTTCTCATAGAGCGTTACAAAATTAGAAAATAGAATAGAATTAGCTTTATAAAGAGAGTTTCACTTGAAGACAACTAGTCGTTCGTTTTGGAGTATTGGCCTCAGACGTGCTTTCGTTATTTTTAGCGATATTCCGTACGTAGGGAAGCGCGATAATTAAACCATGTGACGCGGTACGAAATACCACATCACAACTCCCCCCTCCTTACGGGGGACCGAGGAGGTCCTTTGCCATTCGGAAACCACTATGTTGACTACTTACTTTTGCATGTGACTAGATGACTGTTAGAGCTGTTAGAGATAGTTGCGATAGGTAGGATGTGATTGAAATTCCATGCGATACTTGACTTGGCTGCGAGATTTTGGCGTGCGACTTACTGAATCTTGGCGAAAGTATGATTTTTAAAGTTTTACTATTGACCTGATCGGTTGTGAGTGAAGGAAGGGAAGTGTTGAGCTAAATTTTTGCGGGAAGATAGAAAGGTGATTGATTCGTTTGTTTGGTTGGGGGGGGGGGGGGGGGGGGGGTGTCGTCGTTGCAGAGGAGTTCAGACAATTTATGCGATATAGAGCGATACTGAAATTGAAGTCGACCTCATGTAAGGTGTTATTTTGGATAAAGCGACAAAGAATTTTTAACCGTTATTTCTAAGATAATTGCGACAAAAAGGAGTTTTGACTTCAAGTTGTTACTGCGTTAAGTGGCTAGGCATTGCGATGGTGACGAGGTGGAATTTAGGCGTTTACCTTACCGAGAGTGGGTTTCTGTAGTTTTTAATTTCTTCAATCTTAAAGAAGTCATGATGTTAAGTTCGAGTGGGGTTTTAATTGTTGGGCGTTATTTTGTAACCAATTTGCGAGAGCGGGGTTAATTGATTCTGTATCGGTGAATCTGACAATTCAGGAGTAGCTCGCGGGCACACAGTGAGTGATTGGGTACTGTGACGTGGATTTTTGCTGCTCCTCGGTCACTCAGAGAAGATGACCGAGAACTTACCGCGTGCACAATAAATCGGCGTCCACGATGTACCCTGAACCTGAAACAATACCGCGAAATTTGTTGGGCGCCTGGCGTGATCAACACGCCTCGAAATCGGTAATGCGATATACCGCGACCATGTACTCGGTAGCTCAGTACCGCGGAGAGGGGAGGGGTAAATTTTGGGTAGAGAGAGATACGTCACACGTACGCCAACAAGTTATTTCACAAAGCGATTATAAAATTAGACAATATATTTTCAAATAGCGATAATACAGAAAAAATGAAAATAATAACCATACCGCGAAAGTTTTTCCTCGCGATTCCAAACGCAAACGCTTAGCTTGAGAAAAAAAAAAGAAAACGCAAACAAAATAATAAATAAAAAAAATGAATGGATCCAGAAGACCTCTACGGCCTACCTGCGCTAGTCGCTGTACTAATCATAACCGCTAATTTACACAAAAAAAACCAAAAACAAAATAGGACCCGACGCGCTGCCCGCGATCGTCCTCTACAGAATGGCGCTAATCGCCAACTTAATACTGAACCCCTTGATGGAAACGGAACCGAATTCTCGGCCGACGCTGTCCGCGATAGGCAATAAATCAAACAAAAGAAAACGAAATAAAATTGCTTATGCCTACGGGCGCAGATCGCCAACTTATTACTAACGGATTATACTAAAAAACCAAACGGAAACGAGGCTCGTCGCGTCACCCGCGACCATCCTCTACAAAAGAATATTTTTACTAGCACGCACCCGAGCTCAACTTTCTCCGCGACGGCGGGACGCGGTCGCGAATTCGAATGCTCCCCGTTAGACTGCTCGCGATCTGTACGAGAACTGAGGCTGTATCGAACTGAGTTGAAGTGACCCCGTGTAACGGAATTCGGTTACACTCAAACTCGAGACAATAATGTCTCGGCTCAACCCATGACTCGACATGACCTCCTCGATCACCCGAAATTAACGCTACTTCCTTACGCGCAACTCAGGCTACGGTCACCAAGCAGATGTATCGGCTAAAGAATCTCGAGTACTGTCGTTAACGCCAATCTTCACTGGCTATCCGTTCCTCGGCAAGCCTTTATTAATTATCTCTCGAGATTCTCTCGCAAGAAGGTTAGCAACGCTTACCGCTCCACATCCAGGCCACGAATTGACCAACTCCCTCGTGACCCTTGGCTACCATTTCCCTCGCAATTTCTACCTTCTTCTGCGCGACAAGAAAAAAAAAAAAAACCAAAACTCGGACACGGACTATTTCGCGACACACGTGCTTCTTATAAGATATCCCTAGAATCTTACAAAAAGAATTTGAGTCTCAAATTTGTACATGAAATCTACACTTTGAACTTTTTACACAATTTCTGAAGCACCCAGTATAATAACCAAGGGAATAGTTTTCTAAATCTACGACTTGTAAGAAATTAAACAAAATAAAATCACTGGTACACGGTCGCCACAGCAGAAAACAAATCAATAGCTGTTATGTGTAATTAGGAGATTAACTCAAAAACTGAAAACAAATTACTTGTTGGAATGATATTGAATTTGAATATTATATTGAATAATCTCTCTTCAAAAGTGAAACATGAAACTTGGGCAGATTTGCTATCTGGCTTGTAATAAGCGCTTCACCTAACTGGCTCGCTATCGTTATGAGGTTTGTACTCGGTGGAGTAATACTCCTCAAATTGATTCTGGGAAGATTGGACGTGCTCAAACATTGATTAGAATATTATTTCTTGCGTTTGAACTCCCGGCCAACATGACAAAAATTGATTCAACTTCAATGACTGAATTCTTTCCTTTAAGAAAAAAATTTCTAGCTATACACAATGCAACCATGATGCAGAAGTTTTTTTTTATCCTCACCTGTGTTTCCTGATGCGTTGTCATTTTTCCAATTTGTCTATGATCCATGTTATTTAACTCATTGACTTTTTTTATATCCCGAATGCAAATGGTAGGTAGTGCTGTTTCTTGTTCATGCGGTAACTGTTCACTTGCTAGTAAGATAATATTACTCATATCCGAGAAACTCAAATTTTCACCGGAAAAACTGCAAGTGTTCGAAGTCTGACTAAGTTTGGTTAGCATTTGAGGGGTATCTCCATTTTCTGAAACCAAATCGAAAGATGATTACATCGACTCTATAGCATCCACCGGTGTTTCACTGATCGTGAGGCACTGCTCTGTGTCTTGTACAGCATCGAAATTACTTAGATCTAATAAGTTCGACGTATGTAAATGATTACCGTTTGGTGATTGCTGATGTGTTACTAAATCAGAATCATTATGTAATATCAAATCATCAAATTTCTGTACATCAATCGAGTCAATTGATTGTAATAGGTTTATGCCACGGCCATCCTCTAATTCTTGTCCTACATGTTCTTCAATCGCCAGAGTGCCCAAAATATCTGGTATCTGTACTGCTGCAATGGGCTTATTATCGGCCAATTCTTTCTCGACTGCTGCGTCGGGCTCATTGTTGGGTAAATCTTTTTCAATTGCTGCGTCGGGCTCATCGTTAGGCAAATCTGCTTCAGCTGCTGTGTCGGGCTCATCGTTGGGAAAATCTTTTTCAATTGTTGTGTCGGGCTCATTGTTAGGTGAATCTTTTTCGAATGCTGCGTCGGGCTCATCGGTGAGCAAATCTTCTTTGATTGTTGCGTCCAGCTCATCGTTCGGCAAATTTTTTTTTTATTGTTGCGTTGGACTCATTCTTAAGCAAATCTTCTTCGATTGCTGTGTCCAGCTCATCAATGGGCAAATCTTTTTCAATTGCTGCGTTGGGCTCATTGTTGGGAAAATCTTCGATTGCTGTGTCCAGCGCATCGTTGAAGAAATCTTTTTCTATTGTTGCGTCGGGCCCGTTGTTGGGCAAATCTTCTTCGATTGCTGTGTCCAGCTCATCGTTGGGCAAATCTTTTTCAATTGTTGCATCGGGTTCATTGTTGGGTAAATCTTTTTCGATTGCTGCGTCGGGCTCATCGTTGGGCAAATCTTCATCGACTCCTACGTCGGGTTCATTGTTGGGCAATTTTTCATTGAATAATTCTTTTGTCTCAGTTTGGTCTTGTATTCTAGTAACTTGTTTTTTTGTTCTACGAATCGCATTGTAAACAATAGGTGTTTTGAGTTTTTTCACACTCCTGACTAATGGTTTCTTCGATTTCTTCATATTTTTAGATTTATTCTGTTCCTTTTGAAGGGAGGAAAATTCATCCACCTTGTCAACAGATTCTGCATTTTCTAATTTTTCAGCCAACGCTAACAGATATTCCTTATCGTCTGTAACAAAAAAAAAAAAAAATTCAGACCACTACTGAAATATATTAAAAAATAACTCCCGGTGACCAATACGGATCGATTTTCAGATTCAACACTTCTGACTAAGAAAATCAATTTTTAGCCACTTGTTAGCAAGCTTCACTGGGGCCTTTTTTTCACAAGTAAACCTTTGTTCAAAAATTTTATCATAAAAAATCGTCAACGTGGTGCGAGGTTTAGTCAGATTACGATATTACAATTTTCAGCTATCAATAGATTAATTACAGATACGTGCTGTGTCAAATTATCACTAACTCTACTTAGCCAGGAAATCTGTAACGATTTGTCAAATTATCGTACACGAAATATTGATCAGTTGAACTCACCGCCTGGAGAAATGAACTCTACTGCATATCTTGTCGAACGATATTTCACGGTACACGACGAACCCATTCTACGAATGTTCTTCATAAGGCAGACATCGTGGGAGCGGTCGGAATATTTGAGTAAACTCAACATTTTGATTTTAATTTCCAGTCACAAGACCAATCTAAGCTCGAACGCGTGCAACTACGTGTTATGCCAATGCCATGCTTGTGCCTTAAGTTTGAATCGCTGCCCGCTCCGAATCGTGGGTAACTTCAACCAAAGACTAGGAGAAAATTGTTGCAGCCGGTCGCCGCTACCGGGCGCATGCGATTTTTTGACGATTTTTTATGATAAAATTTTTGAACAAAGGTTTCCTTGTGAAAAAGGCCTCAGTAAAGCTTGCTAAAAAATGGCTAAAAATTGATTTTCTTAGTCAGAAGTGTTGAATCTGAAAATCGATCCGTATTGGTCACCGGGAGTTATTTTTTAATATATTTCAGTAGTGGTCTGAATTTCTTTTTTTTTTGTTACAGACGATAAGGAATATCTGTTAGCGTTGGCTGAAAAATTAGAAAATGCAGAACCTGTTGACAAGGTGGATGAATTCGCCTCCCTTCAAAAGGAACAGAATGAATCTAAAAATATGAAGAAATCGAAGAAACCATTAGTCAGGAGTGTGGAAAAACTCAAAACACCTATTTACAATGCGATTCGTAGAACAAAAAAACAAGTTACTAGAATACAAGACCAAACTGAGACAAAAGAATTATTCAATGAAAAATTGCCCAACAATGAACCCGACGTAGGAGTCGATGAAGATTTGCCCAACGATGAGCCCGACGCAGCAATCGAAAAAGATTTACCCAACAATGAACCCGACGCAACAATTGAAAAAGATATGCCCAACGATGAGCTGGACACAGCAATCGAAGAAGATTTGCTCAACAACGAGCCCGACGCAACAATAGAAAAAGATTTCTTCAACGATGAGCTGGACGCAGCAATCAAAGAAGATTTGCCCAACGATGAGCCCGACACAGCAGCCGAAGCAGATTTGCCTAACAATGAGCCCGACGCAGCAATTGAAAAAGATTTACCCAACAATGAGCCCGACGCAGCAGTCGAGAAAGAATTGGCCGATAATAAGCCCATTGCAGCAGTACAGATACCAGATATTTTGGGCACTCTGGCGATTGAAGAACATGTAGGACAAGAATTAGAGGATGGCCGTGGCATAAACCTATTACAATCAATTGACTCGATTGATGTACAGAAATTTGATGATTTGATATTACATAATGATTCTGATTTAGTAACACATCAGCAATCACCAAACGGTAATCATTTACATATGTCGAACTTATTAGATCTAAGTAATTTCGATGCTGTACAAGACAGAGCAGTGCCTCACGATCAGTGAAACACCGATGGATGCTATAGAGTCGATGTAATCATCTTTCGATTTGGTTTCAGAAAATGGAGATACCCCTCAAATGCTAATCAAACTTAGTCAGACTTCGAACACTTGCAGTTTTTCCGGCGAAAATTTGATTTTCTCGGATAGGAGTAATACTGTCTTACTAGCAAGTGAACAGTTACCGCATGACCAAGAAACAACAATACCTACCATTTGCATTCGGGATATAAAAAAAGTCAATGAGTTAAATAACATGGATCATAGACAAATTGGAAAAAATGAAAACGCATCAGGAAACACAGGTGAGGATGAAAAAACTTCTGCATCATGGTTGCATTGTATATAGCTAGAAATTTTTTTCTTAAGGGAAAGAATTCAGTGATTGAAGTTAAACCAATTTTTGTCATGTTGGCCGGAAGTTCAAACGCAAGAAATAATACTCTAATCAATCTTTGAGCACGTCCAATCTTCCCAGAACAAATTTGAGGAGTATTACTCCACCGAGTACAAACCTCATAACGATAGCGAGCCAGTTAGGTGAAGCGCTTATTACAAGCCAGATAGCAAATCTGCCCAAGTTTGATGTTTTACTTTCGAAGAGAGATTATTCAATATAATATTCAAATTCAATATTATTCCAACATGTAAATTTGTTTTCAGTTTTTGAGTTAATCTCCCAATTACACATAACAGCTTTTGTTTTGTATTCTGCTGTGGCGACCGTGTACCAGTGATTTTATTTTGTTTAATTTCTTACAAGTCGTAGATTTAGAAAACTATACCCTTGGTTATTATACTGGGTGCTTCAAAAATTGTGTAAAAAGTTTAGAGTGTAGATTTTATGTACAAATTCAAGACTCCAATTCCTTTTGTAAGACTTGTGGGATATCTTATTTGTCAAGTGATACTATACTATTGATCACTAGCCATTATTTGATAAAGGTCTTGCAGTTTGAAATAAAAAAAGTGTTTTTGAGGTATATTTGGCTTGCCAACTTCGTGGAAACAGAAAGAACCTACTGTATTGAATAAGGAAGCTTTTGTAGTCATGATTAGGTAATTTGTTAGCTCTGTCGTAGGATGAATTGATTGACCATCACTGGTCAATGCCCAAGAGGTACCTGTAAACTTTGCACTAAATGAAAATTTTTTATGATATTGAAAGCAGTTCAATAAATACATTATTTCAACACACGTTATGCCATTTCAAATGTGAATATTTTTGGCTTAGAATTTATTCAACGGATAACATTTTGCATGAGGCTGAAGCTTATTGCCAGTGCAGACGAATCCACAAATTATAGAGTCTGTTTTGTTTGTATCAAAAGAATACTATTCTGATTAAGTTCAATTCGATTGTACACATGTATATATGTGTAGGCACTTTTCGAACTATGACTTTATAATTTTTTCTTACTTATTTTGCTCCAGATGAAACAAGCGAGAAAGACCGTGAGGATGAGGATGAAAATGACAGCTCGCAATATGTCCCGATGGGTGATAGCGAATACGACACTGACGAAATACCAGACTCTGATGAACAGCTGGAGGAACCTGAACCGAACGAGAATGAAGTACCAAACTCTTCTCATGATAGAAGTGCAATTAAAGAAAATAATACATCGCAAAATTCTTCCTTGAATTCATCTGCAAACCGTACAAGTATCGGATGTGACGATGCCCATCTCAACGTAGATCCATCAAACGGCTCTAAAGGGGCTGTAAAATTGTATTATTGCATTTTCTGTGGTAAAAAACAAACCAAATTTGCTCGACATTTGCTACGAGTACACAGTGACGAAACTGAAGTGAAAAAATTCCGTTACTTACCTGCAAAAAACCCTGAGCGACTAAAATTCATCACTACGCTTCGAAACAAAGGCAGTTTGATACATAACAAAGATATCACTATAAATAATGGAAAGTTACTTGTCTGTCGAAGACCTCAGGCAAAAATGAAGAAGGCTGGTAAGGACTTCGTACCATGCTCGAAATGTAAAGGTTTTTGTGCTAAAAGCAATATTCGTCATCATTATCAACGTTGTGCAAATCCAAAGAGCGGCAATACTCGAACGATATTGATAGAGGGGAGAAAACTTGTTAAACGCAACCACCTTGAAGCATCTTTCAAGATTAGCAACAAAATTTTACCCGTACTGAGAGATGACATATTGCTACACATGATCGACTAATTGTATTATTTGGCAACAAATTATCTCGTAAATACCAGCATCCACATCAAGATAAAATGGTAAGAAGTCAATTGAGGTTTCTTGCTCGGTTTGTGATAGCAT
This sequence comes from Neodiprion lecontei, assembly GCF_021901455.1. Taxonomy (NCBI): domain Eukaryota; kingdom Metazoa; phylum Arthropoda; class Insecta; order Hymenoptera; family Diprionidae; genus Neodiprion; species Neodiprion lecontei. The sequence continues at coordinate 11,610,545 of NC_060262.1, read as the reverse complement.
TAAAAGACCTAGATCCAGAAATTACGGATTTGCAATTTCTATATGATCCTAAATTTTATGATACAGCTCTGAAAGCAGTGAATAAAGTGGCTAAATTCCGCGATAAAGACGGTACTTATGAAACTCCAGCTCCAGCTGCGGCACTTGGAACATGCTTGAAGAAAATTGGGGCTATTCTAAAAAGTGACTGCATCAAACGACATGATGCTGAGAAGAAACAGCTAACTATAGACTTTTTGATATTACTCGAAGAAGATTACGGTTGCAGTGCAAATAAAACTGTTATAGAGACACAGTCCCAACAAAAAAGGCAAAAAAAGGTTGTTTTGCCAAAAAAAGGTTGTTTTGCCAAAAAAAAGATGATATTGCTCTGTTACAAATATATTTAAAAAGACAAAGAGAAATTGCTAGAGAGCTTTTGGAAGTAAAGGTAACCAGAGACGCGTGGATGTCAGCGGAGGCAACACTCTTCACAACTCAAGTTTTCAACCATCGTAGGGCTGGTGAAATAGAAAGAATTACAATTGAAGATTTCAAGAATAACGTTCGGTTGAATAAAGATACAAATAAGGATTTGTTTGAATCTTTATGTGCTTCAGACAAGGAATACGCCGAACGACATGTTCGATTTTTCATTCGTGGAAAGCTTGATAGAACGGTACCAGTCATTTTGGACGTAGAATTACTGCAAGACTTCAATACCATATTAGCGGCACGATCAAATGTTGGCGTAAACGATAAAAATCCATTTGTGTTCGGAACAAGCTCGGACAAGAAAGCTCACAAGTACCTGGATGCATGCAAACTCATGAGAGAATTTTCCAGCAAATGTGGAGCAGAAGATGCTGAAGCTTTGAGAGGAACAAAATTAAGTAAGCACATGGCTACTGAATATGCCACTATGAACATATCAAAAAACACACTGGAAAATCTATGTGAACACATGGGTCATCATGAAAAGATACACAAAACTATATATCGATATATCAAAAATGTTGGAACACGCACAAGCACGGTCTAGTCATCACCAAAACGACAATTTTTGCGACGAAAATGAGAGTGACCATGGTATGTAGAAACAAATAATTATCACCTACTTCAAACGTAAAAACTGCGATTATATTGCTCAATTATTTATTTTCTTTGATCGGTATATTATTTCTATTTTCATTTTAACTTTCTTCAGACATGACAGAAGGAAATGCTGCAGATGATTCGGATAACATCAAAAACATTAATAATTTGGATGACCTCAATGATGATACAGATCAAAGTTTGTGTAGGAAAAAAAAAAACTGAAGATCACGGATACCTAGCGAATCGTCGCTCTAGTGAGTATACAGCATTTTATACCAACTTCATCAACTCCAAGATCTCATTGTCTCGTATCTTAAATGCATTTTATAGTACCATTGCTTTGATTTTAAAATGCGGGATTCTAAGCAAGAACGACTAACTGTAAGAAGTGATAGAATAAAAAGGTACAAGTGAGTCTATGGTTGCCTTTCGTAGAAAACTAGATAAGCTTCACGTGTGATTTTTATACGAGATATTACTGGTTATGTACTCATCAGATGTCATTCCATGATCGTTTCGGCAATCTTGATTTCAATTTTCAGCATCACCATTTGAGAAAGCAAAGCGCCGCAGATGGAGTTCAGATGAAATCCAGGCCGTTCTTGCTTCATTTGGTGAAGCAATAGAAAATTACATTGTACCACCCTTACCACATATTCGGAAGGAAATTAAAAAATACGATTGTTTACAAAATCGCAACGCTCTAACAGTAAAGGCTTGGATTGATAATAGAATCCGAAAAAACCGAAGAAGAACAGCCAATGATAGACAAAGTGGCCGAAGGAAGTGAAGGAGACCACACATCAGGTCACATCCTTGTAATGATTTAACGTTGCAAATCGAATTCCTTTTCGAGTGGGCAGCTGTTTGGGCAAAACATCTATTATTTAAAAATAATGTACCGCATTTCATAAGGAAATCTTCATTTTCAGTTTTTTTGAAAGCCATATTTTGTTTGCTAATTTTAATCGAACTTTCGTAAGTGACTGATTATCCAATAACAATGATATTTCACGAGTTATCCTTTAAAACGTGATGCTCATTTTAATAACATTGGAAACTGTTTACTTCAATGATATCTGATAACAGATTTGATAGCTGATATATCGTGATAAAGACATGTACGTCGTTTTCAAAGTTTGTAAACCAAAGTCTAGTTTTTGTTTCTATAACCGAAAACTTCACTTTAACGTACTGTAATACTAGATATAATAATAAGAGTTCCTGTTCACACTACGTACTATTTATAGCAATCTTTTGGTGCATTACTTGATAAAAAAATTTTCTTCAACAACTATCTTTTTATATATGAGATTAATCTTTTTACTATTTTATGTGATCGTTTTTGTAAACATTGCTTAGAAGAACTTGGATGTTATTCGTCAGGAATATTGTATGCATGTATCGATTCGTATTGCAATTGTTATGTACAAGACATCACAAGTTCTCTTCTTTAACGATGTCCATGTTCACGCCATTATTTAATTTAGAGGTAAAAGAAACAGTTCAAGAAATGTCAATTTATTTGTTTTATGTTTTCAACGATAGTCTACGTATTTTTTATTTCTTTTATGATTCACTTTTGCTTTTGGAAAAATAAAATATTTCAATTTTTTTTCTTACGTATTATGTACACTGTAATCTGTACAAATTACAAATATCGATACGTATTCAGGGATTTGCATAGCACTATAGTCTTACTGAGTATTTTCAGGCCAATAGGCTTACAGAAGCTAATATTTACTGTTATTTCTATACCTGTGTATAAAATAAAAAGAGTGGCTAAAGGTTCCATAATTGCTTGAAATATTTTTCCTTTTATTAATCTTGTGAGTGTTCTCCTTTCTTATGGGCATTATACTTGTTAATCCAAATGAACTTCACTGCTATGTTCTAATCGATGAGGAATTATTTTTCATGTCAAGGTTGTTTTAACGACCTATTGAGTAATTTATTTTCATGTCTATTGATTTCCAAATTTTGTTTTTCAGGCAGACATTAACCCATTAACGCCTGAAATACAGGTTTCCTATATTGCAAGTTCAATTATGTGCCACTTAACAGGAATGAAAAATAAACTTATTCGAGATGCATATTGGGGTATTTTTAAGGTCCCTCTTTCGTTTGGCACCAATAGAAATACATAATAACCTTAAAAATTCATTGATTTTGTTGTTTTAATTTAAAAAATCGCATTTTTTTGGACTGTTTTTTTCTTTTTACGGTGATTTTCACTGTGGAATACCTTTTCTTTTCATGTAAAACCTATTTAAATGGTGTAATTGAAACTTGAACTAAAAAGATACATACATAGAAAAATTAATTTCAACATGGCGGATCCAATATGGCGCCTGAAATAATCTATGGCCAAGCTCAAGTTTCATGATTTTTTTACACCGAAATGGTCAACTTTAAGAAAAAATTTTATGGAAGCAAAAGTGCTGGAAATAACTCGAGCAATACCTCTGATTTTTTTGAGAATTTTTAGAGACATTTTTGGATTTTTTCAAGAATGACTTCATGCAAAAAAATGAAAAAAATCTCAGAATAATCTGAAAAAATTCACAAGTACTGTTTGAGTGATTCGAAACACTTGTTTTCTATCAAATTTTTTAAGTTGCATTTTTTCAGGGAAAAACTGAAGAAAACTTTTGTTCTTGTTAATCTCACACTTTCTTGATTTGTGCGAGTGTGTACATACAGACTAGTGTATGAGTTTGTATGCATACGGCTATACTTGGTGTATGTGTATGCGTGTGTGTAGGCCTATGTGAGTTTGTTTTGTGTGTGTGTGCGTAGTGTCTGTGTATGTGTAAGTCTACGTGAGTTTGTTTTGTGTATATGTGCGTAGTGTGTGTGTATGTGTGTGTATGTGTGTATGCGCGCGCGCGCGATTGTTTGTGTGTGTGTGAAATTATCCTGGTACAATTCCACAAAAATGAGCAGTATGAATATGAGATTTTGACTTCCAGGAGCAAGTCATGTCCTTAGCCAGAATAAAAGAAATACTCTGTTGCCCGATTCTCACCGCGTGGAGGTTGACATGAAGAGAATCTTTGTTTTTTTTGTTTTTTGTATTTTTTAAAAATTTTTTATAATTTTTGTAATGTTTTGTTATATTTTTTTATTTTTTTTTCGATTTTGCTTTTTTTCTTCTAATTTTTCTTCCTATTGCCCATTTTTTTTTGTATTTTCTTTATGAGTTACAAAAATGTATACGTCCATATACATGGCCATCATTCATTTTATACTCTAGTTATAATAAATTCAGTGAAATCTTGTAGTACATTCACAACATAAGTTCAAATTGCAAATTGGACAGAATCGTGTTGTCCTCTTTCCACATTTTCCACCACAGGCTTGGTTTAATCCTACTTTTATAAAATGTTTTCTTTTCTCCGCGTTTTCATTCAATTTCTGCAGGTAATCTTCACTTATTTTTAACGCAAATTCCTTAGTGCCAACCTTCTTTCCATCTCCTTTAGCCAAGTTATAGAGGACAGTTGCATTTGTGATAGAGGCTTGAATTACTCTCATCAGGATAACCCAAGTCCATTTCTTGGATCTTATTGAGGGTAGAAGTTTGTTGCAATGTTGGTCGTGAAGGTCCACACCACCCATAAACCTGTTATAAGCACGAAATGCATTAGGAAACTGCACTTCAGCTTTCTTCTTCTCAATTTTACTGTACCTCTTGACTGGCTGAAGTGGATACACTCCCACAGCGGTTGAGAGAATCGAAACATTCTTTGAATCCCGTACTGTTATAAAATTTGTTCCACTTGATTTATCATATTTTGAGCGGAAAGTACCTCTCGGAGCTTTGGAATCAATTTCGTTAGTTTCTTTTATCCTATCTTTCCTTACGGTACCAGTAGCTCGGACACCTATTTTTTTTAAGTGTACTAATAAATCTGGACTACAAAATAGATTGTCAAAATATATGTGGTACTTACCCAGATTTCGAGGAGACGTAGACAAAAGTAATCCCTTCAGCATCTGCAACACCACTTGACTGCCCTGAGCCACATTGCTTAAAACTCCTCTATCAGCAGTCTTACCACAATATACATCCAAATCATATAAAAATCCTTCAGGACTGCAAATGCCCCACATTTTTACGCCAAATCTGATTGGTTTCGTTTTTATGAATTGTTTTATCGACAATCTCCCAAAATATTTTATCATCATCTCATCTATTGAAAGTGCTGAAGTGAACATTCCAAATTGCATTGCATTTTTCCTGAATATGTCCAACATTTTTCGGACTCTCCAAATCTTATCATTATCATCTCGATCTTCTTGTTTGCTGTACTTAATATTTTTTTTTTATTGTTTCGAATTTATCTCGGGACATTGCAGAGGTCACCGGTTTAGCAGACAAATGCACATTTTTGGACTAGTAATCTCTGAGAATGCCTCTTATTGTATGATGAAAAAATTATTATGCCAACAAATGTTTCGAATTCTTCCTTTGATATGGTACAATTATTCGCAGCGGTTGCTTCAATTATATAACTTTTCAATTCATCTGAAAAAAATAATTCAAATAATTCGATGAAGGAGCTAGAAAGAATTTTTTTTCTTTGCTACAAGCGATAGTAATATTTCATTATCTAATCTATCATCATATACTTTTTCTCCTTCGACCCAGTTGTATATATGTTCTGGTTCTAGTTTTTTCTGGTTTGAGTTATAATTTTCTAAAACTGTGGTATATGAATGCGTGGGAAAAGTTATTTCTGTCAAATCAGAATCATTGTCGCTATTTTCAGTGCTGCTTTCATTCTCAGATATACTATCATCCGAATTACAAGAATCAGATTCTCCCGAATTATCAGCATTCGGAATAAGAGAAACCGAAAAATAATCATCTCTCTCTTCTACCTCTGTATAACGATTCCTGCGTGATTTTTTTGGAGTATCCAAACTTGAGATCTCGGTCGAGAAAGTTTTCATACGCTTTTTTGACATGATAGATGTTGAGGTGAAATAATATATAATAAAAGTAGTCAAACTATTCAGCAGGTTAGAACAGAGTACTTATCATACGCCCAGTAAAGTTGTTTGGAACTTATGAGTTACGCGCTCCACTTCTTTTGTGAGATCTGTCGCCACCTATTGGTGATCAGAAGATTCTATGGATTATATTTCGCGGCTATTTCAAAATCAACTTTGCAGGGACCGATTATCCTGAGCAATATTTTGGAACCGCAGGAATATACTTCTATGCTTAAACTTAAGAAATTTGATAGAAAAAAAGTGTTTCGAATCACTCAAACAGTACTTGTGAATTTTTTCAGATTATTCTGAGATTTTTTTCATTTTTTTGCATGAAGTCATTTTTGAAAAAATCCAAAAATGTCTCTAAAAATTCTCAAAAAAATCAGGGGTATTGCTCGAGTTATTTCCAGCACTTTTGCTTCCATAAAATTTTTTCTTAAAGTTGACCATTTCGGTGTAAAAAAATCATGAAACTTGAGCTTGGCCATAGATTATTTCAGGCGCCATATTGGATCCGCCATGTTGAAATTAATTTTTCTATGTATGTATCTTTTTAGTTCAAGTTTCAATTACACCATTTAAATAGGTTTTACATGAAAAGAAAAGGTATTCCACAGTGAAAATCACCGTAAAAAGAAAAAAACAGTCCAAAAAAATGCGATTTTTTAAATTAAAACAACAAAATCAATGAATTTTTAAGGTTATTATGTATTTCTATTGGTGCCAAACGAAAGAGGGACCTCAAAAATACCCCAATATGCATCTCGAATAAGTTTATTTTTCATTCCTGTTAAGTGGCACATAATTGAACTTGCAATATAGGAAATCTGTATTTCAGGCGTTAATGGGTTAAAGTACAAAAAATAGTTTGAAGAGTAGTCTTTGTACTATTCATTCACTTTTTCCTAGATATCGCGTTGTCGATTGAACAATATATATGTGAAATCAATACATAGTGATAAAGGAAAATGAATTCTCATGCAGAGGTTGTTTCCACATTTATTTCATTATATTCCACACAAACGAACAATTATGAGAGTATAATTCGGCTACTAGTAGAACATTATTCATCTTTGCGCATCGGAGAAGTGAGGTTTGGAAAAAACCTTCATAACCCGAGTCCTGAAAAGCACCGTTGAATGTATTTTTGTGATACATTTAATGGTAACTCGTGAGAAACAATTTAAAGTATTGAATATGAGCAACTTTGTATCTTTTTTATACTTGTATGTGTGACAAAGGATTTTATTTCTAGTATTGGATAAAATGCAAAGTACCTACCATAGTTGAGAAGTTCAATAAAACATGAGAGGCTACGATAAGGAATTCAAAGATATTGTGGGAATGAAGTCGAACACACAATAAAACATGATGAGTCTGTCGTGTTTGCCACGAATCCCTAAAATATTCAATCGAAATCGATTATGTCCCATCGAAAATTTCCCCTGGTGTCTTAAGTTCTGGATACAACTTTTACAGGCAGAATCCTGGGAAGTACCGTCAGATTTATTTTGTCATATATGCAATGGCAGTTTCCACACCCAAACAACAATTTTTTTTAAATTGACTTGAAGCTAATGAATTTATAAGACACAGTGTAAGCTGTTTAGTGAAACTCCTCTGTACCTTTTTCGGTATTGCACATGTGGAAATGGATTTTATTGCCACATTCAAATAAATTGCAAAACGTGTACCTTGGTTGAAAATTTCGGTAGGTCATGATAGATTACGGTAAGGTAATGTAAAGGATATTATGGGCAAGGAATCAGAGACGCAATAAGTTACGATAAGTGAAGCGTATTTGCTATAAATTACGACAATCTTGGATAGGGGCCATTCATGAATTACCTAAGACATTTTTATCCAATTTTCGACCCCTCTCCTCCCCCCTGTAAGGAATCGTAAGATGTGACGTTGCACCTAGAGTGCAAGTCACAACAAACCCCAAACCCGCGGGGAAGAGCCGAACGGGTGAGCCCTGTCCCGTCGGAAAAGACCCGAACATCATCGAAGCCCCCCGACGCTCGGCAGAGCCGAGCGCGAGATTCAGTACGATCACGGCCGTAAACGCAGCAACACCGTCGACGCCAAGGATACGAGCGAAAGAGAGAGAGAGAGAGAGAGAGAGAGAGAGAGAGAGAGAGAGAGAGAAAGAAAGATAGTGAAGCACAAATACACACACACCGATACAACCCCGCTACACGCACGCCGACGACTCCAGGAGAGAGAACCGGAGAGGCCCAACTACACTCCACCCCACCTCGATACACACCCACACACGTTGACGACACCAGGTTAGCCTGCACTCTACAGCCGATCTGCTCCTCCCCTCGCAATACCAACCCTTTCGACCTCACACTCCCCGTCACACGACATTCCCCGTCCCCTGGCAATACCAACCCTTCCTACCTCACATTCCCCGGCACCTCACACTCCCCCCCCCCCCCCCCCCCCCCCCCCGCGCGCGTATCTGTAAGTTAGTATTAAGGAACGCTAAGGGCTGAGGCGTGATCAGCCACCACTAACGTCTACAACCCTTTTGTACCTTTCCTAGTTTAAGTCGACTCATTCCCCCGATCGCAACACCTGTACACCCCCCCCCCGTCACAAATATACACATCAAGTTTTACCGATTATATCCGCCCCGTCTCTAATTGTCTTCCCCACCCATATTATTCGTGCGGACTCAAAACCCGTCACAAAGATTTTTCACAACCCCTCTCCTTCTTTACAGTCGGTCATCGATTGGGAGAAGAATTTGCCTTTTGGAATTCATTTGAGTGAAACTCGACCGCTTACGATCATTATTGAAGGAAATATCGTATGTGGAAAAACAACTTTCACCATGAGGTTTTTAGCAGATCGCCAGGTCTGTACACTTTCAGAACCTCTTGAGGAATATCGAGACGTACCTGGAATTAATCTTTTAGATTTGATGTATCAGAAGCCAGATCGTTATTGCTATTATTATCAGCATTTCGCTCAAATGGTTATGTTAGATAGACATCTTCAGACGACTCCATTACATGTAAAGGTGATGGAAAGATCGATATTCAGTAGCAATTGTTCCGTAGAAGCTCGTCGAAGGTTAGGTAATTTTTGCGACTTCGAATCTCATTTAGTGATGAAAAATTTCGATCTTCTCATTCGCTCGTCTGAGCTCAGAGTAGATTTGATTGTTTATTTGCGAGTTTCCCCAGAAACTTCTTTTGCTCGAGTTAGTTCCCGTTCCCGTGAGGAGGAATCGAGCATTTCTTCAGAGCTACTCAGAACTATTCATGAGGTTCATGAAGATTGGCTAGTAAAACAAACCTTTTCTTCTTTATCGGCTCCTGTTTTGGTTATCAATGCAGAATCTACAGCCGATCAAGTATATTCTAGTATCTGTCTTGCAATGACACACGGACAAGGTTAAACCTGTAAATTTAATTTTTATTCAAAAAAAAAAAAAAATTATTAAATCAAATATTTACATTCTCATAAATATTTAAACAGTAAAAACTAAATAATTTGGAAATAATAGGCAGTTTTGATAATAGTTTTTAATTCAGTTTTTACGGCCTCGCATTATGGACAGCCTTCGGTTGGTTTTTCAATGAAGATTAGACTTTCTTTACGGGCTTCACAGGAGGTATTATTCTAGAGAAAGGTTGCATGAAAGTCTGCTTCACCACGCAGATGTTCGGGACTGGAATTTTCAAAGATTTTCAATCGATTAAAGAAAAATTAATTAATTAATAGGAAGGGGTTGTTTCTTGTGTTTATTTTTTCATTTACCTGTGGGTGAAGCATGACGAACAGAGGAAACCAAGTTTCCCTTTTTTGATTTTTCCCTCAAAAAAACCGCAGGAAAACTTTTTCCATGTGTCTTGACATTTACTTTCCAATTCTTCTTCTGATAGGTTTTTGAAGTTCGTAAAATTGAAAGTTTGAGCCAGAATTCCGGCATTGATTAAATTATGGATTTGTGACATGTTTCTTTTAATAAAGATAACTGGATAATGATTTGTTATTTCTGGGTTGTTAATAAACTCGAAATTTGTTTTCTTCGATTGTTTCTTTCTAGAAACTTCTTTTGAATCGGATTTTGTGTCGGATAGGCTTTGGTTTCTTTTATGATGTGAATAGGGCCACGATTATTTTTCGAGGTCGATGAGCGATTGCTTGATTTTCACATTTTATTAACTTTAAGTGTCAGTTTTTGTGAGTACTTTTTCAGGTTATTTGACACAGCCTTTTCCCATCCAATCTTTCCCCGATTCCTGAAGATGACTGGTGGTCTTATTTTGAAGAAGGACGCAGAAATGATTCAGATAAGATCGTTTCTGTTCTTTTGAATACATATTTAATTTATTTTATTCGTGTATTCTCCCAAATTCACTTAGTGAATTTGAATTGTTATACCATCACTCACATTTGTCCTTCCAAAACTCTAGGGTGAGCTGTTTCTTAAGAAGATTAGGATCAGTCACCCATCTATTTCCCTATTTCCTGTGAAAAGGAGTCTGTTTCTATCCTGTTTGGACCTGGAATTTTCGGTTCCCGCCTCGATGTTTTCACCCGAACCTGTTTCGTTTCGGCAATCCTTCAGAAAGAGGATTGGATTTCTTTTCGACATCGATCTGGACCGATGCTGATAACTTCGAATTCAATATTTTTAATTCTTCAATAACACTTATATAATATCTCTTAACACGTAAAAAACTAAACTTAATCGATAAAACTAGTTACTTCTTATTAACTAATTTAGAAAGTAACGCAAGCATTTTTTCATCCATTTCCAAGCGCTTCTTATGTCGTTTCGCACGCGCTTCCTCCTCTTCCGATTTTTGCCAGAGTCTCTTTTTCACGAGGGATGCCACGTTTTCTCTTGTTTTCCGGCTCGAGGATTAATCTGAGAAATGAAAAATGTCTACAAAATCTGGAGTAGCAACTAGTTGCATAGAAACGAAATTGATAAACATACCGGATGACACTTCGCCCTCTGATTCCTGACTTCTTTGCGAGGAGACTACTGACGAAGACGCTACTGCAACTGGTGAAGCCCAGGCTTTTGCATGGAAAATAGTGTCCATTTTCTACAGAGGAATGAGCATATCATTTAATCCAAGAATGAAAATAAGTTTAGAAAACAAATATAAAAACATACAGACTTTGTTTTTCCTTCATAAAACAACCATGTTCGTCTTTCATTGCCACTTTTGTTATGGTCTTTGACACTCTTGTACGTTTTTCTTTAAACTCCTCATCTTGGCTGCACATTGAGGTCCAGTGATCAGTGAAATTTTGCTTCTCATAGTTTCCGCAATGTCTTCCCAAATTTTTTTTTGGAAAAACTTCCTGCTGGAAAATTTTTCCTCTCTCTCTGCGTATGTATCGAGGAGGAAGAGCACCATCTCCGTAGTCCAACGATATAATCCTAGAAGGCATATAGCATTTTCGAAATTATCGTTTGCATTAATTTATTTGGGTAATATGCTCTAGATACCACAGACTGATTAACGTACCACTCACTTGCTCTCTTGCGATTGCGAGTGACCCTCTATATTTTCTAAATCAAAAATACCAACAATGTAATAACCATTTTATTTTTGACTCTTCAATAGGCACGCCATAAAAACTTACAGATTTTTATGCCTTCAAACCATTTGTATATATGCATATTTAAATTGTTTAAAAGAAAATAGAGCCTGCGTACCGCTATCAGTATTGTCAGCATCTTCCTGCTGCAATCCCACAATCGTTGCGGCCTTTTCTTGTAATGCACCATTCATTAGTGCCGTTGCAAAGTGTAAATGTGGAATAAAAAAACTCAGTTCGTTAGAAAATGTATTAGAAACGATGAAAATACATGACCGTTCATGAACACATCTATCGCAAGAAATAATTAGAATTGAATGAAACAAAATCTCAAATAATTATTTATATTGATATTTAGAAAATATGATGTGTTCCATTTTTTTCAACAAATAGAATGACGCACAGAACGAAAAGTTCTATTTGAGTTTGGGATAAGAAAAACGCAATTTTTTCCCAAACCAAAGTTATTCAATTGAAAATTATATTTTATCTTCAAAATTAAGGGGCCACTAACCATTTTCGGCACGCCTCGCATCCTCCACTGACACTGTCACTCCCACTGCAATGTCAGTTTCAGGATTGTACAAAGTTATTTGTCTCGTCGCCATTGTTGTTTTTTCGAATTCCCGCCACGTTTTGGTGAAAGCCCACTCTGACCCACCAATATTTTGTGGGCGATGTGGGCGCGATGTGGTCGCCAACAGTGACGTCATCTATGACGTCGAACGATCGCTCGCGACGACCACGGGCCTTAGGTGGAACGATACAGAGGGTGTTGCAATCGTTGCGGGCGTTTAGTGGAACGTACCCTGTGTCTCCTGTCCTGCGGCCATCTTGACCGGGCCTAAGCGGGACGGTAAGATTGGAAGCTTTAAGGGGATAATTAGCGATATGGCTTTTGGGCCAAGAAAGGTTCGAGAAGATCCACAATCGAATAGTGCTGCTGTCACGAGCGCCGCATATTTACCCAAGATTATATTACCGATCATATATTATTATTATCTCTAGAAACAAGGAAGCATAGTTTTAGTTGGTCTATACAAAATATTTTATTATAATCAGTTCGTGGAGTAGCCAAGCGCAACGGCGTAGTTGGACAGCCCGCAACGTCAGCGTCTTCGCGCCCGCCAGATCCCGGGTGTAATCAACACCGGGATGAGGCGAGCGCGAAATCACGCGCTTCGAGGATGACTGTCGCGAGGTGAGCCTTTGTCTGGAACTGTGTATTTAGCGAAAACATCGAATTGTAAATTCAGCGGAAACTCGATCGCCGCCCGACGTTCCAAGGGGTGTCGGACGAGCGAGCGAAGTCAGTCCCCGTTAGAGACAGCTAAGAACGACATCTAAGGAACCCAGGCTCCTTCAGAGCTGCTGTGTGAAGAGTATCAGACTTAGAATCACCGACGATTAGAGCGAGAACACCTCTAATTCTACAAGCGGTATTCCGGAGCATCTCGCGTCGCGGCGTCAGTCTTTGAAGCTAGTAATAAGCGCAATCGTATAAGCCACGAACTCTATAGAGCAGTGTAGCCTGTAAGTGAGTGTGTGAAGGTGCGTAAACTTCGGCACCATCGAGGCCGAAGCAGCAAGCGAGAGAGAGCGAGAGAGAGAACGTGAGTAGAGTAAGAAAATATTGTAAGCTTCCTTGTTTAGAACCTTTTCTGCTTTTAGTTTTTGATTCATTAAACATCTTTACTTGCTTTCCATCAAACCATTGGTGCAATATAATTGAAATCTTCCAAACCTATTCCCAGGGAATGCCCTGTAGAGGACGTTCACCTACCAACCCACCTAAAAATTGAATATAAACCTTTGTGAGATCTTAGAGGGTTGAAGCCATCGCGTGCGAGACCGCTCCGCACGTGACACTGCTACTGGTTGCGATAAAATTTCGAAGTTAAGAAACAATAACGGAATCCTAGCGTTCGCTTGGATCGGATTACAAAAATCTAACGATTCGGGAGACGGAGGGGTTTCCGCAGTTCCCCGTTCGTGCGGCTCCATCACTGGTTTCCCGCACACTGTTTCGGGCACGTCACCTTAAGTGTATCCGACTGTCACACACCGAAAACAGTATAAACCAGTCGCGGTTCCGGGACAATTCGTATATCTGTGACCGGGTTTTCTACACTGGTAACAGATTAGCGTACGTCTCGGACTTGCCAGAAATGGGTTGCCAGCGATCTCAGGAGAGTTATTCGCGATGTCCGCGGTATCCGTCTGAGCCGTGGTAGCGGTAGGAGTGGTTGGCACACTGGTGTCGTTTCGACTACTGGATCGCGGTGCTTTACTACGTGGTTGCGCACTTCGAACGTTGGGTCTATTACCCTGTGTGCCACGATTAGGTGTCGATTGAGCAGATTGGGTCGCGTTGGCTAGTTCCGTCTCGGGTTTCGGGTCTTCCTCGAAAAAGTTGAGTGCTGCGAAATTATTGCGAGAAGGCCTTGGGTTTCTTTGCCCGCGGTAGGCTAATTCGGGTAGTACCGATCGTTCCGGTGTTGGCGGTGCATGGTAATTACTTGCAACCCGGAAGCTGATTTCTATTCGACTCGCAAGGTCTTCTAATTCATCCAGGTCCTGTAGTTCGTCTCGTCGAATTAAAATTTGTAATCGCGGTAGTAAATTGCGATATGTGTAATCTAATTGTTCATCTTCCTCCCACGCGGGTCTTAATCTATTGAAATACGCCCTCATGTATGTTAAATAATCGGAAACTGACTCGAATTCACCCTGGGTTCGTCTACGAATTTCCTCCCTTGATGCGAACTGTAACTCGGGATTGACAAACCTACGACGCCACGCGGCTTTGAACTCTGCGAAAGAATGCCACGTTTCACGTTTGTTGCGGAACCAGTAAATTGCGACACCTGACAAAAAGAAGGGGATGCTATTCAAGATATCCTCGTCGTGAATGTTAATGAGTGATCGCCCCTCGTCTATACGTGCGAGAAATGCTTCGGCGTCCTCGTTACGCGCTCCTGAAAACTTGAGGTTTCATTTCCTCATGACTTCGTATGCTGCTAGAGCTGTCGGCCTAGACGGTGATGCTGAGTTGCTATTCACGCTCGGTCGCGGGAAGTTATACTGGCTGTCTTCGAAACATTGATTGCGGAAGGCAGGTCTCCGCAGCGGCGGTGCGTCGCGATATTCATAACGTGGGGAACTCCCTGTGCGGTAGTCGAACGGTTGCGGATTCGCCGGGTGATACTCCCGTGGCTCTAACGATGGTTGCTGAACGAGCGCCGGTTTAGTCGGTGCGTTATTGCTGGGAAGGAATTCTGGCGATATATTTCGCGGGCTAATTCGGCTAGGTTGCGGTTCCGGTGGTTGTTTCCAAACCGCGCCGGTTACTGAAGTATCGGGGTTACTGTTCGAAGGCCGTGTCACGTCACGAATTTCGTCGTCGGTGTAAGTCACGGGATTAACCGGTTGTGTCTGTGTAGATAACGTCATGTTATCGCTGTCGTCTGTCGGTGTAGTCATATTAGCGTCGTCGAGAGTAGGGAGGTCGTGCATGCCTAGGCCGTATTGTTTACAATAGTTCATAAGCCGTTGACGACGGACTGGCAATATACCCGCTATTGACAATGAGCGTCCTTCCAATTCAGTGTTCAATTCGGCGTCCGTCAAGGAGTCTACCCACGCCGTGGTGGACGTGTGGATTGACATAAGAAACAATTACCAGCGATATGTGACCCAAAGAAAAAGAAATTTCGCTATTGACGGATTATTGAATCGGTTAAGCTAGCGTGACCCTATAAAGCCGGAAACTGCGATATAAACCACGGGAGATTATACTAACCTACCCAAGCCGATAGTTTAACAATAAATTTTGGCGCCCAAGAAAGTCAATACAGTAACCTTGTTGAAGAAATCAAAACACAGCGATCTAGAGAATCGATAACAAGTTTAATCACAACAGGGGATTACTCCTGCCATACACTGGACTCAGTAGTTTATAGAGTCAGAATGTTTACGTCGTATCGTATTATCCCTGGGTTTTTCTGTTATTATTATTTAACTAGGGGCTTCGCCCCTGCGCGCTTCGCGCGCCAGCCCCACCTCGGCGCTCGCTTTGCTCGCCGCCGAGGTCTCGGCGCTTCGCGCCTCACTATTTCTTTATGCATTGTCTATTAGACAGGTGAATTCATTTATGTTGATTTGATGACAGGTCTGCAACTGTTGATCGGTTGTTTCCGATCAACCCGACGTTGCTATTGGTTCCCTATGCAGGTCTGCTCAGATTATTTTCGTAAACAAATCCACTCACATGTACAAAACTCCCGATGCCATGCAATCCCAATTGCATTCGGCGACTTATTTTGCTATAGTTATTATTTTCAGATTTTTTGCGGATATCTACGTATAGAGATATAGAGTCTACTGCGTCTGGTTAATAAGTACAAATAATTGATAGCAATCCTTTTTCTTTCAAATAAATTTATTTAACATTTTTCACTGATTGATGAAAAATTTCGATCTTCTCCTTCGCTTGTCTGAGCTCAGAGTAGATTCAATTGTTTATTTGCGAGTTTCCCCAGAAACTTCTTTCGTCCGAGTCAGTTCCCGTTCTCGTGAGGAAGAATCGAACATTTCTTCAGTGCTCCTCAGAACTATTCATGAGGTTCGTGAGGATTGGTTGATAAAACAAACCTCTTCTTCTTTATCAGCTCTCATCTTTATTATTAATGCAGAAGCTACGGCTGATCAAGTTTTTAAAGATTTTTGTACTTCCTTGACATGCGTAGGTTAATCTGTACTAGCTTTATTATGGAATAAACCTAATTAAGTGAAAGACAAAAAAAAGTAAAATAGATTTTATATATTGGAATAACACAAAGATTGCATGAAATAGTGTTTCAAAATTTGCTTTCCTGCAATCATTATTTTGTGCAGCTGGTCTCCATTTTGTAGGTTCGAGGTGGGGTGACGCTTTATTAGTCGAAATCGGGTTTCGGTCAGTTTGATTTTCTGCGTTGTACCTAACGCTTAGTCGGAATCGGGTTTCGGTCAACTTCATTTTCTGTGTTGTACCTAACAATCGCCCCGAGCGTTGCTCTGTAATTAAGAGAGAATGATTTTAAGATAGGCTTGATTTTTTACGGAATTAGAATTGAATTATTTCTCATTAATTAACAAACTTTTCAAAGAGCTTACATTCGTTGTCATCAAGGCGGAGCAAGATGCGGGCACAGCTCCTTGGACCGTTAAGATCCCATTGCGCGGACCGATGTTGAGCCGTGAATACGTACCTTCTTCGATCCGCGCAATGGGATCTTAACGGTCCAAGGAGCTTCACCCATCTTGCTTCGCCTTAATGGCAACGAATGTAAGCTCTTTAAAAAGTTTATTAATTAATGAGAAATAATTCAATTCTATTTCGAAAGACCCGTAAAAGAACAAGCCTATCTTAAAAATCATTCTCTCTTAATTACAGAGCAACGCTCGGGGCGATTATTGGGTACAACGCAGAAAATCAAGTTGACCGAAACCCGATTCCGACTAAGCGTTAGGTACAACGCAGAAAATCAAACTGATCGAAACCCGATTTCGACTAATAAAGCGTCACCCCGCCTGGAAACTACAAAATGGAGACCAGTTGCACAAAATAATGATTGCAGGAAAGCAAATTTTGAAACAGAATCTCTTGTTCTTTTACGGGTCTTTCAAAATAGAATTGAATTATTCCTCATTAGTTAATAAACTTTTTAAAGAGCTTAAATTCGTTGCCATCAAGGCGGAGCAAGATGGGCGCAGCTCCTTGGAACGTTGAGATCCCATTGCGCGGACCGATGTTGAGCCGTGAATGTGGAGCCCTGGTCACATATTTTCTTCGGGCTCTCAGTCGGTTACCGTTTTTCTTTAAACGGCGTAGGGTTGTTGGCTTGTTCTTTTACGGATCTTTCAAAATAGAATTGAATTATTTCTCATTAATTAACAAACTTCTCAAAGAGCTTACATTCGTTGCCATCAAGGCGGAGCAAGATGCGGACGCAGCTCCTTGGACCGTTGAAATCCCATTGTGTGGACCGATGTTGAGCCGTGAATACGGAGCCCTGGTCACGTACCTACTTCGGGCTCTCAGCCGGTCACCATTTTTTTTTGAACGGTGTAGGGTTGTTCGACACATTATCGACCAATATTTGGAAGGGCTCTTGGGGGAATTGAGGAGTTGTGCAATTGTGGAGTTGAGGAGTTGAGGAGTTATGGAGTATAGGATAGGCCCCGGCCGGCGTGCGTGCCGGCCGGAGAACAACAACGAACTGATGTCTTCAATATTCGAAGTAGTTTGTTTTGTATTGGTCTTTTGCTTTTCCATGAGTTTTGTTTCTTTCTAGAAACTTCTTCTCTTGAATCGAGTTTTGTGTCTGATAGGCTTTGCTTTCTTTTATAATGTGAATGGAGCCAACATCATTGTTCGAGGTCGATTTTTTTACGTATATCTACATATAGAGATATAGAGTCTACTGTGTCTGGTTTATAATGTACAAATAATTGATCAATCCTTTTTTTTATCAAATAAATTTATTTTACATGTTTTACTTTAAATTTAGTTCGAA
This sequence comes from Neodiprion lecontei, assembly GCF_021901455.1. NCBI lineage: Eukaryota > Metazoa > Arthropoda > Insecta > Hymenoptera > Diprionidae > Neodiprion > Neodiprion lecontei. The sequence continues at coordinate 11,592,324 of NC_060262.1, read as the reverse complement.
GTTGACCTCTTTTGTTTTTGGGACTTAGGGATGTTTTCGCTGTGGGAGGATAAATTTTTTTATCATTTTCTTTACATTACCTTGTATAATTTTCATTTACCATACGTAGACGGACCGCTCTTCGTCGTCCGTCTCAAGCAACAGCTCCTCCTCTGCTGCTTCTGCTGCTGCGCACAGCAGATCATCTAATCCGTCATCTTGTTTTGGTGAGGCGTTAAATTATTTGCTTAGGTATTCATACGTGTTTGACTATATTTTCAAATGTCGATATTTTTTTCTTTTTTTGACAAATGATTGTATAAAAGTAATTATTTTTCCATTTTTTATGGCTAGATGTAGAATTCACTGGTAATGATTCTCAAAAAGAGTCCGGCTCTTTGGTTTGCCGCGTTGAATTTGGATTTACATACAATTATATTATATCGATATGCTTTACCTGGTATTGCCTCGCCCGACCGCTGCAAAACCTCATCGCTGTCCTGTTTCGAGAATGTTCATTAATTTTATCATACTGCTTACTTTGCTATTTATTCATTCATATTTCCAATGGTATACTTACTTTGTTCGGCATGTTTGATTTAATTTATCCGTTTACAAAACAAAATATCACCAAACTGGGCAGCGTTCACCTATTCTTATTTTTTTGCTTCTTTGCTTCTTTTTATTAGCTACGGTGTTTCATTTGAACTGTCAAATGTCGGAATATAATTATTTGTAATTAATTTTGTTTTTGCATGTATAGGTATAATAGATATGTACTTATATATTTCTTTTATTTATCTAAAAATTTAATGTGGTGTTACGTCCGTGAGTAGAGTTACTCCTGAGCGGTAAGAGTAAACTGGTTGGCTTCGCTTTTAAGTTCCAGGACAACCGGAAATCAGGATGAGGATTGAATAACGTAGGGTTTGTTAGAGATATTACTTATATATTTATTTCGAGGAAGCTCAGATGGCGGTAAAAACGAAGTTTGCTGTATGAAGCTGTGTAAGAAGTCTAGATGTGACGTTGTTGAGAGTTATAATAGGAGTGTGCCTCGAGACGTGAAACGTACGGGTGCAGAAAAGGTGTGACAATGCTGGGAGTAAGGGATGGAATTTGATGAGTAAGCGCGATAGTGAATAGCGTGAGACTACGTAGAGATAAGAGGACAGGACAGAGACAATGAGATTAATGTAAGAACTGTGGGAGAATTAGCGAGTAGGAAAAATAGAGAGAAGTGGTATGCTGGACGTAACACTGGTATGAATATCGTAGAAATATTTGAAATTTTACATTAACAAATTTGCACTTTTACCATTTTTTTATTTCTCATAATTTACAATTTTTTCTCATCTTCAACTCAGTCAATACATGCTTATATCTTTTTTCTAATTTTACTATTTGTTTCCTAATTTCATAGGCTAACTTTTATTTTCTCACAAGTTTCTATTTCATTGCATGCGTTTCGGTTTTTTCAGCAAATGAGCGACACGTGTGAATTTACATCTGAATAATCACAAAATAGGAAAATACTTAGTGGAAGTGTTTTATGGATTTGAACATCCAATTACAAATCACGATTGTTTAAATTTCCATACGTTGTGCTTTATTTCCTCTTTATCGTTTGATACTGCTACCTATTTTTGCATCTTCTTGCTTCTCTTGGCTTTTCTTTCTCTTTTCTCTATTGTCCATGTTTTCAGTGATTTTTATATTCTTGCTGGTTTTCCTTTCGTTGCTGATTCTGTATTCCTTTCATTTGTATTCTCTCCTCCTTTTTCTTTTAATTTCGCTTTTTTTCTCCTTTATACAGTACTTTTTTTTCCTTCTTCGTATGAGGTTCCGGTGGAGTCAGTAGAGGGGGTCAACCCCTCGGCCTCTCGAACTCCTATCACCTCCTGTGCATTTTTCTTTTAAGTTCATCTATGTTTATTTGTTCGTTTGTGGCCTTGATGTACATACATTATGCAGTATTCATTCAATAATTTCCTTGTACACAATGTTCTTTATTGCATTTTCATTTTTTTTCTGTTGAATTTTTATACCTTTCTTGGACGTGCATCGTGACAATGCAACGTAGAGTTCACCATATCCAAAGATTGGTCGATCAATAAATAGTCCCACGTAGTCAAAACTTTGTCCTTGTGATTTATTTATAGTTATTGCCAATACCAACCTGACTGGAAACTGTCGCCTATGGAGGATAAATGGCATATCTGTGTCTCCCCGCATATCTAATTTAATTCTTGGTATTTCTACTATTTGCCCTTTTCGCTCTCCGGTTAGAAGTTCACCAATCTAAAATATAGAGTGAATTTCTCTTACAAATAACCGTGTTCCATTGCATAAACCATCTGTTATTGATAAATTTCGCAATGACATCACAATTCCTCCGACTTTCAGCTGTAGATTGTGTGGTGGTAAACTTGATGGCGTTAATCCATTTACATACTCTATCGGTTATCGCAGAGTAGCTTCTTCGTCAAGTGCTGCATCCGCAGTATCAATTCCTTGTAATGTTGCGTAATCTATGCGTCTTGATTCGAATATATTGCCATCCATTCTGCGTAGTATCTCTGTATTTAACTGATTTTCGACATCCAATGGAGCTAAGATGGCTCTGTTTGTTAATTCATCAAGTGGCAGATTTCTTGGATATAAATCGTCTATTAAATTGTTGCTTTGTATTTCTTTCTCTGGTACAAACAACTCCACTTCTCCATTACCTATACAATTAAGTAACCACTCAAGAAACTGCGGCATCCTCCTTTGCTCGCATATTTTTTTTCAAGCTTAATTTTTCGAATATACTCCAAAGTGTAGAGTATTTAATTGTTTCCTCTATTATTTGTTGTTTATCTCCTCGTCTCACAATTGGTAAAACTTGTCTGAAGTCTCCACCTAGTATTATAGTCTTCCCACCAAACGGTGATGCGTCTTCCATTATATCTTTTAACGTTCTGTCGATCAATTCTAAAGCATTTTTCGGTATCATCGAACATTCATCCCATAAAACTACATCTATACTTTGTATTTTTTTTTTTCATCGTTGCATTTGTGAAAATCGTTCCTTCCTTTTGCAGTGTCAATGGTAATCCAAATGTTTTGTGTGCGGTTGTTCCATACGGGAGTAAGATGGCTGCTATACCTGTCCAAGCAATACATGCAACATTTTTTTTTTCAGATTTCAACATGTACACTGTAAAAAATTTTGAGGGTAAATTTACCCGTGTGGGTGGTGCAACGCCTTGTTACCTAGTCTGGGTAGAGAAATATGCCTACCCATGGGTATGTAGTTTTATTTTTTTTTTGGGTCGATAAATTTACGTAGTATGTGGGGACATAAATCAAGATTATCCTCGTTGAAGGGTAAAAATAACTCCGAGGTGAACAGAGTGGATTTTACAACCCGTGTAGGTAAATTCAATCTGCGTGATAGGTGATTTGAACTACCCGCATCAACAAATTTATGGCATTAGTAATGAATTATAAATTTATACTACATATTATTATTTGTCTCTATCACTTCTTAGTTCATTTGAATCTACAATATAAATTATGGAGAAAATCATGTTGAAAAAAAAAACAAGTAATTATTTGAAGAGATTAGTCCAGTTCTGATCTGAAGGTTATAAGATAATCGCAGTAATTTAATAAATCAATTGATGGGTTGGGTGAAATTATATACTGAAAAGTGACAACGAACAAGCGTAAAAGTTGATAAATATATTTACAAAAAAATGGCAACAAAACAATTTGACAATCAATAACAAAACACAGTCATCAATCAATGAGTAAATATTATACTTGATAGCTGTAACTTGGAAACAATACTCTGATCAGTATAAAAGAAAAAAAATTTGAAAAAAGAGAAGAACTCGACGATCAGGCTGAAGCAAGTACCTTCGAACCTAACCTTAAAAAGTTAGTTTGAGAACTACATACGTGAAATAGAAGCAAACTCCACCATCTACACCAAAACATGCGTTGCTACTCGTACCCCAAACCCCAAACGCAATGTCAATTGATATCACATACCTTTATTCTCTGATGAAAAATGCAAAAAATTCCACTTGATCCACTCCACCTACTTAACCGCACACACAACGCGGAAGCGTGTCTAAACGCTTCTTGCGTATCTCCCGTCTGCGATGGAAGCGCCATCTCAGACTACGCAAAACTCAGCATAACTTGGGTGGTCACAGAAAATTTTTCACATTCTCACTTGAAACTAAACTTGAATCTGAATTATTATGTTGCCAGAATACAACTGCTGTAAATTTCGTAACGAAAATCACATCCATTTAATTTATCTACCGAAAAGATCGTTCGCGAACGCCTAAGTTTTGCCGAATTTCAGTCGGTATGCGCGTCGCACACATTATTTTATCGGTGATGCAGATAGATAATTTTACCACTTTGGGTACGTTTAGCCAAAACGCATACCCAAATGCTGAATTTACAGTTCGGCACCAAAATTTATCTGTCTGTATGCGAAAATTACGTATAACTTGGGTAGTAAAAAATGTCTGTATGGGTAGACGATCGATTGTAAAAGACCAGTGGGGAGGTAAAACTGATTTACAGTTGAATGATGAAAAATTACCTACCCATGTGACGGTTAAATTAACCCTTATTTTTTACAGTGTAGTATAACGTGTTGTATAACGTGTTGTATAACGTGTTGTATAAAAATGTTTTTCCTGTTCCTCCTGATCCATCGATGTAAAAGCATTTTTCTTGTTTTCTACCGGTACTTTTGTCATACATAATTTTATCAAAAATTTGTGTATAAATTATTTTCTGATCGTTGTTTAATTGTTCCACCAGTTCACTGCCTTTCTTTGCAAAGGTTTCCATATTTTCCACTGTTATTTCTTCTGCTTCATTTTCGAAAATTATCTCCGGTATTGGCTAGTGAAAATCTGCACATGATCTTGGTTCAGCATCTGAGAAGATGCTCAATTGCACATAGTGCTCTATTTTCATGCTGATCCACGAAGTCTTCAGATAGTGCTTTCTTCCAAGTATCCCATAAATCTATCGCGTTCGATGGCATTTCACCGATTCAATACCACAGAAAAAAATGACGCAACCGTTTCGGCATAAGTATTGAAACAGCTTCGTCGAATATCTTGAAAGCTTCGTCATTTGTCGCAGTTACACCCATATCCACTGCAGCATCTCTAAATGTGTTCCATTCTTTCTGTTCTGTTTGAATCACAACTCGTCCAACTTTCCTTGTTATTGCCATTGCATCTTGGTACTGCCGTTGCATATGTCGCATGCTGCCAGAAAATGTTGATGGTAAAATCATTTGGTTCTCAAGTCTTGTTCGATCCGACGTATTCGCTTCACTATCTGAGTAGATAGGATATGACAGTTCTAAATCAAAACAAACATTATGTAACCAGGTGACGTAACCAGGTGACGTAACCAGGTGACGTAACCGGTTGACGTGAACACGGCGGCCATTTTGAAAATGGGGGCCATTTTGATTTTTTGACGGCGGTCATTTTTTATTTTTTGATGGCGGCCATTTTGATTTTTTATCGTCGGACAGTTTGATAATGTGATTTTCGCTATGACGTCACCAGTATAATCGACCGATTTTACCGTCTGACGGCGGGCATTTTGATTTTTGCTTAGTCGGATGGGCAGCCATTTTGATTTTTATCGTCAGCCAGTTTGATAATGTGATTTATTTCTCGGTCGGATGAATAATATTTTCCACGTACTTCGAATACATTCTTTTGCGTTAATCGACCGGATGGTGACATCGCAATTAGATAGGCTGGGGATGTTGTTGACGATCACTAAACTTTCACGCTAACAGTTTGCCCCCAGGGCGAAAATAATATTTTCGATATACCATTTTGATTTTTCACCGTTACCCGTAAACTTCCACGCTAACAGTTTACCCCCTTGATTTTTCTCCGTTACCCGTAAACTTTCGCGCTAATAGTTTGCCCCGGGCGAAAAATAATATTTTCCACGTACTTCGAATACATTCTTGTGTGTTAATCGACCGGTTGGCGACATCGCAATTAGATAGGCCGGGAATGTTCACCACAATTAGATAGGTCAGGGAATGTTGATGACAATCCGTAAACTGTCACTCACGCTAATGGTTTGCTTTCACTATCACTCTCCCAAATTCTTACCTTACCCAAGTGCAACACGATCGTCACATGCGCGCAAAGAATTGCTCCATTTGCGAAAAGCCGTTTACCCCTGAGGAGAAAAAGTGCCACGACCACTGTCACTTCACGGGTAAATATCGTGGTCCTGCTCATAATCGGTGTAATTTGAATTTCAGAGAGACGCGCACAATTCCAATAGTTTTCCACAATTTGTCCGGTTACGATTCTCACTTTTTAATAAAATCCCTCGCGTCAACTTTTCCCGGTGAAATTACCCTGCTACCCATAAATAAGGAAAAATATATATCCTTCACGAAACGCGTTGATGGGACGATGATGCACTTGAGATTCATCGATTCGTTTCGATTTATGACTAGCAGCATCGATAAACTTTCCAAATATTTGAATGATGCAGACAAGCCCATAACACGTAAATTTTATAATAATCCGACTCAGTTCAGTTTGATGACCCGCAAAGGCGTTTTTCCCTATGGATACGTCGATTGTTGGGGGAAACTCGATGAACCGCGATTACCTGCAAAGAAACATTTCTACTCGCACCTCTGCGATGCAAATATAAACTAAAAATCTCACTTTGGGAAACACTTCTGACGGTATAAACTACTTTTCAACCATGGTTTCATAAAAGAAAAGAACGATAAATTTTCTGCTAATTTGAAAGAGTCCAATGAGTGTAATATAGTATAACGATAATTACCGAGGGTGGTGTAGACGGACAACCCCGAGTCGGGTGGATAAGGAAACTGTGGTGGCAACGAGGGTGATCTCGATGCCGAGAGGTACGACGGTGTCGTGCCGCCAAGGTATCCTCGAGGTGGTCCGCCGCCTCCTCCACCCCCACCACCCCCTGGACTCGCACCCTCACCGTCCATACCCATGTTGACGACTGTTCCGTAGCTGTCGTTGCTCAAATCTGTCGAAAAAATTGAGAAGGAAAAGTGTAAGCATCGATTTACAGTGGAATACATTCATCTACTAATTATCCAACAGTTGTGAGCGTTTTGTTTCAAGGAACTACGAACCTCGAAAACACGAAGAGAAGAATGTAAAAAAAAAAAAACTATAGCCAACTAAATCGAATTTTTGTCCGAAAACCACGGTTACCTGCAGATAAAATCGTTTAATAGGTATTTCTGATTTTGATAAAAGTATAACGAGTATAATTACATCTGCAATATTACACATCGATGAGCCGTGCTTGAGGTCTATGTGCTTGATTATAAGTTTATTTATATACCATCTGTAAACGCGTGTTCCGCATTATGTGAATATAGAAAGTGTTCTTCCTCTTCGAGACACAAATTTGTAAGAATGTCTGTAAGTGTTTACATTTTGGAATCTTACGCTTCTTGGTGCGAAGCTCGTAAGACGGTCAATGACCGTCTAATATTGAAATGCGGATATGCATCATCAATATTAATATTAATCACGAGGCAATTTTCATTTTGTGAAACGTATATAATTTTTGAACTACTGGTAAATTCGAAAAATTAACGACGGAGCCAGGAGTCGAACAGAGGAAGAACACTTTCTATATTCACACATACTATTTATTACAGCACAAGAAAACAAATTTGAACTTACTGGTGATGAGAGGAATTAACGACATCAGAGTCAGGGCGGCTAGGTGGTCTAGTGGAGTAAGGCTCCGGTAAAGCATCGCTAGATACCAGGTTCGATTCCTGGCTCCGTCGTTAATTTTTCGAATTTACCAGTAGTTCAAAAATTATATACGTTTCACAAAATGAAAATTGCCTCGTGATTAATATTAATATTGATGATGCATATCCGCATTTCAATATTAGACGGTCATTGACCGTCTTACGAGCTTCGCACCAAGAAGCGTAAGATTCCAAAATGTAAACACTTACAGACATTCTTACAAATTTGTGTCTCGAAGAGGAAGAACACTTTCTATATTCACACATACTATTACAGCACAAGAAAACAAATTTGAACTTACTGGTGATGAGAGGAATTAACGACATCAGAGTCAGGGCGGCTAGGTGGTCTAGTGGAGTAAGGCTCCGGTAAAGCATCGCTAGATACCAGGTTGGATTCCTGGCTCCGTCGTTAATTTTTCGAATTTACCAGTAGTTCGAAAATTATATACGTTTCACAAAATGAAAATTGCCTCGTGATTAATATTAATATTGATGATGCATATCCGCATTTCAATATTAGACGGTCATTGACCGTCTTACGAGCTTCGCACCAAGAAGCGTAAGATTCCAAAATGTAAACACTTACAGACATTCTTACAAATTTGTGTCTCGAAGAGGAAGAACACTTTCTATATTCACACTGTGACGGATTTTGAGTCCGCACGAATAATATGGGTGGGGAAGACAATTAGAGACGGGGCGGATATGATCGGTAAAACTTAGTGTGTGTATTTTTTGTTTTCTTTTGCCCCAGGGCTCGACTTAAATTAAGATTTACAAAAGGGTTGTAGACGTAAGCGGTGGCTGATCACGCCTCAGCCCTTAGCGTTGCTTAATACTAACTTACAGATACGCGCGCAGAGGGGGGGGGGGGAAGGAGTGTGGGAGGTGACGGGGAATGTGGGGTCGGAAGGGTTGATATGGCGAGGGGAGGGTGGTGTAGAGTGACGGGGAGTGTGTGGTAGACAGGGTTGGTATTGCGAGGGGAGGAGCAGATCGGCGATAGAAGGCAGGCTAACCTGGTTACGTCGACGTGTGTGTGTGGAGGTCTTGAGGTGCGGTGGAGGGTAGCTGGGTGTTCGGTGTGTGTGTGTGTGTCGGTGACTCTCTCTCTTTCTTTCTCTCTCTCTCTCTCTCGCTTTCGCTCTTGGGTTTCGTCTACGCCGGTGTGGCTGCTGCTACGGCCGTGCTCGTACTGAATCTCGCGCTCGGCTCTGCCGAGCGTCGGGGGGCTTCGATGATGTTCGGGTCTTTTCCGACGGGACAGGGCTCACCCGTTCGGCTCTTCCCCGCGGGTTTGGGGTTTGTTGTGACTTGCACTCTAGGTGCAACGTCACAACACATACTATTACAGCACAAGAAAACAAATTTGAACTTACTGGTGATGAGAGGAATTAACGACATCAGAGTCAGGGCGGCTAGGTGGTCTAGTGGAGTAAGGCTCCGGTAAAGCATCGCTAGATACCAGGTTCGATTCCTGGCTCCGTCGTTAATTTTTCGAATTTACCAGTAGTTCAAAAATTATATATGTTCCGCATTATGTCGGTCGACATGCTCAGGCGGGAGCCTGTAATAATTCATAATTAATCATCTGTTTTTTCTACGGTTTTTTTTCCATACTTTTATTTCCAGCCCTACCCCCCATAGATGTACCTGTTATAGGCATATGGGGGTAGTCGCCACACGTTACGCTGCAGATATAAAATACGAGTTAGCTCACGTCACAATCATCTGCCCCGATCGTGGGGTAGATATACTGACTGTACCGACTCCGATCGAGGGTAGATCGAAGCCCCGAGCCTCCCCGAATAATTACCATTTAGTCCACATCGCATCTCCGACCCTCGCTTTCACTATCTATCTGTCTTTTGATCTTATCAGTCAAGTTTTCTAATACGCTGGAACGCTTCAGAGTTTTGGTAAAAAATAGTTGAAAAAGACGCAATCATCGAAATATTCTATGTCGAACTAAAATGCGATGTTGAAGAACACGCTTAATTTCAGGCAAAAAAAATTAGTAATCGAACAACCGATCCGATATTCACAATATACTGTACTTGTCACTTTTTACGTGAAAAATAAAACATTTTCGAGTATATTCCGTAATTTTCCGAGTGCCATTATGAAAATAAGATTATAATTAAATCGCTACTGATATTCCAGGGGTATAACACATACATGGAAAATTCGAGATCCAAGGAAATTTTTCACACGGTAAACCAAAAACCATTAATTGAAAATATACAAGACTGAAAAAGTCGAAAATGTTGATTTTCACAGTTTCTTAACATCAGCTTCAAAATGAATTTCACATTCGGAAAGATCAGTCTTTTTTTTTAAATAAAAGACATGGTACGTCATATTTTTTCTGACAAAAGGAAGTGAGAAGACAAATGTTCAATTTGAAAACATGATGAAATCGATCAATGCGTTTGTCGAAAACGGTGAGACCAAAAGACCTAAAAATGTGAAAATTTTATGTCGCAATGTATTCTATATCGTGACCAGATTTTAGTCAGATCAAAGTTGCGACCGTGAAAAACTGGCCGAAAATTAGTTTTTTTTTTTTTTTTTTTTCACAAGGGGCGTGACAGCGATACGTTGACGCCCTTTGTAACAGCTCGTTATCGATCATCATCGCGTGCGTAAAATTTTTCACGAGGATGAATAGTCAGCGTAGGCTTGTGCGGCAGGGTTTTAGGCGGAAAAAGGTCTATGAACAAGTGCAGTTATAGGCACAGTTATTAGCTATAAGAAAAAATACGAGATAACACAGAATCGTACATTACTGCTTGTCAGTAGTAATAAATAACACAGTTTTCGTGTAACGCTTGGCACGTATAACAGGACAGGAGACTCCAACCCCCTGCCGATAATGACCTGGATCACCTCTTCGTCCGGTTATGCTATATAATGCCCTCCATATGTCGAGAGGAGTCACACTAGAACGACTTTGCACGCCGACCCGCAACGTGCTTCTATCTTGATGGCAGGGTGACGATGACAGGGGGAAAAACTTGTGGCGATATAAATAGATCACGAACAAAAGTTCGTAAAAAAATTAAACTCCAAGTATTATCAAATCGTTTTGTTCAGACAGCTTATTATGAACTTGAATTATAATAATTCTTACTATTAATAACTAATTGTGAGATAAAAATTTTATAACAGCTTTCTGTGGGGAAATATTTTTTGTGCTCGTTTTTCTTTCGAAAATTCATTCGGAACGAAATGCGCTGGTATATTTAGTTAAACCGAACGAACGGATGAACTTTTTGCACTATTCAAGTTGGCGGTTTTCAGTTAGATTTTTTCAACATTTTTTTCTATTCTGCGATTTGAAATTCTTATTTAGTTTCTTTTTCTTCGGTGACGCTTAATTTTTGTCAAAATTCTACGCAGGCTTATCTAATTATGCTTATTTCTAATACATGTATATTACTCGACTCTAGAAAAAGCTTGACATTGTTGTTCACGAGACAAGATTTTTCACTCGTTTCGAAAAGCCGTGTTACTAAAAATCAGATTCTTATTTTGCGCTGAAATATTTCACCGAATAACAAAACCAAGTATGCCTATTTTTATAACCGTGACACATAATCTCACATTTTCATAACTACTTGACCATTTAAAGTGAAAAAAAAGTTGGCAAAATATAGCACAAAATTCTGAAAATATCTCAATCAATTCACATGGATTATAGTCTGCTTCGAGAATTCTCTTACACTGAGAAAAATTTCAGTAAACAATTCAGTAAAACAGGTATCGTTAAAAAAACTGTTTGAATGTAGTTGGGATTATATTATAGACAGTTACAAGAAAATAGAGAAACAGCGATGATAATGAGAAAGAATAGTAATAACGGATACTAGACTTTCCGGTAACAGCTAGAAAACTAATTTTCATTTTGTACCTTCAACTATATTTTTCGATTGTGGTAAAAAATGGAAATAGTTAAGTACTGAGCTGTAACCGAAACTAAAAATTTCTCTCAGTGTAGGATGTTGATATCAGATGGAATCCCGAACCAGCGCGGCGGCGAGTGCAAAAATAATCCGGGAATAATTAATAGGGAAGAATACGGCACGTGCTGCGAAATGGCACTTCCGCCCGGCGTAACGGCGCAGGTAAAATATCAGCAGAATCGCGTGTTACCTAATCTCCGGCCTGAAATCAGGGGCTCACATTGCCGGCAGTTAGCGGTAGTCGTTTCTTAAATATTTTATCAGCTTGTGTATCCGCGAAAGATATCAGCTGCTGTGCAGGCGTTGGTTCCTTAATTCCGTGACGTGTGACGAACTTCCCGATTTTTACAGCTAATGCCCTTGAACTTTGAAACCTGTCCATTCTTCACCCTTGCCATTATTCTTCTCATTAACTGAAACGGACATGCGCAACTCACCGTGGTGACTTAAACTCGAGTCCAGATCCACTTTCAGCTCGTCTTTGTCCAAGAGCTTTTCGTGCCGAGGCGAGTGTTCGCCTCCGCTGCCGCCCTTCATGCCCCGGAAATACTGCGACCATCGAGTCCTTCCCGCGTCCTTTTTTAATCTCTTCTCCTTCGCTCTTCTGCGACAGCGGAAAGAAAATTTCAGTTTAGATTTTGAGGAAATGTAAACATTTTTTAACGCGCATATTCATTACGATCTTTGAGATGCAGACAAGTTATGCAGATAAGTTGGATAACCTGACAAATTCAGGCACTGGAACTTTGGATGGAAATTTTACATGGAATGTCAAATTATTGTTGATATTCACGTAAACAAATAACTTCTGCGACGTGGAGCAACAAAGAAGAATATCTCAAGTTTCATTTTGAAATTTTCGTGAAAGCGCCAAAATTTTTTTTCTTACATTCAATACTGTACCGTAGGTAATATAATATTGCTTTCGATCGTTTGATATCTGAGAAATCTACATTTTTTTCAGCATCTGACTTTAAAATTCCAAGAAATTACAGTAATCGGTAATATCGCACAATTTAAAAATAACGTCGTGTTGAACAGATTTTCAAATCAACCATTTCAACTAACTAAATAAAAAAAAATTTTCTAAAATTTGGGATATCGATTCAAAGTTTACTCTAAAATTTGCTTCCTAATTCTTCAGAAAGTTCGATGAATTCGGAGTTCCTTGAGTTATTATCGCAAGAAAAAATTAGGAAGTCCCAGAATAGTGAAATAGAATATCAATAAATATTGATACGATAGTAAAAAAAAAAAAAAATGATGTTTTTCGAGGGAAATTGTAAATGGTGATGCAGGCATAAAAGACACTATGTGTTGAGCATTTTAAAAATGTTCTCCGATCGTAAATATTCTTAGAACCTCTGCAAACTTGGATAATTCAGAATTTTCAGTCAAATTGTCGAAGAAAAATTTCGTCCGAGGTTCAATGCCCGAAAAAGCTTCGAGAAACTCCAATGTCTAAACAAAATCGCACGTACTGAGGTGTGGCCACATTTTGCGAGTTTTAAAGCCGCTTCAGACCTGAAATCTGGCTTATGATTACTCGGGGTATAAATTGCGGTGAAAATAGATTTTGATCGTTCATCTGTGGCACGTCGGTGCCTGGAGCTGGAGTATCTGGACCCTCATCCAAGCCGCGGGGCTTCGGAAGCCTTTGGCAGTTGGTGGTGAACCCCTTTGGACCGACCGAATACCATCAAGTTCAGAAGCGATATTAACGAGTGAGGCTACGAGTCCAAAGCACTATTTACACAGCGAAAATTTTCACCCGTGTCGATTAAAGTGGTCTATCAATTCATGGCTGAATGATATTTAAAATGGTTTTGTTTTAATTACGTATTTAAAACACAAAATTGAATCCAAAGGCATTTTATGACGTTTTGAAATTTTAGATCCGACTTCCCGGGACTTTACTTCATTTTCAGCTTAAAGAGGGTAATTATTTAGCAATGGATCAATTCTAGCATCTTCGGATGAAGCGGTGACTTGATATTCATATTGACTCAATTGTGCGTAAAGACTGTAAGAATTTTCTTTCGAAGCGTTCCAAGGAAGACTGGATATTCAAAACTCCAATTTATGGCTATTGAAAAACTGTTCTTAGAACACGACACTTGTTTCCATGTAGACATTTTTTAAGGTATTTCCCATTTCACTGTGACGGGTTTTGAGTCCGCACTAATAATGTGGAAGGGGGGGAACAATTAGAGACGGGGCGAGAAAGTCGGGGCCGATAGAATAGGCAAAACTTGGTGTGTATATTTGTGAGGGGGGGGGGGGGGGTACATGTGTTGCGATCAGGGCGGGGGGTGAGTTGACTTAAACTACGAAAGGTACAAAAGGGTTGTAGACATCAACGGGGGCTGATCACGCCTCAGCCCTTAGCGTCACTTAATCCTAACTTACAGATACGCGCGCGGAGGGGGGGGGAGTGTGTAGGGCGACGGGGAGTGTGAGGTAGGAAGGGTCGGTATTGCGGGGGGGCCCGGGTGGTGTAGTGTGACGGGGAGTGTGAGGTAGAAAGGGTTGGTATTGCGAGGGGAGGAGCAGATCGGCTGTAGAATGCAGGCTGACCTGGTGTCGTCGGCGTGTGTGGGTAACGGTGTGTGTGGGTAACGGTGTGTGTGCCGGTATCTCTCTCGTTTTCTCTCTCTCTCTCTCTCTCTCTCTCTCTCTCTCTCTCTCTCGCTCGTCCTCTTCGCTTCTCGTGGGTTTCTCTCCTTTAGACTAGTTACTGCCTCGCAGGCCGTGGTCGTACCGCTCGCTGGCGCTCGGCTCCGCCGAGCGTCGGTGGGCTTCGGTTACCTTCGGGTGTTTCCCGACGGGACGGAACTCACCCGTTCGGCTCTTCCCCGCGGGTTTGGGGTTTGTTGTGACTTGCACTCTAGGTGCAACGTCACATCACACATCAAATGCAATTTAAAGCAGTCTCTGAAACCAACCTGTTCTGGAACCAGACTTGAACGACGCGCATGTCCAGCCCTGTGTCTTGCAAAAGCTGTTCTCTCACGTGCCGCGCAGGTTTTGGACTGTTGTTGTACGCCAATTTCAGCGTTTCCAATTGCTTCGCTGTTATCGTCGTCCTTGGCCGCTTGTTTGGCTGATCGCCGTCTATGCTACTGCCGTCAGCCAACTCTGAAATTCCATTTCAGTTGATGTAAATTTCTGATGATGTGTATACTGCTACAGTAACATGTGACCTTAATATTAGATAAATGATTTCACTGGTTTTCATCTTCATGACGGTTTTTCATGATAAATTCCAGAAAAAATTCGCCATGATAAAGTTATACCGTGTTCATTTTTGCACTTTCGCAAAATCTTTACACGTTCCCCCTTTTTTTGCATAATTTTATTCAGAAAACTTTCACGTTATTTTAGTTTTTGTCTATAATTTCCTAAAATGTGTGAATATCACGAGTGGAAGATTTTAAAAATTACAGACTTTTGGAGAACTGCAGAAAAATCGTGAGGTTCTTCGGAAAATACAAAAATTGATTCTGAAACTCGAAATAATTGACAATATTATACTCATGCGACTTTTCTTTGCTAATTCGGCTTTATACGCAGATCTTCAATGTCTGTGTGAAATTTATACTGAAATTTTCAGTAAACCTTACATCAATATTCAACATTCAATGAGTACTTGAAATCAAATGATTGGAAATTTTTTTTTCAGCTTTGCATGCAAAATTCTTGCAGGTATCAAAGGTTCATTCTTGAAGGATAAAAGTTGGGTATTACTGACCTTTGGCCTTGGCCTGTTCGTAGTCGGGTTTGCAGACCAATTTCCTATCCTCCATGAGATAGAACTCGTCACCGGTGTCCAGTTGCCGCGAGCAAAGGGCGCATGAGAAGCAGGTGAGGTGGTACACAAGTTCTTGTGCTCTGCGTACAACCTGGGATGGTGCCAAGCCCTTCCCGCAGCCAGCACACTTCGTTCCGAAGCGCCTGCCACACCAACAACACACAACACCTTCACATTACATTCGTACATGTCATTTGCTTGGATCGGTATGACCGAATTTGTTAATTAATAAAATTTTCGGCATTTTCTCACCACTTTCAACAGCACATCGATATAACAAACCATCCGGACGATTCGCCGATCGGTTACTTTCTGAATCGGTTACATCCATTCTGTGGATGGGTTGTCTACACTGAACGACTTTTTGTTTACTCTGTTTTTCTTTTTTAAATCTGCAGGCTCAGAATTGTAGTATTGTTTATTAACGCATGTGAATGTTTTATGACATTCCCGGTGATAACCTCCATCTGTATATTCATCAGGTAAAATAATGTTCGCATATTTAAGGTTATGTTTTTTTCTAACTTTCAAAACAGTTTGACACTTCTTTAATGTCTCTTCAGAAAGCAAAATTAATTTTCCCTCACTTTTCTCACAAATGAAACAACTTAATTTGTTTTCATCCGTTTCTTCTGTTTCCATTATAACACTTTACCACAACTGGACCACTTATTCACGTATATGTATATTCATCGCGCGCACGCCTGGAGTAGACTTCAATGTGTCTGGGAAGATAGGGGAACCATCGAAAGTGACTGGGGATTGTGGAAACATTATTCGTATAATTTTCTGAATAACATATATAAAAGTCAGATTTTGTACTATGACGAAAGTGGATTTATAAATAATTAGACTGTGAGGGTGGCTGGAAAGGGGTTGTTACCGTCCTAAGTGTCCGCCAATAGACAAGGCGGTTTCTAATATGATGGTAAGTTAAAATATATGAAAACTAAGTTTTATACTATCACAAATTTGAAACACAATTTTACGCACCTTTACTACCTGTTACCTGCCAGAGCCACCGCGACCCAGGTTGTACAGGCTGGGTTTGCTTATACCTGTATAGGGGACATATATAGAAGAATTTCCAGCTTTTATAATATAACGAAGGTCTGGGCGTCGCAGGCTCTCACTCTATTACCGCGTGCACAATAAATCGGCGTCCGCGAGGTATCCTGGACCGAACACAATATCGGGAAATTTGTTGGGCGCCTGGCGTGATCAACACGCCTCGAAAGCGGTGATGCGATATACCGCGACCATATACTCGGCAGCTCAGTACCGCGAAGAGTAATTTTTGGGTAGAGAGAGATACGAAATACGTACGCCAACACGTTATTTTACAAAGCACTGATGAAATCGACAAATATATTTTCTTCGAATGATAATACTAACAAAAAATAATATACAAAAAAAAATAATTATTCAAACGTCGCTCACTGCGACTCAAAATACCACGAGAAGTTATAATTCGTAATTTGCTATTCGCGACTCATACTCCACTACGTAGATCTAACAAACAAAAGAAAAGAAAATAATATAACAGAAAAGAAGAAAGAAAATTAAATGACTAAATCGGGATGAACCCTCATTTCTACGGGCGCTAATCGCCACCTTACTGCCAAACATTAATTCAAAAGAAAAAAAAACAAAACAAGGGAGGTGACTCGACGCGCTAATCGCGACCAAATTAGTAATACTAGGAAGCTTTTCTTTTCGTGCTTGCTTATAGCGTATTATTACGCATCCGAGCTCCAGTCGTAGTTGCTACTTCAAAAAAAATTTGCAAACCGTCCCGCGAATCTGAGTGTCTACGCACGATGATACGCGACCTACACGAGAGGTGACACGTTTTATCTACGCAGACTCGACGAGACCCTGTGCAGCGGAATTTGGCTACATTCAATTTCGAACCGAAATTGGCTCCAAGCACAACCTTGACTTTACACGAGACCCTACAGGAACCGGATTGACTCCATGCGTTATCGCGAAACTCAGGCTACGGTCACCAACAAGGAGATCGGCAAACGAATTTCGAGTACTATTCTAACTCAACCAGGGCTTGGCCAACCGGGTGCCGGTGTGCCGATCCACTTACACTCGAAATGCATCCGCAAGGAATTAAAAACGCTTAGCGCTTCGTAGCCACACCAAGAACTCGCCTACGCCAGTCTCAGCCATCTCACTCACACAAAATTAAATTCTTTTTTTTTTTTTTGAAAGCTTGACCGTCGTGAAGCGTCGCCAGGACTCGAGTGTCGAGCTCCGCTAATCGGAGTCGCAATTCGAACATGCCTCGAACATAGGCGCTATTCGTCGTGAAGAACTCTCCTGCTCTCATTGGTGTTTTCTTTCCGAAATGCTTATGGCCTAACTTATCGCTATATTTGGCGCTCGCTGTGGCGGGGTGATGATTGGCTGTCCAGTCTCCGCTATCTCGTAGTTTGACAGTGGCGTGGTGACGACTTCGCGAGGTTGCCTGACGTCAGCGTGGTGAGGGGAGGCTACGGCTCGCCGGCCACCAACGGGAATCTCGTCCGCCTTGGGTTCCCTCCCGGCAGAGCTCTCCGTTGACGCTCTCTCCGTAGCCTCGTGTGGAGCCCTCCTTTCGTCGCGATCCGCCGCGACTGCCATCCGGTAACGTCGTTCGAATTCGCCGCCGATCCCCTGCATGATGCCGCATTTACTCGCAACAAAAAAAATAAACAAAAATCCTGAAAAGTCGTATTCGCTAGACCGACAATGGTCCCCTCTCAGAGTCTCGGATGCGTGACCGTTGTCCTGGCGCTCTTTTTCGAAATAAGTCGCGGTCTGATCCGCGGGTTCCCTAATTTCGTGACCCGTCCAGGGTTCGGGGAGCCGTTTGGAACGCGCATCGGAAATGCCACGTTACAAGGTAAATAATACTCAAGAGCATTAATACGCAACATACGACAAACCAAAGAGACCACGGACAACTAAAATCAGCGGTATTAGTGAAAATGAGTACATGAAAATAGAATAACAATAATGTAATAAAATATAGTGTAATAAAGCTTAACCTAAGAGCTTAAAACTAAGAAAACTAAGAAAACTAAGAAAACTAAGAAGAAGCATACAGAGTACAGAGTCAAGACGCAGAGAAACCGCGAGCGCATATAAACACAAATAAAGCATAAATATAGCACAAATAAAGCATAGAAATAGTGCAAAGAAAAAGAAAAAGAAAAAATAAAAGGAAAGAAAAGAAAAGGAGAGTGGCAAGCAAGCCGATTAACCGCACGCAATGAGAGCAACCAAATATATTAAAGTTGGGAAGCCAGCAAATGTGTCCGCAGATCTCTCTTGAAGGTGGAGAGACACTGCAGAGTTGTGATGCTGGGAGGAAGGGAATGCCAGAAATAGAATGCAGAGAGAACAGAGGAATTGCGTAATGTGGAGGTACGATGTAGGGGGATGGAAAATGTTGGTGCAGAGTGGAGACGAGTTGGACGAGTTGATGTGGGAGCAAGAGAGAAGAGGTCGTGGATGTAGGAAGGGAAATCTAATTTGAGGAGCTTGAAAATAAGAATGCCCATAAAGTAATTTCTGCGATTAGAAACCGTAAGCCAAGATAAGCTATTGCGATATGGGGAGATCTGGATGTCACGACGTACGTTGAAAATGAAGCGAATACAGTTATTGATTGATCGTTCCAATATCAGGTTCTGTTCACCGGTTAAATCGATATAGGCGAGGCAACAATAATCAATAAGAGGAAAAACAAGTGAAGTTATAAGCATGATGCGCCATTTCTTCGATAGAAGGTTCTTGTTATATTTTAGGCGAAAGAGAGTGAAGTTCACCTTGGACGAAATGTGCATAATGTGCTTGTGCCACGAAAGATTAGATTGCATAATGATGCCCAGGTTGCGTGCGTGCGAGACATAGGGAAGCTCATTTTCCCTGACTCGAATGCGAGGGAGAGTCGAAAAATCAATTTGATTAATGTAAGCACCACTGCCCAAAATCATAACCTTTGACTTCGCAAGGTTTAACATGAGTCCATTCACCACAGCATAATCGAAGATATAATTCACGTCGAGAGTCAGATCGGATAGAGCACGAGCCAGGTCACTGGGGTAGCAGGTGAGATAAATCTGTGTATCATCCGCATAAGTGAGGTATTGGGTATAGTTCAGACCAATGCCAAAACCCGGATGAAGATTGAAAAAAGAAGAGGACCAAGAACCGATCCCTGTGGAACACCCATATTGGTGGAGCACCAGGAGGAAACAGTTCCCCTGTCATCAACAACTGCTTGCGATCGCTTAGATAAATATGAGAAGAACCAGGCAAGCACTCCATCCGAGCAACCCAAGAGACGAAGTTTACGTAGAAGTAGGTGATGTGGAACCATGTCAAACGCCTTGCTAAAATCAAAGAGAACAAGCACCGTTAGTTTTCTGTCATCAACTACCTGTCTGATATCTTGGTTAAGCTTAAGCAGAGTAGTCAACGTGCTGTAACCCTTCCTGAAGCCCGACTGAAAGGGATTGGTAAGATCATTGGCCTGGAGAAAGTCAGCAACCTGACCGAAAACAATTCGCTCCAGGGCCTTAGAGAGCTCACAGAGGTTTGCGACTGGTCTTGTGTCAGATGGAGACGACGGAGGAACAGTTTAGAGTATCGGGCGAATGAAGGCACGTTTCCATAAAGACGGGAAATGTGACAGACGGAGGCTTGCATTGAACAAATCCAGAAGTCTGTTGAACAGAAGCGGGACAGCTTTACTAATCGCATACTTGGAGAGTAAGTCGGGGCCCTGGGATAATAAGGAAGAGTGGGGAACACTCAAAACTGACGACAATGACTTAGCGGTTATCTCGGCAAACTCGAACACAGGTTGAGAGGGAGACAGTAGGGGTAGACATAGGGAAGATAGAGAGTCTGGATAGGGAATATCAGAGGTTGAGACAGCGGAATAAAACTGATTTAGGCTATCAGGAGAAAAACAGGAAAAAGGAGAAGATCCCCTAGCTTTAGTGAGACCAAGAGACGACAGCTCCCTCCAAATTCCAGACGGATCAGAGATCGACGAGATGCGGGAGCAGTAGAAATTATCTCTAGCGATACGTAATTCACTACGAAGGGCATTGCGATATTGACGCTAGACGGCCATGGATAGCAAATCACCCGTACGCCTAGCTCGGGTATAAAGCGAATTTCTGTACTTAATTTTCAATCGTAGTGAATCGGTTAGCCGTGGCGCCATCCTTCTGATTGTGGTCCATTGCTTCAGCGGAGCGTGGGTATCAAAAGCCTGAGCGATGGCAGACGAAACACCACGGACCATATTATCAAAGTTATCAGATGAGGAAAGAGTAGAGAAGGACGGAGCATTTAGTCGGGACAGAGAAGATGACAGCGATGCCAGATATTCTGTCACAACAAAGTGTTTAAGATCTCTGCGGGCAATTATGTGGGCTGGGCGAGGATCGGGTTGAAAATTGTAAGTGAGCTCGAGCAAATCGTGACCAGCGATGAAAGGAGCCGAGGATTTATTGGAAGAAAGGACCTTAGAGGAAGAATCAACTAGGAAAAGATCAAGTAGAGAGTGAGAGGTAATTGTGTGAAAGGTCGCTCCAGCCTCAACAATATGAAGAGCATGTGTTCTGGCAAATTCACGGAGTGAGTTTGATTCGAAATGATTCTGTAGTAGTTTACAGTTAAAGTCGCCAGTTAGGATAATGTTTTGGTAGTTTATGGCAATAGAAGAGAATATGTGCTCAAAATTGTGAAATAAAAAGCCTTTTGGGCGTCGATATATAGTGGCAAACAGAACTGAGCGGTCCTGGGCATTGCGAGTCTCGAAGATCAGATATTCTGGAGCATTGGAGAAATCAGGCGTTGAGAGCGCCAATAATTTAAAGCGTCATCATTTGTGAATGCAGCAGGCAACCCCACCACCTCTCTTGCCAACTCGATCATTGCGTAAGAGAAAGTAGTCTGGCAGTTGTACGAGATCGTCTGAAATATTGTCATGAAGCCACGTTTCCGAAATAGAGATGATGTGATAAAAGTTAAGAGCAACATGCGCAGTGAAGAACGGAAAATGGCCAAGGAGCGAATTAGCATTAAAGGACGCGACCTTGAGAGGTGACATAGATGGTTGCATTATCATATTCGGCAAAGTCGGCTTAGTACGTCGCGGTAGTCAGGCAAATCGATTAAGATTCGACTCGGACTGGAGAATTATAATATCAGGACAGCATTCTCTCCGAACCTTGAGAACACCCCGATTAGCCCACACATGGCTTAGGTTGAGTTCACGAGCTCTAGATTTGGCTAACAGTGAAAGCTTATGGATATTTGATAGAAGCAATTCACTAATGTAGATGCGGTCATCACAGTTCATAGAGAAGATGTCACGGACGGTAAGGACCCTTCTAGCTGACACTTTTTTAAGGACAAAGTCACGAGTTGCCGATGATTTCAGGCGAACCACCAGCGATCTCTTGGACACAGCGCTCGAAGTGGAATTACGAACGTGAGGATCATTGGGCTGGCCCGTTTTCGGTTTCATGACGCGTGAATCCAGAACGTCGCCTAAGAGCTGAGAGACACCCAGAGTGGAGAAGATGGCACTCACAATCTCAGAGTCGGATAGGGAGAGCTCCAATGGTAGACCGCGAACAACAAATTCCGTTGTCGTAGATAAAGCTGGTGCAACAGATTCCCGAGACAAGGATGAAGTCGAGGCAATAAAGGAGGCCAAATCTTGCTTAATTGCGGATGTTTCTTCGACATGTCGTTGTTTTATCGAAGTGATCTCCTCAGCCGACACGAGAGCTTGGCATTCAACACCAGCAACTCTCGACAAGATAGTACTCTGACCAGCAGATAGGCCAGCAACATCCTCACGAATGGTGGAAATTGTTTGGATAACTCCGGCCACTGTGCCTTGAATATCTTCATACTGCTGCATCATGTCGAGTTTCAAGGTCTCAATTTTTTTATCGAGTTTGGCATCAAAGGCAATAGTGAGGTCCATTTTGAGTTAATCGATTTTTTTATCGAGTTTAGAGTCTCGGGCCACAGCATTAACATGTAGCTAGTACATCACATCGTCGATTGTGAAGCGAGGTGCAGCAGTAGACGCTGCAGTCACAGTGGTGGCCATTGCAGTTGCAGTAGTTGGCGCTGCAGTCGCTTGCATCGAGGTGGGAAGCTCCAAATTCAGATGGTCGAGTGATGATGTGGGCGAATGCTCGAGTATGGTCGACCGACGTCGCATGCATTGTTCGCATTTGAATTCCGAGGGGTCGAATTTGTATGCAGATTCAACGCATGAAAGGTGAAAGTCGCGCGAACAAACACCCGTACAGGAGGCAAAAGGCTCTTTGCGTTTGACAGCGACATTGCAGATCGCACAGGTTGGAGCCATGGTGATGTAAAGGAGAAATACTTGATCGATCGATCAGCGTGTTCACAAGTAGATAATTTGAATCTGTGTAGTCCCAGATGATAAGTGAATGATCCGATGATCGACAGAGCTCGTTATCGATAATTGCTCATGAAATGAAAAATGAATTCCAGCAGATGACGTCATGGTCTCACTCCGTGTGGCGCAAGTGAAAGTAGAATCCCGACAGATGGCGCCACCAGTCCACAATGGAAAAAAGGCGGGATTGACAGGTGAGCAGAAAGCGCGCCAATGAGTAACCCAAAGATTGAGGTTAGGAAAACCGTCAAATCCAAAACCAAAACGTGCCGTGCAGAGGAAGAAAAAAGGCCAGTTTCAAGAGAGCAGTTTGAAAAAGGCAGAAAAAGAGTATGCCATATAATAGTAGATATGCACGCGCTGAAGCACACAGGAACCCAGCATTGACGTAGATAGGTACTTGAAGATTGATTCCAGTTTCAGAGTATTGTTTCCGAGAGTTTCCCTAGCGGTCGTCCAATAGGAAGAGGGAATTCCGGAAGGTAGCGTAGGAGTTGTAAACAGCGAAATCGTCCGTCCGTCAACTGCCAAGTCGTTCCAGTCAAGAATTTTAGGTTATAGGATACCAGTCTTCAGTTTATTGCCTCATCCCGTAGCTCAAAAGAGAGAGCAACGACGATTTTCAGCTCAAATTTTTCCGTGAGCGACGGGGAAGGAAAAAAACCTGGAGGCAGAGCCCGAAAAACGGGCAGGGAACAGCAGAAAATGGGCAGAACGGGAGAGCAACAGAAAGTTAACCAGACAGGTACTCACCAATCAGAGAGAGAGAGAGAGAGAGAGAGAGAGAGAGAGAGGGAGAGAGGGAGAGAGGGAGAGAGGGAGAGAGGGAGAGAGGGAGAGAGGGAGAGAGGGAGAGAGGGAGAGAGGGAGAGAGGGAGAGAGAGAGAGAGAGAGATACGATATATTGCAAGTAATTCCTTAGTTTCACAAAACAGAAGATATAACAGGCATCGAAGATGCGGTAACAAAAGCGAGAAACTGAATTTACGATACAAGAGATACAAGAAATAGATAGTAATAGCTGTACGATATATGAATAGCACGTCTTTTTAGAGTGAAAACTGAGCGTAGAGTGTCGAGACGAGCGATGATCCTGATTTTCGTCGTGCTGCTGTCACGTGATTCTTCCTCAAATTTGCGTTATTCTGATTCGGCCAGCAGGTCGCGTAGGTCGGGTCTACAGGTAGACGGCGATAACCCCTCGCCGCTTGTTTTCTTCTTCATCGCTGACAGGTATCGAGGTATCGGGACGTCGGAAGGTGGTCAGAGATGTTTTCCCTCAGCTGTGCGGTATCGTTGGTGAGAGGGGAGGTCGTACTGCTCATGTGTTGCGATATTGAGGTGTGCGGTAATATGACGTCAACGGTCTCCTGGACTTGCGACAGACTGTAACTCACTCCTTGCTTTACTGGTACTCCCCGTTGTAGCTATTTCGTCGGCGCTGCATCCCGGCCCTCGCTCATCGGAGCCCTCATGCCGGAACGATCTGGTGGTGATGGCCCTCAACCCGGATCCCCACACTAGATCCACCAGATCCACGTGGTCAGCATATCATTAGCCTATTCCACGCCGCAGTCCTTCGATAGGACGGTTCGTGAAAAGAAAACCGTCCTCTATTTGATAGTCAACGACTTAGTAGATGTTAGGGTCGGTTCAGCTCCAGGCTGATAAGTACCGTCGACGGGAGGCTTCGTTGTGTTTTTGACGCACAGCCCTGTACGCCGCCTGACGATGCATCCGGGCGGTAGAAGCATTCATTCGTGGTTCGGCTCCTGGCCGATAAGTCTTAAATAGTCGGAGGTACTGTTTGTGCATCACGCACGACCCTGTTCGACAACTAGATAGGCATCCATCGGAAGTTGTTTCAGCGGTATTCGTTCGTCTGTAGTCGGTGGTGGTCGATGTTGAGCTGGTACGTGACCCCTGTCAGGCAGTGTCCTGGTATCTTGACGCGAAGGTCTCGTAAATGGTTCTCGTAGAGCGTTACAGAATTAGAAAATAGCATACAATTAGCTTAGTAAAGAGAATTCAACTTAAAGATAATTAGTCGTTCATTTTTGGAGTATTGGCCTCAGACGTGTTTTCGTTATTTTTAGCGATATCTGCACCTAGGGGAGTGCGATAATTAAACAAAGTTACGGGGTACGAAATACCACGTCACAGGAGATACGTATTCATCCCGCCTCACGTTGAAAATGAACCTAATACTGAAATTTATGAGAATCTGTAGTGTCGTATTCTGTTCTCCCGTCACATCGTTATAAACCAAGCAGCAGTAGTCCAAAATCGGAAATATGAGCGAGACGACTAAGGTGGTTCTGAGTTCACGTGAGAGAGCGTTTCTGTGAAATTTGAGTTTATGGAGCGAAAAATGGACTCGCTTCGAGATTGACAGAACATGATTGCGCCACGAGAGGTTAGAAGTCATGATTACACCAAGATTGCGCACCTCGTTTACATAGGGAATTGTTATCCCATCTACGGTGATGGGTGCCAAACTATGCAAATCAAGCTGGCCGATGTATGCACTACTGCCCTGAATAAGCACTTCAGATTTTTTAAGGTTGAGTTTAAGGCCATTACAGTTTGCATATTGTGCTATTACTTCAACATCACGTGTAATCTTGGCAATCCCAGTATTAATCTCGGAAGGCGAGCAGCTCAGGTAAATCTGGGTGTCGTCAGCAAATATTTAATATTGTGAATATTTTAGATCGCTGCCAATATCATTAATGAAGAGGGAAAACAAGAGCGGTCCAGCGGTAGAGCGGTACCCAAACTTGAGGCACTCCCGTTGAAGTACTCAGCCAGTCAGAGCAGCTACCATTATTATCAATCACGTATTGGGTCCTTCCAGTTAAATACGAAAAGAGCCGTCTGAGCACGCTGGATGAGAACCCCAATTTTCGAAGCTTTATATGTAAATGAAGATGAGATACCGTATCAAACGCCTCACTGAAGTCGAACAAGAGGAGAATGGTTAATCGCCGTTCATCGACTCCTCGCCTGACATCTTCACAAATGCGAAGCAACGCTGTTTGCGTGCTAAAGCCCCTTCTGTAACCTGATTGAAGCTGGTCGAATGAATTGTTTTGTTCGAGGAATAGAGTAATTTGGTTATGTACTATTTTTTCACGGATCTTACAGAGCTGACATAAATTTGCGATCTGTCAAGTGTCAGACTCAGAGAGAGGTGGGTTAAACTTCAGTAAAGGACGTATAAATGTATGCTTCCAAGATGAAGGCAAGTAAGCAAGTGATAAAGAGTGGTTGAAAAGAGATGTAAACAGATTTCCAAGTAGCGGTAGAGATATGTGAACTGAGAAAAGACAAATTCGATCCGGGCCAGCCACATAGGAAATAGAAGTGGTGGACGTGATCAATGTAAAGACATACTCAGAAGTAACTGACGAAAACTCAAAACAACCCGAGCCGCTGGAATATGCATAGAGGCAGAAATGAACTCGTCCCAGTCACGTGTAGGTGCGGCTTCGGAAATGCCCGCAAAAAAGGAATTCAACTCATTTGGTGTGAAAAAATTAAGCGGAGATGACTGATTGGGTTTGACAAATCCCAGATTAGCCAACTCCTTCCACAATTTCGATGCATCGGTTATACTATTAAGTTTTTGCAGGAGATAGTTATTCTTAGCGCGCTTTGAGTCCTGTGTCAACTCATCTCTGAACAGCCTGAAAACAGCTAACTCCAACACACTATCTGAACGCCTCGCACTCTTGTAAAGACAATTACGTTTTTTGATATGTAGTTTTAGATCAGCAGAGAGCCAGGGTGTGTACGGCTTGTTAACAGTGAAAGATTGAACAGGCGCATGGTTCAACGCTAGCAGAATCGAATCACAAAGGCGATCGGTAAAACAATCTAGATTCACTATCGAAGTGCATTCGCGGATTGTCGTTAACTGGTGAGATTGAACATTCAAAGTGAGTGAATCTAGATAAGCAGCTACATCAAAATGTTTATAATTGCGACGAGTGATGATCTCATCACTAATGGTTGGTACATCAAACTCATACCGTAACTCTATGAGGTCATGGGCTGCAATGAACGGAGCATGTGATTTCGAAAAGCCAAACTTTATTTCAGAGGAATCAATAGTAAAAACATCTAACCAGGTATCAGCTGAAGAAGAATAGTATGTTGCTTCTGATTGCACTACATGAAGAGCTCGCGAAGAGACAATATCGCTAAGAAACCTAGCTTCGAAATTAGAGCTCAGTAAATTGCAGTTCAGATCACCACTAGTAATAATATTTTTGTAAGCTAAGGAGTAATTATCAAATATATCAAAAAAAAATCATTAAAAAAAAGCCCTTTTGATCTTCTGTATATAGAAGTAAATAATAGTGATTCAGCATTCGGACCTACTATTTCTAGCATGATGAATTCCGGCGAATTTGAAAACTCACTTGGTGACGACGCAAGTATCTTACCTCTAAGGGATTCGTGAATATAGCACGCAACACCCCCTCCACGTTTTCCTACTCTATCACTTCGTAGTAGTAAATAACCATCAAGTCGTACTAAATCATCAGAAATCCCTGAATGAAGTCACGTCTCAGATATCGATATAATGTGATAAAAATGAGAAGTTAGATGCACTTCAACAAGATCGATATGGCTCAATAAAGAATTCGCATTGAATTGCGCAATATTAATGAAAGTGGCACCATCACGAGAAACCGTAGGTGCAATATCAGTAGACAGTGTAGGCCCGGGCAAGAGTCAGGTGAAGTTAGCGAAATCTGCCTCCGATCTAATGCTCAAGACAGGAGCACCATCATGTTTCCGAACCTTAATCTCGCCAGACCTTTGCCAAACATACTTATATCCACATTCTGCCGCTTTGGTCTTAGTGCGTCGTAGCAGATTATAGAGTGGTGCCGGTAAAAACTCATTGATAAAGATATTGCCTCTCGTATCTATTGAGAATCCCTCGGCAATAGTCAACTTCTTTTTCTCACGCCTTTTAGTTATAATGTGGTCACGCACTAATGGAGACTTGAGCGTAACAACGAGGGATTTACGGGAAGGAGGGGTCGCGCTCAAAGGTCCCTGACTATCACCTATTACATTGTTCGGTTTCTTAATTAAATTCCGAATATCAAGCACCTCACTAAGCAATTCCGGTACACTTAAGCCATTAAAATTTTTTTGAACTATCTCTTTTGGTGCATCAGCAACGGTGGTCGGAATTCCAGTTAAGAAAATTTTAGCATAAGTATTTTGTGTTTCAATTTTCAATAGGCGATTCGCTAGATTAATAATTTGATCTTTAATCTCTCTGTCTTATTCTTATAAGGCAACAGTTTCCGCACGTACCTCATCGACATTTGCTTCGAGCGTCTTAATTTCGTTCGTCATTGCCCCCATGGGAAGCAGAGAGGTCTGAGACATCGGCTCGTATTTCTGCAACATTTTGCTCTACGCCTGCAAGCGTATTCCGTATAAGCTCAAGCTTATTGTCTGTTGAAGCGCTTGAACGCTGTAGTTGTGACATCAAGTCTTTGAGGGTCACCAGTTTCAGCGCCTCAGTATTAGATTCAAGATGAGTAGAAGACAGATTTTCTGGTGAGCGTGGTGTAATAAAGGAGCGCTGCATAGCGCAAGAATCGCAACGGAAGGATGATACCATACTCAAACCAGAAAGGTCAAAAGGAAATTTTTCAGTTGCACATTTCGCGTGGAAACTCTCGCCACATTCGCCCTGACAAGCGATAATATCTCCACCTCTTACCCCACCTACAATTTTTTTAGTAAGCGAGTACAAATAGTGCACCGTGTCGACATCTTTGTGCCGAGAAAGAACGAGCTTCGCAGATAAGAGTACAAGATAATAATTTGGAAAAGATATTATCGATAATCAATCGTCTGTAAAATAAAAATTCATTGAAAGATAAAATCGACAACGATCCTTGACAGCAATAAAGCAGTAAGCTTAGTCCACATGATAAACAATTAACAGTCGATACGAGAGTAGAGATGACAAGAAACCTGTGGGGGTTCACGTAAACAGAAGCTCATGAAGAGAGACTTAAGATGTACACGCTTAGCACGCCAGAAGACAGCTGTAAGACATGTCAACATTGATCGAATAGTTCGACTAGAAACTTGTAATGAGAAACAGTGCGAGTATTGAACAATCAATACAAGCACAAGCTCAGTACTCACGCGCACGCAGTAACGTCAGGTTCAGAGAACAACAGAGCGAGATGGCGGAAGTCATCCATTACTTAGTCTCTCTACCTGTGGCCTATATCCGAGCAGGTTCATGTTCGGAACTGCATTTGGGGGATGCATGTGATCGGGTAGAGGTTGTCAGGCTTCAAA
This sequence comes from Neodiprion lecontei, assembly GCF_021901455.1. Taxonomy (NCBI): domain Eukaryota; kingdom Metazoa; phylum Arthropoda; class Insecta; order Hymenoptera; family Diprionidae; genus Neodiprion; species Neodiprion lecontei. The sequence continues at coordinate 11,562,928 of NC_060262.1, read as the reverse complement.
CGCCCGATTGGCGTTTTGGTCTATCGTCGCTTCAACGAAGCGGGATGTTACCAGTGGAGAGACGTAGCATTCGTAGCTGTTGTGGTTGGCTGCTCCACAGACTCCGAACCCTCCTGAGGGTTGGGCTGGCAAGTCGTCTTGGGCTGGGACACTCGGTTGCGGAATTCCAGCGTTCGGGATATTGGTTCTCACCAAATCACCTGCTGGTGTCACAGCGTTATTTATAGCTCGACAAAAGTCGGCTATTGGTTCTGGGATCAAGTTGATGGGGGATTCCTCATCGGCGTACCTGTCCTCCGCGTTGATGGTGCGAACGTGATCTATTAACGTGGCATTTAATATGCCTGTCATCACGTGCTGAAATGCACAGAACGGCATTTCGCGTCTCAGTTTGGGGTTTTCAGCCTCAAGGTCTGAAAAGGTCCTTTCACATAAGAGCGGAAAGGTTGACATATCCAGGTTTTGGGCGTAGATCCATGCCAATGAATGAGTTCCGGAGAATGGACCGTCTGCCCAGAGGGGCTCATCTTGCAGAGTCTCCTTTGTAGCTTTTGTCACTCCCGTAGTCTCCGAGGCGTCGGAAATTTCCCTCTTTGTGGTTTGAGACGAATTTTTCTTGTCTCTCCACTTCTTTGCCCTCTCCATCTGTTTGGGTTTGGGCTTGACTTCTCTAGAAGGGTTCTGATTTTTAGGCCCCCATGCGGGATCCCAATCGTCTGCCCAACTGGAGGGAGAAGGGGACTGCGCGTACTTTGCAGCATTGAACGCCTGCATCCTTCTTTGGCTCCTATTCATAGGGGGTTTTCCGCCCTGTACTTGGTTCGCCATCCGGCGTTCTTGCTCCATCTTTGTTTGCACAAAGGAATTAGAATTAAAAAAAATCGACTGTGGATACACAGTAACCAGTGTGTGAGGTAAGTAGCTTGGTGTCTGCGATCTGTATGTGAGGTTTGTGACATGTAGCGCATGCGTAGTAGATGAGGATTTCGTAACGGCTCGGTGAGAAAGATGATCCAGAAAGTGACGGAGAGAATCGGCCAACAATTTGTCGATTTTAAACTTTTTGATGATTTTATCGCCACTGGAATGTTAGGTCAATTGGTGAGAAGCAGAATTTAGCAGGCTCGTATCCTGAAACAACAACGCCCACAGGCAGTACGCAGCAGTAACGAGCCAAAATGACAAGAGCGATGTGAAAGACGTCAATTCGTATTTACAGAGATTGATTGATTTTTATTATGCCTTGGTTGTAACTTCAGGCAACGAATTATAAAATGTGAAAACATAAATCTGAACAGTCATAGATAAAGCAGAATCAAATATGAAGTAGAACTAAAATAAGAGTTTTAACTTGAATTATAATAGTAATGACTGTACCATTGGGTATGCCAACAATAAACAGTTATGGTTGATTGTAGGAAAATTTATAATAATAAACGTAAAAAATATGTAATGATATACAATGAGATACATATTATACTTTCTAACTGTTGATTATGTAGGATTAACATCACGTGTGAAAAGGTAATCAAAAAGGCGCGTTTTAAGAATTTTCACAGTAGGCGCAAGAGTGATATCAGTTGGCAGGGAGTGCCAGAAATAAATAGATGCGAGATGGAAGGAATGACGATATGTAGAAGTACGATGATGAGGTATGTGGAATGTCCGAGCAGCTTGCTGGCGCAACAAACGGTTTGGTGGTTGTGATAAGGTGAAAATATCAGACAAATAAGCTGGGGCATCATTATGTAAAATATTAAATACAGTTGTGCCTAAGAAATACAGCCTCCTAGATCGCACAGTCAACCAACGGAGCTGTCTCCGATATGGCGTGATATGCTCATCTCTGCGTGAATTAAATATGAACCTAATACCACAGTTTATTAATTGCTCAAGATTTGTGTTCAGCTCACCCGTTACATCATTGTATGCCAAGCAACAATAATCGAGTAGTGGAAATATGAGTGAAATAACCAGTGTAACTTTTAGATCAAAAGAGAGAGCATTCTTGTTGTACTTCAATTTATAAAGGAAGAAATTCACTTTTTTAGAAATAGACATAACATGGCTTCTCCACGATAAATTGGATGCCATTATAACTCCCAAATTTCGCACTTCATTGCCATATGGGAGCTTAGTACCATTGACTGTTATCGGGGCAAGCTCGTCAAGTGTTACACGATTATCATACTCATTACTACCCTGGATTAACACTTTGGATTTACCTAGGTTAATCTTAAGACCATTCACATTTGCATAATCAGCTATAACGTTGACATCGTGCGTTATTTTGTCAATACCATCATTCAGTTCCGCTAACGGGCAACTCATATATATTTGGGTATCATCAGAAAAGATCATATGCTGTGAGTATTTTAAATTTACTCCTTTGTGTCATTAATATATAACGAGAATAAAAGAGGGCCAAGTACAAATGCTTGAGGTACTCCAGTTGTTGTAGGTAACCAAGTCGAGCAATTCCCATTATTATCGCTGACAGCCTGAATCCTACTAGTTAGATATGAAAACATTCAAGTTAGAGCACTATCGGAAAATCCCATTTGCGAAGTTTAATAAGCAGATTGATATGTGGCGGCATGTCAAAAGCTTTGCTAAAATCGAATAACACTAAAATAGTGAGGCACCTCTCATCTACTCCTCTCCTGACATCATGACAAATTCGCAGTAACGCTGTCTGTGTGCTAAAGCCACATATATAGCCAGATTGACGCGGATTCAGTATATTGTTTAGATTTAAGGGATCGTCTCAGTGTGACACTCCGAAAAATCACTGATTTTCGCGAATTTTTTTTTTAATGTTCACATAAACTAATCGGTCCGGTTTTTTTTTCATAAATAAATACGTTTATGAAGAATACAAAATGATTTTTTTAAAGTTTATTCATTGAGTGCATCATTGTTGTATAAATTATTGTATTTTCACGTGAAAAAAAAGGTGCTGCACGGTTTCCACGATGACGGCCGCAATTTTGATCTGAAAAAAAAATTTCAAAAAGATTATTGATCTGTAGGAAAGTCGCTATCGCGCTATGGAGGGTTTTTTTTTTTTTCAAATTTGACAAAATGGCGGCGGTTTGAACAAAAAGTGTCGAATGTGGCCCTTTTTTTCGACAGTTTTTCGTAAAAAAAATAGGAAGTTTTCAAAAAAAAAAAAAAAGCTTCCATAGCGCGATAAAGAATGACGTTTAAAATGTTCTCCCGAAATTGGAACTAGATATCTTTAAAACTCTTCCTTTGAGAGTGGAAACCGTTTTGAAAAACACCATTCTGAGAAAAACGCGTTTAAAGATTGAAGTTGGAAAAGTTTATATAAATCGTTTACTTACGATCAATCGGCGATGCCAGGTCTTGATTTTTTTCTTGGGGGTTTCTCTCGTACATCTATCCGTGGTGGATGTCAAAAACGAACTGAAATGCTTGGACAGTTTATTCTGCAAGGTTATAGAACCTAAGCACCTTAGTACTCGCGCAGGTAGAAAACCCGTTCCCTTTCTACAAGAAACGCTGTAGCGACCGTAATAATTTGAATTTCGATTTGAAAATTTGAGAGAATGTTTAGAACAGTGTATACTATACGATAATGCAAAAAAAAAAAACAATTTTTTGAAAATTTCACACTGAGACGATCCCTTAAGAAAGTTACAATCTGCTTATGGATAATCCGTTCATAACATAAATTTGCAATCGGTCGCGTATCAGACGGGGATCTAGGAGAACTCAGTTTTAAGAGCGGTCTTATATAAGCTCGCTTCCAAGGCTGAGGAAAGTGAGAAAATTCCAAACAATAATTGAAAAGTGCTGCGAGATGCTTTGACAATTGTGGTAACGACTTGTGCAGTGCAAACAGAGATAAACCATCAGGACCTGCAGCATGAGATGGTGATGTGGTCGAAGTTATAAGAGACTTTACATAATCAGAAGAGATCGTAGTAAATGCAAAAAGCGGATCAGTTTGAGGCCACTCAGTAATAATATCGCACAGATGTACATTGCACTCTGGTAAAGTATTAGATATAGTCACATAATATGAATTGAGTTCGTCGACTGTGAAAAAGTTTAAAGGAGAGTGTTGATGTGGTTTTACTAGTCCCAATTTTGACAATTCTCTCCACAATTCCGACGGTTTCGTTATTTGAGATAGCTTGTTTAGATAATATTCATTTCTAGCTTGCCTAATAATTACAGTAAGCTCATCTCTATATAGCCTGTAAATTGCTAGATCAAGTAAACTACGTGAGCGTTTGGCATGCTTTTGCAACCGATTCCTTTTTTTAATGCGCTGTATAATGTCTTCTGAAACCCACTGGGCATGCATGTCGAGCAGTGAGACCATCATTATACTTACTGAATTCGTGAGATTTTCAATATCTAAGGTAGATGCGCACTTTACATGAACAGGCGAGGTCCTGCCACGTAGTATGGATACAAGGGAATTACAATAGACAAGGTCATTAAATCGCTTAAAATTCCGGCGAGTTGTAATGCGATCAATAAGTGGCATCACTTCAAACTCATAATGAATCACAATTAAGTCATGTCCTGCTGTAAACGGTGAATCAGATTTTGTAAAAAAAGTAATCTTATCCAGGGAGTCGATTATAAAAACGTAAAGCCATGTTGTGACGGGTTTTGAGTCCGCACTAAATATGTGGAAGGGAGGAACAATTAGAGACGGGGCGAGAAAGTTAAGACTGAGTGAATGGGTAAAACTTTGTGTATGTATTTTTGAGGAGTGTAAACGTATTGAGATCGGGGGGGGGGGGGGGGGGGGGAAGTTGACTTAAAACTACAAAAGATCTGTAGTGGTTGTAGACGTTAGCGGTGACTGATCACGCCTCAGCCCTTAGCGTCACTTAATTCTTACTTAAAGGTACGCGCGGGGGGGGGGGGGGGGACGGTGTTTGCCGGCAGTCGGCGGGGAGTCGGAAGGGTCGGTATTGCGGGGGGGAGGAATGGGAGGAGGTGCAGATCGGCTGTAGATCGCAGGCTAACCTGGTGTCGTCGGTCGGTGTGGCTGAGTGGCGGTGTGGAGGGGGACGTCCTGCTTGTCACTCCGTGTCTCTCTCTCTCTCTCTCTCTCTCTCTCTCTCTCTCTCTCTCTCTCTCTCTCTCTCTCTCTCTAACTTAAACTAGACTAAATAATGAATGAGATTATATACTTAAATTTAACACAACGAAAGCATAACTATATCTACATTTAAAAAGTGGTTTGCATTGCTGCCAAAATCATAGGCAGAGAGGGGTCATTAGATCTCAGTGTGGAGATGGATCGGATTGCATGATCTCGTGCAGATCGTATCTCTGCATTGAAGCATTTAGCTTCTAGTAGTTCCCACTTCCCAAAGTAGGAAATCCTCACTTCTTCAGGAACCATCTGGGATTGATATGATGCTAGATAGAATTGCCACATTTGTTGCAAGGGTGTACGTTTAGCTGGGGTGTTAATGACATCATCCACAGAGATAGAGATCAGCATCAGCTGTGGATGGATGTTCACCCCTACTCCTTCTAATTTAAGGCTGCGGGGAGTACAAGCAGGGAGGAGAGGAGAAAAGAGGGTGTAAGGAATTGCAAAGTCCGGGAATAGAATCTCTGGTTGAACCAACAACCTGGCCTGTTGTTCATAGTAAAACCCAGTTGTCAGAGCAGGGAATGATGCTGCTACTCTAGGTATGGTTATGGCATTGGCAGGTAATGTCTCCCCGGTGGCCCGTTTCGACGTATTTAGATTGTACTTCTCCTTAATCATGTTCATGAGGGAAGCAAATTCTTTGTTACTCTTGGAAGAGATCTTAGCAAAGGAGGACCCTCTAGTTGCGAAGATCATACATATCAATTTAACATCCTTGGATAAAGGTTCGTTATCTGTGTAATCAATGCTAGTAGTCTTATCATTCATTGTGACTGTCAGAGTCATAGTTTGTAATGCTCTTTCCTTGTCCCTTATTGACTTAGCCCTGGCTTTACGAGAGTTGTTCATCATGGTTATGACCAAAATCGGGTTGAAGCCTTCATACTTCCCACACTCGATCATTTTAGCCCAGAAATTGGTTTCATCCCTATAGTGTATAGGCATTTGAGAAGTAATCCAGTCTCCAATGTCTTCTGGTTTGATGTTCGTCATCACAAATAATTTGAATATATGCTCTCCAAATGAAGCTGGCATATGACTTCTATGAGCATGCCTAATGCAGATGTCTTTCAGTTCAGCCTGGCTCATAGCTCCAGCTTCTGGGTTTCTCCTGGGAGAGACTGGTCTAGGTTGTTTGGGCCTGGCTCCTGTAGAAACAGAGGGTGCCTCCCTGCCTCTGGTTTCTTGCAAGATGGGAGAACCTCTTCCTGAAACACCAGGTCTAGTTGGGGATCCCCTACCTGAAACAGTTTGTCTAGTAGGAGAACCTTGAGGGCTTCTCTGAGACTGCTGCCTTGGAGATCTTGGGGATACTTGATTTGGGCTGTCTGATGAACCCCTTTCTGAGTCCTCTGGAGTGGATGAATCAGTGAACTCACTGATCTCCATTCCTCTCACTTTTAACTCATTCTGTAACTGTACAATTTTAGTTCTGATGAAGGATTTGTCTATCACACGTTCATCAGCTTCTTCTGCTTGACAAGCTGCTAATTCTGCCCACAGCTCCTCTGCTGTGAAGTCATTAAGACTTCTTGGCTGTCGCTTAGACATGGTTGGACTCTAACTCTCAATCAGTCACAAGACAAACTGGTTTGACTCGTAAGATACTCCTAATGATCAGATTTAGTATTGTTTGCTTAGTGTGATCTGTCAATGTGCGAACACTCTCTCTCTCTCTCTCTCTCTCTCTCTCTCTCTCTCTCTCTCTCTCTCTCTCTCTCTCTCTCTCTCTCTCTCTCTCTCTCTCTCTCTCTCTCTCTCTCTCTCTCTCTCTCTCTCTCTCTCTCTCTCTCTCTCTCTCTCTCTCTCTCTCTCTCTCTCTCTCTCTCTCTCTCTCTCTCTCTCTCTCTCTCTCTCTCTCTCTCTCTCTCTCTCTCTCTCTCTCTCTCTCTCTCTTTCTTCCTTTCTGGGGTTCGTGTTGGATTACGTCAGTCCTGGTGGCGAGACGTGGTCGTACTGCTGGCTGGCGCTCGGCTCAGCCGAGCTTCGGTGGGCTTCGGGTAGCTTCGGGTGTTTCCCGACGGGCCGGGACTCACCCGTTCGGCTCTTCCCCGCGGGTTTGGGGTTTGTTGTAACTTGCACTCTAGGTCAGTGCTGCCAGAAAGCGAGTAAGAAGTACCCCTTCCACAGATCCCGCGCATGATTTCACACAACGTCAGCGGTGTACGTCGGTGTGTCGGGATGGCGACGGAAGCCGAACGATGCCGAGTTAGCTGACAAATCGAGGGGAAATGTTCCCCTACCAAGCAATGAAGAGAGCGCACACACACAACGACAGCTGTGTGTACGTGCGAATTCCACGAAAGCGAGCGAAGCCGAATGCCAAATTTTAAACCAGGAGCGCGGGGAAAATCCTGCATTTAAAATTTATCTTTTTGTCAATTAAATTAATTATTATACTTATTAAATTGTTAATTATTATACTCGTTAAATTAAATATTATAATATTAAATTTATATCAAAGTTATACATTTATATTAAATTAAAAAAGCATGAAAACATTTTTTATTGAACTAACCTTACTAATAATAACAATAAAAGTAATGGCAAATATAATTAACGATAATGGATTCTGGTTACTGGTTACTGGTTACTGGTTACTGGCTACTGGTTACTGGAAATACCCAAACACAGCTTTTATATAAGTAATCAGCTCAACATCTCAACTCCACTGTGGGCCAATGGGCTACGAGTCAGCCTGGCAAGCGGGGAGTCTTGTGTTCGCGTCCGCGGCATACTATTTTTTTTTTTTTTCTAAAATTTATTAAATTATTTATATTTAATTTTACAATAATAATTAAAACAATTTTACTTAAAGTGTCTGGAAAAAAGTAGTTTACAAATCGGCTATCTCAAAAAAATTTATTTTCCAACCCACACCAAGTGACTGCCAGTTGAACGAGCTTCACGCTGAATCAAAATTACGGTCGCATTCAACTGGCAGTCATTTGGTGTGGGTTGAAAAATAAATTTTTTTGAGATAGCTGATTTGTAAACAACTATTTTCCTGACATTTCAAGTTTTTCAAGAGTCCGATAGGATAATTAGATAATGACATTAGTCCAGGATTTAAAAATGTTTTTGAAGCCAGGATTTACTGTTAAAATTTCGAAGCGATTCGTTAATTTTTCACCGAGCCACATCATTCGTTTATAAACATGTCTAAATTTCGATTATTTATAACTTTTGATCTATTGGTCAGACGGGAATCTACTAAAAAGCAAATTATAGCTTTTATGAAGCTCTACAGTTGTTCTATGAACATTGAAAATGTACGAGTTAAAGTTTCAGACAAAAAATTATGCCAGTGCAGTTTTTTAAAACGGCCTATTTTTTTTATAAACTAATTGAAAGCGCGCTTAGGTTTTTCTATAATTTTATATTATCTTATGGGATATCCAAAAACAGCCTATCAAAGAAAATCGGAGCTATAGCTAGTTAAGTAAACCTAGGTAAAATTAACAATACTTTATGTGGGTGAATAGTTTATCTTTTATATTCATAATTGTCTACAACATTTCAAAATTTCAAAAATTCATGAGCAAATGAAGAAAAGAAAATTCAATAATTAATAACATTAATTGGGTTAATTTAATAAAAAAAAAAAAATAGCTTCGCCGGGAATCGATCGTGGAGCGTCAGCATGGAAGAGTTAAATGCTAACCCTACACCTGCAGTGCGAAACGAATATGAAAGGCTGGAACTTGTACAAGCTCATACGCTTGAAAAAAAAATAAAAAAAAAAATAATAATAATCAGCAGCTTCTATGGAGGAAAGTCCTATCTAAAAAATAAAAAAACTATCAATTAATACTGAATTCATTAATTAGCACAAGACAGTATTGCACCATTCATAATACTGTTATTTTTCCAGAGGAAACGAATAATGAAACGAGTAATGAAACGAAAAATCATTCACTGTAAAAAAAGTATTAGTTTTATAGATATACGCGTTGGTTTTACTGTTCAACCATTTCCCAATCATCACCATCATCATACGCTAGCAAACTCGCTTTCTTCGACTCGGGCTTCCTCTTTCTCGGGTACAAACAACAAGAAGACATCAAATCAATGTAACTCTTATCAACCGTCATCTCCGTCGCATCTTGATTCCGCGATTTGGCTGAAGTTTTTATAACACAAATCGAATTTAAGGTTACTGGACTAAGACTGTTCCTCTTTTTTATTTTAATGTCAGGTATGAGAGAAAACGCCCTCTCAGCAGCAGCATTTGAATGGGGGAGTGTTCTTACCATACTCAACAACGTGCGTAAAGCTGGAAACTGAATGATCCCATCTGAATCAACGAAAGTGCAAATTTCAAGCCACATCTGGTCAAATGATAATTCGCTCCATCGTTTTATCAGTTCAAAATCCGCACAGAATAAGGAACGCCATTCCTCTTCCAGAGATTCCTCTTCCGGAATACCAAGTGTACGGCAGATGTTTTTTAATCGACAAAACGAGGTTTCTCTGTCAGAATCACGAAGAGCTGATTCTGGCTCCAGAATAGTCAAATCTGAAAGAAAAACTCATCGTCAAACGGGAGCCTTTCGCGAATTTGTTGCGAAGCTTTCACATAAAAATCTAAACAACGAGTACGAACCTGGTCGATGTCTGACTGTTTGACATCCGGAGAACCCTGTTGAGCGAGCAAATAATTTCTACAATCGTCTCCAATATCAATCTCAGACAAATCGTACTGATTACCAATTTTTTGGAAATCAATATTTCGAGCCTCTTTGTTGAATATTACAGGATCCAACAGCAGCGGCTTCAAAAACCTCTGGAGCACTCCACGAAGCAATCTCATTGAGGAAGGTTGCAACTGCTGAACTAATGTACCACTGCCTTGGAAATGAGCATTAATCTTGTTAAAAGAAGCAAGTGCAAATCTCAAGAAGACCAGATACGCTTTCGTCATGGGGTCGTTCATGACGTCGAGCAAGTCAATGGCAGTTGCAATTTTCTCATGAGCCTGATCCGTTAAAAAAGTATGAATTGACGACCAATTATCCAAAATCCGACCAATAACTATTTGACGAGACAGCCATCTTGTTGGAGCATACTTCAAAACTTTGGAAGGATGATCGTCGAAAGTAAGCTGAAAGTCACGAAACAGGGCTAATCTTTTAGGGCTTCCATTGATGAAGGTAGGAATCCCTGCAATGAAACGATGGATATTTAGTGGAATAGCAGAACATGCATCTTTACAGATTAGAGCTAAAGAATGGCATATACACGGCAGCGTGAAGATGTTCGGAAGACTTCGGACCATACGAGTCATGAAAGAGTTATTCTCTCCAACCATCACTGATGCATTGTCACATGCAAAGCTGATGATTTGGTCCATGGGAATTTTATTTTCTGCTAATGCATCTGTGAACTCTTTGAACAGAGCCTGCGCAGAACAATCAGCTGCGTTGATGTGAATTAACTGCGGTAATTCAGTCAGAAGTCTCGTCAACATATGTAGAAAACTTTGCTTTTTGCAAATTTTCGACAATACGTTGTGATTCGTGGACACTGACAACTTTGTTGATGATTTCGGTTGTTTTGGTTTTGCCCATTTTCATAGCCTGCAAGACAGCAGATTCTCTACCAATGAACTTAAACAACTTTAAAATTTCAGGTGCCATCGCTAAAGGTATATTATTTTCAGCGCTGAATGACGCATACCGTATTTCAGCTTCTTGTACTCGTTCAGAAAAGGTCAGTTCAGGTGAAGATGAACCAACCTCTTCTCGAGAGCAACTTGAACAAGGATTAACTACTGGAGGAATCACGCTAGCAGATACTGCATCATCGAAACCCTTCAAACGCATGTTCTTTTTATGCGGCTCACATAGGGAATATTTTTTTATTTCTGAAACTCCACAAGTCAAAGTTTTATTACACGCAACAAAAATATATTTTTTTGAATCAAACGAACATTCTTTAACCCATCTCTTCCAACAAGGATAATCGTCGTACCATTTATGATTAAAGCTTTTGGGGCTTCTCACTTTTTGAGCTAGGGGCTCATCTGGCACACTCATGATAAAATAAAGATTAAAAGCACAGACGCAATGATACTTTCAAAAAGTTCAGAAAATTGTCGAGGAAAGATGAGAATGCGAACAACCGTGAAATGTCAGCAAAGACAAGTAAAATATAACCAATCACGATGAAATGGACGTAAAAATTATATTAATAATAAATAAAATGACTCATAATCATTAAAATTAATTAATTAATGACAAAAGAATAAAATCTTTACTTAAATACCTTCAACAGTTGCAGGAAAATCACTAAAAACATCCGATGTATTCCAATGGCTCTTTGAGTGACACGCACTAGCTTAGTATTCACAAAGAAGTGAACTACGACTACACCACGGCCCGAGCATGTTTACCGGAGAAACAAAAACATCGTGCTGTGGAAGCGTCGTCTACGCGACGTCGAGCACTCCCGCGCTGAAAAACCGCGGGACTTGAGCGTGAGACTTTTCTATTTGTTGATATGACATTGAAAAAGATTTTCATTTTTCTAGGCAGGTGAATTAATTATTAATAAATTAAATAGTACAATCAGAAGGCATCATTAATGGTTGACAATAAAACACGAGAAAAATTGTCTTAGTTGATGTTTCAGGCGCGCGAGTTGTCGGTAACCAGGTAAAGTCTCACGACCAGTACGATTGGAGAGCATCAGAAGTCATACAACTAGATGAAACTTTTTCCTCAAAAGCTGTTTTAATTGTTTATATAAAATATAAATAATCTAATGCATTTTAGCAAAAAAAAAAAAAAAAATAGTATGCCGCGGATGCGAACACAATCCCCGCTTGCCAGGCTGACTCGTAACCCATTGGCCCACAGTGGAGTTGAGATGTTGAGCTGATTACTTATATGAAAGCTGTGTTTGGGTATTTCCAGTAGACAGTAACCAGTAACCAGAATCCATTATCGTTAATTATATTTGCCATTACTTTTATTGTTATTATTAGTAAGGTTAGTTCAATAAAAAATGTTTTCATGCTTTTTTAATTTAATATAAATGTATAACTTTGATATAAATTTAATATTATAATATTTAATTTAACGAGTATAATAATTAACAATTTAATAAGTATAATAATTAATTTAATTGACAAAAAGATAAATTTTAAATGCAGGATTTTGCCCGCGCTCCTGGTTTAAAATTTGGCATTCGGCTTCGCTCGCTTTCGTGGAATTCGCACGTACACACAGCTGTCGTTGTGTGTGTGCGCTCTCTTCATTGCTTGGTAGGGGAACATTTCCCCTCGATTTGCAAGCTAACTCGGCATCGTTCGGCTTCCGTCGCCATCCCGACACACCGACGTACACCGCTGACGTTGTGTGAAATCATGCGCGGGATCTGTGGAAGGGGTACTTTTTACTCGCTTTCTGGCAGCACTGCTCTAGGTGCAGCGTCACAACTCCCCCCTCCCCACGCGGGGTGAGGCCTATAGGGTGAGCCGGCTTCATGATGTTTTTGTCAATTTGTGATGGGTTTTGTGGTCATTTCGTCTGTGTTTTTCCTTTGGGGTTGGTTTTCTCCATTTGGTATTTTCCGTCGTTTCTGTGCGCTGTCGTATCCTTTTGCCGTTGTCCGGGTTGCTGTTTGCTCCGATCTGTCGGGGTTGAGGGATTTGAGTCGGGTTGTATTTGCGGGGGTGTGTGTTGTGTGTTGGGGTTGTTGGTTGTCTTATATCTACTTATTCTATGTTTTGTACTTGCTTTTAGTGGTTGTGTTGGTTTTATTTATACCCTACTCTGTCCTACTTAGCCTATTTTTGTTTGTGTTTTAATCTACCCTATTCTACGTGGTCTCCTGTATGTATTTATCAAAATTATGATTTTTCTCTTGTACTAACTTATACTGTTCTTATACTATTTTGTAGGAACTTTGGTGTTCTTTTTGTACTTTGTGTTTTTCTTAAGGGCGTTGCCTAGCTAGAAAGCGCGGGCTACTCCGCTTCCCGCGTTAACCGTGGCGAGAGAGAGGGTAAAGAAACAAGTGAGACGGAGCAACCGAGCTGTCGCCGGAGTGGGGCGGGTGACGCGGCTAGCCTCTTCCACCCCTCACGGCATTCGGTTTCAAATACTTTTAAACAGCCCAGTGTATCGCGCTCGGCACGACGCAGCACCTGATGAATAATAGAAAAAAAAGTAGACTCCTTTCAGATTCCACTTGAAAAATTTACTAGTAATACAGAATTTAATAAGGAACCCGAAACTATTTTTTTTATAATTCGAAAACTTGTCATTAATGAGGTAAAAATCGTCAAACATTTGAATTGTTTATAAAAATTGGGATTTTCAATAATGTTCAACATTGCATTTTTTTTATGAAAGCTTATTCGTTCACCTTCCGAATGCACTGTAAAATGATGTCTTTACGTCGAATAGAACCGGATATATCCGAGCTCCTTTTGGATCAAAATTGAATGATTGTCTTGTAACTGTGATGGAGCTGGAACATTTCTAATGAAATGTAACAGTTTATATCCTCTCGTAGGAACATGCCGGGGGTCATTTAGATGAGTACAAAATTTATCATGCAGCGTAGCCCGCCTTATGCGCTTGGCTTTCTTATCGGCAGCAGTGCTCAAATTACGCGATTATGCACTTCATATGCACTGTCGCCGAGCCCGGCGAGAGGCCGTGTGAGCAGTCTCAATACTGCTTCCAGGCGTAACGCACGTCTAATTTAATATAATATAACGTTAACACTTCCTTTTACCATTTTTGTTATCAATCATCATTCAATTCTCTGTTTGAATAAACATATAAATACCTATATAATCGTTGCGCAATATTTGCATGACAAATTTGGCGATCCTGCCAGGATCCGGTTTAAACCAACGAACGCGGCGCGCGTATCAAACGGCCGGATCATAGTGACGAATTTTGGAAGTGAGTGCGTAAGCCCAATAAATTCACGCGCGAACCTTCGGCTACGCGTTTATAAGTAATTATTACGAATTGTACCTAGCAAGGGATAGAGTGAAAGGCCGCCTTGCGTAGACAATCAAGGACTGCGTGTAGACCACTTGATAACCAGGGACTGAGTGTAGACCGCCTGATTCTACACTGGACAATTCCTATAGTGAACTTGTGTATTTATTGGAAAGGAAGCAAGTATAAAATTCTGCACTCCTTAGATACAATAAACTTCGCGTTTAAACCATCTAAGTGAAGTGAAGTGAGAATAAGGACATCGAGACTCGAACCGCTCTTATATTCTTGCCCCCGGTGCCTGTCAGAGACTCCAGGACATCGAAGCCTCGTACCGACGGCTACCACGATCTTCGAGTGTGATGCTTCACACCTCAATTTGGCTACTCCTAGCGTAAGTACAAGCATTTTGTTACTTACTCGAGTCACCATAAACTTATCGAAGGACAAATCGTGATCGAAACTAAGAATTTGATGGTCAAACTTGAATCATTCAAATAAATAAAGTCAAAGCTTGACTCAAGGTAAATTTAAAAAAAAAAAAAAAAAAAAAAAAAAAAAATAAATTCACAATGGACGTGAACGAAAACAATGACCGGAGATCGGCAGTACCTCCCACTATTGTTGAGACTGCAGAAGATGGACAATCCGTCACTTCTGAATCCCGGTTTGAAGAGAGATTTTGGGATTTGACGAACCAAATGACTCAGCTTGTGAATAGGCTACAAGAAGCCACCGAACGTAATGATTTAACTGCAATGGGTAGATACCGTCTTGGTCTAGAGCAATTAAACGGAGAGAGGTTAACTGCGCGTCAACTTGCTCGCCGCGAAGATTTGCCTATAGAAGAGGTTACCCGTTTTATTCAATTGAGAAATCAAGAACGCCGTGAACACGACTTCATTCGTCGCAATAATGTAGAAATAAATCGAAACTCTGAAACAGTTCCGCGTCCCGAAGACACGCTTGAAAGCGTCACCAACCGTATGTTTCAGGAAATGCAACAACCGAATAACCAATTAACCGAAGAAAACCGTCAAGAGGAAGCTCTTACAAATAGTAATACCAATCGAGAAGCAATCAATAACTATTATCGCTTAACAACTAGCGATGATCCGAATGTTTCTAATATTTTGAGACCGCCCGGAAACCATACCGGAGCGATACCGCGAATTCAACTAGATACCGCGCGTCTCGTTGAATCAGAGGTGGAAGGTCCTTCTCAGATAGCTCCCTCAATCGTAACAAACCCACCACGTTACTCGGCATTATACGGGCTCGCTCAAAACCGATTGCTGCCACCGACACCGCGCATCAATGAGGTGGGCTCCCCAGCCAATTCAGACTCGGACCATCAAGGTATAAATGCGATGGCAGTACCGATCCTTCACCAAAATCGCTCATTAGAAAACGACCGATTCTCCACCGCGCGAGCCAATGTAAACCATGATATCTTGTCGGATACGGATTCGACACTGCAACGCGTTCTCGAGGAAAGCCGACGTTTATCACGGATGCCGAACGTACGCCTTACACCAAGGCCTAGTCCACAGTGGCCTAATGGTCCGACGGATTACGAAATCCCACGAGGTACTGGTAGCAATACCCGTAACAACGTCCCGCGTCGTCGTCTAGAACAGCAAGAAGAGGATGAACTTCGAAGAGCCTTGGAAATGTCTGCTACTTTACCACATCGTCGTCCGGACACTGTGACGTTCAGTATGTCCCAGTTGCTGAGTGATCCCGAAGCTTTACGCCAACAGCAAGAGATAATGAGAAACATTGAGGAACTTGCGCGAAGAAACCAAACAAGAATTCAACTACCGGCAACTGCGCCACCCCGAGACGTGCTTCCCCCTCGGAATCCAAGAGACCCAGGCCCGTATGCACGAACGGAAGCTTACTTGAATGATGTCAGCCTACGCCCCGATGCTGCCGGAAGATACCCCGGAGAACCAAATCGCCCAGCGGACGAGCCCTATGCGATCCAAGATTTCCTACCCGCGTTTCAAGCCATCAAGATGATTGATTGCAGACTGGAAGGAAAAGCAGGCGAAGACGTACACGCTTGGATCATGCAAGTAAAAGCCGCCGATATGGTAGTTATGCCAACCCAACGTTTCCCGTTTTTGAGCATGGTAATCAGCTTGAAGACAGGAGGAGCTCTTCAGAAGACCATCAACCAGAGGAGACCTCGTACAATCCCAACTTTACTCGAAGTCATAAGATCAGCCGTTATTGTCGAGAAAAGTGCCACCACATTGGAAATGGAGCTTGGCAGAACAGGCCAAAAGGGCGACACTGTGGACGCCTACAATCTCAAATTCAATCAGATCTACCAAGACCTCGTAGCTGCCTTCTCGAATCAACAACTACGAGCGAACATCGATCCTAATCTTCAAGACCTCGAAAATAGAGTGTGCCAGTACTATCTATATGGACTTAATCCGAGGATATTCCATCAAGTCAAAAACCGTCAGTACTTCAAGTTACTAGAAGCCCAGAAGGCCGCGAAAGAAGCCGAAGGCGAGGAATTGAATTTCCGAATGCATCAACAACAGCTGATGAACAGTAACGACACAGCCTCGAAACCCACGTTTTGGAACAAGTCCCAAATTTACGGGCTAGGCAGCGCATCAGATACGCGAAGATTCCAGGTACAACAAAGAACCTCGACGAACTCGCCAAGGTCAACTCCTCGACCACCAGCGTCTGTCCACCACCACGATGAAGCGGAACAAGATGAAGATAAAGAACTCCAGAGATGTGAATGCCACACCTGTAACACACATCGGACCGCCCATGAACAACAAGCAGTATGTCATAATTGCGGAACCAGAGGACACTACAGCCGGAACTGCTACGCTCCGCGCCGACCACAGAACGACCAACGCCCTAATACTAACGGCAATAAGCGAGACGCAAATTTTCAAAACGCCAGCCTCAAAGACAAACCGCCCAACGACCAAGTCAATTGCACGTCAGAGGAACTCCAGTCAGAGGAAGAGGAAATAAAGGGACAGGAGGACGAACTAGAGGACGAGTGCCAACAGGAGCCCGTGTATGTTCAGTTTCACAGGGGTTACTACAGTGTGCTGTAATAAAATTTGGAGAAACAAAGCAAGGAGTAGCCCTTATGGTCGATATAGGTGCATCAATAAACCTCATAAAACGGAAGGTTATTTATCCATCGGATAAACAAATTTGTCCAATTATCAAACGCAAAATTTCCTTTAAGACTGGCAAAGCGCTAAATTCCGCGAATGAAATTGCTGTACTAACTCACATGGGGCTAAAGGACGAATTCGTCATTATACCAGACGATTATCTGCCTGACGAAGAAGATGGAATCATGGGAAACCCGTTTATGAGGAGGCGAGATTTCCAGTTGAATGCCTCGACGCTCACCCTGAAGAATAAGATACACCACCTTAGTAGCGACCGAAAAATTCGATTTAAACCAAATTCGGTGAACAAAATTGCCATCGATACCGACGAAAAGAATCTCGATCTCATGTTACGCATGGTCTATAAAGACGGAATGCCTATGGAAAATATCCCGGTGCAGATTGTACACACGAACAATCATGGTACGGCTTATGGAATCATCACCACCGCTGAAGACGAAGATATCGAGCTCGGACTGGAGAACGTCCAAGTCCACCGAGTAAAGAGTATGTCAACCCCGGGTGTATGGCAACAACCACGTGATGAAAGAGAGCAGGCGCTCCAAAATACTGTCGACTTGAAACACCTACCGGAGGAGTACCAGAAAGAAATTTGGAGTATTCTTCAGGATTTCAGCGATATCTTTGCCTTACAGGAGGAAGACATGGTCAATGGAACTTCAATGACTGAACATCGCATCGAGTTGTCAGATCCTCAACGCATTGTAAATGTGAAAAGTTTCCGTGCTCCACAGCTGCACCAGCAGGTTGTAAAAGAGGGAGTAGAGAAAATGTTGAAACAAGGAATAATAACGGAATCCGAGTCGCCATACAACTCGCCAGTTTGGGTCGTACCCAAAAAACCGGTCCCCGACGGAAAGCCCAAGTATAGAATTGTGATCGATTTCAGGAAGATTAATGAACTTACCGTTCAGGATTCTTATCCGATACCGATAATCGAGGATTTACTCGATCACATGGGAAGGGCCAAGTTCTTTACTACTGTCGACATGGCCGCAGGATTCCACCAGATCAACATGGCTACTGACTCCAAGAAATACACTGCCTTCTCAACCCCCGACGGGCATTTCGAATACCAACGAATGCCTTTCGGATTACAGAACGCTCCTGCGACCTTCCAACGCATGATGAACGATGCGCTGAGAGGATTGAATCAGATGATCTGTTGCGTCTACATTGATGACGTAATAATTTTTGGTGAAACGGAGGAAGAACACCATCGAAATGTAAGAACCGTATTTCAGCGTTTAAGACAATGTAACTTGAAACTCCAGCCAGAGAAGTGCGCCTTCATGAAAACTGAAGTGAGATACCTCGGATATGTCATCACTGACGAAGGAAGCAAACCAGATCCGGAAAAGACCAGGGCGATACAACAATTACCCGTTCCAGTCAACGTTAAGACGATTCGATCCTTTCTTGGTTTGACGGGGTATTACCGAAAGTTCATACAAAACTATTCAATGTTAGCGAAACCATTAACAAGGTTAACAAGAAAGGACATCCCATGGGATTGGTCAGCAGCCTGCCAAGAAGCCTTCGAAACCCTGAAAGAAAAGTTGGTCACACCACCGATACTTGTGAGATCAGACCCAGCTAAACAATACGTCGTAACCACCGACGCGTCAAACGATGGAATTGGAGCGGTACTATCTCAAGACGGCCACCCCATATATTTCTTATCTCGAACCCTGAATGATGCGGAAAGGAATTACAGCACGACGGAGAAGGAGATGCTTGCTGTTGTATGGGCCGTCAAGAGACTAAGAGTATATTTGCTCAATACACCGGATAAACCCTTCATCATCCGCACCGATCATCGTGCACTCGTATGGCTGAAAAATTGCGTAGACCCCAGTCAACGCCTGCTGCGTTGGAGACTAAGATTGGAGGAATACTCATTCCTGATAGAACATGTTTCGGGAAAAAGTAACGTGGTAGCGGATGAGTTATCTAGAGTCTTTCGCACAAAGGAAGAGATCTTCGGAAAACTCACCGAATTGGAAAAGGGACTATACGAAATCACACCCATTGACAGGAATCCCAAGTGGGTCCACCATATTGCCGCACGCCACATTGACATCGAGAGATTGTCACTCACAACAGGCAGAACAGAATCTCACGTCAAACTCGTTCCCAACCGAAATCGAAAAGGGGAGGACGGCAAATGGGTGAAGATTACCCTAGAAGAAAAGGATGCCTCTGACAACACCCTGATTATACCAAAGAATCAGACTGATAGACGTGAGAAACTCAGAAACTACATTCATCCGAAAAGGTACGAAAAGATATACTTCTGGATTGACCCTAAGAAAACCACCAAAGAAGAAACCAATTCGATCATTGAAGATCTCAAGAGGATACGTCAGGACTCAGGTGCAGACATATCATTTTGCTTGACAGGAAAGGATGTGCCTAACAAACAGCAACAGAAAGAAATCATGGCCAGCGCTCACAACGACATCAATGGACACTTTGGCCTAGCAAAAACAATTGACCGAGTAAAAGAAACGGCCGTATGGTCACGCATGGAGAATGATATCAATTCATTTATCCAGGCATGCCCCACGTGTCAGATGTATAAAAAGGAAAGGATACAAATGAAATCACCCGCCATTCTTTTTGAAACCTTTGCTGAAAAACCTAACGATCAAATTTCAATAGATATCGTCGGACCTCTGGTCGAAACTTGGAATAAACACCGATATATCCTCACGATGCAGGATTCAATAACTAAATTCATTAAATGTGCCCCACTTACGAACAAAACCGCGACAGAAGTTATCAAGGCTCTATCAGAGTACTGGATAGGTAACTTCGGGTGCCCCAAAGTAATCTTGACGGACATGGGAAAGGAGTTTTGTAACGAGCTGACCGATTCCTTTCTCGAACACTATAATATCAAACATATCACCACAACTGCATATCACCCGCAGTCGAACGGCTCTATAGAACGAATGCATAGTGTCTTGAAAGACTATATTCGAACTGCCTGCAAAGAGAGAATACACACTTGGGACAAGGTTTTAATAGAAATGGCACGTGCCTATAACACTTCCGTTCATCAATCAACAGGTGAAACGCCTCACAACCTCATGTTCTGTCACGAAGCCAACAATCCTGACGGTTTCCGCGAAAACCGATTGGAAACCGTGATTAGTAAGAAAATGTTGTGGATACGAAAATGGGAGGAACGGTTCGAGAAAGCTCTGGTCTGGCTTACCAAATCCAGAGAGAAAAACCAAAAACAAGTGGACCAAGGAACACGACGACAAACTCCTTTATATCAAGTGGGAGATAAAGTAATGATCAAGAACCATACGCGACAGAACGCCTTGGAAAGGATTTGGAATGGACCATTCGTCGTCGTCGAGATCAACGAACAAAAAGGAAATATCACTTACAAGAAAACCGCGGATGATTCCACAGCGTCTTATTGGAAGACCCATCTGAATAATACCAAACCGTACTACGAATACGACACCGGACCAAGGGAAAACGATCCAGTCCCTAGAATTAAACTAAAACGGGTTCAGGGTAACGATTGGATCTCCACGGAATAGAGTCTTAGTTTCTTTTGTTATAGGTGTAGCAGTCTGTCCCTAGCCTACTTCGATGTCTCAGTTATCAATGGGACTTTACTCCAGGAGGGAGTGGGCAAAGTATACATGTACCAGGAAAGATGGAAGATATTCCAATCCATTGACGCAAGTGGGTTCACCAAACCATTACTCGACATTCACGACAAACTCGGAGGCCTCCAGACGATACGGGATACCTATCTGGACCATTGGAACCCTGGTCAGCGATCCCTCGCCCAGTCCGCCCTGGACGCTTTAGATTTAGAATTTGCCCGCGCCTCGTCACACAAGAATATTTTGGAAGTCATTTTAGACTTGGGTGCGCCTATTCTTCAAATGACGCGCCGCCCCTCTAAATTAAGGGAATCTCAATCCCACGGAACCAAAACAAGTACTCCGAAAGCGCTCGCGTCGGGCGATGTTACTTACGAAGCCTCGCGCGAAGCTGAGGCGGTATTTGGAAAACATGTCCTCCTGACGGGCCTTGCAAATGAAATGTATCCCCTAAGGAAATCTTATCTCACGCCAAATATCAGACCGAAAAGAGGAATGTTTAACTTTTTAGGAACAATCCAAAAATCAATCTATGGAACTGCTGACGCGGATGATTTGGAAATAATTAATGGGAATCTAGCCTCACTAAAAAATGTAACGGACACTCTAAATCTTGTTGTAACCAAGTCCTTGCACATCAATCAAGTCCAAATTAATATCTTGAATACAAATCAGCTCAAACTTAAACACTCTTTGGAAACTGTATGGGGACAATTAGAATCATTAAAAATAAAAGGTAACGAAACGCTTGCTTATCAGGAATACATGGAAGCTATAACTCTAAGTTTATTTGAAATTAAGGAACTGCAACGACTAATCGACCTGGTAATGACTGCCGTGCAATTAGGAAGGCATGGTATCATCGATAACACCCTTTTTACTCCAAAGGAGCTTATGACAGCTCTTCAAGCTTTCGACGCCAATGACAAAAAGACACTAATACCTATTAAAGAGGAAAATTACGAGAAGTTTATTAAAATAAGTGATTTAACTATAACCACAGATAAAGGCAAACTTATCTATATACTCACAGTGCCTTACTTAGAAAAGGAACCTTGGGTAATAATTCAGAATACCCCGGTACCCGTAAGAATAAATCACACTTATGTAACGCTTAACCCAACATATGCTTTGAAATTAGTACGTAAGAATTTTATAAGAGAAGTCACATATTCTCAACTGAAACAGATAACCGATTATTTCATTGGTGATTACCGCGATGTGGGACATCGCAACGATACTATTGAACTTTGTGAGAAAATATCTGATCCCATACCACGAGGATGCACTCTGAGTCGTTTTCTCGTCACAGATATTGCTTACATAAGAACGCAGGGATCGCAAATAATCTTACCTTCGAAGCCAATTGAGGTAACCATAACATGCGCTTCAATGCAGACTTTTATTATTCAAATCACCAAGCCATCCCTGATAACCACGAATCAGAGCTGCGAACTTCAAACTTTGAAAACGCGAGTCAAATTAATCGTAGAACATATGACTTCTCAATTAACAGAAATACATGCAGATACCATTTCCCCGCTAAACAAATTTGTAACAGGCCGGGAAATTGTATTGCATCACGTGATTAACTTGGATACCCTCAAGGATCAAGGACAAGCCATTTCAGACCTTGAGAGTGTCCTCGCGAATAACGAAGCGACCCTTCGGGTCAACAATACATGGGCTAACTTCAAAGGTATAGGGATCCCATCAATAGCTGTCGTTTCTGGAACGATATCCGTCTTGTCTATTCTACTCTTGCTGTGGAAATTTAATATACCAACCTATATTTCGGCGTTCGCCGGATATTGTTGCCAAAGGAATCCCTCTGCTTTGGAAGTAGTAGAACGAAGGAAATTAAAACGCAGGATTGAGACACAGGCTAAACGTAACGAAAGAATCCTACGAGAAATTAGAAGCCGCAGAGACGCGCCTTTGTCTTCGTCGGGGGATGTGATGGAGCTGGAACATTTCTAATGAAATGTAACAGTTTATATCCTCTCGTAGGAACATGCCGGGGGTCATTTAGATGAGTACAAAATTTATCATGCAGCGTAGCCCGCCTTATGCGCTTGGCTTTCTTATCGGCAGCAGTGCTCAAATTACGCGATTATGCACTTCATATGCACTGTCGCCGAGCCCGGCGAGAGGCCGTGTGAGCAGTCTCAATACTGCTTCCAGGCGTGACGCACGTCTAATTTAATATAATATAACGTTAACACTTCCTTTTACCATTTTTGTTATCAATCATCATTCAATTCTCTGTTTGAATAAACATATAAATACCTATATAATCGTTGCGCAATATTTGCATGACATAACTTTCGAAAACAAACATAATTCGGACGAACACCAAAATGCGTGTCGATTCTTTTTACCTTTATTTCATGTGAAAAAAAGTATGAATAGATTGAAAAAATACGAGGTCATTTTTTGATTGACGTGACGTAGAATTCCTTATACGTATGTTGATATAGATATACATTCTTCATATTTCAACGAAAATTACATTCACCGGCGTCCGTATTTCTACGCAATGCGATCACGTGACTGGTAATAGTCTAATAGCCGGTATTCATAGTCAGGTTCGATTTGCAGGACTGTCTTGAGGCAGCTCAAAGCATAGCTTGATCGGCTGAGAGCTGTTCCTAATACAGTCTCGAAAATAATACGTAACTATTTACGAATACCGGCCAGACGTCGTCACAGGTCATTTTAAATTGAAAATGCAACGAATAGCTGTGAGCAAATTCATGATATAGCAACGAAAATATCATCAATCTCCCAGGTCTCACCACGTGGAGGTCGCTATCAAACAGAGACCCGTCTAACCCGTTCCTGCCTCCCAACCATGATCGGGTTTGCACCAAACAAATACAAAATGATGAAAAATAATATAAAATGGTAAAAGTAAAATTGAACTTGTTTAAACTTGATAAACATAATCACGAAATCTGTATGAGAAGAATCTCATAGAAATTAAATTAAAACAGTATAAGTGAAACATGACAGTAATCTTGATAAAGAAAATTGATATAACAAAGCATCGAGCATTGTATACATTATATGGCTAAATAAATTCTATAGAAAGCGCAAACTATGGAAAGTAGTACGTCACGAGTGCAGGTCACAGATAGTAATGAAAAAATAGGCTATAGAATATTTACATAATATATAGGTATACACGCAGTCTGGTCCGACTGCAGAAAGTATTCCTGGAATGAATAATCAGATATATAATTATAACGATATGACTAGCACATTTTAGCACAGTAATACATATAACTAACTAAACATAAATCACAGAAATATTGCACGTAAGCTATATACAAAGCTATTATATTTATGTACATATGTACATATATTTAGATTACAGTGTTCTGTCGTCTGTCGGTCGTGAATTTACTGTTTCTTACGCGCGGCCTTATCTGGGCTTCGATGATTTGAGAGGGTTCGCGGATTGAGCGTTGTCGGGCGCGTCTAGAATCTACGATTTCGGGTTACAAACAAAAGTAAAAGAAATCTGCTCATTTATTCTCCATTTTTTCGGTCCAGAATTTATCGTCACGTTTTATTTCATCAAAAATCAATCCCTTTGGCGTCCAAACTATAAAATCGCACCACTTCCTATTCTTAATGTGCAGAAGACCTAGGACCTGATACATGTAATTATGAGAAAGCTTCAACTTGGCTTTTCCACCGATTAATTTCGTCTCAAATATTAATTCCGTATCCCAAAAATCTATCGAGCGAGCGCAGCAAACGAGCAAAATTTTTAAATGTTCAAGCGAAATCCCACAAAAAGTACTGATATCCCCAAAAAGCACCTCTGTTGCAAAAACCTTTCGCTAAGTATATTAATGTGACAGCCACCCAAAAAACAGTTACCTACAAAACTGTCATCAAATCAGATACTGCTGCCAAGTATAATTTATTTAGAAGCTAATGATGATTTTGATATACTATAATTAATGACGACAAAAAAAAAATTGAAATCAAAATTGAAATTGAAAAAAAAAAATGATTTTTATAAAAAAAAAAAAAAATTGGAGATAGTGGTAAAGGCGGGCTTTTTTAAAACAAGCACAAGAAAATACAAGTCGAGCTATATCAATGTTGTAATGGCAATATAAACATGGGCCCGCCAAGTACCACGTACTCCAATTTTTTTTTTTTTATCAAATTTTTTTTTTTTTTTGTCATCATTAGTTATAGTATATCAAAATCATCGTCAGTTTCTAAATAAATTATACTTGGCAGTAGTATCTTATTTGATGACAGTTTTGTAGGTGGCTGATTTGTAAGTAATGTGTGCATGTATGATTACCCCAGAATTACGTCAAGTTTATTTCTAAAAACAAAACGCGCGTATTTTAGTGGCCTAATACGTACGCGCCGTATTTACTTTATATGGAAAATTCTGCCATGTACATTGTAATTCTACCTTGGATACTTAGGTAGTCACAATAAGTGATAAGAATATTCCTTATGATCGACAAAGTGTAAACACTCATGCTAATTGCCGAATATCGATTTCGATCATTTAACCTGAACACGTAACAAATTGATGACATATTTTAGCGACTAATGCAAACCGGGCTAGTACCACACGTCACAATGCATTCTAGTTTATATTTTCGTATGTATAAAAAAAACTAGAGAATGAATTTATACTGCTATTATGAACAGCAATATTGGCTCTTGAAAGTACCTTCTTAAATTAAAGCCCTGCGATTGTTCGTACTCAAGTGATTGAATCTCGAAGTCAGAGAGGGTGCACCATCAATCATATAAATAATTCGATTTACCTCCTTTTTTCCTGAAATTTAGCCAAAATCTTTATGCCGGGTCGTTTCTACTTCTTCAAAGACACATTCCCTCTCTTCTTAGCCATCGCGGGAATAAATACTGATTCGAAATAATAAAAAACACTGTAGAAAAACACAAGCAAAAATAAAAGCGCGGAACACTATCCACGTGCCGAGCGACGAGGATTCGAAGGAGGGGAATTGTAGTGGGGGGGTTTGAGTCTACTCTCCTCGCCTGTAATTCGCATGGTCGCCCTCCAACGCAGTCGTGGCGCTAGCAGCCGCCCGCCTTTTGCGCGAAAAATTTGCTGTTTTATGTTTCGTGATTTTCCTTCTCATTTCCTCATTTGTAAAGATACTTAGGTTCTTAGGGAGTCATTTTGAAGATAAAGAATAGATCTGTGTCGCCTCTTTCGCCGAATTGCGAAAAAAAAATTCACTGTCCGCTGTGTTTCACTTCAAACATAACGTACTTTCAAGTACGTTTTACGCAAATCTGAAAGCGAAATCGAAAATTCGGCCAAAAAGGCGACACAGATCTATCCTTTACCTTGAAAATGACCCCCTAAGAACCTAATTATTTTCAAAAATGAGGAAATGAGAAGGAAAATCATGAGTCTCTGTTTTCGCGCGCTCTTCGAGGCATGGGCAACGCCCTTAATCTATTTTCTTATGTGTTCTACTTGTACTTAAATTTTTGTTTTTGGTTCGTTGGCTCTCGTTGGTGTGGGTCTTGATAAGTTTCTGCGTTGTTCCTTGTTCCTTGTGGCTCGTGGTTGCTTCTCCGTGGTTCTGCGTTGGTGTTTTTGGGTTGTGCTTTGTTCCTCTGGCCTCCGTCTGTCGTTGTTCGTCCGTCGGTTTGGTGTTGTCAGTTTATCTAGTGTTTTCTGTTTTGTTCTTTTTTCTGTTGACGTATTGTTTTTCTTTTTTTGTATCGTCTTGCGTCCCGTGTTGTGTGTGTGGTTGGTTGGGGTGTTTGTGTCTGTTCGTCTGTGTCGGTGAGTGAGGTGGTGTCGGTGTTATTGTCTGTGTCGTCGTCTGTCTTTTGTGTCTCTTGCGTGGTTGTGTGTGTTGTTTCGATATGTATGACTGTGTCTGCGGTGGAGGTGGTGGAGTCTGTGTCGGTGTCGGTGTCTGGTGTGTTTGAGGGGTGTGTTTTGTGTGGTACTGTCTGGTGCGTGATGTGTGGTTGGTGTGTGGAGGTACTGGCTTCTGTCTCGTCTGTGTTCGTACGTTGGTGTGCCCGTCTGATCATGTATTTGTCTGTTTCTGCTTGTAGTTCTTCGTCCAGGGTGCTTGCGGCTTGTATATTTGCGATGATTGCAATTATTTCTGGGGTTGGTCCCCAGTGTTTTCTGTCTGTCTGTCTTGTATGCGTTGGTTCTGTGGGTGTGTCCATGTTGGCAAATGTTTCTATGATTCTCTCTTCCATTGTCTGTGGTCTTCTGAGTCTGGTGCGTGTCCATAAAGGAGGTGATGCGGGGAGTAGTGTGTATCGAGGTTGTGTGTGTCGTGGTGTTGGTGTCGATGTGGGGTGTGTGGTTGTGTGGGGTGTTTATTTGTTGGTGAGTGGGTGTGTCATCGTGTGCGTGGTTGTGGTTCATGTAGTTTGGGTGACTGTTGGTGGGCGTTGTGTGTCTGTGTTTGTTTGTGTGCAGGTCTGTATGTGTTGTGAGTATTTTGTGCCCCGGACCAGCCCGTTGCACTTTGGGCATTGCATTGGTCCGGAAAGTGTGACTGTGCGTGTGATCATTGGTGTGTGTGTTTGTGGGTGTCTCTGGGTGGTTGTGGGTGCGGTGGTTGTTGTGTGTGTTGTTGACGTGGCATTTTTTGTTACCTGTGTGTGTGTAGTGGGTGTCGGGAGTAGGGTTCGTCGGGTCTCTGTCTGGTGTGTGCCGTCGCGTCCGTATCTGTGTGGGTGTGGGGCCTGTCCTGGTGTTTGTAGTAGTGGTGTTCTTGCTCTGTTTGTCTGTGTGTCCGTTGTTGCTGTCGTCGGTCTCGTTAGTTGTAGTGACATTAGGGGCGGTATTTTTGGTCGTCTGTCTGCCATGTTGTCTTTCTGTGGGGTGAATACACATGTTAGTTCATTTTCGAGATGTGTTATCGGGCGTGGTTCTTTTATTGCTTATTTGATCATGTATATAATTTCAGGTCTTCTATGTGGCATTTTCCCATATTTTTACCGCTTTCTGCTGTCAATTCGTATATTGTGGGTGAGATTTTCCTTGTTATTATGTATGGGTCTGTGAATTTTTTACTTAGCTTTGCTGCCGTTCTTTCTGGTCCGGATGAGAGTGTATGGTTCTTTTTCAGTACTCTGTCTCCTTCCTTGAATTGTATGTCTCGTCTTCGTAGGTTGTAGTAGTGTGCTTGTTTTTCGTTTGCTTCTATTAAGTGCCTCTGTACTTCGTCTCTAAGTGTTTGTAGTTGTCTCAGGTGATCTGTCCATCTGTCTGTGTCTTGTAATTCTATTTCGTCGTCGGTCTCTAATTGATTTCTTAGGCATTGTGTAGGATTTAATTCCCTTCCTAGGTTCAAAAAGGCTGGTGTGTGTTTAGTTGATGTGTGTGTACATGTATTGATTGCGAATTGTAAGTCTTGTAAGTGTGTCACGAGCGCCGCACATTTACCCGAAATTGTAACATATTACCAATCATAACAATTATCATTTTTTCATTATTATTATCTTTAGAGACAAGGAAGCATAGGTTTAGTTAGTACATATAAAATATTTTATCATAACCAGTTCGTGGTATAACCAAGCGCAACGGCGTAGTTGGACAGCCAGCAACGTCAGCGTCTTCGCGCCCGCCAGATCCCGGGTGTAATCAACACCGGGATGAGGCGAGCGCGAAACCACGCGCTTCGAGGATGACCGTTGCGAGGCGAGCCTTTGTTCGAAATTGCAAACGTCAGCGAAAACTCGCTCGCCGTCCGACGTTCCAAGGGGTGTCGGACGAGCGAGCGAAGACAGTCCCCGTTAGAGACAGCTAAGAATGACATCTACGGAACCCGGGCTCCTTCAGAGCTGCTGTGTGAAGAGTATCAGACTTAGATTCACCGACGATTAGAGTGGGAACCCCTCTAATTCTATGAGCGGTGTTCCAAAGCATCTCGCGTCGCGGCGTTAGCCCTTGAAGTAGTAATAAGTGTTGAACCTCGAGCCACGAACTCTATAGAGTAGTGTAGTACGTAAGCGAGTGAGTGAAGTGAACTTCGGCACCTTCGAGGCCGAAGCAGCAACCGAAAGAGAGAGAGAGAGAGAGAAAGAAAGTGAGAGAAAACGTGAGTAGTATAGGAAAATACTGTAAGCTTCCTTGTCGATAACCCTGCTGCCTTTTAGTTTTTCATTAAATATTTCTACTCGCTTCCATTCAAAATTGGTACCACATAATTGAAATCCTCCAAACCATTTCCCACGGAACGCCCTGTAGAGGACGTTCGCCTCCGAATCCACCAAAATTAAATATAAACCTCGGTAATAACAAAGAGGGTGAAGTCGTCGCGTGCGAGACCGCTCCGCACGTGACAAGTGTATGTCCCATTCTGTGTGGTCGTTGTTTACGTAGGCTTGGATCATTGTTTTAGCGGTTCTGTTGACTCGTTCTACGGGGTTGGCTTGTGCGTGGTATGGGGGGATTGTTGCGTGTCTTATATTGAATTTTTGTGTCAGTTCGCGTATGAGTTTGTTTATGTATGGTGTGCCGTTATCCGTTAGTAGTATGCGTGGTGTACCCCATCGTGATATTACGTGTGAGTGGAATGTCTGTTCTACTGTTTTTGCGTTTGCTTTGCGTATCGGTATTATTTCCACCCATTTGGTGTATAGGTCTTCGAAAACTATGATGTATTGGTTTCTTTGTTTTGATAGTGGGAGTGGGCCCATGATGTCTGAGGCTACTACTGTCCATGGCTATTTATTATTCTTGTACCCATTAGCCCTGCCGGTCGCGTTTGTATTGTTTTCATTCTTTGGCATGTGTCACATTTTTTTATGTAATTTACTGTGTCTCTGTACATACCTGGCCAATAATATTCTTTGGCTACTCTTTGATATGTCTTTTCGATCCCTAAGTGGCCTGCTTGCATTACGTCGTGATTTTCGTGTAGTATGTGTGTTATTTTGTCTTTGGGTATTACTAGTTTCCATGGGTTTGTGTCTGGTAGGAGGTTTGAGTGTGAGGGGTTGGGGCGGTGAAAGTATAGTTGTTTGTTTCTGATTCGCCATGATTCGTTTTTCTCTGGGCGTGTTTGTACTTGTGTTTTCTTGTATGTGTACCATTTGTCTGTCGTGTCTTCTATTGTCTCTATGTGTTCGTCGTCTTCGTGTCGTCTTGAAAGTGCGTCTGGTACGTCGTGCATTGTACCTTTTCGGTGTGTAATGTCAAAGTCGTATTCTAATAGTTCTAGTGCCCATCGTGCAAGTCGGCCTGTGGGGTTTTTTAATTCTCTTGGCCACTTCAGTACGTGGTGATCTGTGATTACTTTGAAGTGGTATCCTTCCACGTAGGGTCTGAATTTTTTTATGGACCAGATTACCGCCAAACATTCTCTCTCAGTGGTGGAGTATTTTCGTTCTGCCTCGCTCAGCGCACGGTTAGCGTATGCTACGACATGCTCTTCGTCATCGAGAGATTGTGTTAGTACGGCACCTATCCCTGTTCCGCTAGCGTCTGTTTGTAGTGTGAATGTTTGTGTGTAGTCTGGGCATGCGAGTGTGGGTGGTGATGTGAGTGCGTGTTTGATTGTGTTCATTGCGTTTTCTTGTTCTTCTCCCCAGTGCCATTTCCGGTCTTTTTTCAGTAGTCGTGTTAGTGGTTCTGTAATGTGTGCGAAGTTAGGTATGAAGCGTCTGTACCATGATGCCATGCCAATTAGTCTCCGTAATTGTTTTATTGTTTTTGGGCTTGGGTAGTTTTCTATGGGTTGTGTTTTGTCGGGGTCTATGTGTAGTCCGTGTCTGTATACTATGTATCCGAGATATTTTACTTGTGCGCATCCGAATTCGCACTTCTCTGGGTTTATTGTTAGTCCCGCATCTGTAATCCTTTTGAGTATTTGTTCTAGTCTTTGTAAGTGTTCGTGAAATGTTTGTGTTACTATTATTATGCCGTCTAAGTATGCGAATGCATATGGTTCGCATTCTGGGCCTATGAGTCTGTCTAGTAGTCTTTGGAATGTCGCCGGTGCGCCTGTTAGTCCGTATGGCATTCTTTTAAATTGAAATAAGCCCATTCCCGGGACTGTAAAGGCTGTTATGTGTTTACTGTCTTCGTCGAGTGGTATTTGGAAGTATGCTTGGCTTAAGTCGATTTTTGATATGTACTGTGCTGTCCGTAGTTTGTCTAATATTGCCGTCATGTATGGTAGTGGGTATGCATCTTTTTTTGATACTGAGTTTACTTTTCTGAAGTCTATGCAGAAACGATATGTGTTATTTGGCTTTTTTATCATGACGATTGGGCTCGACCATTCACTTTCTGATGGTTCTATCACGTCTTCTCTTAACATTTTGTCTATTTCTGTGTGGATGGCTTCTCTAATTTTTGGTGATACCATATAGTATCTTTGTTTTATGGGTGCGTGTCCTTGTGTGTCTATTTTGTGTTTGATTAGGTGTGTTAGGCCGAGTTGGCCCGGTAGTGTTGAGATTTTCTGCTGTATTGTCTTCTGTAGTTGTGTGTGTTGTGATTGTGTGAGTTCTTGTATTCCTGCGCATATCTGTGGTTCGGTTTCTTCGTCCGTTTGTGTGTCGTCTGTTGTGTGTGCGTTTGTGGGTATGATTTTTTGATTTGTGATTTGTGTGTTCTGTGGGTTGTCTTTTCGGGGGGTGTTTTCCGGTGGTGTCTTTGTGCTGGGTAGTGTTGGGGTTAGTGGTTTTTGTTTTATGGTTGTTTTTTCTGTGTTTTCGTGTCTTTCTGTTGTTTTCGGGTGCGTTTGTTGTTTCGTTGCTTCTAGTTTTTCTGCTTTTGCTTGTTTTGTGTGTGTTTGTGTTGATTGATGTCGTATTTTTCTTGTTTGATGTACTTGTGTGTATTCTTTGAGTGGTGTAGGTAGTTCTTGTGGTCTGGCTTGCATGTCGTAGTGTGTCTGTGGGTCGTCTATAAGTGACCATGTGCTTTCTCCATAATTTATTTGTATCCCAAATCTCATTAAGCCGCTGTTCCCAATGATACATTGCGAGCCTAAGTTTGGTATTAATCCGAAATTAATTTTTTTTGTTATGTTACCGAGGCGTATTGGGAGTGTTACTGCTCCTTCTATCGTCACCTGTGTTCCGTTTTCCATTGTAGCTGTTCTGTCGGGCGTGTCGGCTATTGGTGTGTCTGTGTTGTGTAGTATTTGTATTACTTCTGCGCCTAGGTATGAGTGTGTCGCGTCTGTGTCTATTAAGGCGTTAAATTCGTGACCGTGTATTTCGATTCTGATGTGAAATCTACTTTCCGTTCTGTTGTTATCTGTTGTCGGTGCTACTGTCTCGGGTGTGTTTGTGTTGTTTGTGGGGCTGCCCTCTACCCTTGCTGGGTCAACCCTTACTCGTTTCCCCGGTTCTGTACCTGTGTGCATTGCCATCTGAGGTGTCCGGGTTGGTTGCAGTTAAAGCATCTGCGTGGTGTTGTGCCTGTGTTCGAGTTCGTTTGTGTTTGTTGCTGAGTGTAGTGTGGTGAGTTATAGGTGATTGCGGGGTATCGAGTTTGTTGCGTGTTTTGGTTTGTTTGGTTTTGTCGTATGTTGTCTGTGAGTGCCGGTGGTATATTTGGTGTTGGGAGTATTGCTGGGCGGGGTTGTGTTTGTGCGTACCTGTATGGGATGTATTGTGTGTGGTGTGTTTGGTGTGTGTAGGTTTGTTGTGGGTGTGTGTAGTTATTCAATATTGTTTGTCTTGTGTTTTCCCATTCGATATTTGCTTCCCATTCTTTCGCGGCTATTTCCAGCTGGTCGAAGTTCGTGAAGTCGTATGGTTTTATGTATGCCTTGTATTCTATTTTCATGTTTCTGTATGCCAAGTCTAATCGTGTTCGTGGGTGGTATGGCGGTTTTAGTTGTGATAGTAGTGTTCTAAATTGTATTAGGAATTGTGTAATTTTTTGTGTTGGTCCTTGTACGTAGTTTTTGATTTTTTGTTCCAGTCTGTCCCTGTGTTGTATGTCTTGAAATGCGTGTATAATGTCTCTTTCGAATTCTTCCAGTGTTCGCCATTTGCCTCTATTTAATCTGTACCAGTTTTTTGCGTCACCTTCGAGTATCGGGTTGAGGTTGTTGATTAATTGTGTATCGTGTATTTCGTATCCCGTTTGGTAGTCGCGGAGATTATGTAAAAATTCGTGTATGTTTTCGTTTGTATTTCCCGAGTATTTTATGTTCCATGTTTGTATTGTTCTCATTGCCATTGCTGGCTGATTCCAGTATGTACTGTTCGGGTTTGGTGTGTGGTTTAGGTGTGTCGTGTTTTGGTTGCCTGTGGGGTGTATTGACTGTGTGCTGTATAGGTGTGGATCTTCGTATTCGTTTCTGTCGCTTGGTAGTGCTCCGAGGTCTATTAGGTTTTGTATAATTCGTGTGTTACGTGTGTTGGTGGCTAAAAATGTGTCTGTTCCCGTGAAGTGTCGGTTCGTTTGATTGTTTATTGCCGTGTTAGTTTGCGTGTGTGTAGGTGTTGGGATTGTATTGTATGATTGTGTGGGGTTTGTTGGTTCTGAGCTTTCTTGTGGTTGGATTTG
Source organism: Neodiprion lecontei (assembly GCF_021901455.1). NCBI lineage: Eukaryota > Metazoa > Arthropoda > Insecta > Hymenoptera > Diprionidae > Neodiprion > Neodiprion lecontei. Next base: position 11,529,458 of record NC_060262.1, on the reverse strand, counting down.
TGTACTATGTAAGTTGTGGGTATTCTCTATGATAGCTGCATCGATTATATTTATTGCGTTTGGTGAATTTATCGTGGGTCGTCTATTTATTTCCTGTGGTTGGGTCGGCGTTTGTCGGTCTCGTGTCGCGCGCGGCTCGCTCTGTGTCAAGTTGTTTTGGTTTCGTTCGGGTGTGTGTATATCCACGTGTTCGCGCGCCAGACCTTGCGGTTCCCTGTGTCCTTGGTCTGCCATTGTGTATATCGTGTTTGGTAGTGTGTGTGTTCAACTGTCTTAATTCCAATTTTCGTGACTGTGTAGCTTTGTTTCGTGAGTCTATGTGTACTTTGTTAGCGTTTATTCTAGTGTTTTGTCTCTTAATTGTTCGGATTTGGGGTAAAAATGTGGGTAATTTACGTTGGGCGCCACTTTGTGACGGGTTTTGAGTCCGCACTGAATATGTGGAAGGGAGGAACAATTAGAGACGGGGCGAGAAAGTTAAGACTGAGTGAATAGGTAAAACTTTGTGTATGTATTTTTGAGGAGTGTAAACGTATTGCGATCGGGGGGGGGGGGGGGGGGAGTTGACTTAAAACTACAAAAGATCTGTACAAAGTGGTTGTAGACGTTAGCGGTGGCTTATCACGCCTCAGCCCTTAGCGTCACTTAATTCTAACTTAAAGGTACGCGCGGGGGGGGGGTGCGATGTAGGGCGACGGGGAGTGTGATGGTGGAAGGGTCGGAATTGCGGGGGGGAGGAATGGGAGGAGGTGCAGATCGGCTGTAGATCGCAGGCTAACCTGGTGTCGTCGGTCGGTGTGGCTGAGTGGCGGTGTGGAGGGGGACGTCCTGCTTGTCACTCCGTGTCTCTCTCTCTCTCTCTCTCTCTCTCTCTCTCCCTCCCTCCCTCCCTCCCTCCCTCCCTCCCTCCCTCCCTCCCTCTCTCTCTCTCTCTCTCTCTCTCTCTCTCTCTCTCTCTCTCTCTCTCTCTCTCTCTCTCTCTCTCTTTCTTTCTTCCTTTCTGGGGTTCGTGTTGGATTACGTCAGTCCTGGTGGCGAGACGTGGTCGTACTGCTGGCTGGCGCTCGGCTCAGCCGAGCTTCGGTGGGCTTCGGGTAGCTTCGGGTGTTTCCCGACGGGCCGGGACTCACCCGTTCGGCTCTTCCCCGCGGGTTTGGGGTTTGTTGTGACTTGCACTCCAGGTGCAACGTCACAATGTATCGGATGATGCAGAATGATGTGTCGCTTCAGATTCAACAATATGCAATGCCTGTGATGAAACAAGTTTACGGAGATAAGCTCCTCCATAATCATGGCCAAGCAAGTTGCAATTTAAATCACCTGCAATGATTATATTAGAGTAGGCAAACGAAAATTGATTAGATAATTTCATAAAATCATTAAACATGCGCCCTTTCGGTCTTCTGTACTGTAACGCTAAATTCTGTTACCCTCGGAGGAGGACTTACCGTTGACACTTTGGCGCGATTCTCCACTTATTCAAAATATCAAACTATAACAAATCAATTATGTTGGGCGCCAGACGCGTTAGCGTCGATTTTCAAACAATAATACGAATCAATAAAAATAACACAAAACCGTACAAAAATAAATAGAGAACCCATTGCATGGCTGGCTAGACTCAGGTACGCACACGTACAACCTGGTAGAGTGGCGGTATTCAAGGCAGCTAACAGTAATTACAGAATTAAAGAAAATAATGAAATAGAGAATAAACTCAAGTCAGAAAGAAAATGAATAGGTCAATCGATCATATATTGTCGAGAAGTTTACATGGTTGAGACAGGCAAATAAAATGGTATCGACAGCGGTAGTTAATAAAATAAGCAATCGTCGTTCACATTAATTTCGGTAGAATGGCAGTAAACGGTAGCTTTAGAACGAGAGACGGCAGTCAACAGAGAAAAATGAACGTAGGTTGGGAGATGCGATATAATGCAAGAATTTACTTAAAACCACACGTCACTGGGCGACGTGATCTTACCCAAGGTGCAAATGACGGTACGGAAATTATTATTCTGTCAATTAGAAACGAGAGAACTTTACTGCACGTACACGCTTGGATCATTCGTCGCAATAATGTAGAAATAAATCGAAACTCTGAAACAGTTCTGCGTCCCGAAGACACGCTTGAAAGCGTCACGAACCAAATGTTTCAGGAAATGCAACAACCGAATAACCAATTAACCGAAGAAAACCGTCAAGAGGAAGCTCTTACAAATAGTCATACCAATCGAGAAGCAATCAATAACTATTATCGCTTAACAACTAGCGATGATCCGAATGTTTCTAATATTTTGAGACCGCCCGGAAACCATACCGGAGCGATACCGCGAATTCAACTAGATACCGCGCGTCTCGTTGAATCAGAGGTGGAAGGTCCTACTCAGATAGCTCCCTCAATCGTAACAAACCCACCACGTTACTCGGCATTATACGGGCTCGCTCAAAACCGATTGCTGCCACCGACACCGCGCATCAATGAGGTGGACTCCCCAGCCAATTCAGACTCAGACCATCAAGGTATAAATGCGATGCCAATACCGACCCTTCACCAAAATCGCTCATTAGAAAACGACCGATCCTCCACCGCGCGAGCCAATGTAAACCATGATATCTTGTCGGATACGGATTCGACACTGCAACGCGTTCTCGAGGAAAGCCGACGTTTATCACGGATACCGAACGTACGCCTTACACCAAGGCCTAGTCCACAGTGGCCTAATGGTCCGACGGATTACGAAATCCCACGAGGTACTGGTAGCAATACCTGTAACAACGTCCCGCGTCGTCGTCTAGAACAGCAAGAAGAGCCTTGGAAATGTCTGCTACTTTACCACATCGTCGTCCGGACACTGTGACGTTCAGTATGTCCCAGTTGCTGAGTGATCCCGAAGCTTTACGCCAACAGCAAGAGATAATGAGAAACATTGAGGAACTTGCGCGAAGAAACCAAACAAGAATTCAACTACCGGCAACTGCGCCACCCCGAGACGTGTTTCGCCCTCGAAATCCAAGAGACCCAGGCCCGTATGCACGAACGGAAGCTTACTTGAATGATGTCAGCCTACGCCCCGATGCTGCCGGAAGATACCCCGGAGAATCAAATCGCCCAGCGGACGAGCCCTATGCGATCCAAGATTTCCTACCCGCGTTTCAAGCCATCAAGATGATTGATTGCAAACTGGAAGGAAAAGCAGGCGAAGACGTACACGCTTGGATCATGCAAGTAAAAGCCGCCGATATGGTAGTTATGCCAACCCAACGTTTCCCGTTTTTGAGCATGGTAATCAGCTTGAAGACAGGAGGAGCTCTTCAGAAGACCATCAACCAGAGGAGACCTCGTACAATCCCAACTTTACTCGAAGTCATAAGATCAGCCGTTATTGTCGAGAAAAGTGCCACCACATTGGAAATGGAGCTTGGCAGAACAGGCCAAAAGGGCGACACTGTGGACGCCTACAATCTCAAATTCAATCAGATCTACCAAGACCTCGTAGCTGCCTTCTCGAATCAACAACTACGAGCGAACATCGATCCTAATCTTCAAGACCTCGAAAATAGAGTGTGCCAGTACTATCTATATGGACTTAATCCGAGGATATTCCATCAAGTCAAAAACCGTCAGTACTTCAAGTTACTAGAAGCCCAGAAGGCCGCGAAAGAAGCCGAAGGCGAGGAATTGAATTTCCGAATGCATCAACAACAGCTGATGAACAGTAACGACACAGCCTCGAAACCCACGTTTTGGAACAAGTCCCAAATTTACGGGCTAGGCAGCGCATCAGATACGCGAAGATTCCAGGTACAACAAAGAACCTCGACGAACTCGCCAAGGTCAACTCCTCGACCACCAGCGTCTGTCCACCACCACGATGAAGCGGAACAAGATGAAGATAAAGAACTCCAGAGATGTGAATGCCACACCTGTAACACACATCGGACCGCCCATGAACAACAAGCAGTATGTCATAATTGCGGAACCAGAGGACACTACAGCCGGAACTGCTACGCTCCGCGCCGACCACAGAACGACCAACGCCCTAATACTAACGGCAATAAGCGAGACGCAAATTTTCAAAACGCCAGCCTCAAAGACAAACCGCCCAACGACCAAGTCAATTGCACGTCAGAGGAACTCCAGTCAGAGAAAGAGGAAATAAAGGGACAGGAGGACGAACTAGAGGACGAGTGCCAACAGGAGCCCGTGTATGTTCAGTTTCACAGGGGTTACTACAGTGTGCTGTAATAAAATTTGGAGAAACAAAGCAAGGAGTAGCCCTTATGGTCGATATAGGTGCATCAATAAACCTCATAAAACGGAAGGTTATTTATCCATCGGATAAACAAATTTGTCCAATTATCAAACGCAAAATTTCCTTTAAGACTGGCAAAGCGCTAAATTCCGCGAATGAAATTGCTGTACTAACTCACATGGGGCTAAAGGACGAATTCGTCATTATACCAGACGATTATCTGCCTGACGAAGAAGATGGAATCATGGGAAACCCGTTTATGAGGAGGCGAGATTTCCAGTTGAATGCCTCGACGCTCACCCTGAAGAATAAGATACACCACCTTAGTAGCGACCGAAAAATTCGATTTAAACCAAATTCGGTGAACAAAATTGCCATCGATACCGACGAAAAGAATCTCGATCTCATGTTACGCATGGTCTATAAAGACGGAATGCCTATGGAAAATATCCCGGTGCAGATTGTACACACGAACAATCATGGTACGGCTTATGGAATCATCACCACCGCTGAAGACGAAGATATCGAGCTCGGACTGGAGAACGTCCAAGTCCACCGAGTAAAGAGTATGTCAACCCCGGGTGTATGGCAACAACCACGTGATGAAAGAGAGCAGGCGCTCCAAAATACTGTCGACTTGAAACACCTACCGGAGGAGTACCAGAAAGAAATTTGGAGTATTCTTCAGGATTTCAGCGATATCTTTGCCTTACAGGAGGAAGACATGGTCAATGGAACTTCAATGACTGAACATCGCATCGAGTTGTCAGATCCTCAACGCATTGTAAATGTGAAAAGTTTCCGTGCTCCACAGCTGCACCAGCAGGTTGTAAAAGAGGGAGTAGAGAAAATGTTGAAACAAGGAATAATAACGGAATCCGAGTCGCCATACAACTCGCCAGTTTGGGTCGTACCCAAAAAACCGGTCCCCGACGGAAAGCCCAAGTATAGAATTGTGATCGATTTCAGGAAGATTAATGAACTTACCGTTCAGGATTCTTATCCGATACCGATAATCGAGGATTTACTCGATCACATGGGAAGGGCCAAGTTCTTTACTACTGTCGACATGGCCGCAGGATTCCACCAGATCAACATGGCTACTGACTCCAAGAAATACACTGCCTTCTCAACCCCCGACGGGCATTTCGAATACCAACGAATGCCTTTCGGATTACAGAACGCTCCTGCGACCTTCCAACGCATGATGAACGATGCGCTGAAAGGATTGAATCAGAAGATCTGTTGCGTCTACATTGATGACGTAATAATTTTTGGTGAAACGGAGGAAGAACACCATCGAAATGTAAGAACCGTATTTCAGCGTTTAAGACAATGTAACTTGAAACTCCAGCCAGAGAAGTGCGCCTTCATGAAAACTGAAGTGAGATACCTCGGATATGTCATCACTGACGAAGGGAGCAAACCAGATCCGGAAAAGACCAGGGCGATACAACAATTACCCGTTCCAGTCAACGTTAAGACGATTCGATCCTTCCTTGGTTTGACGGGGTATTACCGAAAGTTCATACAAAACTATTCAATGTTAGCGAAACCATTAACAAGGTTAACAAGAAAGGACACCCCATGGGATTGGTCAGCAGCCTGCCAAGAAGCCTTCGAAACCCTGAAAGAAAAGTTGGTCACACCACCGATACTTGTGAGATCAGACCCAGCTAAACAATACGTCGTAACCACCGACGCGTCAAACGATGGAATTGGAGCGGTACTATCTCAAGACGGCCACCCCATATATTTCTTATCTCGAGCCCTGAATGATGCGGAAAGGAATTACAGCACGACAGAGAAGGAGATGCTTGCTGTTGTATGGGCCGTCAAGAGACTAAGAGTATATTTGCTCAATACACCGGATAAACCCTTCATCATCCGCACCGATCATCGTGCACTCGTATGGCTGAAAAATTGCGTAGACCCCAGTCAACGCCTGCTGCGTTGGAGACTAAGATTGGAGGAATACTCATTCCTGATAGAACATGTTTCGGGAAAAAGTAACGTAGTAGCGGATGAGTTATCTAGAGTCTTTCGCACAAAGGAACAGATCTTCGGAAAACTCACCGAATTGGAAAAGGGACTATACGAAATCACACCCATTGATAGGAATCCCAAGTGGGTCCACCATATTGCCGCACGCCACATTGACATCGAGAGATTGTCACTCACAACAGGCAGAACAAAATCTCACATCAAACTCGTTCCCAACCGAAATCGAAAAGGGGAGGACGGCAAATGGGTGAAGATTACCCTAGAAGAAAAGGATGCCTCTGACAACACCCTGATTATACCAAAGAATCAGACGGATAGACGTGAGAAACTCAGAAACTACATTCATCCGAAAAGGTACGAAAAGATATACTTCTGGATTGACCCTAAGAAAACCACCAAAGAAGAAACCAATTCGATCATCGAAGATCTCAAGAGGATACGTCAGGACTCAGGTGCAGACATATCATTTTGCTTGACAGGAAAGGATGTGCCTAACAAACAGCAACAGAAAGAAATCATGGCCAGCGCTCACAACGACATCAATGGACACTTCGGCCTAGCAAAAACAATTGACCGAGTAAAAGAAACGGCCGTATGGTCACGCATGGAGAATGATATCAATTCATTTATCCAGGCATGCCCCACGTGTCAGATGTATAAAAAGGAAAGGATACAAATGAAATCACCCGCCATTCTTTTTGAAACCTTTGCTGAAAAACCTAACGATCAAATTTCAATAGATATCGTCGGACCTCTGGTCGAAACTTGGAATAAACACCGATATATCCTCACGATGCAGGATTCAATAACTAAATTCATTAAATGTGCCCCACTTACGAACAAAACCGCGACAGAAGTTATCAAGGCTCTATCAGAGTACTGGATAGGTAACTTCGGGTGCCCCAAAGTAATCTTGACGGACATGGGAAAGGAGTTTTGTAACGAGCTGACCGATTCCTTTCTCGAACACTATAATATCAAACATATCACCACAACTGCATATCACCCGCAGTCGAACGGCTCTATAGAACGAATGCATAGTGTCTTGAAAGACTATATTCGAACTGCCTGCAAAGAGAGAATACACACTTGGGACAAGGTTTTAATAGAAATGGCACGTGCCTATAACACTTCCGTTCACCAATCAACAGGTGAAACGCCTCACAACCTCATGTTCTGTCACGAAGCCAACAATCCTGACGGTTTCCGCGAAAACCGATTGGAAACCGTGATTAGTAAGAAAATGTTGTGGATACGAAAATGGGAGGAACGGTTCGAGAAAGCTCTGGTCTGGCTTACCAAATCCAGAGAGAAAAACCAAAAACAAGTGGACCAAGGAACACGACGACAAACTTCTTTATATCAAGTGGGAGATAAAGTAATGATCAAGAACCATACGCGACAGAACGCCTTGGAAAGGATTTGGAATGGACCATTCGTCGTCGTCGAGATCAACGAACAAAAAGGAAATATCACTTACAAGAAAACCGCGGATGATTCCACAGCGTCTTATTGGAAGACCCATCTGAATAATACCAAACCGTACTACGAATACGACACCGGACCAAGGGAAAACGATCCAGTCCCTAGAATTAAACTAAAACGGGTTCAGGGTAACGATTGGATCTCCACGGAATAGAGTCTTAGTTTCTTTTGTTATAGGTGTAGCAGTCTGTCCCTAGCCTACTTCGATGTCTCAGTTATCAATGGGACTTTACTCCAGGAGGAAGTGGGCAAAGTATACATGTACCAGGAAAGATGGAAGATATTCCAATCCATTGACGCAAGTGGGTTCACCAAACCATTACTCGACATTCACGACAAACTCGGAGGCCTCCAGACGATACGGGATACCTATCTGGACCATTGGAACCCTGGTCAGCGATCCCTCGCCCAGTCCGCCCTGGACGCTTTAGATTTAGAATTTGCCCGCGCCTCGTCACACAAGAATATTTTGGAAGTCATTTTAGACTTGGGTGCGCCTATTCTTCAAATGACGCGCCGCCCCTCTAAATTAAGGGAATCTCAATCCCACGGAACCAAAACAAGTACTCCGAAAGCGCTCGCGTCGGGCGATGTTACTTACGAAGCCTCGCGCGAAGCTGAGGCGGTATTTGGAAAACATGTCCTCCTGACGGGCCTGGCAAATGAAATGTATCCCCTAAGGAAATCTTATCTCACGCCAAATATCAGACCGAAAAGAGGAATGTTTAACTTTTTAGGAACAATCCTAAAATCAATCTATGGAACTGCTGACGCGGATGATTTGGAAATAATTAATGGGAATCTAGCCTCACTAAAAAATGTAACGGACACTCTAAATCTTGTTGTAACCAAGTCCTTGCACATCAATCAAGTCCAAATTAATATCTTGAATACAAATCAGCTCAAACTTAAACACTCTTTGGAAACTGTATGGGGACAATTAGAATCATTAAAAATAAAAGGTAACGAAACGGTTGCTTATCAGGAATACATGGAAGCTATAACTCTAAGTTTATTTGAAATTAAGGAACTGCAACGACTAATCGACCTGGTAATGACTGCCGTGCAATTAGGAAGGCATGGTATCATCGATAACACCCTTTTTACTCCAAAGGAGCTTATGACAGCTCTTCAAGCTTTCGACGCCAATGACAAAAAGACACTAATACCTATTAAAGAGGAAAATTACGAGAAGTTTATTAAAATAAGTGATTTAACTATAACCACAGATAAAGGCAAACTTATCTATATACTCACAGTGCCTTACTTAGAAAAGGAACCTTGGGTAATAATTCAGAATACCCCGGTACCCGTAAGAATAAATCACACTTATGTAACGCTTAACCCAACATATGCTCTGAAATTAGTACGTAAGAATTTTATAAGAGAAGTCACATTTTCTCAACTGAAACAGATAACCGATTATTTCATTGGTGATTACCGCGATGTGGGACATCGCAACGATACTATTGAACTTTGTGAGAAAATATCTGATCCCATACCACGAGGATGCACTCTGAGTCGTTTTCTCGTCACAGATATTGCTTACATAAGAACGCAGGGATCGTAAATAATCTTACCTTCGAAGCCAATTGAGGTAACCATAACATGCGCTTCAATGCAGACTTTTATTATTCAAATCACCAAGCCATCCCTGATAACCACGAATCAGAGCTGCGAACTTCAAACTTTGAAAACGCGAGTCAAATTAATCGTAGAACATATGACTTCTCAATTAACAGAAATACATGCAGATACCATTTCCCCGCTAAACAAATTTGTAACAGGCCGGGAAATTGTATTGCATCACGTGATTAACTTGGATACCCTCAAGGATCAAGGACAAGCCATTTTAGACCTTGAGAGTGTCCTCGCGAATAACGAAGCGACCCTTCGGGTCAACAATACATGGGCTAACTTCAAAGGTATAGGGATCCCATCAATAGCTGTCGTTTCTGGAACGATATCCGTCTTGTCTATTCTACTCTTGCTGTGGAAATTTAATATACCAACCTATATTTCGGCGTTCGCCGGATATTGTTGCCAAAGGAATCCCTCTGCTTTGGAAGTAGTAGAACGAAGGAAATTAAAACGCAGGATTGAGACACAGGCTAAACGTAACGAAAGAATCCTACGAGAAATTAGAAGCCGCAGAGACGCGCCTTTGTCTTCGTCGGGGGATGTGATGGAGCTGGAACATTTCTAATGAAATGTAACAGTTTATATCCTCTCGTAGGAACATGCCGGGGATCATTTAGATGAGTACAAAATTTATCATGCAGCGTAGCCCGCCTTATGCGCTTGGCTTTCTTATCGGCAGCAGTGCTCAAATTACGCGATTATGCACTTCATATGCACTGTCGCCGAGCCCGGCGAGAGGCCGTGTGAGCAGTCTCAATACTGCTTCCAGGCGTAACGCACGTCTAATTTAATATAATATAACGTTAACGCTTCCTTTTACCATTTGTTGTTATCAATTACCATTCAATTTCTCTGTTTGAATAAACATATAAATACATATATAATCGTTGCGCAATATTTGCATGACAATGGATTATGATACTGAAAATTCAAATCATCTGCCTACTTGGAAATTTATATGGAGAACAACATAATAGAGATTATAGTTAGCATATTCTTGACTGTATTATATTTTGAGCAGGTATGTGATATATGATTAGGTCTTGACGTGTAGTAGGATCAACAGTGTTGACAATGTATAACCAAATGTAAATGTTGTCACCCTAAATTCTGCTACCCTCGGATGAGGACTCACCGTTGACACTTTGGCGCGATTCTCCACTTATTCAGAACATTAAACCATAACAAAATCAATTAGGTTGGGCGCCAGACGCGTTAGCGTCGATTTTCAAACAATAATACGAATCAATAAAAATAACACGAAACCGTACGAAAAATAAATAGAAAACCCGTTGTATGGCTGGCTAGGCTCAGGTACTCACACGAACTGGTAGAGTGGCGGTATTCAAGGAAGCTAACAATAATTACAGATTTAAAGAAAATAATGAAATAAAGAATAGACTCAAGTCAGGGAAAAATAAACAGGCCAATCGATCATATATTGTCGGGAAGGTTACATGGTTGAAACAGGCAAATGAAATGGTATCAACAGTGGTAGTTAAAAAAATGAGCAATCGCGGTTCAAAAAAACATCGGTAGAATAGAATTAAACGGTAGCTTGGAAACAAGAGAGGGTAGTTAACAGAGAAAAATGAACGTAGGTCGGGAGAAGCGATATAATGCAAGAATTTACTTAAAACTACACGTCACTGGGCGACGTGATCTTACCCAAGTTGCAAATGACGCTACGAAAATTATTATTCTGTCAATTGAAAACGATAGTGAGAACTTTACTGTAATTGGTATAAAACAAAGTAACGATAGCTCGGTAGATAATACGACGAATTTACCATAGATTATAACCAGTACGAAAGATTGACATTTATAGACAATTTACAAAATCGGTAGCGTAAACGATCAACTAGATAATTTTCGGTAGAGTTATTCATAAACGATAGAATCGATAATTTACAATAATTACGGATCGGAGAAATTAAACAATCAAATCCTAAACGTAACTTTCGAGAGAATACAAAATACGAAATCATGAGAGAGTGAGAATTTCGGAGAGTTTACAAAATAAAGAAATACACTAAACACACCGCAGTACAAAAGAATCAAGAATAATACGCAGAACTTAACTTGACAACATACAGAGAAAAGAATAACAGGCAAAAATAATATAAAATTGCCAACAGCAATAGAAAAAGGTGCGGTAATATTTAGAGGCTGATTCTACGCTCGGTTAAACTCCAAGGAACTCGATATACGATACAATAGGCACGAAAATAAATAGAAATATAATAAGCAGTAACAGAAATAAAATATAAGGCACACTACTATCACAAATAATTATGAAACGAAAGGTCAAGCCACTAGGGCTCAAAATACGATAGAAACTACAGAAGCAGACTAATAGAAATTCATAAATAATCAGGAAAGTCGAAAATACAAAAGAATTAATTATTCGGCAGTTACGAGGTCGCTCAGACACGAAAATAATTAATTACTGAAATCATGCAGTCACACAGCGGCTTACTGCAACTCTAATCCGTGGACCATGATTCACACAAAGTCGATGAATACCATAAGAAAGGATAGAAACTATGAGCAACTTCGTAACGATACAATACAGAGGCAAAAGCCTTACCTTAACAGACGATCTCAGGCACACAACACTGAGTCTTATTTAAATAAAACTTATTATATTGAACAAGTGAAACAGGAAGGACAGAAAGGACTTGAATTTAAAGGAAGAATCTAACGGTAGAGCAAAACGAAAGTAATACTGAAACGGTTGCGGGATGAAAGACGGTAGTACGATAGAAACGGTAGCGGTAGAGGAAGAAGTATCGAGAGCTTATATCGGGAGGATTCGGAAATTCGTGGCTGTCACTCAGCAGGTCAGGCGTAGAATAGACCAGGGGTACGACACTCAATGCTTTGGGACAGGGACGAATTTCGTCCACTCTGGGAAGGCATTCCCGCAACTTTCCGGAACTAAATACAAAAACCTGACGAATATTTACTTTTAGCGGATAGTATGTTGGTATTGCGTTGAAGTTTTATTATCGCCCTCTGGTGATCGTAAGATATAGCGGGAAAACGACAATGATTTAAAGAAGTAATGATTAAAAACGAATATAAAAATAAATATAAAAATTTGTCAATGATAAATTATTTATTAAGAAAAGTCTTGAAAATTTTTAGATGTATTAGTATTTTAGTATCATAAATAAAAGAAATCAGCACACATTAGAAATTTTTTAGTTTAATAGAAAAATTAAATTATTTCTGAAGGAATATTTTTTTAAGAATTGCATTTATAGCTTTTTTTAATTTTTACACGTGAAACTCTGTTTATAAATTGTTTAACAATAAAAGATGTATTAAAAGAAGTCGCAAAAATTGTCAGATGTCTTCTTATTTCAGTATCATAAATAAAACGGAAAATTATGAATAAATTAAGTGATACCCGCATGGAAAAATATATATTATTATTATTATTATTTATTTATTATTTTTCATTATTATTATTTTTTTTCATACATGTGGAAAATATATCTGACATATATGTCACATATACAAAATATATGTGCGCAAAAAAATAAATGTTGAAATATATATATTGTGACGTGGATTTTTCCCGCTCCTCGGTCACTCGGAGCAAATAACCGAGAACTTACCGCGTGCACAATAATTTGGCGTCCACGATGTCCCCTGAACCTGCAATAAGACCGCGAAATTTGTTGGGCGCCTGGCGTGGTCAACACGCCTCGAAATCGGTAATACGATATACCGCGACCATATACTCGATAGCTCAGTACCGCGGAGAGGGGAGGGGTAATTTTTGGGTATAGAGAGATACGCCACACGTACGTTGACAAGTTATTTCACAAAGCAGCGAGAAAATTAAACAATATATTTCAAAATAGCGATAATACAAAAAAAAAAATAAAAAATAATAACAATACTGCGGAAGCTTGTCCTCGCGATCCCAAACGCAAGCGCTTAGCTTACATAAAAAAGAAGAACGAGCAAACAAAATAATCAATCAAGAAGAAAAAAAAAAAAAAAGAAAACAAAAATATGAAGGGATCCCGAAGACCTCTACGGCCTACGTGCGCTAGTCACTATACTACTAGTGACCACTAATTGACACACTAAAAGAAACCAATAGCAAAATCGGACACGACGCGCTGCTCGCGAACGTCCTTTACAAAACGGCGCTGATCGCCAACTTAATACTAACTGATTATGCCAAAAAAAAACTAAACTGAGGCGAGGCTCGTCGCGACACCCACGACCCTTCTCTAAGAACGCATATTTTTGTCAGCGCGCACCCGAGCTTCACTTTCTCTACGACGGCGGGACGTAGTCGCGAATTCGAATGCTCCCCGTGAGACTGCTCGCGACCTACACGAGAATGGAGGGTGTACCGGACGAAGTAAAATGACCCCGTGTAGCGGACTTCGGTTACACTCAAACTCGAGGCAATAATGTCTCGGCTCAACCCGTGACTCGACTCGATTTCCTGGATCCCCCGAAATTAACGCTACTCCCTTACGCGCAACTCAGGCTACGGTCACCAAGCAAATGTATCGGCTAAAGAATCTCGAGTACAGTTGTTAACGCCAATCCTCACTGGCTATCCGTCCTCGGCAAGCCTTTACTAATGATCTCTCGAGATTCTCTCGCAAGAAGGTTAACAGCGCTTACCGCTCCACATCCAAGACACAAACGGGCCCACTCCCTCGTGATCCCTGGTTGCCATTTCTCGCAAACTCGCTACCACAGAGAAAAGAACCAACGTATACTCGACTAGCTCACCCGCTCTCTACAAACGCCAGAACTTGAGTGATCTCGGATGGTCGCAACGCCGATCTCGTCACGCTAATTTTTCGTGACGTCATCGCCCTAAGAATGCGCAACAATCGATCGGTCATCGATTTTGGGGATTGCGCAACTTGCCGCGCACCTGTCGTCTCTACTCGGCGCAGAACTTAATGCTAGATCGCGATGTCGTCTCCCGCGCAGCTCTACGTAGGGGAGACCTAGGAGGGTTGTGACAGTTTTTACTTTAGGGGCCATATTTCGCTCAAGAAACATTCCACAGTTATGACCCATGTGATTAATTTAGCGGCATTCCTCCTGTTTTCAAAACAATCACCAAAATTAATTTACGTATTATGGTTTCTGAGAAAATCGATAAAATTAAAGACCACTCCCTCTGTCACAACTCTCCTACTACCGAGGTAAGTTGTGACCGGTACCGAGGTAAGTTGTGACAGCATTATATTAGGTATAAAAAATATCATTACACTTAATATTAATAAATCAAACATTTTTTTTTAGGAAAAAGTACTCGTCGTAAAAGTGTCGTTGCATAAATAGCTTGAGCCACACATCTCCTGCTTTTTCATTTTTGTCCCATGACTCTGGAACTTTTTTTTTATATTTTTTGGCTAACTTATATGCAATGACTCTAGTTTCTTTCGTTGTCAGCCCATAATTAGATGCTGCACATGTTAGCAAATAGTCGCTTAATATATTCTCCTCCTCTTTTGTAAAAATAGTCGGAATGGTATAACCCATAGACGGAGCTTCGCCTTCTGGGTTTGCTTGAAAAGCCTCTTTCTTCTTAATATATCTTGATAAAGACATGTAGTTTAGATTGTAAGAGGCCGCAGCATCTCTTAAACTTTTACCTTTTAACTTAACTTCTTCAAAAGCCAGGTCGTAAATTTCGACACTAGCGGTTCCTCTATCAGTCTTTCGTGTATATTTATTAGACATTCTGAAACAAGAGCCATTCAGCATGCAGTATGCCATTATATACATTATGTACCTACCTACTAAGACATAAACAAACATCTAAAATTAATAAAAAACATTAAGGAATTAGCCACGGTTGAAAATGGAATAATATAGGAGAGTTGTGACAGGCTGTCACAACTCGCCTAGGTGTTTCAAATGACGACTTGATCTGAATAATAATTCATATTTTATAAACACGATGCGCACACAAAAGATTATTGCAACGTTTTGAGAGTTGAATAACCATACAACTCAAGAAAAAATAAGAAAGCAAAGCACATATAATAAGGAATGATATAAATTCAAATAAAATTTTAAAGAAAAACTTACTTTTCGCATTTTTTTGTACACAACCGTCGTATTTACGCAACAGCGCCTCGTGCGTCGCCGGCATGTGCTGAGTCGAGTAGCGCGTATCGAAAGCGTCATGCATGCGGCTTTGCCAGCTCGCTACCTATAATAGGTTGGGAGAAATCGTCCTTGTCACAACTCACCTCTGTCACAACCCTCCTAGGTCTCCCCTAGTCCTGGGGTTGGGCGGGGTGGTGCTCCCTCGTCGCTAGCTGGTATCTCGCGGTTGCCTTGGTTGGGCGTAGGCGGGGTGAGCGTGGAGGCTGCGGCGCGCCGGCCGCCAGCGGGAATCGCGTCCGTCTTGGATTCCCGCGCTGCAGGGATCTGCGTTGCCTCCCCCTCCGCAGCCTCGGTGTCCTTCTCGCGAGATCTCCGTGGTTTCGCCTTGCCTCGAAAGATGTTCAGCGTCGGAGTTGGTCGCTGGAGGGTAGCCGGTGCATTAAAAATAAAAATAAGAAAAACAAAAGCCTGAAATATCTTGGTCGCAATGCGCTATTTCGTCCCTGTCGAAGCTAGGGTGCGTGACCCCAGTTCTGGCGCTCTCTAGGATTATTTCGCGACTCGATTTTCTAAACCCTGATTCCGGGATCTCGCCCAGGGTTCAGGGAGTCTCTTGTAACGGGCAGGCCTAACCGAACTGCCACGTTACAACCCCCCGCCCCCCTAGACGGATCGTGGGGTGCCAGAGCGCCAGCGCTGCATCCCGCGAGCCGAACTTCGCGAGGTGACCGCAAGCTCGAAGTACCCACACGCTATTGCGCGGTACTCACCGAGAATCCCCTCCCAAGAGGACGATAAAACAACAAAAAAAAACAAAAAAAAATTTTCTCCCGTGTGGCCAGATGCCCACTCGCATGTCCTCCGGGATTCTTCGCGAGCTCAACTGATCCCCTTCCTCACGCCATGGTTGTCTAGGGGAGCTCTCTACTTCGCCACTGGACCTGAAATTTTTCTCAAAGCCCGCCATCTGGGGTCTAAGAAAGAAAGCGGACGCCATTTATAGTCGATAACTAAGAGTTTATTATACATACAAACAAAGAAAAGATAGAAAAGAAAGAGAAAGAAAAGAAAATTGTTATTATAATAACAAAAAAAAAAAAAGAAAAAAAAAAAATTCTCGCTGTTTCGGCCTAGCCGCGCCGCCCCGGCCGGCCTCGATCCCGGCCCCGGCTGGTCGTGGACGCCACGATCCGTAGGCGGAGCATCTCGACCTCCACGCATAGTTCCGCCTCCCTCGAAACGGTGGGGGGTGACTGGGTGGCTTCCCTCGCAATAGGGGGGTTCGCGGGGGCTTTCCTCGCAATTTCGGGGTGCGGCGGGATGACTTCCCACGCGAATCCGGGGGGTGGTGGCACCCACCCCGCGAGCAAGGAAGGGATCGCTGCAACCTCCCTCGCTACGGGGGTTGCTGGGGTTTCTGCTGGTGACCAGCGAGGGGGTCCCCTGCCGGGCCTGCTGGGCTGGTTGTAGCAGTCGGGGCAGGTGGTTTTGATGTACCCCGGCCATCCGCATCGGCGGCAGAAGACCCCCAGCTCTTCCGCGCAGTCCCGGTAATCGTGGAACTGCCACCAACAGTTCCAGCAACCCCCCTGCGGCAGCCACTGCCGCCAGGTCGCCGGTGCAGGCCGCCCTGGGTGACACCCGGTGGAGGCGGGTGGGCGCGGGATCCTCTCCCACGCCAGCAGGTCCCGGATGGCCCTCACGTCCTCCTCTTCCCTCGCCACGTCTCCGCCAACTAAGGAGAAGAGTCAGTTAGGATCGTGGCTATCGTCGGTTCCTCCCCCCCCCCCCCCCCCCCCCCGGGGAGCCTATTTCCCCCTCACGGTTCCTCCCCGTTTCTATGCGCAATTGCCTCAGACTCCACGTACCGCTTCAAAACCTTTATGTGGTGTCTACCGAGACCCCCTCCTTCGCTATCCTCTAATTCGTAGACGACGGCCGAGATTACCTGCGCAACGCGAAATGGACCGGCAAACTTGGGGGCTAGCTTCGCAGCGACCTGTTGGGCGGCCGAGGACAGAACTCGGTTCCGCTTCCACACCCACTCCCCTACTTCGAAACGGATATCCCGGTGCCCTTGGTTATAATAGCGCGCCTGTCGCTCGTGGGCCTCCTCGAGATGTTTTGTCACTAAGTCACGCAGCTCACATAATTTCGCCATTCGGTCCCCCCATACTTCGGGACGGGGAACGGGGATTTCCGCGGGACCTTCTACGAGCCGTCGCAACTGCATCCGTGGTTTGGGATCGCGACCCAAGTTTAAAAACGCGGGACTGACTCTCAGCGAGCTGTGCACAGCGGTATTGTACGCAAATCGAAACTCGTGAAGGTGCACGTCCCAGTCCCGATGAGCTGCCTCGATGTACGCTACGATCATCGTCTTTATTACGCGATTTACCCTTTCCACGGGATTGGCTTGCGCGTGATACGGTGGTACCTTGGCGTGGGTAATATTGTACGCGACGCATAGTTCGTCGACAGCCTTATTCGCGAATTCCGTGCCGTTATCCGTCAGGAGCACCTCCGGGGTACCCCATCGGGACAGCACGAGATCTTCCAGCGCGGCAAGAATGTTTTTCGCGTTTGATTTTCGCAACGGCGCTACCTCCACCCACCGGGTAAATAGATCTTCGAAAACCAATAAATACTCGAACCCGGCGCGACTTCGGGGAAATGGACCCATGACGTCGGCTGCAACCACAGTCCAGGGCGTGTCGACGACCCGTCGACCCATAAGGCCCGCTGGTGGCACCTGCTGTACCTTGCACTCCTGGCAACGCTCGCACGCTCGGACCATCAAAACTATATCGCGATACATTCCAGGTCAGTAGTAGTCGGCTCTCGCTCGCGCGTAGGTCTTTTCGACGCCAAGATGCCCTGCCTGGGGGTCCTCGTGGACTTCCGCAAAAATCCGCGATCGCTGCTCCCTCGGGAGCACCAATTTCCACGGCGCCAAGTCCGCCAGTATTGGCTCGACTAAGGGGTCCGCCCGGAAATGGTATAGACGCCCCTCGACTACCGACCAAGTTCGGAACTTGTGTGGGTAGTCCAGGACGTCCTTGACGCGATGTTGGTACCAGGGATCGACGACGGCTTCCCAGGCGGCCTTACGCTCCGCGCCTGGTCTGCCGTTCCCAGCGACGTCGAGGGCGGCCAGCGTGTCCGTCCCCTCGTCTCCGCCTTCGTAAATCCGCGATAACGTATCCGGCACATGGTGCATCGCTCCCTTTCGATGTTTGATTTCGCAATCGTACTCGAGCAAATCGAGCGCCCACCTAGCTAACCGACCCGTCGGATTCCGCAATTCCCGCAACCATTTTAGGCTCACGTGGTCGGTTATCACCGTGAAGTGATATCCTTCCAGGTATGCTCTAAACTTCTTGACGGCCCAAATCACCGCGAGGCATTCCTGTTCGGTAGTGGAATACTTACGTTCCGCGTCTGACATGGTCCGACTCGCGTACGCGATCACACGCTCAATTCCGCTAATAGTCTGTGTCAAGACGGCGCCAATACCAAAGCTACTCGCGTCGGTCTGCACGACGAACTCATGCTCGAAGTCGGGACACGTTAGAACCGGAGCCGACGTCAACGCGGCTTTTATGCGTTTGAACGCCGTTTTCTGCTCGCTACTCCAGCCCCATTTCCTATCTTTCCGCAACAACCGGGTAAGAGGCTCCGCCACACTCGCGAACTCGGGAATGAATTTCCGATACCACGAAGCCTTACCCAAAAATCGCCTCAATTGCCGCAGGTTTTTCGGCGCGGGATATTCGAGAATCGGTTCCACCTTGTCGGCATCGACCTGTAGGCCGTCCTGGTTCACCTTGAACCCTATATACCGAACTTCGCTACGACCAAACTCGCACTTTTCCGGGTTGATGGTAAGCCCAGCCAACACTATCCGTTCGATAACGCGGGATAGCCATTTTAAGTGCGAACGAAAATCGGTGGTCACTACAATTATGTCGTCGAGATACGCGAAGGCATGCGGCTCCATCTCTGGAGTAATTAATTTGTCAATTAACCGCTGGAAGGTGGCCGGGGCTCCGGTAAGCCCGTATGGCATTCGCACGAACTGGAATAATCCGCGACCCGGGACCGTGAACGCCGTTATTTCGCGACTCTCGCGTGTCAAGGGAATCTGGTGGTACGCCTGACTCAAGTCTATAGTCGAGATGTATTTGGTCGACCGCAATTTATCTAAGATGCCGTTCATAAACGGTATCGGGTACGCATCCTTCTTTGAAACGCTATTTACTTTCCTGAAGTCCAAGCAGAACCGATATTTTCCGTTTGGCTTCTTGAACATCACGATTGGCGTCGACCACGAGCTTTGGGAAGGTTCGATTACTCCCTCCGCGAGCATGCGATCTACCTCCTCGTTGATTGCCTCTTGTACTTTCGGAGATACGAGATAGTACCGCTGCTTGATAGGTGCGCTAGCCTGCACGTCTATTTCGTGCTCCGCGAGATGAGTGAGGCCCAAGTCTCCCGAGACTTTCGGTAACTCCTTCGCTAAGAATTCTTGTAATTCTCGATTCTTGCCATCCGCTAGCTCTACGATACCGCTACAACCTGACACATCGGTAACTTGGATCGGCCGACCCTCCTCAAATTTTCCCATGTATTCCGGAACATTCGCGATCCTCCATGTTTCGCGCGCACCGTCTATCGAAAAGCCGAATTTCCGTACAAAATCCATGCCGCGGACGCAATCTCCAATTAAGGGGGGGGGGGGGGGGGGGGGGGGGGTAAGGTTAATTCGGTGAAAAAAAAGCATGTTTTTAAGATTTTTTTTGGCAATACAGATGGTATTAGTTTATTCAGGCAATCCATACATGATAATGTAACATTTGAACAATATTTCCCTAAATTTTCATTGCAAAATATCAAAAATTGAGCGACTGACGGTGAATCTCCGGAGGCGCCTCGAGAAAAAGTTGTTTTGCGGTGCCCATCATAACTCGCAACCAAATCATCTGAAACGAAAAAATCAAAATGCATTTGTTAAAGGAGATGTTTGTCGAGGTATTCACGAGAGGATTTTTTTTTTCGATTTTTAGATTTTTCGTAGCACTTAGAAGCCAAAAACCAGATTTTCGCTAAAAAAATGTCTAATTTGTTGTTGTAAAATTGATAATTATTGAAAAAAAAAAGCTCTCTACAATACCTGGTGAATAATGTGAAAAAACACTGTGCAAAATTTCAAAACGATTGGTCCAGTAGATTTTTAGTTATGGTGGGCACGGACTCCAAAAATGACAAGTCTCAGAAAAACGCTTCAAAGTTTTGCGTACTGAAAAATTCAACATAAAATTCGATAATTTTTTTATACTCACACAGAGTCGTCGATGCCAGGTCCGTAGAGCAAAAGGCTTCCATCAAGATGGTCTGGAGCATCTTTTTGCATTTGCCTACGCAAAACTCTTTCTTCTTTACTGTCACGCGCTGCTTGCTCCTCTGCTCTACTAATTCGCAACTCGTCAGCTTGTCGTGCCCATTCGTGAGAACTTGGCCCTGTCGGGATGTGCATCTCTTGCATAAAGGCCAGCAAGGCAAAAGAACCTTCATTGAAAGTACATGCAGCTACATGAGCTGCAATTTCAACGATTGTAGCGGTGCCACTGACAGACTTTGGAGAGATTTTCCAAATGAGCTGATTGAGACTCTCATTATTATTTTGCGTAAAACCTCCAAGACATCGCTGCAACAGTTCGTCCTTGCTCAAGTCGTGACAAATGGGCCTGATGGCTTCCAGAATGTCAGTAGGAAGAGCTGTGTAGCTGTGTTTGAATGATCCTAGAGCATCTGCAGCTGGAGCTCTCTGCCATTTGCACCAGGAGTCTTCGCCGCTCGGGCATTTCTCGTGCTAAGGGTTCTCGTCGGTTGAACTGTAGTGATGATAAGTTGCCCATATGGCATTTTTCATCTTCTCAACTGAATCATGATTACGTCGAATAGCCAGTCCATAGTAAACAGTCAATTTGTCGATCATTTTAGCAGTAAGCTTTCCTCTGCCAGAAAGGCTTTTCACAGTCTTTCCAGCCTTGGTTTTTGTTTCAACTACGTGTTTTTTTACTAGTTCACGCAGGCGTGTTCCCATCCTCTTTTAGACATGCCCTATGCATTCTTTTTTGTTTATTAAAAGATCTTCACCGTAAGGTTTCGCATTAACAACGCCGCTGTACGTCTTTGAGTCACCGTCTCCGATGTAGTTACGAAACTTCACTCCAAGATTTTCCACCGATCGTTGGAACATTTCTATAACTGCTGATACCTCCATGTTTCCAGCGGGTCCGTCGTGGTTGGCTTTGCAATTGCCACTATCAACATGCTCTTCGTATCACGCTTCGTATTCGGCAGAATCCAATTTGTTTGTCCAAGTCTTACAATCGTGGCAGTAACTGCTTTTCACAAGAATGTCTAATACCTTTCCAGTATAATATTCAATTAGCGAAGTAACGCCAAACAACGAAGAGAACCCTCTTTTTTTCCATGTGCCATCGCCAGACACGGTCAATTCTGACGGTTTTTCTGCATCATTCGCTTCACACATTGCTTCTTTCTCTTCTCGTACAGCCGATGCGAAGAACTTCTTGGCAAAATTTTTTATCGATTCACAATTTTTGTCAATATATGAATGATAGGTTGGTCTCGATGAGAAAGTACTAGCCAAATCCATTAGTCCGCAAAACTTATTGCATCCGGATAAACCTAAGCCTAACACTCGCATTACGAAAGCGAATCGATAATTGACATCGTAAGCACCAGCATTAATTCTTTCACTAGATGGAATGTAATTCGGCTGTTTACACTTTTCACATGTGACCTTGATTTTGAAAACAAGACCCTCTTTTTTGCACGTTTGGAATGTGATTTTTCCATCACACTTTACACATTTGACCAAAGTAGCAATAGTCGAAAAAACAAGAACAAAATCTACGATTCTGTAATGTTTTTGGACATCTTCTTCTACTTCTACTACAGGATTATTTTTAATTTTTTTCGCTGACGCGCTAGTAGCTTCCACTTCGTCGCTTCCACGCTTTTGTGGAGGCAGTTTTTTTTTAGGTCGGTATAACCTCTCATTAGTGTTCCTACGATCTTCTCTGCTAATTTTTCGGGGCATTTTTCGATGTACGAACACGAACGATAACAAAGTCAAACTTTCGAGGTATGAACACGAAGATTTTTCGAGGTGCGAACACGAACGAGAACGAAGTAACACTTTCGATGTACGAATTGAAGGAAAACAGAGTCAAAATTTTAGCGTCACTTGTTACTGCTCAGCGCGGCATACAGTGTTTAACTGATGTATATACCATGCCTCGAATATTCTTGACTCTACCTGAACAGACCCGTTTGGTTTTGTTTGGGCCGGGTGAGCGCGTTGCGCAGCTGTCGGTCAGGTATAAAACCTCATCCCGGGGCAACGGACGCTTACTCATAACTTCGTCAATTTTGCTTCAATCGACTTGAAATTTTAACACAATATTCTTGACATATTGTGCAATCAATTAGAAAAATAAAAAAAAAAATGGAAAAAAAAAAAAATTTAATACCTTACCCCCCCCCCCCTTAAGGTGGGGATAATCCGCAACGAAAACTCATGCGCGACACCCAGCAACGTTATCAGAAGCTCTACCTCTCCGGTTATTGCTTCTACCGATCCATTCGCCGATACGACACTCGAACAGCTGGTGATCTTACTTGTCGTCCGTACTCTAACACGATCTGATGTCCGACTGTCCCGAGAAATGTTCGCGATGAGCCGGTGTCTAACAACGCACTGACCCATTTGCCCTCGATACATACCCGCAAAAACCAGCGTTGGCCGAACTCCATGGTCTGCATCGGAAAGCACGTCGCGATTTCCCTCTCGACGCCACGCAATGTCGTGGTGCCTTCCACTCGGGGCGCCGCCTAACGAGGCTGCCCGTCCTGGTTCCCCGAACACCGCGGACAATCTGTCGAATACACGTCGTCGTATCCGCAATGATAGCAAAAGATCCGCAAAGGGTCCGGACAGCTATTAAACCGGTGACCGGGACGATGGCAATTCATGCACAAGTTCTTGTCCCACACCTTGTCGCGACGAAATTGTACGGCCCGGGGCACCCGCGTTGCTGGCTGGTCAGCAGAGGTAGCCGCTCCCCTTCTTGTTCCTCGCGCGGGTCGCCTCGGCGAGGTTGGCCTCCACGGAGCCGGGATTCCGCCACTTGTCCGTGCGCCGCTCGCCTTCTCCTTCTGGGTCGCTACCGCCATTGCCTTCAACAATTTCTCCTCGAGCCCCTTCACCTGGGCCGCTAGCATCGTCTCTATGGTCTGCGCTACCGTTGGCTCGACCCCCAGTTCCGCCAGCGCGGCTAACCCAGGCTCGCTACGAGTCGCCGCGGTTTTGGTCCGGCACGCTAATTCACTAATAAACGATTCTTTCGGCAGTAGTATAGCAAGGCGGGTTCTGAGTACAAACACCTTCTTTACCGACCGAGCCGCTCCGCGCAGCCCACCGAGGCGCTCCGCGCAGCCCAGACTCGAACCCTTTTCCGCTCCGCGTAGCCCAGACTCGAACCCTTTTTCGCAATGACGTCACAGTCTGCCGTACCAAAGGTCAAAACCGTGCAACCTTACCGACAGTTATTCGATCGAAGGTCAAAATCCCGCGATGACGTCACAGTCTGCCGTACCGAAGGTCTGTAGTGCTCGCCTGCCGACGGTAGAGGGCGCAGCGGGGGGCGAGAACTTTTTTACCGTCCCGCATTCTTTTCCCACAATATGACTGCTGATGTGTAACATTAACCACTCCGAATTCCTTTCCCAATATCACTGATGTGTAACATCAACCACCCCAACATTCCTTCCCACGTTATCAACCACGTGACATTCCAAAATTAATGGTTCCGAGAATCGTGTTTCACTTATTCGGATGTCGGTTTGATATCAACCACGTGACATTTTTTGGCTTGTAACTGCCGTGTGAACTCAACGATGAATTTTGAACGGGTTCAGTCAAAACCAGCGTGCAAGGTCGACCGATAGCCGCGGTACATTCAAAGTCATGGATCTGCGGTGTTGGGTTACTATCGCCCTGGGAATGCTAAAAGGTGCGCGCGCATACACAAACATACGTACAACTGCCCTATAAAAAGGACGCTCATCACTGCAAACGATCATTACGTCACAACTTGTCAAGTATACGTGAGGAAAAAACTCAAGATGGAATCCGCGAAGTGTTTGAGATTGATCGATGTTATGGAAACGGCGTTCAAGATTTTATCTGAAAACTCGTCGCTGGCAGAAATTGCAAAATGGTTAAAATTTGGAAGTCAAAATATTCGGCTTCTGAACAAAATTTTGCGAAAGGCTTCATCGATTGGAGAAAAGATGAGAATTATCACAACGATCGGACTCTTGAAAGCGCTCACGGAAAAATTCAAACGTCTTCAGAAAACGGGTGGAGGTACGCGGAAAGTAAGAAGAAGCGATCGAGTTCACTGGGAAGATTTGGAATCAGCTTTCGAGGAGAGAATTGGAACTGGATCCATCGTCAATTTGAAGCATAAAGATGTGGAGAGATTTCTAGAAGACGCAAAGGTACTAGCTGTGACGAGACTGAAAAACGCTCTGAAGAAAGACAGGAGCTTGAAAGCCAACGTTATCCTGGCTTGTAAATTTGAAGTTAGAAAAGACGATCGCACGGTGGAAGAGATCAAATTTTTTAATACGAAAAATGAAATCATCCTCCAGACAACGGATATCAACGAATGGTTCATCGAAAACGCGACGGAGCGTTTGTTAAAAAAGGTGAAAGATTTCCAGGAAAAGGATTCAGGCTGGTCGCTGACTGAAATAATCAATTTGACTGCGAATATCAACAAGTACGTACCACTACGAGGCGGTGTCTTAACATACACACCACTACCCAAAGATATTCAAGATAAGAAGGCTGTCGTCAACATCCGTAACAGCGACTCGTATTGCTTCCTCTGGTCGGTCACCGCAGCTCTGTTCCCAGCCGACAACAACAATTCCAGCAAAATTACTTCGTATCCACATTTCAGCTCAGTGCTACAATACGACGGTTTGCATTTTCCAATGCCTTTAGACCAGATTCCAAAATTTGAGAAACTCAACAAACTTTCAATTAACGTTTATGGTATGGATAGTGCGGAAAAACAAAAGCGCAGTAAAATCGTACCCATTTATTTGAGTCGAAACAAGTCTGATAAACCTGTAATTCATCTTTTGGTGATAGAAACTGAAATCACTGACGATGATGATGACGATGATAGTATGGAAAATATTGAAAAGAATGTAACACGTCATTTTGCATGGATTCGAAATCTGTCTTGATTAACAAGTTCTCAAATTTCTAAACGTAAACGTCGTACTTGGTTATGTGATAGGTGTCTATCACACTTTCAATCGGAAGAGTGTTTAACAAAGCACAATGTAGATTGCATGAATTTAAACAAAACCAAAGTTATTCTACCTACAGAGGAGGAAAAAATACTGAAATTCAAAAATTTCAAGCACAAAGAAACAGTTCCATTCTGCATTTACGCGGATCTCGAATGTTTACTGGAAGCTACGCTCAAAAAGATGGGTACAAGAACAATTTATCAGAAGCATCTCCCGTATAGTATAGCTTACTATCTACATTGTGCGTTTGACGATTCGCTTTCAAAATTCAAAATTAATCGCGGAGAGACTTGCGTTCAATGGTTTGTGAACGAGTTAACGGAATTGGCACTTTCGTTAGAGGGATATTACAAGACTGTTGTACCGATGGAACCACTAAATTTCAATCAAATCAACGAATTTCACTCAACAACAGTGTGTCACATTTGTGAAAAACCGTTTACACTCGCAGACGTGAAACATCGTGATCACTGCCATTTCACGGGAAAGTACCGTGGTGCTGCTCACCGAGGTTGCAATCTATATTACCAAAATTCGCACATTATTCCAGTGATATTCCACAATCTGTCGGGTTACGATTCACATTTTCTGATCAGAGCACTGGCTACATCGTTCGAGGGCACAATTGAGCTTCTACCCGTAAACAAAGAGAAGTACATTTCTTTTACAAAATATGTCGAGGGGACAGATATAGGTAAAGTTTAGATTCGTAGATTCGTACCGTTTCATGCCCAGTAGTCTTGAGAAATTAGCAACGTATCTCGGTGATGATCAGAAATCAATCACACGAAAATTTTATCGTAGCTCAGATAAATTTCAGTTATTGACCAGAAAAGGAGTGTTCCCGTACGAATACATAGACAGTTGGGAGAAGCTCGTGGACACACGGCTACCATCCAAACAATAATTTTACTCAAAATTAAATGATCGGGATATATCAGACGACGACTATGCACATGCATGTAAAGTTTGGCAAACTTTTAACGTTCAAACTTTGGGAGAGTATTCGGACTTGTATTTACAGACGGACGTGTTTTTACTAGCCGACATTTTTCAAAACTTTCGACAGAGCTGTTGGACGACGTACAAACTGGACCCGTTACATTACTACACAGCGCCCGGTCTGTCGTTTGATGCAATGTTAAAATGTACAGGCATCGAACTCGAGCTTCTCACCGACATAGACATGGTTATGTTTATCGAAAAGGGTATTCGAGGTGGTGTATCACAGTGTTCGAACAGATACGCAAAGGCCAACAATAGATAAATGGGAGAGGAATTCGATCCTGAGGTCGAAGAATCTTATCTCATGTACTTTGACGTTAATAATTTGTACGGTGCTGCTATAAGCTTTGCTCTACCATACAGTTCCTTCGAATGGTTATCAGACTTCGGACAATGCGACGTTCTTACCATCTCGGACGATGCGGAGTTTGGTTACATACTAGAGGTAGATTTGGAACATCCTGAGGAACTGCATGAAATTCATAAGGATTTACCACTGTGTCCGGAGCACTACATACCTCCGATCTCGAATAGTAAGCAACCGAAATTGACGCCCACGCTACTTTCCAAGAAAAACTACGTTGTTCACTATAGGGTTTTGAAACAATGCTTACAATTAGGCTTAAAATTACTCAAAATACACAGAGTTCTCAAATTCAGACAAACCCCGTGGCTCAAAAAATACATAAATTTGAATACCGATTTGCGCAACAAATCTCAGAACGAATTCGAGAAAAATTTTTACAAACTGATGAACAACGCAGTTTTTGGCAAAACAATGGAAAATGTTAGGAAGTATAGAGATGTCAGACTGATCACGAAATGGAATGGAAGATACGGTGCTAGAGCTACCATAGCCAAACCCAATTTTCACAGCTGCACCGTTTTCGGCAAAGATATAATTATCGTTGAAATGAGTAAGACGAAAGTCAAGTTGAATAAACCATTGTATGCAGGTTTCTCCATCATGGATCTGGCTGAAACA
Source organism: Neodiprion lecontei (assembly GCF_021901455.1). NCBI lineage: Eukaryota > Metazoa > Arthropoda > Insecta > Hymenoptera > Diprionidae > Neodiprion > Neodiprion lecontei. Next base: position 11,501,549 of record NC_060262.1, on the reverse strand, counting down.
TATATCTACGATTTTCATTACAATTACATTGAGCAGAAATTCGGCAACCGAGCAAAATTAATGTACACGGATACCGACAGTTTGATTTACAATTTTACCGTCCCCGACATATACGACCACATTAAGGAGGACTTGCACAAATTCGATACGTCTGATTATCCGCTTGACAACGTTTACGGAATACCTCGAGCAAACAAAAAAGTTCTCGGCTTGATGAAAAATGAGAATAATGAAAAAATAATGCTGGAATTTGTAGGATTAAGAGCTAAACTGTACGCATTCCGAGTCTTGGGAGATGAGAAAGACAATAAACGTGCCAAAGGTGTCAAAGGATCAGCGTTGAGAAAAATAACTTTCAACGATTATTTGGAATGTGTTTTGAACCGTGAAAATCTATCCTCAAATCAGCATTTGATATTGAGTCGAAAGCACGAGGTATACACCGTAGAACAGCAGAAAGTAGCACTGAGCTGGAATGACGACAAGCGGATCGTGTTTCAAAATACAACCGACACGCTTCCGTGGGGCTACAAGCCTACACCTTAGCTTTGTAATTTACAACTGTACCATGATGTATAAAATATTATTATGTAGGATAGTGAATAAGAACGCTCCGAAATATAAGAAATTATACAACGATGCATATGTCTGTCGATTGTCTAAAAAATAAAGACGCATACTTGTTGAGCGTCGGATATAAAATCAAGAGGGCCATACGTTTTTACAAAAAAATTCATTTATTCAAATGTTACATATCCGATTCGTTTATCCAACTGTTGTGTGTATTGTCAAAACCTAACCATTTAACGTATATTTTTCTTCCGCGCTTCTTGAGCACCTTCTCCACCAGATAGGTATCCGGATGCTCAACCTTGAGGAGCTCTTGTTCGTAGAAACCACCAGCGATGGGTTGATCTCGGTAGTCTCTGAGCTTGTACGTCGCAGGATGAGTATTTTCCACTCGACTTATCGTGAATATTTCAGTCGTCCAATTGGGAGTGTAACCTTTCTCGAAGACATTTTTGAATTTGCTGATTCGAACTTTGTCGTCAGATTTGAATTTTGCCGATATGTTAGGTATCGCTCGAAGCCCTCCGTACGCCTGACGTAATAACAGCCTCTCGTTTGCAACGGTGACATCCGACGGTTTCATTCTTATGGTTCGGTGTTTGGTGTTGTTGTAAGCCGAAACCAAATCGGATAAGATATCGAGCCACTTGTAGCTTCCTTGCATGCTGAACCGTGTCCACATTTTACCTTTCAGCGTGCGATTGAAACGTTCACAGATCGAAGCCTTCCAATTACTGTACGTGGAGTAAAGTTTGATTCCGTAACGTGTCACAAGCGATTCAAATTTCGAGTTGTAAAATTCCGTTCCTCTGTCGACGTGTAAATTTTTCGGCACCCGTCCTTGAACAAGCACAGATTCCATTGCCTTTGTAACATCTCTCCAGACTTGCTCTTTATCGGTACAGCCCACGCATACTTTGAAAAAATATCAATGACTGTGAGCATGTACTTGTAACCTTTGTTTTGTCCAGCGTATGACGTCATATCAACAAGATCCGCCTGCCAGGTTTCGTCGATGCCGCGCACGTCTACACGTCGACGCGGGTAATTCCGTCGTGCAGGCTTATGCAGTTCCGTCCCCAGTGCTTGCTTTTCCTCGTTCATATTCCAACGCTCTTAGTCGGGTGTCCAATTGAGAAATGTTATCAGCGTTTCGAATCGACAGGTCTCTGCCTGTTTTAAAGTCTGTGTAAAAGGTATCCAAGGCTTTCCCCGTGGTGAGCTCTAAAGCTTTGATCATTTGATCGAGGTTGTCGATTTGTTTTTGCAGCACGTTGAATTTTCGTCTCAAGATTTTTAAAGTTACAGCATTGTTCGGCTCTGCGGTGTGACGGATTTTGAGTCCGCACGAATAATATGGGTGGGGAAGACAATTAGAGACGGGGCGGATATGATCGGTGAAACTTAGTGTGTGTATTTTTTTTTTCTTTTGCACCAGGGCTCGACTTAAATTAAGAGTTACAAAAGGGTTGTAGACGTAGGCGGTGGCTGATCACGCCTCAGCCCTTAGCGTTGCTTAATACTAACTTACAGCTACGCGCGCAGGGGGGGGGAAGGAGAGTGGCAGGTGACGGGGAATGTGGGGTCGGAAGGGTTGATATGGCGAGGGGAGGGTGGTGTAGAGTGACGGGGAGTGTGTGGTAGACAGGGTTGGTATTGCGAGGGGAGGAGCAGATCGGCGATAGAAGGCAGGCTAACCTGGTTACGTCGACGTGTGTGTGTGGCGGTCTTGAGGTGCGGTGGAGGGTAGCTGGGTGTTCGGTGTGTGTGTGTGTGTGTGTCGGTGACTTTCTCTCTTTCTTTCTCTCTCTCTCTCTCTCGCTTTCGCTCTTGGGTTACGCCGGTGTGGCTGCTGCTACGGCCGTGCTCGTACTGACTCTCGCGCTCGGCTCTGCCGAGCGTCGGGGCTTCGGTGATGTTCGGGTCTTTCCCGACGGGACAGGGCTCACCCGTTCGGCTCTTCCCCGCGGGTTTGGGGTTTGTTGTGACTTGCACTCTAGGTGCAACGTCACAACTCCCCCCTCCCCACGCGGGGCGAGGCCTATAGGGTGAGCCGGTTTCGGTGACGCATTTTGTGGTCCTTTCGTCTGTGTATTCTCCTTTTGTTATTTTTGTTGTTTTTGTGTTGTCTGCTCCGATCTGTCGGGGTTAAGGGATGGAGGTTGGGTTGTATTTGCGGGGTGTGTGTTTGGTGTGGGTTGTGGGTCGTCTTATATCTGCTTATTCTACTTAGTCTCTTTTTTTTTTTTTTTTTTTTTCTTATTTTTTTTTTTTGTATCGTATTGCGTCCCGTGTTGTGTGTGCGTCGTTGTTCGTCCGTCCGTTTGGTGTTGTCAGTTTGTCTAGTGTTTCCTGTTTCGTTCTTTTTTCTGTTTCCGTATTGATTTTCGTTTTTTGTATCGTTTTGAGTCCCGTGTGGTGTGTGTGGCTGGTTGGGGTGTTTGTGTATGTTCGACTGTGTCCGTGAGTGAGGTGGTGTCGGTGTTACTGTCTGTGTCGTTGTCCGTCGTTTGTGTTTGTAGTGTGCCTGTGTGTGTGGTTTCGATGTGTATGACTGTCTCTGCGGTGGAGGTGGTGGAATCTGTGTCGCTGTCGGTGTCTGGTGTGTTGTGGGGTTGTGTTTTGTGTGGTGCTGTTTGATGTGTGGTGTGTGGTTGGTGTGTTGAGGTGCTGGCTTCTGTTTCGTCAGTGTCTGTGCGTTCGTGTGCGCGTCTAGTCATGTATCTTTCTTTATGTGCTCGTAATTCGTCGTGTAGGGTGCTTGCTGGTACTAAACTTGCGATTATGGCTATTATCTCGGGGGGTGGTCCTGTGTATTGTTTGCATGTTTGTTTTGTCTGTGTCGATTCTGTGTGTCTGTCCATGTTAGCGAATGTCTGTAAGATCCTGTCCTCTGTCTTCTGTGGTGGTCTCGCGAATGTGGTGTGTGTCCATTGGGGGGTCGGTGTGGGGGGTGGTGTGTACCGTGGTGTTGGTGTGGGTGTGGGGCGTGTGGTTGTATGGGGTGTTTGTTTCTTGGTGGGTGGGTGTGTAGTCGTGTGTGTGGCTGTGGTTCGTGTGGTGTGGATAACTGTTGGTGGGTGTGTGATAGTTTGTGGTGGGTGTGGTGTGTCTGTGTTAGTTTGTGTGCATGTTTGTATGTGTTCTGTGTATTTGGTGCCCCGGACCAGCCCGTTGCACTTCGGGCATTGCCTTGGTCCGGAGGGTGTAATTGTGTGTGTGGTCATCGTTGTGTGTGTTTGTGAGTGTCTCTGTGCGGTTGTGGGTGCAATGGTTGTTGTGTGTGTTACTGTCGTGGCGGTCTTTGTTACCTGTGTGTGTGTAGTGGGTGTCGGTAGTAGAGTTCGTCGGGTCTCTGTCCGGTGTGTGCCGTCGCGTCCGTATCTGTGTGGGTGTGGGGCCTGTCCTGGTGTTTGTAGTAGTGGTGTTCTCTCTGTGTTTGTTGTTATTGTCGTCGGTCTCGTCAGTCGTAGTGTCATTAGGGCCGGTATTCTTTGTTGTTTATTTTCCATGTTGTGTTTCTGTGGAGTGAATACACATGTTAGTTTATTTTCGGGGTGTGTTATTTGATTATGTATATAATTTTAGGTCTTCTATATGACATTTTCCTATATTTCTACCGCTCTCTGTTGTTAATTCGTATATTGTGGGTGAGATTTTTCTAGTGATTATGTATGGGCCTATGAATTTTTTATTTAACTTAGCTGTCGTTCGTTCTGGTCCGGATGAGAGTGTGTGGTTCTTTTTTAGTACCCTGTCTCCTTCCTTGAATTGAATGTCTCGTCTTCGTAGGTTGTAGTAGTGTGCTTGTTTTTCGTTTGCTTCTATCAAGTGCCTCTGTACTTCGTCTCTAAGTATTTGTAGTCGTCTTAAGTGGTCTGTCCATCTGTCTGTGTCTTGTAATTCTACTTCGTCGTGGTTCTCTAACTGATTTCTTAGACATTGTGTGGGATTTAATTCCCTTCCTAGGTTTAAAAAGGCTGGTGTGTGTTTAGTTGATGTGTGTGTACATGTATTGATTGCGAATTGTAAGTCTTGTAAGTGTATGTCCCATTCTGTGTGGTCGTTGTTTACGTAGGCTTGGATCATTGTTTTAGCGGTTCTGTTGACTCGCTCTACGGGGTTGGCTTGTGCGTGGTATGGGGGGATTGTTGCGTGTCTTATGTTGAATTTTTGTGTTAGTTCGCGTATGAGTTTGTTTATGTATGGTGTGCCGTTGTCTGTCAGTAGTATGCGTGGTGTACCCCATCGTGATATTACGTGTGAGTGGAATGTCTGTTCTACTGTTTTGGCGTTTGCTTTGCGTGTGGGTATGATTTCCACCCATTTAGTGTATAGGTCTTCGAACACTATGATGTATTGGTTTCCCTTTTTTGATCGTGGGAGTGGGCCCATGATGTCGGAGGCTACTACTGTCCATGGTTCTTCAATAATTCTCATGCCCATTAGTCCTGCTGGTCGCGCTTGTATTGTTTTTGTTCTTTGGCATGTGTCACATTTTTTTATGTAGTTTACTGTGTCTCTGTACATCCCTGGCCAATAATATGTTTTTGCTACTCGTTGGTATGTTTTTTCGATCCCTAAGTGTCCTGCTTGTGTTACGTCGTGGTTTTCGTGTAGTATGTGTGTTATTTTGTCTTTGGGTATGACTAGTTTCCATGGGTTTGTGTCTGGTAGGAGGTTTGAGTGTAGGGGGTTCGGGCGGTGGAAGTATAGTTGATTGTTTCTGATTCGCCACGACTCGTTTTTCTCTGGGCGTGTTTGTACTTGTGTTTTTTTGTATGTGTACCACTTGTCTGTCGTGTCTTCTATTGTGTCTATGTGTTCTTCGTCTTCGTGTCGTCTTGAAAGTGCGTCTGGCACGTCGTGCATTGTACCTTTTCTGTGTGTAATGTCAAAGTCGTATTCTAATAGTTCTAGTGCCCATCGTGCAAGTCGGCCTGTGGGGTTTTTTAATTGTCTAAGCCACTTCAGTGCGTGGTGATCTGTAATGACTTTGAAGTGGTAACCTTCCACGTAGGGTCTGAATTTTTTGATGGACCAGAGTACCGCCAAACACTCTCTCTCAGTTGTTGAGTATTTACGTTCTGCCTCGCTTAGCGCACGGCTAGCGTAGGCTATGACATGCTCTTCGTCATCGAGAGATTGTGTTAGTACGGCACCTATCCCTGTTCCGCTAGCGTCTGTTTGTAGTGTGAATGTTTGTGTGTAGTCTGGGCATGCGAGTGTGGGTGGTGATGTGAGTGCGTGTTTGATTGTGTTCATTGCGTTTTCTTGTTCTTCCCCCCAGTGCCATTTCTGGTCTTTCTTCAGTAGTCGTGTTAGTGGTTCTGTAATGTGTGCGAAGTTAGGTATGAAGCGTCTGTACCATGATGCCATCCCAATTAGTCTCCGTAATTGTTTTATTGTTTTTGGGCTTGGGTAGTTTTCTATGGGTTGTGTTTTGTCGGGGTCTACGTGTAGTCCGTGTCTGTCTACTATGTATCCGAGATATTTTACTTGTGCGCATCCGAACTCGCACTTCTCTGGGTTTATTGTCAGTCCTGCGTCTGTAATTCTTTTTAGTATTTGCTCTAGTCTTTGTAAGTGTTCGTTGAATGTTTGTGTTACTATTATTATGTCGTCTAGGTATGCGAATGCATATGGTTCGCATTCTGGGCCTATGAGTCTGTCTAGTAGTCTTTGGAATGTCGCTGGTGCGCCTGTCAGTCCGTATGGCATTCTTTTAAATTGAAATAAGCCCATTCCCGGGACTGTAAAGGCTGTTATGTGTTTGCTGTCTTTGTCGAGTGGTATTTGGAAGTATGCTTGGCTTCAGTCGATTTTTGATATGTACTGTGCTGTCCGTAGTTTGTCTAATATTGCTGTCATGTATGGTAGTGGGTATGCGTCTTTTTTTGATACTGAGTTAACCTTCCTAAAGTCTAGGCAGAAGCGTTATGTGTTATTTGGTTTTCTTATCATGACAATTGGGCTCGACCATTCGCTTTCTGATGGTTCTATCACGTCTTCTCTCAGCATTTTGTGTATTTCTGTGTGGATGGCTTCTCTAATTTTTGGTGATACCATATAGTATCTTTGTTTTATGGGTGCGTGTCCTTGTGTGTCTATTTTGTGTTTAATTAGGTGTGTTAGCCCGAGTTGGCCTGGTAGTGTTGAGGTTTTCTGCTGTATTATCGTCTGTAGTTGTGTGTGTTGTGATTGTGTGAGTTCTTGTATTCCTGCGCATATCTGTGGTTCGGTTTCTTTGTCGGTTTGTGTGTCGTCTGTTGTTTGTGTGTTTGTGGGTATGATTTTTTGATTTGTGATTTGTGTGTTCTGTGGGTTGTCTTTTTGGGGGGTGTTTTCCGGTGGTGTCTTTGTGTTGGGTAGTGTTGGTGTTAGTGGTTTTTGTTTTATGGTTGTTTTTTTTTTTGTGTTTTCCTGTCTTTCTGTTGTTTTCGGGTTTGTTTGTTGTTTCGTTGCTTCTAATTTTTCTGCTGCTTTTGCTTGTTTTGTGTGTGTTTGTGTTGATTGGTGTCGTGATTCTCGTGTTTGATGTATTTGTGTGTATTCTTTGAGTGGTGTTGGTAGTTCTTGTGGTCTAGTTTGCATGTGGTAGTGTGTCTGTGGGTCGTCTATCAGTGACCATGTGTTTTTTCCATAATTTATTAATATTCCAAATCTTATTAAGTCGCTGTTACCAATGATACATTGCGAGCCTAAGTTTGATATTAATCCGAACTTAATTTCTTTTGTTATGTTGCCGAGGCGTATTGGGAGTGTTACTGCTCCTTCTATCGTCACCTGTGTTCCGTTTCCCATTGTAGCTGTTCTGTCGGGTGTGTTGTTTATTTGTGTGTCTGTGTTGTGTAGTATTTGTATTACTTCTGCGCCTAGGTATGAGTGTGTTGCGCCTGTGTCTATTAGTGCGTTAAATTCGTGACCGTGTATTTCGATTCTGATGTGGAATCTACTTTCCGTTATGTTGTTGTCTGTCGTAGGTGCTACTGTTTCGGGTGTGTTTGTGTTGTTTGTGGGGTTGCCCTCCACCCTTGCTGGGTCAACCCTTACTCGTTTCCCTGGTTCTGTGTTTGTGTGCATTGCCATCTGAAGTGTCCGGGTTGGTTGCAGTTGAAGCATCTGCGTGGTGTTGTGCCTGTGTTTGGGTTCGTTTGTGTTTGTTGCTGAGTGTAGTGTGGTGAGTTATACGTGATTGCGGGGTATCGAGTCTGTTGTGTGTTTTGGTTTGTTTGGTTTCGTCGTATGTTGTATGTGAGTGTCGGTGGTATATTTGGTGTTGGGAGTATTGCTGGGCGGGGTTGTGTTTGTGTGTACTTTAATGGGATGTATTGTGTGTGGTGTGTTTGGTGTGTGTAGGTTTCTCGCGGTTGTGTGTAGTTGTTTAATATTGTTTGTCTCGTGTTTTCCCATTCGATATTTGCTTCCCATTCTTTTGCGGCCATTTCCAGTTGGTCGAAGTTCGCGAAATCGTATGGTTTTATGTATGCCTTGTATTCTATTTTCATGTTTCTGTATGCCAGGTCTAATTGTGTTCGTGGGTGGTATGGTGGTTTTAGTTGTGATAGTAGTGTTCTAAATTGTATTAGGAATTGTGTGATTTTTTGTGTTGGTCCTTGTACGTAGTTTCTGATTTTTTGTTCCAGTCTGTCCCTATGTTGTATGTCTTGAAATGCGTGTGTAATATCTCTCTCGAATTCTTCCAGTGTTCGCCATTTGCCTCTATTTAATCTGTACCAGTTTTTTGCGTCACCTTCGAGTATCGGGCTGAGGTTGTTGATTAATTGTGTATCGTGTATTTCATAACCCGTTTGGTAGTCGCGGAGATTTTGTAAAAATTCGTCTATGTCTTCGTTTGTGTCTCCTGAGTATTTTATGTTCCATGTTTGTATTGTTTTCATTGCCATTGCTGGCTGATTCCAGTATGTACTGTTTGGGTTTGATGTGTGGTTTGTGTTTGTGGGATGTATTGATTGTGTGCTGTATATGTGTGGATCTTCGTATACGTTTCTGTCGCTTGGTGATGCTTCGAGGTCTATTAGGTTTTGCATAAGTCGTGTGTTACGTGTGTTGGTGGCTAAAAATGTGTCTGTTCCTGTGAAGTGTCGGTTCGTTTGATGGTGGTTACCGTGTTAGTTTGCGTGTGTGTAGGTGTTGGGATTGTATTGTATGTTTGTGTGGGATTTGTTGGTTCTGGGCTTTCTTGGTGTTGAATTTGTGTACTGTGTAAATTGTGTGTATTCTCTATGATAGCTGCATCGATTATATTTATTGTGTTTGGTGAATTTATCGTGCATCGTCTATTTATTTCCTGCCGTTGGGTCGGTGTTTGTTGATCTCGTGTCGCGCGCGGCTCGCTCTGTGTCGAGTTGTTTTGGTTGCGTTCGGGTGTGTGTATGTCCATGTGTTCGCGCGCTAGGCCTTGCGGTTCCCTGTGTCCTTGGTCTGCCATTGTGTGTATCGTGTTTGGTAGTGTGTGTGTTCAACTGTCTTTATTTGAATTTTCGTGACTGTGTAGTTTTGTTTCGTGAGTCTATGTGTACTTTGTTAGCGTTTATTCCTGTGTTTTGTCTCTTAATTGTTTGGATTTGGGGTAAAAATGTGGGTAATTTACGTTGGGCGCCAATTTGTGACGGATTTTGAGTCCGCACGAATAATATGGGTGGGGAAGACAATTAGAGACGGGGCGGATATGATCGGTAAAACTTAGTGTGTGTATTTTTTTTTTCTTTTGCACCAGGGCTCGACTTAAATTAAGAGTTACAAAAGGGTTGTAGACGTAGGCGGTGGCTGATCACGCCTCAGCCCTTAGCGTTGCTTAATACTAACTTACAGCTACGCGCGCAGGGGGGGGGGGAAGGAGAGTGGGAGGTGACGGGGAATGTGGGGTCGGAAGGGTTGATATGGCGAGGGGAGGGTGGTGTAGAGTGACGGGGAGTGTGTGGTAGACAGGGTTGGTATTGCGAGGGGAGGAGCAGATCGGCGATAGAAGGCAGGCTAACCTGGTTACGTCGACGTGTGTGTGTGGAGGTCTTGAGGTGCGGTGGAGGGTAGCTGGGTGTTCGGTGTGTGTGTGTGTGTGTCGGTGACTTTCTCTCTTTCTTTCTCTCTCTCTCTCTCTCTCGCTTTCGCTCTTGGGTTACGCCGGTGTGGCTGCTGCTACGGCCGTGCTCGTACTGACTCTCGCGCTCGGCTCTGCCGAGCGTCGGGGCTTCGGTGATGTTCGGGTCTTTCCCGACGGGACAGGGCTCACCCGTTCGGCTCTTCCCCGCGGGTTTGGGGTTTGTTGTGACTTGCACTCTAGGTGCAACGTCACAGCGGGATCTGCGACATTGCACAGTCTCTTGTTCCGTATATTACGCTTCGACTGCCATGACTTTGACGTTGATATAAGCTGAACTTTGTATAACTTTTTTGACTTGCATGTATCATGTAAGACTGACGAGTCTGCATCGGATGCGTTGAACTTATAGAGGTGTGTTCAAAAAGTAAGGTGACTTTATATTTTTATGAAAAACTATTTATTTATTCATCAATATTTATGTTGTCCCCTTCAAAGTAATCCCCCTCAGATATAATACACTTGTGCCAACGCTTTTTCCAATCCTCAAAGCACTTCTGATAAGCACTTTCTGGTATAGCTTTGAGCTCTTCCAGCGATGCAGTCTTTATCTCCTCAATCGTTGCAAATCTCCGTCCTTTTATAGGTCTCTTCAGTTTTGGGAACAGGAAAAAGTCGCATGGGGCCAAATCCGGTGAATATGGTGGCTGAGGCATGATTGTGGTGTTGTTTTTGGTCAAAAAACCTCTCACAAGCAACGATGAGTGAGCAGGTGCATTATCGTGATGCAAAAGCCACGAATTGTTTTTCCACAATTCCGGACGTTTCCTTCGTATTGCTTCTCGCAAACGGCGCATAACTTCAAGGTAATACTCTTTATTGACCGTACGACCTTTTGGTAAGAACTCCTGATACACTACGCCACGGTAATCGAAGAAAACAGTGAGCAAAACCTTGACATTTGATCGAACTTGGCGTGCTTTTTTCGGTCTTGGCTCTCCTGGGCTCTTCCACTGGGACGATTGGACTTTGGTTTCGATGTCATAACCATATACCCATGATTCGTCACCAGTTATGACCCTTTTGAGTAAATCAGGATCATCATTGACGTCATTCAACAGCTCCTGAGCGATGCTCATGCGACGATTCTTCTGGTCAAAATTAAGCAGTTTCGGAACAAACTTCGCTGACACACGTCTCATACCCAAAACATCCGAAAAAATTTCATGGCACGAGCCAACCGATATGCCAACATCCTCAGCAACTTCTCTGATAGTGATTCGACGATTTTCAAAAACAATTTTCTTCACTGCTTCAACATTTTCATCTGTTGTTGACGTGCTGGGGCGTCCAGAGCGAGGTTCGTCATTGTCATCTTCTCGGCCATCTTGGAAGAGCTTGTACCACTTATAAACGTTTTTTTTACTAAGAGTAGACTCACCGTATGCCACTGTCAACATTTCAAGTGTTTTGGAGCACTTAATTCCATTTTTTACACAAAATTTGATGCAAATTCTTTGATCCATTTTTCTTGATAGCAAAAAATCGCCGAGCACACCAAAATACGTCTCACCTTTGTATCTGTCAAAAACAAACTAAACATGCTATACACTTGAAACTGTGTACAGATGTTCGGGACAAGTGTACCAACATAACATAAAAAAAAAATCGAAGATCGAACGGACATAGCCCGCGAAATTAGAAAAGTCACCTTACTTTTTGAACACACCTCAATTTCGCGATATTGTTCTAGGTCCAGGATACATCGCGGACGCCGAATTATTGTGCCCGCGGTAAGTTCTCGGTCATTTTCTCTGAGTGACCGAGGCGCAAGAAAAATCCACGTCACAGCATATGCTACGTATGATTGAAAAAACTGTATTACTTACGTTTTGGACACTTGATCAATGTTTGAACTTTCGTGTGATGATACAGTGGACCTAATATGGCAAAGTCCAGTCACAGCAAATACGAAGAAACATTTGATTTAAATTCCGAATGCTCGATCCGCTGTTCAATAGTCAAACTGTGCATCAAATTATGTATGTTAAATTTGAAAGCTGACGATGGAATAAAAAGTGTATATCAATTGCAGATTTATTATTGATTTATTTATGCAAGAGATTGCGTATGACTGAAAAAACGGTATTACTTACGTTTTGGAGACTTGATCAACGTTCGAAATTTGGTGCGAAACAGTGGACTTGTATATGGCAAAATCCGGTCACAGCAAATTAATATTCACCCTATAAATGAGAAATCGATTACTTATGTTTTGAACAGTTTCAGCTACAGTTTATGTGATTGATTACGAAAGGGAACTGGATATTCTACATATTTGTCACGTATAATACTGTAACGTAGTTTAGTAGTTTTATGATAACCAAGAATATATTTTAAGTAATAACATAAACGTTCATTCAGATTAGTGAGTTTACAGTAGTCTAGGAATATATACATTATAGATGGGACTGTTGCCTAGCGGATAGCATCTGTCTTATGGTGCTACATATGGCTAACTATAGTTGTCTATCTATTTCAAAATTACGATTCGCTTACTCACGTTTTAAACATCGACACCTCTCTAGGTCACACGAAACTGACAGCCACCAGCTCTGACGAACGGCTCATTTCAGACGCGAACGGTCTTCGAGTTTCCTGCACAGCCGATCGGAGCGTGAATGAAACGACAACAATTCATTGTAGGCAGAATTCGATAGTAGTATTTCTCCTATTAAGTTGCGCAAAGTTCGACCACTACAATTATTTTTAATAATTGAAACGTATAGAACGACGGCGTTACGGCGCTGGGACGGGAGGGGGTTCGGGGGGGCAGAGCTCCCCCGCGCAAAAATAAACAAATTATAGAACTATTATAAATTTATTAAATACAGAAAAATCTGATTTATTTATTATTTTCAATTATTATTAATATTTATCGTAACGTGACAATTTACAAAATGAAACGGTATATTTTGACGAACGTCAAAGTATCGCTCTCACTTTTTAATGCGAAAAGAGTGCCGCAGAGATGGCGCGCGCGTATATACCTTGGAATCGCTCGCATACTCTTATACATTCCCGCACGCTCACCACATTCCCGCACGCTCAGCTACATCCCCGTTCGCTCAGTTGTATTCCCGCACGCTCTTGTCAACGTGTGGAAAAGTGGTACTTTGCGAACGCAAATGCATGCGCAAAATCGAACTTTGCGTACGATAATAGGAAAACTAGAGAAATCCGAAGGTATTACGATTCCACATGTGTTACACATTATCGAAACATGAGTCTTATTGACAATGAATCAAATTCACGGAAGTATGGAATTGTCATTTGAGAAACCACAATATGTTAGTATTTAACCAGTGATAGTAATTTTACTTAAGCTCGTCTCCACACCACCGTAAGCGGTAGAGCACTCAGCGTGTTTTTTGTACGTTGTATCCCCAGTGGGTCTACTCCACAAAGAATGGTTGAAAGATGGATCTTACGTTCTTCAAAAAATTACAGATGACTTTTTGTCACATAATAATTATCTTAAATTGATTTTCACAATCAATTTTCACTCGCGCCTATTCGCAGTTCATTCAAAATCTTTGAATTCATATAACCCGCTGACTATTTATTATCGATGAAAGATGACTGTTTTAATGATGGATTAAAGATGGCTGTTTTATTTATGGATGGAAGATGGTTGTTTCAATTATGGATGAAGGGTGATTGTTTTTATCTCATATACGAACGGCGATTGACTTTGGAATCTTTCGTACTGACGATCGACACTTCGAAATATGCAAATGGTTCTATACTTGACCTTAACAAAGACGGGAATGACCTTCCGGTGGCATACGCATACAGAATTCTGAAAAGTGCGAAAGTTAAGTACTCCTATTTGATGAAGAATTTATAGCCGTCGTCTGGTCCATAAACATTCGCGACCTCGTTTATATGAAAGGACATTCACACTAATCAGTGATCACAAACCCGTACGATGGATCAAGAACGTTGCGGACCCGACATCCTGACTACTATACTGGAGATTAGAGCTAGAATAGTATTCATACACCACTTGTGACGTCCCGGAATAATTAATCAACAAAAAAACTAAATCAATTTGTTTTTGCAGATCGCTTACATCGAAAAATCTACAAACTATCACCGAAACCCTGTTTTTGGTAGGGGACTCGGGCCCCCGCTACGGACTGATACGATCGGAGGGATAACCGCAGCTGAGTAATTTTTATGTTATATAGTTTGCGCGTACCTTTTAATCCACGGTGCTCGTTTCTACCCCGGGCTCTGGACTGCTCTTTCGGATGATCCATCCTTCGACCTCATGTTCTGGAAGTAATGAATATGCTCGAGGACTCGGAATGTAAATCTCTAGCTGATTCTTGATGCCTCGGATGCGAGCGGATTTCGTTGCCTATCGGTTACGACGGCGTCTTATACTGATGAATTGGCGACGTCGAGTGGATTTAGTATTGCGTTTTGGCATTTTTACCAAGGAATGGATGATGGGTAAGTGAGAGGAGTGCACTGAGTTCACTTTAACTTATTTTGCAAAGAAAATTTCACACGATAAATTACTTTTTCGGATCTTGTGTTAATCCCGTATATTGTTACAATCTAATGTCTTTTAACTTATAGACAGTTTAAATACTAAAGATTATTACAATCTTATGAATATAGTTTATGAGTTTTAACTCGAATATGGATGAACCAGCCTTTTGATTTTGAGATATTATAATATTTCTACATAGGAATTCTACTGCTCAAGTAGTGAAACCAATGCGACTGTTCAGTTCAAATACTGAATACAAAGTGATGTCTTGGTCAAGGAGGATGGGATAAAGAACCAGCCAACCGTACAGATTTTTATCAGCGCCATCTGTTGCGTAAGGGAGGAACTATCTGATATATTCGAGATTCGAAAAATAACCGATTTCACGTTGCACCCAGCCAAGCGGCGTAGTAACCTATTAACTTGCTATTAAGCTCTTTCGCGTCGGCATCTCCACGGTGTCCGTAGTACTGTTCAACGCAAGTAGGAGTTCAACGTAGTCGTACATAAAAAATATAACGGTAGCGATTAATAATGCCGCGTAAATGTGACGTGGTTAATTGTCGAAATCGTTCGGAGGAAGACTTTCATTTCTTCACGTTGCTGAAGAACGAAGACCGATACGTATATTCTCTCATTCGCGCATTTAAATAGTAACGTAGCGTATTCGAATTACGTGAATTTTGTGCTAGCTATGAAGATATCTATTTTTTCAGTGCGACGGAATGGATAGAATTTTCAGGACGAGAGAAAACCATCAACCGGAAAGATTTTCGTATCTGCAGCAAACATTTTCCGCCAGACAAAATTTGTAAACTGAAACCTCGTCCTCTTTTGACCCGCGATGCTGTGCCATCATTGTACGGCCCAAAAAACGGATCGGCTTCGAATTCGTCCAGCATCGAAGACAAGATTTCAGGACCGACTGTTAACCATAATTTGACATTTTTTTAAATAAATTCTCGGTGTTAACCTGTTGTAAATTTACAGATGTGCCACAGGAAAATGAAGCCGTTCCGCAGAATTTGGCAAGTGGCAGTAGTTTAGGTAAGATTGTAAAACAGTAGTAATAATAACTTCTAAAAAAATCATGAATTTTTATAGCCACTGAAGGTTACAATTTGTACATACAGAAATTTATTTTCGTTTATTTAAAAATATCTATTCAATCAGATCAAGTATTTAGCATCCTTAATTCTGATAATATTGTATTAATTAACGATCAACGTTGCAAACTCAGTCCCACTGTGCAAAAAGTTTCCGATGAATTGTAAATAATGACAGATATTCCATTGTAATGCGGATTATAATTCTTGAGTTTAATCATTTGAGTTGCATTTTAATTTAGATCAAACAAATGCAACGGAAAAGTATACAACTTCTGTGAGTTACAGCACAAACACATTATCACTTCATCTACATCAGGAAGAACAAAGACTAGGTCACCTAAAACCTTACAACTCATTAACCGATTAAATATGTCTAGGAACATGTGGCGTAACAGACACCTTAGGTTAAGATCTCAACGTAAGAAAGCAAATAAACCGAGCACTATTAATGAGTATAAATTTAGTCTTAGTAAAAAAGCTCAAGCGTTATTTATGTTCCAGATCAGAGTAACAAAACAGAATAAATTCCATCGCAGGTACTCTGATAAGGTGAAAGAGTTAGCTATGAATATATATTATCATTCCCCACGTACATACAGATACCTCAAAACATTCCTATCCCTTCCATGCATCAATATGCTGAAGTCTTACCAGAACGAGATCCCTGTAAATCCGGGTTTAAATGAAGTGGTATTATCAGCATTGAAAAGAACTTCGTCATTAACGTCAGACAAAAAACTAGGGAACCTATTATTCGACGAAATTCATTTGACTTCTGAAATCCACTATGATTCGAGGCTAGATAAGTTCGTTGGTTTTGCAGACGACGGGATTACCCTACAATTTAAGAAAGCTACTAGCGCACTCGTGTGCATGATAACTTGGATCAGCTGCAAGAGAAAGCAGGTTTTGGGGTTTTGGTTCTTGGCTTCCAAAGGAAACCAGGAGCGAATTGACATTATCATTGCGGATTGCATGCAAAAAACTTGCGAAACGGGTCTAGAGGTTAAATGTATAATCAGCGACCAAGGACCCCTCAATCTCAGCTTTGTCAAACGGCGCAATGTAACTGGAGAAAAATCTTTTTTCTTACTCAATGAGCAAAAAATATTTGTTATTTTTGATCCGCCGCACTTGCTTAAGGTCCCGCTGACCTGGCATGTCCTATATATATTTCGTGACGTCAGAAGCGGGGAAATCGCCCGCACAAATCCTGATAAAACGGGGGTATGAATCTGACTGGGAAAATTTTTAAAAGATAGCTTGAATAAAATTGTACGTCTGTATCTCAGTCACTACTATCGCAGATCACTGATAACGTCTAATAAAAATAATGATGAACTCAATAAAATCACGTCGCGTCAAAGATGGCCGATCGGGCTAGCGACTTGTTGAATATTCACCGTTTGTACGATATCAGAATTTCTTTCACTTTTGCCAGGGAGATACAGACGTACAAAAACACACACATAATCCGGGAAAACCTATAGCACCAGTCAGTTTTCTGTAAATATGTCACGATTTGTGCGGGCGATTTTCAGGTGACAGGAGCCCATTCTGATGCACGAGAAGTCTGTAATTTAGTTCAACGTTGAACCTCCAGAAGCGTTGTAGTCGACCGAAGCGGTACCAGATGGTAAAACGACATGGTAATACGCACACGTCCTATGTTTCTGCTAAAGCAACAATCTGCAGTGCCGACGAGAGCATAGGCTTTTAGGTGGATACGAAAAAATGTACAACTCACTCAGAATAACCGCTAGATTTTGAAATTCGTGCACATCATAAGGCATCGTTTGGAAATTGTAACATCAGTTCACAATCGCGGTAACTATTCGTAATCGCACGTACCCGACTGTATGTGAACGAGGCATTCCATGCGAAACCGACCAACCCGTGACCCCGACCAATTTTGATTCTACCGAAAATTTTACACTTTCTTGTACCTGCCAAAAGCAGTCTTTCTGAAATATTTTAGATGTTTGTCTCAACCCATCCAAACACCTTAAATTTATCAAAATTTCGCACAATTTTTTTTTAAATGCTCATGGCTTTTCCAAAACCCGATATTAAAATAACATACTGTTTCTTTTCTCGTTTTGAGTCGTAGTTCCGCAAAAAAAATTATTCTTTTTCATTTTATTGAAGGGTTTTGGGGCATTCTACATAGAGTACGCACCACTTAAATCTGCCTTTTTTCATCGATTTGATAGAAAATCATTAACAAAAACGAAAATACCTATCCTATAATTCCTGTTCCTCGAAAGGGCAGATATAAATGGAGAATAATTGACATAGAATGCCCCATATACGCTCCGGATATCCTCATCTAATAGGAGCATCGATGTCCGCAAAATTGTCATACTTACAGATTATTGACCGAAAGATTAGATGCGGCAGTAAAATTAATACCGAAATTGCAGAAAACACGCAAGTATAGGCATGAGGGTTTAGGGTTGAGATAAAAAATTGTGCTCTTGAACAGACCATTATTTATTTATTTATAGCAAATTTGGGGGAGGGGGGGGGGGCGGTTGACAATCGTCCGAACCTGTTTTAAAGATTACCCTAATATATACGTGAAATTGTTTCTGAACCGGATGTGTTTAACAATAGTAGAAATACATCCCGCAAAAAACCTATGTCACTGTACATACATACAATTACCGCATACAATGGTTCAAGATTCGTTGCAAATATTTTACAGGGCCGATCCTTGTTAAAACTCTGATGAAGATTTGCTTGCCAATTTTTTCTGTTTTTAATTCTCAACAAATAAGGATTTCATGCTAAAATTTGCTTCATTTCATTGGTCAATTACGCCTAGTTCTGAATGATGCTACCAAATTTTTTTTTTACATTAGACGAATTACCTGAAAGTTACTCATTTGGTAGAAATCGTTATAAAACTACATACCGTGACTTCTCGTAGATGGTATACGCTACGGATACGCTAGTGAGTTTTGGGTTGGTTTCCGCATCGTATACGACCTACGAAGTCAGGGTATGTGTTACTGCTGTACATCAAAGTCCGGCACGGTCAATCATGCGCCCAACTGAAAATTGCTACGAAAAACCATAAAAAATCATTCGAAGACGTTACAATTTTCTACGGATTCACTCCAATCTTGTAAGATTTCACAGAAATTTGGAACTCTCGAAGGAATCAACTTCTTCGGATTCCAAGTACTATCCCTCCTTTTTTGAAATTCAATACCACTCGTTTATATTATAATCCTCCCTCTAGTTTATTGAATGTGAAACAATAACAGTTTTCCGTGAATTTCTATCAAATGAGGAACTTTCATGAAGCAATTTTTCTAATGACGAAATAACTTATGTAACATCAATGATGTCTGGCGAAATTGCCAAACAATGCAGAAATAAAACATTGATCAATAAGTAAAATTGATTCCCTCAACCATCGCACGAGAGATTTTGTCATGAATATAGGACTTTTTACGTGTGTATCAATAAGTGCTATGAATGAAAAATTCCTAATATTTTAAACATTATTACCTGCATTTCTTCTCTGCCAGATATTTATTTTCCATCAGATTGACGCGGACGGGTAAAGTACAATATAAAAAAAACATTCGCGTTTTATTGTATCGGTATAGGGAATACGTGTTACGAGTGCTGACTTCAACCCTGGTTTTCTAGTAAATGCATGAAACAATTGTGTTAAAAATTTGTAAAGATATTAACCGTTATCCAAATGAAAAATTTTAAAAAAACCGAGCTCGATTACACACCACAGAGCTTACCGTAGTAATATCTTAATTTTATTTCGCAGTAAACAGATAATTCGGGCATGAATCCAAACTAATTCAAATCAGCTTGACTTCATTTTCCAGAATTCATTTATTTTTCAGTTAATTCTCATTATTTCAGTTAGAACTTTTAGTAGTTCAGTTTTCAGTTATTTCGTATTAATTCAATTAATTTTCATTAATTCAGGTGCATTATAATGAATTCACAAACCTATCGGCACGACAATTCACCGAGTTATTTCCCCCTCGGGCTGCACGGTAGGGTTTTCTTGAACGTGATTCGTAAATAGGAGGATTATGGGAAGTTGTGGGATGAATAGTACTGACCAGATCAAGGAGAGTATTTTGAAAAATTATATTTTATTATATAAAAAAATATTTAATAGAAATTAAATGTAGGTTGGTTCCCCCCCCCCTCTCCCGCCCCTTCGATTTCGCCGACCACCTCCTCGACGGCGGCGGTTTCGGTTGCGGCGGCTGCCTTCCCCTCGAGGAACGGGACCGCCGGTGGCCATAGCGGCTGCCACTGCCACCCGGACGGCCTCCGTGATCCGTTCCTATCAACAACCAAATAATTGTGATCCAATGTCACGAGCATATTTGACCGATGAGCAGCTATTCTATATGAAATTATAAAATACGAAAACAGTGAAAAGTAAAACTGTTTCGCCACGGCAGTGACAGTATACAGCGGTTCACACGCGGCGAGGGTATAACATCCCAACTCCTTGGGCAATAAAAATGTGTCAGAAAAATATGGTATGCTTCGCGAAGATATCTACTGACGGTCATCGTTACATTATACTGGCTACTGCATAGTTTTTGAAAATTACACAATTAAACCACTTTTTAATTCTTAGACAGACTCTTTCAATAACTGCAAAAAAAAAAAATTGGAAACAATCAAATATGTAGTTGGGGACGTACCTCAAGCGTCGGGCTAGCCGCGCGATCAGGCCTCGCCGCCGAGGAGGCAGCAGGTGAGGGGGGCGGAACCACCATCGCCGGGGATTGAATTGGCGGCGGTGGCGGCTGTAAAGGGGCCGCCATCAACAGCCCCTGTCGGTCGCCGTACAATTCCGGAATCTAGGCAAAGAAAATGCATAAGCACACGCGTAATTGCGTACGAAAACACAAGATTACTTACCGGCGTTAGGGGCTGTTGGGGCGCCTGCCGCCAACCATACCACTGGGGCGGCGCGTAGCCCCAGTGGTATCCCGGATGCTGGGGATTCGGGGTGACCCCCCACGCCACCCCCGGCTGTTGGAGTGGGACCGGGGGCCTCAGCCGCACATTCACACCTCCGGGCCATTGAGGCTGTGCCTCAACGCCCGGAGGTGCTGGCTGGTCGGGGTCCACCCGAATCCCCGCCGGATTTGAATACCCTTCATTGATATTTGCTAAAAAATAAAGTTCGCAAAATTAGTCCCATGCCAAATCAACGATTTATCAAAATCAACGCGAGCGACCTTCCCTACATCTGCGTTGCTAGTGCGGCAGTTGCCAGGTGTTTAGGTATACATACAGTACTTGGAGATACAGAAAAATATATCGCTCACGAATAATATAATTCATCAAAATCTTGGTCCCGAATTCACAGCCTATATACCGGATCGCGATGGCCACTAAGCTAAAAATAATCGATGCATCGGTTAATCGAGTCGAAAAAAAATTATGGAATAAGACTCGATTGAATCGGTAATAATTTATCGATTAATCGATCATTTGATATTTTACTGAAATTGTGCATTCGAATCCCTAATTTAGTGCGGTTTATAAATATTCTCGAGCTGCTGAAGCTGAATAGAGGGTGGCTCAAAAAAACAAAAAAAAACAAACAGAAAAATTAACGCCCCAATTCAAAACCTGAATAAACTAAGATCGCGTTTCTCTATCCGCAAGATCTTTTTGAAGCGAAGCTTTCCAAATCAAAGCTCTTACGCACGTTTGTAATGGGGATCTAACTCAAGAAAAGTGAAACGTCAGAAAGGGAAGTTGCAACGCGTATTGCTGCTGTGAGTAAAGCGAACCAGAGTACTAGAGAAGGTAACTGCGAAAGTTTCAGTGTAATCGGGTTATAAATATTATAACTATGAATGATTTTATAAAAAAACGCTCGGTGTGCGAGCGGCTTGTACAGCGTTCGTGCGCTGCGGTAACGGAATATTACGCGTTATTCGCAAATTTTGTTAACACTGCGATGGTACATTGCAAAGTTTATTGTCATTTAATTATTTACAATGTTTATGTGTATCGTTGATCGTACCCACGTACCATTGGTCTCGCCGTTAATTATTTTCAGACATGTGTGAAAATCAACATTTGTCATGTGTTAATAAATATTTAACAACAGAGAGCGTAGAATAGGTATGCGAAAAAATTGATTAACGAGTACAAAATTTTTTATTTCGAGAATTTCGCGTGGATTTCGACGTAAAAAATGTTGAATTTCACAATGAAAACAGTGGGACGTATTTTCATAAAAAACATAGTTAACAATTCCCGGAGTTTCCGAAAAAAAATCCACGACATTTCCATGACTATTCCAGAATTTCCGAATTCACAGGCTTTTACAGGTTTTCCAGAATTCCCTGACCAGTAGCCACCCTGTTATTTATAGCTCAAATGATATACATACATTACATAAAAAAACCTAAGAAGATGTAAGATCAACATTTTTCACGTATTATGTGAGGATTAACATAATTTTGATTATTACGGAATTTGGCTTTTTGCGAATGGCTTTGGATTGGACCTACTACCTTAAAATATTTTGTACGCTATTGATGTTTTTCGATAACACCAATAATGCGAAAGAATGCATTTTCTGCGTGGAAAAAAGTATTTACGCGCCAAATATTATGATTGGTAACAAATTACTTACGGTTCATCGTTGTCGAAGGTTCGTGAACGACTGACTCTCTTCGGTGTCCTTTGGCGGCGACGCTTGCGCTTCACACACGCCACTGTCCCCCACTATCCGCGCGGCCGTCACTTCTGCGTTTGCTCGCGTACCGTCTACATCCACTTTTCGCGGCGAACGAAGCAAACGCGAGTGTTTTGGTAATTTGCCGTGTCACAAGTTCTAATCACGTGCAAATTTTCACGCAGCCAGTGTGTATACATATATTTGTTACAAAAAACAATAATTTTGTGAGTGCAACAATGGATAAGTCACGTCGCACGGCTGAATCGAAAAAAAGGTTAAATTTGACGCGCCGACGAACGAATCGTTCGTTGCAATGGTAAGTGTTTTATAAAAAATATATACTGCAAATTTCTGTTATGCAATTATAGATATCATTTACAAGAATCCTGGCAAATCTGCACTTGCTATGCAGGGTGATTCGTAATTCACAGCAAATACTTGACAGGGCGAATCCTTATCAAAATTGGAATCGAAAGAACGATGAAAAATTAGGGAATAGAAAACTTTGAGGCAAGATTATTAATTAATTTGAAATCTGACAATAAAAATGCATCCAACCTTTTTTATAGAGGATTTTGTTATAAACAATTAGACTTATTATTTTTTTTTTTTTTCGCTTCGTTGTTATTGATTCTTATGGTAAATACTGACTAATAATTTGTAAATTATACTCTCAAACAGAACAATATAATAAAAGGAAAAAAACGGCTCGAAATCACTCATCAACTATTTTGAAATTTAAATATAGCGAAAAATAACTAAAGAATTCGTTTTTACAGTTTTATATTAATTCGATATTTGAAAACAAAAATATTATATCTGAATGAATTCAAACAAATCATTGAATTTAAAAATTCTCTATTAGAAATCATTTCGAATTATTAACATTCAGTCAATTCAAATTAATTAAATAAAAAAATAATTAACCTCAACGTCATATAATAAATTCCAATAATCCGTAAGCAATGGATACCTTTTAAAACTAAAAACAGAACGAATAAACTTTCGAGAAACGACAGTTTTTTTTCTCGATTACGAATAATTAAGAATTTAATAATCATACGAGTTTTATATTCTTATAAATTGCTAAACTTCGGATTATTATTATTTACTTTCAGGAACAAATAAAAGAAGAAAGGAATTCGGATGTATTCCGTTTAAATTAAATGAAGAAGAAATAATAGAATTTAATTACCGTAAGAATCAATAACAACGAAGCGAAAAAAAAAATGATAATTCAAATTGTTTAGAACAAAATCCTCTATAAAAGAGGTTAGATGCATTTTTATTGTCAGATTTGAAATTAATTAATAATCTTGCCTCAAAGTTTTCTATTCCCTAATTTTTCATCGTTTTTGGTTTATAATTTTTTTATTATTAACATTAGTGCAAAAAGTTATGGGAAAAAGTTATGGGTAATTGTATCAACTACAAAAAAGCTCTTGACAAAATTTTTGTCAGCCTCACGGTTACGGAGGTAAATAACAAAAACCAATCACACCCTTGATCTCAATATGGCGGCCGTTCGCTAACCCTTTCGGATCCGGAAACTGAGTTTCACACTCATGGCCGACGCCCCAGAGAATTAAAAAAAAAAATAGCGTTCTATCCAAAATTCTCAGCGAAATCACGCTTTGCCTGGACTAATAAAGATGACCCCGACACGCGCTCGTAGAAAAATTAACAATGCTCCAGAACAATAATAGGTAGGAAGCCGAAAACTTTCACAAAACTTCTTCGAAGCATTGTTAAAATGTTGGTGTGATTGAAAAATGAAAACTTCAAATTTCGTCGTACAACTTTTTCATTGTATAGTATAATAAGGAATCCTGCATGAAATCTTTGGAAAAAATCGCAATTTTGTTTATATTTTATATTCAGGATTGTAAATGGGCTTCAAAGTCGAGGGATACATTCAAGTTTGTCGTGTTAAAGTTTCAAAAATAAATATCAATACTGAATAAAGTTACGCCGATTTGAAGTGAAAGAAAAAATATCTTTTGCTTTTACAAAAATGACCTCTTGTATTTCAGAAACTATAAAAATTATCAGTAAGGTGTATTTGGGATAAAGATGCGTAATGAAACCAAAACAAGTTGTCATAGTGTTAGACAAGTGCATGGTGATCAAGTTGTAACACAGTTAGAAAAGTATGGTGACGCGACATACAATAATTAAAATGTTCCAACATGTTGTTTACAACAATTTGCTTATTATTGTTATTATTACAACAAACGCCGGTAGTTGATAAGATAAGAAAACTTGTTTTGGCTTTCATTTTCCGTGCCGTTGAGAAATTGTTTTTTATTCTGTATCTCTGATTATACCGGGCAATGAGCTATTTTCGGCAAATTTAGTTTCCGAAGATAATTAGAAGTGAGGTCCGCGAGGTATTTGCTAGTGAATTTGTCCATCTTCTCTTTGTGTAGGCGGCGCCGCGCGGCGTTCAATCGTGCAACAGCCGAAGAGACCGCCAACTCTTCGGCTACGATAGCTGCTGCTACGCACGCCGAGACCCCGCCTGCGCAGGCAGGTGAACCACTCGAGGTCGTATTGAACCTCGACGAACCGAGCACGTCTGGAGGTACTCGCCGACGCATGTCGACTCCCGAACTGTTGCGCATCTTGCAATCAGAAGATGATGATAGCGACGCAGAAGAACTTGGGGACCACGATAACGTTCGCGACAATGATTGCGACATAGAGAGAGCCGCTGCAGTATCCGACTTTGAATGGCCTGAAGAAGACGGCCTGTCCGATTACGAGTTGGTTGTATCTGACGCTG
Organism: Neodiprion lecontei; assembly: GCF_021901455.1. Lineage (NCBI taxonomy): Eukaryota > Metazoa > Arthropoda > Insecta > Hymenoptera > Diprionidae > Neodiprion > Neodiprion lecontei. The sequence goes on along the minus strand of NC_060262.1, from coordinate 11,476,757 downwards.
AACCCGACTCGTACCGTTTAAAAGAAGCGCACATCGATGGCCGCCGTATTGTAAACTTGGAGCATCTTTTCACTGATTTCATTCGGAAATTCGGGAATCACGCACCGGCCCTAAATTGTCCGATGAGTTCCCTGGTAATCGTGGATTCGCGCCGGCAAGGCTTGAAGACACAAGTGTTTTTTCAATGCCAAATGTGCCTTTACAAAGACAGCGTCTGGACTGAACCGGAAAATCTTCAATCCATGGACATACATCATAGCGCGGTGGCCGGATGCATTACGAGCGGAATAGGGTATTCACAATTGGAACAACTCCTTGCAGCGGTTGATATCCCAAACATCTCGCAGCGGACCTATCTGAGGTACGAGAACGATATAACGGTCCAGTTCATGAATGCCGCCCACGATGAAATGCGAGCTGCTGGAGAACTTGAGAAGGAATTAGCTCTCAAGCGAGGTGACGTCGTTGATGGCATCCCTCATATTCCCGTCGTAGCGGATGGTAGCTGGATGAAACGATCTTACCGAACCGGAAAGTACGACTCTCTGTCTGGAGTTGGAGCGATCGTCGGGTATCATACGCAGAAGGTCCTCTTCATCGGAGTGCGTAATAAATTTTGTGCCACGTGTGAGAGGGCGGCCCGTACTGGGAAGGAACCTACGGAGCACACGTGCTACAAAAATTGGGATCGAAACCGCAGTTCGACCAGCATGGAGAGTGACGCTATCGTCGACGGATTCACGTCCAGCATTGATACGCATGGACTTATCTACTCCACTTTGATCGCCGATGGAGACAGTAGCGTGTACAAGAAGATCTTGGACAGCAATCCGTACCCGAATATGATTGTTAAGAAGGTCGAATGCATCAATCATTTGTTGCGTAATCTGGCAACGAAAATAAAAGACACGCTGAAAAATAAAGGTCGCATAGGGAAATTGCGCCAAGTTGTAGAAGGTAGCGTACTCAGGCTGCGAACTGCCGTATCGAAGGCTGCAAAGTTCAGATCGACGGAAGACGGTCCCACAAGCCTGAAGGCCCGGAAGCTTTCTGGAGATATTTTGAATATCCCGAGCCACGTGTTTGGTGAGCATAAGAAGTGCGCTGAACTGGGCTACTTTTGCGATGGATCGTTGAAAGAAGGCGAAGAAAACCACGTTCCAGCTCTAAAGGCTTTCGGACTGTACGACAAGATACAGGAAGCCTTTTCTAGTCTACGTTGCTACTCTGACAGCATAATATTAGGCGTAAACAGCAATAGCGTGGAGAGGTACAATTCCATCATTTGCAAATACATCGGTGGTAAACGAATAAATTACGGGGCCAGAGGTTCGTATACCGGAAGATGTGCCGCGGCTGTCCTACAGTTCAATACGAATAAATCTTTGAGCGTATTGAGTGAAGCTGTCAATGAGGAACCAACAGCGACGTTGAGGCACATGGAAGAGCGGCACATTCGGAGGAATGAGAATAAAGCAGCAAGCAGAGACAGGTGTGCCGAGAAACGAAAAGCTGAAAAGAAAAACGACTCGAGTGCAACATCGCGAAAAGTTGGACGTTCGAACACAACCGAAGACTACGGACCTAATTGTCAACGTCCCGACTTATCGGCGGAAGAAAACGCAATAAAAACGCAGTATCACTACGATCAGCTGCTCGAATGGCAAGCGAACCGCGATGAAATTGAACGGACAACAAGGCAGCAAGGACAAAGCGAGCGTTGGCTGTCAATACGGAAAAAGATATTGACTGCATCGAATTTTGGACGAGTGTGTCGCATGCGAAGTGATACATCGTGTAAAAACACCGTCAAATCGCTGCTGTTTCCGACACCGTTGCGGCTTCCTGCTATTGAATATGGCCGGCAATGCGAAGAACAGGCGCGAAAACAATTGGCCACCGAGCGCAATATCAACATCACGGAGTGTGGCTTGTTCATCGATGAGGAGCTACCGTACATCGGCGCGTCGCCAGACGGTGTAATCGGCGACGATGGGATTGTGGAAATCAAGTGCCCGTTTTCCATAAAGAACTTCGCCCCGGAAGAAGCGATCGCACAAAAAAAAGGAAATGTGCATCGTATTTTTGACAGCCGAGGCGAGAACATGAACGAGAGTCACGAGTACTTCTACCAAGTGCAAGGTCAGCTGCACGTCACCCGTAGAAAGTACTGCATCTTTGCTGTTTGGACACCACGAGGTATGAAAAGTATAGTCGTTGAGAGCAACGCCGACTTCTGGTCTAAAAAAATGCAACCCTTCTTGACGAGATTCTATAAATGTTGTATGGTACCTGAGATCATTGACAGCCGCCTGCTAAGAAATATGGAGATCAGAGAACCACAGTACATTTTAGACGCTCGTCAGGAAAAAGAAAACAGGGCTGCGAGTAAGGCAAAGGACCAAGCCAAATAAATAATATTTCAGTTTTGTTTCCTCGTACCACGTTTCTGATGAATGTACAAATCACAGTTACTCACAGTTGTCCGTAATTTCAATCGAGAGATAGGGTTATATCGTTCTAGCGGGCAGTCGTGTGACAGATAAAAATTCTTCGTGACGAATCTCCTGTGACGTAATTTGTGTTGTACATTTATCGTGGTGCAGGTAATCGTTAGAATACAAAATTCCATACTAGTATAATTTTGAGTTTTTCATACAATCAAGCTTTCGAATATATCTATCATATGTATTTAGTTGTGAGGTATTTAAAATATTTCAGCCGCCTATGTTGCTGAATTTGTAGTACTGTGCGTGATATTCGTTTGTGAAATATTGGAGGTGATCAGAATATTATTTAAATTAGAACCATTTTATGTTATTTAAGTACATAGCCATTACACATTCCTGTGAGCATGCCGCGACGCGTTACAAGAATTCCAGGAAATGATTACATGAATAATGGCATAAAGACATTAGAATCTCTAAACATCCTGATGGGAAATATGTTTATCGAGCCTGTCATACGACTGTCAGCTAGAACGACACCCGCTCTCGATTGAAATTACGACCTACGGAGATTCAGATCGATTACTGGCGCATTAGCGGTTTGCCGGTAATCTCTTGTGAATGTTCAAATGATTTGTTATACATTTTTTAAGATATTCAGTAACCAAATTGTATACGTGTTGCAAATTTTTTTTTCTCTGTTTTACTGATATATAATCATTTTGATTTTTCGTTAGGAGTGTGCAGAACAAGAATTTTATCGGAGCCTAGATTCGAATGCTCGGAGGGTTCAATTATTATAATCGTACGGTAATTTTTTTTTCCGATAATTGGTGAAATTTACACGTGTTGACATATACCCTAAGTACGATGCAAATATGCGAGAAATTTCAAATCTTGAGGAAAATAAATAATACGACTGTTATTATTTCATCATATAAACCATAAAACGTCAGTTGGGACGAAATTTAGGTTCTTGAGTCCGAAATATCATCCTGACAAAAAATGACCGCGTATTTTCCAAAACAATGAAAGCTTTTTCGAAGTGATATATGAGCATAAAAAGTCAAAACCTATTTCTACGATTTTTTTTCCGGAACCGCCGAGTCATTTAATTTTGTTGCAAAATGAGCGCGCAGCAAACTTGAAGAATCAATATCTCATCTCCGGTTCTATTTGACGTAGAAAAATGATTCACAGCACATTCGCGAGCAGAGAGGATAAGCTTTCGTAGAAAACTTTGGTTTATCCGGAAACATTGAACATTGTAATTGTTATTAACGAACGAATTGTTTAATGGTACCATTTTTTGGCGAGGCTTCTACCATTTTATACATTCTGTAAAAAATCTTTCCGATTACAAATAATCCGTCGGGTTTGACGAGGAATTTCCCATTCATATTCATTCCGAATGACCATACGTTAGATATCTGCTATCGGTAGTAAAATATTGAACACGGTGAAATTTAGAGTGATTCGTAAAAAATGAATATCTTAATTTCAAAAGAATTATCTCAACTTTTCGGATTATTCAAGACCATGCAAATTTTTAATCACATTATTCCATTTCATCAGATTCGACCATTCGCTTTTAACATTTTTGGGTATAGTGAGATGTCGCCGACACATGGTTGTAAGAGAACAGAAGAGGACCCATGTATTTGTATGTGTCTTTATATGATAAGGAGGGGAGGGCACGAATTCTCTGCCAAAGTATATTTTTATCGACAAGTACTCATCATGTTATGGATTTTGCATTGAAAAAGCGAAACAACCACATGAACACGCTTATATTTTACAGGATAATTCGTCGTAACCGTTGGACGGACGCAATGTCACATGCCGCGAGGATATCTTCATGGAGTGGTGAACTATGTTCAAATTACATTACTTCGCAAAGGATGTTATAAACTCCCATCAACCGGGAGAAGGAACTGTTTCGCACAACCCGCAGCTTCATAGTACCTCGAATCTCAGATACTGTTTGCTTGCATTTAATATTTCAGAGGGTATAAAAATAATCCTCAACGTCGATGTCAACAATTGTTTCATATATCCATAGTAACATGAATAAAGTGTTACAATATTATATATAATCATTTTTTGAAACCCTTTTCACTAGTAAAATAGCTTCGAACATAAAATTATTTCATTATTGTCAGTAGAGTTGTGTGTAACAAGCGATGTACAATTTCAGAATGATTCCGATACAGTAATACCCCGAAGTTACGCTATGGGTCGTTCCGGCATTGACGGCGTAAGTCGAAAAAAACGTAAGTCGGGGTGCACGTTTTATACGACTCTATAATGTACATATATATATATGTATAAATACTCACCAGAGATAATCATGTATGTACCTCATAGAAAACCTCTGAAGAAGAATGAGAAATACTCTTTATTTTGGAAATATAAAATGTCGAGCACAGTCGTCTGCCGACACAAAGTTTTTTTTTCTCGCGCACAGTCACTATCCGTAGACTGAGCGAATAATCGAATACAATGTAATGCACGGACGGAAAATAAACATGACCATTCAAGTTTGCCGACAAGGAGTAGCGGAGTTGGGCGGGGGGGGAGGGGGGCGACCGATGGCGTAACTTCATAAAACGAAACCACAACGATTCGTACCCGTTTTGTTTCAATCGTATTTTTCGAACATATTTCCAAATATTTACGAATGGTGAATGGTGATATTTATGAAATCATTTTGAAAATACTTCGTGCTGTGTAAAATTAATATTGCGCGATACGTTTTAATGTACTCGTATATGGGACATTCTTTTACAACCAAACACCTTTGTGACCGACACATTTTTGATTCAGCTGAAATTTTTTTCGACGAGTTCTATACCGAAAAAATACGGATACGTATTCGAGGATTTTTTATTTCACATATTTCGTAAAATAGAGGGGATCGAAAATTTGATAATTTGGTATTTTTTGGCTTGGAGGACTCACTTTCAAAAATTCATAACGCCAATTCTATTTGAGCTGGAAAGTTCGTTTTTTTCATCTCAAAGCTAATGAAATGAATTTTATTACAACAATTGTTTCATTAACGATTATTCCGAAATTTATACTGTTATAAACAATTAATATGTTTTAATCGATCTTTAACAATTGCCCCAACCTCGTAGCGAGTTCTTAGCACAACCATCGTATTCTACGTCAAATTTTTTATCCATAACATATTTTGAATTGATGGAGAATACGATGGTCGTGCTGAGAACTCGCTACGAGGTGAAGGCAATTGCTAAAAATCGATTTAAACATATTAATTATTTATAACAATATAAATTTCGGTTAATCGTAAATGAAACAATTGTTGCATTAAAATTCATTTTATTAGCTTTGGGTTGAAAAAACGAACTTTTCAGCTCAAACAGAACCGGCGTTATGAATTTTTGAAAATGAGTTCTCCGTGCCAGAAAACACCAAATTATCAAATTTTCGATCCCCTCTATGTTACGAAATATGTAAAATAAAAAAATCCTCGAATACGTATCCGTATTTTTTCTATATAGAACCCGTGAAAAAATTTTAAGCTACATCAAAATTGTGTCGGTCGATTTTTATCTAAATCTCTCCGATTCGTCAAAGAATGTCCCATATTCAAGGGTGTTTCACGGAACAATAAATTGAATTTGCTATATTCACCGTAAAACCATCAAAATAATCAGTTCGGTCGTGATGCAATCGTTACACACATGACGTCATTATTTGCATGCAAAATTCGGGTCAATCCTGTTGGTATGGTTACCGACTCAGATTCAGGCCTCTTACCGACCGCGTTTTGTCTAATATTGTGTTGCGCTACTCCCCGGTGGAGAGTACCACCTTCGAATGGTTTAGAACCGAGGAAACTTACGCAGAGGGCGCTTCGATCGATTACAACTTTTAGATCCAGGTCAGCGGCACCTTAAATCAGAGCGAAACAACCTTAGCGATAGAGATCTCATCTATGACGGCAAAATAGTTTCTTGGCGAGTAATACTTCAAGTTTACCAACTTAGTCAAAAATCTCTATTGAATATCATTCTCAAAATTAAGGACGAACACTTTACTTTATCTAGATCTTTTACAAAAATGAAAGTATCCTACGCTGCTCAGATATTTAGTCATTCGATGCACATCGCAATTACTTGCTATAACATGACGTTTCCAGAAGAGTTCCACCATTGGCCTACTGAAGGCACGACTGCTTTCGTGAAAGAATGGAAAATTTATTTGATACTGCTAATAGATTACTTGCTGAAGAAACGATTTCTGAAAAATACAATTATGCCATATGTGTCACATCGAAGCATCAAGCCTTCTTAGAGCAAATCAAAATTAAATTACAAGCCTGTAAATTTGTTAGCGGACGAAAAAGATCTCCCTGTGTTGATGGATGGATCCTTACAATTAACAGTATTCTTCTATTGTGTGAACATCTCAACTCTAAATACCACATTGACCGACTGAAAACTAGACATTTATGTCAGGATCCGTTGGACAATTTTTACGCAATCTTACAACAGCATGGTTCAGATACAAAACCCTCTCCAAGTCAATTCACTTCCGGATTTCGACAAACCATCATTTTACAAGTTTCTGAATTGTCGGAAAGAGCAAATTGTAATACCGACGACAATATTGTTGCTTTGCAATTAGGCGGTATCCAGGCTGAAGTATCCAGACAGAAGAATGCACAAGTGCAAAGCTTTGAAGAAGTGGTCCCTCTTGTCATTGATTCATGCCGTTTTCGAGTCTATAAAAGTATGGGAAAGATCATTCAACGTTTTTATGAAAAACCATATGCACATTAATAACGTGTCGCAACTACTTTATGGGATTCTCACCACGGAATCTGTATTGCATTGTGTTCTCCAAAACACACTGAAATATTTATGAGATCGTACATAAGTATCAAATGCTACTAGGAAGCTCGCTTTGATAGGATAGCGTCCGGCCCGAAGAAAATGGTAGATAAGTACTCCAGATTTGAGCGTTAAATTCGTTTTAGAATTTCTCGAGGAATTTCTGTAGTTATTAGACTCGATGGAGCTACGTCATAGTACATATTACATGTAATGTATCGGAGAATAGAAATGAGTTAAGGCAGTGAGTATATTTAGAAGGCATTTATTTACATTGATATGTGCTGTACACAGATCGAAGGTTGGTCGACGACTGACTGTGTCGTAGTGTTCTTCGCGCATTAGCGCTACAATTCGTGAATGCCATTGTTATTACTTAACGTCGCTAGTAGCTAGGCTTACATATGTTACACTTTCTCTCCGCTTAATTTTTGTTCTCTGTCTAGGAGCCGAGCGGATCCACGCAATAACACAGTTTTCTCAACGTTAGCTTTTTCGTTTGTCTGTGCAACGTCATCTAATTCAACCGTTTCACGAGTTACTATTTGATCGACGTGGCGTTTATCCACTTTACCTGATTCCCATTCAATCAAATAGTTTACTGGTCCGATTCTACTCTTTATTTTTGCTTCCAACCAAGGAGCAGCGTTTTTGCTAAAATTCATCGCCCATACTAAATCGCCTTCTTTAAATTCGATTATTCTTTTCCCCCTTTTATGTTGAATTTGACAATCATGTTTTTCATTAACTTTTTGCTCCGTGTTTGGAAGTAAAAGAGTGAATCGTGTTCTCAATTCTTTACCGAGCATTAGTTTAGCAGGGGTTTCTCCGGTTGTACAATGTTTAGTAGTTCTATAGTCGAATAAAAATGTGTCAATTGCTTTTTGAGTGGATAACCCCTGTCTTTTCAATTTTTTATACGCTTTTTTGAAAGTTCGCACTAAATTGTCCGCAGCCCCATTAGTTTCTGGGTGCTTGACAGCTGATTTTACATGTTTTATTCCTGATTTTTTTACAAATAGTTTAAATTCTAGAGCTGTATACTGCGGTCCGTTGTCAGTTATTAAACACTCAGGAAACCCGAATCGTGCGAAAACTTGACGAAACATTTTTATTAAACTTTCTGAAGTAGTGTTAGGCATTAAAAAAATTTCTGGCCATTTCGATCGAGCATCTAATATTAATAGGAAAGTCAACCCGTCTATCGGCCCTATTAAGTCGGAATGAATTCTCACCCAAACGCCGCATGGCCATTTCCACGGATTTAAATAGCTCGCCGGCGGATTGTCTCTCTCGCGCGCACACTCGTCACACGCCTTTGCTGTACGCTCAATGCACGCGTCAATCCCGGGCCACCAAAAGAACGATCTCGCAACTGCTTTCATTTTTACTATTCCTAAGTGCGTTTTATGCAGTTCATTCAAAATTGTATTGATCATTTTTCCTGGTATTATTACTCTATATCCCCATAAAATGCAATCTTGCTCAATTGTGAGTTCGTCCTTTCGGTTCAGGAAGGGTGTAATTTCGTCTGGCAACTTGCCTTTCGGCCATCCGTATTTAACGTAATTCATAACTTTTGCTAATACTAAGTCTTTCCGCGTTTCTCTCGATACAATTTTCCAATCTAAACATTCATTTGTTTCATTTTCTATATAATTCAAATAAGTGTTTTCTTTTACATTTATTTCTTTTTCATTAAGGTTAACCAATCGTGAGAGTCCATCCGCACAATTAGCAGATGATTTTACATATTTTATGTTATATCTAAAAGCACTTAGAAATTCTGCGTAACGCTGCAGTCTTCGAGCCGCCATTATCGGAATCCCTTTTTTTGGACCGAAAATACGCACTAGCGGTTCATTGTCGGTTTTTAATGTGAATTCTCTACCGTAGATATAATCATAAAACTTGGTGACACCGAAAATTATTGCTTTCGCTTCTTTATCAATAATTGCGTAATTTCTTTCATGTGAATTTAGCGCTTTAGCAGCGTATGCAATTGGACGCTCGCCATCTTTAGTTAGATGCGACAAAACAGCTGAAATTCCGTTATCGGACGCATCGCATGTTAGTATAAGCGGTTTTTTTGGATCATAATTGATCAGTAGATTGCCTGCTTTTAATTCAGTTTTCGCGTTTTGAAAGGCTATTTTGCATTCTTGCGTCCAATTGAAACTATTCTTTTTCAAACAATTATAAAGTGGAGCGAATTTTTCTGCTCGATTTTTAATAAATTTTTCGTAATAATTTATTGTGCCTAGAAACGATTGTAACTGTTTTAAATTTTTTGGTTCTGGAATTTTATCGATTGCTTCGATCCTCTCATTTATTGTGCGTACACCATTTTTATCAATTTCCACGCCTAAATAACGAATACGATCGCGCAATAAGTCACATTTTCTCTTCCGTATTTTTAACCCGCATTCTTCCAAAATATTGAATACAGTTTCAAGCGTTTTTAACATTTCACCTATATTTTTAGCTTTGATGTAAATATCATCGATAAATATGTAAGTTTGTGGCCTGTTTACCCAAACTTATCTCTGAAAAACAACAAACACGCTGAACGGGTTACGGAAAGGATAACCAAGAGTGACCATCGCGGAATCATCGCCTCGGGAGAGAGGGGAGTGATTGACAGGCGCTCGAGACATCCACTAGTGTTATAGTGGATACTCAGTAAAATATATTGTAAATTATATTGTAAATTTATTCTTTTCATTGTCAACTAAGCCTATAATCCCGATCGTCAAAACCGACATTGTTGTTGATTTAGGTGACTATAAGTGTTATAATTATTTTTGTTATTATTTATGTAATTATTTGTGATTGGTGTTAATATAATGTTTTAGTATCGTTTCTACATCAACCCAAGTCGTTGAGACTCAGGAATTATTATTTCCGCAACCCTTTTAAGTTATAAGAGTCACGCTTATAACTTAAAAATCAACAACAAGATGGAGAAGGTCAAGGTCAAATTCCAGTTCGCCGCAGAAGCCTGGGATGCCAAGACGACCGTCATCAAGGTTAAATCCATCCAAGTATTGGAACAGGAACAAATTTTTTCTTTTGAACAAAAAGATCAACCGATTTCGAATCATGCTGAGCTGGCCAAATTACCAGTGGTCAAAGGAATTATCAAGAGTCTGGATAAAAGAGGGAAGCAGAGAAAAGCTATCGTCTCACTGGATGCGCATCTGCAAAGGTTATACTTCGATGAAGAGGGTAATGTAGTGTTCAACGATTATTACCTGGAGGAAATAGAAACCCCCCAACCCACTCCAAACTCATCCAGTTTATCAGTTCCGGCACGTGAAACCCCGATCCAATTGATTTCGAAGGGCATTTTATTAGAAAAATTTTCAAACAAAAATCAGAACGCTAAATCATGGCTCACTTTATTTGTTCTTGAATGTGAAAGATTTAAAGTGGAAGAAAATCAATTCCCCGAGGTTCTGAAACTAGTTTTAGAAGGACCAGCCGTAGACTGGTTTACATCAATTTTTAAAACTTATGGTATGACGAAACCTTGGAGCTTTTGGGAAAGTTCCTTTCTGGAAACATTCGGGGAAAAATCGTGGTCAGAGGTCGAATACGCTTACTCTTTTCGTTGGATAAGTGGACCATATTTAGATTTTGCATTAAAAAAGAGAAACCTATTAATAGATGCAGATCCAGAATTAGGCGTCAGTTCACAAATAAATTTTATCGTTATTGCCCTGCCAAAATTTGTTCGATCACACCTTCATAAACGTGAATTGAAAACAATAGAAAATTTAATGTCTAGTCTGAGTCAACTTCAACCAACATCAAACAATAACAGCTCACGTATAGAAATAAATAAGCAAAATCGAAAGTTCGATCCATGTCGTATTTGCGAGAAAGCCGGTTATAAAAATAGATTCCATCCAGAGGAAATTTGCAGAAATGCAAGATCAGCGATTATCAAATCTGCCGAATCAAAAAACTAGATAGCCTCCCACTTATAAGACTACATGTTATCGTAAATTGTAATGAAAAGGCAGTGGCTCTTTACGATTCAGGAGCCAATGTGTCCTTGATTAATTATACATTTTACAAAAAATTAAAAATGAATATCTCTATGAGTGGGGGCTCAACAATAAGAACAATGGGCGGCGTAGCAAGTACGAATGGAAGGGTATTTCTGAAATTAAAGATATTTGAAATAGAAAAAGTAGCGCCATTCCTAATAATGAAAAATGATTTATTTGAAGAAGATTTGTTGCTTGGCTTGGATTGTATAAAATCATTCCGATTGCGTCAAAACGAAAATCTTGAAATTTCTCAAAATATAAGTTCGAACCAAAGTTTTGATTGCGTTAAAATAAACTATGCTTCGAACAATAACGAAGATAGTCTGAATGGTGTGTTAAATAAATACGATTCAGTCTTCGCCAAGGAAAAGTTCGATATAGGTACAGTCAGAAACTTCGAAGCAAGAATAAAATTAACGGAAAATAAGTACATATCGAGAAAACCATATAAGTGCTCTATTCCCGATAAATTAGAAATAGAATTTCAAATAAAGAAATTATTGGAATTAGGATTGATCGAGGAGTCGTATAGTCCATATGCCTCACCAGTGACCATAGTACACAAGAAAGATGAAGACAAAAAATCGCGACTATGTATTGATTATCGCGAACTAAATAAACTCATAGTACCAGAAGGTTACCCCTTTCCTAGAATTGATGATCTGATTGCTCGTGTTGGGAGGTGTGTTTACTTCTCGAAGTTAGATATCAACTCAGCATTCTGGTCAATACCATTACGTGCGAAAGATAAATATAAAACGGCTTTCGTCACACACCACGGTCACTGGCAATGGGCGTGTCTTCCTTTTGGTTTACAATCGGCTCCAGCAATATTCCAACGAATACTTTCAACCATAATTAGAAACAACAATTTAGACACCTTTGCAATTAATTATATCGATGATATTCTGATATTTTCGAAAAATTACGACGAACACGTACAACATATTAAACAAACATTGGAAGTTTTACATGAGCAAGGCTTGAAATTAAACACGAATAAATGCAGTTTTGCTAAAAAAGAAGTTACGTATCTAGGACACACAATATCAAACAATAGTGTAAAACCGATTAATGACAATTTAATAGCGATCAAAAACTTTCCGATTCCGAAAACAAAAAAACAAGTTAGACAATTCCTGGGGAAAGTAAATTTTTATCTGAAATATATTCCTAGATCCTCAATTATCTTGGATCCATTGCACAATCTCTTGCGAAAAAATGTGCAGTTCGATTGGTCCGCTAGATGTCAAAACAGTTTTGATAAGGTTAAGGGTTGTTTATGTGAAGCACCAATTCTAGCAATATTCGACCCCACTAAACCAATTTTCATATATACTGATGCTAGTTTAGAAGGCGTGGGTGCAATACTAAAACAACCTCAAGGAGATAACACACTTAAACCGGTCTTCTATTTTTCGCGAAAGTTGTCAGAATCTCAAAAAATAAAAAGAGCTATATTTATTGAATGTTTAGCAATCAAAGAGGCGATTCTATATTGGCAATATCACTTAATAGGACAAAAATTTAAAATATTCACAGATCATGAACCTTTACGTAATTTCAACATAAAAAATTGCAAAGATACAGAACTTTTACACATATTAAATTACATTTCACAATTTACATTTGATATCGAATATAATCCCGGCATAAATAATTCAGAGGCTGATTGCTTATCAAGAAACCCGGTTCTATCAGAAAACAAAAATGATGAAGGTTCTAAAATACAAATCGTCAACTTCATAACTATGCAAAACATCTTACAGAACCAAAAAGAATTAAAGTGGGACAAACACTGTAGTAAAGAAAATGATATTATATACAAAACCTTGAACAGAAGGAAAAAGATCTGGTTAACAGAAGAATATGGTATTGCAGCCCTTGAAAACTTACATAGGTCACAAGGTCACATTGGAACTAAACAGATGACACTTACGATTACACCAATATTTTATTTTAAAAATATGCACAAACATATTAAAATGATCTGCAGATCATGCGAAACTTGTATCAAAAATAAAACAAGATTTGGAAACTTTAAGGCGCCATTGTCGCAGTTGGGTCCTGCGTCCAAGCCGTTAGAAATAGTTTCATTAGATACAATAGGCGGTTTCACGGGAAATAAATCTCAAAAAAAGTACATGCACTTAATGGTAGATCAATTAACTCGATATGCATTTATCTCCACTTCAAAAACACAAATAGCAAAAGATTTTATAAACCTAGTCCAAATAATAGAAAAGAGAGGTAAAATTCAAACAGTTCTGACAGACCAATATCCTGGGATAAATTCCAAAGAATTCAAGAAATATTTGAAAGAAAAAAATATAACACTGATTTTCACAGCGGTAGATTGTCCGTTTTCCAATGGACAAAACGAGCGTACAAATCAAACATTGGTGAACAGAATTCGCTGTAAACTTTACGAAAACCAAAATAAATCATGGACAACAATTGCCGAACAATGCATAAGTGAATATAACAATACAGTACATAGCTCTACAGGTTTTTCACCAAACTATTTGCTCTCGGGAATGGACAGGTCAATAATTCCAAAGGAATTAAATGAAAACACAAAAGAAAATTTAGATGTCAATAGAGCAAAAGCATTAGAAAATTCCATAAAATCGCATAACAGGAATAAATTATACTACGACACTCACACAAATGCAATAGAATATAACGAAAATGACTTAGTGTATATACAAAATGGGAATAAATTAAATAGAAAAAAATTAGATCCCGTCCGAACTGGACCATTCAAAATTACAAAAAAAATATCTAAATCCATTTATGAAATTGATATCGGTACAAGAAAAAAAGATGTAAATATTTTTCACAAAAGCAAAATGGTCCCATATTCACAACCCGTCCCAGAGTCCTAACCAATCCTCTCCGGGAAGGGGGGATGTAAGTTTGTGGCCTGTTTACCCAAACTTATCTCTGAAAAACAACAAACACGCTGAACGGGTTACGGAAAGGATAACCAAGAGTGACCATCGCGGAATCATCGCCTCGGGAGAGAGGGGAGTGATTGACAGGCGCTCGAGACATCCACTAGTGTTATAGTGGATACTCAGTAAAATATATTGTAAATTATATTGTAAATTTATTCTTTTCATTGTCAACTAAGCCTATAATCCCGATCGTCAAAACCGACATTGTTGTTGATTTAGGTGACTATAAGTGTTATAATTATTTTTGTTATTATTTATGTAATTATTTGTGATTGGTGTTAATATAATGTTTTAGTATCGTTTCTACATCAACCCAAGTCGTTGAGACTCAGGAATTATTATTTCCGCAACTCTTTTAAGTTATAAGAGTCACGCTTATAACTTAAAAATATATAAACGTTTGGTACTTTTGCGAAAATTTGCTCCATTTTCTTTTGAAAATAACCCGGCGCCGAAGCAACACCATAAAACAATTTATTTGGTCGATATAACCCTTTGTGAGTGCTAATCGTTAAACAATCTTTGCTGCTGTTTTCAACTTCTACTTGTGCAAACGCTTCTTTTAGATCAATTTTTGAAAAAATTTCACCGCCTTGGGCTTCAGCAATTAAGTGTTCGACTCGCGGCAAAGGGTGTCTATCGATCACCATCAAAGGGTTAACGGTTACTTTATAATCTCCGCATATTCGCACTGTGCCGTCCGGCTTTAGTACAGGAACGATTGGTGTTCCCCATTCACTTACGTCGACTGGAGATATTATTTTCTCTTTCGTTAGGCGATCTAATTCATTTTCTATTTTTTCTTTTAGTGCGAACGGTACACTTCTTGGTTTATGGTAAATCGGAACTGCGTTGTCTTTTAAATGTATTTTTATTTTACCTTTAGTAAAAGTTCCGATCCCCGGGGAAAATAAATTTGCATGTTTTTCAAAAATTTTTTCTCTTAAAGACTCTAACTCGTTTTCTTTTTTTATGCAATTTATAGTATTGCTTAAGCAAGGTTTTACAATTTTTTGTTTTATTTCTAAGGGCCACAGGCCTAGTTTTGATAACCAATCGCGTCCAAGAAGTGGTACCCCGCTTCCTTCCATAACATATAAATTTCCAGTAGTCGCGATTTGTTCGTATTCAATTTTTAAATCTCGTAAAATTCCTACCGGTCGACTTTCTTTACCGCAGTAATAATTAATTTTCAAGTTACAATTTTTTAATTCATTTTTCGCAAAATATTTTTCGTAATCTGATTGACTTATAACCGAAATTCCGGCGCCACCATCTACTTCCATTTTCAAAACTTTATTACCGACTTTTACATTTAGATATTGCGGATCGATTTTCTCTTTTTTTTCTAAAGAGTTAATTTTCATTACAGGATCACTTACGCTTATTCGAAAAAAATCGTCAAACCATGATTCATCGTCCGTGCTTGACTGCTTATCTTCTTTCTTCTCTTGTAGATTTTTCAATGTTGCTTGGTTTTTACCGCCGCTCCAGCAGACTGATTCGAGATGCCCTTTCTTGTTACACTTGTTACATGTTTTGTCTTTATGCCAACATCTGCTTTCTTCGTGATTCGGCTTTCCGCAACGATGGCAGTTTGAGTTCGAATTGTTACGTTTATTGTTTTTGTTTCGCTGCTGGTATCGTGAAGAATTTTTGCCTTGGAATTTTCCTTTGTATAGGTGAAATGTAGAGCCTCGCTTGTGATTGAACCTTTTATTTGCGGAGCCCCGGAATATTTCTGATTTAAGCTGTAACAAGTCTTGTTTGTTTTCGGACTGTTCACCGTTTGCCTTTACCTTACTCGACGCTACTTTTGCTTCTTCGCAAGCCGTCGCTGTTTTCAAGGCTAATTCTAAGGTTAGATTTTCTAACTTGAAAAGTGTTTCGCGAATGTCATCGCTGAGTATGCCGCTTAGAAATTGGTCTTTAATGGCATCTGAAGAATCTTTGAATTCACACTTTGTCGCCAATTCTTGCAATGCTGCTTCGTATTGCGCAACAGTTTCACCCATATTTTGATTTCTTCTACGGAACTGCGAACGCAACACAGTAACATTCACTTTTGGTTTTAGATGATTTGTTACTTTGTCAATAATTTCAGTTAGTGTTACATCATTGAGTTTTTTCGGTGCACAGATTTGTCGAATTTCCGCGTATATTTTTGAATTCACTTTTGATAAAAATATCGCTTTTTTCTTTTTTTCTTCTTTAATTTCGTTTGCTTCAAAGTAAAATTCCATTCGCTCTACGAACTGCTCCCAATCATCTTGACCCAATTCGAAATTCACTTTTGCGTTAAATTCCATTTTTTTCTTTAGTGTGATTGTTTTCACTCCAAGTTCTTTTTTATCTAAGTTTTCTGTACTGTCTTCAGAACTCTCACTAGAATCTTTTTGTTCACTTTTAACTAACTTTTTTAGTATTTTTCGCAATTTGTCTAATGTTAATGATTCTTCTTCAAATGTTTGCCTTTTTTTTAACTCTTCAATTACTTGAGATTTACTCAAATCATAAATCCACGAGATGTTTTTCTTATTACTCATTAGTATTTTTAAATGCGGTATTTATTCACTTTTAATTTTTAATATTTTATTTTAATACGCGCACCAGTTTACCTCGTCGCCACTGTAATGTATCGGAGAATAGAAATGAGTTAAGGCAGTGAGTATATTTAGAAAGCATTTATTTACATTGATATGTGCTGTACACAGATCGAAGGTTGGTCGACGACTGGCTGTGTCGTAGTGTTCTTCGCGCATTAGCGCTACAATTCGTGAATGCCATTGTTATTACTTAACGTCGCTAGTAGCTAGGCTTACATATGTTACATTATAAATATTGTATTTATCTTATTATTTCTCTTTCTTTATCTTTCTCTATCTTCACCCTTCAAAATCTACATCAGTCTGTATGTACGTGGGATAACCGCATGGTATTTTTCTTCACTAATGTGGTGTAAAAGTAGGAGGGCTTAATAATAAACATGTCGATTCGAAGCATTATAATGCACAGTATACGAAGCGAAGTAGAAAAAGACAAAAAAATGAAAAATGACAAAGACTGTAAGGATTCAAACATTTAATTAATAATATTAAGCATTATTTACCTAAAAAATAAGATTATTGTGATATTTTACTAATAATGTTTGTTATATGCTACAAAAACGCAAAAAAATAAAAATGAATGTATGGATACTTTTGTCACATGCCAAAAGTGTTATGTTTTTATTTCATGCCAATGAATATCACCCTAATACAATAAATAATACCTCTATTGCAGCATTTAACTTTTCTCACCTACGAGGCATGACTGCTTAAAACAATTCTCCAACGTTAAAGTACGTCCGTATAATATGATGAGTTTCAAATTAAGCGGTCATGTTTGCTTTCATTAACATGAGATTCAAAATCCATATGTATTGCAGTGATGGGAGGTTCTTAGTTCCGCCCTGACTCAACAGAGGTGCTACAAAACTCTGTCCGAAGCTTAACATTGGCACTTTATGGCGGCTGGTTCTCTATCCCATCTTCCTTGGTCTTGGTCCGCTGCGGTTAACCGTCTCGCTTCGGAGGGAAAGGATCCCGATTCGCATGTCCAGTTCCCCTCACTTTTGGTTGCTGGTGACCACGTAGGCCCCGCTCTCGCTCGGACCGTCAGCTAGCGGTGTCTTCTCCTGACCCTCGTGACGTCAATGTCACGTTGGGGCTGATTTTGTAACTTTTGATCTATTCGTCTGTAGCGAGATTCTGTGGACGAGATTCGTTAGCTAACGATATCGTTAACTGCAATTAACAACGAGCGTCGCCACGAACCATTCTGTAGGTAGAAGATAGCAATGCTTATCACTAGAGTGTACCGCTACTTCGCGAAAAGCATCGTAAATTTTTCGAGGGATCTCGGAGGTCTCGATAATGTTTAGCAACGCTCGATAAGCATATTATATACGTGTAGAACGATTTAAAAAAACAGGCCCGTGTGGGGTTATGTACTCAAGTCTCAAACGCATTGTTCTGATATTGTGAAATTATCAGTACATATAATATTTATTCAAGTAAGTATTTCCAAGTAATTTTTGTTAATTATCGAATTAATTATTCCGATATAGACGTGGAAAAGTGCATCTTTCATAGGTTATGTACTCTGAAGTGTTTTATTATTCAATTGCAGCATATGATATCATTTTTTAAATCTTGTATAATATTTCGCATGTGATGACTTATTTAAAAAATTCCGATTGTATATACTGTAATCCTCTTGATAGTGCAGAATGGCAGAGGGGTAAGAATCTGAAATACCTTAATCGTGACGGCTGGTGGAAGAAATCCAAAACCATTATAAAATGTATACCTGATGTAATTAAAATAGAAAAACAATTAACGGGACCCGGTGGTCTAGTACTTACGAAAAATCGATTTTTTTTTTTCAATATTTCGAAAGCATAGTATCTTGAGAATATACTGTGAAAATTTGATAATGATATTCACAGTATTTCAAGTTTTACAACCCATTGAACGTCGGCGCGAAAGTAAGTAGAAGGGTCGGTCCGCTCAGTGAGTAGTTCTATTGTTCGTAGAAAAGCAGCTGCTACCTGAGTTGTAGTGAAAATGTGAGAGAAGAGTATGAGAAGACTGAAGGGATATTGCATAGTGCGGGCATTTCAGATTAATGTAAGTACACGTTTAAATCTAATTTTTTTGAGAAAATACTTATTTGAAATTTTAAACGCGTTTATCTCGAAACTACTTTTTTCGGTACAGCGGGGGTGAAAACAAAAAAACTATTCAACCGAATCACTTGAAATTTGGATATGTTGTACACAACATGTATGGCTATCGTCGGAACTAGAATCATAATTTTATTTAAATAATTTTCTATTGTTTACACTAAAAAACTAGTGAAAAAGACCCGATTTTACGATCTTTTTTTTCAAACGCGCGCCATTTTGTCAATTTTTAATTTTTTCGATTTGTTCAAGTTCCGACCATAACTGCACTCTTTCTGATTAAGAATCTTCTTGAATTTTGTGTTTCAGATAAGTAGAAGTCTCGAAATCACCTACGCCGTCCGGGTCCGATTTTTCGAAAGGGTCATCTTCAGCGGCATTTTTGTAATAATAAATATTGTTTTTAAAATATGAAAAAAAAATTTTTTTGTAAACTCAATAAACGTAGTAATACGCCCGAAAAGTTGAAACATCATTTTTGAAATTTTTAATGGCAAAAAAAATAGTGAAACTAGGTAAAATTTTCGTGCTCTAGACCACCGGGTCCCCTTGAGGGCGTTGCCTAGCTAGAAAGCGCGGGCTACTCCGCTTCCCGCGTTAACCGTGGCGAGAGAGAGAGTAAGAAACAAGTGAGATGGAGCAATCGAGCTGTCGCCGGAGTGGGGCGGGTAGCGCGGCTAGCCTCTTCCACCCCTCACGGGCATTCGGATTCAAATCCTTCTAACCAGCCCAGTGTGCCGCGCTCGGCACGACGCAGCACCTGATGAATAATAGAAAAAAAATAGACTCCTTTCAGATTCCACTTGAAAAATTTACTAGTAATACAGAATTTAATAAGGAACCCGAAACTATTTTGTTTATAATTTCAAAACTTGTCATTAATGAGGTAAAAATCGTCAAACATTTGAATTGTTTATAAAAATTGGGGTTTTAAATAATGTTTAACATCAAATTTTTTTTATGAAAGCTTATTCGTTCACCTTCCGAATGCACTGTAAACGATGTCTTCACGTCGAATATAACCGGATATATGCGCGCTCTTTTTGCATGAAAATTGAATGATTGTCTTGCAACTTTCGAAAACAAACATAATTCGGACGAACACCAAAATGCGTATCGATTGTTTTTACCTTTGTTTCATATGAAAAAGAGTATGAATAGATTGAAAAAATACGAGGTCACTTTTTGATTGACGTGACGTAGAATTCCCCATACGTATGTTGATATAGATATACATTCTTAATATTTCAACGAAAATTATATTCACCGGCGTCCGTATTTCTACGCAATGCGATCACGTGACTGGTAATAGTCTGATAGCCGGTATTCATAGTCAGGTTCGATTTGCAGGACTGTCTTGAGTCAGCTCAAAGCATAGCTTGATCGGCTGAGAGCTGTTCCTAATACAGTCTCGAAAATAATACGTAACTATTTATGAATGCCGGCCAGACGTCATCACAGGTCGTTTCAAATTGAAAATTGCAACGAATAGCTGTTAGCAAATTCATGATATAACAACGAAAATATCATCAATCTCCTAGGTCTCACCACGTGGAGATTGCTATCAAACAGAGACCCACCTAACCCGTCCCTACCTCCCAACCATGATCGGGTTTGCACCAAACAAATACAAAATGATAAAAAATAATATAAAATGATAAAAGTAAAATTAAACTCCTTTAAACTTAATAAACATAATCACGAAATCTGTATGAAAAGGATCTCATAGAAATTAAATTGAAACAGTATAAGTGAAACATGACAGTAATCTTGATCGAGAAACTTGATATCATAACAAGGCATCGAGCATTGTATACATTATATGGCTAAATAAATTCTATAGAAAGCGCAAACTATGGAAAGTAGTACGTCATTGTTGCAAAAATTAATTATTAGTTATCATCTATTTAAAGTAAAATGTACGCTTCCTTTTTTGTAGAGCATTCAATTTCCTACAAAAATCTGTGTTCACAACAACCTTGTGAAACCAACTTGTCGGTCACGCGCCGTACAATTCACGCACCGCAACAAGCGTTTCACGGTTTCCAGTCGCGCGCCACAGAAGAAAGCACTCTACGTCACACGCGCCGCTCACGCCACCCACGCAGCCGAGCGCGTCCCGCAATCAGCTAACGTGGTCTCCCGCTGCTGAAGTGGAACCGAGGCTGAGATAAGAGACCACCGATCTCACCGATCGGCAGGACAACTTCGGTCTCGCCGGAATTGACCAGACAATACGACCACCACTGTTACGCTACGTCACCAGTACGCTACAGTTACAGAACAGCACGCATGCTTTTTTGGACAACTGCATGACTGACTCTTACAACCTGCCACCAGCCAGTCCAACAAAAAGGGCAAGCTTCCTCAACCCCCCAGCTCCTTGGGTGCTCCGACCGGTGGACCTCTCATCAAGGCCTTTGACAAGGCCACCCAGCATTCTGCTGTCGCTGTGGGACGTCCGACGAGCCAGGGTCACATCGCCGAGATACAACCGCAGCATCCCGGCAGCGGTCTCTCCATTTGTGGAATCACCACCCACATACGTGTCAACGGCCACGCAGACAACACCATCGGACAGCGAGTGGGAATCGTCACTACCAACGACCGGACCGGAGAATCGCCGTCCTCCAACGCCGCCTAGCTCACCAAAGAGCCATTACACGCCGCCACTGAGCACCGCATCGATTCATCGCCGCACATCATCGCTGCAGCCTCCACCGCGGTGCAATAAGACCACGACTATCCCTTCCCTCGCGTGGCAACCAAATAACTAACTACCTTTGTATATATATATATGAATAAATAAGGTGTAAATACAACAACATCAAATTCTCATCTTTCACACCACAGCGATCAACTCCTTCCACGCGGCTCGGTCGAAAAGCTATCAACAAATAGCGAACAATCTGTCTTTAGATTTTTTTACGACGCTTCGTTAGCTAGTTATAAAAACTAGAAGAAGCAAACAACATTTATCCTATGTTATTCCTATGGAAAATCGAAAAGTGCTATGCGCCACCCCTTAATATTAATATTGAAATCCTAAATTTTAACTAGTGACTTTGTATACCTGAATGAGATTTTTGAACCTGTTTGGAAAGGAAAAAAAAAAATTTTTTTTTTTCTGAATCACCCTATACACGCAGTTCGGTCAGACTGCAGAAAGTATTCCTGGAATGAACAATCAGATATATAATTATAACAATATGACTAGCAAATTTTTGGCATAGTAATACATATAACAAACTAAACATAAATCACAGAAGTATTACACGTAAGCTATATACAAAGCTATTGTATTTATGTACATATGTACATATATTTATATTACAGTTTTTTGTCGTCTGTCGGTCGTGAATTTACTGTTTCTTACGCGCGGCCTTCTGGGCTTCGATGATTTGAGGGGAGGTTCGCGGATTGAGAGTTGTCGGGCGCGTCTAGAATCTACGATCTCGGGTAACAAACAAAAGTGAAACAAATCTGCTAATTTATTCTCCATTTTTCCGGTCCAGAATTGATCGTCACGTTTTATTTTATCAAAAATCAATCCCTTTGGCGTCTAAACTATAAAATAGCACCACTTCCTATTCGTAATGTGTAGAAGACCTTGGAGCTGATACATGTAATTATGAGAAAGCTCTAACTTGGCTTTTCCACCGATTATTTTCGTCTCAAATATTTATTCTGTATCCCAAAAATCTATCGAGCGAGCGTAGCGAGTGAGCAAAAGTTCTTAATGTTCAAGCGAAATCCCACAAAAAGTACTGATATCCCCAAAAAGCACCTCTGGTGCAAAAACCTTTCGCCAAGTATATTAATGTGACAGCTACCCACAAAACAGCCACCTACAAAACTGCCATCAAATCAAATACTACTGCCAAGTATAATTTATTTAGAAACTAATTATGATTTTGATATACTATAACGACAAAAAAAAAAAATTGAAATCAAAATTGAAATTGAAAAAAAAAAAAAATTTTTATTGAAAAAAAAAATTGGAGATAGTGGTAAAGGCGGGCTTTTTTAAAACAAGCACAAGAAAATACAAGTCGAGCAATATCAATGTTGTAATGGCAATATAAACATGGGCCCTCCAAGTACCACGTACTCCAATTTTTTTTTTTTTTTATCAAAATTTATGTTTTTTTTTTTTAGAATTTCAATTTTGATTTCAATTTTTTTTTTTTTTTTGTCATCGTTAGTTATAGTATATCAAAATCATCGTTAGTTTCTAAATAAATTATACTTGGCAGTAGTATCTGATTTGATGACAGTTTTGTAGGTGGCTGATTTGTAAGTAATGTGTGCATGTATGATTACCCCAGAATTACGTGAAGTTCATTTCTAAAAACAAAACGCGCGTATTTTAGTGGCCTAATACGTACGCGCCGTATTTACTTTGTATGGAAAATTCTGCCAGGTACATTGTAATTTTACCTTGGATACTTAGGTAGTCACAATAAGTGATAAGAATATTCCTTATGATCGACAAAGTGTAAACACTCATGCTAATTGCCGAATATCGATTTCGATCATTTAACCTGAACACGTAACAAATTGATGACATATTCTAGCGACTAATGCAAACCGGGCTAGTACCACACGTCACAATGCATTCTAGTTTATATTTTCGTGTGTATAAAAAAACTAGGGAATGAATGTATACTGCTATTATGAACAGCACTATCGGCTCTTGAAAGTACCTTCTTAAATTAAAGCCCTGCGATTGTTCGTACTCAAGTGATTGAATCTCGAAGTCAGAGAGGGTGCACCATCAATCATATAAATAATTCGATTTACCTCCTTTTTTCCTGAAATTTAGCCAAAATCTTTATGCCGGGTCGTTTCTTCTTCTTCAAAGACACATTCCCTCTCTTCTTAGCCATCGCGGGAATAAATACTGATTCGAAATAATAAAAAACACTGTAGAAAAACACAAGCAAAAATAAAAGCGCGGAACACCATCCACGTGCCGAGCGACGAGGATTCGAAGGAGGGGAATTGTAGTGGGGGGTGTTGAGTCTACCCTCCTCGCCTGTAATTCGCATGGTCGCCCGCCAACGCAGTCGTGGCGCTAGCAGCCGCCCGCCTTTTGCGCGAAAAATTTGCTGTTTTATGCTTCGTGATTTTCCTTCTCATTTCCTCATTTTTGAAGATACTTAGGTTCTTAGGGAGTCATTTTGAAGATAAAGAATAGATCTGTGTCGCCTTTTTCGCCGAATTGCGAAAAAAAATTCACTGTCCGCTGTGTTTCACTTCAAACATAACGTACTTTCAAGTACGTTTTACGCAAATCTGAAAGCGAAATCGAAAATTCGGCAAAAAAGGCGACACAGATCTATCCTTTACCTTCAAAATGACCCCCTAAGAACCTAATTATCTTCAAAAATGAGGAAATGAGAAGGAAAATCGTGAGTCTCTGTTTGCGCGCGCTCTTCAAGGCATAGGCAACGCCCTTAAAGGCTTTCGTATGATCGCTTTTCCACTCCTAATTCACATTATCTTTCAAAAGGTTACGCAGGGGTGTTACTTGACTTGCATATTTGATACTGAATTGCCTATAATACAGTCCGACCTCCAAATAAGAAACCCGGCAATAAGAAACTTTCCCCAGTTCCTCACTCGAGCGCTTCCCCCACTCCGACTTAAACTCCGAGCTCGAGATTTTTGTGCGCGAAACCTCTGGTTAAGAAACCAGCCCGAAAGGGAATATTTTGGCGAAATAGAGTGAACGCTGTGGTGTCAATTAATGTGTGGATGCGTGCGTGAGTATGTGTGTGTGCGTGTGTGAATGTAACACAAAATTTGAAAGTTCATTTGAATCTTTTTGTATTTACTTGACAGATATATGTGGGCGTTGACAATATTTCATGGAACATAAAAACAGAGAGTAGGGCATTTAAAGATTTTCATATAAAACAGCAAAAGATTCCGAGACGTAATGAAAATCGTTTTCGTCTTGTTGAGTATCATTTTGTTCCACAACGCACTCAGCTGACGGTCGAATATTTTCGAGGCAGTCGAACTCTGCCATCGAAGATTAATCCTCAGAAATATCGACTGTTTCTTCTTTTAGATTAATGGGATAAAATAATATGGACATAAAATTAAACTTTTATACTCACTAGACGATGGCATGACGAGCATAGCTCATGGCCAATTTTAAAGAAGAAACAAAAAAAATAATACGTTACTTTTTTCGGTTTTTTGAATCCAATTTAATACCGTTGTTGCGCCTACCTCTTCATATCCGTCGACTTTTTTCATGAGATTCAATAGCTCGATTACGTCTCGATCGTCTGCAGTTATCGATTTAAAGGTGATGTCAGTGCCCACAGACATATCGAGATTATCGATAATAAAAGAGTCCTCGTCCGTTTGAGTCGACGCATCTCTGATTTCTTTGGGCCATAAGTTTTTCCAGCATTTCTGGATCGTTGTGGGTTTGACCTTTTTCCATGCATCAGCAATCCAGAAAATCACTTTGTGCACGTCAATTGTCTTCAAAAACTCGATCAGCGTCACGTTTTCATTTTGAGCCTCAACGATTGCATTTACGAGGTTAATCTCGTAATGTAATTTGACGGTTTGGATAATGCCTTGGTCCATAGGCTGAATCAGAGAGGTGACATTTGGCGGAAAAAAATTTACTTTGATGTCGTTAATTTTTACGTATCCATGAGATCGACAATTGTCGACGAGAACTACTGCCGTCTTTGGTAAGTTCTTGGAGTTGAGAAAACTTTCAACTTTTGGAACAAAAACATCTGTGAACCATTCCTCAAAAATCTCTTATTTATCCACGCGTTTGTCTGACTGCGGTACCAAACTGGCAATTCATCTTTATTCACGTTCCTCAGACAGCGTGGATTTTTTGATTTTCCAATCAAGATTAGAGGCAACATGAAAGAGCCATCGGCATTAGAACACGTGGCTATAATAACCCGTTCCAACTGTTTTTTCCCACCAGCAGCTTGTGCCTGATCAGCTGCAACAAATGTCCTCTTGGGGGTACTTTTATACACTAGCCCACTCTCGTCCATATTGAAAACTTGGGACCCTTCAAGTTTTTTTGTAGCCACCATTTCAGCAAATTCTGCTTTATACACATTAGCTGCTTCCACATCGGCTAATAGTTTCTCCCCTTAAAAGTCCATAAGACAAATATCATCATTTATTGGACAATTTTATTTAACTATTTACTAGTTTTTTTGATCATTTATTTAAAAAATAATTCTATTTTTGTTTACAACGGAAACCGGAGCAAAGAGAGTAAAAGAAAGTTCAGAATCAAGTAAAAAGCTAAATTAAGTAAAAAGTAGAATAATGAAAATTCCATTTTGAATAACCCGAAAAACAATCATAAAATGAAACATATAAACCTCACAAAGGCCAGGTTTCTAATCTAAATACAAGAGTCGCAATTTTTCGCAATACATTTCGAGTAAAACACAAAGATATTCCTTAATTACGAGGAAAAAGGAGGAAATAAGGTAAAAGAGTGTTTTTACTAACACAAAACTATACATATTTTGTTAGGTGCTCCGATCTTTTTCCTCCCCTATATCTCCAATCACCTGTGACCTGTGATAATACTTACCGGTGATTTTTAAATTTTTAATGTGGGTTCGTCTCTTCCATTTCTCTAGCCACCCGTGGCTTGCTTTGAAATTTTCTGGTTCGCCGATTCGAGAGTTTATCACGAGAGCTTGTCGGCATAGCATTGGTCCAGAAACTGCAATGCCTTTGCAACGATAATCAAGAAGCCACATGAATAATTCGGCGTCACGTTCATTTGTTTCTGAAACTTTTTTCAATGTTTTCGAATGGCTCGTTTTGGCGGCATTCTTTATTATCTCCTCATTGGATCTCCATTTTCTGAGAACACTTTTATTCAAGCCGTATTTCGCACAGAGTTCTCGAGAGTTCAGGGTTTTACACTCTTTCAAAATTTTCTTCTTTTCTTCAAACGTATGTCGATTACGTTTGATCACAGCAACCTCTTTGTTTAAATTAATATCACTTTGTGGCGGAGATTCCGTAACATTCTCTTCGACTTGTACACTGCAGTCTGATCTCTTACGCTTTTTCAACATTTCGGTCATTTTAAGACAGTTATATGATCGAAATTCAGACGTGAAACAAAGATTCGCTAGATAAATGTCCACGCGCAGTCAAAAAAATTTTTGCATGAGCGATGGGAATAACAAGTAGGAACTTGTTCGAGTGTGTTTCCTATTGAGAGGATCGCATGCGGAAAAGAGTGAGAGAGACGGACAGTGTCACTGAGCGTGGAGCGCGCGCCAGATGGGGGTATGCGATATATACGAAAAACGCTTCCCCTTGGGGGCTTTTGGTTTCTTATTGGGAGGTTGGACTGTAATTACATACGCCTAGAAATTGTTGAAGTTGTTTTTTATTGGTAGGTACTGGAAATTTCTGAATTACTGCTAACTTATCTGGATTTGGATGTACACCAGCGGGTGTAATTATAAAACCTAGAAACGGAACAGATTCTCTGCACAGTAATGTTTTCTTTAAGCGGATAGTGAAATTATGTTGCATCAAACGACCAAATACCAAGTTTAAATGGTGCATATGAGAATTAAAATCAGGTGATGCGATAAGTAAATCATTTACATAACAGGTCAGAAAAGCAGAATATTCATTACCAATTGCTAAGTTAAGCGCACGAATGAACCCGCTTCCTGCCGTTTTAAGACCGAAAGGTATCCTGCAAAATTGGTATACCGTACCTCTATATACAAAAGCAGTAAACTTACGAGAATTTTTCTCAAGAGGAATTTGCCAATACCCGTGTGTTAAATCTGTTGTCGTCATAACTTTTACACCATGATGTTTTCTCATCAGTTCTTCAATCAATGGCGGTGACTCGTTATCTGATTCAATAATATTATTTAAATGACGCGCATCTAGACAAATTCGCACTCCACCTTTGTTTTGAGGTACGATTAAAAGTGGATTACAAAAAGGGCTATTAGAACGTTCTATTATACGATCTCGTAACATATTTTACAGCTCTAAATCTACAGCTTCTCTATATTTTAATGGTATGGGATACGGTCGTTTTACGAATGGTCTATTAGTTACAAGTTTGATTGAATGTTCATAAATTTTAGTACAGCCTACTTTATCAGAAAACAGGTGCTCATACTGACACAGCAATTTTCAAGAGCGACTCTTTGCTCCTCGCTCAAACCCATAAGACTTGTCACGATCGCTCGGACATCTTCAAAAAAACTTTGATCATTTTTCGTACTTCTAATTGTTCTACTGAAGCAATTTAAAGATTCTTCTATTACATTATTATCTTCACACAAGTTATAATCTTCTTTTGGATTTTGATTTTTCCTATCATTTGTTTTTCATTATTGATTATCAATCTATCACATTCATCAATTTCATCACAATTAATAGTAACATTTTCTATTTCACTACTTCTTTCTATTTTTATTTGCAGATTTTCGTCAGCTTCTTTCTCTTTATCTATACTTTTGATTACATCATTAATACTCACAAAGTCTATATTATTGTTACCTTTTACACAAATATTTTTAACTACGTTTTCAGATTGTTTGACATTATTCATCACATTATTGCTTATTGCTAAATTATCATTTTCACATGACTTCAAAATGACTTTATTATCAATATTAGATTCTTTTCTATAATCTAATTTAATTGCATTATTACTCATTTTAACCACTTGTATATATGTTTTTTGATTCCACGCAAATGATTTTAGCTGTTCTGAAGATTTCCGACCGTACGAGTAAAACGATGGTGCAACAAGCACCACATTTAATCCAATAGTTTTACATCCATAATCTAATACGACTTTGTTTATAAACAACCAATCGTTGCCAAAAATAACATGATTTACTAAATGCGGTACGATTAAAAAAACTGTACGCATAACTTTGTTCCCTATACTTACATCTACAAGTATTTGTCGCCTGACTGCAGTAGTTTTTTGTCCTATAGTCGATAATACTAAAACATTACTTACAGGAAGTTCATTCAAATCATGTTTATTTTTCAGCTGTTTATAAAATTTTTCCGACATGCAAGTTATTTGACTTCCAGTATCTACCAAAGCTGAAACTTGATTTTCCAAAATAACAATATGTATGTGTGGCTCCTTGAATAAGTGGTGTTCTGTATCATGAGTTTTTGTTACATACGGATTATTGTCAATATCACCTACAAGGTCCTTAGCTAAATTTACGTAGTCACAACACGATGCGGGACCCAATCGCAGCGCGTTGTTATTTAGTTTAAATTTCTATTTATCACGTTATCAACGCCTTGTTTTCCTACGACTTGATGATGTGTACTTAATGATGGAGGTGGTGGATATCTTAGATTAGGTAATATTGTATGATTATTTGTAGACGCTGAAAAATTATTCGGATTTTGCCCATTTGACATCACATTGCCTGTATTTGCAACTTGCGAACTGTTATGGCTATAATTCTGATAATTGCACTGAAATTGTGGACCAATTTGGTTATTAGTGGGTTGATAATTTATATATTGACTATCATTATATTTATACGTTGTATTTCTAAAATTTTGAGATTGAGTCATCGGATTACTGATATTTTGACGTTTTTCATTCTCTCGCTCTTGATATGTGCTGTCCAATTGTGATAATGTCTGTTGTATTTGTTTGGTATCAGAACAGTTTACTGTTGTTAATATATCACGCATTCTGTTTGGCAATTGTTGAATAATAGTGTAATTAACTTCAAAAACATCTAATTTCGGAGTAAAATATTTGGCTTCGACAATTTGCTTGAAAAAATACATTTGTAACTGTTGAAATATTGAGTTCGTCTACAAAAGTTTCTCTCTTTTGTGATATTATATTTCTCATATTTAAGTTTTGTCTATTTGTTTTAAAAGTGAAAGTTTTCACTTTTTGCAACATCTGGTAAACACATTGTCAGCCCTGTAGCGATTGCTTTTATGATTTTCTGGAAGTAAGGATGGGAGCACTCGAACAGAGCCATATAACCAGGTATAATTTTGCACATGGTATAGACCCTTGAAATATATATTTTTACAATACAGCTGCAGTGGTATGGCTCCAAGGAGCCAGTTCACTCTGGCAGTTCACTCTGATCCTTCAGTTGAGAAAGACATACCTCCGACACTCTACTTTAAATAAAAAGAACAATGTTCCTAAAATAAATCTTTGATTATTTGATTAAAATTAATCACACCAACATCCATAATCCCAACAGTAACGATTCATCTTGTGATTTGTATTTTCGAGGACTCCACCTATTTTTTGTCTTAACTTGTATGGGAATTGATAAGAGTAGAATTTCGAAATTTTCAGGTGAGTTGAAAAATTAATGACAGAGCCAGGAATCGAATCTGGTATCTAGAGATGCTTTACCGGAGACTTACTCCACTAGACCACCTAGCCGCTCTGACTACAGTGTCGTTAATTTCTCTCATCACCTGTATTTCGAGGATTGTTGTTTTCGTGTGCCATTGAATATGTTTACATATCAGAGGTTTGAGATTCGTCGCGAGGAGACACAATTTTGACATGTGTGTAAAGCTTGTTGGCATGCGTACACATGTGCTATACGTGGATATTTATGTGGATTAAATTTAATTCACTTACCACTTGAACGGCCGTGCCGTTTTATTATTGTTGTTCGCTATTTGATAGCTAGTAGTTCGACCGAACCGCGTGGAAGGTGTGGGTCGCTGAAGTCAAAGATGAGTTTGTTTTTCTTGAGTTTATTTTACATCTTATTTATTAGTTATTTTATTTACATATATACAAAGTTAGAGTAATGGTTGCCACGTGAGAGAAGGAGAGGTCTTTGTCTTCTTGAATTGTGGTGGAGGCTGTAGAGAGGATGTTGGGCGTCGAGGGGAGTCGGTCTCGGTCCTTGGTGGTGGCGTATGCCGGCTTTCTGGAGAGCTCGGTGGTGTCGGGGGACGGCGGTTCTCGATCGTCTTTATTGGAGACTCCCACTCACTCTCCGACTGGGTCGTCTGGGTGGCAGTCGATACGAATGAGCACTGCGGCTCGGGAAACTGGGAAACTGGAGCCGGGATGCGTCTGCAGTAGCTAGGTGATGTTAGACGAGCTCTCCTCACGTCCCACAAGGAAAGTAGTACAGCCGGGGGTCTGGTGAGAGGCCGCGACGGGATATCTATCGGGTGCAATACCCAAGGAGCTGGAGGGTTCGAAGCTGCTGTGTTTGGATGTGGGCTGGCCGCAGCCAGATAAACAGGATCCGTCATGCAAAGAGGCTGCTATCCGGTCTGTCTTGGAACGTGGCGTCGTAGCGTCAGTAAAACGTCGTAGTGGCGTAACGTCAGCGTGGCGTTGAAGCGTAGGCAAGGCGTGGCGTTGTAGCGTCAGCGTCAGTAGAGTCGGTCAAGTCGAGGTGAACCCGAAGTGTCCTGCCGATCGGTCTGATCGGTCGTCTCTTATCGCAGCCTCGGTTGGTCTTTGGCATCGGGAGACCACGTTGGCTGATTACGCAACGCGCTCGGCTGCGTGGGTGGCGTGAGCGGCGCGCGTGACGTCATACTTTCTTCTGGGTCGCGTGACTCAGAAAGTGTGAAAGGCTTGTTGCCTCGCGTGGGTTGGAAGGCGCGCGACCAACGAGTTGCGTTCACAATGTTGTTGTGAACAATTGTTGATATGAAATACAACATATCATATTTTATGGGAATAGAGTAAAATTTTTCCAGAAATGTTCGTTTAAACGCATCATAACTTTCAATCTGCTGTTTGATCGAACTCCACCATAACTTAGCTCTGCCTTTCAATTTATTCTCTATAATTCCTAATTTCTATTGACCAACAATATTTTTTAAATTAAAATAGCTTTCCATGTTACCTAAGAATTCTATTGGATTTGAACTCTCTTCGTCAAAAAATTCCGGAATATTTAAATCTATATGTGTCCTTTGCAAACTAGCTACCAATCCACTCACCAACGTATCATCATTATTCACTGTTTGCGCCTGTCGAGGACGAATCGTTTCGAGCATTTCCCGCTGTTCTTGATTCTGAGTCTTCAATATTTGAATTTCTCGGGCTAATTCGTCATTTCGTGTTTGTTGATTTTGTAACTGTGTCACACATTCCTTTATACTAGATAGACTCGCTAACTCTTCCTTAAGACGTTCCAACTGTTCTTCCATGTTCATATTTATTGTGCGTTTTTGTGTACTTGACTTTGTCTCTTTCTTTGTTGTTATTGGTGAATGTACAATTTTGGATCTAGTTTGAATAGTTGAACGGTGAGCCATCAATATATATTACATCTATTTTACATGACCTTATTGCTCTTCATGCTGTATAATTATCATAAAACAAAATTTACAAATATATGAAAAAGATAAAAGGACTTTCGTTCGGGCGCCAATTTTGTAACGAATTTCTTGTTTTGCCAAGCCAAGTGCTATAAACGCATCATGGGGAAGGAGATCTTATAATGATATGAATGGTTAGACAGATAAAAATTGGTTAGGAATCGTGGTGGAAGATGAAATAAAATACAATAATAATAAATACTTAAAAATGACGCTTATCTTTTGGAGGCGTCGTATGATAAAAATAAATGTTTTTCCGTTTTATTGATTCGTCAGTCCTTATATAATGTTTATTGTCATCAATCTGATCATTGGT
This sequence comes from Neodiprion lecontei, assembly GCF_021901455.1. NCBI lineage: Eukaryota > Metazoa > Arthropoda > Insecta > Hymenoptera > Diprionidae > Neodiprion > Neodiprion lecontei. Next base: position 11,444,008 of record NC_060262.1, on the reverse strand, counting down.
GTCAGAATTTTGTCACTTTCCCAACAGGGTTCGCAAATATTACAAAAAAAAAAAAAATAAATAAATAATTAAAATTCTGTCTTGATACGGTCTTTACATTTATGACAGATGTTGATGATTTGATGGATACTGACCGATTGACCATTCTCGCAGCCTCGCGATTATCGACACCACACGTATATGTGTTAACTTATACGTGTGATGTCCAGATTCTTACAGCTTATTGCAAAAAAGCATATGACTGAAAAACTGAGATGTAACTTTTCCCCCGCGTAACGACCATCTCTGGTCTCTTCTCTTTTTTTCCTTGGTAAAGGGTGATTTCTTGAAGAGAGGAAGTGGAAGTGGAAGATTAAAGCGCCATGGATCTGTTAGATATGGTACAATTGACAGCTTTTTCACTAAAAAGTCAAAATCAGTATCTGAGGAACTAGCTGGGTCATCTTCTTCGATGCCTTCTATTTCTTCGGAACAGGATAGTCACGCACCCATTGATGCTGATGCCGGACTTGTTAGTATTGGTTGCGGATCGTCTGACTCTGCTGTCGAAAAGGAAGACGAACCCCGGGCTCAGTTTCAGTTTTCATCAGATATCAGTTGCTACAGAGGACATACTAACGTTATAGATGATTTTATTAAAGCTATGCTACTCGAGCGACACTGGACACCGCCTCCAAATTATCATTTTCCTTACTGTGTCGTTCCAAGAAAGGGAAAGAGACAAAGAAGTATGCCCAGAGATCGCATCTGGAAAAATTTCACTGGCTTGTGCTGTCTCACAATGATCGGGGACCTTATTGTGAATACTGTGTTCTTTTCGCTAGATCTTCGGGTGGTGGTCTTTTGGGTCATGAGACATAAATACTCCTACACATCGTTTAGTTAAAGGACCCTTGAAAGCTTTCGACGACCTGCTTGGCGAAAAAGGAGCACTTTGAACTCATCAGCGAAACCAGTACCATCAACGGGCTGTTGAAGCTGGAAAGGACTTTCTTTTAACTTATCACCAACCTGCCCTTGATGTCGCTAATCGAGTCTTGTTGAAATATAAATTGAACGTCGATATTAGTTGTATATACAGGATGTCCCTAAATTGGGGGACACGGACCAGCCAGCGTGATACCTGACTCAAATCCAACCGAGAATTTCATTGCCGGAAGCTCGTCCGACGCATAGTTTTTGAATTATAAGCGATAGCGTTAGGCCAATCAGAGTGCACCATTTCATCTGGATTTGCCGCCACGGAAATTGCTGTTTTGTTCGTCTGGGTGAATTATTATTATTCGGTTAGAAAGTTAATATCGGCACCTCCCCTCTCTCGCTGTTGTACCACTTCTCGAGCGCTGACCTCGGTATTGTTGCCGCGGCACACGCTGCCGGCCGCACACCCACGGACGCACACTCGTGTGTGTGAAACATAAGTGAATGCCCAGCTGCACAATACTACGAAACACACATCTACGAGTGAAAATAAAAATAAATCTCCAAATAAATCAGCGGATTTAAGATTTAATGTTATAAAACACTTCCAATCATCGATGTATGCATAAAACTGGAGATTTTAGATGATTGATATGCCGTTAGGGTTCATAATTAGTCATTCAATCAATCTGAATTATGCTTTCCGAACATTTTTTGTGTCTTTGCAACATAATTTTTCCACTAGTTTGAAATTCATCATTGACATCCGATTTTTCAATAATGCGAGGGAAAAATAACTCGCTGAATTGACGTGTCAATAGGTTTGTAAATCAATTACGATTCACCTGAGTTAACACAAAATAACTGAATGAATGAGAATTCACTGAATCACTAAAAATGATAACTGAAATCATGAGAATTATTTGAGATATAACTGAATTAGGAAGAGTTGTAATAAGTCAAGTTACTTTGAATCACTTTAGATTCGTGCAAAAATTTTATGTTTGGAGAGAAAAATAATTAAATTCAAATAAAAAAGTAATTTTAAGTGAAGAAGAAGGAAATTCCCAAATACCTGAATTCAAATGAAGCAATTTCAATTTAATAAATCTATCTGAATTTGAGGAAAAATAATTATTATTATTCGGAATAGAAAAATGAAGTCGAATTACATGAATAAATTCAATTAATTCAACTCAAAAAAATATGGTGTCATTCAAATTCCCAGTTATTTCCTCGTCGATTCAATGTGGGTCTGGAGTGGCAAGTAACGTTAAGATTGTTGAGATCAATGCTAGTGATGGCCGCTTATCTGAGAATAATCGATGTATCGATTAATCGATTTCAACAAAATAATCGGACACGGCTCGATTGTATTGGTAAAAATTAATCATTTTGGTAAATTTCTGCGTGTAGTCTTAAAATCAGAAGAGATATTTTGATAATTCATAGTCTTATTCAAAATATTTTTAAGTTTGATAAATTTTGAGTAATTGATACTTAAATCACATACATCGATACTGTATTACATCGTTCCTGTGAGTTAACAAGCAGCTCCAGACCCACATTGAATCGACGAGGAAATAACTAGAAATTTGAATGACACCATATTTTTTTGAGTTGAATTAATTGAATTTATTCATGTAATTCGACTTCATTTTTCTATTCCGAATAATAATAATTATTTTTCCTCAAATTCAGATAGATTTATTAATCTGAAATTGCTTCATTTGAATTGAGGTAATTGGGAATTTCCTTGTTCTTGATTTAAAATTACTTTTTTATTTGAATTTAATTATTTTTCTCTCCAAACATAAAATTTTGGCACGAATCTAAAGTAATTCAAAGTAACTTGACTTATTACAACTCTTCCTAATTCAGTTATATCTCAAATAATTCTCATTATTTCAGTTATCATTTTTAGTGATTCAGTGAATTCTCATTTATTCAGTTATTTTGTGTTAACTCAGGTGAATCGTAATTGATTTAAAAACCTATTGACACGTCAATTCAGCAAGTTGTTGTTCCCTCGCATTATTGAAAAATCGGATGTCAATGATGAATTTCAAACTAGCGGAAAAGTTATGTTGCAAAGACACAAAAAATGTTCGGAAAGCATAATTCAGATTGATTGAATGACTAATTATGAACCCTAACGGCATATCAATCATCTAAAATCTCTAGTTTTATGCATACATCGATGATTGGAAGTGTTTTATAACATTAAATCTCAAATCGGCTGATTTATTTGGAGATTTATTTTTATTTTCACTCGTAGATGTGTGTTTCGTAGTATTGTGCAGCTGGGCATTCGCTTATGTTTCACACACACGAGTGTGCGTCCGTGGGTGTGCGGCCGGCAGCGTGTGCCGCGGCAACAATACTGAGGTCAGCGCTCGAGAAGTGGTACAACAGCGAGAAAGGGGAGGTGCCGATATTTAATTCGTAAACGAATAATAATAATTCACCCAGACGAACAAAACAGCTATTTCCGTGGCGGCAAATCCAGATGAAATGGTGCACTCTGATTGGCCTAACGCTATCGCTTATAATTCAAAAACTATGCGTCGGACGAGCTTCCGGCAATGAAATTCTCGGTTGGATTTGAGTCAGGTATCACGCTGGCTGGTCCGTGTCCCCCAATTTAGGGACATCTTGTATATTCTGTTTATGTCCATAGGTAAGAGTAGGTATAGTACGTATGTGTGTGTGTGTAGGCTGAGCAGTAGCGTACCGGCAGGTAGATCGGCTCAGTGCGTATTGCGAGTTAGCTCTGAACGCAGCGTTTGCTGGATAGCCAACATTTGTACTTAAAATAATATTAGTAAAGATCCGGGTCTTAATTAAAATAAACTGCAGTATAAATAAATAAAATATCATGTGTACATTTTTCATTTTACTTCCACAACCTATATCAGGTTATGGGCCCAGTTACAAGGTTTAACGCGAAAAGTCAGTGATTAGCTCATCGACGGCTTATTCAAAAGTGAAAAACCAATATGGCAGCCAGTACGTCGTTGAGCGGGCTTCAGACAATTGAAAAGTTGAAAGGCCGCGAAAATTACGATGATTGGGCAGTGGCAATGGAAACTTACTTGACTCACGAAGATTTGTGGGATTTTATTAATCCCGACGATGCAGCGGCAGTTCCTACCGACCCCCAGAAAGATAAGAAAACTCGCGCCAAAATCATTCTTGCGGTCGAGCGGCAGGTATACGGACACGTAAGAGATTTGAATACGGCCCGTGATGTGTGGTTGGCTCTAAAGAAAACCTATGCAGATACAGGAGTGACCAGGGGTCTGCAACTGATAAAGTTGGTTACAGACACGAAGCTCGAAAATTGTTCGTCCGAAGAAAATTATATTGATACAATTGTATCGGCATCTCACCAGTTGAAGAGCATCGGCTTGGATTTTCCGGACAAAGTAATAGGAGCAATTCTGTTGAATGGTCTTCCTGAAGTATACAAACCCATGGTCATGGCTCTATAAAGTTCCAAAGTCGATCTAACGACAGACTTGGTGAAGACGAAGATTTTACAAGACGTTAAGTCGTTTTCAACGGAACAAAACAGTGACTTGGCATTCTTTTCGCGCGCAAACGCTGGATACAAACAAAACAGAGGTAGAAGAGGCGTTCAGAGAGGCAGATCATCATTAATTTGCTATAGATGTAACCGTCCTGGACATTACGCAAGGAATTGTCGTCGAGTTAGTGGTAATAGCAGCAACGGGAGTCAAAACAGTAACAACAGCGGTAACAACAGGAGAGATGGGTCTGGTGCCATGGCAGCTCAAGGCGGTGATGAAGAAGACGAGTACGAGAGCGCCGAGATTGAGTATGCGAGTGTGTCGCTGATAGCGATGGGCACATGTAGTAGCGACTCATGGATGATAGACTCAGCTGCTTCGAGGCATATGTGTAATAATAGAGGTATGTTCGAGAATATGCGTGATTCGAAAATCAAAATAATAATAGTAGCGAATAAACAGAAGCTCAAGGTATGCGGAGAGGGCGATGTAAATCTGTATACGCACCATAATAATAAGAGAGTATTAATTAAATTAAAGAATGTTTTGTATTCATCAAAGTTAGCTTCGAATTTATTATCCGTAGGTGTAATGACAAAATCGGGTTGGAATATTGATTTCAAAGAGAAAGATTGTAAGATTTTTAATAAGCGTTCAGATATTGTTATTGTCGGAAATAAAAGTAAAAACGGTGTGTATGTCTTAGATATTAGGAATGATAAAATAAATAGTTCTAAATCTATTTTCAGTTGCCCTGCAGTAGTGAAGAAGGTTCAAAGTAAAGGAGAAAGTTTGGAATTATGGCATCGGAGAATGGCTCATTTAAATGTTGATGCTTTGAAAAAATTGTTAAGCAATTATGTAGATATTCAAGTAGTAAATGATAAAAATTTTTTCTGTGAAATTTGTCCAATGGCCAAGCATCCAAGACATTATTTTAAATCCAGTTTTAATAGAGCCAGTAAAAAATTAGAGTTAATCCATTCAGACGTTTGCTAAGTTCCAACTTAGTCTTACGATGGATACAAATATTTTTTAACTTTTATAGATGATTACAGTCGAAAATCAGCAATTTATTTCCTTAAATCCAAAGATCAAGTTACTAATATGTTTTTGCAATTTAAATCTTTAGTTGAAAATGAAACGAGTAGTAAAATTATTAATCTAAGGTTAGATAACGATACTGAGTATTTAAATAAACAATTTAAGGATATTTGTATTAAAGCAGGAATAAATATTCAAACAACGATTCCAGGTAATCCTCAGCAAAACGGCCGAGCGGAAAGGCTACATCGTACGTTACTAGATAAAGCTCGTTGCATGTTGATAGATGCGAATTTGTCAAGTAAATTTTGGAAAGATGCCGTAGCGACGGCCGCTTATTTATATAATAGGTCCCCTCACGCGGCACTTGAATGGAAAACTCCCGAAGAACTTTGGAGTTGTAAACTTCCGGACTTAACGAGCGTTAAAATTTTTGGTTGTAAAGCGTTCGCTCGAGTGCCGTCGGAGAAAAGAAAAAAATTAGATCCTCAATCTGTAGAATGCAAATTTATAGGTTATTGCCCGAGTCAAAGAGGTTTTAGACTTTGGGATATTGTAAATAAAAAAATTTTAGTAAGCAGGGATGTAATATTTGTTGAAAAATCTGTAAATTCTAAATGTTCTGTTGATAATGTTCAAAATAATTCTAAAAATATCGCTTTACTACCTATTCAAGAAAAGTCAGAAACGATTGATCAACCGAATCTCGAACGAAATCGAAATCGCGATAACGTGGACGAGATGGGTGCCGATGAACAGGCTAAACAACCGACTGAACCTGTAAGTGGAAGAACATCTACTAGAGATAAAAAACGTCCAGCATATTTACAAGATTACGTTACAAATTTTTCGTCGACGTCCAGTTCAAATCCATTTTCAGCGAATAGTACTTTAAAAACAAATCAATCAATTGATAGTAATAATTCTTTTGATGATTATCAAATGGTCCAAATCGGTTCCACTCCTGCAACATACCGAGAAGCGATCGAGAGTCCTGAAAAATCTTCCTGGATCCAAGCGATGGATAAGGATATAAGTTTTTCATATTTATTTTGGAATGAGTAACATAGATCTTTTTTACACACAAACCATTCACGCATGCATTCCCTCACGTCACATACACTCCTTCACACACCGAAGATTTCTATACATGATATAAGTGAACCTTCCCGTTCGCATTCAAACACTCAGGGACAGTTTCGTTCATACAGGCCAATAATAAGGATATTCACGCCTGCATTCCCTCACGTCATACACACTCCTTCACACACCGAAGATTTTTATACAGGAGATAAGTGAACCTTTCCGTTCGCATTCAAACACTCAGGGACAGTTTCGTTCATACAGGCCAATAATGAGGATCGCTTATCTGATATCGGCGGCCTTTCCCACGTTGGCTCTTTCCCTTGTTCCGAGGTCTGCTGATCGGCGGGTTGGGCGATTTCGTCACGTTCCTTGCCCTTGAACAAGGAGGAGATTCGGGTCTCTGAATTTGCCTGGCCAGGACGAGTTGGGACCTCCCGGATGACCCCCGAACACGCTGTTGATTTGATCCTGCTCAGTTGACGACCCCGGAACGAAAGAGGCAGAGCTCCGGTCTCACGTGTCGATCTCGCTAATAATTTGGAGGGTTGGGATTGGCGTGTCGAAATATCGATTCGACGAACTTACTTCGAGAAATCGATGCGGGATACTCGATGTTGATCCTCGCGATCAACATTGTTCGTTACAAGGAGATGAGCTCGATAAATAAAAATAATACTTGGACACTTGTAGGCTTGCCTATCGATCGAGAACCAATAACTTGCAAGTGGGTCTATAAGAAAAAGGTTGATGAAAGGGGTAATGCTTTCTGTAAAGCGAGACTCGTCGCTCGCGGTTTCGACCAAGTTCCAGGAATAGACTACAGCGAAACGTAATCGCCAGTAGTGCGCTATACGACTCTACGCGTGTTGTTCCCCTATGCAGCTAGAAAACGTTTGGATACTTTTCATTTCGATGTGGAATCTGCATATCTTCACGGTGAGTTGGATGAAGAGATTTATTTAACTCAGCCGGAAGGCTATGAACAACAGGGTATTGAGGGAAAATTCTATCTATTAAAAAAGGCACTCTACGGTTTAAAACAAAGTGGCCGAGCATGGAATAAAAAGATAGATGGTGATTTAAAATTGATGAATATGACGCAGTCCAGGCAAGATCCATGCGTATATTTTTATATCGATGAAAATGTCATTTTAATTACAGTTATTTATGTCGACGACATTCTTATGTTCACAAATAGTATACATTGCGTAAAAATTCTTTTTGATAATTTATCTAAGAAATATCCCATGAGGAATTTAGGTGAAGCGAAGAGATTCTTAGGAGTAAATATAAGTCGCGATAAAGAAAACGGTTGGATAAGCTTAGATCAGGGAATCAGGATTTGTTTGGCTATAGCGATGCTAGCTATAATCGAAGTCTGCAAGATCCGAGACCAGTCGTGGCTTATGTTTTTATTATGCAAGGAGGCGCAGTCAGCTGGCGTTCCACAAGAAAAACTTTAACCAGTATTTCGTCGGAAGAAGCAGAATTTGTAGCAATGTCAGATGCAACCCAAGAAATCATTTGGTTGAGAGAATTGACCATTGAATTAAACATCATATCAAATAGTCCTATCCATTTAAAATCTGATTGTCGACCAGCGATTGATCATATCAAAAACGCGAATTATAGTTGTAAAACTAAACACATAAATGTAAGAATGTCTTTTGTCAGAGATCATGTACTTCAAAAAACTATCACATTAGATTTTGTCCCAACAAACGAAATGGTAGCTAATGCGATAACAAAAGCTGTAAGAATTAATAAATTGAATTTTTTCACCACCCATACAGGTTTATGTTAAAAAAAAAAAAAAATATTTTTTTTTAACTTTTCATGTAAATACATTTTTTTATAATATATATATTGTAACCAGATATTTTTATATTTGAGGGTATAAACAATATAACGATAATTGGTTACCCTACGGCGCAGTCGCTAACCTAAATAATTAGATAGAGAGAGATACTAAGGGAGAAAGATACAATTGTTGGGCGCCAGACGCACATGCGTCAAAAATAGATAATTAGAGAAAAAGACAACGATAAAGATAAAGGTAATAGATAAAGGTAAGGTCAGGTTCTACGACGGTTTTGCACAGTTCGCTCAGAGAGACAAGATAATGGTAGAGGGGCGGAGTCGAATCCAATAGATAAAATAAGAAACAGGTGAAGCAGGAATAATATCAAATATATTAAACAAGAAGCGATAAGTTTACTGACAAGCAAGTAGCGGAAGAGTTTGCGATACAAATACGATATATGCAATAATTAACAATAGTTACAGCCAGAGAAAGGTTAAGCGAGAGAGTTAACAATTAACGGAACGTTTTCCGAATAAGCGGGAAATATGAGCAAGCTCGCGATATTAAAGGTAATGATTAACACGGTTTTATGACAGGTAGGCAGAACAGAAGAGATACACTGTACTTAAATTAAGCGGTAAGCAAATAAATCATAAAATGTGAGAAGCGATTATAACTCATGCGAAATACAACAATTGAAATAGTTATCACATTACCAGAATGATCAGAAATAGGCAGACAGGGAATTATGAATTACAAGGTAAATTCAAGCGATAGGTCAAATAGAAAATTATTATAAAATATAGAGAATAAAAGATAATACGTAGTCTCTGGTTTGCGGTAAGTGCGAGAGAAAGAAAGATAATAATCGGTACGATAAAAGGTAATTCAAGATAAGGCAAACAATATTCAAGGTAATTAATATGCCACGTACGGCAAACCCAATAGACTACGGACAACTACGATCAGCGATATAAGCGAAGAAAATAGTGAAAAAGATGTTATGCGATATGGCACAATACTCCAATGTCAAATGAACGACGAACGGGACCGCGCAGCGATATAAGATCGCTCCCGCGGTACTCTCACTAAGATGCGATAATCAACGATAATAGATAAAGAGACAGATAGAAACTAATCAGAGAAAATATAACAAAATAGTAATGCTCAGTAGCTAAGATAAAAATTGATCCTTTAACGGAACGCGCTGCTAGACAGCGATATTAGACATTCAAATATTCTAAAAGAGAAAGATAATAAGATAAAGCGATAGTCACTACAATGCGTAAGTAATAATCAACCAGTCGCGAAGTTACTTGCAATAAGACAGAGAAAGGGACAAGATAAGAGATAATAAGGTACGAGCCCAGGTGGCTCAAGCAGACCAACTGCAAGGTAAAGAGAAAAGATACGAGCCCAATTGGCTCAAGCAGACCAACTGCAAGGTAAAGAGAGAAAGAGATAAAGGTAAAGGTACGATATATTGCAAGTAATCTCGTGGCTTCACAAAATAGAAAAGGAACCTCACTTACGTAAAAGAAGATATAGTAGATACTACAGGATGCGGTACACTAGCGATAAACTTAATACAATGATAGCCAAAAAAAACTCTATTACAGATATCGAGAACACGTCTTTCTTAATTGACAACTGAACGTAGAGTAATGAGATGAGCGATGATCCTGATTTTCATCGAGCTGGTGTCACGTGATTCTTCCCAAAATTTGCGGTATCTTAATTGGACCAGCTGGTCCCGTGGCCTGGTCCACGGATAGGCGGCGATAATCCCTCGCCGTTTGATGTTCTTTTCCCTCGACGACGGGTATCGAGGTATCAGGACGTCGGAAGGTGGTTAGAGATGTTTTCCTGCAGCTATGCGGTATCGTTGGTGAGAAGGGGGTGGGGTCGTACTGCTCAGGTATTGCGATATTGATGTGTGCGGCAATGTTACGTCACCGGTCTCCTGGACTTGCGACAGACTGTAACTCACTCCTTGTTTTACTGGTACTCCCCGTTGTAGCTATTTCGTCGGCGCTGCATCCCGGCCCTCGCTCATGGAAGCCCTCATGCCGGAACGATCTGGTGGTGATGGCCCTCAACCCGGATCCCCACACTAGATCCACCAGATCCACGTGGTCAGCATATCATTAGCCTATTCCACGCCGCAGTCCTTCGATAAGACGGTTCGTTAAGAGAAAACCGTCTTCTATTGTATAGTCAACGACTTAGTAGATATTAGGGTCGGTTCAGCTCCAGGCTGATAAGTATCGTCGACGGGAGGCTTCATTGTGTTTTTGACGCACAGCCCTGTACGCCGCCTGACGATGCATCCGAGCGGTAGAAACATTCGTTCGTGGTTCGGCTCCTGGCCGATAAGTCTCAAATAGTTGGAGGTGCTGTTGTGCATCACGCACGACCCTTTTCGACAACTAGATAGGCATCCATCGGGAGTGGTTTCAGCGGTATTCGTTCGTCTGTAGTCGGTGGTGTTGATGTTGAGCTGGTACTTGACCCCTGTCAGGAAGTGTACTGGTACCTTGACGTGAAGGTCTCGCGGATGGTTCTCGAAGAGCATTACAGAATTAGAAAATAGCATACAATTAGCTTAGTAAAGGGAAATCAACTTAAAGATAATTAGTCGTTCATTTTTGGAGTATTGGCCTCAGACGTGCTTTCGTTATTTTTAGCGATATTTGTACCTAGGGGAATGCGATAATTAAATCAAGTGACGGGGTACGAAATACCACGTCACAATATATATATATTGTTACAAAGGGTGAAATCACCCGTTTTGCCCCCTCTTTAATGATCTAGTAGTCAGCATAGATAAAAGACGTTTATAAACCTCTTATGTCTTTAAAAAGAATAAGGTTGCTGCGCCAACCGATATTATTGTAAAAACAGTCTTGTTTCAGACTTTAAACAAGAAACACGTATATTGCATTAAAAGCTTTTCACAACATTTTAATTTCGCCTTTGATTTTGGCTTGTTATTCACGCTCTTGATTTCGTCGACTTGATAAGTAAACTCGCGGATCCATATTTTATTAACGTAACGCCTAAAACGTTACATTGGTGTCAGAAGTGCGATCTTGAGTTCTTGTTAATAAAGTCGATTCAGTGCGTGTAATAAACGATGAGTTGTAGTCGTATGACGCGCTCACGTCGAAGAGAAAGTGGAGAAGAATCTTCTCTCATAGAAAATCCGAGGGTTCCAGAAGAAATTTCAACACCTTCTGTGGACCTTCTTTCAACTCCTTCGACGGTCTCTCAACTTGATCTATTAAAGATCTTAACACAACAACAAAAAGCGGCAAGACAACAACAAGAAGCGGCAAAACAACAACAAGAAGTTGCTGCTCGACAGCAGCAACAACTAATCCAGCTGCTTCAAGAGCAACAAGAGCAACGGAGGCGAGAAGGGGAGGCTCGAGAACGTTCCGAAACTAATCTGCAAGACCTTCTTCGGACGACTGTGGCGGCCCTTCAATCCGTTCATCAAATGAGTGGAGTTGGAGGACCGGCTGTTACACCACAGGGTTCTAGAGTCGCTACTCCTGTTCCCTCTCCTGTTCCCTCGCCTGTTCCTGTTCCCGTTGTTCAAGAGATCCGACATCCAGGGCGAATCCAGGATGTTCGAGATTCAAGGTCTGTGCCTTTTACTAGGGGAGTAGTTGAATCCCCAGTTTGTAGAAATAGAGTAAACAATGAGGTTGATTTTTCCGAGCCTCTGTCTCAGGTCCAGCCTCGATACTCTAATTTGAGTCAATTAAATAATTCGAGACTTCCTGGGGTTACTTCTCAGATTAATGAGAAATCCTTTTGTCCTTTGAAACCGCCAATTTTTGATGGAAAGATTCCATGGGCGGAGTATGAACGTCAATTTAATACAATAGCTAAACATAATCAGTGGGACTCCGCCATGAGGGCCCACAGCCTTGCTTCTTGTCTTCGGACGCCGGCTCTGAATGTTTTAACGGCATTGTCTGAAGAAGAAATTTCTGATTACGAAAAACTTAGTTCTGCATTAAAGTTAAGATACGGGAATGACCACTTGACGAAACTGTACACGGCTCAATTACAGACTAGGAGACAAGGACGAGACGAAGACCTCGCGTCTCTTAGCCAGGATATAGAACGGCTTTCACGTGTAGCATTGCCAGATCACGAGCCGTCTCGTAATTTATTAGCTACTCAAGCCTTTTTAAATGCAATTAGTGATCCAGAAATTAAAATGGCCGTTGGAACATCGGGCCTCACTTCTCTGCGGGAGGCAACGGCCAAAGCCCTCGAGGTGGAGGCAATGAGAAAGCAATATTTTGGGCTGAACAAGCTTCGTCGGATTGAGGTGTCTGAAAACGCCTCAAAAAGGCGAAGTTTTGAACACTCGGAGGAGTCAAAACCTCAAAATTATAAAAATAGAAATAACAGTAACAATTTTAAACCAAGAAATCGAGGTTCTTTTCAAAACCAACAAAACCAGCGTATAAATAAAAACGTGGTCGTGACAAGTCAAACTAGCTTGACTTGTATATTTTGTAAAAAAACAGGCCACGACGCCAATCATTGTTTTTTAATTAAAAAAATTAGTGGAAAGCCGATGCAAGGCTCGAATCCAAATTCTTATAATTGGCGTAAGAAAAATATAGAAAAAGGGGAAGCAGATCCTCAATCGAGTTCTTCAACAGGAACTCACTCAAAAAACTAGTTTCAGATGATTTGTCAGGGCGAAAATCATCGCAGATTGTTAATAGTGAAAGCCCTCTTAGAGAACAGTTTTTAATTAGAAGTCTACGACAGTCTGGTCTTCACGCGCGCGGTACTGTGAATGGCGTCGATTGTCTGTGGGTAATAGACACGGGCGCAGAAGTAACCGTAGTTCGATCGGATCTCTTTAAATCCGATGACCGGATTGTTCCCTCTTTTTCTCTGCGAACAGCGACTGGAGAGACGACCCCGGTTTTGAGACAGGCTACTGTCCAAATTAACCTTTTTGGGTGTATCGACTCTCCACATAAGGTTTTTATAGCAAATATAGAGGATGAAGGTATTTTGGGAATAGACTTTCTTACAGCTCATAACTGTGTTATCTCGACTAGGAGAAATTCACTAGCTTCAAACAATCGCGAAATAACTCTTTGTACAAATAGGAATGGAATTTATTGGACTCCTCCTAGAATTCGAGAAATAGAACTGTCGGAAGATGATTTGCAACAACATTTTCCTCTTCATTTACGGAGCCTTGTTGAGAAATCTTCGATTTCGTTAAATTTAGCTCAGGAAGAATCGTTTAAATCTCTTTTACTAGAATTTAAAGATTCTTTTGCGAAACATAGTAGTGATAAGGGCCGATGTACTTCTGTCAAGCACAAGATCGATGTCGGAGAGAGTTCGCCAATTAAACAAGCTCCTCGAAGACTCGCTCTCAACGCCCGAGAAGAGGTGAAGAAGCTGGTGGAAGACATGTTAAAGAACGATGTTATTGAACCATCGTCTAGTCCCTGGGCCTCACCAATCGTCCTTGTTAACAAAAAGGACGGATCCAAACGATTTTGTATCGATTACAGGAAGCTGAACGATATAACGAAGAAAGATTCTTACCCTCTACCCAGAATTGACGAGACACTCGACCTGATAGCTGGTGCAACTTGGTTCAGCACCATAGATCTTCAGAGCGGATACTGGCAGGTCGAAATGGATCCTCTAGATAAAGAAAAAACAGCTTTTGTTACGGGTTTAGGAGGATTATGGCAGTTCAAGGTTATGCCGTTTGGTTTGAGTAATGCCCCGGCTACCTTTGAACGAATGATGGAGGCTGTTCTCCATGGGCTCACTGGCAAAATATGCCTCGTTTATTTAGACGATATAATCGTTTTTGGCAAGAACTTTGAAGAAGAAGTTCAAAATCTCAGACAAGTTTTCGCTAGGCTGAAGCAAGCAGGTCTGAAAATGAGCCCGAAAAAATGCCATCTGTTCCAAAAAGAAGTTGGCTTCCTTGGACATATCGTTTCAGCACAAGGTGTGAAGACCGACCCATCCAAAATAGAGAAGGTTTCTTCTTGGCCGACACCTAAGAATAAAGAACAAGTTCAAAGCTTTTTAGGCCTTTGTACGTATTACAGAAGATTTGTAAAAGGTTTCGCTAGTATAGCTAAACCTCTCCATCATTTGACCGGAATCAAGATTCCTTTTGACTGGACCCCGGAATGCGAAGAGGCTTTCAAGAAATTAAAAGAAAATCTTATTTCTTCGCCGATTTTAGCTTATCCAGAGGTCGAAATTCCTTTTATTTTAGATACGGATGCATCTCTTTCAGGAATAGGCGGGGTTCTGTCACAAATTCAGGGAGGTCAAGAGAGAGTGATAAGCTATTTCAGCAGAGTTTTGAGTAAAACCGAGAGGAATTATTGTGTCACTCGTAGAGAGCTTTTAGCTGTTGTTAAGACCGTAGTACATTTTCACCATTATTTGTACGGCAGGAGATTTTTGATACGTACAGATCATGCTTCTTTCAGGTGGCTACTTTCGTTTAAATCTCCCGAAGGTCAGGTAGCTAGATGGTTAGAAAGGCTCGGTCAGTACGATTTTGATATTCGTCATCGAGCAGGAATTCATCATGGAAACGCCGATGCTCTCTCTCGTAGACCCTGCGAGGAAATGCCAGAGTGTAAACAGTGTGCACGATTAGAGAAAAATCGTGACCCCTCTCTTGTAATACGGAAGATTTCTTTCGAAAATAACCAGGAGGAATGGAGAAAATCGCAACAAGAGGACGACACTTTGAATCAAGTGAAGTCTTGGAAAGAAGCAGAAACTCGCCCAGACTGGCAGGATATATCTTTAGCCGAGCCAGATTTGAAAATTTATTGGGCTCAATGGGACTCTATCCTTTTAATTGATGGAATTTTATACCGAAAATGGGAATCTGCAGACTTGAAAGAAATCAGGTGGCAACTTTTGGTTCCCAGGTCAGGAGTTCCGGAGATTCTTGCTCTTTATCATGATTCTCCTGCAGGTGGACATTTCGCTTCAAATAAAACTCTGGGCAGAATTCGCAACTTCTACTTTTGGCCTCGTTGCCGGATGGACGTTGAAGATTGGTGTCGAAGATGTCGAGTCTGCACGGCAAAGAAAGGACCTCGAGCGAAGGGACAAAGCTCTCTTCAAATTTACAACGTGGGAGCTCCATTTGAAAGAATAGCGATGGATATTCTCGGACCTCTTCCGATAACCCATTCTGGAAATAAATATGCTTTGGTTATTGCTGATTATTTTACTAAGTGGCCTGAAGTGGTTCCTCTCGCTGATCAAGAAGCCTCTACTGTAGCGCAGGCATTCGTTAAAGAATTTATTTGTAGACACGGAGTTCCTCTAGAACTTCATACTGATCAAGGCCGAAATTTTGAGTCGACCTTAATGAAAGAGGTTACTCAGATTTTAGGGGTTAGAAAAACTCGTACAACTCCTTTGCATCCGCAATCTGACGGCATGATAGAGCGTCTGAATCGGACTTTACTACAATATTTGTCGTCCTTCGTAGAGCAGAATCAGAGAGACTGGGACTCCTGGATCCCTTTCTTCCTCTTATCTTACAGATCTGCGATTCACGAGACGACGAAACAGACGCCAGCCCTCATGCTTACTGGAAGAAATCTTCGACTTCCGTCAGATTTAGAGAAAGGCCCTGTTCCTGTGCAAAGACAGCATCAAACAGATTATGCCTTTTCATTACAACAACGTTTAGAAGAAATTCATCACTTTGCTAGGAATAGAATTTCTATGGCTTCAGATAAATTAAAAACTCGTTATGATATTCGAGCCAGAGATTTAAAATTTAATCCTGGAGATTCTGTTTGGCTCTTTCAACCTCGAAGACAGAAAGGACGATGTCCAAAGCTACAAAGAAATTGGGAAGGCCCTTACTTAGTGGTTAACCGGATAAATGATGTTGTTTATAGAATCCGAAGATCCCCTCATTCGCGTCAAAAAGTGGTTCACTTGGATCGTCTTGCTCCTTTTGAAGAGGATCAACCTGGAACAGTCTCTCCAAGACCAGGAACATCCTTTGAGGTTAGATCTTCAAACGAACACCCTTGACGACTGTGATCGATTTGGCCTTCTTTACAGTCGGTCATCGATTGGGGGAAGAATTTACCTTTCGGAATTCATTTGAGTAAAACTCGACCGCTCACGATTATTATAGAAGGAAATATCGGATGCGGAAAAACAACTTTCACCAAGAGGTTTTTAGCAGATCGCCAGGTCTGTACACTTTTAGAACCTCTTGAAGAATATCGAAATGTAGCTGGAATTAATCTTTTAGATTTGATGTATCAGAACCCAGATCGTTATTGCTATTATTTTCAGCATTTCGCTCAAATGGTTATGTTAGATAGACATCTGCAGACGACTTCATTGCCTGTAAAGGTGATGGAAAGATCGATATTCAGTAGCAATTGTTTTGTAGAAGCTCGTCGAAGGTTAGGTAATTTTCGCGACTTCGAATCTCATTTATTGACGAAAAATTTTGATCTTCTCATTCGCTCGTCTGAGCTCAGAGTAGATTTGATTGTTTATTTGCGAGTTTCCCCAGAAACTTCTTTTGCTCGAGTTAGTTCCCGTTCTCGTGAGGAAGAATCGAGTATTTCTTTAGAGCTACTCAGAACTATTCATGAGGTTCATGAAGATTGGCTAGTAAAACAAACCTTTTCTTCTTTATCGGCTCCTGTTTTAGTTATCAATGCAGAATCCACAGCCGACCAAGTTTATTCTAATTTTTGTCTTGCAATGATACACGGACAAAGTTAAACCTTTGAATTTAATATTGAAAGAATTTTATTCTTAAAAAATTTGGTTAAAAAAAAAAAAAAAAAAAACTACATTAAACTACATTAACGGGAAAAGGCGAGTAATATTTAAAATCTTCTTAATTTCTTCCTTGACATTATCGCATCCCTCGCACCCTTCCGTTTTCTTTACTATATCAAAAAGACTCTGTTTGCATGAGCGACAAAGCACTTTTTCTTTGAAAAAGGTCAGATGAAGAGAGACTTCTTGAAGAAGAAATTCGGGTTTAGAACTAAAAAGAAATGATTGAAACAAAAAATTATTTTCTTATAATTTATTTGTGTTATTCGATATGATGTACTCACTGTGACTCAAAGCAGCTTTGGCATAGCAAGCCGCTTCTTCCTTTTTCGGAAACGGCGTTCAGCTGGCCGCAAGACATCTCTCTCCAAAGAGAGTTAAAATAGTTAGAGCTTTCCATTTCGCTAAGTTCGTCCGAATTTTCGAGAGGGAATACTTTTATCAACATAGCTGCATTCGTGGAAGTATGCTCTTTTGTATCCATGTCTTGTCTGTCTTTAACGACTACTTTTCTTATAATGATTTGTTATTTCTACGTTGCTAATCAATTTGAAATTTGTTTTCTTCGGTTGTTTCTTTCTAGAAACTTCTTCTCTGGAATCGAGTTTTGTGTCGGATAGGCTTTGGTTTAAGGAATAATGTGAAATGAGCCAGGATTATTTTTCGAGGTCGATGAGCGATTGCTTGATTTTCACATTTTATTAACCTTAAGTGTCAGTTTTTGTGAGTACTTTTCAGGTTACTCGACACAGCCTTTTCCCATCCAATTTTTCCCCGATTCCTGAGGATGACTGGTGGTTTTATTTTGAAGAAGGACGCAGAAATAATTCAGATAAGATCGTTTCTTTTCTTTAGAATACATATTCAATTTATTTTATTCAAGTATTCTCCCAAATTCACTCAGTGAATTTGAATTGTTATACCACCACTCACATTTGTCCTCCAAACTCTAGGGTGTGCTGTCTCAGAAGAAGCTCTGGAATCAGTCACCCCCCGATTTCCTTATTTCCTATGAAGAGAAGTCTGTTTTCGTCTTATTTGGTCCTGGAATTGTCGGTTCTCGGTTCGATGTTTTCATCCGAACCTGTTTCGAAGGGATCCTTCATGAAGAAGATTGAATTTCTTCCCGACATCAATCTGGGCCGTTGCGGATAACTTTGAATTCATGAAGCCACATAACACTCATTAACACTAACCTTTATAAAACATGGCACATAAATTTTTGAGATTATTTAACGCTCAACTATCTGCTCAAGGTTTTCTGTGGTTTACCTTGAGACTGTGGGCAAATGCCAGATAGTTAAAAAGGGAGTTCTTGAATTTTTAGAGCCACAGCTCCAACTCACCTTTGAGCACTGACTACTAGAATACTTTTATAATCATTTTATCTTTCCCGAGTCGGGACGACTCTTTTCCTCGGGGGGGAGTAGTGTTACAAAGGGTGAAATCACCCGTTTTGCCCCCTCTTTAATGATCTAGTAGTCAGCATAGATAAAAGACGTTTATAAACCTCTTATGTCTTTAAAAAGAATAAGGTTGCTGCGCCAACCGATATTATTGTAAAAACAGTCTTGTTTCAGACTTTAAACAAGAAACACGTATATTGCATTAAAAGCTTTTCACAACATTTTAATTTCGCCTTTGATTTTGGCTTGTTATTCACGCTCTTGATTTCGTCGACTTGATAAGTAAACTCGCGGATCCATATTTTATTAACGTAACGCCTAAAACGTTACAATATATATATATATATTATATTATATATATTATATATATATATATATATATTGTTACAAAGGGTGAAATCACCCGTTTTGCCCCCTCTTCAATGATCTAGTAGTCAGCATAGATAAAAGACGTTTATAAACCTCTTATGTCTTTAAAAAGAATAAGGTTGCTGCGCCAACCGATATTATTGTAAAAACAGTCTTGTTTCAGACTTTAAACAAGAAACACGTATATTGCATTAAAAGCTTTTCACAACATTTTAATTTCGCCTTTGATTTTGGCTTGTTATTCACGCTCTTGATTTCGTCGACTTGATAAGTAAACTCGCGGATCCATATTTTATTAACGTAACGCCTAAAACGTTACAATATATTTGTTCTTGTAAGTAGAGTTCAATTTAGGGGCAAGTGTTGAAATATAAATTGAACGTCGATATTAGTTGTATATATATTCTGTTTATGTCCATAGGTAAGAGTAGGTATAGTACGTATGTGTGTGTATGTGTGTAGGCTGAGCAGTAGCGTACCGGCAGGTAGATCGGCTCAGTGCGTATTGCGAGTTAGCTCTGAACGCAGCGTTTGCTGGATAGCCAACATTTGTACTTAAAATAATATTAGTAAAGATCCGGGTATTAATTAAAATAAACTGCAGTATAAATAAATAAAATATCCTGTGTACATTTTTCATTTTACTTCCACAACCTATATCAAGTCTCTGCACAGCGTGAACCACAGGTTAACCCTTTACGGCACAGGGGACCGTATACGGTCCACCTAGATCGAGTGAGTTTTTAAAGTATTTTGGGGTGCAACTGATCGTTTTTCTTTCGGTTTTTTACTTTTTCAGGTTTGTTAGATGTTGAAGAACACATGTTAATGTATCCCCGGACATTGCCAGTGGCCAATTTCCCAAAATCGGCCAACAAAGTCCAAAAAACGTGTTTTTTTTCGAAACAATTCATTATTGATGACATCCTTCACCGTGTTTGTGCCAAATTTGGTACAGGGACAGGTTCAGTGTTGGAGACTGTGCTGCTGTCGGGAGGTTAGTTACTATATGACGCCAGAGAATATGGTTTACAAGTTGTCTATTGCCAGAAAAATCGGGTTACACAGTTGGATGGCGTAGTAGAAATTGCGGAAGGCAGGGAAAATAAGCGAAACGAGTTGATAGATACGTATGTGCCAAGAGCGTGGCGAAGACTGGGTAGAGATGAAGAAAAAGTCCAGGCTCGCCCCCGAGTCGAGGCCAAGGGTCGCGTCGCGCCATAAATGCGACATGTAGGGAAATTTCCGGCGCGGTCAAACCCTTAGCCCTCGGCTAGCGAGGCGAGGCCTGGACACTCGAAGGTTAGTTGTAAAGAACTATAGAAAAAGATACACATGGAGAAACGGAAATATTTTAATGGTTTTTCGCCGGCTTGCCGGTGGCGGGTGTCCGCCACAGAGACCACGAATTTGGGGTCAGAAATAGGAAATGTCCATATTCAAGATGGCGACGATACAATAGAGTGGACGATTTTTGGTAAATTTTTTGTAAAATTTATTTATTTGATCTCTGGCAATCCACCCGGGAGCTTTCGTGGTCCCTGAGCACGAATCCGAGGTCAGATTTTCAAACTTTGCAGATGGCGCGCCCGTACCGCACATGCGCAGGAAGGAACTGATTGAGAATCCGCAGGTTTACATTCAAATTTGGTACTCGAGGGTTTTTGAAGTCGCTGATCACAAATCCCAGGCCAGATTTGGAAAATTTGCAGATGGCGCTACCATACGGCACATGTGCAGGAGGAAAACGGTTGAGGATTCGACGGATCACCTGGAAGCGTGGTGCTTGTGGGTTTTTGTCGATCCTGGCCATGAATCCGGTACCAGATCTCGAAAATTTGTGAATCGAAGTTGCGGAACCGGTGCAAAGGACACACAATCTATAAAAATTGGAACATTCTGTCCGAATCTCGTTACTCGAAGGTTCCTGTGGTCATTGATAACGACTCTGCAGTCAGAAAATGTCCCTCTCAGATTATTACCACACTCAGCCGGGCCCAGAGACACGAATGGGGACGTGGTGATGATTGTCTCCATCTTTTTTTTTTTTTTATATTTTTTAGTTTTTTTTTGTATTTTTTAATATTTTTTAGTTTTTTTTTGTGTTTTATAATATTTTTTTAGTTTTTTTTGTATTTTTTTGTATTATTTTTATAATTTCGGATTTTTATGTTGTTCTTGTATTTCGGAACTATTTTTCCCTCTTCATTTGTAATTCATGATAAGATTCCATTCAAGTATGAAAAGATAAGAAACAGTTACTGTCCGGTTTGACACATAATGGTACATCACAAGTGCTGCATTTCCAAATAGTCCGATTCGTATGGGCTTTTGTACTGCAATGAGTACAACGGCTTCGACAGTCTATATAGATAGGTAAGTGAGCCGATTGACTCCGCCTTTTCTCGCTCGATACCTGAGGTTTGGAAAAATTGTTCTCTGTTACAGAACGTTTCCTGCCTTTTTTTGTCAGTACTTTATGTCCAACTATTTCTTCTACTAGCTTCAGACGAAATGTTTTTGAACTCATGTCTCGGTTGAGACCCGTTTGCTTGTAAATAATAAAAGCATTTACGAAGGTAGCATCTATAAAGTGCCAGAATATTCGGTGCCACCACTTCTTGGACTTACGACCTATCTTATACGTTGATATTAATTGGTCTGATTTATCAACGAATCCCATGTAACGGTTATAATCGGAACATATTACTGGGGAGCTTACTTCCTTCAATGAGCCATCTTTTTCTCTGCGATTAACGGTTGTCGTTTCGGAAGGGTCATGATAATTTGATAGGAACTGGACTGGTTTCTTATCCATCCATTTGACCCACCGAATTCCTGTATTTGAAGTCTTCCATTCCTATTCCCCATGTCCCATATTTTTGTCAGGTATTTCACTCTTTGGTAGTCTCACGCAATCTTTACGGACAGTACCACACGCGAAGATATTATCTTTCTTTAGTTCGATCATAAGACCAACGCTGGTGAAATAATTATCAAAATATACGTGGTGATTTTTCCCAACTAAGTCACGGGTAAGGTCTGTTACAACTCTTGGTCCTAGTCGATTTTCAACACGTTCTTTTTTACCTATATATATTTCGAATTCGCAAATATAACCCGATTCATCTGCACGCACCCAACATTTATACCCTCGTTATATTGGCTTCGCTGGCATATATTGTTTGAGACTGCTCCGACCTTTGAATTTAATCATTGATTCATCTACAGATTGATACTTACTTGGCCCCCAGTGCATTTTATAAGTATCATTCAATTTATTCAACATGGGCCTTATTTTATATAATCTATCAAAATTGGGATCAGTTCTCGTTGGTTCCTTATTATTGTCAGCCATATGTAGATTCCCAAGGAAAAACCCAAATCGAGTGATTGTCATTTTTGAGGCTACGTAATCATCATGTAGTTCAGGGTTAGAAGACCAATAATCTCGATATGAGGGTAGTTTTTTTACTCCCATTAGAATATTTAGACGCAAGAAGATCAGCAATTCATCTTTCGTTATCGGGTCGGCTTTTCGCTTAATTTGTACTGCATAGAGATTGGTCTGAGCTACTATTATATCTAAAAGCTCATCCGGAAATAAGCATAAAAATATCTGCAGTGGTGTTTTAATATCATCTGGGAGTTTAGGCCCGAACTCCTCCGTGAATGGAAGGTCATCCTTTGTTTTCGTGGCTTTCTTCCATTTTTCAATGGCTAGGTTGTTTGATTCTTCTTCATTATCTGTATCGTCATCTCCATCATCATCATCTTCTATAGGATTTGATGCCAAATTTTATCCAAATCCCTTACGTTTCCAACGATACGTCTTCTACCAACCACATGAGATGGTGGTTCCGTATCTTCAGTTCCTGAATCACCTAGCCCATCAACAGATTCAGAATCACTAGGGATGTCAGTGACAATCCTCTTACGTGTCCTCCCCATTGTGATTCTAATACAAGAGAAGTGAGAGCAGCCCCCTGACACACGCTGCTAAAAGTGGTTCGCAAAATGTCCCTCGATTCTGCCGCCAATTTTCACCACTAGTGACGTTAGTAGTTACCTGACGAGCTTGCGCGCGGTCAGCGAGGGCAGCGAGCGTGTAGAAGTCTACTAGCGCCACGCAGAGGAACTAAAAAACGGAGACAAGACGCCTACAATTTTTTAGTATACGAGCAGTGGTGAGTATCAGGGGGCTGATTGAGGGTCACTGATGTGATTTGCCATATTGGATCGGCCATCTTGAATCCGCCATCTTGAATTTTTAACTTTTTGAGTGCGGGTTCATAATCAGCGATCTCAACAACGCCCGAGTACCAATTTTCGCTCTCGTCAAACGACTTCTGCGTTTTGATCCGCCATATTGGATCCGACATCTTGAATTTTTAACTTTTGAGTGCGGATTCATAATCAGCGACTTCAACAACCCCCGAGTACCAACTGTCGCTCTCGTCAAATGACTTCTGCGTTTTGATCCGTCATATTGGATCCGCCATCTTGAATTTTTCACTTTTGAGTCCGGATTCATAATCAGCGACCTCAACAACCCCTGAGTACCAACTGTCGCTCTCGTCAAACGACTTCTGCAGGGTTCGTACGCACCCGGAAAACCTGGAAAACCGGGAAAAGTCAGGGAATTTCTTACAGCAGGGAAAAGTCAGGGAATTTCGAAAATAACAGTGGAATTTTATGTCTGTCAAAGAAATAAACTCTTTTTCTGTACAAAGTACTATTGATCTTAAGGGGAAAAAATTGCCCTTAAAATTCCGTTTCGTCACACCACTTCATATATTTTATATGTTTGGCGCGTAAAGTCGCAACGCTATAAAAACTTCGGGCAACGTCGGCCTCGCTCGGATCAACGCCACTCGTTAACGCCTCATGCCAGTAGAAACTCGTCACCGGAATACGTCACGGTCTAGCTTGCCTGTGTGCGTAGCGTTTGTGAAACTCATACATATGTAAATCGTGAAAATAGTATTTACCACCAACGCGTCAACGTATAAGGAAATTGGCGAATCAAAAAGAAGAACGAAAATTAATATAACGTAAGTAGATCATCATTATGTCGCGATAGGTTATACAATATACGTAAAGTGCATGTATTTTGTTCAACATGTCAAGTATGATCACCATTGTTTACCCGCGCTTTTCGATGACTTATCTCTCGGAAGTGAAAAAGTTGCAATTGACGTAATAACACGCAGATTAATCCTTACACATTTAATATAGAAACGATAAAGTCAGTCGAAGGGTTTTAAAGATAACTATGCATTGAAAAAATTGCTAACTTATAAAGCCTAGTCTACGCTTAAAATTTTGAAATACGAATTCATGTGAAATGCAGTCGATGTGATTATATAATGTTATTTTTGGAAATTGATTGCCATATCACTTGTGATCATTGTATGGCCAAATAACTGCAGTAAAATATGTTATGAGATTACATTGTATGAGTTCTGCATTGGAATGACTAATGAGGAATAAACTTTGTATGTCATAAGTATTCTAAAATAACATTTCAATGGAGGTCAATGCAGTGCGGTCTTGATCGAAATGATGAAATTTTACGTATGCTATCCTTTTTTCTCAGATCAATGCCTTTTTCTAAATCAAGGAGATCCACGTTCAATATTCAACGGCTTAACGAAGATCAGTTTTCGCCATGGCTGAAGAATGCAAAAATCACAAGTTTGCATTTTATTGCATCATGTGTAAGAAAACCGTGCTACTGAGCAACATGGGCCGACAGGCTTTAACTAGTCACATGAAAGGACGTAAACACGAACACGCTGCGAGGAGTCAAAATAATACTTTTGGAATCGGAGTATTTGTATCACCGAAAACAATAGACGTCCCAAAATCTACTACACTTAGACTTGGTGAGTAGGCTGCTTAACGTTCGAAATTTTTTTTCGGTCGACTATCTGTGAGATTCTTCCAGCCTTCAGCGAAATCCAAATTGCTCAGCGTCTCCAGCCACGGTTAAAAATTGAGCACGCCGATCACAAAAGGGCGTCTCCGCGCGAAATTCGGCAAAAGTATTGTGCACAGGCAGAAAGCGGAATGAAAAAATAGGTGTCAAATAAAAGAAAATAAAAGATACTAATAACTAAACCTGCCGAAAGTCAACATTTATTGCTGATATCATTTATAAATCCGATTATTAGTTGAAGTAATAATTAATAAAAATTGCATTTTTCACCGCGACCAAATTCGATGTTATCAAAACTCAGCTCGCCGATTCTAGCTCAATGACTAGTGAAATGATTTGAAATCTTTACTGCATGTTCAGAGTACATACGTTACACCTCCAAAGTCGATAAAACACATAAAAACTGCATTTGTTTACTTATATTCAATAACAAGTGGCGGGGTATCGGTAAACGGATTTCGGACAATTATTGGCGGAAAACAGTATGCGAAGAACTTCAACTTTGAGAAAACTTCCACCGAGCCGTTTTCCCATGACGTTTAAAAAAAACTTTCCAAAAATTTCAGTGTAATCGGGTCATAAATATTGTAACTATGGATGATTTTCTAAACAACGCTCGGCGCGAGCAGCTCGTTCAGCGTTTGGGCGCTACGTGCGGTAACGGAACATTATGCGTTTCTCGCAAATTTTTTTAACACTGCAATGGTACATTGCAAGATTTATTGCTATTTCATTATTTAGAATATTTATATCGTTAATCTTACTCACGCACCATTTTTCTCATCACTAGTTTTTTGATTTTATGTCACGTGCGGAGCGGTCTCGCACGCGACGGCTTCAACCCTCTAAGATCTCTCAGAGGTTTATGTTTAATTTTTAGGTGAGTTGGGAGGTGAACGTCCTCTACAGGGCGTTCCCTGGGAATAGGTTTGGAAGATTTCAATTTATTGTACCAATGGTTTGATGGAAAGCAAAGTAAAAATGTTTAATGGATCAAAACTAAAAAGCAGAAAAGGTTCTAAACAAGGAAGCTTACAATTATTTTGGTCTTATACTACTCACGTTCTCTCTCTCTCTCGCTTGCAGCTTCGGCCTCGAAGGTGCCGGAAGTATACACGCCTTCACACACTCACTTACAGGCTACACTGCTCTATAGAGTTCGTGACTTAACGCTTGCACTTATTTTAGCTTCATAAAACTGACACCGCGACGCGAGTAACCTTTTACGGCCGTGGGTAGATTAGGCAATTACGCTCTAATCTTCGGTTTTGGAAAAAGGATTTATATCTCTATACGCGGTCGCTTCGAAGGAGCCGGGTTCCGTTGATGTCGTTATTCAGACGGTCTCAAGACGGGACTGACTTCGCTCGCTCGTCCGACACCCCTTGGAACGTCGGGCGGCGAGCGAGTTTCCGCTGAATTTACAATTCGGCGTTTTCGCTAAATACACAATTCCGGAACAAAGGCTCGCCTCGCGACAGTCATCCTCGAAGCGCGTGATTTCGCGCTCGCCTCATCCCGGTGTTGATTACACCCGGGATCTGGCGGGCGCGAAGACGCTGACGTTGCTGGCCGTCCAACTACGCCGTTGCGCTTGGTTACTCCACGAACTGGTTATAATAAAATATTTTATATAGACTAACTAAAACTATGCTTCCTTGTTTCTAGAGATAATAATAATTGATATAATCGGTAATATAGTCTTGAGTAAATATGCGGCGCTCGTGACATTTATTTATATTAAATATTAATTTCCTCACCTGTCTGAAAACAATTTTTATGTGTTTTATCGACGTTGGAGGTGTGATGTATGTATTCTGAACATACTGTAAAAATTTCAAATCAGCTCACCAGTTATTGAGCTAGAACCAGCGAGTTGAGTTTTGAAAACGTCGAATTTGGGAGCGGTGAAAATTTATAAATGATATCGGCAAAACATGTCGCCGTTTGCCAGGTTTAGTTGATGGTATTTTTTTATTTTTTTATTTGACACCTTTTTTTTCATCCCGCTTTTTGCCTGTGGACAATAGTTTTATCGAATTTTGCGTGTGACGCCCTGTTATGATCGGCGTGCTCGATCGTGGAACCCAAACGTTGCATCTCATGAATGGTGTTTCATTTCAGATGGAAGTTTGATTGCAAATGTTGAAAAAATAGCCGAAGTACAAGAAACTGAGAAGACGAGAACGATTTCGCAACCAAGCACGTCAACACAACTAGAATCAACGCCCCTCTCGCACATACTACCAAAGTAGCGGGGAATGGATCGTTTCATTGAAAAGGAGAAAGTTACGCGAGCAGAGATAATCTGGTGTCTTCAGACTGTATTCTGCTGCCCTTGCTGCCGCAGGGAAATGCACAGAAATTTTCAAACCAATGTTTGATGAAAATGGGACAGCTAAAGCAATGACACTGGGCTCCAACAAAATGGGTTATACAATTTTGCAAGGCCTCGCCCCGTTCTTTAAAAATGAGTTACTAAATGCTATACCGCAAAACGAGTGCTTTGTCGTATTGTTTGACGAAAGCTTAAACAAAGTATGCCAATTAGAACAGATGGATTTTGTTTTACGGTACTGGAGCAAAACCAAAGACGAGACCGTTAGTAGATATTTTGGATCTGCTTTCCTAGGTCATACTACGTCGGCCGATCTCTTGACTGCTTTTAAAAAGGAATTGTCCTCACTGAATATGAAGAATCTCCTTCAGGTATCTATGGATGGGCCTAACGTAAACCTCAAGTTTCTACGTGACCTAAAGAGCGAACTAAACGATGGTCCTGATACTTCAGTTCTTTTAGATATTGGAAGCTGTGGGCTTCATAATCTACATAATGCGTTTAAAGCTGCCGTGAAAGCAACGGGTTGGAACATCGTACAATTACTACGCGCTATTTACAATTTTTTTGCATATGTACCCGCTCGCAGAGCGGATTACATTCGATTCTCCGGGTCCCGGCAATTTCCTATGAAATTTTGCGCAGTAAGGTGGCTGCAAAATGGTGCTGTTGCTAAACGAGCCGGCTTGATATTGCAGAACTTAGAGAAATACATTTCTGGAGTTCAAAACGAGACGAAAAAACCAAAATCCGATTGTTACGAGTTGATGAAAAAGGTCACGAAGGACAAGTTTATGAAGGCTAAGCTCGCATTTTTCCAGACTATTGCTGCTGAAGTAGAGCCATTTTTGACTGCCTATCAAACTGAACAACCGATGGTGCCATATCTTTACACTGATCTGAATGAAATAATTATTTCAATCATGGGCCGATTTGTTAAAGAAGAAGCATTGGAACAGTCCACGTCAGTGTGTGACGTGGAAGTTTCAAAAGCGGAAAATCTAAAAAAAGCAAAAAATATCAACATCGGACATGACACTCGTTCAGCGTTCCGGGCAATGGACGGTTTTAATACAAAAGAGGAACTTCTTTTGAGGCAAGATTGCCTACCGTCTCTACAAATGTTTTTCCGAAAACTGCAAGACAGATCCCCTATCACATATCGTCTGACGAAAGCTCTTTCTGTCTGTGATCCTAGAATTATCCTAGAATCTCGAAACATCGCCTCAAAATGACTTTCGGCCGCCTTGACTGAGTTCGTTTCTCATAAGTGGATCAGTGGCATCTCAGCAGATAGAATCGAACGAGAATTTATAGCGTTAAGCGCAAAGCCAGCGATAATCGAACAGCTAAAGGAGTTCACAAGAGACGAGCGTTTGGACCATTTTTGGAAAAACATGGCTGTAAGCAACAATCTTTCCTCAGAGTTTATGTCATTCGTCAAAAAGCTCTTTGTCATGTCACACGGAAACGCGTCTGTCGAAAGAGGATTTTCAGTGAACGTGAGTGTCTGGTTGAGAATCAATCGGAAAAATCATTAGTTGCCCAGAGACTTATATGCGAAGCTATTCGAAGTGCAGGAGGAGTTGACAAAGTATCTATCACTAAGCACATGAACCACTATGCGAGAAATTCTCGTGCTAGATATCATGAAGATCTTGAGAATCAGAAAAAAGGTGCAACAGAAAAAAAACGTCAAGAGAACGAGAGAAAGAGATCAACCAGATAGTAAAAGAATTACAATCAAAGAAACGAAAAGTAATGGCAGAAGCACACAAAGAAGCCGAGATATTGGATGACCAAATCCGTGCCATTTCTAAAATTTAATTTATTGTGTTGCGTCTATTTTAATTTCTCATAAGTTGTATTCCTTTAATTCTGTGATATCGAAATATTTTATGCTAGTCTTTTAATTCATGAAGTACCTGCAGTTACTAGTCGAACATTTGAATGTAAGATTGTTACCTATTTCAGTTTTTTATTATTTCTTGCGAAACAAATAGAGCTGTAAAGTTGTAATATTATTTTGAACAAATATATTAATTCAACCTTCTTTCATCTTTTCGCTTACAGAAAATCGCAGTTTGTCGCTTGTAAATAGATGGTCAGACAGAAAGATATTTACTAGGTGATATTGAGTATTATTGTGTAAAAAAATTGTCATTAATCAGCGGCATATTTCGTGAAAGGTTACTGGAAAAATTGTATTTTCAGGCTGGAATACCTGGAAAAGTCAGGGAATTTCAGATTCCAAAAAGCGTACAAACCCTGTTCTGCGTTCTGGTCCGCCATATTGGATCCGCCATCTTGAATTTTCAACTTTTGAGTGTGGATTCATAATCAGCGACCTCGAAAACCCCTGAGTACGAACTTTCGCTCTTGTCAAACGACTTTTTGCGTTTTGGTCCGCCATATTGGATCTGCCATCTTAAATTTATAACTTTTGAGTGTGGATTCGTAATCAGTGACCCTGAAAACCCCTGAGTACCAATTTTGGCTCTCGTCAAACGAGTTTTTGCACGTTTGGTCCTCCATATTAAAGCCGCCATCTTGAATTTTCAAATTTTGAGTGCAGGTTCGTAATCAGCGATTCCAAAGGTCTCGAGTACAAAATTTCAAGTCGATAGTAAGTGAAGAAAAATGTGTGCCGGTAAGGGTTAAGGAAAATCGAAAGCGTTTGTGACCAATTATCAACAGCATTATATTCTGTGGTTGTCAAAATATTCCTTCGCATGGTCACAGGGATGATGGTTCGTTGTACCATTCCAGTACTGATGATCATGAAGAGGAGAGCCCTGTCGCTAATGATGGCTACTTCAGAGCTTTGTTGCGCTTCAGAGTTGATTCTGGTGACTTAAACCTGCGCCATCATCTAGAAACCGCTTCTTCCAATGCAACGGACATAAGCAAAACTATACAGAACTAGCTCATCGACGTACGCAAAGGAGAGATCCAAGAATTCATTTTGGACAGAGTTAAAGAAGCAAAATTCTTTTCCATTATGTTTGACGAAACAAGTGATATATCTCACATCGAGCAACTCAATCTATCATTTCGCTACCTTCACGATGGAGCTCTTAGGCCGGCATTCATAGTCAGTGATTAAGACCGGACTCGAATAAGACGGTCTTATACGAGGCCTTAAGATGGCGTTTGGTTCCATAGATGTCAAACAAGACGGTCTTGAGACGCGGCAAATAAGACGGTCCTCATCAAGTCGGTCTTATTCGAAGCGTGCTTACAAGGTTGCATAGTCCAGTCTTATTTGAAATAAGCATGGTCTTGAGCACGCAACGTTTCATACTCAATTAACGCAGTCTTATTTACGTATCTTGATCAAGTCGAGTTCGGACTGCACTTAAGCAAATGCTTGTTGCCTAAATATTACTCAATTGTTCTGATGCGTACGAAATTGATAATTACGAATTGTTTGGAAAATATTATATTCGAACAATATAAATTAACAGGAATAGATTGTGAAGGAATGTTTGGGAAAGTGCAGCTGGGACGGGATTATTTACTGTAAAAGGGTAGCAACGGAAACTTGCAATTGAAATAGAGGTTATGAGAGCATTCGCTTTGAAAAATTTGTGAAGTGAAGTGAATAGTGAAATTCTATTGACATGGCGAATATGCAAGATATGTTTAATTTCTACGATCAGATCGAAGAAATGAATAATATGATTGAGGTGGTTGCAATGGTCAACGTTGGGCCGAATGACGAAGACAAGGGTGAAGTACAGCGAGCTCCGAAGAGATACATCAGAGATGGTCAAAACCCGTTCGAGTTTTATTCCGAGCAGGAGTTCAAACGGCGATTCCGATTTTCAAAGGATGGTATTATGTACGGAATACTACCTAGAATTGAAGCTGCCTTAGTCAGTGCCAATAATCGTGGTCTACCAATTCCACCTGTCATGCAATTATTAATATGTCTACGATTTTACGCTACCGCTAGCTTTCAAGTAAGGATCATTGTGATTATAATTCCTGACATTCTACTGAAAATATAAAGTGATTTCATTGCTTCCTGTGATCATGGAATAAATGATTGCTAATACATTTTGTACTGTACAGCTCGTCAACGGAGATCTGATGACTATATCGCAGTCTACAGTATCGAGGATAATACATAGAGTATCGGCTTAAATTGCATCATTGATTCACGCAATTATCAAAATTCCTAGTACGGAAGCTGCTATGATCGCAAACAGAGATCTATTCAGACAACTTGGTGCACGCAGGGAGGGTATCGGTTTACCTGGCGTTGATGGCGCTATCGACTGCACTCACATTCGATTATGTCATACGAAATTTGCAGACCTGCAGGAGGTTTATAGGAATCGTAAGGGATATTTTTCCCTCAATGTACAGGTATGTCGCGTTGGCGATAACCGTTTACAAATACCATAAGTTGCAATTAATTTTATCTAGGATACAAATAAACAATACTATTCTATGAAAATCGGTACTTTTAATTTAAATGATACCACAGGCAGTTGTCGGACCCAATATGGAATTCTTGGATGTGGTTCCGGAATGGCCTGGAAGTAACCATGACAGTCGAATATTCCAAAATTCACGAATTTACATGCGGTATCATGAGAGACAACTTACTGGAACCCTGGTTGGAGATGCCGGCTATCCGTGCTTGCCATTTCTGCTGACTCCACTGGCAAATCCAATTACAGACGCTCAACAAAGGTAAGATAAAGATTATCGCATTACTTTAGATTTCGATAAGTAGTCATAAAATTGACAAAGTATACATGTGTGAATTAACCAAGTCGGTATCTTGATAGGTATAACAACGTACAAAGCAGAACAAGGCAAATTGTTGAAAGAACATTTGGAGTTTGGAAGCGACGTTTTCCTTGCCTATCCCGAGGTTTGGGAACCAAATTGTTGTGCTCTACCACAATTGTTGTAGCTTGTGCCGTACTACACAATTTATCACTAACATTGGATAATGCTCTTCCGGAAGATAATCGCATCGAAGAAGAAGAAGCGGATGAATTGCCACCTCAAGCACCGCATTGGCAGCCTGGAGAGGGTTTTGCAATACGCGAAGCTCTAATCGAACGGTTATTCACTTAATCAAAATATATGTATATCAAGTTAATTTAATTGTAAAGACTAATTGATTTTAGAATGAATATACTCCAAATATTTAATAAAATTGAATGTAATTTGTACAAACAGTTAACATTAGAATACATATTTTACTCATAACTTATCATTGGTTCTCATTTTATTTTTAAACCCCTCACTTACTCATGAAAATACTGATATGTACGTAATTGTACTAAGCGTCAGTCTTATAGTTACGATAATGCTTATGAAAATTTGTCTACGTAAAAATATTCAATACATTATAAATACAGCCATTAAATATAACTAAAGTTGCTCTTTTGAACTTTGAAGATCAAAGGTTGTCCCTTTCACGCGCATTTTTTTGCAAGTCTGCACCGGGATTCCTTTTAACATATCAATACAATTTATTTATCAATAACCGGTATAGAGGTTTACATAATGATATAGGTTAAAATATGTGAGATTTTTACCTGATGAACAGCTTGGAGTAGGCTCTGTCGGTGGTCTATCAATTGACGCATCTAACAAGTATTCGACATCTTGAAATTCAAAAAGTGAATCATCGTCATTCTACAGAACGCTACCTGGAATATGGAAAACATTATTGAAATATAGTTTTTTCAAAAAAACAATTTTGTATTAATATGATAGGTAATTTGGTAATATAATAAAAGTTTTCTACGCTTTGTAGAAAACCTGTACATATATTTAACGTCTATAAAGCGAGCTTGATAAAAGTGTTCCTTCATCCTGCGGAGAAGCTTATTGCCCTGCAAACTCATATTCAGGAACAGACTGAAGTGGCACCATTTTCCCAGATACTACTACTGGGTGAGATCCTGCTTTTGAACTTGATAAAGGAATCCACACCTGGAAAAGGATATCCAATGACTACAGAAGAAAAACCATTAATGTTGTTTGCTAAAGAAAACAATAACGTCGCTCTACCGATCGATTTGGAGCTTCCAGATCAAAGGTTGTCCCTTTCACGCGCAAGTTTGAATTCAGCCAACTCTGCTTCTGCTGTGGCTTTCCTGATTTCAAGTTCTTGAATTCGTAAAAGGTGTTGAACTTTCAGCAGATGAATGTCGTTTTCGTTATCTTCCATTAATTTTGACATTCTTTGCTCACGGTCTTTCTTCATCTGAAAGAGCTCTCTGTCCTCAGCTGAGAGAGCGTCTAGTCTCTGAGTCACAGCTTCCTCCATCGCCTTCTGAGCTATAGATTTTGACGCTGAAAAATGGCTCGATGATTCTGACCGACTTCGCTTTGCCGCCGCACGCATTTTTTTGCAAGTCTGCACCGGGATTCCTTTTAACATATCAATACAATTTATTTATCAATAACTGGTATAGGGGTTTACATAATGATATATGTTAAAATATGTGAGATTTTTACCTGATGAACAGCTTGGAATAGGCTCTGTCGGTGGTCTATCAATTGACGCATCTAACAAGTATTCGACATCTTGAAATTCAAAAAGTGAATCATCGTCATCCTCCAGAACGCTACCTGGAATATGAAAAACATTATTGAAATGTAGTTTTTTCAAAAAAACAATTTTGTATTAATATGATAGATAATTTGGTAATATAATAAAAGTTGTAATCACCCATGGCTATTGCTTGCTCCCCCGGAATAATATTGGAACTGAACTCGGTCGGGGCAAGAGTCATTAAATGCGGCACAATTGTCTACCTGTGCCTCTGGAATCTCCGGACCACCCCCAGTAGCTATACGTGCTTGCTTTTCCTGGGTCAAAGCATCCCGCTGGCTCTGTTTCATGTTAGACCACAGCTTTTTAAGTTGTGGCACTGTTCTCTAAAAGAATGAACATAAAATATAAGAAAATTCTGTAGACTTTAATGAAGCGTCGAAAAATTTATTATCATATTTAAGTGATCAAACGTACAAAAAATATGGCCAATAAGTGAATTGAATAACTCACCGTCTCACCGATTTGTAGTACACCATTGAATTTGTCAGCAATTTCATTCCATGCTGACTCTTTCTCACGGAGAGATCCTCCGTCACGCTTTTTTTGCTCAACAATATTTTTATATTTTTTCAAAATTTCTAAAAATATTTTTTTATCAACCGCAGTGTAATGCTTGCCGCTTTTGCCTTTCGGAGCCATGGAGTATTACAAATCTCAAACTCCACACACCGTAAACTTCAAGTTTTTGAAACAAGGTTAGAAAAGTATACGGACAACCCCTGACACTCACCACTGCTCGTCAGTACTGCTGCTCGTGTACTATAAAATTCTTCTTCTTCTTCTTCGTTTTATAGCTATACCCCCACTACAAAAAATTGTACGCGATTTGCTCCCGTTTTTTAGTTCCTCTACGTGGCGCTAACGTTGTTGTGTTCATAAACTATAAAAATACTCAAGAGCTGCATGCCTATACGAATATCTTGCACAGGCTGAGAAATAAAATCCGAGCATCTTATTGGGGGATACATCGGAAATATTCCGAACATAACCGAACGTCGAATAAGACTGTCTCAAGCTCAGTCTTCGCCAAGACGGTCTTGAATGAAATAAGCTAGCGCTTGAGACCAAATTCTTGACGAAGACCGTCTTGTTTTCCGACTATGAATACATAGCATCTCAAGACGGTCTTGAACGAATAAGACGATCTTCACCAAGACGGTCTTAAGCACCGCCTTGAGACCTGACTATGAATACGGGCCATAGAGAGGATTTTATCACATTCTGTAATGCGTATGAGATTATTCGTCCCGAAGATGCATCTGAAGAACTTCGTCTCACTGGCGTTGCCCTGGCACACATAGTTGAAGATCTTTGCAAAAGATTCAACGTGGATCTGACGAAGTGCGTTGGAATCGGCACTGACAGTTGCTCAGTTATGGCTTCTGAAACGAAAGGTGCCGTTCAAGAACTCACGAAGACAGCCATTCACGCGAAACGTTGTCCTTGTAGCAACCATAACCTGAACAATTCACTAGCAATTTCTTCTAAGGACGTGCTCTGTCGCAATACATCGGCAACAATGAAGAAAATCGTTGCGTTTGCTAACGTCTTGGCAAGGAGACATAAAGTCTTTCAAGAAGCACTTGGCGGAACTGCACTTCAGGGGATCTGCGAGACGCGTTGGGTTGAAAGGCACGACGGGCACCTACAGTTTCGGAGTGACACATTAGTGAAAATATGTGATGCTGTCGACCAAATTTCATTGTGGAAAGATAGTAAAACTGCATCTGATGCTCAACGCCTTCAACAAGCTTTGCGCAGTCCGGAGTTCATTATCTCTTCTATTTGCCTGAGTGACGTATTGGGTGAGAGTTATTTTTTAGTTCCTTCCGCAGTAACAGCGCTTAGCACTATTCAGAGCTTTATTTTCACTTACTTTTATCCATAACGTTTCAGGGACAACTGTGTCATTCAGCCGCTTTGTTCAAACATCGTCTATAGACTTGAAAAGAGCAACAGATGCCATGAAAGATACCGTGAGCGTCTTAGAGCAGAAGAGACAGGAAGCTGAATCTGTTTTCAGGCAACTGTTTTCCGAAGCGCAAGAGCTTGCTGCACAATTGGATATAGAGCTGAAGGCACCGCGTACTGTTTCACGGCAGATATATCGAGAGAATCATCAGCCAGGTCAGTCCACTGAGGAGTATTTCCAGAGAGCAACATACGTCCCTCTCCTAGACAATATCATCTCCGATCTAGGAGAAAGGCTCTCCCCTTGTTTGCGCGCAGTTTATATTATTTCGTATATTTCAAGTGTAGCGCGCCAATCGTAATTTATCGACCAGCCGTATTGTCGAGAGAGCGCTCTCGCGGACGAAAACAAGGACAAAGGTGGCGAGAGGTGAACTGGGGCAAGAGCGAGCAGTTGCGAAGCACGAAAGCGACGAAACACACGCCTTATTTCTATTCCTCTTTTGTTAACCAGATATGTATTGAAATAAAATATATTAAAATGAGAAAATAAACCAAGAGTGGACTCAAACCATTAATTTGAAATCCCATCCTTGACACCCCTGATGTAATGAATCTTTTCAATCTGAAAGTTTTCTTGCCTCGTACAACGTATGCGGAAGAAGATCTCATAGCTGTGCGCAAAGCCGCGAATATATACTGTGACGTGGATTTTTCCCGCTCCTCGGTCACTCGGAGAAAATGACCGAGAACTTACCGCGTGCACAATAAATCGGCGTCCACGATGTACCCTGAACCTGAAAAAATACCGCGAAATTTGTTGGACGCCTGGCGTGATCAACACGCCTCGAAATCGGTAATACGATATACCGCGACCATATACTCGGTAGCTCAGTACCGCGGAGAGGGGAGGGGTAATTTTTGGGTAGAGAGAGATACGTCACACGTACGCCAACAAGTTATTTCACAAAGCAATAAAGAAATTAGACAATATATTTCCAGATAGCGGTAATACAAAAAAAAT
The DNA here is from genome assembly GCF_021901455.1 of Neodiprion lecontei. NCBI lineage: Eukaryota > Metazoa > Arthropoda > Insecta > Hymenoptera > Diprionidae > Neodiprion > Neodiprion lecontei. The sequence continues at coordinate 11,407,171 of NC_060262.1, read as the reverse complement.
AAAAATAATAACAATACTGCGAAAGTTTTTCCTCGCGATTCCAAACACAAACGCTTAGCTTTAACCAAAAAAAAAGAAAGAGCAAAAAAAATAATAAAAAAAATGAATAGATCTAAAAGACCTCTACGGCCTACGTGCGCTAGTCGCTGTTCTAATCATAACCGCTAATTTACAAAAAAAAAAAATCCAAAAACAAAATAGGACCCGACGCGCTGCCCGCGATCGTCCTCTACAGAATGGCGCTAATCACCAACTTAATAATGAACTCCTCGACGGAAACGGAACCGACTCCTCAGCCGACGCTGTCCGCGATCGGTAATAAATCAAGCGAAAGAAATAGAATTGCTTATGACTACGGGCGCTGATCGCCACCTTAATCCTAACTAATAATACCAAAGTCCAAACGGAAGAGAGGCTCGTCGCGTCCCCCGCGACTATCCTCTACAAAAGAATACTCTCACTAACATGCACCCGAGCTCAACTTTCTCCGCGACGTCGGGACGCGGTTCGCGAGTTCGAACGCTCCCCTTTCGACAGCTCGCGACCTACACGAGAAATGAGAATGTATCGTACTGATTTGACGTGACCCCGTGCAACGGAATTTAGTTGCACTCAAATTACAGTAGTCTTGCCGCGACTCAAACCCGGGACTCTATTTGACCTTCTCGGTCGCTAAACTGTGGCTCTACGTTAGTACGCGCAACTCAGGCTACGGTCACCAAGCAGATTTATCGGCTAAAGATTTTCGAGTAATTTCGTGAACGCAAATCCTCAATGGCTATCCGTTCCTCGGCAAGCCTTTATTTATTATTCCTCGAAATTCTCTCGCAAGAATATTAGCAGCGCTTACCGATCCACATCCACGCCACAAATTCTCCAACTCCCTCGTGACCGTGTCCGTCCATCGGGCCTCGCAACAACACTTCACCCTTCTACTCAAAAAAAGAAACGGAACTCAAGCACCAAGTCAACGGGATAACCGTTGCAGTTAACCGCCAGAACTGGAGTGATCTCTAATGGCCGATCGGCCGCAACGCCGATCTCGTCACGCTAATCCTCTGTGACGTCATCCCCCTAAGAATGCGCAACAATCGATCTGTCATCGATTTTGGGAATTGCGCAACTTGCCGCGCACCTGTCGTCGCTACGCGGCGCAGAACTTAAGGCTAGATCGCGACGTCGTCTCCCGCGCAGCTCTACGGGGTCCTGGGGTTGGGCGGGGTGGCGTTCCCTCGTCGCTAGCTGGTCTCTCGCGGTTGTCTCGGTTGGGCGTAGGCGGGGTGAGCGGGGAGGCTGCGGCGCGCCGGCCGCCAGCGAGAATCGCGTCCGCCTTGGATTCCCGCGTTGCAGGGATCTGTGTTGTCTCCCCCTCCGCAGCCTTGGTATCCTTCCCGCGAGATCTCCGCGGTTTCGCCTTGCCTCGAAATATCCTCGGCTTCGGAGTTGGTCGCGGGCTGGTAGCCGGTGTACTCGAAAAAAAAAATAAAAAAAAACAAAAGCCTGTAATATCTTGTTCGTAATGCGCTATTTCGTCCCTGTCGAAGCCCGGGTGCGTGACTCCAGTTCTGGCGCTCTCTAGGATTATTTCGCGACTCGATTTTCGAAACCTTGATTCCTGGATCCCGCCCAGGGTTCAGGGAGTCTCTTGTAACGGGCAGGCCTAACCGAAATGCCACGTTACAATACAAACCACTCCTAGATGCTCCTGTCTCCTCTGTCTTGACGGAGTTTCAACTGTGGATTGCCAAATGGAAACGCGAAGTCGGGAGCGGTGTTGCGAGTCACAATGATTTGATACAGATTGTAGAATCGTAAGACATAGATCTATACCCTTCCATCAACACATTTCTTAGAATTCTAGCTACATTGCCCGTTAGTGTATCGACTACGGAGCGTACGTTTTCAACTCTCCGCCGTGTCAAGACTTGGCTCAGGCAACTATGGAAGAGCAGCGGCTCACTGGGCTCGCTTTACCGTATATCCATCGAGACATTGACCTCGATATCGACGCTGTCATTACAAAATTTGCTAAGTGCACCAAAAGATGTCTTGAATTCGTTCTGTAACTGTAGGCATTCTTTGGCGAATCCAAGTATACCCATGGATTAGAAGAATAGCGATGAAATATGTGAGCTATGAGTTTTGGTTATTGTATGTACCCGAGCTCACTAAAAATATCCATTATACTATTATATGTTTGATATTAATTAAACTATATCTGAGTTCTTGAAAACGTTGGACTAATTCGGTTCACCTGTACTCCGATACGACCGTGACCCCCCCCCCCCCCCCCCAAATCAGAAGTCTGGATTCGCGCCAGCATACATGTATACATACATATAATTTTCTATCAATATACATGATATAACGTATGACCAGGTAGAAAATAAAAAATATTGAAAAACTTGGTTATAGAAGAAAGTCAACTACACGTACTGCAGAATAATTCACGTGCAATAAGGTCAGGATGAAAAAATATTGAACACTGTATTGTTTGATATACATATGTGTTATAAACAATATTATTTTTGTGTGTAAGAGTTAGAGAATAAGTGAGATGAGATTGGTTACCCTACGGTGCAGTTACTAACTTGAATAATTAGATATTGACAGATAATAAAAGAGAAAGACATGATTGTTGGGCGCCAAACGCACATGCGTCAGAAAATAGATAATTAAAGAAAAAGATAAAGATAAAGACAAGATCAGGTTCTACGACGGTTTTGCACAGCTTGCTCAGTATAGACAAGATAATGGTAAAGGGTAGGGGTTGAATCCAATAGATAAAATAAGAAACAGGTGAAGCAGAAATAGTATCGAATATATTGGCTAAGAAGCGATGAATCTTAATAACAAGCAAACGACTGAAGAGATTGAGATACAATTAAGATAGGTGAGATAATTAATTTACAGCCAGAGCAAAGTTAAGCGGGAGATTTAACAAATAACAGAAGTTTTCAGAATAAACGAGAGATATGCGTAGGCTCGCGATAGTATGATTCGAGGTAATAATTAACAAGGTTTTATAATCAATAGGCAGAACAGAAAAAGATATTCGGTACTTAAATTAAGCATTGATCAAGAAAACCATAAAATACGAGAAGCGATTATAAGAAACATGCGAAAAACAAAAATTGTAATAGTTATCACATTACCAGAATTATCAGAGATATAACAGAGGCAGGGAATTATTAATTACGAGGTAAATTCAAGGAAACAGGTCAAGTAGAGAATTATTATAAAATATAGAAACTAACAGATAATACGTAGTCTCTAGTTTGCGGTAAGTGCGAGAAGAAAGAGAGATAATCTTCGGTACGGTAAAAGATAATTTCGGGATTAAGACAAATAATACTCAAGAGAGCTAATATGCAACATAAAACAAACCAAAGAGACTACTGTTTATTCATGAACGAGGAAACTTACGAAGACACTTATTCTATGTGAAAATAACTTGGACCAGGGAATTTAGTTGGGAAAAAGCCGTAAGGCATAAAAAACCCAAATTTATTTATATTTCAACACAAGAACAAAGGTTAGATGAAATCAATTAAATATCGAAGAGGTATGAATATTTAATAACGTGTGAATGATTAAGTGTGGGAATTGGGAGGAGACCGCTCGACTCCACGAGGAAAGTCAGGAGGAGAAAATGCTCGACTCCTACGGACGGGCTCGTCAGCCCGTCGCGTTATATTGTGAGAGACAAGCTCGATCGTATGATTCAATTGAGAGACAGCGCTCGATCGTATGATTTAGTTGAGAGACAGCGCTCGATCGTATAATTCGTTTGCCAAAGGCAATTGCTTTAAGAAGGTGTATTCGATTTTATATGGGTTTATATGTTTTTTGCTCCGGGACTCCGTGCGTACGATAAGAAGGTTTCGCGATAACTGAAACTTCAGTTGCTACAACAAGAGTCCTTTTTTTGAAAGAAGACTCTCGCGAGCTAGCAAATGTTATTTGTTTATGTGTGTGTTGTGACGTGGATTTTTCTGCACCTCGGTTACTCGGAGCAAATAACCGGGAACTTACCGCGTGTACAATAATTTGGCGTCCGGCGAGGTATCCTTGATCTGAAACAATGTCGCGAAGTTTGTTGGGCGCCTGGCGTGATCAACACGCCTCGAAATCGATAATACGACACACCGCGACTATATGCTCGGTAGCTCAGTACCGCGGAGAGGGGAGGGGTAAAGTTTGGGTCGAGAGAATTGCAACACAGGTACGCCAACGCGTGATGTGGCTAATTACTATACAATTCCAATGATATATTTCTCATTAGCGATAATACAGAAACAAAAGAAATAAAAATAAAAAAAAAATAAAAATGATGATAATACGACCACGCAAGTCGTCTTTCACGATTCCAAATACAATGTTACTTTTTTTTCTAAACTAAATAAGAAAGGTAGAAGTACTCCAAATGAAATAAAAATAAAAAAATAATAACAACAAAAAAAAAGGTGAATAAATCTAGGAGACCTCTACGGCCTACGTGCGCTAGTCGCCGTCTTAACAATACCCTACTTCCTAAAAACCAAAAACAAAATCGGACTCGATGCGCTGCCCGCGAACGTCCTTTACAAAATGGCGCTGATCGCCAACTTAATACTAACTGATAATGCAAACAAAAAAAAAGAAGAAAGGAAAAAAAAAAAGGATATTAAATAACTAAAAAGAATATTAAATAACTAAAGTGATGCGAGGCTCGTCGCGACACCCGCGATCCTCCTCTAAAAACGCATACGCTTATCAGCACGCACCCGAGCTTCACTTCTTCGGCGACGGCGGGACGCAGTCACGAATTCGAATGCTCCCCGTGATTGCTCGCGACCTATACGATAATCGAAGATGTGCCGGATGACGTGAAATGACCCCGTGTAACGGACTTCGGTTACACTCAAGCTCGAGACACTAACGTCTCGGCTCAACCCGTGGCTCGACTCGATTTTCTGGATTCCCCGAAGTTAACGTTACTCTCTCACGCGCAACTCAGGCTACGGTCACCAAGCAAAAGAATCGGCAAACGAATTTCGAGTACTTTTCGACACGCAAACTACCAAACGGCTATCCTTTATCTGATCAGCCTTTACTCAATTACCCTCGAAATTCGATCGCGAGAATGTTAGCAACGCTTACCGCTCCACATCCACTCGACAAAAGGGCCAACTCCCTCGTGGTTTCTTCCGGCCATTTTCCTCGCAATCACTCAAAGCCCAAACAACAAAAAACGCACAATCGCTACGCTCACTAGTTCTCGTGAACCGCCAGAACTAGAGTGATCTAGGATGGTCGCCACGCCGATCTCGTCGCGCTAATTTTTCGTGACGTCATCACCCTAAGAATGCGCAACAATCGATCGGTCATCGATTTTGGGGATTGCGCAACTTGCCGCGCACCTGTCGTCTCTACGCGGCGCAGAACTTAAGGCTAGATCGCGATGTCGTCTCCCGCGCAGCTCTACGTAGTCCTGGGGTTGGGCGGGGTGGTGCTCCCTCGTCGCTAGCTGGTACCTCGCGGTTGCCTTGGTTGGGCGTAAGCGGGGCGAGCGGGGAGGCTGCGGCGCGCCGGCCGCCAGCGGGAATCGCGTCCGCCTTGGATTCCCTCGCTGCAGGGGTCTGCGTTGCCTCCCCCTCCGCAGCCTCGGTGTCCTTCCCGCGAGATCGTCGTGGTTTCGCCTTGCCTCGAAAGATGTTCGGTGTTGGAGTTGGTCACTGGAGGGTAGCCGGTGCACTCGAAAAAAAATTAAAAACAAAAGCCTGAAATATCTGGGTCGCAATGCTCTATTTCGTCCCTGTCGAAGCTCGGGTGCGTGACTCCAGTTCTGGCGCTCTCTGAAATTATTCCGCGACTCGATTTTCTAGACCCTGATTCCGGGATCTCGCCCAGGGTTCAGGGAGTCTCTTGTAACGGGCAGGCCTAGCCGAACTGCCACGTTACAACTCCCCCCCCTCTAAACGGATCGTGGGGTGCCAGAGCGCCAGCGCTGCATCCCGCGAGCCGAACTTCGCGAGGTGACCGCAAGCTCGAAGTACTCACACGCTATTGCGCGGTACTCACCGAGAATCCCCTCCCAAGAGGACGATAAAACAACAAAAAAAACAAAAAAAAAAAGATTTTCTCCCGTGTCCTCTGGGATCCTTCGCGAGCTCAACTGATCCCCTTCCTCACGCCATGGTTGTCTCGGGGAGCTTTCTACTCCGCCACTGGATCTGAAATTTATCCCAAAACCCGCCACCTGGGATCTATGAAAGAAAGCGGACGCCATTCATGTTCGGGGTTAAGAATTTATTATAATAAAAAAAAAGAAGAAAGAAAGATTACAAGAGAAAAGAAAGAGAAAGAAAAACAAATCCTGGCGGTTGTCGGCCTAGCCGCGCCGCCCCGGCCGGCCGCGATCCCGGCCCCGGCCGGTCGCGGACGCCACTATCCTCAGGCGGAGCATCTCAACCTCCATAGTCAATTCTGTTTCCCCCGCAACGATGGGGAATGACGGGGCGGTTTCCCTCGCAAAGGGGGGGTTCGGCGGGGCGACTTCCCTCGCGACAGGGGGGTTCGGCGGGGTGACATCCCTCGCGAAAAGGGGGTTCGGCGGGGTGACTTCCCTCGCAAATCCGGGGGGTGGTGGCACCCACCTCGCGAGCAAGGGGGGGATCGCTGGCAACTTCCTCGCTACGGGGGTTGCTGAAACTTGGGTTGGTGTCCAGCGAGGGGGTCCCCTACCGGGCCTGCTGGGCTGGTCTTGGCAGTCGGGGCAGGTGGTCTTTAGGTAGCCTGGCCACCCACATCGTCGGCAGAAGACCCCCAACGCCTGGGTGCAGTCCCTGTAGTCATGGAACTGCCACCAGCAGTTCCAGCACCCCTCTTGTGGCAGCCACTGCCGCCAGGTCGCCGGTGCCGGCTGCCCTGGGTGACGTCCGGTGGAGGCGGGTGGTCGCGGGATCTTTTCCCACTCCAGTAAATCCCGGATGGCCCGCACATCGTCCTCTTCCCTCGCTACATCTCCGCCAACTAAGGGGAAGAGTTAGTTAGGATCGTAGCTATCGCTGATCACTCCTTTCCTTTCCCCGAGAAGCCTATTTTCCCCCTCACGGTTCCTCCCCGTTTCTATGCGCAATTGCCTCAGACTCCACGTACCGCTTCAAATCCTTTATGTGGTGTCTACCGCGACCCCCTCCTTCGCTATCCTCTAGTTCGTAGACGACGGGCGAGATTACCTGCGCAACGCGAAATGGACCGGCAAACTTGGGGGCTAGCTTCGCAGCGACCTGTTGGGTGGCCGAGGACAGAACTCGGTTTCTCTTCCATACCCACTCCCCTACTTCGAAACGGATATCCCGGTGCCCTTGGTTATAATAGCGTGCCTGTCGCTCGTGGGCTTCCTCGAGATGTTTCGTCACTAGGTCACGCAGCTCACCTAATTTCGCCATTCGGTCCCCCCATACTTCGGGACGGGGAACGGGGATTTCCGCGGGACCTTCCGCGAGTCGTCGCAACTGCATCCGTGGTTTGGGATCGCGATACATTCCGGGCCAGTAGTAGTCGGCCCTCGCTCGCGCGTAGGTCTTTTCGACGCCAAGATGCCCTGCCTGGGGGTCCTCGTGGACTTCCGCAAAAATCCGCGATCGCTGCTCCCTCGGGAGCACCAATTTCCACGGCGCCAAGTCCGCTAGTATTGGCTCGACTAAGGGGTCCGCCCGGAAATGGTATAGACGCCCCTCGACCACCGACCAAGTTCGGAACTTGTGTGGGTAGTCCAGGACGTCCTTTACGCGATGCTGGTACCAGGGGTCGATGACGACATCCCAGACGGCCTTACGCTCCGTACCTGGTCTGCCGTGCCCCGCCACGTCGAGGGCGGCTAGCTGCTCCGTCCCCTCGTTTTCGCCCTCGTACATCCGCGATAGGGCATCGGGCACATGGTGCATCGCCCCTTTTCGGTGTCTAATTTCGCAATCATACTCGAGTAAGTCGAGCGCCCACCTAGCTAACCGACCCGTCGGATTCCGCAATTCCCGCAACCACTTTAAACTCGCGTGGTCGGTTATCACCGTGAAGTGGTATCCTTCTAGGTATGCTCGAAACTTCTTAACGGCCCAAATCACCGCGAGACACTCCTGTTCGGTTGTGGAATACTTCCGTTCCGCATCCGACATTGTCCGGCTCGCGTACGCGATCACACGCTCAATACCGCCAATAGTCTGTGTCAAGACTGCGCCAATGCCAAAGCTACTCGCATCGGTCTGTACTACGAACTCGTGCTCAAAATCGGGACACGTTAAAACCGGAGCCGACGTTAACGCGGCTTTTATGCGTTTGAACGCCGCTTCCTGTTCGCTACCCCAGTCCCATCTCTTATCCTTACGCAATAGCCGGGTAAGGGGTTCCGCCACGCTCGCGAACTCGGGGATGAATTTTCGATACCACGACGCCATACCCAAAAATCGCCTCAATTGCCGCAGGTTTTTCGGCGCGGGATATTCGAGAATCGGTTCCACCTTGTCGACATCGACCTGTAGGCCGTCCTGGTTCACTTTGAACCCGAGGTACCGGACTTCGCTACGACAGAACTCACACTTTTCCGGGTTGATGGTAAGCCCGGCCAACACTATCCGTTCGATAACGCGGGATAGCCATTTTAAGTGTGAACGAAAATCGGTGGTCACTACAATAATGTCGTCGAGATACGCGAAGGCATGCGGCTCCATCTCGGGAGTAATTAATTTGTCTATTAACCGCTGAAAGGTGGCCGGGGCTCCGGTAAGCCCGTACGGCATTCGCACAAACTGGAATAATCCGCGACCGGGGACCGTAAACGCCGTTATTTCGCGACTCTCGCGTGTCAAGGGAATCTGGTGGTAAGCTTGACTCAAGTCTATAGTCGAGATGTACTTGGCCGACCGCAATTTATCCAATATACCGTTCATAAACGGGATCGGGTACGCATCCTTTTTCGAAACGCTATTTACTTTTCTGAAATCCAAACAAAACCGATATTTCCCGTTTGGTTTCTTGACCATCACGATTGGCGTCGACCACGAACTTTGGGAGGGTTCGATCACTCCATCCGCGAGCATACGGTCTACCTCCTCGTTAATAGCTTCCTGCACTTTCGGGGATACGAGATAGTACCGCTGCTTGATCGGGGCGCTTCCCTGCACGTCTATTTTGTGCTCCGCGAGATGAGTGAGACCCAAGTCTCCCGAGACTTTCGGTAATTCCTTCGCTAAGAATTCCTGTAATTCGCGATTCTCGGTATCCCCTAGCTCTACGATACCGCTACAACTTGACACCTTGGTAACGGGGATCGGGCGACCCTCCTCAAATTTTCCCTCGTATTCCGGAATATTCGCGATTCTCCATGATTCGCGCGCGCCGTCAATCGAAAAGCCAAATTTTCGCACGAAATCCATGCCCAGAACGCAATCTCCAACTAAGGTGGGGATAATCCGCAACGAAAACTTATGCGCGACACCCAGCAACGTTATCGGCAGCTCTACTTCTCCGGTTATTAATTCCACTGATCCATTCGCCAATACGACACTCGAACAGCTGGGTGATTTTACCGGTCGCCCGTATTCTAACGCAATTTGGTGTCCGATCGTACCGAGAAATGTTCGCGATGAGCCGGTGTCTAACAACGCACTGACCCATGTGCCCCCGATACACACCCGCAAAAACCAGCGTTGACCGAACTCCATGGTCTGCATCGGAAAACACGTCGCGATTTCCCCCTCGACGCCACGCAATGCCGTGGTGTCTTCCACTCGGGGCGCCGCGCCGACACTTAGCGAGGCTGCCCTCCCTGGTTTCCCGAACAACGCGGACAATTCGTCGAATAGACGCCGTCGTACCCGCAATGGTAGCAAAAGGTTCGCAAGGGGTCTGGGCAGCGGCTGAATCGGTGACCGGGACGATGACAATTCATGCATAACTTTTCGTCCCACACCTTGTCGCCACGAAATTGGTCGGCCCGGGACACGCCAGGGGCCGGCTGGTTAACCGAGGGGGCCGCTCCCCTCCTTGGTCCTCGCACGGGTCGCTTCGGCGAGGTCGGCCTCGTTGGAACCGGGCTTCCGCCACTTGGCCGTGCGCCGCTAGATTTGTCCCTCTGGGTCGCCACCGCCATCGCCTTCAACAATTTCTCCTCGAGCCCTTTCACCTGGGCCGCGAGTAGCTTCTCGATCGTCTGCGCTACGGTTGACTCGACCCCTGCTTCGGTAATCGCGGCTAATCCAGGTTCGCCTCGAGCCGCCGCGGTTTTGGTCCGGCACGCTAACTCGCTAATAAAGGACTCTTTCGGCGTGGGCGGGGGGCGGTATTCGCGAGATAACGCGAGGTTTCTTTCCCGCTCCGTGGCGAGATAGATCAATTCGCTCCACGTACGAATTTCCCTTCGACGGAGGACTTCGCGAATTTCGGGACGCAGGTTCTTAAAGGCCAGGTCTATTTGCTGTTCCAGAGTGTACGGACGCGGCATCCGTCTCAACAACCCTCGAACGCAGGAAAGATATTCAGTAACTGACTCTACTGATCCCTGAGTTCGCGACCTAGCCTGGTCCTCCACGCGACTTCCGACTGTCCCGTCCCCGAACCACAAACGCAAGGTCGCGCGAAACTCATCGTACGTGACCCAGCTGTCCCGTTCGCAACGCAACCATTCCAAGGCTACGCCCGAGAAGATCATCGTGAGCGAACTCAACACTTCGTTCTCGCTCAATTCCGACAAACTACGCCACTCTTCCAATCGCGTCAAGAAATCCTCGACACTCGGCTCGCCAATCCCAGAGAACTTGAGGTTCCACCCTCGCAGGGCCCTCGGGATGTCACGTATTGTTTCCCGGGTACGCGATTCGATATTTGAATCCCGGGTACAGGTCGGCCGGGCAGCGGTCGCCATACCGCGAGGAATTGTTGCGGGATCGACCGGTAACGACCGGAATTCGACCCGCGAAGCTGGTGGCCCCGCGACTAGCCGGGTAGAATCCACGATGGGTTCCTCGAGCCCGTGTCGGTGCCCCTGGATCGGGGAGGCCTCCCCCCAGTGCCCCTGGGCTCCGCTAGCCATTGAAAACGGAATCGAGTGGAAGGGTATTCGCGTCGGAACCTGGTACGCGGTCGGTCGCGAGGTGCTACCATACACCGCCGAGGTGGGGGTAGCCGCCGAGGCGACGGCTACGCTCACCACCGTACTCGTCGTCGCTACCGTGGTTAGCCGGGTCGCGATGGTAATATTCACGGGCTCTAACAGCCGCGAATCGCTAGCCCTTCGGGGCTGTTCCCGCACCGGTTCCGTGATGGTCGCTAATTCGGCCAATCCCGCGAAGACATCCTCGTCCTCTGGTTCCCAGGTGACCGACAAATCCCCGCGCTCACGCAAGAGGTGTCGTACGTACCGGTCACGACGCACCAGTAGGTCACCGGTGGAATTTACCCTCGCGGTCACTAATGCCAACTCGAGCTCATCGCTCGTCATCTCGTACAACCATGCGCCAACGGTTACTTCCGCCATGTTGAATTTACCCGCGAAATTGAAGAGCAGGAATAAAGGTAAAAGCACGCAAAAGAAAAGAGAAGCGATGAAAGTGAAAGCACGCACAACCACTATTCGCACCGAAAGACAAAAGCCGTAGGTAGAGTCTGAGCGCAAGCAATGATACCCAGTATGGATACTTCCGCGAAACTTGTTGAATTAATTCGCTATTTTCCACCAGCACCAACAGAACGTGAGAGAGATGTTTCCTCGTATTGGTGTAATCACCTCTATTACCTTAGCGATATCAAAATTGCGAATAAAAGCGACAACAAAAGAAATACCGTAAACAAAATAAAACAGAACAACAAAAAAAAAGACAAAAGACGGGCTGGAAAAAAAAAAATATGTTGTCGCATCAGCAACAAAACCAAAAAAAAAAATTTTTTCAACCGCGATGCTGAACTCCGTCTTTGAAACACACAAAAAAAAACAAAAACAAAAAAAAATATTTCGAAATCGCAGAAAACAAAAGAAAACAAAAGAAAACCAAAAGGGAAGCAGAAATCCAAAAGCGATAACAAAGAAAATAAAATGACACAAGCAAGAGATTGGCGGTAAAAGCAGGCGATCTTATCCCTAGTATTAGAAATATACGGTGTGAATATACACGGGGTACTTTTTCGCCACCCGATATATTCGTCAAATCGTAGCCTGAGTCGTAAATCGCCAGTTTCGGTGTTATTTGCCACCCTTTGTATCCAATTTTATTCTCGTCCTCTGTATTCAAAATTGTCTCGCTGTACTGCAAACGTCAACACGCTTATCCGAAGTGTCGCGCGACCTCTCTCTCCCGTAATCTCCGACCGCTATTTTCGTTACGCGAGCGCTATCCGTTACTAATTCGAAATTTCCAAAGCGCGCAACGCTACTTTCTTTCTCGGAAATTTACAGCGGAAATTTCGCGAAGGCCCCACGTTGGGCGCCAATTTGTGACGTGGATTTTTCTGCACCTCGGTTACTCGGAGCAAATAACCGGGAACTTACCGCGTGTACAATAATTTGGCGTCCGGCGAGGTATCCTTGATCTGAAACAATGTCGCGAAGTTTGTTGGGCGCCTGGCGTGATCAACACGCCTCGAAATCGATAATACGACACACCGCGACTATATGCTCGGTAGCTCAGTACCGCGGAGAGGGGAGGGGTAAAGTTTGGGTCGAGAGAATTGCAACACAGGTACGCCAACGCGTGATGTGGCTAATTACTATACAATTCCAATGATATATTTCTCATTAGCGATAATACAGAAACAAAAGAAATAAAAATAAAAAAAAATAAAAATGATGATAATACGACCACGCAAGTCGTCTTGCACGATTCCAAATACAATGTTACTTTTTTTTCTAAACTAAATAAGAAAGGTAGAAGTACTCCAAATAAAATAAAAATAAAAAAATAATAACAACAAAAAAAAAGGTGAATAAATCTAGGAGACCTCTACGGCCTACGTGCGCTAGTCGCCGTCTTAACAATACCCTACTTCCTAAAAACCAAAAACAAAATCGGACTCGATGCGCTGCCCGCGAACGTCCTTTACAAAATGGCGCTGATCGCCAACTTAATACTAACTGATAATGCAAACAAAAAAAAAGAAGAAAGGAAAAAAAAAAGGATATTAAATAACTAAAAAGAATATTAAATAACTAAAGTGATGCGAGGCTCGTCGCGACACCCGCGATCCTCCTCTAAAAACGCATACTCTTATCAGCACGCACCCGAGCTTCACTTCCTCGGCGACGGCGGGACGCAGTCGCGAATTCGAATGCTCCCCGTGATTGCTCGCGACCTATACGATAATCGAAGATGTGCCGGATGACGTGAAATGACCCCGTGTAACGGACTTCGGTTACACTCAAGCTCGAGACACTAACGTCTCGGCTCAACCCTGTGATGGAGCTGGAACATTTATAAATGAAATGTAACAGTTTATATCCTCTCGTAGGAACATGCCGGGGATTATTTAGATGAATACAAAATTTATCATGCAGCGTAGCCCGCCTTATGCGCTTGGCTTTCTTATCGGCAGCAGTGCTCAAATTACGCGATTATGCACTTCATATGCACTGTCGCCGAGCCCGGCGAGAGGCCGTGTGAGCAGTCTCAATACTGCTTCCAGGCGTAACGCACGTCAAATTTAATATAATGTAACGATTTAGGCGTTACGTTAATAAAATATGGATCCGCGAGTTTACTTATTATCAAATCAAAGGCGTGAACAAAAATATCGTGATAAATGCTTTTAATGCAATATACGTGTTTCTTGTTTAAAGTCTGAAACAAGACTGTTTTTACAATAATATCGGTTGGCGCAGCAACCTTATTCTTTTTAAAGACATAAGAGGTTTATAAACGTCTTTTATCTATGCTGACTACTAGATCATTAAAGAGGGGGCAAAACGGGTGATTTCACCCTTTGTAACACTACTCCCCCCCGAGGAAAAGAGTCGTCCCGACTCGGGAAAGATAAAATAATTATAAAAGTATTCTAGTAGTCAGTGCTCAAAGGTGAGTTGGAGCTGTGGCTCTAAAAATTTAAGAACTCCCTTTTTTACTATCTGGCATTTGCCCACAGTCTCAAGGTAAACCACAGAAAACCTTGAGCAGATAGTTGAGCGTTAAATAATCTCAAAAATTTATGTGCCATGTTTTATAAAGGTTAGTGTTATTAAGTGTTATGTGGCTTCATGAATACAAAGTTTTTCGCAACGGCCCAGATTGACGTCGGGAAGAAATTCAATCTTCTTCATGAAGGATCCCTTCGAAACAGGTTCGGATGAAAACATCGAACCGAGAACCGACAATTCCAGGACCAAATAAGACGAAAACAGACTTCTCTTCATAGGAAATAAGGAAATCGGGGGGTGACTGAATCTAGAGCTTCTTCTGAGACAGCACACCCTAGAGTTTGGAGGACAAATGTGAGTGGTGGTATAACAATTCAAATTCACTGAGTGAATTTGGGAGAATACTTGAATAAAATAAATTGAATATGTATTCAAAAGAAAAGAAACGATCTTATCTGAATTATTTTAGCGTCCTTCTTCAAAATAAAACCACCAGTCATCCTCAGGAATCGGGGAAAAATTGGATGGGAAAAGGCTGTGTCGAGTAACCTGAAAAGTACTCACAAAAACTGACACTTAAGGTTAATGAAATGTGAAAATCAAGCAATCGCTCATCGACCTCGAAAAATAATCGTGGCTCATTTCACATTATTCCTTAAACCAAAGCCTATCCGACACAAAACTCGATTCCAGAGAAGAAGTTTCTAGAAGGAAACAAAACCCTTAATAAAGCAAGTACAAGTTAACTATATACTATCCGCATGTTAAGGAAGTACAAAAATCTTTAAAAACTTGATCGGCTGTAGCTTCTGCATTGATAACTAAAACAGGAGCCGATAAAGAAGAAAAGGTTTGTTTTATTAGCCAATCTTCATGAACTTCATGGATAGTTCTGAGTAGCTCTAAAGAAATACTCGATTCTTCCTCACGAGAACGGGAACTAACTCGAGCAAAAGAAGTTTCTGGGGAAACTCGAAAATAAACAATCAAATCTACTCTGAGCTCAGACGAGCGAATGAGAAGATCAAAATTTTTTTTGTCAATAAATGAGATTCGAAGTTGCGAAAATTACCTAACCTTCGACGAGCTTCTACAAAACAATTGCTACTGTATATCGATCTTTCCATCACCTTTACAGGCAATGAAGTCGTCTGCAGATGTCTATCTAACATAACCATTTGAGCGAAATGTTGAAAATAATAGCAATAACGATCTGGGTTCTGGTACATCAAATCTAAAAGATTAATTCCGGCTACATTTCGATATTCTTCAAGAGGTTCTAAAAGTGTACAGACCTGGCGATCTGCTAAAAATCTCTTGGTGAAAGTCGTTTTTCCGCATCCGATATTTCCTTCAATAATAATCGTAAGCGGTCGAGTTTTACTCAAATGAATTCCGAAAGGTAAATTCTTCTCCCAATCGATAACCGACTGTGAAGAAGGTCAAATCGATCACAGTCGTCAAGGGTGTTCGTTTGAAGATCTAACCTCGAAGGATGTCCCTGGTCTTGGAGAGACTGTTCCAGGTTGATCCTCTTCAAAAGGAGCAAGACGATCCAAGTGAACCACTTTCTGACGCGAATGAGGAGATCTTCGGATTCTATAAACAACATCATTTATCCGGTTAACCACTAAGTAAGGGCCTTCCCAATTTCTTTGTAGCTTTGGACATCGTCCTTTCTGTCTTCGTGGTTGAAAAAGCCAAACAGAATCTCCAGGATTAAATTTTAAATCTCTGGCTCGAATATCATAGCGAGTTTTTAATTTATCTGAAGCCATAGAAATTCTATTCCTAGCAAAGTGATGAATTTCTTCTAAACGTTGTTGTAATAAAAAGGCATAATCTGTTTGATGCTGTCTTTGCACAGGAACAGGGCCTTTCTCTAAATCTGACGGAAGTCGAAGATTTCTTCCAGTAAGCATGAGGGCTGGCGTCTGCTTCGTCGTCTCGTGAATCGCAGATCTGTAAGATAAGAGGAAGAAAGGGATCCAGGAGTCCCAGTCTCTCTGATTCTGTTCTACGAAGGACGACAAATATTGTAGCAAAGTCCGATTCAGACGCTCTATCATGCCGTCAGACTGCGGATGCAAAGGAGTTGTACGAGTTTTTCTAACCCCTAAAATCTGAGTAACCTCTTTCATTAAGGTTGACTCAAAATTTCGGCCTTGATCAGTATGAAGTTCTAGAGGAACTCCGTGTCTACAAATAAATTCTTTAACGAATGCCTGTGCTACAGTAGAGGCTTCTTGATCAGCGAGAGGAACCACTTCTGGCCACTTAGTAAAATAATCAGCAATAACCAAAGCATATTTATTTCCAGAATGGGTTATCGGAAGAGGTCCGAGAATGTCCATCGCTATTCTTTCAAATGGAGCTCCCACGTTGTAAATTTGAAGAGAGCTTTGTCCCTTCGCTCGAGGTCCTTTCTTTGCCGTGCAGATTCGACATCTTCGACACCAATCTTCGACGTCCATCCGGCAACGGGGCCAAAAGTAGAAGTTGCGAATTCTGCCCAGAGTTTTATTTGACGCGAAGTGTCCGCCTGCAGGAGAATCATGATAAAGAGCAAGAATCTCTGGAACTCGTGACCTGGGAACCAAAAGTTGCCACCTGATTTCTTTCAAGTCTGCAGATTCCCATTTTCGGTATAAAATTCCATCAATTAAAAGAATAGAGTCCCATTGAGCCCAATAAATTTTCAAATCTGGCTCGGCTAAAGATATATCCTGCCAGTCTGGGCGAGTTTCTGCTTCTTTCCAAGACTTCACTTGATTCAAAGTGTCGTCCTCTTGTTGCGATTTTCTCCATTCCTCCTGGTTATTTTTGAAAGAAATCTTCCGTATTATAAGAGAGGGGTCACGATTTTTCTCTAATCGTGCACACTGTTTACACTCTGGCATTTCCTCGCAGGGTCTTCGAGAGAGAGCATCGGCGTTTCCATGATGAATTCCTGCTCGATGACGAATATCAAAATCGTACTGACCGAGCCTTTCTAACCATCTAGCTACCTGACCTTCGGGAGATTTAAACGAAAGTAGCCACCTGAGAGAAGCATGATCTGTACGTATCAAAAATCTCCTGCCGTACAAATAATGGTGAAAATGTACTACGGTCTTAACAACAGCTAAAAGCTCTCTACGAGTGACACAATAATTCCTCTCGGTTTTACTCAAAACTCTGCTGAAATAGCTTATCACTCTCTCTTGACCTCCCTGAATTTGTGACAGAACTCCGCCTATTCCTGAAAGAGATGCATCCGTATCTAAAATAAAAGGAATTTCGACCTCTGGATAAGCTAAAATCGGCGAAGAAATAAGATTTTCTTTTAATTTCTTGAAAGCCTCTTCGCATTCCGGGGTCCAGTCAAAAGGAATCTGGATTCCGGTCAAATGATGGAGAGGTTTAGCTATACTAGCGAAACCTTTTACAAATCTTCTGTAATACGTACAAAGGCCTAAAAAGCTTTGAATTTGTTCTTTATTCTTAGGTGTCGGCCAAGAAGAAACCTTCTCTATTTTGGATGGGTCGGTTTTCACACCTTGTGCTGAAACGATATGTCCGAGGAAGCCTACTTCTTTCTGGAACAGATGACATTTTTTCGGGCTCATTTTCAGACCTGCTTGTTTCAGCCTAGCGAAAACTTGTCTGAGATTTTGAACTTCTTCTTCAAAGTTCTTGCCAAAAACGATTATATCGTCTAAATAAACGAGGCATATTTTGCCCGTGAGCCCATGGAGAACAGCCTCCATCATTCGTTCAAAGGTAGCCGGGGCATTACTCAAACCAAACGGCATAACCTTGAACTGCCATAATCCTCCTAAACCCGTAACAAAAGCTGTTTTTTCTTTATCTAGAGGATCCATTTCGACCTGCCAATATCCGCTCTGAAGATCTATGGTGCTGAACCAAGTTGCACCAGCTATCAGGTCGAGGGTCTCGTCGATTCTGGGTAGAGGGTAAGAATCTTTCTTCGTTATATCGTTCAGCTTTCTGTAATCGATACAAAATCGTTTGGATCCGTCCTTTTTGTTAACAAGGACGATTGGTGAAGCCCAGGGACTAGACGATGGCTCAATCACATCGTTCGCTAACATGTCTTCCACAAGCTTCTTCACCTCTTCTCGGGCGTTGAGAGCGAGTCTTCGAGGAGCTTGTTTAATTGGTGAACTCTCTCCGACGTCGATCTTGTGCTTGACAGAAGTACATCGGCCCTTATCACCACTATCTTTGGCAAAAGAATCTTTAAATTCTAGCAAAAGAGATTTAAACGATTCTTCCTGAGCTGAATTTAACGAAATCGAAGATTTCTCAACAAGGCTCCGTAAATGAAGAGGAAAATGTTGTTGCAAATCGTCCTCCGACAGTTCTATTTCTCGAATTCTAGGAGGAGTCCAATAAATTTCATTCCTATTTGTACAAAGAGTTATTTCGCGATTGTTTGAAGCTAGTGAATTTCTCTTAGTCGAGATAACACAGTTATGAGCTGTAAGAAAGTCTATTCCCAAAATACCTTCATCCTCTATATCTGCTATAAAAACCTTATGTGGAGAGTCGATACACCCAAAAAGGTTAATTTGGACAGTAGCCTGTCTCAAAACCGGGGTCGTCTCTCCAGTGGCTGTTCGCAGAGAAAAAGAGGGAACAATCTGGTCATCGGATTTAAAGAGATCCGATCGAACTACGGTTACTTCCGCGCCCGTGTCTATTACCCACAGACAATCGACGCCATTAACAGTACCACGCGCGTAAAGACCAGACTGTCGCAGACTTCTAATTAAAAACTGTTCTTCAAGAGGGCTTTCACTACCAACAATCTGCGATGATTTCCGCCCTGACAAATCATCTGAAACTAGTTTTTTGAGTGAGTTCCTGTTGAAGAACTCGATTGAGGATCTGCTTCCCCTTTTTCTATATTTTTCTTACGCCAATTATAAGAATTTGGATTCGAGCCTTGCATCGGCTTTCCACTAATTTTTTTAATTAAAAAACAATGATTGGCGTCGTGGCCTGTTTTTTTACAAAATATACAAGTCAAGCTAGTTTGACTTGTCACGACCACGTTTTTATTTATACGCTCGTTTCGACGGTTTTGAAAAGAACCTCGATTTCTTGATTTAAAATTGTTACCGTTATTTCTATTTTTATAATTTTGAGGTTTTGGCTCCTCCGAGTATTCAAAACTCTGTCTTCCTGAGGTGTTTTCAGACACCTCAATCCGACGAAGTTTGCTTAACCCAAAATATTGCTTTCTCATTGCCTCCACCTCGAGGGCTTTGGCGGTTGCCTCCCGCAGAGAAGTGAGGCCCGACGTTCCAACGGCCATTTTAATTTCCGGATCATTAATCGCATTCAAAAAAGCTTGCGTTGCTAATAAGTTACGAGACGGCTCGTGATCCGGCAAAGCTATACGAGAAAGCCGTTCAATGTCCTGACTAAGAGACGCAAGGTCTTCGTCTCGTCCTTGTCTTCTCCTCTGTAATTGTGCTGTGTACAGTTTTGTTAAGTGGTCATTTCCATACCTCAACTTTAATGCAGAACTAAGTTTTTCATAATCAGAGATTTCTTCCTCAGACAACGCCGTTAAAACGTTCAAAGCCGGCGTTCGAAGACAGGAGGCAAGACTGTGGGCCCTCATGGCGGAGTCCCACTGATTATGTTTAGCAATTGTATTAAACCGGCGTTCGTAATCTGCCCATGGAACTTTTCCGTCAAAAATTGGCGGTTTTAAAAGATAAAGAGGCTTCTCATTAATCTGAGAAGCAACCTCAGGAAATCCTGAATTATTTAATTGATTAAAATGAGAATATTGAGGTCGAACTTGAGGCAAAGACTCGGAAAAACCAACCTCATTATTAACCGTTACTCTACCAATTGGGGATTCAACTACTCCCCTAGTAAAAGGCACAGACCTTAAGTCTCGTACATCCTGGAACTGTCCTGGATGTCGGACCTGTCGAACAGCGGGAACGGGAACAGGAGAAGGAACAGGAGAGGGAAGCGGCGTAATGACTCCGGAACCTCGTGGAGTGACAGCCGGTTCTCCTGAGCCATTCACCTGATGAACAGCCTGAAGAGCTGCCACAGTCGTCCGGAACAGTTCGTGTAGACTAGTTTCGGATCGTTCTTGTGCCTCTCGATCAAGCCTGCGCTGTTCCAGCTGTTGTTCCTGTTCTCTTCTTTGCTGTTCCAACTGTTGTTCTTGTTCTCTTTTTCGCTGTTCCAACTGTTGTTCTTGTTCTCTTTTTCGCTGTTCCAACTGTTGTTCTTGTTCTCTTTTTCGCTGCTCTTGTTGATCAAGAAGCAGCTGAAGAAGTTGCTGTTGTTGGCGCTCAGCAGCCTCTTGCTGTTGAGACATGATCTTCAGCAGATCAATTTGAGAGATTGTCGAAGGAATTGGAAGAGGGTCCACTGAAGGCGATGGAATTGTTTCAGGGACCCGCGGATTCTCCATAACAAAAGGTTCTTCTCCGCTACTTTCTCTTCTTCGTGAGCGCGTCAAACGACTGCTACTCATAATTAAAGTTCGCGCACTGAGTTGATTCAATTAATAAGAACTCAAGATCCCGCTTCTGACACCAATTGTAACGATTTAGGCGTTACGTTAATAAAATATGGATCCGCGAGTTTACTTATTATCAAATCAAAGGCGTGAACAAAAATATCGTGATAAATGCTTTTAATGCAATATACGTGTTTCTTGTTTAAAGTCTGAAACAAGACTGTTTTTACAATAATATCGGTTGGCGCAGCAACCTTATTCTTTTTAAAGACATAAGAGGTTTATAAACGTCTTTTATCTATGCTGACTACTAGATCATTAAAGAGGGGGCAAAACGGGTGATTTCACCCCTTGTAACAATAATATAACGTTAACACTTCCTTTTACCATTTTTGTTATCAATCATCATTCAATTCTCTGTTTGAATAAACATATAAATACCTATATAATCGTTGCGCAATATTTGCATGACAAATTTGGCGATCCTGCCAGGATCCGGTTTAAACCAACGAACGCGGCGCGCGTATCAAACGGCCGGATCATAGTGACGAATTTTGGAAGTGAGTGCGTAAGCCCAATAAATTCACGCGCGAACCTTCGGCTACGCGTTTATAAGTAATTATTACGAATTGTACCTAGCAAGGGATAGAGTGAAAGGCCGCCTTGCGTAGACAATCAAGGACTGCGTGTAGACCGCTTGATAACCAGGGACTGAGTGTAGACCGCCTGATTCTACACTGGACAATTCCTATAGTGAACTTGTGTATTTATTGGAAAGGAAGCAAGTATAAAATTCTGCACTCCTTAGATACAATAAACTTCGCGTTTAAACCATCTAAGTGAAGTGAAGTTAGAATAAGGACATTGAGACTCGAACCGCTCTTATATTCTTGCCCCCGGTGCCTGTCAGAGACTCCAGGACATCGAAGCCTCGTACCGACGGCTACCACGATCTTCGAGTGTGATGCTTCACACCCCAATTTGGCTACTCCTAGCGTAAGTACAAGCATTTTGTTACTTACTCGAGTCACCATAAACTTATCGAAGGACAAATCGTGATCGAAACTAAGAATTTGATGGTCAAACTTGAATCATTCAAATAAATAAAGTCAAAGCTTGACTCAAGGTAAATTTAAAAAAAAAATAAATTCACAATGGACGTGAACGAAAACAATGACCGGAGATCGGCAGTACCTCCCACTATTGTTGAGACTGCAGAAGATGGACAATCCGTCACTTCTGAATCCCGGTTTGAAGAGAGATTTTGGGATTTGACGAACCAAATGACTCAGCTTGTGAATAGGCTACAAGAAGCCACCGAACGTAATGATTTAACTGCAATGGGCAGATACCGTCTTGGTCTAGAGCAATTAAACGGAGAGAGGTTAACTGCGCGTCAACTTGCTCGCCGCGAAGATTTGCCTATAGAAGAGGTTACCCGTTTTATTCAATTGAGAAATCAAGAACGCCGTGAACCCGACTTCATTCGTCGCAATAATGTAGAAATAAATCGAAACTCTGAAACAGTTCCGCGTCCCGAAGACACGCTTGAAAGCGTCACCAACCAAATGTTTCAGGAAATGCAACAACCGAATAACCAATTAACCGAAGAAAACCGTCAAGAGGAAGCTCTTACAAATAGTAATACCAATCGAGAAGCAATCAGTAACTATTATCGCTTAACAACTAGCGATGATCCGAATGTTTCTAATATTTTGAGACCGCCCGGAAACCATACCGGAGCGATACCGCGAATTCAACTAGATACCGCGCGTCTCGTTGAATCAGAGGTGGAAGGTCCTTCTCAGATAGCTCCCTCAATCGTAACAAACCCACCACGTTACTCGGCATTATACGGGCTCGCTCAAAACCGATTGCTGCCACCGACACCGCGCGTCAATGAGGTGGGCTCCCCAGCCAATTCAGACTCGGACCATCAAGGTATAAATGCGATGGCAGTACCGATCCTTCACCAAAATCGCTCATTAGAAAACGACCGATTCTCCACCGCGCGAGCCAATGTAAACCATGATATCTTGTCGGATACGGATTCGACACTGCAACGCGTTCTCGAGGAAAGCCGACGTTTATCACGGATGCCGAACGTACGCCTTACACCAAGGCCTAGTCCACAGTGGCCTAATGGTCCGACGGATTACGAAATCCCACGAGGTACTGGTAGCAATACCCGTAACAACGTCCCGCGTCGTCGTCTAGAACAGCAAGAAGAGGATGAACTTCGAAGAGCCTTGGAAATGTCTGCTACTTTACCACATCGTCGTCCGGACACTGTGACGTTCAGTATGTCCCAGTTGCTGAGTGATCCCGAAGCTTTACGCCAACAGCAAGAGATAATGAGAAACATTGAGGAACTTGCGCGAAGAAACCAAACAAGAATTCAACTACCGGCAACTGCGCCACCCCGAGACGTGTTTCCCCCTCGGAATCCAAGAGACCCAGGCCCGTATGCACGAACGGAAGCTTACTTGAATGATGTCAGCCTACGCCCCGATGCTGCCGGAAGATACCCCGGAGAACCAAATCGCCCAGCGGACGAGCCCTATGCGATCCAAGATTTCCTACCCGCGTTTCAAGCCATCAAGATGATTGATTGCAGACTGGAAGGAAAAGCAGGCGAAGACGTACACGCTTGGATCATGCAAGTAAAAGCCGCCGATATGGTAGTTATGCCAACCCAACGTTTCCCGTTTTTGAGCATGGTAATCAGCTTGAAGACAGGAGGAGCTCTTCAGAAGACCATCAACCAGAGGAGACCTCGTACAATCCCAACTTTACTCGAAGTCATAAGATCAGCCGTTATTGTCGAGAAAAGTGCCACCACATTGGAAATGGAGCTTGGCAGAACAGGCCAAAAGGGCGACACTGTGGACGCCTACAATCTCAAATTCAATCAGATCTACCAAGACCTCGTAGCTGCCTTCTCGAATCAACAACTACGAGCGAACATCGATCCTAATCTTCAAGACCTCGAAAATAGAGTGTGCCAGTACTATCTATATGGACTTAATCCGAGGATATTCCATCAAGTCAAAAACCGTCAGTACTTCAAGTTACTAGAAGCCCAGAAGGCTGCGAAAGAAGCCGAAGGCGAGGAATTGAATTTCCGAATGCATCGACAACAGCTGATGAACAGTAACGACACAGCCTCGAAACCCACGTTTTGGAACAAGTCCCAAATTTACGGGCCAGGCAGCGCATCAGATACGCGAAGATTCCAGGTACAACAAAGAACCTCGACGAACTCGCCAAGGTCAACTCCTCGACCACCAGCGTCTGTCCACCACCACGATGAAGCGGAACAAGATGAAGATAAAGAACTCCAGAGATGTGAATGCCATACCTGTAACACACATCGGACCGCCCATGAACAACAAGCAGTATGTCATAATTGCGGAACCAGAGGACACTACAGCCGGAACTGCTACGCTCCGCGCCGACCACAGAACGACCAACGCCCTAATACTAACGGCAATAAGCGAGACGCAAATTTTCAAAACGCCAGCCTCAAAGACAAACCGCCCAACGACCAAGTCAATTGCACGTCAGAGGAACTCCAGTCAGAGGAAGAGGAAATAAAGGGACAGGAGGACGAACTAGAGGACGAGTGCCAACAGGAGCCCGTGTATGTTCAGTTTCACAGGGGTTACTACAGTGTGCTGTAATAAAATTTGGAGAAACAAAGCAAGGAGTAGCCCTTATGGTCGATACAGGTGCATCAATAAGCCTCATAAAACGGAAGGTTATTTATCCATCGGATAAACAAATTTGTCCAATTATCAAACGCAAAATTTCCTTTAAGACTGGCAAAGCGCTAAATTCCGCGAATGAAATTGCTGTACTAACTCACATGGGGCTAAAGGACGAATTCGTCATTATACCAGACGATTATCTGCCTGACGAAGAAGATGGAATCATGGGAAACCCGTTTATGAGGAGGCGAGATTTCCAGTTGAATGCCTCGACGCTCACCCTGAAGAATAAGATACACCACCTTAGTAGCGACCGAAAAATTCGATTTAAACCAAATTCGGTGAACAAAATTGCCATCGATACCGACGAAAAGAATCTCGATCTCATGTTACGCATGGTCTATAAAGACGGAATGCCTATGGAAAATATCCCGGTGCAGATTGTACACACGAACAATCATGGTACGGCTTATGGAATCATCACCACCGCTGAACACGAGGATATCGAGCTCGGACTGGAGAACGTCCAAGTCCACCGAGTAAAGAGTATGTCAACCCCGGGTGTATGGCAACAACCACGTGATGAAAGAGAGCAGGCGCTCCAACATACTGTCGACTTGAAACACCTACCGGATGAGTACCAGAAAGAAATTTGGAGTATTCTTCAGGATTACAGCGATATCTTTGCCTTACAGGAGGAAGACATGGTCAATGGAACTTCAATGGCTGAACATCGCATCGAGTTGTCAGATCCTCAACGCATTGTAAATGTGAAAAGTTTCCGTGCTCCACAGCTGCACCAGCAGGTTGTAAAAGAGGGAGTAGAGAAAATGTTGAAACAAGGAATAATAACGGAATCCGAGTCGCCATACAACTCGCCAGTTTGGGTTGTACCCAAAAAACCGGGCCCCGACGGAAAGCCCAAGTATAGAATTGTGATCGATTTCAGGAAGATTAATGAACTTACCGTTCAGGATTCTTATCCGATACCAATAATCGAGGATTTACTCGATCACATGGGAAGGGCCAAGTTCTTTACTACTGTCGACATGGCCGCAGGATTCCACCAGATCAACATGGCTACTGACTCCAAGAAATACACTGCCTTCTCAACCCCTGACGGGCATTTCGAATACCAACGAATGCCTTTCGGATTACAGAACGCTCCTGCGACCTTCCAACGCATGATGAACGATGCGCTGAGAGGATTGAATCAGAAGATCTGTTGCGTCTACATTGATGACGTAATAATTTTTGGTGAAACGGAGGAAGAACACCATCGAAATGTAAGAACCGTATTTCAGCGTTTAAGACAATGTAACTTGAAACTCCAGCCAGAGAAGTGCGCCTTCATGAAAACTGAAGTGAGATACCTCGGATATGTCATCACTGACGAAGGAAGCAAACCAGATCCGGAAAAGACCAGAGCGATACAACAATTACCCGTTCCAGTCAACGTTAAGACGATTCGATCCTTCCTTGGTTTGACGGGGTATTACCGAAAGTTCATACAAAACTCTTCAATGTTAGCGAAACCATTAACAAGGTTAACAAGAAAGGACATCCCATGGGATTGGTCAGCAGCCTGCCAAGAAGCCTTCGAAACCCTGAAAGAAAAGTTGGTCACACCACCGATACTTGTGAGATCAGACCCAGCTAAACAATACGTCGTAACCACCGACGCGTCAAACGATGGAATTGGAGCGGTACTATCTCAAGACGGCCACCCCATATATTTCTTATCTCGAACCCTGAATGATGCGGAAAGGAATTACAGTACGACGGAGAAGGAGATGCTTGCGGTTGTATGGGCCGTCAAGAGACTAAGAGTATATTTGCTCAATACACCGGATAAACCCTTCATCATCCGCACCGATCATCGTGCACTCGTATGGCTGAAAAATTGCGTAGACCCCAGTCAACGCCTGCTGCGTTGGAGACTAAGATTGGAGGAATACTCATTCCTGATAGAACATGTTTCGGGAAAAAGTAACGTAGTAGCGGATGAGTTATCTAGAGTCTTTCGCACAAAGGAAGAGATCTTCGGAAAACTCACCGAATTGGAAAAGGGACTATACGAAATCACACCCATTGACAGGAATCCCAAGTGGGTCCACCATATTGCCGCACGCCACATTGACATCGAGAGATTGTCAATCACAACAGGCAGAACAGAATCTCACGTCAAACTCGTTCCCAACCGAAATCGAAAAGGGGAGGACGGCAAATGGGTGAAGATTACCCTAGAAGAAAAGGATGCCTCTGACAACACCCTGATTATACCAAAGAATCAGACTGATAGACGTGAGAAACTCAGAAACTACATTCATCCGAAAAGGTACGAAAAGATATACTTCTGGATTGACCCTAAGAAAACCACCAAAGAAGAAACCAATTCGATCATTGAAGATCTCAAGAGGATACGTCAGGACTCAGGTGCAGACATATCATTTTGCTTGACAGGAAAGGATGTGCCTAACAAACAGCAACAGAAAGAAATCATGGCCAGCGCTCACAACGACATCAATGGACACTTTGGCCTAGCAAAAACAATTGACCGAGTAAAAGAAACGGCCGTATGGTCACGTATGGAGAATGATATCAATTCATTTATCCAGGCATGCCCCACGTGTCAGATGTATAAAAAGGAAAGGATACAAATGAAATCACCCGCCATTCTTTTCGAAACCTTTGCTGAAAAACCTAACGATCAAATTTCAATAGATATCGTCGGACCTCTGGTCGAAACTTGGAATAAACACCGATATATCCTCACGATGCAGGATTCAATAACTAAATTCATTAAATGTGCCCCACTTACGAACAAAACCGCGACAGAAGTTATCAAGGCTCTATCAGAGTACTGGATAGGTAACTTCGGGTGCCCCAAAGTAATCTTGACGGACATGGGAAAGGAGTTTTGTAACGAGCTGACCGATTCCTTTCTCGAACACTATAATATCAAACATATCACCACAACTGCATATCACCCGCAGTCGAACGGCTCTATAGAACGAATGCATGGTGTCTTGAAAGACTATATTCGAACTGCCTGCAAAGAGAGAATACACACTTGGGACAAGGTTTTAATAGAAATGGCACGTGCCTATAACACTTCCGTTCATCAATCAACAGGTGAAACGCCTCACAACCTCATGTTCTGTCACGAAGCCAACAATCCTGACGGTTTCCGCGAAAACCGATTGGAAACCGTGATTAGTAAGAAAATGTTGTGGATACGAAAATGGGAGGAACGGTTCGAGAAAGCTCTGGTCTGGCTTACCAAATCCAGAGAGAAAAACCAAAAACAAGTGGACCAAGGAACACGACGACAAACTCCTTTATATCAAGTGGGAGATAAAGTAATGATCAAGAACCATACGCGACAGAACGCCTTGGAAAGGATTTGGAATGGACCATTCGTCGTCGTCGAGATCAACGAACAAAAAGGAAATATCACTTACAAGAAAACCGCGGATGATTCCACAGCGTCTTATTGGAAGACCCATCTGAATAATACCAAACCGTACTACGAATACGACACCGGACCAAGGGAAAACGATCCAGTCCCTAGAATTAAACTAAAACGGGTTCAGGGTAACGATTGGATCTCCACGGAATAGAGTCTTAGTTTCTTTTGTTATAGGTGTAGCAGTCTGTCCCTAGCCTACTTCGATGTCTCAGTTATCAATGGGACTTTACTCCAGGAGGAAGTGGGCAAAGTATACATGTACCAGGAAAGATGGAAGATATTCCAATCCATTGACGCAAGTGGGTTCACCAAACCATTACTCGACATTCACGACAAACTCGGAGGCCTCCAGACGATACGGGATACCGATCTGGACCATTGGAACCCTGGTCAGCGATCCCTCGCCCAGTCCGCCCTGGACGCTTTAGATTTAGAATTTGCCCGTGCCTCGTCACACAAGAATATTTTGGAAGTCATTTTAGACTTGGGTGCGCCTATTCTTCAAATGACGCGCCGCCCCTCTAAATTAAGGGAATCTCAATCCCACGGAACCAAAACAAGTACTCCGAAAGCGCTCGCGTCGAGCGATGTTACTTACGAAGCCTCGCGCGAGGCTGAGGCGGTATTTGGAAAACACGTCCTTCTGACGGGTCTGGCAAATGAAATGTATCCCCTAAGGAAATCTTATCTCACGCCAAACATCAGACCGAAAAGAGGAATGTTTAACTTTTTAGGAACAATCCAAAAATCAATCTATGGAACTGCTGACGCGGATGATTTGGAAATAATTAATGGGAATCTAGCCTCACTAAAAAATGTAACGGACACTCTAAATCTTGTGGTAACCAAGTCCTTGCACATCAATCAAGTCCAAATTAATATCTTGAATACAAATCAGCTCAAACTTAAACACTCTTTGGAAACTGTATGGGGACAATTAGAATCATTAAAAATAAAAGGTAACGAAACGCTTGCTTATCAGGAATACATGGAAGCTATAACTCTAAGTTTATTTGAAATCAAGGAACTGCAAAGACTGATCGACCTGGTAATGACTGCCGTACAATTAGGAAGGCATGGTATCATCGATAACACCCTTTTTACTCCAAAGGAGCTTATGACAGCTCTTCAAGCTTTCGACGCCAATGACAAAAAGACACTAATACCTATTAAAGAGGAAAATTACGAGAAGTTTATTAAAATAAGTGATTTAACTATAACCACAGATAAAGGCAAACTTATCTATATACTCACAGTGCCTTACTTAGAAAAGGAACCTTGGGTAATAATTCAGAATACCCCGGTACCCGTAAGAATAAATCACACTTATGTAACGCTTAACCCAACATATGCTTTGAAATTAGTACGTAAGAATTTTATAAGAGAAGTCACATTTTCTCAACTGAAACAGATAACCGATTATTTCATTGGTGATTACCGCGATGTGGGACATCGCAACGATACTATTGAACTTTGTGAGAAAATAACTGATCCCATACCACGAAGATGCACTCTGAGTCGTTTTCTCGTCACAGATATTGCTTACATAAGAACGCAGGGATCGCAAATAATCTTACCTTCGAAGCCGATTGAGGTAACCATAACATGCGCTTCAATGCAGACTTTTATTATTCAAATCACCAAGCCATCCCTGATAACCACGAATCAGAGCTGCGAACTTCAAACTTTGAAAACGCGAGTCAAATTAATCGTAGAACATATGACTTCTCAATTAACAGAAATACATGCAGATACCATTTCCCCGCTAAACAAATTTGTAACAGGCCGGGAAATTGTATTGCATCACGTGATTAACTTGGATACCCTCAAGGATCAAGGACAAGCCATTTTAGACCTTGAGAGTGTCCTCGCGAATAACGAAGCGACCCTTCGGGTCAACAATACATGGGCTAACTTCAAAGGTATAGGGATCCCATCAATAGCTGCCGTTTCTGGAACGATATCCGTCTTGTCTATTCTACTCTTGCTGTGGAAATTTAATATACCAACCTATATCTCGGCGTTCGCCGGATATTGTTGCCAAAGGAATCCCTCTGCTTTGGAAGTAGTAGAACGAAGGAAATTAAAACGCAGGATTGAGACACAGGCTAAAAGCAACGAAAGAATCCTACGAGAAATCAGAAGCCGCAGAGACGCGCCTTTGTCTTCGTCGGGGGATGTGATGGAGCTGGAACATTTCTAATGAAATGCAACAGTTTATATCCTCTCGTAGGAACATGCCGGGGATTATTTAGATGAATACAAAATTTATCATGCAGCGTAGCCCGCCTTATGCGCTTGGCTTTCTTATCGGCAGCAGTGCTCAAATTACGCGATTATGCACTTCATATGCACTGTCGCCGAGCCCGGCGAGAGGCCGTGTGAGCAGTCTCAATACTGCTTCCAGGCGTAACGCACGTCAAATTTAATATAATATAACGTTAACACTTCCTTTTACCATTTTTGTTATCAATCATCATTCAATTCTCTGTTTGAATAAACATATAAATACCTATATAATCGTTGCGCAATATTTGCATGACAACCCGTGGCTCGACTCGATTTTCTGGATTCCCCGAAGTTAACGTTACTCTCTCACGCGCAACTCAGGCTACGGTCACCAAGCAAAAGAATCAGCAAACGAATTCCGAGTACTTTTCGACACGCAAACTACCAAACGGCTATCCTTTATCTGATCAGCCTTTACTCAATTACCCTCGAAATTCGATCGCGAGAATGTTAGCAACGCTTACCGCTCCACATCCACTCGACAAAAGGGCCAACTCCCTCGTGGTTTCTTCCGGCCATTTTCCTCGCAATCACTCAAAGCCCAAACAACAAAAAACGCACAATCGCTACGCTCACTAGTTCTCGTGAACCACCAGAACTAGAGTGATCTAGGATGGTCGCCACGCCGATCTCGTCGCGCTAATTTTTCGTGACGTCATCACCCTAAGAATGCGCAACAATCGATCGGTCATCGATTTTGGGGATTGCGCAACTTGCCGCGCACCTGTCGTCTCTACGCGGCGCAGAACTTAAGGCTAGATCGCGATGTCGTCTCCCGCGCAGCTCTACGTAGTCCTGGGGTTGGGCGGGGTGGTGCTCCCTCGTCGCTAGCTGGTACCTCGCGGTTGCCTTGGTTGGGCGTAAGCGGGGCGAGCGGGGAGGCTGCGGCGCGCCGGCCGCCAGCGGGAATCGCGTCCGCCTTGGATTCCCTCGCTGCAGGGGTCTGCGTTGCCTCCCCCTCCGCAGCCTCGGTGTCCTTCCCGCGAGATCGTCGTGGTTTCGCCTTGCCTCGAAAGATGTTCGGTGTTGGAGTTGGTCACTGGAGGGTAGCCGGTGCACTCGAAAAAAAATTAAAAACAAAAGCCTGAAATATCTGGGTCGCAATGCTCTATTTCGTCCCTGTCGAAGCTCGGGTGCGTGACTCCAGTTCTGGCGCTCTCTGAAATTATTCCGCGACTCGATTTTCTAGACCCTGATTCCGGGATCTCGCCCAGGGTTCAGGGAGTCTCTTGTAACGGGCAGGCCTAGCCGAACTGCCACGTTACAGTGTATATATGTGCTGATATACATATATATTTATGTTTTTACTCTTCCTACGGAACATACTCACCCCGTTGCGAGGGAAACGAGGAATATTGTGTCAATTTTTGTGTAAAGGTTTGTGAAACGTTTAATATTTAATTCTCGGTTGGGAGCGGACAAAGCTGCGTAATGTTTCTTTGGTACGTTCCGTTTGCCCTCTTTATAGTAGCTACTCGAATGATGCCGTCTTTTCCTGGGTACACTTCGACCACCATACCCAGTCTCCACTGCATGCACGGGATATTCTTGTCGATGATGATGACGATTGTGTCGACTTTGATTTCACCCTTTGACTTATGCCATTTTTGTCGCCTTTGTAATTCATGAAGGTATTCTTGATACCATCTTTTCCAAAAATCTTGGCGAGCCTTCGTGATGAAGTGCCAACTCGAGAGACGATTTTCTGGAACAGATGAAAAATCATTTTCGACTAACATAGTCATAGGACGACCAATCAAAAAGTGAGCCGGCGTAAGTGCAAGGGGATCGTTTGGGTCTGTAGAAATAGAGCAGATAGGTCGCGAATTTAATATGGCCTCTATTTCGATTGTCAAGGTGTTGAATACTTCAAAAGTCAATAATTGGTTGCCTATTGTTCGGTAGAAATGGTGTTTGAAAGACTTGACGGCTGCTTCCCAAATACCCCCAAAATGAGGAGATATAGGAGGGGAAAAGTGCCAAATTATATTCTTTCGGATGGCAAATGTATTCAGATTCTTCTTGAAATCTTCTGAGTTTAAAAGAGCGTATAATTCGCGTAATTTGTTATTTGCACAGACGAAATTTGTACCGTTGTCGGAATAAACGTGTCGAGGTATTCCCCTTCGTCCGATAAAACGTTTAAACGCGCCTAAAAAGCCATCTGTTGTCAAGTCACTCGTTATTTCAATATGAATGGCTTTAATTGACATACATATGAAAATGCACCCGTACGCTTTTACCCGATTGCGATTTGGAAGTTTCTTTTCTTTTATGTAAATGGGACCGAAGAAATCGACCCCTACATGGGTAAAAGCTCCCGTAGCCTTGACACGCGACTCCGGAAGATCTCCCATTCGAGCATGGAGTAAACTCGGTCTATGTCGAATGCAGCGCACGCATCGTCGTACAATCTTTCGAACTTGATTTTTCCCGTCTGTTATCCAAAACCGATGACGTATCGCGCTCAAGGTACCTTGAATCCCGGCGTGAAAGTTCTCATGGTGAATCTTTTTGATAATTAATTCGGTTACATGATGCTGAGGGGGCAACAGAATAGGGCACCGATAATCGTCCGTTACTTCAGCATGTCGTAAGCGTCCACCTACACGAAGTAATCCATACTCGTCTAGAAACGGATTGAGAGAGGAGAGTCGTGAGCCTTTTGCGCTACCGGTCTTTTTTATATATTTTATTTCGTCTTGAAATTGTTCTTGTTGAATAATTTGCAGAATTCGGCGCTCTAATTCGATTTTTTCTTGCACGCAGATATTTTTTTGAACATATGTATTGTTTCGACGTACACGAAGACAAAATGCTAGCACATGTAACATTGTTTCATACGAAGAAAAAAGTTTGAACAGTTCGTTAGGCAATTCGACTAAGCAACAGGTGTCTTTTGACCTTGAAATCACAATTTCTAAGTTCTCTGGCCATTGATTTTTTGGTTTTGAAAGCCACGATGGTCCCTTGAACCACGTCGTGTTTTTTAGAAATTCAGCAGGAAGTTGTCCTCGCGAAAGTGCATCCGCTGGGTTATCCTTTGTACGCACGTGTCTCCACTCGACCTGATCTCGAAGAGATTGAATTTCGGAAACACGATTTCTTTCGAAAACTTTCAAGGTCTGTGGAGATTTTTGAAGCCATTGTAATACGGTTGTCGAATCTCTCTATCTAATAAAAAAGTTTCAAACAAATGAACGTAGAAAAAGATTATAATAACAATAGTAAAAAAAAAGATTATAATAACAATAGTAAAAAAAGATTATAATAACAATAGTATACGCATGAAGTTGGCGGTGGGCCGAGATCCCGAAAACAAAACAAAAAGCATCTAGGAAACCCTTTGACAGCTGTCATCGGCTGTTTATGACAAATATCTTCATAGGTATCTGTTTCTGACGCGCAAAAAATGACAATGCAAATGAAAATTATCAAGATGATTCCCGACGGGAATTGTCTTTTTCGCGCGTTGGCGTATTGTGTATACGGGACTCAAGATCGACACGCAGAGGTGAGACTGAGTATCGTTTCAAATATAGTGGATAATTGGTCTACATTTGCGGGTTTTATTACAGGTAATGAGTCAAACGGTGCTGTGATTAGGTCACTTGGTGATTACAAATCGCACATGAAGAAAAATGGAATATATGGGGGAGAAGCAGAATTAGCTGCAGCTGCGGACATTTTTAAAATATGTTTAATCGTGTATCGCGAAGAACAAATTCATCCGCACCGGATCGGATCACAAAATGAAATACAATTCTCACTACTCTTTACCGGCGACGGAGACAGTGGACACTTTGATGTCTTGCAGAACCAAAATAAAATTCAGACAGTGAGTAATAAGTATGAAAAGTAACAATCAAATAATAGTAAATCTAAATATATCACCAAACAGTCAAAAGGACAGCCCGGATTTACGATGACAATGGAGAAAGAAGGAGTTTCAAGCAGCAGACAAGGCGATGAAGATGGTGGATGGTCGGAAGTATCACAAAAGAAAGAGGAAAATAAAATTGTAAGTGCGAAGAACCAAACAAGCCATAGAATAATATCCATCAAATATTCGTATAACTAGGTAAGAGGACAACCAGGATCGATATTGACCACAAGAGAAGGAGGTGTTTTGCGGAATGAACAGCAACGCAAATATAGAGAAAAAAATAATATAAAGAAGGTGATTTTGGAGAATAACCGGCAGAGCGGTAGTAAAAATAATTCAACGAAGGGTGTAGAAGAATTGGAAGAATCGATTGTGATGATTGATTTGGAAAATAAATCAAGAGGACGACCAACCAATGTGATCGACATAGAAGAGCGAAAAATTAGACGACGAGAACAGCAGCGAAAATATAGGGAAGCGAACAAAAAATATCATACTGGCTTTTCAACCAACGAACAGAAAGGAGGAGTTTCAACCAGCAGACAAGGCGATGGAGACGGTGGATGGTCGGACGTATCACAAAAGAAAAAGGAAAATAAAATTGTGATGATTGATTTGGAAAATAAATCAAGAGGACGACCAACCAATGTGATGGACATAGAAGAGCGAAAAATTAGACGACGAGAACAGCAGCGAAAATATAGGGAAGCGAACAAAAAATATCATACTGGCTTTTCAACCAACGAACAGAAAGGAGGAGTTTCAACCAGCAGACAAGGCGATGGAGACGGTGGATGGTCGGACGTATCACAAAAGAAAAAGGAAAATAAAATTGTAAGTGCGAATAACCAAATAAGCCAGAGAAGAATAATAAACAAATATTTCTATAATCAGGCAAGAGGACGACCAGGATCTATGTTAACCACAAAAGAAAGACGTGTTTTGCGGAGTGAACAGCAACGCAAATATAGAGAAAAAAATAATATAAAGAAGGTGATTTTGGAGAATAACGGGCAGAGCGGTAGCAAAAATAATTCAGCAAGTCAAGGAGATAGATCGATACCAATAGAGAAGGAACACCAATTTTCAACCAACGAATGGAAGCTTAGATTGATGAAAAAAAGAAAAGCAAGCATAGAAGGAATTGAAGTGGATAGCAAGAGACAACGAGATAAAACGACAGACGAAAACGTGTGTCGACGACTTATAAGCAAGAATAACGTGTCGGAAATTCATGTTTGTGATGAAATATTAAGTGACAGTGATACGTTGAAATCGATGGAGAAGGAACTGTGTGTATTCAGCCAAACAATAGAAGATAACAGAGACAGGTTGGAATTAGACAGAAACAGAGAACGAGTGGAAGCAATGAACAGTGAATCAATCATTGCTGAGCATCGTTACAACGGGGATATTGAAAAAGGCACTTTTAAAACTGTAGAATAACTACACATGGGTGAAATGAACGTAAAATGTAAACATTGCAATGCAGAAAGGTTCAAATATGAAACAGGAAGGGTGGCAAATAATTGCTGTCATGGAGGAAAAATAACATTACCACCATTAACGGAATATCCTGATGTACTTCAACGTCTGCGAGAAGGGAATGACGAAGTATCAAGACACTTCAGACAACATATACGATCATATAATGACGCGTTTGCGTTTGCATCATTTAATTGTACCGTGGCAGATATGGGGAATTCAGGACCATATGTGATGAAAATAATCGGGGATGTGAGTTACAAAATATCTACAAGTTTAGAGACCGCAAACAATAACCGACCGAGATATGGACAAATTTACATCTACGACTTACAAACTCAGCTAGCGCTGAGAGAAAATGATGCAAGAAGAGCAAATCTGTTAGAAATTATTGGTAGACTGATAATAGATATCAATCCTTATGCAGCAAATTTTAAAACAACGTACGAAACACAATTTCATGTAATCTTTGTGTTATTTCAATATAGAAAATCTATTTTACTTTGTTTTGTCTTTCATTTAATTAGCTTTATTCCTTCATAAAGTAAGTATAGGTAAACCTACGCATGTCAAGAAAGTACAAAGATCTCTAAAAACTTGATCAGCCGTAGCTTCTGCATTAATAACCAAGATCGGAGCTGATAAAGAAAAAAAGGTTTGTTTTATCAACCAATCCTCACGAACCTCATGAAAAGCTCTGAGGAGCTCTAAAGAAATGTTCGATTCTTCTTCACGAAAACGGGAACTGACTCGGGCGAAAATAGTTTCTGGGGAAACTCGCAAATAAACAATTGAATCTACTCTGAGCTCAGACGAGCGAAAGCGAATATCGAAATTTTTCATCAATCAATGAAATTCGAAGTCAACTTCGAACTAAATTTAAAGTGAAAAATGTTGAATAAATTTATTTAAAAAAACAAAGAATTGATATCAATTATTTGTACTTATAAACCAGACGCAGTAGACTCTATATCTCTATACGTAGATATACGTAAAAAAATCTGAAAATAATAACTATAGCAAAATAAGTCGCCGAATGCAATTGGGGTTGCATGGCATCGGGAGTTTTGTACATGTGAGTGGATTCGTTTACGAAAATAATCTGAGCAGACCTACATAGGGAGCCAATAGCAATGTCGGGTTGATCGGAAACAACCGACTAGACAATACGTAAGGAAATAGTGAGGCGCGCAGCGCCGAGATGGGGTTGGCGCGCGAAGCGCGCAGGGGCGAAGCCCCTAGTCTGACCAAAAAATAATTTTATCGAGATGAAATTCGAAGGTCGACCGAGCTTCAATGAAAAGTCGCGAAAGAGTTAGAGCGCCGCAAAGTTCCAACCGAGGAATAGTAGTCCCATCTTCATTTCCCTTTAAGGGAGAGACACGAGATTTTGCGCAAGCTAGTCGTACGATCGTTTCGTTATTTTGATTCGTAGAACGCATATATAAGCATGCTCCATAGCCTATCTTACTTGCGTCACAAAAACCATGAAGCTCAATTCGCGTTGGATCTTTGATTAAAAGCCGTCGTTCTACGGATACATCGCGTATGAGATTCATTTGGCTCGCGAAAGAGGACCAAATAGTAAACAAGTCCTGTGTGACTGATTCGTCCCAATCGATTTTCGCGTTCCAACATTTTTGCATGATGGATTTTGCAGTTAAGATTATTGGGCCTAACAAACCGAGAGGGTCGAAAATTTTAGCGATTTCCGATAAAATGATCCGTTTCGTAATTTTTGTTGTTAAATCAATGGGCTTTGCACTGTAGACAAAAGTGTCACGTTGCGAGTTCCAAGTTACTCCCAACGTTCTCAACACGGTATTTTGCTCCACCGCGCAATCAACTCCGAAAATTTTCTCATTAATGTTGTCGAGAGCGTGTGTATGATTTGACATCCACTGACGTATAATAAATCCGCCGCGTTTCAACAACTCGATGACTTGATCACGTACTTGTAAGACTTCTTCCATAGAATTCCCTCCCGTAAGAAAATCGTCGACGTAAAAGTCGCGTTTTAGTACCTTCTGCGCCAGCGGAAAAGTCGCTCCTTCATCATCCGCGAGCTGTTGAATTGTCCGAATAGCTAAATACGGTGCGGACGCAACACCAAACGTCACAGTGTTCAGCTCATACGCTTTTATTTTATTTTCGTGGTACCAGAAAATACGCTGGTATTTTCTATCGCGAGCGTCAACGAGAACTTGTCGGTACATCTTTGCGATATCAGCTGTGAGCACGTACTCGTACATGCGAAATCGGAGTATATGCTCAAACAATTTATTCTGTATGGTCGGGCCGACCATCAACGCGTCATTTAAAGAAATGCCCCTTTCAGTTTTCGCGGACGCGTTATACACTACCCGTAGTTTTGTCGTTGAGCTTGATTCTTTAATCACAGGATGATGAGGCATATAATATCCTTCTTCAATTTCATTTTCTATTAATGACATATGCCCAAGAGTTATATACTCTTGCATTACTTTGCTATATTCCGCAAAAAGATTTGAATCCGTTTTGAATCGACGTTCGAGACAATAAAAACGACGCAAAGCTGAAGATCGAGAATTGCCTAGTTCGATATTCTCTTCTCGGAATGGCAAGCGCACTATGTATCGTCCAGCCGTATTGCGCGTTGTATTTTTCCTATAATGTGACTCACACAACGATTCTTGGGAATCTTTTGTGTTTTTCGTATAAGGCTCTTCGATTACCCAGAACTTGTTCATTTGTGACGTTAACTCGCTATAATTGCACGTCACACGATTCTTTGCATCTTGAGAATTATTTCCTCCCACGATTGCCCAGCCAAGCAAAGTCTTTTGGGCGTAAAGGTCGAAATTTCCTTGGGATAAATTGATCTGATCGATAGACAACAATGATATTGTAGCACCCGAACCTATCAACATATCTATTGGACGGGGTATATTGAATTGCGGATCGGCTAGTGGTGAATCAGGGGGAATGTTGAAGTGTTTTCGCGGGAAGATTTTGTTCGGTGAGAATTCTGCGATTTTCGGAATCATTAGAAAATTCAACGATTTTTGATAATCGCTGTGCAACGATCGGAAGCTAATATCAATACACCCGTTTGATTTCGTTTCCATCTCGTCGATCGCACTGATGGATATCGCACATTTGCGTATAGGTAAATTTAATGACCGCGCGAGTTTTGTTGTGACAAAATGTGCTGTTGCGCATGTATCGAGTAATACTCTTGCTTGAATAAATGTCCCGTTCGCGTTTCTTACACGAACAATCGCACTTATTATCAATTGTGGTTGAAAAGTGTGTGCAGCGGTACTCAAAGCAATGTTGGCTAGTCATGCTTGTTTTTGAGGATTATTCGTGTCTTGATCTTTTTTCTGGTAGGACAACTGTCCCAATTTCGTCGCAGATTCTCCGTGTAAGAGCGTATGGTGATAAACGTTACATCGCTTGCAATGGGTGGCGGTACAACGCCCGGGATGAGCGCGAAGACAATTGCGGCAAAGTCTTGCTGTTTTAATTACGTTCCATCTTAGATTGATCGGTAATTTTTCGAAAATTGGACACTTGAACAACGGGTGAGATTCTTTGCATTTGGGGCAAGAGTCTGAGGTACCCGTGATGAAAGCGCGAACGCCCGACTCGTGTCGTCGATATTTGTTTCCGCTCGAAATTTGATGTCCGCCCCGTTTTATAGCGATACTTCCTCCCCGCCGCGACTCATCTCGTTCAAAGGTGCGAAGTCTAAATATCGTCTCATTAATGAACTGATAAAATTTGTTTAATTCCGGTAGCTCGTCCAGGCTCAAAGACTCTTCCCATTTTCTATGAATATGCACTGGCAATGCCCTTTCTAATATTCTGATGATGACTCTCTCGTCTGGCTCTACTTGCAAGGATTGTAACATGCTCATGCGTTGTCAATAGTCGAAATGTTTAATATGGCATCGAGATGCTTGGATACGAGCACACGTTTGCGGTCATAAGAATCGGTCAAAAGTTTCCACGCGTTCTCGTAATGTTCCGCGCTAAGATCGTAGATTGATAATTTGTTGAGAGCTTCTCCTTGTAACGCGTTTCTCAAGTAAGTGAACTTTATGACGTTATCTATGTCAGTACGCGACTCTACCATAGACTTAAAAGTATTCTTGAACGATAGACACTTGTCGTGATTTCCATCGAATTTCGGAATTTCGGCCGCTGGTGATTTCAACAATCTCTGTCTCTCCATGAACGTTGAATTTCCGATAGGCGCGGTAATATTATTTTCGGCGTTAGCTACTTGCATCGTTTGAATTCGGCTCGCGACCCGGTAATATTTGTCTCTGAGACTGTCAATCTCTTGTATTTGTACGTTATCGGCATCGAGAATAGCGAGTTCGTCATGGTGTTCTTCATACGCGTGAAATAAAACAGTAATTCTTTCTAAGCGAAGTTTTGCATTTACGTAATCAATCTCCGCTTGTTCGAGCCCGTTGGTCAATATATTCAATTGTTCGTTAAGGCCTTTGCCTTTTTGAACGATAAGGGCAGCCTTTTTCGCGTCTCGACTCATTTTTTATCAAGGAAAATATAATATTACAATCAAATTAAATGAAACTGGTAAAAATGTAACAAGGAAAAACTGAACGTATTCTTTCAACGAGGTATGAAGCGCGTAACGATAATCTTCGAACTTGTTATCACAAGGAGTGTCCAATTGTGTTCACTTATCTTTTTTGATTGAAGTTATCCGTGGTGAATGCTGCTGGTGGAGACTGGGCGGCTGTTGTATCGTGATGATGTAGTCCAAAACGTTGACAAAGCAGAATTATAATCCAATGGGAAATGCTGACCGAGCTTCACAGGATGTACTGCCACAAATTCGATGAGACAAGCTCGATCGTATGATTCAGTTGAGAGACAGCGCTCGTTCGTATGATTTAGTTGAGAGACAGCGCTCGATCGTATAATTCGTTTGCCAAAGGCAATGGGTTTATATGTTTTTTGCTCCGGGACTCCGTGCGTACGATAAAAAGGTTTCGCGATAACTGAAACTTCAGTTGCTACAACAAGAGTCCTTTTTTTGAAAGAAGACTCTCGCGAGCTAGCAAATGTTATTTGTTTATGTGTGTGTTGTAACCAATATTTTTATAACGTTGAGGGTAAAACGATAGAACGATAATTGGTTACCCTACGGCGCAGTCACTAACCTGAATAATTAGATAGAGAGAGAGATACTAAGGGAGAAAGATACGATTGTTGGGCGCCAGACGCACATGCGTCAAAAATAGATAATTAGAGAAAAAGACAAAGGTAAAGGTAAAGGTAATAGTTAAAGGTAAGGTCAGGTTCTACGACGGTTTTTGCACAGTTCGCTCAGAGAGACAAGATAATGGTAGAGGGGCGGAGTCGAATCCAATAGATAAAATAAGAAACAGGTGAAGCAGGAATAATGTCAAATATATTAAGCAAGAAGCGATAAGTTTAATGACAAGCAAGCAGCTGAAGAGATTGAGATACAATTACGATAAGTGCGATAATTAACAATATTTACAGCCAGAGAAAGGTTAAGCGAGAGAGTTAACAAATAACGGAACGTTTTCCGAATAAGCGGGAAATATGCGCAAGCTCGCGATACTAAAGGTAATGATTAACACGGTTTTATGATAGATAGGCAGAACAGAAAAAGATATACTGTACTTAAATTAAGCGGTAAGCAAATAAATCATAAAATATGAGAAGCGATTATAAACACATGCGAAATACAACAATTGTAATAGTTATCACATTACCAGAATGATCAGAAATAGGCAGGCAGGGAATTATGAATTACAAGGTAAATTCAAGCGACAGGTCAAATAGAAAATTATTATAAGATATAGAGAATAACAGATAATACGTAGTCTCTAGTTTGCGGTAAGTGCGAGAGAAAGAGAGATAATATTCGGTACGATAAAAGGTAATTCAAGATAAGGCAAACAATATTCAAGATAATTAATATGCAACGTACGGCAAACCAAATAGACTACGGACAACTACGATCAGCGATATTAGCGAAGAAAATAGTGAAAAAGATGTTATGCGATACGGCACAATACTCCAATGTCAAATGAACGACGAGCGCGACCGCGCAGCGATGTAAGATCGCTCCCGCGGTAC
Source organism: Neodiprion lecontei (assembly GCF_021901455.1). NCBI lineage: Eukaryota > Metazoa > Arthropoda > Insecta > Hymenoptera > Diprionidae > Neodiprion > Neodiprion lecontei. Next base: position 11,365,600 of record NC_060262.1, on the reverse strand, counting down.
ACTCACTAAGATACGATAATCAACGGTAATAGGTAAAGAGACAGATAGAAACTAATCAGAGAAAATATAACAAAATAGCAATGCTCAATAGCTAAGATAAAAATTGATCCTTCAACGGAACGCGCTGCTAGACAGCGATTTTAGACACTCAAATATTCCAGAAGAGAAAGATAATAAAATAAGCAATAGTCACTACAATGCGTAAGTAATAGTCAACTAGTCGCGAAGTTACTTGCAATAAGACAGAGAAAGGGATAAGATAAGAGATAAGAGAGAATAAGGTACGAGCCCAGGTGGCTCAAGCAGACCAACTGCAAGAGAGAGAGAGAGAGAGAGAGAGAGAGAGAGAGAATGAGTGAATGAATGAATAAGTTTTATTATGCCCTGGAGAAAAGACTCCGTGGGCAATGCGTACATGAAAATAGAGCAAATATAATCTAATGAAATATAATGTAATAAAACTTACCCTAAGAGCTTAAAACTAAGAAAACTAAGAAAAAGCGTGCAGAATCAAGATGCGGAGAAACCGCGAGCACAAAAGTGTAAATAAAACATAGAAATAGTGCAAAGAAAAAGAAAAAGAATAAAAGGAAAGAAAAGAAAAGAAAAGGAGAGTGGCCAGCAAGCCGATTCACCGCACGCAATGAGTGCAACCGAATATATTAAAGTTGCGAAGCCAACAAATGCGTCCGCAGATCTCTCTTGAAGGTGGAGAGACACTGCAGAGTTGTGATGCTAGGAGGAAGGGAATGCCAGAAATAAGATGCAGAGAGAACGAAGGAATTGCGTAATGTGGAGGTACGATGCAAGGGGATGGAAAATGTTGGTGTAGAGTGGAGACGAGTTGGACGAGTTGATGTGGGAGCAAGAGAGAAGAGGTCGTGGATGTAGGAAGGGACATTTAATTTGAGAAGCTTGAAAATAAGGATGCCCATAAAGTACTTTCTGCGATTAGAAACCGTAAGCCAAGATAAGCTATTGCGATATGGGGATATATGGATGTCACGACGTACGTTGACAATGAAGCGAATACAGTTATTGATTAATCATTCCAATATCAGGTTCTGTTCACCGGTTAAATCGATATAGGCGAGGCAACAATAATCAATAAGAGGAAAAACAAGTGAAGTTATAAGCATGATGCGCCATTTCTTCGATAGAAGGTTCTTGTTATATTTTAGGCGAAAGAGAGTGAAGTTCACCTTGGACGAAATGTGCATAATGTGCTTGTGCCACGAAAGATTAGATTGCATAATGATGCCCAGGTTGCGTGCGTGCGAGACATAGGGAAGCTCATTTTCCCTGACTCGAATGCGAGGGAGAGTCGAAAAATCAATTTGATTAATGTAAGCACCACTGCCCAAAATCATAACCTTTGACTTCGCAAGGTTTAACATGAGTTCATTCACCACAGCATAATTGAAGATATAATTCACGTCGAGAGTCAGATCGGATAGAGCACGAGCCAGGTCACTGGGGTAGCAGGTAAGATAAATCTGTGTATCATCCGCATAAGTGAGGTATTGGGTATAGTTCAGACCAATTCCAATATCACGGATGAAGATTGAAAAAAGAAGAGGACCAAGAACCGATCCCTGTGGAACACCCATATTGGTGGAGCACCAGGAGGAAACAGTTCCCCTGTCATCAACAACTGCTTGCGATCGCTTAGATAAATATGAGAAGAACCAGGCAAGCACTCCATCCGAGCAACCCAAGAGACGAAGTTTACGTAGAAGTAGGTGATGTGGAACCATGTCAAACGCCTTGCTAAAATCAAAGAGAACAAGCACCGTTAGTTTTCTGTCATCAACTACCTGTCTGATATCTTGGTTAAGCTTAAGCAGAGTAGTCAACGTGCTGTAACCCTTCCTGAAGCCCGACTGAAAGAGATTGGTAAGATCATTGACCTGAAGAAAGTCAGTAACCTGACCGAAAACAATTCGCTCCAGGGCCTTAGAGAGCTCGCAGAGGTTCGCGACTGGTCTAGTGTCAGATGGGGACGACGGCGGAACAGTTTTAAGGATCGGACGAATGAAGGCACATTTCCATAAAGACGGGAAATGTGACAGACGGAGACTAGCAATGAACATGTCCAGAAGGCTGTTAAAAAGAAGCAGGACAGCTTTATTAATCGCATAATTGGAAAGTAAGTCAGGGCCCTGGGATAATGAGGAAGAGTGGGGAACAAACAAAACTGACGACAGTGACTCAGCGGTTATCTCGGCAAACTCGAACACAGGTTGAGAGGGAGACAGTGGGCGGAGACATAGGGAAGATAGAGAGTCTCGATGGGGAAAATCAGAGGTTGAGACAGCGGAATAAAACTGATTAAGGCTATCAGGAGAAAAAAAGGAAAAAGGGGAAGATCCCCTAGCTCTAGTGAGACCAAGAGACGACAGCTCCCTCTAAATTCCAGACGGATCAGAGATCGACGAGATGCGTTAGCAGTAGAAATTATCTTTAGCGATACGTAATTCACTACAAAGGGCATTGCGATATTGACGGTAGACGGCCATGGACAGCAAATCACCCGTACGCCTAGCTCGATTATAAAGCGAATTTCTATGCTTAATTTTAGATCGTAGTAAATCAGTTAGCCATGGCGCCATCTTTCGGATTGTGGTCCATTGCTTCAGCGGAGCATGAGTATCAAAAGCCTGAGTGATGGCAGACGAAACACCACGGACCATATTGTCAAAGTGATCAGGAGAGGAAAGAGTAGAGAAGGACGGAGCATTTAATCGGGACAGAGAAGATGACAGCGATGCCAGATATTCTGTCACCACAAAGCGTTTAAGATCTCTGCGGGCAATCGTGTGGGCTGGGCGAGGATCGGGTTGAAAATTGTACGTGAGCTCGAGCAAATCGTGACCCGCAATGAAAGGAGCCGAGGATTTATTGAAAGAAAGGACCTTAGAGGAAGAATCGACTAGGAAAAGATCGAGTAGAGAGTGAGAGGTACTTGTGTGAAAGGTCGCTCCAGCCTCAACAATATGAAGAGCATGCGAGCTGGCAAATTCACGAAGTGAGTTTGATTCAAAATTATTCTGTAGTAGATTGCAATTGAAGTCGCCAGTTATGATGATGTTTTGATAGTTTATGGAAATAGAAGAGAATATGTCCGCAAAATTATGAAATAAAAAGCCTTTTGGGCGTCGATATATTGTAGCAAACAAAACTGAGCGGTCCTGGGCATTGCGAGTCTCAAAGATCAGATATTCTGGAGCATTGGAGAAATCAGGCGTAGAGAGCGCCAATAATTTAAAGCGTAACGATTTGTGAATGTAGCAGGCAACCCCACCACCCCTCTTGCCAACTCGATCATTGCGTCAGAGAAAATGGTCTGGCAATTGTACGAGATCGTCTGAAATATTGTCATGAAGCCACGTTTCCGATACTGAGATGAAAGTGGGAAGCTCCAGATTCAAACGGTCAGGTGATAATGGGGGCGAACGCTCGAGTGTGGTCGACCGACGTCGTATGCATTGTTCGCATTTGAATTCCGAGGGGTCGAATTTGTATGCAGATTTAACGCATGAAAGGTGAAAGTCGCGCGAAGAAACACCCGTACAAGAAGCAGAAGGCTCTTTGCGTTTGATAGCGCCATTGCAGATCGCACAATTAGGAGCCATGGTAATGTGAAATGAGAAAAATACTCAATCGATCAATCAGCGATCGATAAAAGTGTTCGCAAGTAGGTGATTTGAATTCTTGTAGTGCCAGATGATAAAAGAAACATCTGATAACCGACAGAGCTCGTTATCGATAATTGCTCGTAAAATGAATCCCAGCAGATGACGTCACGGTCTCACTCAGTGTGGCCCAAGTGATAGAAGGATCCCGACAGATGGCGCCACCAGTCCACAATGGGGAAAAGGCGAGATTGACAGTTGAGCAAAAAAGCGCGCCAACGAGCAACCCAAAGATTGAGGTTAGGAAAACCGTTGAATCCAAAACCGAAAAGCGCCGTGCAGAGGAAGAAAAAATGCCAATTTGAAGAGTGCAGTTTGAAAAAGGCAGAAAAAGAGCACGTTATACAATCTGTAACCAAAAAGCCTGGAGGCAAAAAGCGGCAGAATTTGAGCTTGAAAGACGAGCCGAAGAGACACACAACAGGCTGTACTCACACAGAGAGAGAGAGAGAGAGGGAGAGGGAGAGGGAGAGGGAGAGGGAGAGGGAGAGGGAGAGGGAGAGGGAGAGGGAGAGGGAGAGGGAGAGGGAGAGGGAGAGGGAGAGAGAGAGAGCAATGTGCCCCCTAAGGACAACACAATATAGAAAATATTTAAATCAAATTTGCGCAATTAAACAACAATTCAACAGTATTACTGGCCAAATATTCCCCAAGTTTTAACCTAAAGACATTCACGGAAGATGATTCGCGAATTGAGGTAGGCAATGTGTTCCAGCCGACACAAGCCGATACAAGAAACGATCTTTGGTATCAAGTTGTTCGGTGTAAGGGAACAAACAGATCCTTTGGGTCACCTCTAGTTAATCGGTGACGTATTGCTGACAAGAAAACCAACTCATCAGAGATATAACTAGGTGACCCGAGACTCATAGTATTGAACAGAAAAGTTCCCAACAGGTAATTGCGCCTATCAGCCAAATCAAGCCATCCAAGCACACGGTAGTATGGGCTGATATGCTCAGATTTGTGCACATCAAATACGAATCGCACGCAAGAATTGAGGGCGCGCTTTAGCTTCAGCTCCAGACCAGCTGTTAAATCGCAATAAACTAATGCACAGTAGTCGAAGACAGGTAAAATTAGCGAGTTTACCAACGAGGACCGCAGGCGAGTTGGCAGAAGTTCTTTATTGGATTTTAATTGCCAAAGAGTATTATGCACTCTCCGCGAGATAAACAGCACGTGTTCCGACCAAGTCAGAGTATTGTTAATGATAACACCCAGATTCTTGGCCTGGACAACGTACGGGATAACCTCATCTTTAACCCGGATAGGAGGAACATACGATGATTCAATTGAGCTGCGGTACCGAGCACTGCTAATTATGAGTGCTTTCGTTTCAGAGGTATTGAGTGATATCATATTCTTCAGCACCCAGTCATGAATCATCGCGACGTCCTCGGTAACTCTCTCCACAGCCTGAGGAAGCTCATCAGGATAACAATGTAAGTATATCTGTAAGTCATCCGCATACATCATATGCTTACAGTGTTTCAGCGCGAGGGGCATATCCTTAATAAAAATAGAGAAGAGGAGAGGCCCTACAACAGTACCCTGAGGTACACCGCATGAGACATCTTGCCATGAAGAGAGATTGCCGTCATGTCCTACAGTAGCCTGTTTTCTGTCGCATAGATAAGAGTGAAACCAATTCAAGGCCGAGCTAGATAATCCAAGGTCCGCAAGCTTAGTGACAAGGAGTGGATGGTTTACCATATCGAAAGCTTTTCTTAAATCGAAGAGGACAAGTACTGTGCATTTCCTATCATCGATGGCACGCCTTATATCGTCAGTGACCCTAATAAGTGCAGACTGCGCACTATACCCCTTCCTGAATCCCGATTGGTACGGATCACGATGACCATAAAGGTCAAGATAATCAGAAACTTGGTCGAAGACTATTCGTTCGAGCGATTTGGAAAGTGAGCAGCCAATGGATATAGGCCGAAAGTCCTGCTTACTACCAGGGTGTTTAATCTTTGGAACAGGCCGAACAAGCGAGCTTTTCCAGAGTGTGGGATAGACACTGTTTGTCAATGAGAAGTTAAATATATCAAGTATAGGAAGGAGTATAGCAGGCATGCATAGTTTCAGAAAGGCAAGTGGAATAGCATCAATGCCCTTAACATTAGATCTTGACTTGAACAAATTACGCATAAGACATTCCGTAGTTACTGACTTAAAATAAAAGTTACCGTCTCTGAAGGGTACAAGGCGCGACGTCATTGTAGCTAGTTTATCCACAGTGCTGGCATGCCTGTCGCGTTCAAAAGGTTCAGCGAAAAAGTTGTTCAGGTCTTCTAGAGATATATTCCCAGGCACATTGTCTTCATTCGATTTGGCTATTCCAATACTCCGAAGTTCGCGCCATATTGACTTCTGATCTTTGAGTCCTCTAAACTTCGACATGTAGTGTTTGCTTTTTGCAGCTAAAATCATGGCTTTGACACGATCACGCAGGACTCGGTATTTATCTCTGACGACAAGTGATCTAGTTCTCCGGAATGCTTTGTAGAGAGCGTCCCGCTCTCTCATGAGCGTCTTAATATTGTTATCCAGCCAAGGAGCTGGAGGACCCCTTAGCTGGACTTTACGAACTGGAGCATGTTTATTTATTGTCTCTAGTACGAAAGTATTTAGTAGGTCAACTTTGGCGTCAATCGAGGTAGCAGTAAATACCTGCGACCAGTCGCAGGCTTCAATGTCAAGTTTAAAGGCTTGGGAGTTAAGGAGCTTGAAGCCTCTATATATGATTTCGCGTGGTTCAATCTTATCAGAAATAAACATAAAACTGACACTAATCAGGTCATGACTTGATAAAAAGGCAACAGGTAATTGTGAATAACCCGAGACTTTGGAGAGGTCATTAACCGCGCAGACGTCAAGCCATGTACTGCTTGTAGCAGTGTGATGCGTCGGGCAGTAAGGAACAATATCCATACTCACACTTGAAAAAAATGACTTAAGATTATTAGCATCAAAGCTATTCGAACACAAGTCTGCATTAAAGTCACCCATGACAATATTACTTTTATAGGCTTGACTGTACTGCAGGAAAGCTTCCTCAAAGTCTGACATGTAACCAATCTTAGGCGGACGATACACTACGCTGAAGGCCAACTTAGACCTACATGCGCTGGAAATTTCAGCAATTAAAAACTCCGGCCTTGCAGAATAGGCAGAAGAGGAGCATACAAGAACTTTCGCCTTCAATGATCTATGTACATATAACGCTACACCTCCTCCGCCAATGCCAGTGCGATCGCAACGAAGAATATTGTAATCCGGCAAGTGAACAGCTTGATCAGCTATATGAGGTTTCAGCCAGGATTCCGATACGGCAATGATGTGATATTGTTTTGAGGAGAAATAACCCCGAAACTCATCAACATGAGATACCAACGATTGGGCGTTCACGTGACAGACATCAATATACTTACACATAGCCATTGAGAATATAATACTTAGCAAGAAAAACAAAACAAATCGATGAGACATGGCCCAACCTAGCACAGCTAGACAGACTAGCATAAGTATACACAGTGATCATACATATATAGAGGTTAAAGACGGAAGCCAAAAGGCCTAAAAGGATTAACGCGCAACGTAAGTAATGTAAATATAAGACAAAAAGCAAGTTTAACAGGTGAAGCCAATTTCCTAATACAATCAGGTAAGCGAATAAGTTGGCAGAAACAGGAGTAAGTAGGACTATTTGCTATGAAGATATAGTAGGTATATCTGTAATCTTGACGACGTGTATAAGTGGTGCCCCATCCCTTTCTCTCACGTAGACGTTGCCATTCTTTGTCCAGGCATACATGACAGTTTTCGCCCGCCTGGCTGCCCTTGCCGCAGCAAAGAGTTTACGCGATAACGGAGTTAAGCTTTCGCTGACAAATATATCATGAACCTCGTTGTCCTTCCATTGCAGGTCCCGCGTTGTCAGTTTACCCCTTCGCTTCCGGATGCAGGTTACTAGATTCACCACTGTATCACGGCGCGTGAGAACGGCTGTGATTGGAGATGGACGAGTTGGATCTTTGGATGGTAGCCGATAAATTGAGCTGACATCTGCAGTATCTAGAGTTGATCCAAGTACATTGCCAATTGAATGGAGGATACTGTAGAGGTTCTCATTAGATTTTACCGGAATTCCTCTAACTTCAACCGAGTTGAGAACCAGTTTTTGGTGGAGCCTATTGTTCTCGACTTCCAGCGCATCCATCTGCAATTTGAGTTGCGACAGAGAACCCCGAGTGGATTCACCTTGCGCATCATATTCCGCCAACCTGGCTTTCAATCCAGCGATTTTATTAGAATTAGCCTGAGCAGTTTCATGGCAGGCTTCTAATGATTTTATTATCTCCGCCGTTTGTCGATTTTGACTGTCCTTGTACTCATGCAGTGCCGCCGTATTAGCCTGAATAGCCTTCATGATATCCGCTAGCGAAGGTTGCAAATTCGAGTTGGCCCCACTGTCCGATCCTCCGCTGTTAGTGCCAGCCATCGTAGATTTACGCGTAGAGAGTGAGCCACGCATTCGGCTTCTATTCTGGCAAGAAGTGCAGGAGCCAGACGGTGAAGTAAACTTTTTACAAACAGGACACCGATTTTGATCAAGACTCATAACGGTCGAGCAGCAATGAGTGGTGTGAAGTGTATTATTCACCAGCACACAGAGAGATAACTAGTCTGTATTACACCCACAGTAAGAGAGGGAAGGTCAACACAACACAACAGTCCAAGCACAGTATATTGGGCGCCAATGATATTGAGTCAGCTGATAGCAAATCAGCTGTCACTGTGGTCAGCTGACCGAAGTCAAACTGTCAGCCGTTACACGTTAACCGCAACGAGCGATCCTGCTAAATTGTCTAACTTGTAAGAGAAAGTGTTGAAGAGAGTACCACTTCCTCGCCACTTGCAGTTGATAAAAAAAAAAAATTTAGCCACATGTATTAGACTCAGGCACTCAACAACCATAAAGGACCGAACACCCACAATGATCGAATTAAGGAGGTGAACTATGAAACTGTCAGTGAGCCCAGAAGATGCACGCCGTTCCACTGGTCGAAGAGATAATTGTTTAATATTTCCGAAGAGTACCACTTCCCAGAAAAAATGGAGAAGCACCTCAATAACAACCAGTGATTAACTGAAGATCTATACTATTATAGCTTGTACTTTACGCAGCAAAATGTACACTTATTCACTTTCCTGACAGAGCAACTTCAAACACGTCTATCCGTCACCGCGTCACCGGCAGAGAGAGAGAGAGGGAAAGGGAGAGGGAGAGGGAGAGGGAGAGGGAGAGGGAGAGAGAGAGAGAGAGAGAGAGAGAGAGAGAGAGAGAGAGAGAGAGAGAGAGCTGTTTATTTCGTGCTCTGGGACTGAGGTCCCCTAAGAGCACCGTGCAAAAAAAAACGATACAGGAGAATTTAGTAGAAAGGTTACAGGCAATCATGGAAGCTTAAAACTTAAAAGTAAACAGTGAAACAGTAAATATAAGTATTAAAGAATAAGAAGGAAAATAAATTTTCACATATATGAAAATTTGTACGAGAGAGCGCACAAGACGCACTTACTCTAGATGGAAACTAGAAATAAAGATAAATGAAGATAAAATCAAATAAAATAAAATAAAAATGAAATAAGATATAGTTGTACATTAATAATTAAATTAAATTAAATTATGCTGACTCTACAAGCTTACATACATTGTGGACTAAGCATCACCACCTGCAAGCAATAACGCACGAAAGGCCGTCTTAAAACCTTGCAAAGAGGCTCTCCTCCTGAGGTCTATTGGTAGAGAGTTCCAGAGTGTGCAGGCTGAAACCGCGAACGACTTGCGGAAACACTCCGTACGGAATGGTGGGATCATACAGTCTAGATCAAAGCGCACACGTCGAGTGCCATGCAAAGCGACGGGAACAGGACGCGCAATAATGTCGAGCAAGTAACGCGGTGCTCCAAAAAACCAAGTTGCAAACACAAAGGACCCCAGGAGGTAGCGACGTCTTTCCGCCACCTTTTACCAACCCAAGGCCTGAAAGTAAGGCGTTATATGCTGATCCCGGCGCACCTCAAATATAAACCGCACGGCGCGATTCAATGCCCTCTGCAAGAGAAGGTCCAACTCGAGCGTAATATCCGTAAATAGCAGATAACAATAATCAATATGAAGTAGCACTAGAGACCTCACCAGCATTTTGCGAACATCACGGGGCAGTCTACAACGACAAGTACGCAGACGGTACACGATGCTGTTAATTCGACGCGAGGTCCGCAGAAAATGTTCACGCCACGACAAAGTGTTCCCGATGATAACACCCAAGCACGACACCGAGCTTGATAGCGGGACAATCACGTCCTTCACACAGATGGGCGGAAGCACTGACTCCTGAAGGGTACTTACATAGCGCGCGTATCCAATGATGATCGCTTTTGTTTTTGCAGGGTTAAGCCGTAAGCCACGAGACTCAGCCCACTCACAGATGGCTCTAACATCCTGATTCATACGGGCAATGCTCTCTTCTATTGCTGCAGGAGGACACGACAGATAGATCTGTAGGTCATCGGCGTAGAAACTATAATCACAATTAGAGAGAGCATCCCTGAAACCGTCCAAATATAGCGCAAATAATAAAGGGCCAAGGACCGAACCTTGAGGAACCCCGGAACTAAGCGAGCCCCCACGAGGAACGATTTCCATCATGATCATACACAGCCATACGACGACCACCGAGGTAGGACGCGAACCAGCTCACTGCAGAAACCGAGAAATTAAGTTCGGCAAGAGTGACAAGCAGTAGGTCGTGACGTACATAGTCAAACGCTTTTGAGAAATCAAAAAAGAGCAGAATAGACACATTCCGGTTGTCGATGGCCATACGAGCATCGTCGACAATACGTAGTAGGGCTGATTGCGTACTATGATACTTCCTGTAAGCTGAGTGAAATGGATCGCGGAGATTACGTGAGTCGAGATAAGCCTTGACTTGCTGTGCCACAATACGCTCAAAAACCTTGGACAACGTGCAGAGTAGCGAGATAGGTCGATAATCCGAAGTTGAGGTCGGTGTAGCCACCTTGGGAATAGGACAAACAAGCGCGTGTTTCCAGGCCAAAGGAAACTCAGATGAGCAGAAGGAGAAATTCAGCAGGTGCAATATATGTTCGCGGATGACAGGGAATGCCAGTCGAAGCATTGTTGCCGATATCCCGTCAATACCCAGTGCATCTGAAGCCGTAGCGCGCAAGGCCGCCTCGAGACTCTCTCGCGAGGCCGGTTGAAGTCGAAAGGCATCCACCACACCCACTGAAGACACTTGGAAATCCTGTGCAGGCACACCAAGGCCGGCGGACGAGAATTGCGCATTCAGCGCTTCGAGGGGAAAAACCCGAGCAGTCTTGGCCTTTCCTGATGTAAGTAGTCCCAAGTCCCGGAGCCTGGACCAGATCTTCGCCGCATCGTCCGTTTCAGCTTGGAAGCAGTCAAGGAAGTAGCTGTCACGTGCAGCCCTGAGCATTGCCTTAACCTCATTACGCAATGCTATAAATCGAACATGCAGATGAGGCAGGCGCGTTTTCACGAAGGCTCGACGGAGCCGATCCCTGCGACGAATCCACTCTCGCAATTCAGCGGTGAGCCACGGGGCGGGACGCCGCTTCATATAGACCTGCTTTTTTGGCGCATGAATGTCAAAAACTCCCAAGATAGCTGCGTTTAGAAAGTCCACCTTCTCGTCGACGGATTGAAGTTGGTACAGGGGCTCCCAGTCCAGGGCCGAGAGGTCTTGGAGAAGAGCCTCCGCGTTCACCCTCCTGAGCCCGCGGCAAGTAAATGAGATAGGCTCGCGCGCCGGCACGATAGCATCGTACACCACGAAAATAAGGTCATGTGCTGATAGGAATGGCACAGGATATTGGCCAAAAGATCGAACCTTAGATGCGTCATTGACAATGCAAAGATCCAGGCGGGTACTTGACGTCGCAGTGTGATGCGTGGCCCCATGAGGGACAATATGTAGTCCATTTGCCGTACAGAAATCGCGGAGGTGCACAGTATCGAACGAGGCCGCGTTTAAGTCCGCGTTGAAGTCTCCAAACACAATACCGTGAGAGTAGTCCGGAATAATCTCAGTGAACCGATCCTCGAACACAGAGAGATGGCCCAGATGAGGGGGGCGGTACACTACCGCCAGCAAAAGCGCCGGAGCATTGGGAAGCTTGAGTTCCACAATAAGAAATTCAGGCAAGCGGCAGTTAAGTTCAGGCGACGCCGAGAAGACAGAGACTTGAAGACTGTCAGCCACAAATATTCCCACCCCTCCTCCAAGTTTGCCCACCCTGTCTCGGTGCAGTAACTTATAACCCGGTACCTCTACCATCTTGTCCAAAATCTCGGGCTTAAGCCAGGTCTCCGTCAGGCAGATTACATGGTAAGTTTTGGACATGAAGTGCAGGCGAAACTCATCGATATGAGGCAGCAGCGACTGGCAATTTACATGGCAGAAGGAGAGATGCCGGCGCCTAGTAGAAGATAGGGATCTATCCATAGTTAATTAGGCACGCTTTGGCCTCAATCCTCCTCCGTAGGATGGGACAATGAACACTTTCCAAGGCCGAATGTCCGCGATCAGGTAGCTTTGCAACTGTACAGTTGTGACACACCACAGGAACGTCTTCAAAGACACAGGTGTTAGAGCGGTGATTGCCAGCACAGTGGCCACAGTGAACCTCTTTGTTACAATCCTTGGCCAAGTGTCCGAAATTAAGGCAATTAAAGCACTGGAGCACCCGAATGTGATCCGCGACACGAGACGAATTCCAGCCCAGCGAGATCTCAGGTAGCGTAAGAAGACGCTTCCGATTTTCCGCCGTGGTCTCAATAACGCAACGAGTAAAACGACGCCCCCGAGGTGGATACATATATACGAGTTTTGTGTCTTCTGCTTTACTCCCGACAAGGTTTAGCGCGAGAAGGTTTGCCAAAATTGCATCGCGACTCATTGCAGGCGGGACATTGTGCAGGATCATTCGAGGGTTGAGTCTTACGTCCTCCTTGACTACGAGACCGGCCGCTTCCAGACTAGCAAGTCCTTTTAATCTCGTGAGGTCTCCTTTCCTAGCCTGCAAGCGCACGCCATGATTGCGCACACTTGAGTCTCGCGATATTTTAATACCCAGGGCCGCCGGGTCTACCGATCCATGGAGCGCTTGCCTAGTGACCTTGACAGACGTGAAGCGGGCTGCTTCAGACGCCTTAGGTTCGATAATAACGCGGTTCTTAGCGGCTTTTGGCACCATAAACGAGGAGCCACGTGCAAGGTACACCGTTTCACCGTGCCCAGCAACGGCTTCAGCAAAAGAACGCGTAGCAGGGGCCCCGATCCCGTGCGTAGCACCATCGCCCAAGGGTTCTTTGGCTTGATTTGCCTTAAACAGCCTATCACACGCGACGATAGTTTCAAGACTAGTGAGCAGTTAAAGATACGCGGAGCTTATGGCGTGAAGAGAGTCATGATAGTGGTTCAAGGCCCCATTTACCCGCTTGCGCCTATCCACCGATTCCTTACTTGTCAGTAATACAGAGGCTATAACTTCTCTCGAGTTAGTCATCGAATTTAGCATTTTAGTGACGTCTGTATGTGAGTAAGGAATATCTCGCATAAGCCCAGCGAGCCCAGCGAGGTGTTTAGGCGTCATCCTGACCACTGACTCCGGTGACTTCGCGTCAACATCTTCAACGGACTCGAAGTCCGACTCATTCTCCGTCTCATCGCAGTCTTGCCGTGGAGTGAGAGGCGACGACCCGGAACCCGCCATAGGAGTAAGAGAGAAAGAGAGAGAGAAGTTCAAAGATTAGGCTGCCCACAGTGCCGTGTACGCCCCAGCCAGCCAAGAGAGCGACCCGCTCCCCACTATCACTTGAGTGTCAACCGTCAACCGTCAACCTTCACCTCACACACAGTCCCCACTCGCTTACACACTGCCAGTCGAGGGAAACATCCTCGCAACTAGACGGACAGGCGATAAACAGACCGTGACCGCCCACGCACACCGAAAGATCTCTGTTTGTTTGTTTGTATTTAGTCTAAGAACAGCACTAAAATAAAACCACACGCACACTTGCTCACGGTACACAATCTCGTGTCACCTTTGAGTGATGGCGAATCCGAAACCAAGGAAAAAGGTACGAAACTATTACCAAAAATCGCCGAGTTCAGTACTTTACAGTATAATATGCTGCACCCGCCCCCCCCGCTGTTACTGCATACGCCCAAGGCAAAGCTGCCAGCAAGGCGGCAATGTACACAACGCCTCGTTTAATAGAGAAAAACTTCAAGTAAACGGAGCGATTTAATAACACGTCTATCCGCTATTTAATAACGTCTGAGAAAGAGAGGGAGAGGGAGAGAGAGAGAGAGATTTAGATTAGATTTATTTTGATTTTATGCCGTGGCCTGTAGGAGCCAATGGGCAAGTTTAACAGAGACAGAGAAAATAATAGAGTATCTCAATAGTATAACTAGAAATAGACATGACATAAACAGGAAGAGCAACAGCAAACTTATAATACTAAATAGATACAATGCTATATAGTGTAACGTGGCAGTTCGGTTAGGCCTGCCCGTTACAAGAGACTCCCTGAACCCTGGGCGAGATCCCGGGATAAGGGTCTAGAAAATCGAGTCGCGGAATAATATCAGAGAGCGCCAGAACTGGAGTCACGCACCCGAGCTTCGACAGGGACGAAATAGAGCATTGCGAACAAGATATTTCAGGTTTTTGTTTTTTTTTATTTTTTTTGAGTGCACCGGCTACCCTCCAGTGACCAACTCCGACACCGAACATCTTCCGAGGCAAGGCGAAATCACGACGATCTCGCGGGAAGGATACCGAGGCTGCGGAGGGGGAGGCAACGCAGATCCCTGCAGCGCGGGAATCCAAGGCGGACGCGATTCCCGCTGGCGGCCGGCGCGCCGCAGCCTCCCCGCTCACCCCGCTTACGCCCAACCAAGGCAACCGCGAGGTACCAGCTAGCGACGAGGGAGCACCACCCCGCCCAACCCCAGGACTACGTAGAGCTGCGCGGGAGACGACATCGCGATCTAGCCTTAAGTTCTGCGCCGCGTAGAGACGACAGGTGCGCGGCAAGTTGCGCAATCCCCAAAATCGATGACCGATCGATTGTTGCGCATTCTTAGGGTGATGACGTCACGAAAAATTAGCGCGACGAGATCGGCGTTGCGACCATCCGAGATCACTCGAGTTCTGGCGGTTCACGAGAGCGAGTGAACGGAGCGATTGTGCGTTTTTTTTTTGGTATTTTGAGTTTTGAGTGATTGCGAGGAGAATGAGCCGACACGAGGGAGTTGGTCCCTTTGTCAATTGGATGTGGAGCGGTAAGCGTTGCTAACATTCTCGCGATCGAATTTCGAGGGTAATTGAGTACAGGCTGATCAGATGAAGGCTCGCCTTTTGGTAGTTTGCGTGTCGAAAAGTACTCGAAATTCGTTTGCCGATTCTTTTGCTTGGTGACCGTAGCCTGAGTTGCGCGTGAGAGAGTAACGTTAACTTCGGGGAATCCAGAAAATCGAGTCGAGCCACGGGTTGAGCCGAGACGTTATTGTCTCGAGCTTGAGTGTGACCGAAGTCCGTTACACGGGGTCAATTCACGTCATCCGGCACAGCTTCGATTATCGTACAGGTCGCGAGCAATCACGGGGAGCATTCGAATTCGCGACTGCGACCCGCCGTCGCCGAGGAAGTGAAGCTCGGGTGCGTGCTGATAAGCGTATGCGTTTTTAGAGGAGGATCGCGGGTGTCGCGACGAGCCTCGCATCACTTTAGTTATTTAATATTCTTTTTAGTTATTTGATATTCTTTTTTTTTTCTTTCTTCTTTTTTTTTGTTTGTATTATCAGTTAGTATTAAGTTGGCGATCAGCGCCATTGTGTAGAGGACGTTCGCGGGCAGCGCGTCGAGCCCGATTTTGTTTTTGGTTTTTAGGAAGTAGGATATTGTTAAGACGGCGACTAGCGCACGTAGGCCGTAGAGGTCTCCTAGATTTATTCAACTTTTTTTTTTGTGTTTTGTTTGTTTGTTAATATTTTTTTTTATTTTTATTTTTTTTATTTGGAGTATTTCTACCTTTCGTATTTAGTTTAGGTAAAAGTGAAATTGTAGTTGGAATCGCGAAGGACGACTTGCGTGGTCGCATTATCATTCTTTTTATTTTTTTTTTTTTTGTATTATTTACTTTTATTTCTTTTGTTTTTGTTGTATCGCTGATGAGAAATATATCATTGGGAGTTTATAGTAATTAAGCCACATCACGTGTTGGCGTACCTGTGTTGCAATTCTCTCGACCCAAACTTTACCCCTCCCCTCTCCGCGGTACTGAGCTACCGAGCATATAGTCGCGGTGTGTGTCGTATTAACGATGTCGAGGCGTGTTGATCACGCCAGGCGCCCAACAAACTTCGCGACATTGTTTTAGATCCAGGGTACATCGTGGACGCCAAATTATTGTGCACGCGGTAAGTTCCCGGTTATTTGCTCCGAGTAACCGAGGTGCAGAAAAATCCACGTCACAAATTGGCGCCCAACGTGGGGCCTTCGCGAAATTTCCGCTGGAAATTTCCGAGAAAGATAGTAGCGTTGCGCGTTTCGGAAATTTCGACTTAGCAACGGTCAGCGCGCGCGGAACCAAACAGCAGCGTTCGGAGAATTCGGGGGAGAGAGGTCGCGAGACACTTCGGTCAAGCGTGTTGACGTTTGGAGCACAGCGGGACAGGTGTAAATACGTGGCGAGGAAATAAAATTGAATACAAAGGGTGGCGAATAACATCGAAAAGTTGCGATTTACGACTCAGGCTACGATTTAACGAATATACCGGGTGACGAAAAAGTACCCCGTGTATATTCACACCTTACATTTCTAATAATAGGAATAAAATCGCCTGCCATTATCGCCTATCTCTTGATTGTGTCATATTTTATTTTCTTTTGTTATTATTTTTGATTTCGAATTTCTTTTTGTTTTTCACTGTCTTCTGCGGTTTCGGAATTATTTTTTTTTGTTTTTGTTGTTTTTTTTTGTTGTGTGTTCAACGACGGCTTTTAGCATTGCGGTCAAAGATTAAAATTTTTTTTTTTTTTTTTTTTTTTGTTTGTTGCTTGCGCAACAATTTTTTTTTTCTCTTCTTTCTCTCTTTTCTTTTCTTTTCTTTTCTTTTTTTTTTTGCTTTTTCTTTCAGCTCGTCTTTTGTTTTTGGTTTGTTGTTTTCTTTTGTGGTTTTGTTTCATTTTGTGTGCAATATTTCCTTTGCTGGCGCTTTTGTTAAAATATTAGCGGTGATTTCACCAATACGAGGGGTCCATATTGGATACCCTTGCTTGCGCTCAGACTCCACCTACGGCTTTTGTCTTTTGATTCGAACAGTTTGATTTTGCGTTCTTGTAATTTCATCACTGTCCCTTTCTCTTTTTGTGCGTGCTTTTACCTTTATTCCTGCTCTTCAATTTCGCGGGTAAATTCAACATGGCGGAAGTAACCGTTGGCGCATGGTTGTACGAGATGACGAGCGATGAGCTCGAGTTGGCATTAGTGACCGCGAGGGTAAATTCCACCGGTGACCTACTGGTGCGTCGTGACCGGTACGTACGACACCTCTTGCGTGAGCGCGGGGATTTATCGGTCACCTGGGAACCAGAGGACGAGGATGTCTTCGCGGGATTGGCCGAATTAGCGACCATCACGGAACCGGTGCGGGAACAGCCCCGAAGGGCTAGCGATTCGCGGCTGTTAGAGCCCGTGAATATTACCATCGCGACCCGGCTAACCACGGTAGCGACGACGAGTACGGTGGTGAGCGTAGCCGTCGCCTCGGCGGCTTTCACCACCTCGGCGGTGTATGGTAGCACCTCGCGACCGACCGCGTACCAGGTTCCGACGCGAATACCCTTCCATTCGATTCCGTTTTCAATGACTAGCGGAGCCCAGGGGCACTGGGGGGAGGCCTCCCCGATCCAGGGGCACCGACACGGGCTCGAGGAACCCATCGTGGATTCTACCCGGCTAGTCGCGGGGCCACCAGCTTCGCGGGTCGAATTCCGGTCGTTACCGGTCGATCCCGCAACAATTCCTCGCGGTATGGCGACCGCTGCCCGGCCGACCGGTACCCGGGATTCAAATATCGAATCGCGTACCCGGGAAACAATACGTGACATCCCGAGGGCCCTGCGAGGGTGGAACCTCAAGTTCTCTGGGATTGGCGAGCCGAGTGTCGAGGATTTCTTGACGCGATTGGAAGAGTGGCGTAGTTTGTCGGAATTGAGCGAGAACGAAGTGTTGAGTTCGCTCACGATGATCTTCTCGGGCGTAGCCTTGGAATGGTTGCGTTGCGAACGGGACAGCTGGGTCACGTACGATGAGTTTCGCGCGACCTTGCGTTTGTGGTTCGGGGACGGGACAGTCGGAAGTCGCGTGGAGGACCAGGCTAGGTCGCGAACTCAGGGATCAGTAGAGTCAGTTACTGAATATCTTTCCTGCGTTCGAGGGTTGTTGAGACGGATGCCGCGTCCGTACACTATGGAACAGCAATTAGACCTGGCTTTTAAGAACATGCGTCCCGAAATTCGCGAAGTCCTCCGTCGAAGGGAAATTCGGACGTGGAGCGAATTGATCTATCTCGCCACGGAGCGGGAAAGAAACCTCGCATTATCTCGCGAATACCGCCCCCCGCCCACGCCGAAAGAGTCCTTTATTAGCGAATTAGCGTGCCGGACCAAAACCGCGGCGACTCGAGGCGAACATGGATTAGACGCAATTACAGAAGTAGGGATTGAGCCAACCGTAGCGCAGACGATCGAGAAGCTGCTCGCGGCCCAGGTGAAAGGGCTCGAGGAGAAATTATTGAAGGCAATGGCGGTGGCGACCCAGAGGGGTAAAGCTAGCGGCGCACCGCCAAGTCGCGGAAGCCCGACTCCAACGAGGCGGACCTCACCAACGCGACCCGCGCGAGGGCCCAGGAGGGGAGCGACCCCCTCGGTTAACCAGCCGGCCCCTGGCGTGTCCCGGGCCGAACAATTTCGTGGCGACAAGGTTTGGGACGAAAAGTTATGCATGAATTGTCATCGTCCCGGTCACCGATTTAGCCGTTGCCCGGACCCCTTGCGAACCTTTTGCTACCATTGCGGGTACGACGGCGTCTATTCGACGAATTGTCCGCGGTGTTCGGGAAACCAGGGAGGGCAGCCTCGCTAAGTGTCGGCGCGGCGCCCCGAGTGGAAGACACCACGGCATTGCGTGGCGTCGAGGGGGAAATCGCGACGTGTTTTCCGATGCAAACCATGGAGTTCGGTCAACGCTGGTTTTTGCGGGTGTGCATCGGGGGCACATGGGTCAGGGCGTTGTTAGACACCGGCTCATCGCGAACATTTCTCGGTACGATCGGACACCAAATTGCGTTAGAGTACGGTCGACCGGTAAAATCACCCAGCTGTTCGAGTGTCGTATTGGCGAATGGATCGGTAGAATCAATAACCGGAGAAGTAGAGCTGCCGATAACGTTGCTGGGTGTCGCGCATAAGTTTTCGTTGCGGATTATCCCCACCTTAGTTGGAGATTGCGTTCTGGGAATGGATTTCGTGCGCAAATTTGGCTTTTCGATTGACGGCGCGCGCGAATCATGGAGAATCGCGAATATTCCGGAATACGAGGGAAAATTTGAGGAGGGTCACCCGATCCCCGTTACCGAGGTGTCAAGTTGTAGCGGTATCGTAGAGCTAGGGGATACCGAGAATCGCGAATTACAGGAATTCTTAGCGAAGGAATTACCGAAAGTCTCGGGAGACTTGGGTCTCACTCATCTCGCGGAGCACAAAATAGACGTGCAGGGAAGCGCCCCGATTAAACAGCGGTACTACCTCGTATCCCCGAAAGTGCAGGAAGCTATTAACGAGGAGGTAGACCGTATGCTCGCGGATGGAGTGATCGAACCCTCCCAAAGTTCGTGGTCGACGCCAATCGTGATGGTCAAGAAGCCAAACGGGAAATACCGGTTTTGTTTGGATTTTAGAAAAGTCAATAGCGTTTCGAAAAAAGATGCGTATCCGATCCCGTTTATGAACGGTATCTTGGATAAATTGCGGTCGGCCAAGTACATCTCGACTATAGACTTGAGTCAAGCTTACCACCAGATTCCCTTGACACCCGAGAGTCGCGAAATAACGGCGTTTACGGTCCCCGGTCGCGGATTATTTCAGTTTGTGCGGATGCCATACGGGCTTACCGGAGCCCCGGCCACCTTTCAGCGGTTAATAGACAAATTAATTACTCCCGAGATGGAGCCGCATGCCTTCGCGTATCTCGACGACATTATTGTAGTGACCACCGAATTTCGTTCGCACTTAAAATGGCTATCCCGCGTTATCGAACGGATAGTGTTGGCCGGGCTTACCATCAACCCGGAGAAGTGCGAGTTTTGTCGTAGCGAAGTTCGGTATCTAGGGTTCAAGGTGAACCAGGACGGCCTACAGGTCGATGCCGACAAGGTGGAACCGATTCTCGAATATCCCGCGCCGAAAAACCTGCGGCAATTGAGGCGATTTTTGGGTATGGCGTCGTGGTATCGAAAATTCATCCCCGAGTTCGCGAGCGTGGCGGAACCCCTTACCCGGCTATTGCGTAAGGATAAGAGATGGGACTGGGGTAGCGAACAGGAAGCGGCGTTCAAACGCATAAAAGCCGCGTTAACGTCGGCTCCGGTTTTAACGTGTCCCGATTTTGAGCACGAGTTCGTAGTACAGACCGATGCGAGTAGCTTTGGCATTAGCGCAGTCTTGACACAGACTATTGGCGGTATTGAGCGTGTGATCGCGTACGCGAGCCGGACAATGTCGGATGCGGAACGGAAGTATTCCACAACCGAACAGGAGTGTCTCGCGGTGATTTGGGCCGTTAAAAAGTTTCGAGCATACCTAGAAGGATACCACTTCACGGTGATAACCGACCACGCGAGTTTAAAGTGGTTGCGGGAATTGCGGAATCCGACGGGTCGGTTAGCCAGGTGGGCGCTCGACTTACTCGAGTATGATTGCGAAATTAGACACCGAAAAGGGGCGATGCACCATGTGCCCGATGCCCTATCGCGGATGTACGAGGGCGAAAACGAGGGGACGGAGCAGCTAGCCGCCCTCGACGTGGCGGGGAACGGCAGACCAGGTACGGAGCGTAAGGCCGTCTGGGATGTCGTCATCGACCCCTGGTACCAGCATCGCGTAAAGGACGTCCTGGACTACCCACACAAGTTCCGAACTTGGTCGGTGGTCGAGGGGCGTCTATACCATTTCCGGGCGGACCCCTTAGTCGAGCCAATACTAGCGGACTTGGCGCCGTGGAAATTGGTGCTCCCGAGGGAGCAGCGATCGCGGATTTTTGCGGAAGTCCACGAGGACCCCCAGGCAGGGCATCTTGGCGTCGAAAAGACCTACGCGCGAGCGAGGGCCGACTACTACTGGCCCGGAATGTATCGCGATATAGTTTTGATGGTCCGAGCGTGCGAGCGTTGCCAGGAGTGTAAGGTACAGCAGGTGCCACCAGCGGGCCTTATGGGTCGACGGGTCGTCGACACGCCATGGACTGTGGTTGCGGCGGACGTCATGGGTCCCTTTCCCCGAAGTCGCGCCGGGTTCGAGTATTTGTTGGTTTTTGAAGATCTGTTTACCCGGTGGGTGGAGGTAGCGCCGTTGCGAAAATCAAACGCGAAAAACATCCTTGCCGCGCTAGAAGATCTCGTGCTGTCCCGATGGGGTACCCCGGAGGTGCTCCTGACGGATAACGGCACGGAATTCGCGAATAAGGCCGTCGACGAACTGTGCGCTGCGTACCATATTACCCACGCGAAAGTACCGCCGTACCACGCGCAAGCAAACCCCGTGGAGAGGGTGAATCGCGTATTAAAAACCATGATCGTGGCCTACATCGAGGCAGATCACCGGGACTGGGACGTGCATCTTCACGAATTTCGATTTGCGTATAATACCGCTGTGCATAGCTCACTGAGAGTCAGTCCCGCGTTTTTAAACTTGGGTCGCGATCCCAAACCACGGATGCAGTTGCGACGACTCGCGGAAGGTCCCGCGGAAATCCCCGTTCCCCGTCCCGAAGTATGGGGGGACCGAATGGCGAAATTAGGTGAGCTGCGTGACCTAGTGACGAAACATCTCGAGGAGGCCCACGAGCGACAGGCACGCTATTATAACCAAGGGCATCGGGATATCCGTTTCGAAGTAGGGGAATGGGTATGGAAGCGAAACCGAGTTCTGTCCTCGGCCACCCAACAGGTCGCTGCGAAGCTAGCCCCCAAGTTTGCCGGTCCATTTCGCGTTGCGCAGGTAATCTCGCCCGTCGTCTATGAATTAGAGGATAGCGAAGGAGGGGGTCGCGGTAGACACCACATAAAGGATTTGAAGCGGTACGTGGAGTCTGAGGCAATCGCGCAAAGAGACGGGTAAGAACCGTGAGGGGGAAAATAGGCTTCTAGGGGAGAGGAAAGGAGTGACCGACGATCGCCACGATCCTAACTAACTCTTCCCCTTAGTTGGCGGAGCGGTAGCGAGGCAAGAGGACGAGGTGAGGGCCATCCGAGATCTGTTGGCGTGGGAACGGACCCCGCGACCACCCGCCTCCATCGGATGGCACCCAGAGCGGCCGGCACCGGAGACCTGGCGGCAGTGGCTGCCAACAGGGGGGTGCTGGAACTGCTGGTGGCAGTTCCACAACTACCGGGACTGCGCCAAGGAGTTGGGGGTCTTCTGCCGCAGGTGTGGGTGGCCAGGGTATATTAAGCCCACCTGCCCCGACTGCCACGACCAACCCAGCAGGTCCGGTAGGGGACCCCCTTGCTGGCCACCGACGGAAGTTCCAGCGACCCCCGTAGCGAGGGAGATGGCCGCGATCCCCTCCTTGCTCGCGAGGTGGGTGCCACCACCCCCCGGATTTGCGTGGGGAGCCACCCCGCCGACCCCCCCTGTCGCGAGGGACGTCACCCCATCGAACCCCTCTGTCGCGAGGGAAGCCCCAGCACTCCCCCCCCCGATTGCGATTGCGAGTAGCGAAATCGAAGCCCTCCGTCAGCGGATCCTCGCGTCCGCCACCGGCCGGGGCCGCGATCGAGGCCGGCCGGGGCGGCGCGGCTAAGCCAACAATCGCCAAGATTTTTTTTTTCTTTCTTCTCTTTCTCTTTCTTTTCTCTTGTAATTTTTCTTTCTTCTTTTTTTTCTTATTATAATAAATTCTTAGCCCCGAACATGAATGGCGTCCGCTTTCTTTCATAGATCCCAGGTGGCGGGTTTTGAGGAAAATTTCAGATCCAGTGGCGAAGTAGAAAGCTCCCCGAGACAACCATGGCGTGAGGAAGGGGATCAGTTGAGCTCGCGAAGGATCCCAGAAGACACGGGAGAAAATCTTTTTTTTTGTTTTTTTTTGTTGTTTTATCGTCTTCTTGGGAGAGGATTCTCGGTGAGTACCGCGCAATAGCGTGTGAGTACTTCGAGCTTGCGGTCACCTCGCGAAGTTCGGCACGCGGGATGCAGCGCTGGCGCTCTGGCACCCCACGATCCGTCTAGGGGGGGGGGAGTTGTAACGTGGCAGTTCGGTTAGGCCTGCCCGTTACAAGAGACTCCCTGAACCCTGGGCGAGATCCCGGGATAAGGGTCTAGAAAATCGAGTCGCGGAATAATATCAGAGAGCGCCAGAACTGGAGTCACGCACCCGAGCTTCGACAGGGACGAAATAGAGCATTGCGAACAAGATATTTCAGGTTTTTGTTTTTTTTTATTTTTTTTGAGTGCACCGGCTACCCTCCAGTGACCAACTCCGACACCGAACATCTTCCGAGGCAAGGCGAAATCACGACGATCTCGCAGGAAGGATACCGAGGCTGCGGAGGGGGAGGCAACGCAGATCCCTGCAGCGCGGGAATCCAAGGCGGACGCGATTCCCGCTGGCGGCCGGCGCGCCGCAGCCTCCCCGCTCACCCCGCTTACGCCCAACCAAGGCAACCGCGAGGTACCAGCTAGCGACGAGGGAGCACCACCCCGCCCAACCCCAGGACTACGTAGAGCTGCGCGGGAGACGACATCGCGATCTAGCCTTAAGTTCTGCGCCGCGTAGAGACGACAGGTGCGCGGCAAGTTGCGCAATCCCCAAAATCGATGACCGATCGATTGTTGCGCATTCTTAGGGTGATGACGTCACGAAAAATTAGCGCGACGAGATCGGCGTTGCGACCATCCGAGATCACTCGAGTTCTGGCGGTTCACGAGAGCGAGTGAACGGAGCGATTGTGCGTTTTTTTTTTGGTATTTTGAGTTTTGAGTGATTGCGAGGAGAATGAGCCGACACGAGGGAGTTGGTCCCTTTGTCAATTGGATGTGGAGCGGTAAGCGTTGCTAACATTCTCGCGATCGAATTTCGAGGGTAATTGAGTACAGGCTGATCAGATGAAGGCTCGCCTTTTGGTAGTTTGCGTGTCGAAAAGTACTCGAAATTCGTTTGCCGATTCTTTTGCTTGGTGACCGTAGCCTGAGTTGCGCGTGAGAGAGTAACGTTAACTTCGGGGAATCCAGAAAATCGAGTCGAGCCACGGGTTGAGCCGAGACGTTATTGTCTCGAGCTTGAGTGTGACCGAAGTCCGTTACACGGGGTCAATTCACGTCATCCGGCACAGCTTCGATTATCGTACAGGTCGCGAGCAATCACGGGGAGCATTCGAATTCGCGACTGCGACCCGCCGTCGCCGAGGAAGTGAAGCTCGGGTGCGTGCTGATAAGCGTATGCGTTTTTAGAGGAGGATCGCGGGTGTCGCGACGAGCCTCGCATCACTTTAGTTATTTAATATTCTTTTTAGTTATTTGATATTCTTTTTTTTTTCTTTCTTCTTTTTTTTTGTTTGTATTATCAGTTAGTATTAAGTTGGCGATCAGCGCCATTGTGTAGAGGACGTTCGCGGGCAGCGCGTCGAGCCCGATTTTGTTTTTGGTTTTTAGGAAGTAGGATATTGTTAAGACGGCGACTAGCGCACGTAGGCCGTAGAGGTCTCCTAGATTTATTCAACTTTTTTTTTTGTGTTTTGTTTGTTTGTTAATATTTTTTTTTATTTTTATTTTTTTTATTTGGAGTATTTCTACCTTTCGTATTTAGTTTAGGTAAAAGTGAAATTGTAGTTGGAATCGCGAAGGACGACTTGCGTGGTCGCATTATCATTCTTTTTATTTTTTTTTTTTTTGTATTATTTACTTTTATTTCTTTTGTTTTTGTTGTATCGCTGATGAGAAATATATCATTGGGAGTTTATAGTAATTAAGCCACATCACGTGTTGGCGTACCTGTGTTGCAATTCTCTCGACCCAAACTTTACCCCTCCCCTCTCCGCGGTACTGAGCTACCGAGCATATAGTCGCGGTGTGTGTCGTATTAACGATGTCGAGGCGTGTTGATCACGCCAGGCGCCCAACAAACTTCGCGACATTGTTTTAGATCCAGGGTACATCGTGGACGCCAAATTATTGTGCACGCGGTAAGTTCCCGGTTATTTGCTCCGAGTAACCGAGGTGCAGAAAAATCCACGTCACAATAGATATAAATAGAAAAAGAAAATAGAGAAGTACATTTGTCAGATTATCAAGGGCAATGTAACAAGATAACAAAATAACACCTATAATTACGATAATGAGGTAGGGAATAGACTTAACCTAAAAGGGAGTGAACGAAACTTAGTAATCAGAGCCTCGGCGACGGTGCTAGATTGACGGCTGCTAACTCCAATGCGAAAAGCCGATCGAAGAGTTTAGCCTCGAAGACCGCCAGAGAGGAGGATTGCCGGAGTGATAGGGGTAGACTGTGCCAGAAATAAATAGCCGACAGGAGAAATGAATTTCGGTAGCAAGTCGTGCGATGAGCGGGGATATGAAATGATGATGGGTAATCTGTAGTTGGAAGCCTCAAAGAGCGACGTACGTCGGGATCTGTTTCGACAAAAGAATTTCGTAAATAAGTCGGTATAGACGTCAATAGAAGCTGATACAGAAAAGAGCCTAAAAAGTACAGGCGACGATTTGCTACCGACAGCCATTTCAACTGAAGACGGTAAGGTGTAATATGAGTGTCCCTACGACAGTTGTAGATAAATCGGATGCCACAGTTTACGAGCCTCATTAGTTTAAGATTTAGATAATCAGTAAGGTCGCAATAGACGAGGCGACAGTAGTCAAGATGAGGGAGAACTAGCGCATGAACGAGCAGCGTTTTGACTTCCGGTGATAGAATATTTCTATGTTGTTCTAATTTATGAAGAGTCCCATGGACTCTGCGAGAGATGTGAGCTACGTGAGCGTTCCAAGATAAATCGGCAGAAATAAAGACGCCAAGATTTCGAACTGAGTTAACGTATGGGATACACTGTCCATTTATAGTGACTCGTGGAAGATTGTCGTGACATAGTTGAGTAAGATAGGAAGAGCTACCAAGGATAATGGCCTTGGTTTTCGCAACATTGAGCTTTAAGCCGTTTTCGGGCGCCCAATCCAACACGGCCCCTGCATCAATACTGACCCGGCCGAGAGCCGAAGCAATGTCGGTCAGGGAGGTATGCAGATATATCTGGAGATCGTCGGCAAGTACAATATGCTTCGTGTGGGTTAGTACATGGCCAATATCGTTAATGAAGATAAGAAAGAGAATCGGACCCAGTACCGAGCCCTGAGGAACTCCTGAATGGTTTGTTAAGAAACTAGAATGTGTGCCGAAGAGAGTTTGGACGGCCTGGGATCGGTTTGAAAGGTAAGAGTAGAACCACCTAACTGCATCGGCAGTCAGCCCGTAACGAATGAGCTTAGCCAGTAGTAAACGATGATTTATACTATCGAACGCCTTCGAGAAATCGAAAAGGACTAAAATAGTAACGCATCTATTATCAATCGCTTCTCTCGCATCGTCCAGTAACTTGAGCAGGGCCGACTGGGTACTGTAGAATTTACGAAAACCCGATTGATACGGATCTAGTATGGCATTCTGCTCGAGGTAGGCCATAAGTTGAATTGCTACTAGCTTCTCAAAGACTTTCGAAAGATGAGCTAGATTGGCCACAGGTCGAGTATCTGATTCGGAGGCAGGTGATTGACATTTGTTCAACGGGATGACATAAGCCCGTTTCCAGATCTCAGGAAATGAAGTATGACGAAGGGAGCAATTGAAGAGGTTTGTCAGAAGAGGTGCGATCACGTTTAGGTGATCCCGGAGGTGTAATAATTGGATATCGTCAGGGCTCTGACCGCGCGATTTAGTAAGACAGGATGAGAGTAGGCGCAGGACTTCGGATTCAAGGACAGGTGAAAACGAAAACTGAGATTTAACCAAAGGTAAAACGTCTTCTAGCAGCTGATCTAACTCATGAGTTGAGCAGGGAGGATGGGCATTTGAGATGGAAGTATAAAAAACATTTAGTTGGTCAGCCCCGAAGTGATGTAAGGGGGAGGCCAGCGGACCCTTTGATACAATAAGCCCAAGGCGGCCAAGTTCGCGCCAGACGCTCGATACATTGGAGAGATTCGATAAGCGATCATTAAAATATACGTTTTTTGCTCTTTTAATCTCGACTTTGATAGGGCGGCGTAGAGCGCGATATTGAGACACCAAATCAGCTGATTTTAGACGTTTCGCCGAGGTATATAAGTAATTTCTAGCGCTTATACGCCGCTTAATTTCTTAATTTATTAATTTCTAATTTATCAGAGAGAGAGAGAGAGAGAGAGAGAGAGAGAGAGAGAGAGAGAGAGGGAGGGAGGGAGGGAGGGAGGGAGGGAGGGAGGGAGGGAGGGAGGGAGGGAGGGAGGGAGGGAGGGAGGGAGGGAGGGAGG
Organism: Neodiprion lecontei; assembly: GCF_021901455.1. Lineage (NCBI taxonomy): Eukaryota > Metazoa > Arthropoda > Insecta > Hymenoptera > Diprionidae > Neodiprion > Neodiprion lecontei. The sequence continues at coordinate 11,337,971 of NC_060262.1, read as the reverse complement.
GAGGGAGGGAGGGAGGGAGGGAGGGAGGGAGGGAGGGAGGGAGGGAGGGAGGGAGGGAGGGAGGGAGGGAGGGAGGGAGGGAGGGAGGGAGGGAGGGAGGGAGGGAGGGAGGGAGGGAGGGAGGGAGGGAGGGAGGGAGGGAGGGAGGGAGGGAGGGAGGGAGGGAGGGCGGGAGGGAGGGAGGGAGGGAGGGGGGGAGGGAGGGAGGGAGGGAGGGAGGGAGGGAGGGAGGGAGAGAGAGACATTAGATACAAGATCCGGATTGTACAATAGATCCAATGATAGTAGTGTAACATAACAGAAGTATAACACAATAAAAAGGATATATTACTAACTATCGAACCAGAAAGATAAAGTAAATAGATAGCTAACTAATAATAGATATACAATTTAGAGTTGATAATCGTTGAAAATGATGATGGTTTATAATTTAAAGAACCGACGGTAGGAATAAAATAATAGTGCACAATTAGATAGATACAGGATAAGAATAGGTAGTACAAGAAAATATATAAAATAAATTATGAATAGTAATAAAATTAAGAATAACAATGAGAATAAACGTAAAACATAATAAAACAGAAATAGATTGAGAAATAGAACAACAGTGGATAGACGAAAACCAGATAATTTATAGTTTGTCCAGGCTGTGAATTTTCCTACTCTACGGCCGCTGCTAATCATAGCCTAGATCTTATTTGGGTCACGGAAGAGCCCGATTCTGCTGCTAGGAGATAGTGGTGGAGCTTAGTTCTGAAAACTTCAAGCGACGGGGAGTTTTTTAGGGATGATGAAAGGCTGTTCCAAAACCGCATGGCAGATAAGAGAAATGAGTTTTGGTAGACCGTTGTCCTGGCCAACGGAATAGGCAGCATCATGCCCTGAGAAGAGGCCGCTAATCTGGATGATCGTCGCGTACTACTGTCACGTGCGGAGCGGTCTCGCACGCGACGGCTTCAACCCTCTAAGATCTCACAGAGGTTTATATTTAATTTTTAGGTGGGTTGGTAGGTGAACGTCCTCTACAGGGCGTTCCCTGGGAATAGGTTTGGAAGATTTCAATTTATTGTACCCATGGTTTGATGGAAAGCCAAGAAAAAATGTTTAATGGATCAAAAACTAAAAAGCAGAAAAGGTTCTAAACAAGGAAGCTTACAATTATTTTGGTCTTATACTACTTGTAACATATGTAAGCCTAGCTACTAGCGACGTTATGTAATAACAATGGCATTCACGAATTGTAGCGCTAATGCGCGAAGAACACTACGACACAGTCAGTCGTCGACCAACCTTCGATCTGTGTACAGCACATATCAATGTAAATAAATGCCTTCTAAATATACTCACTGCCTTAACTCATTTCTATTCTCCGATACATTACAGTGGCGACGAGGTAAACTGGTGCGCGTTGAATAAATACCGCATTTAAAAATACTAATGAGTAATAAGAAAAACATCTCGTGGATTTATGATTTGAGTAAATCTCAAGTAATTGAAGAGTTAAAAAAAAGGCAAACATTTGAAGAAGAATCATTAACATTAGACAAATTGCGAAAAATACTAAAAAAGTTAGTTAAAAGTGAACAAAAAGATTCTAGTGAGAGTTCTGAAGACAGTACAGAAAACTTAGATAAAAAAGAACTTGAAGTGAAAACAATCACACTAAAGAAAAAAATGGAATTTAACGCAAAAGTGAATTTCGAATTGGGTCAAGATGATTGGGAGCAGTTCGTAGAGCGAATGGAATATTACTTTGAAGCAAACGAAATTAAAGAAGAAAAAAAGAAAAAAGCGATATTTTTATCAAAAGTGAATTCAAAAATATACGCGGAAATTCGAAAAATCTGTGCACCGAAAAAACTCAATGATGTAACACTAACTGAAATTATTGACAAAGTAACAAATCATCTAAAACCAAAAGTGAATGTTACTGTGTTGCGTTCGCAGTTCCGTAGAAGAAATCAAAATATGGGTGAAACTGTTGCGCAATACGAAGCAGCATTGCAAGAATTGGCGACAAAGTGTGAATTCAAAGATTCTTCAGATGCCATTAAAGACCAATTTCTAAGCGGCATACTCAGCGATGACATTCGCGAAACACTTTTCAAGTTAGAAAATCTAACTTTAGAATTAGCCTTGAAAACAGCGACGGCTTGCGAAGAAGCAAAAGTAGCGTCGAGTAAGGTAAAGGCAAACGGTGAACAGTCCGAAAACAAACAAGACTTGTTACAGCTTAAATCAGAAATATTCCGGGGCTCCGCAAATAAAAGGTTCAAATCACAAGCGAGGCTCTACATTTCACCTATACAAAGGAAAATTCCAAGGCAAAAATTCTTCACGATACCAGCAGCGAAACAAAAACAATACACGTAACAATTCGAACTCAAACTGCCATCGTTGCGGAAAGCCGAATCACGAAGAAAGCAGATGTTGGCATAAAGACAAAACATGTAACAAGTGTAACAAGAAAGGGCATCTCGAATCAGTCTGCTGGAGCGGCGGTAAAAACCAAGCAACATTGAAAAATCTACAAGAGAAGAAAGAAGATAAGCAGTCAAGCACGGACGATGAATCATGGTTTGACGATTTTTTTCGAATAAGCGTAAGTGATCCTGTAATGAAAATTAACTCTTTAGAAAAAAAAGAGAAAATCGATCCGCAATATCTAAATGTAAAAGTCGGTAATAAAGTTTTGAAAATGGAAGTAGATGGTGGCGCCGGAATTTCGGTTATAAGTCAATCAGATTACGAAAAATATTTTGCGAAAAATGAATTAAAAAATTGTAACTTGAAAATTAATTATTACTGCGGTAAAGAAAGTCGACCGGTAGGAATTTTACGAGATTTAAAAATTGAATACGAACAAATCGCGACTACTGGAAATTTATATGTTATGGAAGGAAGCGGGGTACCACTTCTTGGACGCGATTGGTTATCAAAACTAGGCCTGTGGCCCTTAGAAATAAAACAAAAAATTGTAAAACCTTGCTTAAGCAATACTATAAATTGCATAAAAAAAGAAAACGAGTTAGAGGCTTTAAGAGAAAAAATTTTTGAAAAACATGCAAATTTATTTTCCCCGGGGATCGGAACTTTTACTAAAGGTAAAATAAAAATACATTTAAAAGACAACGCAGTTCCGATTTACCATAAACCAAGAAGTGTACCGTTCGCACTAAAAGAAAAAATAGAAAATGAATTAGATCGCCTAACGAAAGAGAAAATAATATCTCCAGTCGACGTAAGTGAATGGGGAACACCAATCGTTCCTGTATTAAAGCCGGACGGCACAGTGCGAATATGCGGAGATTATAAAGTAACCGTTAACCCTTTGATGGTGATCGATAGACACCCTTTGCCGCGAGTCGAACACTTAATTGCTGAAGCCCAAGGCGGTGAAATTTTTTCAAAAATTGATCTAAAAGAAGCGTTTGCACAAGTAGAAGTTGAAAACAGCAGCAAAGATTGTTTAACGATTAGCACTCACAAAGGGTTATATCGACCAAATAAATTGTTTTATGGTGTTGCTTCGGCGCCGGGTTATTTTCAAAAGAAAATGGAGCAAATTTTCGCAAAAGTACCAAACGTTTATATATTTATCGATGATATTTACATCAAAGCTAAAAATATAGGTGAAATGTTAAAAACGCTTGAAACTGTATTCAATATTTTGGAAGAATGCGGGTTAAAAATACGGAAGAGAAAATGTGACTTATTGCGCGATCGTATTCGTTATTTAGGCGTGGAAATTGATAAAAATGGTGTACGCACAATAAATGAGAGGATCGAAGCAATCGATAAAATTCCAGAACCAAAAAATTTAAAACAGTTACAATCGTTTCTAGGCACAATAAATTATTACGAAAAATTTATTAAAAATCGAGCAGAAAAATTCGCTCCACTTTATAATTGTTTGAAAAAGAATAGTTTCAATTGGACGCAAGAATGCAAAATAGCCTTTCAAAACGCGAAAACTGAATTAAAAGCAGGCAATCTACTGATCAATTATGATCCAAAAAAACCGCTTATACTAACATGCGATGCGTCCGATAACGGAATTTCAGCTGTTCTGTCGCATCTAACTAAAGATGGCGAGCGTCCAATTGCATACGCTGCTAAAGCGCTAAATTCACATGAAAGAAATTACGCAATTATTGATAAAGAAGCGAAAGCAATAATTTTCGGTGTCACCAAGTTTTATGATTATATCTACGGTAGAGAATTCACATTAAAAACCGACAATGAACCGCTAGTGCGTATTTTCGGTCCAAAAAAAGGGATTCCGATAATGGCGGCTCGAAGACTGCAGCGTTACGCAGAATTTCTAAGTGCTTTTAGATATAACATAAAATATGTAAAATCATCTGCTAATTGTGCGGATGGACTCTCACGATTGGTTAACCTTAATGAAAAAGAAATAAATGTAAAAGAAAACACTTATTTGAATTATATAGAAAATGAAACAAATGAATGTTTAGATTGGAAAATTGTATCGAGAGAAACGCGGAAAGACTTAGTATTAGCAAAAGTTATGAATTACGTTAAATACGGATGGCCGAAAGGCAAGTTGCCAGACGAAATTACACCCTTCCTGAACCGAAAGGACGAACTCACAATTGAGCAAGATTGCATTTTACGGGGATATAGAGTAATAATACCAGGAAAAATGATCAATACAATTTTGAATGAACTGCATAAAACGCACTTAGGAATAGTAAAAATGAAAGCAGTTGCGAGATCGTTCTTTTGGTGGCCCGGGATTGACGCGTGCATTGAGCGTACAGCAAAGGCGTGTGACGAGTGTGCGCGCGAGAGAGACAATCCGCCGGCGAGCTATTTAAATCCGTGGAAATGGCCATGCGGCGTTTGGGTGAGAATTCATTCCGACTTAATAGGGCCGATAGACGGGTTGACTTTCCTATTAATATTAGATGCTCGATCGAAATGGCCAGAAATTTTTTTAATGCCTAACACTACTTCAGAAAGTTTAATAAAAATGTTTCGTCAAGTTTTCGCACGATTCGGGTTTCCTGAGTGTTTAATAACTGACAACGGACCGCAGTATACAGCTCTAGAATTTAAACTATTTGTAAAAAAATCAGGAATAAAACATGTAAAATCAGCTGTCAAGCACCCAGAAACTAATGGGGCTGCGGAAAATTTAGTGCGAACTTTCAAAAAAGCGTATAAAAAATTGAAAAGACAGGGGTTATCCACTCAAAAAGCAATTGACACATTTTTATTCGACTATAGAACTACTAAACATTGTACAACCGGAGAAACCCCTGCTAAACTAATGCTCGGTAAAGAATTGAGAACACGATTCACTCTTTTACTTCCAAACACGGAGCAAAAAGTTAATGAAAAACATGATTGTCAAATTCAACATAAAAGGGGGAAAAGAATAATCGAATTTAAAGAAGGCGATTTAGTATGGGCGATGAATTTTAGCAAAAACGCTGCTCCATGGTTGGAAGCAAAAATAAAGAGTAGAATCGGACCAGTAAACTATTTGATTGAATGGGAATCAGGTAAAGTGGATAAACGCCACGTCGATCAAATAGTAACTCGTGAAACGGTTGAATTAGATGACGTTGCACAGACAAACGAAAAGCTAACGTTGAGAAAACTGTGTTATTGCGTAGATCCGCTCGGCTCCTAGAGAGAGAACAAAAATTAAGCGGAGAGAAAGTGTAACATATGTAAGCCTAGCTACTAGCGACGTTATGTAATAACAATGGCATTCACGAATTGTAGCGCTAATGCGCGAAGAACACTACGACACAGTCAGTCGTCGACCAACCTTCGATCTGTGTACAGCACATATCAATGTAAATAAATGCCTTCTAAATATACTCACTGCCTTAACTCATTTCTATTCTCCGATACATTACACTACTCACGTTCTCTCTCTCTCTCGCTTGCAGCTTCGGCCTCGAAGGTGCCGAAGTATACACGCCTTTACACACTCACTTACCGGCTACACTGCTCTATAGAGTTCGTGGCTTAACGCTTGCACTTATTTTAGCTTCGTAAGACTGACACCGCGACGCGAGTAACCTTTTACGGCCGCGGGTAGATTAGACAATTACGCTCTAATCTTCGGTTTTGGAAAAAGGATTTATATCTCTATACGTGGTCGCTTCGAAGGAGCCGGGTTCCGTTGATGTCGTTATTCAGACGGTCTCAAGACGGGACTGACTTCGCTCGCTCGTCCGACACCCCTTGGAACGTCGGGCGGCGAGCGAGTTTCCGCTGAATTTACAATTCGGCGTTTTCGCTAAATACACAATTCCGGAACAAAGGCTCGCCTCGCGACAGTCATTCTCGAAGCGCGTGATTTCGCGCTCGCCTCATCCCGGTGTTGATTACACCCGGGATCTGGCGGGCGCGAAGACGCTGACGTTGCTGGCCGTCCAACTACGCCGTTGCGCTTGGTTACTCCACGAACTGGTTATAATAAAATATTTTATATAGACTAACTAAAACTATGCTTCCTTGTTTCTAGAGATAATAATAATTGATATAATCGGTAATAGTCTGAGTAAATATGCGGCGCTCGTGACACTACGATCATCCTCAGGGATTAACTTATTTAGATAAGATGGCCTAGACATTACGAGCACTTGATAGAAGAGACATAGAGTAAAATAAAGCCTACGGTTCACGACAGAGAGCCATTGGAGCTTGACACGATGAGGGGTTATATGGATGTCTCTCCGCAGGTTAAGGATATATCTAATGCCACTATTTACTAGTCTTTGTAACTTGAGATTTAAGTACTCTGTGGCATCATGGTAGACTAAACTACAGTAATCAATGTGAGGCATGATGAGCGCATGGACTAGCATGGCCTTCACCCGAGGAGAGAGCATATCGCCCCTGTGTTTGAGCCTATAAAGCGAGGCATAGACTTTTCTCGACACTTGCGCTACGTGTCCATTCCAGGATAGGTCCGCAGATATATGAACACCGCGATTTCGGACTGTGTCAACGAAAGGCACTGATTTACCATCGATGATAATCGGTGGTTTTGATTGGTGTTTTAATTGCTCAACATAGGCAGAACTACCTAAAATAATTGCCTTTGTTTTGCTGACGTTCAACTTTAGGCCATTTGTCCGGGCCCAATCCGCGACTGATTTCGCGTCCAGATTCAATTTGGTTATAGCCTCTGTAATACAACTGGATGAGGCATGCAGATAGATCTGAAGATCATCGGCGAAGATTACATGCTTGGTATACCTCAACCCGAGTCCAACATCATTTATAAATACCAGAAAAAGCAGCGGCCCAAGAACAGAACCCTGCGGCACCCCGGAGCTGTTGGGCAGAAAAGTAGAGTGGTGGCCGCTAAGATCTTGCACGGACTGGGTTCTACCTGTAAGGTAGGAATGAAACTACTTTATCGACTCATTGGAAAAGCCATAATCCTTGAGCTTGATCAGGAGCAGTCTATGATTAATACTATCGAACGCTTTACTGAAATCAAACAATAAGAGAACGGTAACATACCTATCATCAACAGCTTTCCGTCAATCATCAGGCACCTTGAGGATAGCAGTCCGGGTGCTATGGTGCTTTCGAAAGCCGGTCTGTACCGGGTCCAGAATGTTATTTTGGTCTAAGAAGTTAGTAACTTGCTCTGACACTAATCTTTCAAGTACTTTGGCCAGGTGACTGAGATTCGCTACAGGTCTTGTGTCCGACTCGGACCTGGGTGGGTAAGATTTGCTCAGAGGAATGATGTAAGCAGTTTTCCAAATGGTCGGGAACAAACAGGAGGACATCGATGCATTGAAAATGTCAGTGAGGCGCGGTACTAGTATTGACAAAAGATCCCTTATATGGATCAGCTTGATGCCGTCAGGGCTTTGACCACGCGAACTTGTGAGAAAGGATTTCAAGATTTTCGATACCTGCTGGTCCGTGACATGAGAAAACGCAAAATAGGAATTTACACTTGGTTGCTGAGTCAAGATAAGTGCTAGTTCTGACGCTGAGCAAGGAGAGTGGGCACTTGTCACCGAAGAATAATAAGTGTTCAATTAATCTGCCGAAAAATGGTGGAGCGGAGATGACGATTCCGTATTTATGGCAATGAGACCCTGACGTCAAAGTTCCGCCCAGATGCTATTTGGACTGGTAAGTTTAGCTAGCCGCTCCTTATAGTGTATATAGATTTTAAATAGATTTTATATAGATTTTTCGCACTTTTTATATTATGCTTGACCTGTCTCCGAATGACTAGAAACTGACTGAAGAGTTCATTGGAGTTAAGACGCTTGGCAGCTGCGTAGATTTCATTCCGCAGTTTGATGCTACATTTGAGCTCTGGTGTAAGCCAGCCAGCAGGAGGTTTACCTACTCCACGTGCGATTAGTGGAGCCTGATTATCAAGCGCAGTCACGATAGAGCGACACAGCATCTCTGTATAGAGATCGAGATCTGGGTTTGCACTTATATGCTCTAGTGCATTGTTTAGAGTTGAGAGAACGCTATTCCGAAGGGCATTGACATCACACCCTCGAAAATTGCGATATATTTTGACACTCTTGGCGAAGGTCTTGATTTGCAATCTATATTCTAGCTCGAGTAGTTTGTGACCCGCTCTAAACGGAGATGAGGACTTATCATGTGAAATTAGTTTCTCAGCTGAGTCCAATATGACGACATCCAGCCATGAGTCCGAGTGGGCCGTATGATGTGAACTTTCATGGGAAACAAGAAAGAGCGACTGACTATAAATAAGATCTCGTAGATAATCTGCCTCAAAGTTCTGTCTGTTTAGATCACAATTTAAATCTCCAGTGATTATGACATTAGTATAGTAATGAGAGAATTTGTCGAACTCCACTAGAAAGGCATCTAATAAAACGCTCTTTGGCCTACGATAGATGACGACAAATAATATTTTATCATTCTGAACTGTCAGCTCAAGTATTAGGAATTCTGGAGAATTTGTAAACAGAGATGGAGATGAATTCAACGTCTTGCATTTTATGGATTTGTGGACATACACGCCCACTCCTCCTCCTATTTTACCGAGTCTGTCATTCCGCAAAAAGCAATAATCGCTAATGGTCACCACATCACTAGCAATGTCCGTGTGTAGCCATGTTTCAGTGACAGAAATTACATGGAAGGATTTCTTGGAGAAGTGAGATCTTATCAAATCGATGTGGGCCGGTAAGGAGTTCGCATTGAAGCTGGCAATCCTCATGTTGTGATGGTTTCGGCCAGCTGAACCGCCCGAAGAGTTCGCACCGTCAGAAGCAGCTCCTGTAGACCCCGCAATAGTCTCCTCTGTCGGCAAATCCTCTGGGTGGCGTCAATCTCTCGGAACACGAACTAACAAGTCTAGGTCCGCCTCCGAGTTGATAATAAGTTTATCTGCCCCTACGCTCTTTTTCACGTGGACAGTTCCATTCTGTATCCACACAAAGCGATAGCCACATTCCTTTGCCCGAGTCTTGACTGTCGCTAAGAATCTCACTAATGAGGGGGGAAGATGTTCATTGATGAAAACTGGTGTATGCGGGTGGTTTCCGGCAAGACTGATCTCATCAGCATGGATGGCACCTTTCTCTCGCTTGGCTGAGAGAATCTCGTTCGAGCATTGTACAGTCCGTAGACGGAAGAGGATCATTCTGGGCTTATTTGTGACTTTGGTGCTCCTGGTACGAGTGGCTTCAATGAGGTCATTGCGAGTAAGTATGATTTCAAGTTGCCTAAGCAAGGACCTAAAAACGTCTTGGAGATTTTCGGACTCCAGCTCCGCGACTCCAGATACTAACAAATCACACATTAGATTTTTCAATTCTAGATTTTTCAGGCGATCACGAAGTTCTGCGTTAGACTCTACAACCTGCCGGACATCCACATGGTGACTTTGTTGGACATTCTCAAGTTCATCTAGGCGAGCTGCGTGCGCTCGATTTTCTGTAGCTGCGGCTTCTTTTTGAGCAGCTAGCTCAGCGTTCAGGTCGGCAGTTGATCGCGAGAGTGCATCAACTTTCAATGACAGTTCGTTCATCCTAGCTGGTAGGGCCAAGAGCCCATCAATTTTTGACTCTAAATCAGCTTGTTTTCGCTGAGACTCCCTAAGAGTTTCCGCATTCGCTTCAATCGCCGCAAGAACAGTCTCCAAGCTGGGTTGATGTGCCGGAGAGGATACAGTGGCGCAATTTGAGGGAGTAGACTGCATACGCCTCATGTTAAACTCCGAACGTTCAGATGCACTCGCTGCGGATGAACAAGGTCTGCACCTGGCAACCGACTTGCTTTCATACATAATCCTTGTCATTTTAGTACACGCTGAATGATAGTGATTACGGCAGAAATGGCAACAGACAGCGTTCTTCACCTCCTTCTTGCATCTTTTGCAGGTTTTAAGGAATTGGGCCGACTGGGGCTGATTTTGCGAAGTGCTTTCCTCAGACATTGTAAGCTGTCAACTTGGATGCGATTTTCTCGTGTAAACAGCTGATGTTAGCTTGGATGACAGCTCCGACTGTATACAATGTAACACTAGCTTACTGAAGCAACACACACAGTCCTCATACAAATAACAACATGATCCACTGAAAATCCGAATGTCAAGGTCCAATCCTCACACTCACATTTGCACATATACTTAAATCAGAGCACACACCACGAGGGTCTCGACAATAAGTAGAGCTAGGATCATACACACAGATCAGCTGTTTTGGACACGCACATACACAGTACACAGAGTTCAAGGTGCTCCGACCAATTCAAACGTCACGCTATCAGAGTGGTCGTTAATATTTTTGAAGAACTTTGACAGTTTGTGATTTAAACGAAAGCAATTTCAAAATTGCGCATACACAGTCAGCTGGTGAGTGTATTATGCAACTGTCAGTACACAGTGACACACATATGATACACACGCAGATGATAATACGCAATTTACCATGGCGAAAGACAACGATAACGGTTCACGCACAATCGATAAGAAAGTTTTTACGAATAGAATTTGGAGTAAAACTGGAAAAAAGGTCACAAAATTCCGGTAGTTGAAAGGTATATGTTCCGCACTTCCATTAAACTATGCTAGAACTTTTTATGACAGAATATTCCGTTAATAAAGTGATAAGAACACGGAGCGAAACAGAGCACGTCAACTCAACGAAGGGGTTAAACAGAGAGAGAGAGAGAGAGAGAGAGAGAGAGAGAGAGAGAGAGAGAGAGAGAGAGAGAGAGATAGATGGATAGATGTTTTATTATGCACTAGAACACTTTGGGGCAGGAGAAAAACTACAGTGTAGGAAAAGTATTATAAAAGTATATGAGTATAAAAGTAAAGTAAAATAAAATAAAATAAAATCAAATGTAATATAAAATATAAAATAATAAAATTTAGATAGAATAAAGTAAAGTAAGTAGATTAAATGAGAAACACAATCATATAAGCGAAATAAAATAAAACAAAAATAAACTAGCACTACGCAATACTATTACTTCGGGTAGTTTAAACATAGGTTAATTAATCGGGCTAGCTAGGGCAGAAACCTCATTTGATAAGAAGTACTCATCCACCTTAGCCTTGAAAACAGCACATGAGGACGAGGAAGTAATGTCAGGAGGAAGAGAATGCCATAGGTAAACAGCAGTGAGATGGAAGGAGTTGCGGTAAATGCAAGTTCTATGTAGCGGAATATGAAAAGTATCAGCCATGCCCAGACGTGACGAATGACGAGCAGAATCATGATGTAGGGGCAATAGTTCAAGTAAGTACGACGGGGCATTGTTATGCAGAATATTATAAGTAACTATAGCTACAAAGTACTTCCTCCTGTTTGACACTGACAGCCACTTCAACCGTAATCGATGCGGGGTGATATGTACATCACCACGTAGATCAAAAATGAATCGTATCGAACTGTTTACCAGTCGCTGAAGTTTTAAGTCAAGCTCGTTTGACAAATCATTATAAACAACACAACAATAGTCAAGTAAAGGAGAAATTAGAGTAGAGACTAATTTTATGCAAAGTTCAGTTGATAGTGAGTTCTTATGATATTTTAATCTATGAAGGGTGAAATTCACTTTGCGAGATATTGTTGTTACATGACTAGCCCAAGAAAGATTTGCTTGCAATATAACTCCCAGATTACGAGCCTCTAGTACATAAGGTATAGAGGTCTGATTTATTGCCATGACCGGCAATAGTTTAAATTCAATGGACTGAACGTTTGATCCACTACCACAGATCATTACAGAAGACTTCGCTAAATTTAATTTAAGGCTATTTTCATTCGAATACTCAGATATCTGGTTGATATCATACAGTACCTTAGCTAACCTTACCTTGAGCTCTGACAGGTGACAGCTCAAGTAGATTTGAGTATCATCAGCAAACACTATGTGGTCGGAATACTTGAGAGAAGCTCCTATGTCGTTGATAAAGATAGAAAACAATAAGGGTCCTCATACAGAGCCTTGCGGAACACCCGATGTAATAGGAAGCCAGTCCGAAATATTAGTTTTATCTATGACAGTCTGAGTTCTACCAGTGAGATAGAAGTAAACCCAGCTCAGAGACGATTCAGAAAAACCAATGTCACGGAGCTTCTTCAGCAGAATGGAATGAGAGACCGTGTCAAAGGCTTTGCTGAAATCAAAGAGAACTGAAATAGTGACACGTCCACCATCAGCAGACTTTCTAATGTCGTAGCAAAGGCGAAGCAAGGCTGTCTGTGTACTGTGAGCCGTGCGATATCCTGATTGGCGAGAATCCAAAATATTATAGTCAGTAAGATATTTAATGATCTGGTTATGAGCAATCTTTTCATAGATTTTGGAGAGTTCGACAAGTTCGCAATTGGTCGAGTATCCGAAGGAGACAAAGGTGTATTTTGTTTTGACAAAGGTCTAATGAATGATCGTTTCCAACTCGCCGGAAAGGACGAGTTATCAAAGCAGGAATTGAACAATTTCTGTAAGAAAGGAACCAGCAATGGAGCTGCTTTTTTAATAATGAAAGACGAAATACCGTCAGGTCCAGTCAAATGAGAATTAGAGATATAAGACATAATTAACCGGAGCACATCATTCTCCGTTACATGCTCGAACTAAAACAGATGATTCGAGGTATCAACATAACTTTTAATTGACTGCAATTCACCTTTAGAACAAGCTGGTAAGGAACTAAAGATTGAGGAATAATAAGAGTTCAATTGATCAGGCGTGAAAAAATTAAGAGGGGAGGTTGACGATGTTTTTACTAGCCCAAGGGTCGCAAGCTCCTTCCACAGTTTGTTAAAATTGTTAACATTGGCTAGTCTGGTGAAGTTGTACTCACTTTTCACACGTTTCAACTCAGACGTCAACTCATCTCTGAATTTTCGATAAATTGCATACCCTAATGGGCTATTAGCCCTTTTTGCTTGTTTATAAAAGACGTTGCGTTTTCTAATACGCAATTTTAATTCTGGTGTGAGCCATGGTGCAATAGGCTTGCGTACAATAAAATTCTTGAAAGGAGCATGAATGTCTAGAGCTAAAAGTAAAATACCTTCTAAGGCCTTGTCACGTGCGGAGCGGTCTCGCACGCGACGACTCAACCCTCTAGGTATCTAGGTAGAGGTTTATATTTATTTTTTTATGTGGGTTAGGAGGTGAACGTCCTCTACAGGGCGTTCCCGGGGAATAGGGTTGGAGGATTTCAATTTATCGTACCAAAATGTTATGATGGAAAGCCAAATGAAAATGTTTGATAAAATCAAATGAAATAAAAGCAGAGAATTTTGAGACAAGGAAGCTTACAATTATTTTTAACTTAATGCTACTCTCTCTCTCTCTCACTTACTCTTCGCTGGTTCGGCTTCGAACTCGCTGAACAGCTCACACCTTCACACTCACACTTGCTTACAAACTACACTGCTCTAAGGAGTTCGTGGCTTAACGTTCTGCACTTATTACTAGCTTCGCAAGACTTATATCGCGACGCGAGAAGCCTTTCCGGCCGTGTGTAGGATTAGAGTACTACACTCTAATCGTCGGTGTCGGAAAAAGGGCTTATAGCTCTACACGCGGTAGCTTAGAAGGAGTCGGGTTCCGTTGATGTCGTTACTCAAGCGGTCTCAAACGGGACTAACCTCGCTCGCTCGTCCGACACCCCTTGGAACGTCGGGCGGCGAGCGAGGTTTTTTTGCTGAATTTGCAATTTTGGAACAAAGGCTCGCCTCGCGACGGTCATCCTCGAAGCGCGTGATCTCGCGCTCGCCTCATCTCGGTGTTAATTACACTCGGGATCTGGCGGGCGCGAAGACGCTGACGTTGCTGGCCGTTCAACTACGCCGTTGCGCTTGGTTGTTCCACGAACTGTTTATAATGAAATATTTTATATAGATTAACTAATATATTTACGCTATGCTTCCTTGTCTCTAAAGATAATAATAACTGACATAATCTGTGATGTATACAGTGTAAATATGCGGCGCTCGTGACAGCCTCAAGAAACACGTTAATATCATCAGAGATTGAGGAATTTGTGGGTACAAGCTCTACTATCTTAACAAGCGATAATTCCACAGTTGTATTGAATGCACAAACGTAAAAATTCTTGAAGTTGCGGCGAACTATCATCTGGTCAGGATTTTGCGGTGTAATTAAGGCATACGAGAGTTCAAGAAGGTCGTGCCCCGCGATAAATGGTGTTTTAGACTTTGTGAAGGCAATGTTTTTGTCACTACTATCAATAATTATGACATCAATAAGCGTATCAGACGTGGATGTATGATGCGTCGCTTGGGATTCAACCAGGTATAATAATAGGGAAGAAACCATCTCACTAAGATATCTAGATTCAACAGAGTTAGACAAAAGATCACAATTCAGATCACCAGCAATGATGACATTTTTGAAGGAATGACTAAACTCGCAGAAAGTGTTTATATAGTCAGTGAATAGTTTACTTTTGGGTGGCCTGTACATGGACGTGAATAATATAGAGTCCTGGTTAGGATAGTGTATGTCAAGCAGGAGAAACTCAGGTTGATTAGAATACAAACAGGGTGAAGCTGCTAATAGATTGGCTTTCAATGACTCATGAATATAACACGCAACACCTCCACATCCCTTTCCTATTCTATCATGACGAATAATAAAATAGTTCGGAATCTTAACAAGATCGTTAGAAATTTCAGGTTTGAGCCATGTTTCAGATATAGAAATAACGTGATAAAAATGTTCGCTAAGATATGATTTGATATAGTCAATGTGGCCCAATAACGAGTTTGCATTAAATTGACAGATTTTCAAGGACGTAGCACTATCATGCAATCTCACTGCTTTTCGAGAGTTCCGTACACGATTTAGTCAACCTAATTTGTCTAGATCAGCCTCAGAGGTGATGCGAATAGGCTGAGATCCATCTTGCTTACGTGCATAGATCTGACCCTCCCTAGACCATACATATTTCCAATTTCTGTCAGACGCGATCTTTTTAGTTTTGCGCAACAAATTATAAGTGTTTGGGTGAAGAAACTCGTTGACAAAAATATTGCCACGCTTATCACATGCAAAAACATCACTAACCGCTAATACGCCGTGCGAACGCTTTTTCCTTATAATATGGCTACTGATCTGTGAGGATTTAAAGAAGACAATAAATGATTTTGATGCCTCACTAGTGTTAACCCACTCAGGATTTTGGCTCGAAGGAGCTCTGCGGGTGATTAGACGAATGTCGAGTATGTCAGAAGCGAGTTCAGGGACACCAAGCACAGTCAGAACTTTAGTAACGACTTCTAATGGATTATCAGTCACTGTAAATGGTATACCAGCAATGGTGATCTGGGCTGAGGAGTTGACAGGTGTATTGGCTAATGAATCTCGTAAAGAATCAATTTCCCTAGTTAGTAACACGTTGCTGGCCTCTAATTGTGCTATTCTTTCACCTTGATCACTCACTGTTTTGACAATATTTTCAATGGTATTAAGTTTAGATGCCATATTAGAATTAAATGTATTCTGACAGTTAATGAAAGCATTAAGTGTTTCAACATTTTTATTTAGAAGGGCTGCTATCGAGTCTAGAGTTTTGCCCGATTGAGACATGACTGGTGTATCAACAATACAATTCAACTGTTCTATGATATTTTGAGTACTACTCGATGGCTTGTTACCAAGATTTTTATAACAACAGGGACTAGAGTTTCTACTACTCGTATAGTATCTATAACACCCTGGATGAAAACTTTTTGAGCAGTCTACACACCTGAGTTTTTCACCGGCTACAAGCCGTTTGCACTTAAAGCAAGTGTCAGACATGCAACCGATTTGGTGTAATGAGAAGCAACAACAATACCGGCTGAGAGAAATGTAACAGAGACACGGTAAAAGGTCGTGTTGATACTAACACACCGCATAAATCGAACTCACAGTAGACACGCACACGCTGAAGCACACGGGAACCAAGCATTGACGTAAACAGGTACTTAAGATTAATTCCAGCTTCAGAGTATTATTTGAGAGAAATTCCCTAGCGGTCGTCCAATGGGAAGAGGGAAGGTAGCGTAGGTGTTGTATACAGCAAATCGTCCGTCCGTTAACTGCCAAGTCGTTCCAGTAAATAATTGTAGGTTAAAGGATACCAGTCTTCGGTTTATTGCCTCATCCCGTAGCTCAAAAGAGAGAGCAACGACGATTTTTAGCTCAAATTTTGCGTGAGCGACGGGGGAGGAAAAAAACCTGGAAGCAGAGCCCGAAAAACGGGCAGGGAAGAGCAGAAAATGGGCAGAACAGGAGAGCGACAGAAAGTTAAGGGAGCTTTCCAGTGTGACAGCCCGAAAAATCGCTGTTTTTCGCGATTTTTTTTTTTAAAGAAAAAATAATCTAATCGGTCTGGTTTTTTTTTGTATAGTAATTGGGTATTGAAGAATACAAAACAATTTTTTAAAGATCGATTTATTTATTAATTAATATCTATAAAAATGATGAAACAATTGTTGCAGAAAATGCACTTGGATGTGGTGTCCACGTTGGGGGTCACAATTTTGATCTGAAACAAAAAACGCAAAAAGATTATTGATCGGTATATAATTGGCTTTCGTGCTATGGAGGCTTTTTTCTTTTTTTTTTTTTTTTGCAAAAATGGCGCCGGTTTGAACAAAAAGTATCGATTTTAGCATTTTTTTTGGCAGTTTTTTTTACAAAAAAATAGGAAGATGTCAAAAAAAAAAAAAAAGCTTCCATAGCACGATAAACAATGACGTTAAGTATATTGTGTAAAAAATTCAACTCGATAGCTTTAAAACTCTGCCCTCCAAGTTGGACACCGTTTTGAAAAATGCTGTTTCGAGAAAAACGCGTTCAAAGTTTGAAGTGCGGAAATTTTAGGTAAATCGTTTACTTACGGTCAATCAGCGATGCCAGGTCCATACGATATCCCTTCTGCTTCTTCGAAAAGATCGTGCTCAATGGATTGTTCAGTCCGACGAGCTGTCCTCGCCTCTTTGCTATCCAGAGACGCCCGGCGGTTTGCTTGGGTGATGCGCGCATTCTTGTACTTAGCGGCGAAATCTGCGGCGCTCGGCCCTATCGTGCATCCCATCGTCTCCAAAATTTTTAAAATTGGGTCGTAACCTTCATTGAAGATGCACACAGCACACTGCGTAGCGATTTCTACTATCTGCTTGCCGCAGAATACGTGCTTTGGGGCTAGTTACCATACACAGTGATTGAAGCTCTCGTTATTGTTTTGAGTGTTCGCGCCCGTACACCGCTTTTTTTTTTGAAAATCGAGTGCGACAAAAAAATAAGTCGCGCGACTAATTTACGGCTAATTAACGGCAAATTATGCAATAGTCTGAATTCACATTTTCGACAATTGGCGAACCAAGTTCATGTACGTGTAGGTAGGAACGAGACAATAGAAATGACGGTCGCACGGGCAGACGGCCGACGCGGCAGCTGTAGCGCTCCGTTACCTTCTTCCAAGAAATGCTGTACAGTAACCGAAATAATCTGAATTTCGGCATGAAAATTTCAGGGAATATTCGGAACAGTGTATACTATTCGATAAAGCAAAAGAAAAAAAATCGATTTTTTGAAAATTTCACACTGGAAAGCTCCCTTAAACTGACAGGTACTCACCAATCCAAGAGAGAGAGGCACTTGAGAGAGAGAGAGAGAGAGAGAGAGAGAGAGAGAGAGAGAGATTTGTTTATTTGTCCATGACAATGTTGGACAAGAACAAGACTACCTGCATTTACAGTGAAAACATGCAGGTAGACTAGACAAAGACAGAGTGTGAACAGAAAAGATTGAGAGATAGTTACAGAATTAGATGTGGAGAGAAAAAGATACAGAGTGCTTAAATCTAGGAAACCTAACCTAACTTAAGCTACAGGAGGACGAGACGAGGACACCAGAACCAGCTATACCAGGGACGGAGAAGATGTCAGGCGAGATAAGGTTAGTAAGATAAGGCGAAATAGATATTTAGTTCTTTTAGAGAGAACCCGGCGCACTCGCTAATCTGGGAGGAGGCCAGCCCGGCGATGAGTGGGCAGAGGAGGGGCTGGTGCGCGCCTCCTGTGTCACCTCACATTCAGCTAAAGGAGGCGGACGCGAGACGACGGCACCCCTTGGTGTATCGCGGGTGGAACCACGCGAGCCACGATAGAACGGTGGTTGCAAAGTACGGCCACGCACGGAACCGGGCTTAGGTTGACGGCCACAGGGACCCGGGCGGGACGGAGAGGCATCAGAGCCACTGCCGGGAGAGGCGGAGGGAGACTCGACCTCAAGTGCTTCGAGGTCCTGAACTGTGCGTATACGCCGAGTACGCTCGCCGTCCCTGGACTTCAGCAAAACAACGCCATCGCTATGCCAGACATATTTAAATCCTCTAGCTTTGGCCACAGTACGGGTTGTGACAAGAAGTTTGTAGACATCCCCTGGGAGAGCCGCGTTCACATTTATGACAAGCGGAGGAGTGGTGCGCCGGGGGAGAAGGTCAGAGGTGCGGAGAATCCCGTGTGCCTTCTTGGCAGCAATGAGCCGGAGACACAAGTCTCGAGAGCGATAACTGGCAGCGGAGCATCACCCTGGGAGGTATCCCGGCGGGCACGGGATCGTGGGACTAGGAAGCGCGAGGATAGGACGTCCTCGTCTCCCAGAGTAACGCCAAGGGAGGCTGCAACCTGCAGAATGACTGCGCGAGTGCCGTCAGGGGATGGGCAAGGAACCCCTGAAATAATGAGCTCCGCCTCACAGAGCCGGGCAGAGGCGTGCCGCAGTTCCTGTTGACCAGCAGCCTGGTGACGATGAAGGTCAGCGAAGGCTGTCCGCAACTCATCGAGTCTCTCAGTGAGGGTACGGTTTTGGTACTCGAGATCTTGTATGCGGGCTGCATTTCTGTCAACTTGCTCTTGCATAGCAGTCAATGGGCCAAGACGATCATCAATTCCATCGATGCGACCTCCAATGTCGTCGAATCTGCTGTCGATCCGGCGCATCATTTCTTCGAGAAGCGTAGTGTGAGTCGTAACGGCCGGGGTAAGGAGAGATCCGGAGGCAGTAGGAGCAGCCGAAAGCGGAGGCTGCGAGCCTAAGACAGAGCTAGAGCCGAGCACGGGAGCGGAAGGCGAGGACGGTGGTAGTTGAGAGATCTCCATATTTCGCACCTGTTGCAAGTGAGTATCACGGCAGCAACGAAGGGTGCCAGTGCGGGTTGCCTTAATCTTTAGACAACTTCGATGGTAGTATGAGTTGCATTGGGCGCAGTGGACGGCGTCAAGGACCGGCTTGTTACAGCCAGCGCAGAGTCTGGCAGGACACATGACAGCTGGGCCGGCTGCCGAGGAGTGGAAGTTCCCTACCTTATCAGCTGGACGAGCAAGCGGCGGCGAGGCAAGAGAAAGCGACGGTGCCGATAGAACCGGCGGATGGAGCCACAACTGCCACAGTCACGCTATCGAGAGAGACCCAGCCAGACGGAGATGGAGAAGTAAACAGACCCAGGCATGCGCAGAAAGGAAGCCGGTGGCAGGTGCAGGTTAGGTAGGCCCAGGTAGCCCAAAAGTCCAAACCAGAAAAGTGCAGCAAGGGCGTGAGAGAGGCAGCTGGACGTGGAGATAAGCAAGGCAGAGGTGGCTTGCAAAAAAAGCGCGTGCAAAGGGTCTGCAAATAAAAGGGCCCGAAGGCAGAAAGAGGCAGAAAAAGCTCGGTAAAGGAGGTGCGAAATGAAAGCGTGCAGGCACTACTTACGCCAGAGAGAGAGAGAGAGAGAGAGAGAGAGAGAGAGAGAGAGAGAGAGAGAGAGAGAGAGAGAGAGAGAACATTTATTTGACTCTGGAGCAATGCTCCCTAAGGGCCACAGGCAAATTGCAAAGAATACATGTATATCATAAAATAAAATAAAATAAAATGCAATCATATAGATAGTATAAATATAAAAATAATAAATGTACATAAAAATATAAAAAATTGTAAAATATAAATATATAAAAATATTAAAATATAAAAAATGAATTAAACTTCAAACTAAGGTTACAATAGAGATTAAAAGTAGATTACACTCCGGTCAATCACCCGGACATCCCAGCCTCGCGCTCCTCCTCGGATAGCAGATACTTAAAAACAAGATGGCGAAAAGTTAAAAGTGTGGAAGCACAAGTGATTTCTGGCGGCAAGGAGTTCCAGAATTGGATTCCAGTAACCAGAAAAGATTTCTGGAATGTAACCGTCCGGGCAGAGGGGACATAAAGCGTGTCCGTCCGGGTCAAATCACGGCGTCTCACCAGGTCAGACCTAAGTTGAAGCTGGTCACCGAGGAGTCCCAGCTCACCCAGACACAGCGTTCTAAAAAATAAACAGCCAATAAGAAGCCTTCGACGGTTAAATGGTCTGAGCCAGCCGAGACCTCGCCGGTAAGCTGAAATGTGTTCGTGACGTGGCACCCTTAGTAGGAATCGAACACAGTTGTTGAGTGAGACCTGAAGTTTGAGTTCCAGCCCTTCTGACAGATTGGTGAGCGCAGCCACGCAGTAGTCGAAATGGGGGAGGACCAGGGCAACAACCAGGCGACGCCTTAACTCTAGAGTAAGATGATTATCGTTCATTCGAACGCGATAGAGGGCACATGCAGCCTTACTGCACACCTGTGCCACATGCCGAGTCCACGACAGGGTACTGTCAAGCATGACCCCGAGGTAGCGAAACACTGGCACAAAGTCAATAGACTCCCCATGCAGTGAAGGTGTCGGTAGTGATGAAAAGTCAAAGTCGTTGATAAACTTAAAGCTACCAAAAATCATTGCCCTGGTCTTACCCGCGTTCAAGCGCAGATGGTTTTCGAGACACCAAGATACGATAGACTCAACATCCTCATTTAACAAATGCATACCTTCGGCGAACTGTGCAGGCAGATAACGAAGGTAGATCACCAGGTCGTCAGCATAAAGTAGGTGCGAGCAGTGACGAAGACATGAGGGTAGATCGTGTAGAAAGAGCGAGAACAGGAGAGGACCCAGAACGCTGCCCTGCGGAACACCTGACCGAATGAAGAGCCAATCAGAGAGACCATTCTCACCGTCGCGAACCGCTTGGAGGCGGCCGCTTAGATACGAACAGAACCATGAGATCGAAGTCTCCGAGAATTGCAAGCCTCGAAGCTTTTGGAGCAGTAATGAGTAGTCAACTATATCAAAGGCCTTGCTAAGGTCGAAAAACACAGCGATAGTGACCATACGGTCGTCTATACCTTGCCGGATGTCATCCACTAGTCGCAGCACAGCGGTCTGAGTCCCCATACCTTTCCGGAAACCCGTCTGACGCGGGTCGAGTAAGTTATTTACCACGAGATACCGCGTTACCTGGTCAAAAACTACACGCTCTAAAACCTTTGAGATAGCGCAAAGTAGTGAGATAGGCCTAAAATCAGTGTATACTTGTGCACTACGCACTTTAGGGAGAGGTGTCACGTACGAGAACTTCCAAAGGGAGGGGTATATGTATACCGTCACGAGGCGAGGTGTGAAAGAGAGACACGATGAAAGGCATAATTAGCTGACTAAACGACTTATAGGCTTGGATAGGCAGATCATCGGGGCCGTGCGCGCGCGTAACAGCTCTAGCCATAGCATCACCAACACACTGTTCATTTATACGAGAAAAGGAAAATTGCCCGTTCACCGCAGTGAGACTTCGAGAGACGGCGGCATGTAGAACGCTGGGAAAGAGATCAGGAGGGGATACTGACGTAAAGTATTCATTCAGTGACGATACGGAAAGGTGAGACGGAAGCACACGGTCTGCAGATTTACGGTTGGTTATCCCTAGCCGATCTATTACCCGCCAGAAAGAACGAGTATTTCCGGAAGCAACGAATTTCGATTGAATGAAGGCCGACCTAGCTATACATAGTTCTTTTTTAACGTTCCGGCGCAGCAAGACATATCTCTCATGTAGTAGTGGTGAGCGAGATCGCTTAAAAGCCCTAAAACATGCGTCTCTATTACGCATTAAGCATCGTAAGTCCTTAGAGATCCAGGGCGCTGCTGGGCGCTTTGCGACAACTTCTTTTATCGGCACAAAGTGTTCAATAAGGCTATTCATGAGAGAGTTAAATACAGATAATTTGCAGTTAATGTTTGGCTGATGTTCTAGAAGCGTCAAATCTAGTGCAGAGACTATACCAGCAGCGCCATCGAGATCGGCTGCATCCCAGCACCTATAACGAAAAGACCTCGGCACGAGCTGCGGCACCGCATACCTAATGGACACATATATAAGGTCGTGGCCTGAGAGAAATGGCTGCGCAGATTGGCCCCAGGTGGCCAGGGAGCTATGTACACTGCCAGCGCAGACGTCCAGCCATGTATGCGATGACTGTGTGTGGTGTGTTGGCGATAAGGGAACGATGCGGAGGCCTTGTGATGAGAAGAAATCGTTGAGATGAGTAGAGTCGTAGGATGATGACAGTAGATCGGTGTTGAAGTCCCCGAAGATACAAACTAATTTGTAGCGGGGAGCGAGTGCTACCAGTTCCGCTTCGAACAGATTCAGGAATCCGACCTTTGGCGGTCTGTAGACTACTGACACCAAGATCTTAGGGCGGCCGACAGCCCACACTTCAGCGATAAGAAATTCGGGGACTCCGTCTCGCGCCATCAAAGCTGAGGAGGCGACAATCTTCGCGCTGAGTTCTTTGCGCAGAAAAAGGCCAACGCCACCACCATGTCGCCCTCTGCGGTCTATCCGGAGGATGGAATATGAGGCAAGTGCAATCTGGTCATCCTTGATGCGATCATTCAGCCATGTTTCTGTGACGGCGATGAGGTGATACGGATTGAGTCTGAAAAATTCGCGAAACTCGTCGATGTGCGCCGGAAGAGACTGCGCGTTTAGGCAGCAAGCGTTGAGTACCGGATCACAGGTGGTAAAAGGTGGGGGCGCGCGAGAGTTCTTTGAGTCAGATGGTCAATCAGAGAGTTGAGTCAGATCGGTGGAAGGGAGAAGTCTGATAGGTTTTGAGGAGGGATCTTTGCGAATAAAAACGGACGCATCTGTGATCCATACTTGTTTAGGCAGAAGAGAGGGGCACTGCTGGAGAATCCGAGCGCGCAGTCGATGTAGCTGAGCAGGCTGGCGATGGTTCACGTAGACCTTGCGATCACCAAATTTAGCGTTGAGCCTGCAGGCCCGTAAGTCAGGTACCGATCTTTTCCCTTCAATGAGCTGTTCGCACTTCGCCTTAGTTGTAAGCTCAAGAAGAATGGTACGAGTACTGGCAATAGCTGGATTAGCGCCTGGATCTTGAGTCCGCTTCTTGCCCATGCGCTCCACCGTAACAATATCTGCGACAGACAGGGGCACATCCAGTACTTCAGCTAGTTTGAGTGCAAGGCGATGGGGGTCTTCTACTCCATCGGAGGCCTCAGGTACACCAGAAACCACGAGCTGTGTAGCCATGTCGCGACATAACATGCGCAAAAGAATGGCTTCGTTACCTTGTGACAGGCTGGTGGACTCGCTGGACGGGTTCAGTGGCCCGTGCGGCTAGCGCGGATTCGCAGAGAGAGAGAGAGAGAGAGAGAGAGAGAGAGAGAGAGAGAGAGAGAGGGGGAGAGGGAGAGGGAGAGGGAGAGGGAGAGTGAGAGTGAGAGGGAGAGGGAGAGGGAGAGGGAGAGGGAGAGGGAAAGGGAGAGGGAGAGGGATTGATTGATGTCGTTTATTTAGCCCATGGCTACTTCAATGGTACATTTTACAGAGGTACAAATATGACTGTCACTTGGGAGACTTATTTTAGGTCCCGGCATTAAAGTACCGCGTGCATATCTGCACGGATTAGGGAAACCCAAGAAAAACCCAATCAGACCTCGTCTTAACAGTCACATAACGGTTCATTGTTCACACAACTTTCTCATACATACATCTCTTTGATATATTCTTTCGCTTTACGTCTAAATGTGTTCACATTGTCAATTGATTTTATACCGTTTGGTAAGTCATTATAAATTTTAAATCCGCTATATATTAGTGTGTTTTGTGATGTTGTTTGATTACGCTTTGTGATGTGTATATTATTTCGCTGTCGTGTGTTATAACTATGTATTTCGCCAACTAGAGTTACACTTTCCGCAAGGTAAGATGGACATATCTTTAATTTAATTTTATGCACAAATATAAGCGTATTTAGAGTAATTCGCTGTTTAACATTAAAGAAATGTAATGCATTTAACATTTGTTTCATCGGTGTAAATTTACTACATCTAATTATCGCTCGCATCGCTCGATTTTGCACTTTTTGCAATGAATCAAGTTCAGTTTCGCCAATGCTTAAGAAAATCGTAGGACAATAGTCAAAGTGCGGGGCAATCAGACTTTTATAAATAATAGTCCTCGTTAGCGGCGACACAGAGTCTCCAATTCGGAACAAAAAATCTACTTTTTTAGCAATTTTTTTAATTGTATACTTTACGTGTTCTTTAAAGTTTAAATGCTTGTCAATAATTATACCAAGGTATTTAATTTCGTCTACATTTTCAATTAAGTTATTTTCAATTTTTATATTACATTTAAAATTGTAACCAGAGGTTCGCACTCCTCTTACCAACATGAATTTAGTTTTAGCAACATTTAAACTTATCATGTTTCTGTTTAGCCAAGTAGATACCTTAGTTAAATCATAGTTAATCTTATTTTCAATGTCAATGAAATCAGAGCTACTATAATATATTATTGTGTCGTCCGCAAACATTTTACATTTACAATATTTTAATTCTCCTTTTAAATCATTAATATAAATCAAAAAGAGAAGTGGGCCCAATATTGAGCCTTGTGGAACACCATATTTCGTCTTTCTCTTTGTGGAGATCACATTGTTAAACTTTACTTGCTGAGTGCGCTCAGTCAAGTAACTTTTGAACCATTTTAGCACATTATTTTTAATACCGCATTTGTTTAATTTTTTTATTAATATATTTCTGTCAATTGTTTCAAACGCTCTCTTAAAGTCCAGAAACGCAACGCCAGTTTTTAATCGATTATTACAGTTAATTTTCCATTCGTTTAATACATTTTGCAAGGCAGTTTCGCAGGAATGACTTTCGCGGAAGCCAGATTGCTCTGGTACTAGAATATTTTTATTATCTAAATATTTAACTAATTGCTTACGAACTACAGTCTCTAGTATTTTCTCAAAGGTCGGAAGTACATTTATTGGTCTGAATTCACTCGCATTTATTGTATTTTGTACTTTTTGAATAGGTGTAATTAGTGAATTTTTCCAATCAGATGGAAATTCACCCATTTGCAATGAAACATTTACTAGATTAACAAATTGATCATCAATATAAGTTTACGCTTTTTTAATTATTTCCGCATTCATTCCGTCTTCGGTACACGCTTTGTTTTCCAGTTTATTTACACTTTCTGTCAATTCTTTTATCGTAACTTTACTAAAGTTAGACCATCTGTCATTATTACTATCATTAGTTGGTACATTATCACAGTTATTATTATTATTATTTTGATTAGAATTTAATATTGCATGGTTAATTTCATTTATACTGTTGATAAAAAATTTATTGAAATTATCAGCAATATCTTCATCCTTATCACAGATTTTATCATTAAATTTTACTTTACTTACGCTACTTGTTCGCTATTTGATAGCTTGTAGTTCGACCGAACCGCGTGGAAGGTGTGAGTCGCTTGAAATCAAAGATGAGTTGTGGTGTTGAGTTTATTTATACTTATTATTTATTTTATTTACATATATACAGTTATTGGAATGGTTGCCAAGTGATACATGGGGTAGTTTTAGTGGTAAAACAATGTGGTGGAGGCTTCAGTGCAGATGTCGGTCGTCTAGGGGGTTCGGTTACAGTCCTGGGTGGCGGAGTGTATCGGCTCTCTGGTGAGCTGGGAGGCGTTGGGGGACGGCGGTTCTCAGCTGTTTTCACCGGAGACTCCCACTCGCTATCTGTCGTCTGGGTGGCAGTTGACGCAAAAGAACGCTGCGGCTCAGGAAACGGGGATACTGGAGCTGGGATGCGCCGGTGATAGCTCGGAGAGGTCAGGCGTGCTCTGCGTACATCCCATAAAGAAAGAAGTATGGCTGGTGGTCTGGTCAGTGGTCGTGATGGAATGTCAATTGGATGTAGAATCCAAGGGACAGGCGGGTTGGATGCAGTTGTTCTTGTCTATTCGCTGGCCGAAGCCAGATAAAAGGGGTCCGTCATACAATGTCTTGTATTCCGGTCTGTCGTGGAGTCAGTCAGCTGTCGCAGAGTCAGTCACAGTCGTTGTAGCGTCAGTCAAGTCGGCGTAGCGTTGATGAGCTGGAACGGCGTGGGGTTGAAGCGTCAGTGTCTGTTGGGTGCGTCAGGACGAGTTGAACCCGAAGTGTCCTGCCGATCGGTCTGATCGGCCGTCTCTTATTCCAGCCTCGATTGGTCTTTGGCAGCGGGAGACCACGTTCGTTGATTGCGCAACGCGCTCGGTTGCGTGGGTGGCGTGAGCGGCGTGCGTGACGTCACACTTTCTTCTGGGTCGCGTGATTGGAAAGTGTGCGAGGCTGGTTGCCTCGCGTGAGTTGGAAGGCGCGCGACCAACGAGTTGCGTTCACAACGTTGTTGTGAACACTACTTTTTGATTTTTTACTTACAATTTGTTTCAAATGTTTCCACAACTTTTTACCATCTTTTTTGTTTTTATCAATTACCGTATCATTATACTCTCTTTTCTTTTGCTTAATTAATTTAGTTACTTCATTTCTAATTTTCTTAAAGTTCTTCCAATCAGTTTCATGATTAGTTTCTTTGGCACTTTTATATAATTCATTTTTCTTATGTTTCAAAGCTTTTATTTCGTCGTCGAACCATTCTTTACTCTTCCACTTATTAATTACTTAAAGTTTAGTCAATGGAACAACTTTGTTTAACGTCTGTTCAATTGATCCGATCATATTATTGGCCATACTGTTTACATTGTTGTCATCAGATTTATCTATCCTATTAATCATCTCATTTAAAATTTTTACAAATTTAACATTATCAAGTTTTTTAAAATTTCTGCCAATGAAATAGTTTTGTTTACTTAAATTATGTTGATTTTTGGGTAATTTAATACTTAGGATGTCATGGTCAGTTATTTTTGGGGAATCCCAAACGTCACAACTTAAAAATTCATTTGAAAAGGCTAAATCAATCATTGTTTGTGAATTGTTAGTAACGCGTGTAAACGTAGGGACATAGTTCTTTAGTCCCATTTTACTCATTATTGATTGAAGCTTAGTTGAATAGTAACTATTTTTACTAATGTCAATATTTAGATCTCCCAGTAAGATAAATTGTTTATTTTCAGTAAAATCATTTATAATTTCTTGTAAAATATCCATAAAGAGTGCATCACTCGTACTTGGTGAGTGATACACTACTGAAATAGTTATCTCATTCAATAATTGAACAGAAAACGTTAAGTTCCACGTGTTAGAGGAATAGTTTTTATTATTAATTATTTTAAATTGCGAGTCATTTCTAAAATAAACAAGAATGCCGCCCGTAAATTTATTTTCTGAGTTTACTCTTATAAAATTATAATTATCCATAATTAATTCTGAGTCATTTATATCGTCAGTTATTCTGGCTTCTGTTAAGCGAACGATTAGAGGTTTCTTGTCAATCATTAATTGTTCGATTTCGTCTTTATGTGCTAAATAACTTTGTGCATTGAGATGTAGTAACAATTCATGTGGCTGTAATTGCTAATTATTCTCTTCTGCTCTTTTCTTATAGCTCTCAGCAATTCTAATATAAATAGGACAACTTTTGTCAAAAGCATTGTGCTTGTCATCATAAATACTATCATTATTCTTTATCATATTTTTATGCGCACAATTAGTGCATTTTAACGCAGTTGATTGGCATGTTTTGCTGCAGTGTGCACCTTTACATTTGCCACAAGTGACCTCTCTCTTACAATCATTCGCGTAATGGTTAAACCCGCAACATTTAAAACAACGAATTACGTTAATGTGCTCAATCACTTTGCACTATTTCCATTCAATGGAAACTTTTTCCAAAAATAGTAAAACTTTTTGCAACTCGGGATTTACCTCAACAATTACGCTGAACTCGTCTTTCTTGGTATAGCCAATTCGCTTGACAATTTTCATCTCTACTTTCTGGCAGTACTCGTTCAATTTATTTTGTTTCACAATGTCATTGATTAATTGTTCATTTTCCAACGTCGCTTCTTCGTCCTCAATGTAAAGAATTTTAACAAATTTCTTTTGAGCTTTAAGAGCTTGAACTTTAAACTCTTCTCCGATTTTTTCTTCAAAATCCTTTTGTAATTGTTCTTTGTCATTAACATTTTTAAATGTGACAACAACCGTTCCGTTCTTTTTCTCTTTAATATTTTTGACTCCGACTCCAAGATCTTTAACATTAATATTACCTTTCACGTTGTTCAAATTCTCGTTTTTTTTGACACCGTCTTGGGCGGCAGTGTCGACCTTTACAGGCTTTACAACGATCACTACGTCTTTCCTTTTATTTTGAACAACATTAGCATACGACGCAACACCATTACTATTAGCTTGAACGTTATCATTAATATTTTGCAATTTTACATTTTCATTTGTTAATTTATTTACAGTTTGTTTCAAGCTAACAATTTCGCTTTGCAGCTCGTCAATTTTATCCGATAGTGGACGTACCTCGGCCCTAATTGCGTTTAGAATTGGCCGCCTTAGTACCTCCTCGTCACCGGCGTCGCTGCTGTCTATCCATGAGTCTTCAATCCCCACCTCTCGTCTCGTTCTCTTGTTTCAGTTGCCGTCTTGTTTCTTCTGCTCGGTCTGCCCGCATGTGCCATCATCGCTGTTTGACCCCGTATGAGTCCCGTCGCATTCCATTGGAGTTGTTGTCTCTTTTTTTTCTGTTTTATTTGAATGGTCACAAAGTTGTTTTCGCAATCCACCATTTCGCCCTTTTCGTTCTTTGCTTTGTGATATTTGACACAGGCTGGGTGATATGCCTTGTCACACTTTTCACACACACATGCAATTATTTTCAACTGCTGCTTGTCTTTTGCACAAATGTATTCTTCTTTGTTCTTATCATTCATTTTTCATCAGTGGTTCGACAACTCAGTATCATGAAGTGACCGAAGTTCCGTAGCACCCCGTGTTGATTGCCACTATCAGATACCCAGAGCCCCGAAATGATTGTCAATTCAAACCCTTTGAATGTGTCGTGCTGATCGTTACACAATAAAGACGTCTGCGCAGTAAATCGGCGCAAGGCACTGTCGAAACCGTTTATCGCGAGATTGAAACATGAAAGTGGAAAAACTTGATAACAGACCGAAAAATGCACTCGCGAGTCAGAAATTACGGCTACTGATAAATTATTGAATTAGGCATCTGATGAGCCATAGAAAATAAAAAACTGATCCCTCCTTCTCGAGTAAATTGAACGGGTTTACACAGGTCGACGTGACATACGTCAAACCGCAGAGAGAGAGAGAGAGAGAGAGAGAGAGAGAGAGAGAGAGAGAGAGAGAGAGAGAGAGAGAGAGAGAGAGAGAGAGAGAGAGAGAGAGAGAGAGAGGGAGGGAGAGAATAGAATAAAATAGAATATGGTTTATTATTATACGTAGCAATGTTGGACAAAGATAACAGCAAGGTACAGAAAGAACTTAAGACTAGTTAAGGTAGGCTAAATCTAAGTATACAAGTAAGTAGGTCTACGCGTAGGTAAGAGAAAGCAGGGAGAGGTGCGCAAAGGATGCGAAAAGGATGCGCAGTGAAGCGAGACGCCCTGCCATCACCGAGCATCTTCCGTGCTGAAAAGAAAAACATGCAAGCGACGCTTGAACGACTGGAGTGAGAGCGCAGACTTAATGTCGGCAGGCAAAGAATCCCAGTGATGGACCCCCGCAACAGCGAAGGAGCTCTTAAAGAACTCTGTGCGCGGGTTTGGGACGATAAACTGGGAGCGCACAAGTCGCTGCGAGTGGTGCACAGGTGCATCGCGATCAACAAGAAGCTCACGTAGGTAAGAGGGGCGGCCAGTGCGAACCGCAGTAAAGAAAACCGACAGAAGAAAGAATAGTCTCCTATCCCTAATCGTCAGCCATCCTAGTTCCCACCGAAACGGAGTGATGTGTTCATCACGTGCTACACCACGTACAAAGCGTACGCATGTATTGAGAAGACGTTGCAGCTTTGTATTTAGAATCCCAGACACATCATTGTACACAACGCAACAGTAATCAAAGATCGGGAAGATTACCGTTGTAACTAGCATCTTACGTAACGGCTTCGAAAGGAGGCGCCGGGAGGCAGAAAGCTGACGAAGAGTGCCATGTACACGGCAAGAGATGTAATTAATATGAGCTGTCCAGGCCAGCTTATTGTCAATGATAAGTCCCAAGTTGCGGGCCGACTCATTAAAGGAAATGCATTGTCCATCCAGCATCACTCTAGGCAACCCCAAGAGATCTATTTTTGAGACGAAGGAACCGCTGCCGATTAACAGAGCATGAGTCTTTTTCGTATTCAGACGCAGAGAGGATTCCCTCGACCAAGCAGACACCGCTTCAATATCCTGGTTTAGATGAGCTATTGCTTCAGGAAGATCATTGGGTGCACACTGCAGGTAAATTTGCAGGTCATCGGCATACAACAGGTGATCAGTATGGCGAAGCACCTTGGACAAATCATTGACGAAAAGCGAGAAAACCAAAGGATCCAGTATCGAGCCTTGCGGAAGTCCGAGATCGAGAGGAGCCCACGAGGACAGACTCGTGCCATTAATTGAGACCGCTTGAGCCCTATTCTGGAGGTAAGATGCTATCCACTTCAACACGTGCTGCGAGAATCCAAGACCAAGAAGCTCAGTTAGTAAAATAGCATGGGAGAGCGTGTCAAAAGCCTTGCTATAATCGAAAAGTACCAAAATAGTCACCTTCCGATCATCAACACCTCTACGGACATCTTCAGTAAGCCGAAGCAAAGCAGATTGGGTGTTATGGCCCGGTCGAAAGACAGTTTGGCGAGGATCTAGTAGGTTCCGCTCCTCAAGGTAATCGGTTATCTGCTCTAGGACGATTCGCTCAGAGATTTTGGACAGCAAGCAGAGGTTTGAGATGGGACGAACCTGATCGAGTGAGGTTGGAGACTTCACTTTCCCTATCGGACGGATCCGAGCTTGCTTCCAGAACTCCGGAAAAACAGAGGTGCTGAGCGAGTAGTTAAGCAGAGAAAGAAGGTAAGGAAAGATAACTGGAAGCGCAAGCTGAATGTTGGAGAGCGACAATTCATCAACTCCACGCGATTGCGAAGAGAAATGACGAATCGCAGATTGGAGCACAATAGGCTAGGTGTCCTTGAAGTAAAACTGCTCATCACTATAGCACGCGGGAGGAAGGTCCGCGCAGAACGCACGTACTTCCGATGAGGAACTCAGTCGCTGAGAAACTGCGGCAAAGTGAGAATTAAGCTCATCCACCGAAAAGTCACCAATGTCATTCCCTTGTGCAGGGGCAATGCGTAGATCCCTGAGCTCGTTCCAAAGCGCACGAGGTTTAGTGATGGCCAGAAGACGAGATGCAAAGAAATCGGAGCGAGCCGCGGAAATAAGCCTATGAAGCTCATCCCTAGCCTCTCGATACCGAGCAAGGGAAATTTCCGTACGAAGGCGCTTGTAAGAACGATACAATGAGTCCCCCGCCCGTGTGAGAGCAGTGAGGACCGGTGAGATCCATGGGGGCATACTACGCTTGACAGTGCAAACGCGGTAAGGAGCGTGCCGATCTAGGGCCAGAGTGACATTGTCCTGTAGGCAACGCAATAAACTATTGACCGGATTCTGAGCCTCAAAAGATGACCAGTCGGCGGACGCTAAGTGACCCAGGAACGCATCAAGGTCAAGGCTGCCGAAAGAAAGTGCTCTGAAGGATCTGCGACCAGGTGGCGGAG
Source organism: Neodiprion lecontei (assembly GCF_021901455.1). NCBI lineage: Eukaryota > Metazoa > Arthropoda > Insecta > Hymenoptera > Diprionidae > Neodiprion > Neodiprion lecontei. Next base: position 11,305,504 of record NC_060262.1, on the reverse strand, counting down.
CAGGAGTATGCAGTTCCACCGAAATTAAGTCATGCCCAGCAATGAAGGGTGCGGAGGACTGGCAAAACGAGAGCACAGTATTCTGATCACTAACCAGGCACAAGTCAAGGAGGGTATCCGATGTATGGGTATGGCAAGTGGCCCGGAAGGGTACAAGATAAAGAGCCCGAGAGGCGCAAAAATCACGCACGTTATCCGCATCATAGGACTGGCTTAGCTGATTAGCATTGAAGTCACCCAACACTACTGAAAGACTATAGGCAACAGATGTAGCGTCGGAGGCAGATTCAAATGTAGCAAGGTTGGCTGACTTAGGCGGGCGGTAAACCACAGCAACAAAAAAAGGCGGGCTAGATGGAGAGTTGATTTCCGCAATAAGAAATTCCGGACTATGCGTATACTGCGACGGTGAGACAGCCAGCACTTTCGCACGAAGCGAGGCATGCACATACAATGCGACCCCACCTCCTATTTTGCCGGCACGATCATTACGTAGAATACCATAGCCCGGCAGTGACACCATAGAGTCAGGAATCAATGAGTGTAGCCACGATTCACTGATAGCGATGATATGGGTAGAGCAGGAGGCAAAGTGATATCGTAGTAAGTCGATGTGACCTCGTACGGAATTGGCATTAACATGACATATCCGCAGATGTTGATTGCAAGAATATTGCATATGTCCAGCAGGCTTTGGAGAGTGCAGGTGATGGTCCACGGATGGTCGCAGGGATGGTCGGCGTCAGTCAAGGGCAGCCGATTCAAGATCCACGGCAGAGCAAATTCGAACGACAGGGGTGAGAGGGAGAGAGGGAGAGAGGGAGAGAGGGAGAGAGGGAGAGAGGGAGAGAGGGAGAGAGGGAGAGAGGGAGAGAGGGAGAGAGGGAGAGAGGGAGAGAGGGAGAGAGGGAGAGAGGGGGAGAGGGGGAAAGAGAGAGAGAGAAAGAGAGAGAGATAACATGTACTAGAGAATGCGATACGATAGCGGTACGAAGAACTTTGATAGCGATAGCAAGAACACGTCTGTTATTGTTGAAAACTGAACGTAGAGTGTCGAGACGAGCGATGATCCTGATTTTCGTCGTGCTGCTGTCACGTGATTCTTCCTCAAATTTGCGTTATTCTAATTGGGCCAGCAGGTCGCGTAGGTCTGGTCTACAGGTAGGCGGCGATAATCCCTCGCCGCTTGTTTTTCGTCTTTCTCGCTGGCAGGTATTGAGGTATCGGGGCGTCGGAAGGTGGTCGGAGATGTTTACCCTCAGCTGTGCTGTATCGTTGATGAGAGGGGAGGTCGTACCGCTCATGTGTTCCGATATTGAGGTGTGCGATAATATTGCGTCACCGATCTCTTGGACTTGCGACCGATTCTACTTCACTTCTTGCTCTACTAGTACTCCCCGTTGTAGCTATTTCGTTGGCGCTGCATCCCGGCCCACGCTCATCGGAGCCCTCATGCCGGAACGATCTGGTGGTGATGGCCCTCGACCCGGATCCCCACACTATATCCACCAGATCCACGTAGTCAGCATAGTCTAGCCTATTCCACGCCACAGCCCTTCGATAGGACGGTTCATTGAGAGAAAACCGTCCTCTATGTGATAGACAACGACTTAGTAGATGTCGTGGTCGGTTCAGCTCCAGGCTGATAAGTATCGTCGACGGGAGGCTTTGTTGTGTTTTTGACGCATAGCCCTGTACGCCGTCTGGCGATGCATCCGAGCGGTAGAAGCATTGATTCGTGATTCGGCTCCTGGCCGATAAGTCTCAAATAGTTGGAGGTGCTATTTGTGCATCACGCACGACCCTATTCACAACTTAGATAGGCATCCATCGGGAGTGGTTTCAGCGGTATTCGTTCGTCTGTAGTCGGTGGTGGTCGGTGTTGAGCTGGTAGGTGACCCCTGTCAGGCAGTATCCTGGTATCTTGAAGCGGAAGTCTCGTAGATGGTTCTCGTAGAGCGTTACAAAATTAGAAAATAGAATAGAATTAGCTTAATAAAGAGAATTTCACTTAAAGATAACTAGTCGTTCGTTTTGGAGTATTGGCCTCAGACGTGCTTTCGTTATTTTTAGCGATATTCGTACGTAGGGAAGTGCGATAATTAAACTATGTGACGGGCTTCGAAATACCACGTCACTGTGTTAACGGCGAGCTTTACTATATACTTATTATGAGCGCGAGAATGAAAGCGAATGCGATATGACTGAGAACGAACTATTACGTATACGCATGTAGGTACGTACGTACGTATGAGTGATAGGATTAAGAGTGCCTATAATTAGAGAATAAGAAAAGTATCAGTATGTTCAGGATTATCAGACATACGGGTCTGCGCATGTTCACGTACGCAAAACCCTTGCTCCGAATTCTTATAATTTGGTATTTTTTTAGCTGTCTCTATGTTAAAGTTGCTATTGAGCGCATTCTGTGTAACGTTATGTGTTCTTGTTAAATCTAATTGTCTTGAGACGGCAAGTACGCCGAATATCTCTGCGGTAAAATATGTTATTAATTACCAGTTTTCGAGTTATAGAACTTCTACTCGTAGTTCCTGCCATTCTCCTGACTTTAACCTTTAAACAAAATGTAACTCGCTCTTAACATATGTATAAATATAATTCTGTCAAAATAATATAAAGTGTGATGAAAAGATTCAAAATAGGTTGAAAAGTATTTATAAAAAAATCTAAACCATATGCGGTACGATATTTGAGAAGTTTATAATAAAAGGTGTATGAATATAATTCTCTATAAGCATCTTATATAACAAAATGTATTACGAGAAGACTGGAATCACTATAAAATGTTTCTATGAATATAATTTACGTATGTTTTAAGTTATGAAATTTAATAATGAAATAATTTTTTGAAAAAATTCGATATTTTCATTACTTTATTTGCCTTTAAATCCGGATATGATCAACCGACGGATGAAAGTCAGTTCGACATTTCAAGTTATGTTAGAACAACTGATGGTGTCAGTAAACTCGAAAATATTCACAATGTCACATCAACTTTAACTAGATATTGCTTAATACTGGTATATGAAATTTCTCGTCAACATTACATTTTATTTGAGTGAAACTTGACAGTACGAGTTTGTGGATTCAACAGTATTGGTCGTTTAATTGACATTTAATTTAGTTTTTTGTAACTTCTACGTTTATTCTTTATTCCATAATTTCACTGTTGGTACAATCCTCGACTATATTACATTTTGAGTTGATATTGCATCTTATTTATGTATGTAAAATATGACATTACCAATCTGTAGGATTGACAGGATCGACGTTTTAATCTACATACAATGACATTCCTTTAAACGGTTGCGTGTATTCTTTAGTACTGTCCCACGATGTCAGAATAACTATAGAACTTGTATTTCCGAATACATTATTATAATGTTGGTACCACTCTCGAGAACATTAAGTTTGGAGTAAATAATGCACCTTATTTATGTAGATCTTGAGATTACGAATCTGTAGCTTGCTATATGCTCAATGTGACGAGAAGGGGGGGGGGGGGTGGCGGTGAAGAAAAAAAAAGGAAAGGGAAGAAAAGAAAAAAAATGAACAGAGGCGGAGGGGGGGGGGGGGGGGTAGAGAGAGCTGGGTTGGAGAGGGGCGGCGAGCCAGGAAGAGAGGAAGGTGGATAGGGAGAGGAAGATGTGAGAAGAAAGAAAAGAATCCTTAGAAGGACTGTTGGTTCGTTATATTGCTTCTTTTATTCTTGGCTGGAGCCGAAAGCGGGATGCAGTGGTGTGGTTGCCGGGGCGTGCCAGAGAGTTGTGTTCTCTCCCGGCCGGTAGCCTCAGGCTTATAGACCGGCGCGGACCATGGAGAGAGGCTGGCCAGCCGAATGACTGCGCGGAGCGGCTGCGGGGGCATTTGCGCCGTGTATACGGCTGTGCGTGTTTTCCATAAGAATATGTGCAAATTTGCCCGCGCCGGGTCCGTTCGCGCTTTTCGGGCCGGCTATGGCACGTGAGCGTCGGGCTGAGGGTTGTGGGTAACAAGCTTCAACGGTATCAATTTGTTGCATCGACATTAGATTGCATTCCTGTTAACGTATGCGTTCGTTTTTTAGAACGTCATTCTGATGCTGAAATAATCATATCATGTGTTTATATTACGGAAACCAAATGTTCTTTTAATGTTCATTTTTTTAACATACTACCATAGTTGTTCACAACAACTTAGTGAAGTCAACTAGTCGGTCGCGCGCCTACAACTCACGCACCGCAACAAGCGTTTCACGAATAAATGTTCGCTATTTGTTGTTAGCTATTCGACCAAGCCGCGTGAAAGGAGTAGATCGCTGTAGTTTCAAAGATGAGTTATTTGATTTATTGTTGTATATACACCTTATTTATTTACAGTCTTTAATACATGTATATAAGGCAGTTAATTCATTGGTTGCCACGCGAGGGAAGGAGTAGTCCTAGTCCTGTTGCACCGCGGTGCAGGCTGCAGCGATGAAGTGCAGCGATGAATTGGTGTGCTCCTTCGAACCGGATACAGAGGACAAGGTCAACGCTTCAACAACCAGAGAGCACCGCAGCACCTTCGTCTTCGTATATAACCACCCAACGCAGTCATGGATCGTTCATTCGAAGAGCTGATCCGGAGCCAGACGGAGCTACATGGAAGGATCACAAGGATGGTTGAGAACCTCGGGAAGACCGGCCAAGCAAACATCAGCGCCGGAGCCGTCCAAGCACGCATCTTCAATCTCGACAAATACTGGGAGAAATTCGAGAGTCAACACGAAGTTCTTCTCAACAAATTCAAAGATGAGTTAAAGAAGCACGATTATACAACGTTCTCATCAATGGTGGAAGAAGAGTACAAGTCTCAACGCGGCACGCTCATCGACTTTGCTACAAGGCTAAAAGGAGAACCAAGGAATTCTTCTGCAAACACCCAACCACAGCAGAACAACAGCCGAGTTTCACTACCTCGCATCCAGCTGCCAATGTTCTCGAGCAATTACGAAGACTGGCCATCCTTCAGAGACCTGTTCAAATCTTTAATCGACCAGGATGCATCGATCAGCGAAGTCGAGAAACTCCACTACCTCAAGGCGAGCCTGAAGGGGGAGGCCAACTTATTGGTAAAAACTCTCAGCATCACTGCAGAAAACTACAAACAAGCCTGGAACGCGTTGAGCGGCCTATACGAAAACAAAAGGGCATTGATCAGATCATGCCTCACCAAATTCACATCCATCCCAAAGGCAAAGGCGGAATCAGCAAGCGAACTTCAAAGGATCTTCCATGGCATGATCTCAACCAGCAGCTCACTTGACGCCATTGGAAGACCCATCGGGCAGCACAAGGACTTGTATGTCTTCCTGGTGGTCGAACTATTCGACAACAAAACACGTCGAGATTGGGAGACCTCTATCGCCGAGACAACGGAGCCTCCTACCTACAAACACCTCAGGAACTTCCTCGAACGCCGAATCCAGACGCTTGAGGCAATCCAGCAACCAAAAGGAGAACAGAAACCTCCCGAGCCATCACCATAATGGAAAAATGCACATCAAGCCAAGAACAACATTGGAAAGAAGAAAGCAAGCGAGTCCGACCAAGAGCAGAGGCGCAGTGCACCCACGGAAAGCTGCATCATCTGTAACCAGGCACACTACATCATGTTCTGCCCAACCTACAAGGGCAAACCAGCCAGGGAACGGTTGGACACAATTTTGCAACACAACCGCTGCACCAACTGCCTGGGCAAGCACAATCATCACGAATGTCCATCCAAGAAGACGTGCCGAACTTACTCGGAGGGACATCACACCACGCTGCACGATGCCTTGGCCGCTCCGAAGCCAGCAACCTCAGCCAATTGACTCATTGCCAAGCAGCGCCCAGCGACAACAGTATCCGTTCTGCTAGCCACAGCCCGTATCCGGGTAGCAGATCGCTTCGGCAACCTACACCACACACGAGCGCTCATCGATCAAGGTTCCGACACAAGTATGATCACCGAGAGGCTAGCACAATGCCTCCATATCACTCGAGCAAAAACATCAATCGCCATTTTCGGAGTAGGTGGAGACCAAACCGCAACAGCAAAGGGGAAAGTCGAGCTGAAGGTTACTGCTCGTCACAAGGACACCACCATCGGAACGACAGCACTGATCCTCCCCAAACTGACACTCTACCGCAACAACGTAGAAGCATCTAGGCGGGAGTGGAGTCACATCAAAGGTTTCGATCTAGCAGATCCAGACTTTGAAGCCTCCGATCCCATCGACGTCCTCCTCGGGGCCGACATCTACGCTCAAATCATGGACACCGGTTCCCGGAAGGGAGGCAAAAATCAACCCATCGCCTAGAAAACAATCTTCGGATGGATTCTATCAGGCACCACCAATGCGTCAAACGCATCCACCAATACCACAGTGAGCCACCACTGTTCAACGAGGGACTCACTATCATCCATAGTTCGACAGTTCTGGGAACAGGAGGAACTACCCAACGCTCCTCCTTCCTTGACATCCGACGAGCGAATTTGTGAGGACACATACGCCACCGGACACTCACGAACACCCGAAGGTCGCTACATCGTGCGACTATCAACGTCATCAAGAACAATGGACTTGTCGGACACCCGGAGAGCCGCCCAAAGAAGTTTCAATTACACCTTCAAGCGCTTTAGACACAACAAGGGGCTTGAACAACAGTACCAGAAGTTCATGTCCACCTACGAAGCCATGAAGCACATGGAAGTGGTCGAACGACCCAAGCCAACTAGCAACGTCTGCTACCTTCCTCATCACGGAGTATGGCGAGAGTCCAGCACCACTACATCACTTCGAGTAGTGTTCAACGGATCCTGCCTAACTCAACAAGGAATCTCTCTCAACCATTTCCTGCTAAAGGGGGAGAATTTGCTGCCAGCTCTATCTGACCTCTTGCTCAGATGGAGAACCCATCGCTTCGTCATCGCTGCTGACATCGAGAAGATGTACAGGCAGATTCTCGTACATCCAGACGACAGAGACCTCCAAAGAATACTGTGGAAAACCGAGCAAGATCAAGACCCACGCGAATACCGATTCAACACCGTGACGTACTGTCTCGCTTGTGCTCCCTTTCTAGCCATCAGAACCATCCAACAACTGGCTCATGATGAGCAGGCAAATTTCCCACTTGGAGCATCTACTCTTCAACGAGACATCTACGTTGATGACATCCTCACTGGGTCAGATAATCAAACGCAACTCCTCAGTCTTCAAAAGGAACTTTGGGAGATATGCATGGCGGGCGGATTCCCACTCAAGAAATGGATGTCAAACGACTCCACTCTGCTCACACACATTCCAGAGTCAGATCGTTTGGTAAAGGGCAACATGTCTTGGGCTCCAACAGAGGAAACTCACTCCACTCTAGGGCTTCAATGGAGCCAGCAATCGGACACCTTCCCATTCACCGTTCGACCAACCACCACCAAAGCTACTACGAAGCGATTATTTTATCGCAGGCTGCTCAACTCTTCGATCCGTTAGGATGGCTCACACCCGTAACAACTCGAGCAAAAATCACCATCCAGTCAACATGGTTGATCAACGCCAAGTGGGACGATCCTCTTCCTCAACACATCTTACAAGACTGGAGGGAGTTTCACACTCAATGGACAACACTCTCCAACATTCGCATCCCCCGCTGGCTAATTAGGACCAACAGAATCGAACTCCATGGGTTCTCAGACGCCTCCGAACAAACCTACGCAGACGTACTTTACTTAAGAGCTCTCCAGGAAAATGGCCGTAGCGAAACATCATTAAGGTAGTTCTGTAGTTTTGTCCAAATCTTAGGAACGGCCTGAAATTTTATTATGGTGTAAAAACAACCTCCATGGACCGACTCACAAAATTTGAAACCGATTTACCGTCCCGTTTGGAAGATATTTGCAATTAAAAATCGATCTTTTTGCACGCGCGGCCTATACCTAACACGCAAATTGACGGACTTTGTCTAGATTTTTTATGGTAGCTCCCGAACGGATCTTACGACTTCATTGAAAAATCACTCTCGTGTTGAGCACTACTGTAGGATTAATTTAAAAAAAATATACATATTTTTCACCGTTTAGTTTCGAAGATATCGATTAATGAAAATGAATAATCTTACGCGACGGGGAACGGAGATACGATCAGCTGTGACGAAACGGCAACAGTGTACGGCGGCAGGGAACAGATGCGCGCGTCGTAAAAGCCGCGATGGTAAAATTTTTCGTAGGTTTCAATAATTACGACAAGGATAGAAAATAAATTTGTTGTTTTATTTAATTAAATTTCGTTTATTTATTCGTATACATTGTGTACTATTCACGTATATTGTGTCATATATACTATGGTCGTGTGTGTGAATATACAAATGAATAGAATATATATATTGTTGTAAATATATATATAAAAACAAAAATTGCGGACAAAGTAAAAATAAATTCAATGAATAACTTTTTTTTTTAAATTCTGATAACGATAATAAAGTTTTTGTCAAATAAAAACTTTCAAATAGAAATATCAATTAATGATGAACAAAAAATAACGCTTGTTTCTCAGGTGTTCAACAACGGTCTTGATTATTTTTTTTCACTTTTGTAAAGCGTTAGTTTCATGTATATTGTGTCATATATATTATGATCATGCGTGTCGAATATACGTATATAAAAACAAATATTGCGGACAAAGTAAAAAATAAATTCAATGCATACATTTTTTTTCAACATTGATAACAATAATAACATTTTTTTTCAGATGAAAACTTTTAAATATAAATGTCAATTACTGATAAACAAAAATTAACCCTTGTTTCTCAGGTGTTCAACTAGCGTCTCGATTATTTTTTTCGCTTTTGTAACCCGTGGTTTATTTGAGATCGTTTTCTCCGATAATAAAGATTTTATTCCGATGTCGCCATCTTTCGCGTACACCTCTTTTAAAATTTCATAATGAATTCCGGCTCCTGCTATTTTCAGAATCATTTGATTTGATATCACGCCTTTCAAATATTTTAGACTTGGTGACAGGAGTTTCCCCATTATCACTTCTTTATAAAGCTTACAAACTTCAAGAAACATTTCCTTTGTGGCAAAAGTATCACATAGTTTCTCGAGAGTTTCAACATCGAATAGGGCTTCATGAAATTTATCGGATGTTCCGAAATTCAATAAGTCGCGGGCTAAAATTGGTAAATTGAAACTTTTTTTTTCGGCTTTTCGTTCAGGCAAAACTTTTTTCATCACAGTCAAACTGTCTGAAAACCCTGCGATATTTTTAAACTCTCGATCATACCGTAATCTATTATATATCGCAGTAAATGAGAGGAGTCGAACGATGCATTATGAGCAACCAAAACGCATGGCTTCGATGAAAATTCGAGAAACTGTTGAAATGGAATTAGAGCTTCACGAGGCGTAATTGTGGCTACTTCTTTGCTGTGGAAATACAGTTTTCCTCCAACGTATTTCAACCCCGTAACCCGGGAAGCATCAGCATCAATCGACTTGGACGGATGGAGATAGACGCTGAATGTTGAATTCTCAAATTTTGCTGCGATTTGTAAAATTTCTGAGTCCTTCGAGAACTCACACGTCTCCAAATCGAAATATATTATATTGCAGCTGTCTACCGATACTGCGATGGTTGGCAAAATATCTAAGAGAAGTCGAAAATCAACAGTTCCCCTGCTCTCTGAACAAGAGTTGATGCCGCAGTTAGTTTCATATTGAATCTCTTCAGATTGCTCCATCGACTTCCTGGAGGCTTCTTTTTTTCGTGCCAATAAATTTCTTCGAGCTTTAGTTGTTGGTAATTTTGCCTTCATCGCTCGTTTTTTTCTTTTTGTGTCCAACACCTTCGCGAAAGATGCAGTGTGCTTCTCCGGTGATACATTCAATTTCGAGTTGACGTCCATGATGTGTTTTTCGCCTTCGTTTTTTGTGCATACAGTGCTAGCTAATCGGTAGTCCCCTGATTCGCTCAGGCTGTAGCAGCAATTTTTAGGTACTTTGTGAGCCATTATATTGTTAATACTTTCATTCGCTTGACTGGAGGCAGCAACAGAAAATTTTGCAGCATTTTCAGCATATTTGCCAAATAGCTCTGAAAGCTTGGTGTATAATTGCTGATTTTTCAGTTCAATTTTATGTGTACCTTTACACCAAACTCCACAATTTTCATACTGGCCAAAAACATGCTCAGGGATATTGCGAATAGTTTTCCCTAACTCGGCACTATGTCCTTTATTTTGCACGAGTGCGTAAGAAAAACATTTTTTCAAATGAGGAATAACTTTCTTGTTTCTCATTTCACTGTAACCTTTTCGTAGTTCATACAAAGCATTGGCAAAATTTTTCTTCAAATGATTGCTGTCTGCGAGTTTGAAGACTGTTTGAAGATTTTCCTGTCGTACTGCTCCGATAGTTGAACTATCCTCGTCCCCTATCAGAACTCTCACGTTCAGCCCGATATCTTTGAGAATCGAACTCTCGTTGACTAGAGCGGCGCCTACGTCAGACTCCATCGCCTTCGCACTGCCGCAAAAATTTTGCCTACACTCGTGATCGGATTTGCTGTGGCCGTTGGTACACATTCTACATTTCCGATTTCGCACTGCAAAGTCCAGCACTTTTCCACTCAGAAAACCGACAATCGTACCATAGCCATTTAAACTATTGTAGCTTCGACCATTGCCCCGCTTGCTCCAGCCCATATCATAGGAAACGATGATATTCACGATGTTCCCTATTGCTGTGTCAAATTCCTCTCTTCTCCTTACATCATCGTCGATTGTTTGAGGATGAAGGTTGGGGTTAGTGAGAGAGCCGAGGGTCCGCGCGAATGGATAAACTTCGTCGACTATATCTAGTGGCCTGATAACGAAAAGAACGATAAGCATTTTATTCCAATTTATTGTTTTTTATCATCACCATATATACATATATCTATTACATATGCCATTATGTCACTGTTGCAATAGTTTCAACAGCGAAAAGTTATATAAAATTTTCCACCTTGTAGCCGTACTCTAAGTTACAAATTCTTTAAAATATCAAGTATAACCGTATTTGCTATTTAAAAAAATATTATTTTACAGATGGATTTGATTCTCACCGCTATATACAAATTTAATATAATTACAATAAGGGATTCATAAAAAGGGAGATGGAGTGCCACGCTGATAAAATGTTATGCTCAACGCAGTGAGAATTTATCATTTCACTGCAATGAATATTGACTGCGATGACACTAAATCTATATCATTTCACCTGACGCAGCAGTAAAACTGATTTTACAAAATTTCTTACAGTGTTGTATACCATAACTATTTCCTCTACAATATCTGTCACCACAGTGAGAATTTATCATTTCGCTGCATTGAATGTTAACTGCGATGATACAAAATCTAGATTCCTGACGCAGCAAAATTTATTTCACAAAATTTCTTACGGTATTGTATGCCATGATAACTATTTTCGTTACGATAACAGACACCGTGGAGTTAATTATTGAGATAAGTCACATTTGCAAAAATTACACGTACGTTTTTTTTTCTCAACAATAAACACTGAAATCACAATAGCAGCTTGACCGCAAGTTAATACTTGGTGTCGAGGCGCTGGAAAAAATCTATAGCAATCCTGCATTCCAGTATGCAAAGGTGACACTGCGAATGAACTCAGATGCTAGTGAGAGCTCTTGCGCCGTCTCAGTCTTATCCACTGGGATGTAGGATTGTTATAGAAATATTAGATTGTTGTGAAAACTTACAATTCCAGGCACAATCTTTCCATATTCTCTATAACTAATTTCTTTTCCTCTTGAGCAGCTCTACGGCAGGAATCTTTCGCAGCAGCTTCCAATGCTGGTCCAATTTCTCTTTCATATTTTTTAAAAACATGGGACCCGATGGTTGGGATGTTTAAACAATTCAATAATTTGTTCAACGCCGTTTCTCCAATGCCAGAATGAACTGCACCTGTAAAATGCATTTTGATATTAGGCATATCCTTGGCAGGTTAATCCGTTCTTCGAATTAATTTCTATATTTTGCACAATTGAAAAAATAACTCACCCAATACAGCGTTCGTATTCACATCACCGTGCGTCTTATTTTCCAACGTTACGTGTGTTTTGCCTGTGCGTACTTGGGTTATAGAACAACACTCGTCGCAGGCAATGTGCAGAATTGAGTTCAATCCCATTCGCGTTTCTTTCACCGCTTTCCTCAATAAAATATCTTTTTTGCAGCGAATACACTTCAATTGTTGGGCCAGATATTCTAAATCGACGATTCGGCGCCTTTCGACAGCAAATTCTTGTTGCCGATCATGGAGGCTATGTCCACTGTCCTCTCGTTTAGCGGCATTCGCTGGACACATGGCGGAAACTGCTTTTAGTTTTTTATCGAGCACTTTTTTCTTCACAAACTGACCCTTGAATCGCGTTTGGGTTGCCATTATCAAGATTTTTTTTTCACAAAACAAATATAACTTTACAGAACTCTGACACTTTCACGTTGGACGCTACTATATACTGAAAAATTGCGATGTTGCCAAGTTTACAGAGGCGCTCTCTATATGTGTAGGGGCCCTATCCATGCATAAGGTGTGATTGTGTAGGACATGAAGAGTGTACAGCATCGCCAAAAGTTCGAGACAGGCAGCGCCACGTACGTATGAGATCTTACTGTACACTGCGGTCGAAACTTTTGGCTGATACGTGTACATTAGGGTGCTTTTTTTTTCGAATATTTTTTTTTTTTTCGGTCCCATCGTGAAATTTTGTTGGAAACACCTAAAAAAAAATTCCCTGAAAGTTTTAACCCTTAATATTAATTTTAAGTGCTCGCCCTGGTCATCCAAAGATTTTTCGTCTAAAATACACGTAAACTTGGATTTTTTTTCTTAAAAATTCTATAGTTCAGAGGCATTTTATGGCATAATTATGGCGATTAATAGGTTCTCTTCAGAATTGAACGCTCTACAAAAGTGCCCATTGCGGCAAAGCCATAACTCATACTGACGAGGTAGTACGGGCCACTAAACCTATTTTTTCTATGAAATTCGCGTTTTTTCGCCTCTATCTCATTACTAACATGAGTTACATGAAAAATGTAAATGAGAAACTTAAAGGAAATTTAATTTCCTACAAAAAAGTCTTTAACGCTATCTCGCTAACATCAATACTTCTCGAGATATTTCAATTTTAAGTTTATGAAGTTTTAAATTTACATAAAATATCACGTCAAATTATTAAAAAATATAATTTCTCTATTATTTATCACTAAGTTTTCAACAAAGTACTTTTTTTTTGAAGATGAAAGGGTAAGAAAATGTTAATAATCGAAAATATGTCAGACATAAAAATTTTATATATAAACATAATAACAAAAAATTCTTTATTTATCTTTTCTTTGACTGTATAGTGATTTTGTACACGATGGGTGCTCTGAGCGATGGTTTTGAACAGTCAGAAAAACTTTTTGCCTCACCTCTTCATTATTTGTCAAAGCTTGATTGAATTTTTCAGCTAGTGCTACTCCTCGCTCGGCAATATCATTCACTACCTTCAAATTGTTGAATGTTTTAAGACATTGCTGATACTCTTGATTAGTTTCCCATGTATTTGGTTCTGAATTCAAAAATCCACAAGGAAGATTAAATTGTTTAACGATAAATAATGAATTGTTCGTCACAAAATCACTTATATTTTGATCTGCCATCGAAGATATTGCACTATAGGCTACTGCATAACGTTTACTAGACTTTTTAGGGACTACTGTAGTATTAATTTTCTCTACAATTTTTAATTTTTCTTCTAGTGAAACAGTTTTATCAAAAAGTGCCAAGCCAGCTAGCTGCTCATGTAAATACCACAAATGCCTGCATAATTTATCCAGAGCTGCATTTGCAATATCAGGATGAATGTCTCGATATTGTATGAGACTTTTCACTAATTCCAAATCTGAATTCGGTGCTTTTATCGCATTTGGAGCCGTGAACCATATTTTAACATAGAATAATACGATAAAAACACATATTTTACGTAAAACATTCACTTCTTTGATTGAAATTTTGAACTGACTGCGGAACATATATATTTTTAAGCAGTAGAGAGCTTTTGAAAGCCATCTTGCATGATGACAAGCTCCTGGCGCTGTAAATTTAACTTCATGACTTTCTACACCATCCAAAAATATACGACTCAGCATCAAAAACTCTTTGTAGTCATCTCTTGGATGATGAGTCTAATGAGATAAAAGAATAAATAATTTAAAATAAATACACAGTAAAAAAATTGATCTTTTGAAAAATCGTAAAATTATTTCTGTTCATAAGAAAGTATGAAAGTAATGGAATTGAAAGTATGAAATTAAACAATTATTTGAAAGCATACCTTTAACTGATCTTCGATAAAATCCAGTATATCTTGTTTTTTATCGTTTAAAATATCTGCTATAAGCTCATCTTTTATGCCAATTTCATACACTGATGTATCAATCTTTGGCCAATAGTCTCGGAATCTTTTGAAAATTGGCACAGTTGGACCATTCGTAACTGGCCAAGCCACTTCTGCCACATTTCTCAACATTAATTCCGATATATGATGCCGACAAGCAAGGTACAGCAAATCACGACCAATCATTTTTTCGAAAATAGTACAAGCGCCATTTACATCACCTGAAAAAGTTTATTGTATTTTAGAATTTAAATTTATTATAATTATGAAATCTAAAATTGAATTTTTCAACATGTTTATTCATAAAAACTTTCGTTGTTATAATTCTTTGTTGCTTCAATTCGCCGTATGGATTTTAAATATTACATCAATAAAAAAAATCTGGAAAACGGTCGACCCTAAAGGCCATCCCTGCAACTTCCCGCTAATTTTTAGCACCAAGCGTTTATGTATATGATGTTTTCGAGCTCTTCGAGCTCAAAAATGTATTGTTTCTGCTGTTTTTGAGCTCTTCAAGCTCAAAAAAAATTAGTTCTCCAATAGACTAAGCTCACCGAGCTTCAAAAGATAGCTGTTCTATGCTTTTGAGCTCAAAAATTTAATGGAAATTTAATAAAATACAATTTTTTAATTTTCCAGCTGCCATAACTTTTGAATGAGTTAACCGATTTTCACCTGGTTGGCGATGATCGATGTAGTTTTTTGAGTATTATAAAAGAATTAAGACTACTAATCGATCATATGAAAAATTTCGGAGTTATTGCAAAAAAACACTTTTTTCGATTTTTTTCGTTCACGATATCTCACGAACAAATCAACCGATTTTCAATCGCTTGAGCGCGATCGACGTTGTTTTTCAAGCTTGAGAGCTGATTAGTTTTTGGAATTGATCGGTCAAGCCGTTCAAAAGTTATTCCGCAAAAACCACATTTGAAAAAATTTTTTTTCTTAGTTTTTTTGAGTTTTTTCAAAATATGCTGGTCACACACACACACACACACACACACATACAGACACAGTGATAACCTCTCAGAAGGAGTCAGGGAAGATTCCTAGGGCCTCAAATATCGAGATCTGTTGAAAACTCGATTTTTGCAAAACGGGGTAAAACCAATAACTTCCCGATTTTTCGAAAATCTTGGATTTTCTTAGCGGGAAGTTAAAAAAACTAATTAAAGCTTTGTAAATTATTTTGGGAGACTTGACTTGACTATGTACTTACTTTTTTGAAATTAAAGTATGAATAATTTATTACTTGAACAAAATGAAAATTTACCAGTATTTGAGCTAGTTGTGTCGAAACACATCGCTTTAATTTGATCACAAAGATCCCATTTAGTTAAAGTGTTGAATATGGCTGAAGCTTGACTCGATCCAGTGCCATCAGAAAGAAATGGAGCTTCTAGAATTCTTGAAGTATTTGTTCCAGAAATATGTATGTATCGCCAGTCGTTCTGCTTTCAGTGTACCCTGTCCTGTAGGAAGCTTCTTACCATCCCAGTGAACTACAAAAGAATCGTCGTCTTCTTTCCTCTTCTTTATTGTATCAACAATTTCTTCACGTTTTGCAATACGTGCGTTACGAATTGAGGAGTAACTTAAATTATATTTATCGATATCAAGGCCCAGGCTTTTTATTACAGCTGCTATAATAAACATCGCATTTCTATCGGTAGTTTCAGTACGATCAAGTGCTGATACGAGTTCAGAAGTCAAAATGTTGAACTTTTTTATTTTCGGTGCAGGAATTTCATTTTCATAATCGGAGGAAGGTCGTTTTAATTCCTTAGAACTCGATACGTTACTGGAGAAACTGGTTAAGGTTGTTTGTTGAGATAATCTAAGACCTAGAATGGAACATTTTTAGTGTTTAATAATTAAACTTAATAGTTATAAAGAAGTGAAGAAAAATCTTTAAAAATACAAATTTTTTTGGTAATTGTTTATAATCGCGGCTTCACCATTTTCGGAGCATGAAATTAATTTTCTTTAACCAATTATTTATTTTTTTTCTTAAATTTCATCAGAAATTGAATATTTGAAAATAAAAACAGCCACGACTCTGAACAATTACCAACTTTGTTAAGTATTTAATATTTTATTTATTGTAACCATTGAGTGAATATTTAAAAACTAACCTATTTCTTCTTCAATGTTGTCATTAGCTTCATTATCTACGTCGTGTTCCATAGCTGATTGATTATCAGAAATCATTTCTGGTGAAACATAGGTTACTGGCAAACGTTTATTACCATTCTTCCCTTGACACTCAAATAAAAAGTTTCTAAGTTCTTCTGGCAAGTTTTTAATTGCAGCGCCATTGGAAATATCAAACAATTTATCAAGTTTTTCCGAAAACTTGTTTACATTGCTTTGTTGAACTTTTGATTTTTTTACTTTTTTACGGTGTTTTTTAATGTTAATATATTCCTCATAAAACTTTTGTAGCTTTTGCTTACTGTGCTGAGGACAAATAGTTGGGATCAAAAAGCCGGCCCAAACAGCATTAATCTCATTAATAACATTCGATGCACTATTCCCAACAGTTTGTTTTAAAGAATGATGCTTGTACATAAACAAGCTCAAAACATCGCGATATGAAGGTAATTTATTGTTATTGACTGTTTTTATTTCAAACCCGATTAAATAATTATAGATTTTGTCACCAATTTTTTCACACATTGTTAATAATTATGATTTTAAAGAAAAAAATACGTAACGCAACGTTAACCGCAAACAATAGACACTTTGAGGTTAGCGTACACGAATCTTTGTTTATTACCCCCGCGACACTAGTAATAAGTGGTAGGAAAGAAAGAAAGCGCTGTAATTAAGCGGAAAATTCAGTGAGTTAATTAAAGGTCAAGCCAAAATCTGATTGTTACGCGGAGAGGAGTGGGGGATCTGAGTTAACAAGAAATAATCAGCGCTAAAATACACACGTACATTTTACCTCTTTCTTTTTCTCGTTACGCATTTTAACTTTAGCTAAAATTTTATAAGCCATAAAAATTTCCACTGACATATTTTCGATTATTAACATTTTCTTACCCTTTCATCTTCAAAAAAAAAGTACTTTGTTGAAAACTTAGTGATAAATAATAGAGAAATTATATTTTTTAATAATTTGACGTGATATTTTATGTAAATTTAAAACTTCATAAACTTAAAATTGAAATATCTCGAGAAGTATTGATGTTAGCGAGATAGCGTTAAAGACTTTTTTGTAGGAAATTAAATTTCCTTTAAGTTTCTCATTTACATTTTTCATGTAACTCATGTTAGTAATGAGATAGAGGCGAAAAAACGCGAATTTCATAGAAAAAATAGGTTTAGTGGCCCGTACTACCTCGTCAGTATGAGTTATGGCTTTGCCGCAATGGGCACTTTTGTAGAGCGTTCAATTCTGAAGAGAACATATTAATCGCCATAATTATGCCATAAAATGCCTCTGAACTATAGAATTTTTAAGAAAAAAAATCCAAGTTTACGTGTATTTTAGACGAAAAATCTTTGGATGCCCAGGGCGAGCACTTAAAATTAATATTAAGGGTTAAAACTTTCAGGGAATTTTTTTTTAGGTGTTTCCAACAAAATTTCACGATGGGACCGAAAAAAAAAAAATATTCGAAAAAAAAGCACCGTACATACAGAACTACCTTAATAGCCGCAAAGAGTAAAGTCGCACCACTAAAACAGGTGTCACTCCCTCGACTGAAACTTTGTGCGGCACATCTCTTCACTAAGTTGGCTCACCACACCCTCAGGCTGACCAACTGGAATAATATTACAACATACTTGTGGATAGACTCCACTGTCACGCTGGGCTGGATCCAGGCGCCTCCACAGAGATGGAAGACATACGTCGCAAACAGAGTCGCTGAGATCCAAACGCTGCTTCCAGAAGCCTAATGGAACCACATTCCAGGTCAGCACAACCCCACGGATTGCGCCTCACGAGGGCTCTCACCACGGGACCTGCTCACAAACCAACTTTGGTGGAAGGGACCAGAGTTTCTCTCCAATGACGAGAAACCTCCACGGAGTAATCTCCAGACAGATCTTGACAACCTTCCAGAAGGGAGGTCAACAGCCCATGCAGCAACAGCCAGAGAACCACCAACTGAACCCGAGATGCTCAGTCTGTTTTCCAGCTACAGCAAGCTGCTCAGGATCACTGCTTGGTGTAGACGTTGGCTTCTCCAAAACTGCAATCACGGAAATCTCGTGTCCCCAGCCGAGATCATCCAAGCCGAGATCTGGTGGTTAAAACTCGTGCAACAACGCCATTGGAAGGAAGAGCTCAGACACCTTGCAACCAGCGGCATCAAAAAGGGAAATTCAATAATATCCCTAACTCCCTACCTAGATGACAAGGGCATTTTATGAGTCGGAGGAAGACTCAAACATTCATCACTCTCCCTCGACGAGAAACACCCAATAATCTTGCCACACGATTCAAAATTCTCATCCTTTTTGATAGATCACCTGCAAACGAAGACACTATATGGCGGGGTTCAACTTGTCCTAGGAACATTACGCCAGCGGTATTGGATCCCCCGAGGACGAAACCTCATCAAATCACGCATACGCCAATGTGTCACATGTACGCGATGGCGGGCGGAACCACCGCAACAACTCATGGGAAATTTACCGCGCTCACGAGTAACTTCAGCAAGACCGTTCCAATTCACTGGAGTAGACTACGCAGGATCGCCTTAAAAACTTCACCAGGACGAGGGCACAAGACCACCAAGGCCTTCTTCGTCATCTTCGTGTGCATGGTGACCAAAGCAGCGCACTTAGACATAGCTACCGACTACTCCACGCAAGCCTTCACAGCAGCCTTGAAGCGATTCATATCAAGAAGAGGACTCTGCACCAAGCTCTACAGCGACCAGGGTACCAACTTTGTAGGCGCAAACGCCGAGCTGCAAAAGCTGATCAAAGCTGCAACAAGCGAACACAACTCTTTCACAAAGGGGGTCGCGCAACTGGGCATCACTTGGCGGTTCAACCCACCAGCAGCTCCACACTTTGGCGGGCTATGGGAAGCTGCCGTGAAATCTACGAAGTTTCATCTTCGCCGAGTCATCGGAGAAGCTTCGCTTACATACGAAGAAATGAGCACCGTCCTCTCACAAATCGAAGCGTGCTTAAACTCTCGACCTCTCAGCGCACTGACTGATGATCCTGGCGACGTAATGGCCTTACCCCTGGTCATTTTCTCATCGGTGCACCCCTCAACACAGTTCCTGAACCAACGCTTGAGGACACACCAACATCACGATTGTCTCGCTGGCAACAACTCACCCAGATGCGAGATCACTTTTGGACAAGATGGTCCCACGAACACATCCAAAGGCTCATCCCAAGAAACAAATGGCTCCAAGCAACAGACAACATTAAAAGGGGTCGTCTCTGCCTCCTCCGCAACGAAAACACTCCTCTATCAAAATGGCCGCTGGGACGAATCATCGAAACGCTACCAGGAAACGATGGTCTGATCAGAGTTGCCGTCATAAAAACCACCGCAACCACGCTGACCAGACCAATCACCAAGATCGTTCTCCTCCCAATTGCTGCAGAAGAATGACGATCAACAACATCACTATGCTCACATAGTAAGGCGGGCGGAATGTTCACAACAACCTTGTGAAGTCAACTAGTCGGTCGCGCGCCTTACAACTCACGCACCGCAACAAGCGTTTCAGGCTTTCTAGTCGCGCGACACAGAAGAAAGTATTGCTTCACACGCGCCGCTCACACCACCCACGCAGCCGAGCGCGTCGCGCAATCAGCCAACGTGGTTTCCCGCTGCTGAAGATCAACCGAGGCTGCGATAAGAGACCACCGATCTCACCGATCGGCAGGACACTTCGGTCTCGCCGGAACTGACCAAGACGAACGAACTGCACTGCTACGCTACGCTACGCTACACCACGCTACGCCACGCAACGCCACGCTACGCTACGATTACAGACCAGCACGCAGACTTTTGACAACTGCATGACGGACTCTGTTCAACTGGCAACAGCCAGTCCAACCAAAAGGACAAGTTCTTACAACCCACCAGCTCCGTGGGTGCTTCACCGTGTGGACCTCCCATCAAGGCCTCTGACTAGGCCACCAGCGATCCTGCTTTCACTGTGGGACGTCAGAAGAGCGAGAGTAACGTCTCCAAGTTACTACCGCAGCATCCCGGCAGCGGTCTCTCCGTTTGCAGAGTCTCAACCCACCTACGTGCCAACGGCCACTCAGACAACACCGTCTGACAACGAGTGGGAGTCTCCACAACAAGCGACCAAGCCGGAGAATCGCCGCCCTCCAACACCGCCTAGCTCTCCGGAGAGCCGATATACGCCGCCACCAAGGACCGCACCAATTCATCGCTGCACTTCATCGCTGCAGCCTCCACCGCGGTGCAACAGGACTAGGACTACTCCTTCCCTCACGTGTCAACCAATGAATTAACTGCCTTGTATATATGTATTAAAGACTGTAAATAAATAAGGTGTATATACAACAATAAATCAAATAACTTATCTTTGAAATTACAGCGATCTACTCCTTTAACGCGGCTCGGTCGAATAGCTAACAACAAATAGCGAACAATAGTCAACACTCGACATTAACGATGTATGTTGAATTAACATGAATTTCGTAGTGGACCTTCTAGGACATGCAAATCATTATTAAAACATTTTGAATTTGACATTTTTTTTCTAACCGTGTACATTTTTTCCGAAATTCTCCTTTAAATCTTGATATGCTTTGGCTAATTCTTTTGTCCATTCATAAGGTATGTTATTTTTTAATAACATTCGTAAGGCTTCGAAGTAATACGCGTGTTTAGTACTGAATTGGTGGTCAAAATTACATGCACCTAAAAATCTTTGCAACTGTTCTTTATTTGTTGGTTCTGCACAATTATTCAGGTACCCCACTTTCAAATCCTTAATTACATATACGCCACAAACAACTCACGCAAATACACCACTGCCGACTTAAGAATATGGACTGAAAGCTGGCAGCACACAATGACTGCAGTTATTGAACTGGCCGCCCGAACTTGCAGTGAGAATTTAAACAGCCGTGAAAAAGGAGGGGACAAGCTATTTCATTTTTTGAGCTCCAAGTTTTTTACGTTCCATTTGACCAGAGAAACTAATTTATTTTTATCGTATGTTTCGCATGATACGTCGGAACAGGCAGATAAAATTAGAACTTCGCCGAAATAAAATGTAATTGTTTTGGTGCTTCTGCGTCACAAGATAACCTTTATTTATTCGATGGTGTACAAGCCGTTCTATGTTAACTTTCTGATTTCTTTCAATTTTATGGAAAAACGAATAACCAAAGTTCTAAATATTGACAGCATTAGCCATGTTGATTCCAAAATTATAAACTCACAAACTACTAAAATATCGGGCTCCGGAAGATTTCACGATCGGAAAAGAAACTGCCAGAAACCGTTCCGCAATTTGAGGGTATAACGAATTTTATTTTTATTTTAAAGAATATGTTGTGACAAGCGTGACACTTTATTTATTGTCTGAAAAAAGGACTCTGCTCTTTACATGAGCTGTGCATGTATGACGTGGGTTTGCAAGAAAGAAAAAGAGAAATAAATAAGAGAATGCCAACTATCTAACCTAAGCTCTAATCGCTAACAAACATCGAATGTTTAAAATTGTGAATATAAAAACTGTTCGAAAACCGCGCCATGTCCGTATGGCGGCAGCACCTCTCGAGAGAGGCAACTGACGCGCCATCCGACGTCTCAATTTCAGATTGCCCGCGAAAAGCTGACCAATGGGAGAATTACCAATTCAAATACTTGCGCCTGCGCAATTAACTTATCAAAACCACGTGCACCTCTGGAATTTTCTCATTGGTCAAATATCACGCCACAACTCGTGTAATTTTTCTTTTGGTGAAATTTCTCGTCGTCTCATCGCGGAATTTTCTAAATGGTAGAAAATTCCAGTCATGCGCAATTTAGTCGTCTCCAACGGACAACACAACGTGTTCTCAATTCTTCCGGAAGAAGCTATCTAACAGTGCGGACGCCATTCTCTTGTTATCAAATTACTACGTGTATTCCCAAATAGTAATGTCAATTTTGTAGTACCATCTCAAGCAAATCTCATAGTTTTCTCTTAAATATTGAAGCTCAACATTATTCTGAGTTTTCTGCAACAATTATTTTGTTTAACAGTTTGCTAGAACCTCTCGTCTTCGTCTCAACTCAGTTCAACGTGTTAACGAACACGTGCAAGCCACGTTCTCAATTACTTCATTAAGTTTTGTCGTAATTAGCAACATTTCGTCGTCTCAACGAGTTTGTTTGTAAATAGTGTAAATATTAGCCGTGATAACAAAAATAAAAAATTAATATCTTTATAATAATCTAGTGTCGTCTCGGTGTCAAAATTCTCTAGCAATGAATCCTAACCTACCTACCTCATCACCAGTATTTCTCTTAGAACATCTCAAACAAAAACAAAACCAATCGAGGCCATACAGGAAATTGAAACTAAAGAAATATCAGATAAATTACACATGGCGAATATACAGGGTGGTTCATTTAAGTTGACACAACAGAATATCTCAAGAACCAGCCATTTTAGAGAAAGATGTTTAAAATAAAAGTTTGATGGTTCAAAGAGGGAAAAACACTGTGCCATCACACTTTCGATTTGGTGAATGTTTACGAGGTCATTTGGAGGTCGACATTATTTTTTTAAATAGAAACATGGATTTTTTTCCACATATTTGCATCTTACACATAAAAATGAAAAACTTTTAGCCCAAACTTTTTTTCATGCGACATCAATTTTTCAAGGTATTTGATATTGTGCAAATAAACAGTAAATTACAACATAAAAAAAAAATAGCCATTTCGGTCTATGCTCAAAATTATGCCTGTCAACTTCAATACATCTCTCAATACGTTTTATAAAAGATGCGAGACAGCGTAATAAAGTTCCTCTATCGATGCCCTTGCAAGCATTTCCAATTCGTTCCTTAATATTTTCTGGAGTGGCTGGTATGGTGCTTGTTCATGTGATAGGGTATTTTCATTGTAAGACTTGGCAACCGTGGAAATAAAGAGATCGAGGCGCCACCTCAACCAAAGTTTAGAAGTAACAAAAACATGGCGACGAGCGAGCGCCAAGAAATTACGCGTGCTCGTTTCATTAAAGTATTTACAGCAAATTAGTACAGCAAGGGTTTTAATTTCTTAACCACACCAAAACAAGTGCTGTAGACTTTTTCTTTAATGTCGTATAAAAAATTTTTGATGAAAGTTCTTTATTTTTATATGTAAAATGCAAACGTATGGAAAAACTACATCTTCGTATTTAAAAAAACAATGTTGACCTCCAAATGACCTTGTAAACCGCCACCAAATCAAATGCACGATGACACAGCGTTTTTCCCCCTTTGAACCATCAAACTTTTATTTCAAACATCTTTCTCTAAAATGGCTGGTTCTCGAGATATTCTGCTGTGTCAACTTAAATGGACCACCCTGTATAACTGGAATAAATATATACTAAGACCAGAATAAAAAAAAAAGCACGCAGCAAATAGACACTGAACTAGTTTTCGATAGATAGAGCGCGGCGATCTCGAGAAACTATGATGGCGCGATATCCAACGACCTTCAGTCACCAAACAGTGCCATTTTATTGGGAATTCGGCTGCAGTGTATAAGGGTAGTTCCCCCCTTAACTGACGTTATTTTGAAAAACGCATAAACACGTATCCCCTACTTTTTTCTGCTGTTTTAAATTCAATTAATTTCATTGAAATCCGAACAACGGTTTTTTAGTTACAAATTTTTTTTAACTTTCAAACCCCTATAATTTTCGACTATTCAACCCCGTCGTAGCCGGTCAGAATGCATTTTTCATTATTCGCCATAAGAATTATTCTCCAATTAGTTTTATTCAAATATCTCAATTGGAAGTACGCGAAACTATGAAACTACCACTGGGGATGCACAACTTTGGGGGGTAATTTCACCCGTTTAAGCCGTTTATCCCTCGATAAAAAAAAATACGTGTCACTTAGATTTTGATAAAGAATATCATATCCTTAAGTGGACGATATCGAGCGAGGACACCTCAGGCAGTTTCCTTGTCAGTGATATCTACACCCTGTAAAAGTTATGCTACATAAAAGAGCATTCTGAATCGTATTAATCTTAAATATTTCGTGTTTTAATCTCGATAACCAGAAGACCTCCAACACAATTAACCCTAATATTCGATTGCGAAGGATTTGGTATATTATACAGTTGTGGGCGTTGGCTGTTATTTCGCGTCTGGTCTAAGGCTGGTTTGCTGGGTCTCCTGCGCGATATTGAGTGTTTGTATTGTCCTGTTTTTGACGATTAGTGTTATTTTGGAAAACTTGGCGCTTGGTGGACATTTGGATTCTGGAGATATTGGGAACGATTTGAACGGCACTTATCGCTTGAGTAGCCTCTGCGACCACAAAGCGTGCAAGGTGTATTATTGCGGTGCCTTGTTCAGAAGTTTAAGTATTTTAAGTCTATCTGATAATAGTTTTTCTGCTTAGTGACCGTATCTATAGCCACTTGTAGAGTTTGTGGATCCTCGTGAGCCAGTCTTATTTCTGATTCGTCTAGTAAACCTTTCATAAATCTTTTTAAATCTAGTTTTGCGGTTTCTTTGATATTTTTCTTCAGCATCTGAGCATCACTGATAGACTCTGAGCCTTCTATTGATTCGCACGATTGTCCTCACAGGTGTTTTATTCTAGCACCATAATTTAAAACACTTTCGTCTCACTTCTGTGCCGATTATGCGAGGTCTAACTAGATATCTGGGAGGTGTTGTTTAGTTGAGTAGGCCTGTCTTAGACAGTTTAGCAAATCTCGAAGAGAATCTGGGTTATCTGACTCGACATACTTACTCGCGTTGCCTTCGATTTCCGTGCGAATGAGTGTGGAAAATAAATTCAGATCTCTGGCTAAGACAGCCGGCTTTGTGCATTCTACTTTAGTTATAAATTCGGATACGGGCATATTAGTTCCATTAAACGTGAGAATCAGAGCAAATGCATCTTTAAAAGGCAGGTGCAAAAAAGTGGTTCCAGTATCCATATTATAAGTTTTAACTTGGGAGTTGTGGACTTACAAAGTGGAGATGAAGAGAAGGAATGCAAGTAGATGCTACATTCTTCCATAAAGATAGTCGTATAGCGATGTCATGTCTGTAGGTAATCATGACGTCGACGTGCGTTATGTTGTCTTAGACGTCGTGAAGAATGAAGATTTCCTCGTAGTAGCAGCAGAAAATAGTTTGGCAGAAATATACATTTGGAGATGCAGATTTGTTTTTGGCGTTTGTATGAATCAGAGATCTTTGATTATTGCGTTAGACATAGAATGTAATTTTCTTCGGTGTGTCCTCAACACTATGACACAATAGTGTCACTTTTATATTAACATGATTGAGCTTGTACTATTTGGAATCAGTCTGTTGGAAAACACTTCATACGTAGCACACACGTGAAGAATTGTAGTGTTGAATTTCAGAAAAGCGAAGACCACCGCTAGCCACTAATGTTACGTCCGTGACGGGGGATTACTCTCGAGCGGTAGGAATTGACTGGTTTGGCTTCGCTTTTACGTACTAGGACAACCGGAAGTTAGGATTTAAGTGGAATAACCTTGTGTTTGTTTGAAATATCAATTATATGTTTATTGTGAAGAAGTTGAGACAACGGTAAGAACGAAGTGTGCAGTGCGAAAGGTATATAAGAAGTCTAGATGTGACATTCTTGAGAGTTAGAATGGGAGTGTCCCTAGAAACAAAGCGTATGTGTGCAAGAAAGATATGAGAATATAGACGGAAGGGAATGGAATTAGCTAAGGGCGATAGTGGAGTAGCGTGAAGCTAGATAGAGGTAAGAAGACAGGACAGAGACTGTGATATTAATAAAAGAAATGTGGGAGAGTTAGTGAGCAAGAGAAATATACGAGTGGCGATACGTCGAACGTAAACATCGAGACGGTTTTTGTATTTGTTTCAGTGAATATCCCATATTGCTCATTCCACGCCAAACCAAACGTTTTTCGTTAAAATTTATGATCAATAATTCCGACTTTACTTTAATTTTGCAGACGTGTTCTATATATGAAATAATGATACACGTCTTTCTCGAAAGAAATTTGTGAGTTTTTGGAGGAAGATATGGACGGTTGAAAGTTGCAAGAAATCACAAAAACGTCGCGCATACGAATATTCAGACGACTATTGTCGAACTCATTAGTCGTATAAAAATATGCATGAGGTCGATTTTCAAGATCTTGCCACATTTTGTGTACTGGTATATTTAAAACTTGTGTTTGACATTAATAAATCATTACTAATTTGTTTATAAATTTCATTAGCATTTTTCATCAACTTATCAACTTAGAATTTTGAAAATATATCATCGTGTTCCCACTTCAATTCGAAAGAAACAGTGAAAATTCGAAAATGGAAGTTAAACGGGCTCTATGATCAAAAAATTCTTTTAAAGGTTTCGTCGACAATATTGAATACTTTATGCTGAGAAATAAATCGAAAAAAATCAACCTCGATAAAGACAATAAGAAAATTTAATTTAAATGATAGTAAGGTCCAAGATTTATCAATTAACTGTTTGAACAAAACATTGTTTAAAAATATTAAGAAAAATCTTGACCTCAATAATATAGTTGGGTGGAGAATTTCTTGGAAATGTAGGTTAGGAAATGTCGAAATACAGACTCCAATTTTTTCCAACGTTTCGGCTCTTTCTGTGAGCCCTCCTCAGGGAAACAATTTTATTCTATTCAGTCATAAGAAATCAAAAAATTGTATTGTACAATCGCACAGTGATTAAAGATGAAAGAACAACCTTGTTATATACTTACCATTAAGAGTTAGGCGCAGACTTATATTACTTATCGCTGTGGAGTTCGTCTTCAGACAGTTTTAATTTGGTTATAATACATGGTAAAAAAGATTGAGGTCCTTCATGTCCATAACAATTGGTTTAAACATAGACCATTTCCCATGATATCTGTGTGAACAAATGGTCTTACTTTGCGACCAACTATCTAAAGTAGTAAAACAAAAACCAAAACAACGACATTAAATTAAAAAACAAAGATTTTATTCGTACTCCGTAACTGTAACCGCATACTTTCAAGCGGTGAATCTTTTTTGTGGATGACTGTAGAAAAACGATAAGACTCAATCGTGAAAGAAACCGCTGAATTTGATTCGAAAAAAATTAGGTATGAGATAGAGTAACGACTAACCTTAAAACAAATCTTTAAATTACATGAAGAGAGAAACCAGTATCAAGACACGGAGACAAGCTCGCTAAATAACTTTCCTCTTTTTCCATCATTTCCATGCCTCCATACGTCCAAATTGAATTTCAAACTACTAAATTGAACAGAAGAACAAAGAACACGTGCGTGCTTTTCAACCAGTATAGGCAGAAAGAGACCCAAAAAGAACCCTAATTATGTAAATTGAAGATTAGATGGGCTATGCTATTGGTCTGATGACCCGATCGATAAATTATCCCTAGATCCGTTCGGTAATCAAATGAATATAGATATCACTAAGCTTTTCCACATCCTGTCTAAGGTTTACAGAATCCTGGTGTTTTAGAATGTTACACATCTCCAATCAAATACGTTTAAAGTAGTTTGATTCTTGGTGTAAAACACTAACATTTTCGTAGTGAAACTTGTGATGTGTTCGGTTAAAACTGTATAATGATCTTCGTTATCCTTAATATTATTTTTATGTTTATTACTTTTAACTGAAAGATATCTACTGGTTTGTCCTAAATAAGGTTTTTTATCATTTCTTCAGTCAATTTTGTGTACCAAATTCGACTTTTTCTCTTTCGGTAGTCTATCCGGAATCAAACACAGAATGTAAGTCATTCATATTTTTACCCACGAATTGAATATCATAGTTATTGAAAGATCGATTTAGAGATTCTAAAGGGCCTGCGACATATGTGATGGCCACAAATGTTTTCCCTTTTTCGATTAGTAGCAAGGACCCTGTGTTGTTATTGTTCTCATGCGTAGACAAAGTATCCAAACGCACATTAATGGTTTGGTTTAAGACTACTAAAGGGTAACCATTGTTTAACAACGCCTCTTTAATTGTAGATAGATTTTTTTCCCGGAAGCATTGATTTGCCAGTTTAATTCCTCTACCCACTAAATTGTTTATAGTGCCAATTTCGTATGCTCTCGGGTGATGTAAGTCAAAATTTAAATAGCGTTTAAACCATGTCGGCTTTTGGTACCAATCCATCAAAATAGTCAAATCACAGTTGATAATCCATACATCTCGAAAACTAATACGACCTGAGTTTTCAATTTCATACGTGAATTGTAACCGCTGGTGGTATTCGTTAAAGCAATTAATTAACACATCAATGTGTGACCGAGGAATTGTCGTTAAAATGTCATCAACGTATCGAAAGTGAAAAGACAAATCAAATGGAAGTTCGTTGATGCAATGAGACTCCAAGTCGTCTATAATAAGATCTGCTAATATCGGTGAAAGCGGTAAACCTATCAGTAAACCAAAGGTCTGAGTATGTAACTTATAACTTTTACTATCAGATTTGAAGAATGGCGCATCAAAATAAAGGTTGAGTGCAACTAACAGTTGGTCGTTTCAGTTACCA
Organism: Neodiprion lecontei; assembly: GCF_021901455.1. Classification (NCBI taxonomy): domain Eukaryota; kingdom Metazoa; phylum Arthropoda; class Insecta; order Hymenoptera; family Diprionidae; genus Neodiprion; species Neodiprion lecontei. The sequence goes on along the minus strand of NC_060262.1, from coordinate 11,276,292 downwards.
GGTTACGCATCTTTCGGTCAATCTGGCGCGGCTTGAGTGACCTCAAATGATAGCCAGACTGCACTTTTTGATAATTGTACAACGCATTAAGCCATCTGACAAATTTTCGAAAATACGAGAATAAGTTCATGCCAGACTCATTTCCCAACTCCAAAAACCCCCAGACTGATTTTTTAATAATTTTCATTATGATGCTAACTAGTACGAGTTTCGTCTATGCCAAAATAAGTACTGGGAATCGAGAAGAAAGCCCGATTTTTGTAAATAAAACAGAACCTGCCAGACTAACTTTCCAACTCCGGAAACCAGCCAGACTGCGTTTTTAATGAAGCTTTAGGGTATTAGTAATTAGTACAACAAATTTCATCATTGCAAAAATAAGTAGGATGAGTTTGCAATTTTCATTCATAAATTCCATTGGAAATCAAAAACCAGACTGTCGATTTGTTGAAAAACATCAATTGACCCAAAACTGCAATTAACATGGGCGTAAAAAATAAATTCGAAAAAAAGTTCACCAGCTCCCAGACTATATTGGGGGAAGAGAAAAGAAAAGCTATGCAGATTGTGCCATACGTAAAAAAAAACTAGTGGACAGTAGTATAGCAAGGAGAGTTCTGAGTACAAACACCTTCCTTACCGACCGAACCGCTCCGCGCAGCCCAGACGCAAACCCTTAAAAGTTACCCCCACTCTCGTTAGATAAGACCATGCAACCTGACCGACAGTTGTATCGGTCGAAGGTGAAAATCGCACTGCTTTGCCGGCAATTCTTATCGATCGAGGGTCAAAATCGTGCTGTTTTACCGGCAATCTTACCGACCGAAGGTCTGTAGTGCTCGCCTGCCAACGGTAGAGGGCGCAGCGGGGGTGAGAACTTTTTTACCGTCCCGCATTCTTCTCCCACGATAGGACTGCTGATGTGTAACATGAACCACTCCGAATTCCTTTCACACGGTAGGACTGCTGATGTGTAACATCAACCACCCCACATTCCTTTCCCACGTTATCAACCACGTGACATTCCAAAATTAATGGTTCCGAGAATTGTTTTTTATCCACTCGGATATCGCTGATGTGTAACATCAACCACCTCACATTCCATTCCCACCTTATCAACCACGCGATATTCCAAAATTAATAGTTCGAAGAATTGTTTTTTACCCACTCGGATATCGCTGATGTGTAACATCAACCACCCCACATTCCTTTCCCACGTTATCAACCACGTGACATTCCAAAATTAATGGTTCCGAGAATTGTTTTTCACTTACTCGGATGTCGGTTTGATATCCAAGGTCGACCGATAGTCGCGGTAGATTCAAAGCCATGGATCTGTGGTGTCGGGTTACTATCGCTCTTGGAATGCCAAAAGGTGCGCGCGCATCCGTACAGCTGCCCTATAAAAAGGACGCTCATCACAGCAAACGATCATTACGTCACAAGCTGTCAAGTATACGTGAGGAAAAAGCTCAAGATGGAATCCGCGAAGTGTTTGAGATTGATCGATGTTATGGAATCGGCGTTCAAGATTTTATCGGAAAAATCGTCACCGGCAGAGATTGCAAAATGGATTCGACTCGGAACCCAAAATATCAGGCTTTTGAATAAAATCTTACACAACAACGCCTCAACGATCGGGGAGAAGACAAGAATTTTGACTACAATTGGAATTCTGAAATCGTTGACAGTCAAATTTCAACAATTGCAGAAAGTGGGTGACGGATTACGAAGCCGACGAAGAAGCGATCGAGTACGGTGGGAAGATTTGGAATCAGCTTTCGAGAGTAGAATTCGAACTGGATCCATTGTCAATTTGAAGCATAAAGATGTGGAGAGATTTCTAGAAGACGCAAAGGTACTAGCTGTGACGAGGCTGAAAAACGCTCTGAAGAAAGACAGGAGCTTGAAAGCCAACGTTATCCTGGCTTGTAAATTTGAAGTTAGAAAAGATGATCGCATGGTGAAAGAGATCAAATTTTTTAATACGAGAAATGAAATCATCCTCCAGATAACGGATATCAACGAATAGTTCATCGAAAACGCGACGAAGCGTTTGTTGAAAAAGGTGGAAGATTTCCAGGAAAAGGATTCGGGCTGGTCGCTGACCGAAATAATCAATTTGACTGTGAATATCAACAAGTACGTACCACTACGAGGCGGTGTCTTCACATACACACCACTACCCAAAGATATTCAAGATAAGAAGGCTGTCGTCAACATCCGTAACAGCGACTCTTACTGCTTTCTCTGGTCGGTCACCGCAGCTCTGTTCCCAGCCGACAACAACAATCCCAGTAAAATTACTTCGTATCCACATTTCAGCTCAGTGCTACAATACGACGGTTTGCATTTTCCAATGTCTCTAGACAAAAACACCATTTCAAAATTTGAGAAGCTTAACGGTCTTTCAATTAACGTTTACGGTATAGACCAAGGTGATCGGAAAAAAAATGAAATAGTACCGATTCACCTGAGTCAGAATGAGTCTGACAAACTTATAATTCATCTTTTGGCGATCGAAACTGAAATCTCTGACGATGATGATAATGATGATGATATGGAAAATTATGAAAAAAATAGAATCTTTCATTTTGCATGGATTCGAAATTTATCGCGGTTGACAAGTTCCCAAATTTCTAAACGCAATGGTCGTACTTGGTTATGTGATAGGTGTCTATCACACTTTCAATCTGAAGAGTGTTTAACAAAGCACAATGTAGATTGCATGAATTGAAACCAAACCAAAGTTATTCTACCTACAGATGAGGAAAAAATTCTAAAATTTTAAAATTTCAAGCACAAAGAAACCGTTCCGTTCTGCATTTACGCGGATCTCGAATGTTTACTGGAACCTACGCTCAAAAAGATGGGTACAATAACAATTTATCAGAAGCATCTTCCATGTAGTATAGCTTACTATCTACATTGTGCGTTCAACGATTCAATTTCAAAATTCAAAATTAATCGTGGAGTGACTTGCATTCAATGTTTTGTGAATGAGTTGGAGGCATTGGCACATTCTTTAGAACCTTATTTCAAAACTCTTGTACCGATGGAACCGCTCAATTTCAATCCAATCAACAAATTTCATTGAACAACAGTGCGTCGTATTTGTGAAAAACCGTTTACATTCACAGACGTAGAACATCGTGATCACTGCCATTTCACGAAAAAGTACCGTGGTGCTGCTCATCGCAGCTGTAATCTGAATTACCAAAATTCGCACACAATCCCAGTGATATTCCACAATCTGTCGGGTTACGATTCGCATTCTCTGATCAAAGCACTGGCTACATCGTTCGAGGGAACAATTGAGCTTCCACACGAGAACAAAAAAAAGTACATTTCTTTCACATAATATGTCAAGGAGACAGATATAAAGTTCAGATTCATAGATTAGTACCGTTTCATGCCCAGAAGTCTTGAGAAATTAGCAACGTATCTCGGTGATGACCAAAAATCAATGATACGAAAATTTCATCGTAGCTCAGATAAATATCAGTTAGTGACCAGAAAAGGAGTGTTCCCGCACGAATACATAGATAGTTGGGAGGAGCTCGAGGACAGACGTCCACCATCCAAACAACAATTCTACTCAAAATTGAATGATCGGGATATATCGGACGACGACTATGCACATGCATGTAAAGTTTGGCAAACTTTCAACGTTCAAACTTTGGAAGAGTATTCGGACGTGTATTTACAGACGGACGTGTTTTCACTAGCCGACGTTTTTCAAAATTTTCGACAGAGCTGTTGGACAACGTACAACCTGGACCCGTTACATTACTACACAGCGCCCGGTCTGTCGTTTGATGCAATGTTAAAATGTACAGGCATCGAACTCGAGCTTCTCACCGACATAGACATGGTTATGTTTATCGAAAAGGGTATTCGAGGTGGTGTGTCACAGTGTTCGAACAGATACGCAAAGGCCAACAATAGATATATGGGAGAGGAATTCGATCCTGAGGTCGAAGAATCTTATCTCATGTACTTTGACGTTAATAATTTGTACGGTGCTGCTATGAGCTTTGCTCTGCCATACAGTTCCTTCGAATGGTTATCAGACTTTGGACAATGCGACGTTCTTACCATCTCGGACGATGCGGAGTTTGGTTACATACTGGAGGTTGATTTGGAATATCCTGAGGAACTGCATGAAATTTATAAGGATTTACCACTGTGTCCGGAGCACTACATACCTCCGATCTCGAATAGTAAGCAACCGAAATTGACGCCCACGCTATTTTCCAAGAAAAACTACGTTGTTCACTACCGCGTTTTGAAACAATGCTTACAATTAGGCTTAAAATTACTCAAAATTCATAGAGTTCTCAAATTCAGGCAAACCCCGTGGCTGAAAAAATATATAGATTTGAATACCGATTTGCGGAAAAAATCTGACAACGAATTTGAGAAAAATTTTTACAAGCTAATAAACGACGCAGTTTTTGGCAAAACAATGGAAAATGTTAGGAAGTATAGAGATGTCAGGCTGATCACGAAATGGGATGGAAGATACGGTGCTAGAGCTACCATAGCCAAACCCAATTTCCACAGCTGCACCGTTTTCGACAAAGATATAATTATCGTTGAAATGAGTAAGACGAAAGTCAAGTTGAATAAACCATTGTACGTAGGTTTCTCCATTATGGATCTGGCTAAAACATATATCTACGATTTTCATTACAATTACATTAAGCAGAAATTCGACAACTGAGCAAAATTAATGTACACGGATACCGAAAGTTTGATTTACAATTTTACCGTCCCCGACAGATACGAACACATTAAGGAGGACTTGCACAAATTCGATACTTCTGATTATCCGCTTGACAACGTTTACGGAATACCTCGAGCAAACAAAAAAGTTCTCGGCTTGATGAAAGATGAGAATAATGGGAAAATCATGCTCGAATTTGTAGGATTAAGAGCTAAATTGTACGCATTCCGAGTCTTGGGAGATGAAAAAGACAACAAACGTGCCAAAGGTGTCAAAGGATCAGCGTTAAGAAAAATAACCTTCAACGATTATTTGGAATGTGTTTTGAACCGTGAAAATCTATCCTCAAATCAACATTTGATATTGAGTCGAAAGCACGAGGTATACACCGTAGAACAGCAGGAAGTAGCACTGAGCTGGAATGACGATAAGCGGATCGTGTTTCAAAATACAACCGACACGCTTCCGTGGGGCTACAAGCCTACACCTTAGCTTTGTAATTTATAACTGTACCATGTCTGTCGATTGTCTAAAAAATAAAGACGCATACTTGTTGTGTGTGTCGGATATAAAATAAAGAGGGACATACGTTTCTAGAAAAAATTCATTTATTAAAATGTTGCATATCCGATACGTTTATCCAACTGTTGTGTGTATTGTCAAAACCTAACCATTTAACGTATATTTTTCTTCTGCGCTTCTTGAGCACCTTCTCCACCAGATAGATATCCGGATGCTTAACCTTGAGGAGCTCTTGTTCGTAGAAACCACCAGCGATGGGTTGATCTCGGTAGTCTTTGAGCTTGTACGTCACAGGATGAGTATTTTCCACTCGACTTATCGTGAATATTTCAGTCGTCCAATTGGGAGTGTAACCTTTCTCGAAGACATTTTTGAATTTGCTGATTCGAACTTTGTCGCCGGATTTGAACTTTGCCGATACGGTAGGTATCGCTCGAAGCCCTCCGTACGCCTGACGTAACAACAGCCTCTCGTTTGCAACGGTGACATCCGACGGTTTCATTCTTATGGTTCGGTGTTTGACGTTGTTGTAAGCCGAAACCAAATCGGATAAGATATCGAGCCACTTGTAGCTTCCTTGCATGCTGAACCGTGTCCACATTTTACCTTTCAGCGTGCGATTGAAACGTTCACAGATCGAAGCCTTCAAATTACTGTACGTGGAGTAAAGTTTGATTCCGTAGCGTGTCATAAGCGATTCGAAGTTCGAGTTGTAAAATTCCGTTCCTCTGTCGACGTGTAAATTTTTCGGTACCCGTCCTTGGACAAGCACAGATTCCATTGCCTTCGTAACATCATCTCCAGACTTGCTCTTTATCGGTATAGCCCACGCATACTTTGAAAAGATATCAATGACTGTGAGCATGTACTTGTAACCTTTGTTTTGTCCAGCGTACGACGTCATATCAACAAGATCCGCCTGCCAGGTCTCGTCGATGCCGCGCACGTCTACACGTCGACGCGGGTAATTCCGGCGTGCAGGCTTATGCAGTTCCGTCACCAGTGCTTGTTTTTTCTCGTTCATATTCCAACGCTATTAGTCTGGGGTCCAATTTGGAAATGATTTTCGCGTTTCGAATCGACAAGTCTCTGTCTGTTTTAAAGTCTGTGTAGAAGGTATCCAAGGCTTTCTTCGCGGTGATCTCCAAAGCTTTGATCATTTGATCGAGGTTGTCGATTTGTTTTTGCAGCACGCTGAATTTTCGTCTCAAGGTTTTTAAAGTTACAGCATTGTTCGGCTCTGCGGGATCTGCGACGTTGCACAGTCTCTTGTTCCGTATATCGTTATGCCCGTCCGCTGTTATTCGAAACCCGACACCCGGAGGACCGCGAGTGTTCGCGGTCGTGTTTTTATTCAGCTGACGTCCAAACACGTCGACGCTCATCTCGGTAATGAATGCAAAAATGACGGGAGCTGCTTAATAAATGATTCCTGCTTCGCGTAGCTCTTCGATAATGGAGATTATTTCGTTATTGTGACTCGGATTTCCCGCTGCCTGAGATGCCAGGAGTAAACGAAGACGCTCCACCAACTCGATTGGATCATCCCAGAAGACGTATTCCGTTTCAACACCTTGTCTAGTGATCATAGCTTGCGGAAGTAGACCTTTACCCTTTCGGCGAGGTGATGGGGAATAATCCATTAATTCGGCAATGACATTTCTAAATTTGTAACTGTTATCGTTTCGAACAGCTCCATCGGATGAGTGATACTTCTTATGCGCGTTCGTTGCGAGGATTATGTTTTTAAAATTTTCCCGATCTCCGGCGCTCACAGAAGAACCGTCAGCCTTCTTTTTAAACAAAAGTTCCAGCAAACCTTTCGTTTTCGGGTAACGCGTGTCGCCAATACGAACGTAGTCACTCTCAAAAGATATCAACGAATCACCAATCATTAGTCCGATGGAGAGGTTGCGTACACCGTACACGTTGTCCAATTCGCCTTTTGTCTTCGCATCTCTCATCAGTGCAAAATACTCGTCCTCGACCGGTGTTTCTACGACTGTTTCATCCCCCGCCGAAGCAAAGGAATCGTCCATTTCCGAGACAGTTTCATTTTTCGTTTCATTTTTCATCTCCTTTATTTCTTCTTTAATTTCTTCCACCTCTTGTTTGACAGGTTTGGTATCTTTTGTAACATTCACCAGTTCTTGCAACGGAGTCACTACTGGTTTGAAAACGTCACTCAATTTCTGAGTCGTAGATTCCCTGCCCGACTTGAGCAATCTGTGTTTTCGACGGATCGCCGCACTTGCTTGAGCGATCTGATGTGGGTCATCTTTTTGCTTGGAAATCTCAGAGCTCTGCATGTTGACGCAACTGAGTCTGCAACGCTACTGCGTCTCTCGCTCGAAAACGGTAGATTTTATTCCTTTTCCAGGCTAACAAAAGAATCGAATCCCCTCCTGTATCGTCCTTCGTTGAGCTCACTGTCTTTGTCGATCACCAGAAACCCGTACTTCTCACCGTTTCAGCATGCAGAGCACACACTTTTAAACTCTGTGTAAGACATATCGGTGTTCACATGGTCGTTGAATACGTGTCTCAGGTTCATATCGTCTTGTTTGAATAACACGAGTAAGTTTACGTTGTCGCGCACGAGATGTTTGGGAATACGCGCGTACGTCTGACAGAGATAGCAACAGTCAACGTCGTGATGTCTACCCATGCAAAAGTAGGCTCTAATATTGTCCTGCTTCTCGCACGCTACATCGTCAAATATGATTATTGAGTTGGGCCGTGCTTCTTCCGGTGGAATCACTTGCTCACGCTTGGTAAACGCAAAATACTCCGTATTCTCAACATGGTCCAGCAATTGCTTCACTAATTGGTATTTAGGTTGGTTGAGAGATTTCGAGTAGATGTAGATATTTTCAAATCTGAGTCCATTGGGATGGGTTATAAGTGTGAGCAACGCATTAGTTTTACCACAATTCGACGGTCCACAGAATATCGCACGTACACTGTTCGGGAGTAATTCACCGTGCCGTTTGTGCTTTTCGACATTTTGCTCCGAAAGTTTGTCAAAATTCATCACGGGAAGCTTGGTAGGTTGTTTCTCAAACCGCATCTCGGACATGACTGATCGGATTTGCTATGAATACCCCGTTTTAAAGCACTTTTCTTCAGTCAACGCACGAACATGATCGCGTACAGAGGTAAACAAAGCAGCAGCAGGCGGCAACATCGTGGCAAGGGTCTGGTGAATAGAATCATCAACAAACTTCCGATCGAGTTGCATGTTCCCGGTTACCAATACTGCGGTCCTGGTACGAAGTTGACGAAAAGACTCGCGAGAGGCGATTCCGGTATCAATCCTCTCGATGCAGCGTGTAAGGAACACGATATAGCGTATTCGAAAAATCGTGAGAACCTTGAGATTAGAAACTAGGCTGATAGGGTGTTGGCTGAGAAAGCTTGGAAACGGGTTCTCGCAAAGGACGCAAATTTGGGTGAGCAGGCAGCCGCTTGGGCAGTAGCTAATACAATGAAAGTAAAATCAAAACTCGGAATGGGAATGCGAAAGTCAAAAAATGTGACCTTGAGAAAAATTGTAAATGCTGCAAAACGTTCTATGGTTCCAAGCAACGATGCAAAAGTAGCTATCGAATCTGCGCTGAAGGGAGCTGAGAACGCCGTTAAAAAGCGGGTGGTAAATGTAAAGTGCGAACACCTCGCGTCCTACCGGTACCTTCGAAAGTCGGTGGTTTTCTACCGTTTCTGATTCCTATTTTTGCTGGTCTCAGCGCTACGGGTGCGTTAGCCGGTGGTGCGGCAGGTATAGCAAAAGCTGTGAACGATACGAGCGCGGCTAAACGAGAATTGGAGGAAAGCAAACGACACAACAAAACTATGGAAGCTATCGCGTTGGGCAAAGGGCTTCATATGAAACCGTACAAAACAGGTCTTGGTCTCCATCTTTCAAAAAACTAGATGCGATGCTACCACGTCGAGCGTTGACTGATTGGGACTTGTTGAAATATGCAAAAATCTTGAGGGTTCCGCATTTCCGCGGTGTTTTCATGCGAAACGAAATGCCCGAAAACGGTCCACGAAAAAACGAGTCAGCTATAATCAACCTTGACGACAAAGACGGCCCGGGAACACACTGGGTTGCATACAAGAAACGTGACAATAATATCGATTACTTTGACAGTTTCGGCAACCTTCAACCACCCTCAGACCTCATAAAATACCTCGGCGTTGGTAGCGTCAAATACAATCATGAGAGGTACCAGGATTATGATGCATTTGAATGCGGACACATGTGTCTGAAATTTCTAAGTGGTGAGCTATATAAACATGGTGCGTGATTCGTCAAAGTCAGTCTACCACTCGCAGTCATGGATGATTCGTTAACGTTAACGATTTCGGGAACCTCTTCGATACTCGAGGCACAATATTTCCCACCGATCGAACTTGCTCGTGATAAAAGTTATGCTCTTGGCTTGGTAGACTTGTTAACCTTTAATTCGATTCCCAACGTTGATGTCGGTCACAATAAAATTTACGTAGCTGACAAAGTGATCACCATACCTACTGGCAGCTACGAGATCGAGGACATAGAGAAGTATCTTCAAAACGTGCTAAGAAATACTGATATCAGGCTCGCCATCAAACCCAACAATAATACATTACGCAGCGAAATCACATGCAACCACACGATTAACTTTGAGCCGAATGATTCCATTGCTCAACTTTTGGGATTTACACCACGTGTATTGGAGGTTGATAAAACTCACGAATCAGACGTGCCTGTAACTATACTCAAGGTCAACGCGTTGCGAGTCGAGTGTAGCATTACAACGGGCGCCTACGTCAACGGACACAAAGTACACACTATTCACGAGTTTTTCCCGACCGTCCCACCAGGATATAAGATCGTGGAAGTACCGTCGCACGTCATTTACCTTCCGATCACCGTCAAGACCATAGATCACGTTCAGCTCCGGTTAGTGGATCAAGACGGAGACCTGGTTAATTTTCGTGGAGAAGTTATTACTGTGAGACTACACATCAAATCGCAATAAACGATGGGAATTGTATATAACAGACTGTCAAAGAGTAGGTATATCAGTAAGTCGACATGCCCCGATCAAGTCAGTCGTCGTTCGATTCCCGAACCGCTAACACCTCGAAACGTGGAGTTCCTGATAGCTCTGGGTCTGAAACTGACACCTTTTGGAAGAGGAATTTCCGACAAATAAAAATCCGATTTTGTTTTTTTATAATCTGCTACGTGCGATGGAGGAGGAAATCTTGAGCATTCAAACACCAGTCGTCTTTGACGAATCCGTTGCGCATTACGAGATTCACGCTCACAAACCTTACGCCTCGTCAACTTTCAACAACAGCGATGAAATTCGAATCACCGTTCAGCATCAGGATTTATGCATATTACCCAGCAAAAGTTCGGTACATATCCACGGACGACTCCTCAAACCTGATGGTACAGCTACTGTGAACACACAGCTCGTAAACAACGCCATCTGTCATCTGTTTGAAGAAATTCGCTACGAAATTAACGCAGTTGAGGTTGATAGAAGAAAGAACGTTGGCTTGACAAGTCTCATGAAGGGTTACGCTTCCCTGCACCCTGGTCAGACTTGGCTGATGGAGAACGCTGGATGGCTCGATGTAGAAGAGAAGAAAAAATTAACCGATGCCGATGGTAACTTTGACGTACTAATACCGCTCAGCATGATATTGGGTTTCGCCGAAGACTACCGCAAGATCGTTGTCAACGCTAAACATGAGTTAATTTTGACGAGATCAAAAACTGACGTCAACGCCATCATACAGACTCAGGAGGAGGAATTCAAAATCACGGTCAATGCAGTGGAATGGCTAATACCGTATTTGAAACTCGCGGATCAGAAAAAAGTAGACCTACTAAATTTCATTCAGAGAGATCCGCCTATTTCGATGAGCTTCCGCAGTTGGGAATTGTACGAATATCCCTTACTTCCCACAACATCGAAACACGTTAGGACTGTGAAAACTTTCACTCAGCTTGAAAAACCTCGGTACGTCATTTTGAGTTTCCAAACAAGTAGAAAGAACAAGACCGGCAAGAACGCAAGTCATTTCGATCATTGCAATATCACGGACGTCAAGCTATTTTTAAACTCTCAATCTTATCCGTACGGTAACCTGAACCTCAACATGAGTCGTAATCTGTACGCGCTCCTGTACGAGATGTACGCAAACTTCCAAGCTACCTACTACGACAAGAACCCCGAGCCGTTGCTGACAAAGAGTGAATTCCTTCGAGACGTCCCCTTATTCGTTATCGACTGTTCAAAACAAAACGAATCTTTGAAGTACGGACCTCTCGACATCCGTCTTGAATTTGAAGCTAAAGCCAACTTTCCCGCTGAAACATCGGCGTACTGCTTGATCGTTCACGATCGTATTGTCGAATACAACCCGCTCAGTGGTGGGGTGAAAAAGTTGGTATAAAAGCTGACCCGTTCCCACCATCTCGCACAATTCAAAGATGGAGCTTATCGTTGACATACAAGGCTTTCGTAGACCTTTCAACAACACCTTCACATTAAAAGAATTGGCTATAATTTTAATCTACTCGGAAGCATCTCCATCAGTGTTTTTCTTCAAACCACCTTACAAATGGAATTTACTGGACGTCAAATACAAAAGCCAAAATTCTTGGTTAGAACGCGATTCTCACGGCTTACGTTGGAGCTGTGGAACCATACCTTTTGAGGAAGTTGAGCGGACCATTCAAGACAGGCTGTGCAAAGCTCAAACCGTGTACGTATAAGGAGAAGAAAAACGAGATTGGTTGCTCAAAATCGTTCCGAAAGTTCAAATCATCGATATGTTGGACTTTGACTGCCCGTCGCTTGAAACCCTGCAAAAAACTTCAGCTGTGTCTCTGAGATGCAACCTTCACACAATACCCAACGCAATCTGTGCAGCACGAAACGTTTGCATACTTCAGAATTGGCTACAAAATCATCGTACTGTCCGGATGGCGAGGCTGTACGATTTGTGTTACTGCGCAGAAGCGTCTACAAGAACGGTCCCGCATTCCTGGCGAATATATCACCCTGGTCATGATACTGTTGAATAGAATTATTGTACTATTTTTGTGAAGTAATTGTCAACCGTACTCTCAAAATTGTACTCAATAAAACTGTTTTTTTAAAGAATATTCATGAAATAATTTTATACCTTCACCTTAGCTCTTAAGAGAGAATTTTTTTCGATACGAAGCTTATGTAAGATTCGACCTTGCTCTCCATCCTTGACCGAGCTGTACTCAATCCGAGTTATGTTTTGCATTCCTAGAGCGATAGTAACCCAACACCGCAGATCCTTGGCTCTGAATGTACCGCGGCTATCGGCCGACCTTGCACTCCGGTCTGAACCCGTCCAAATACTCATCGTAGAGTTCACATTACATGACGCAGCTCGAAACCCTCCATCGTTGCTTAGTGGTGTTCGGAGTAGCATTTTCTTAGGTTTTGAGACTTAATTCTAGATACAATTACAAGGTACAAAACGTACGTAGGATCAAAGGTATACAAGATGGATAAATGAAAAAATATTCATAATTTAAATCTTTTTTTTTGTTTATTGAACGTAAGACTTACACAGAACATTGGATATTTGAATGCGATACTCAGATTATACGTATACAAATTCAAGTTGACCGTACGGTCCGCCAAGATAGCGTAGATGCAACCGTATCTCCTTACTGGCTGTCGTCACCTTCTGGAACAAATCTTCATTTTCGTGGAGGGCCTTGGTCAGTCGGTTGGGCAGAAAAATCGTGAAAGCGTCATCCAAGTCCAGAACGATTTTGTCTCCAAATTTCGTTTTAACCCGACGAACGCCACTGACCCGGTATTCGAAGTAGACTTCGAGGTCCGAGAGCTTTTTCAACGGCAGAAATGTCTCCAGGCGAGCGACTTCGTTCAATTTTGAAAAGTCCATGATCGTTACGGTCCAGTTGTAGGTGCTCGAAATCTCTTGTGAGTTGATTGAGGTCGGATCTGATTTTCAGCAGATGTTTTACTTCTTCAATATTCTTGAGGAGCAGTTCTAGTCGTTTCTTCAATTCACGTTGTTCCAGAGCACTTCTCATTTGCAAGAAGAACAGCTTCAGACTGGCGATGAAGTTTTCACTTTTCGCTTATATAACGTTCCCCCACCACATAATTTGATGGAGGGTAAGGAATGTCACGGGGCTGATATCAAATACGTATGTTTGTGTATGCGCGCGCACCTTTTGGCATTCCAAGAGCGATAGTAACCCGACACCGCAGATCCATGGCTCTGAATGTACCGCGACTATCGGTCGACCTTGGATATCAAACCGTCATCTGAGTAAGTGAAAAACAATTCTCGGAACCATTAATTTTGGAATGTCACGTGGTTGATAACGTGGGAAAGGAATGTGGGATGGTTGATGTTACACATCAGCAGTCCTACCGTGGGAAAGGAATTCGGAGTGGTTCATGTTACACATCAGCAGTCCTATCGTGGGAGAAGAATGCGGGACGGTAAAAAAGTTCTCGCCCCCGCTGCGCCCTCTACCGTTGGCAGGCGAGCACTACAGACCTTCGGTCGGTAAGATTGTCGGTAAAACAGCACGATTTTGACCCTCGATCGATAAGAATTGCCGGCAAAGCAGTGCGATTTTCACCGTCGACCGATTCAACTGTCGGTAAGGTTGCATGGTCTTATCTAACGAGAGTGGGGGTAACCTTTAAGGGTTTGCGTCTGGGCTGCGCGGAGCGGTTCGGTCGGTAAAGAAGGTGTTTGTACTCAGAACTCTCCTTGCTATACTACTGTGGACACTAGCAGACGAAAGGGTAGTCTGAAGTCAATAAGGACCATAAACATATTAATGTATTCACGATACTCACAACGAAAACTGTACAACGCAAGCAAAGATAATGGAATTAAATGTATCACGAAAACTCAGCTGATGCTGAATATGCAAAGGTTAAATAAATACTACGATTATAATTATTGCCAAGTACAAGAATTACAAGACAGAAATAAAATCATGTGGGAATAAAAATCTGTAGTACTTACGATATTTTTTAACCAAAGGTTTCATGTTTGGAGAGGATTTCCTCAACAGTTACGTATTGTCAATTACATCAAAATTTATTGAAAAACACAGTATACGAGTGATATGATACAAGGATAAAATGAAAATTAAGTGACATCAAAAATCATACAAAACATCATGACAACTTTTAGGAATTATAAGCGAAAAAAATATGGAGATATTGTACATATTCTTATGCAAAACATGTAACTATGTATGTATAATATTTATATTTTTCCACCTATTTTTGATATTATGATTTCACACACAACCATGAATAAATCAATATTTCTCATTGTCAAAGTTTAAAATATAATCAGGTATAATATCATATAAAATTTGATTGGTTGTAACTAACGATTTAACGTCAGTAAATGTATCTGTTACGTTTGTTAACCTGAATATCTCATTAACTGATGTGTGGTAATATTGTACAACTACGATATTCAAGACTAACATTGCCGATATAAAAAGTAGATGTTTTAAGGTTATTACGTGTAGTCTATCTTTATTATATCATCACATAGTGAGAATCCAGAGTCGCCAAATAGCACTAAAGTTTCCTGTGGTGTGAATTGATACGTAAAGTATTATATTAGGTTTACTGCAAAATTTTATATGGCGGTGATTACAGGGGAAAGGTTCATTAACAAAGCAAGTACCTGTGTACAATTGTAGCTAACTGGTGGTATTATATCTCCCTTATATGCACCCTCATATATAGTTGATCTGTATTTTCACTGTACACGTACTCGTCTTTGCAAAAAAATGTCCTAATAGTCCAGGAAATAATCCATTTTTGCATGACACAAATTCAGAACGGATGAGACCGTCCTCTATATTCTTATAGAGCTGATGGTCGTGATGAAGGCCTATGTGTTTCCGACCACAATTCTGTTGGAAAATAAACAAAAATGCGGAGCGTCCAAAGTTGGTGATCGCTCAGAATCTATTGATCGGAGAGAAAAAAAGTTGCATGTACATCTTTGAAAGTCTCGTAATATATGTCTCTTGGTATACTAAAAAAGGGTGCAAAACCGGAGCTCTATCGGATTAATACTTTTTGATAAAAGCTTTTTGTTATTAAAAAACCGACTTTTTTGGCACGGAATTTCCGGGCTGTAATATTATCGAAGAGCAATAAAATTGGCAAAATATTAATTCCGAAGAGTCGCACTATCATGTAAACTATGTGTAAGGCAAAACGATTTTCTACAATTAAGTGGGTGAAAAATGACTCTAAAAAAGGGTATGTTTTTTACTCGCAAACAAATAGAATTACTCGGCCAATTTTGATGTTACAGAATCGGGATTAGTATTATTGAATAGCTGATATTTCTACACGAATTTAGAAAGAAATGAAATTGATCAACGTTAATTAGTGGGGGAAATAATTTTTTTTTCAAGAATTATCGCAGCTGCTCTTTCAAACATAAAGAGTTAAAATTTGGGTACAATACAGACCAAGACTCTTACTAACCGGCATATAATTTTCGAAGACATTACTCATGAATGGACTGTTCATTTTTACGGTCAATTGGCGGACAAGATGTGTGCCCGCGTATGGCGACGGAGTGGGGGAAATCCATCTCCGCCTGGGAGGCGCTGGCGCTGAAAGTGGATTCGCGGGTTGAAATTCCACGAACTTCGAATATCTCTTGAAGAAATAAACGTATGTATGTATGTAATATTTATTGATCCCCTTGGGGTTGCAAGGACTTCCCTTTTCCTCTTCCTTTACAATATTTTTTTTTTACATGTTTTCTTAACATATTCTTACCCTATTCTTACTTCCTACCTTATCCTTACTTAATTTCTAATTGCCTGTGCCCTGTGCCGTTGCCTTGCCATTCCCTTACTTTCCCTCTTATCCTTTTCTTATTCTTTATCCTTATCTTTACTTAACCTTATCCTATTTTACCTTATTCTATTCTCTAATTCGTCCTTATCCTAATCGACTTCCATTTCCCATTCAGCTCTCACTCTTTCATTCTCTTGTACATCCCTGATCCTTTCCAGTTCTCTCATCCAGACTTCTCCCACCCCCTCCTCACCTAGCATCTCCCTCACCACCTCCTGCCAGCTTTCCCCCCTTCTATCCCAGCCCACGCACCTTTCCCATACGTGCTCCCATGTTTTCTCCTTCCCCCCGCACACCCTACACCTTCTCTTTTCCTCTTCTTCCCAGTACCTTGCCTCCTTCATCTCGCTTCCTAATCTAAATCTTGCCAACCTTGTCCACCTGTTTTCCCTCCATCCCTTTCCCAGATACCCTGGTATCCCTTCTCCTTTCACTAGCCTGTACCATCTGTTGTACCTCGATTCCCTTATTTTCTCCCACCTCTCTTTTCTCTGTTCTTCCCTCTCTCTCTCTCCTCTATTTCCCTAAACTCCATCTCGCCCCTCTCCCTTCTCGCGACTACCTCTCTACTCTCTGCTCCCCTTTCCGCAAAGAAACTTTCCCTTTCTCTTTCCCACCTCGATCCCTGCCTCCCAGCTTCTGCCTTTTCCCTTATCTCTTCCCAGCATATCCTAGCTAACTCGCTACCATCCCCTCTCTCCAGCTTCCTTTCAAAATTCCATGCCCTTCTCCCTGCCCTAATCCTTAGCTTCTCCCTCTGTAGTTCCTCCCTTACTAGATATCCCGGTGTTCGCCCATCCACTCCTAATGTCCATCTCAAAAATCTATCCTGTACCGCCTCGACCGCCCTCCACTCCCTCCACCCCCATATCTCCGATGCATACTCTATTACCGTCCATACTAGCCTGTCAAATAACCAAATCCTTTTTTCCCAATCCCTCCCAAACCTTCTTTTTCCTATTCCCCATACCTGCCTCATTACTACCCCTGCCTTCCGTACTCTCTCTTTCACCTGTGCTTCCTGTCACCCATTGCACTTGACTCTATACCCTAGATAGCTGAACTCTTTCACCTCCTCTATCTTTTTCCCTTTCCATCTCCAATCTGTGTTTTTCCTTCTACCGCCACCTTTCCTAAATCTCATAATCTTTGATTTCCCTACATTTACCGTTAGCCTTTTCCTACCCATATACCTTTCTAACTTCCTAATCATTACCTCCATTTCCTCTTCACTTTCCGCTAGTGGCACTATATCATCCGCATAAGCTAACGTACATACCCTGCCGCCGGCCAACTCCACCCCCCCAACCCTTCTCCCTCTCCCCATTTCCTCTTCTAAATCCGCCAGCAGCAGGTTGAACACATGCGGACTGAGCGGGCATCCCTATCTTACCCCCCTCGCCGTCCAGAACGCCTCTCCTACCTTTCCCCCGCTCCTCACACGACTCTTTGTTTCCTTGTAAATTTCCTCTATCCTTACCCTTAGCCCTTCCCTCACCCCTCTCCTTTCCATAGTCTCCTACAGCACCTTCCTGTTCACTGAATCGATCGCCGCTTTCAAGTCCACAAAGAACGCCACCATCTTTCCCTTATCCTTTCCCACCTGCCTATTGATTAAATAATTAAGTACATATACATTATCAATTGTACCCATGCCTTTTCTGAAACCCGTTTGATTTTGCGGTATCAAGCCCTTTACCTCTACCTCTCTTTCTAGCCTATCCACTAATGCCATCGCATACACCTTATATAGAGTTGGCATCAACGTCACCCTCCTATACTCTTCTACCCTTTTCCCCTCCCCCTTCTTAACTATCGGCGCTATCAATCCCTCACTCCAATCCTCTGGCCAGCCCTCTCCCACCCAAACTCTGTTACATGTTTTCCATATCCACTGCTCCATTTCTTCCCCCCCATATCTCCATATCTCGCTAACTATTCCATCCCCCCCTGGTGCCTTTCCATCCCTCAGCTTTCCTAGCACCTTTTTAATCTCTTCCCTCTGCAGCTCCCCTTCTCCGTCCCCCTTCCTATTTACCGTCTCCCCGCCTTCTGTTACCTTGCTTTCTACTCCGCCTAATAATCCCATGAAATACTCCCTCCACTCCTGATCTCCTATTTCTTCATTCACCCTCTTCCACTTCTTTCTTTCCCTGTTCACTATCTCCCATACCTTGCTTTCTGTCCTTGCTTCCGCTGCTTCTTTTATGAAACCCTCATTTTCTTTCTTTTTCCTCTCCTCGCATAGCCTATTATATTCCCTTCTTTCCTTTCTATACGCGTCCCCTTCCCCCTCCCACTTTCTCCATTTCCTTAGACTCTGCCTAACTTCCGCTTTTTTTCGCCTACATTCCTCATCCCACCATCCCTTTTTCGCTTCCCTCCCTCTCCCTCCTACATCTAAGGCTAGTCTAAACTCCCTTATTCTTTTCTCTATCTCTTTGCCTACATACGCTTCTCCTATCCCCTCCCATTTGACTTCTGTTCTAAACCTCATCCTACCCTCCTCCGTCCAGTCTCCTCTACTAGTTCCCCCTACTCTTTTTCCCTTCCTTGTCCTAGTCACTGCCCCCCTCATCCACACTATTACCGGGTGGTGATCCGAGTCAACCCTATCCCCAATCTCTATCCTTTTGACCCTATCCCTTACCTCGCTATCTCCTATAGCGTAGTCTATCACCGTCACCCCCGCCCCTCCTACATACGTAAATTCTCCCTCCTCATCCCCTTCTATGTTCCCGTTCATTATTGCCCATCCTGTCTCTTCTAAAAATTGCACCAGCTGCCTACCTTCCGAGTTTATTTTCCTGTAATTTGATTTCCTACTCCTACTCTCCTCCTCTCCTTCCCCCCAACATCCTCCCCCCTCCTGCCCTGTCCTGGCATTAAAATCACCCCCCACTAGCACTTTTGCACCTCCCTCTAACCCTTCTGCCCGCTCCTTCAATTCCCCTATCTTCTCTTTTAGATCCCCATTTACGTATATTCCTATTACTACCCATTTTTCCCCCCCTACACTTATTTTCCTCATCATCATGCCCTCTTTTACCTCTTCCCTCCCTCCCTCCCCACTTACTATCTCCTTTCTTACCCCTGACAGCATTCCGCCTATTGCTCTTCCCTTGAAGAAATAAACGTATCGAAATGTTTTTTAGTTAAATCCCGGCTAACTTTTTCCGCTGATCGTGAATTTGCTATCAACATTTCAAGAAAACTATTTTTTCAGTTCGAAATTCGAATATTAATTTTTTTTACTTATATTTAATCAATTTTCAGATTTAATGTGAATTGCCTTTCATCTATGTGAAGTTCCTCAATGACTTTACCGAAAAAAAATCGACTCAATGAAAAATATATTGTTTCCGGAGCACGGGTTGTTACGTTCTGAGGTAAATGTCATGAGTAATGTATTCTAAAATTGTATGCCAGTTGGTAAGAGTCTTGGTCTGTATTGTACCCAAATTTTAGCTTTAACTTTGATCAATTTCATTTCTTTCTAAATTTGTGTAGAAATAACAGCTATTCAATAATACTAATTTAGGGTTGGTGGTCGAGTGATTGAGGTAGATGACACAATAGGTTTACTTTAACACAGAAGAATTATTTATTATAAAACACTTGATTAGATTACAAAGAAAATAAATGATGTAATGTAATATTTGAATACGCGCTGGCAGAGTTGATGAGCGCGGGTGACTGTTGACTGTGCACGTCAGTCACTGTTGAGTGTCAGAGAGAGTCCCCGAGTCTGTACTTGCGCTGTGTCCGTGCATCGGTTTTATGCACGAGGAAACAGTTAGGAAGTAGGTGGATGGAAGGGATTTCTTGTCTGTGATAGGACGAAAAGGTACAAAGGAGATGACATGCAGAAAAAATGGGGAAAACCCAGTAATTAGGAAAACGTGCCTAAACTGCGCATGCACGATCAAGTCATAAAACTTGGATCTGCGTGCGGGCGGTCGAGTTGTAAAAACTCGAGACGCGCGGCGGCGTCGGTTGTAAAGGCTAGAGTACAGTGTATTGAGAGAAAAAACGAGAATACATTTAAGTACTTAGGAGTTCATAATTGCGGTGCAATAATTAAGGATTAGGAGAAATATGGATTTTTAAATGCATTTGGGATTTTTGGGATTTGTCGCGTCCGGTTGTAATTTTCTGTTTAATTTTTGTGAGGCGAAGCCGCCACACTAATCCCGATTCTGTAACATCAAAATCGGCCGAGTAATTCTATTTGTTTGCGAGTAAAAAACATACCCTTTTTTTGGAGTCATTTTTCACCCACTTAATTGTAAAAAATCGTTTTGCCTTATAGTTTACAAGATAATGCGACTCTTCGGAATTAATATTTTGCCAACTTTATTGCTCTTCGATAATATTGCAGCCCGGAAATTCCGTGCCAAAAAAGTCGGTTTTTTAATAACAAAAAGCCTTTCTCAAAAAGTATTAATCCGATAGAGCTCCGGTTTTGCACCATTTTTTAGTATACCAAGAGATATATATCACGAGACTTTCAAAGATGTACATGCATTATTGGATAAATTATTCGTTGTTGTAGAAATGACGGTTTTAACAGGTTTTTATTACATTGCAAGAAAACGAATCAATCATTTTCAATTTGTGACCAGCCAAATTGTTCGTTTTTTTAATACCTATAAATTTTTATGAAACTTTTTTCTCTCAGATCAATAGTTTCCTCGCTATCGCTCAGTAACTTCGTTTCACCAGCTTTGGACGGTCCGCATTTTTTCTGTTGCCAACACAATCGTGGTCGGAAACAAATAGGCCTTCATCACGACCATCAGCTCTATAAAAATATATAGGTCCCATCCGTTTTGAATTTGTGTCATAAACAGACCTTTTTTGGCTTTATTTTCTGGACTATAATTACCACTTCACATTTTTATAACACGTTCAGTGCATACTCCTCGCCATAATAACTGTAAAATAAACATTCCATAATCGTGTTGGTCAGAGGTGATATTTTTTCTCTGCTCGCTTTGTATTGCGGTATACACCAAGATAAAATTTCAGCATTGTTTTTTTTTACTTCTCTTATGTATTGTCATTATTATCCGATCTGGCGTTTATAATAAATTTCAATAATGAAAATTCATTGGTAGTTCAAACGAATATTCTGTATGGCTATAATAAGATTGTGCAGACCTGACAGTTATGAACCTTCAATTTTAAACATTTTTCAGAAAATTTTAGAAGGAACGTATTTCCCCATATTTTTTTAAAGTCATTATCAGATTTGGAATGCTGGAAAGAATTTCTGGGTGTGTCTCTTCAGCTGCATAAAAAAAATGCCACTGAGAATTTCATTCCTTTGAAGCCGAATCTGAGAGCATTATAAACGCAGGGACGTTTGAATAACTCGTCTCGGACTGCACTATTGACGTTAAATAGAAAGTAAGAGAGTTGTCCGTGCTAGAAGTTTTATGAAGTATCAATATGCCTGCTTTTAATGTGATTGTTCAAATACCGTTTCTGCCGGAAAGCTAGACTACATTTGCTACAAATAAACGGTTTTTCTTCAGAGTGAACCAGTTGATGCCTCACAAGCTCTGATTTTACTCTGAACCTCTTTGAGCACACTTCACAAGCATGATTTTTTTCTCCAGTATGCGTTGTTATATGTGCTAACATTTCTTGTTTGCGTCGAAACTTTTTGTGGCAATAAGAACATGGATGTGGAAACTCATTGGTATGGAGTTTGCTGTGTATATAAAGCGACGCTTTGGACTTGAATGTGGATCCACACGACTCGCAAATGTATGGTCTTTCGCCCGTGTGTGTGCGTCGGTGGTCTTCTCTGGTGGCCTTGGATGCGAACGATTTTCCACACATATCGCAGGGAAAGTTTTTGAGCTTAGCGTGAACGTCTTTCAAATGCCTAGATAAGCCGCCTGAATCGCGAAACTGCTTTGCACAAACGTGACAAGTGAAAGGTCGCTCGTTCGTATGAATTCGAATATGCCTTTGATATGAGTCTTTCAACTTGAAATGTTTTCTACATTCGCTACATTGATACGATCCTTGGATATCAGGTATACCTTTCTGAATGTTGAGGTGATCTGTTGACTGTTTCGAATGGATCATAGTTTTCACGCAATTATTATCAGCTCCTCTGTTTTCCATTATTGTTTCTCTGACATCTGATTTTAGACATTTCCGAGTCGATTCCGTATTATGAAGAAGGTGACTATCTTGTAATGAGGTATCACCAAATTGCAATGGATCAGATGCTTTTTGGGGTTGTTCAACGGCAGACTCTGTTACTGCAATCCATATTGATTCCGTATCGTCTTCACTGACAGCTTTCTTATTAGCTCTGAGGTTTGATTTTTCGTATGGCTTCCAAAACATATTTTGCCTTTCTAGGAATACTTTGAATGGCATCTGGATTCTACGGGACCTGCAAGATAATAAAAACTTGACTTCACATTCCGAGTATTAGGCAGTGTGGCAGCAAGGTGAGTGTAACACATTAGATTAACAAAAAAGTGACTTACATCTGTCATTTTTTTGTATAGATTTGTATTTACTGAATTGACGAATTTTTACTGATTAGCACAAGAGTTGGAAGACATTTGAATATGGCTGTGAACTAGATATAAAGACACCCAATTCACTTGATACTGACTGCTCAAATGATTTCAATTCAGCTATCATTTTCATACCATTTTCTGTACTCACAAGGGGAAGGTACGGCAGTTGAATTTTTTTAAGTTTTCGTACTCATGGTACGTGAAGCTGAGAATTCTAATACTAATTTCCCAAAGCAGTTCAACGCCATGTTCGGAAATTCTCGAGAAAATGGACTTCGAAGTTTTCTGAGCGCTTTATGTACACCAAACGTTTTACAATTTTACATAAACACATATGCGCACGCACACACACGCAAACACACTCACGCACACGCGCATTATATCAAATCAGACTTTGATCGACGAAGAATTGGTCGCGGAAGACATGCCAACCGAAGACACGATAAGAGATAATGTTATCGAGTTTGACGAGGTAAGATCCCCGACAGAATTCTTCGAAGTCGATCTGTTTTGCTCAAAAGTAATACCCAACTCTCCGATTTCTATAACGGCAGCCAATAAGGAGACGACAGTTATAGGTACAAGCACATCCGTAAGTGTTTCGCCAAGAACCGACAGTAATGTGGTAGCAGACCATGAGTTGCAATTAGAAAGGATAGTGGATCAATCCAAGATCGAATCAAGTCCTCACTACCGTACAAAATATGATCCTCTTTCGGGTGTAGCAGCAATAGTAGGGTATAGGGCGGAAAAGTTTTGTTCATCGGGGTTCAAAACAAGTGTTGTTCCATTTGTAATAGGTCGAAACAAAGGGAGTCAAAATCAGTCGTGGATCATAAGTGCGCCAAAAACTGGCGGGGTTCTAGTACCGCGATGGAATCTAACATAATAGTAGAGGGATTCAAATGTAGCTTAGAAATGCGCGGCCTAAAATATAATAAATTGATAGGAGATGGAGATAGTAGCGTCCACCGGAAGCTTATCGATGCAATGCCGTATGGACCGGAGGCACTAGTCGTAAAAATCGAATGCCGCAACCATGTGCTCCGAAATTATGGTACTCGACTGCGAGATATCTGTGTCAGCCGTATGGTCAGTACAGTGATTCTCCAAAATTCTTTGCGCAAAAAATTGAAACGCCTGTGTTGTGCAGTAACTTCTGCTATTCGTCAACGAAGAGCAGAAATGAATAAGCCGCGATACGTTCGGATCGAGGACTTGCGTAAAGATATAAAACACGGTCCGAATCATGCTTTCGGGGAACATCGGTTGTATAAAGACCGCGGTTATTTCTGCGACGGTAATTCGAAGCCAGGTGAAATAAACCTTGTGCAGGATATGAAAGTGACTGGTATCTTCCGCGAGATGCTTGCGGCGATGAATCGATTTACTGAGCACGTATCTAGCCTGATACGAGACGTCGACAACAATGTGGCCCAGTTGTAAAACGCACATGTTGCTAAGGCTATAGGGGGCAAGCGTATCAATTTTATCCTTCGCGTATCATATCAAGCAAGATGCGAATCTGGCGTAGTGAGGATGAATGTCGGTGAACAGTTCCATGCGTTAGTCAGTAAAAAATTCGGTATGGGTGGGCCGAGGAAATTCACCGCCAAGTACTGCACAACTGAATCGAGAGCTCTTTACTCTTGAAAGCCGGCTTTCAAATCCAAATCGACATCTTTCGTTGTCCAGTCCGCTGACACCGACTACGGCCCGGACGCTGCATGTCCGTCGCAACCAGACATGCTCGAAGAGAAATTGGCTGCCGCTAAGAAGGATTTCCTGCAAGCCTTGTATTCGGTGTATACACTGGTAATCGAACGGCAAACTAGAGGACAAAGCATGTTTGACGAATGGTACGATGAATGTAAAAAGCGGTTAACTACCTCGATGTGTGGTGAAATTTGCAAACGACGGTCACAAATATCTTGCACAAAATTAGTTGAAAGAATTCGCTATACCGATTTCAATGGTAACACGAGTACAAGGTAGGGTATCGAAAAGGAGCCTTTGGCGATCAGTCAGTTTGCTTCGGAACATGGAGTTATGGTGGAATCCTGTGGTATGATGATGGACAAGGAGTTACCGTTCCTCGCGGCGTCACCTGACGGATTAGTGGACGAGGACGCAGTTACCGAAGTGAAATGTCGGGCTTCTGCCAAAGGGCTGACTCCAATGGAGGGCTTGGAGTCAAAAAAAAAAATCAAATTTATGTCCATTACGAATGGTGAAGTCAAGTTGATCACATCGCATAATTATTTTCAACAGGTTCAGGGTCCTCTCCACATTACGAAAAGGAAATGGTGCGATTTCGTAGTTTGGACACCAAAAGGACTGATCTTTGATAAAATTATTCGAGACGGCAATTTTTGGACATTGAAAATAGAAAATAAATTGGCCGACTTTTTTCATTTCTGCCTTTTACCAGAAATAGTAGACTGCAGACTTGCTCGACGACAGAAACTGCAATTTGTACAAATTTTCCCGAAACTCATGAATTAAATTGAAATTGTTTGAATTATTAACAAAAAACTGTTAAAAATAGTGTGCATTGAAGTTTGACGGTGAATATCTTCTGAACAGTGAGGTATACAAAAAAATTGTAGGAGACCTTTTTTGTAGAGAATTCAATTTCCTACGAAAATGTCGTACACATTTTTTTTTTATAAATAGTAGATACCGAGATATGTATTTTTCTTCCTCACCATGAGAAAAAAATAGAAAACTGCGAGGCGGAGGACCTTCCTATTAAAATTAAGAGCTCATACTTGGAGAGAATGTTTCTGAGGTCTCTACCAACCAACTTTTCAGAGTACAAAGTGAAAAAAAAAACAGTCGATTTTTTTGGCCCCCCTTACTGTACATATTTGTATATTTTTTCTTTCATTTATAACTATTTCACAATAATGTTATACAAAAAAAACTATTCTTGATTCAAGAATATTTCATTTCTTAAAGCAAGAATATGCTATTTTTTTAATCAAAAATATCACATATTCTTGAATGGACAATGTACATCACTTGATTCAAGAATTTTTTTTTTTGATCCAAGGATTGTTTTTTTTTTTTGTGTGCAGGCCATTTTTTTCATTTTTTGTATTACAAATCAATCCTCACATATAAATATCCTGCTTGTCAAAATTTCATTTTTTAGTTACAGCCCATTCGAAATTTTGCACGGATACAACGTGGTTTCACGTTATGTTTTCAAGTGCAGAAATGCATGAATTTACGAATAACAATCTTTCATATTCGTTTCCTAAATGTTTTTGGATTGTGTTCGGTCGAACGAATAGTCAGAGGTGCCCAGGCACGAACGGTCGCTCGCGCGTGTATACGAACACATGCGTCGCGCGGCCGACTCTCTCTGTTTAGTCTTTGCATGTGTTTTATTTAGACGAGCATGAAGGTGGAGGAGATAGCGCGGGCCAGGCCGCGTCAGTCAAGTAGTCGGGTGACTCGGGGTCAGTCGTTCATTCTTTCTGGGTTTATTTTCTCTGTGCGTTTTCGGAGAGATGGATAAATCTAAGGGGTCTCCCTGCAATTCGATCGGTACTTGTTCGAGCACCGAACTTCGCGGGCATCGTTTTCCCCGTGAGCGCCTTTTGCGGCGAAGCAAAGACCGACGACCGATAGAAAAAGAAAACATGGCATCGAGTTCAGCACGCGCGATCTTTTTGTTACCATTATTTTCTTATTAAAGTTATTATTATCAATATAAAGTGCACGAATTCCTTCATTATCCTTCTCGGATCGACCCATCAACATTTACGAACATAATTTGGTCCTTCGAAGTTTTGTGAGAGTTAGTGCTAGAATGAAAACCGTCGCAGAAATTTCGAGAAGGTTCGGGGCTCGGCTCGTGTAGAGCACTTCACGACGAGCACGTTTTTTACGAAGAACGAACTTTTTTGCAGTGCTCGCAATTCTCATTCCACGAAAAAAGTTGGACATGGGATCTTGCGAGAGTGAGTACAGTGAAATTTTTAAAATTGAGACGCAAATCATCAAAGACGAGTCTTGCGTCATCATCACGACGCAGGCCGGCCGTCGAACCGTCGTTCGCTCGGCCCGGCTACCGCCGAGGGCGTACGCGCGACTGACATCGCTTCGCGTGCTGGGCAGTCAACGAAATACTTCGAGGATTTTGAGGTTACGCACACGGTCGTACAGCCTCAACGCTCAACAACGCGGTCAACGCAGAACGTCGGGTTTCGAGGTTAACGACACACGGTCGTACAGCCTCAACTCTGAACAACGCAGTCAACTTCGGTGGATGCTGCCAGTGTGAGCCAGCACTGACATCACAGTCACCAAGCGGGATATTTAGCAGCTCAGGAGAGAAGCTGAATCAACGACACGACAGCAATCAACGATACTTCGTAGTCGACAATCAGCATCGACGACGAGTCGTCTCAAATGACTCTGAGGTCACCACCCGCCAAGGAGAAAAATAAGACCACGAACTCTTTCGGCGTCATTAACTCAATTAAAAAAAAGCAAAGCGACTATTAAAAGTCAGCTAACGCGCACTCAGACTACTTTTTCGGGTTTAAGGTTAGGTGAAGCAGACCCGACGGAGGTGGAAGCGAGACTTCAGAAAGTCTACGATCTGTAGGAGACGTTTAATATCACGCAGTCAAGTATGGAAGAAATCGATGAAACGGAGGCTCAAATCGAGAAGCGCGAGCAATTTGAAAACGCGTATTACAAGACGGTCGCAATGGGCAAAAGGTTTCACGCTCCGCCTCCGACGGCGAGCACTAGTAGGCAACGTACACCGTCAGTCGAGCATGACGACGACGAGCTCGGTACCGTATCAAATATAAAGCTTCCGACGCTCAGTCTTCCCAAATTCGATGGACCGTACGTTCAGTGGCTTCCATTCCGTGACACGTTCAACGCATTAATTGACAAAAACAGAAATCTAACGGATATTCAGAAATTTTATTATTTGCGGTCTTCTCTGCAGGAAACTGCGAGTCAAGTCATTCAGTCGTTAGAGATTAGCGCGGGAAATTACAGAGGAGCGTGGGCATTGCTCAAAGACAGATTCGAAAACAAACGTTTGTTAATTCATTATCACGTTCAGGCATTGTTCGGTCTCGAGTCAAATCAGAAAGAATCGGCAACTCAATTGCGCAGGCTTGTGGACAACGCGTTAAAGCATCTCCGTGCTCTCAAGATCCTCGGTCAGCCGGTTGATAGTTGGGACAGCTTAATTATTTACATGATTACCACGAAGCTCGATCCTGTCACGCGTCGAAAATGGGAAGCGGGTATCAATAACGAAACAGTTCCAACGCGAAACTCGCTCACTGATTTCTTAACGCAGCATTGTTCAATGTTGGAGACTCTTCACCCCGCAAAATCAACTTCCGGTAAACCAGTAAAACCCTCGAACGCGTCAAAGAAAGCCGAGGAGTCAATTGCATGTATTAGCAGTAAAGGCGAGCAACGTTCGAACGATACAAAAACGTGTCCGAGTTGCGGAGGTGAACACTCGATTTATCACTGTACGAAGTTTAAGGGACTCAATACGCAAGCAAAGTGGAGCGAAGTCAAACGTATAAAGATTTACTTTAACTGTTTACGCGAAAATCATACTGCAGATTCATGTCGATCGAGTAATTGCAAACATTGTAGAAAAAGACACAACACGGCTCTTCACATTGAGGAGTTTCATCCCAAGAACAACTCGAACAGTGATCAATCGACTACCGGGTCGGGAGGACCGTCGAACAGCGGCGAGCTCTCGAATAATGTAACATTGTCAAGCGTGCAAACGAACAAGACAAGTGCGATGTTGTCAACGGCATTAATACTTGTAAAAGATAGATTTGGCGAGCCTCATGTATGCAGAGCGGTGTTGGACTGCGGCTCCCAATCAAATTTTCTCACTAAGGCGTTACATAGCCGATTGCAGCCGCCAGAACGTTCCGAAAACGTGTCAATCTCAGGCGTAAATTTGAGTCAGGCTCACACGAAGCAATCGGTCAATGCAACGATTAAATCTCGAGTAAACGCGTTCAGAATTGAATTACCGTTTCTCGTCATCGATAATATTACGCAACCGTTACCCACGATAATGATACGCACTCAAGAATTCCGAATTCCGGATAACATAACGCTCGCTGACCCTTCATTCAACATTCCAGGTGAAATTGACGTGCTGCTGGGTGCCGGCGTGTTTTGGGATCTCTTGTGTGTAGGGCAACACATTGTCAATCGAAATCAACCGCGTCTACACAAAACCAAACTTGGATGGATCGTCGGAGGCTTAATGGCGGCTCCAAACACGCAGTCGGAAAACGCGCGATCGGCGATTTGCTGTTTCACAACCGAAACAACACTGCACAAGCAAATCGAGCGTTTTTGGAGCATTGAAGAGTACCAGCCAACGAAACATTTTTCTGAAGAAGAATTACGTTGCGAGGAAGATTTCGTAGCAGCGCACCACAGAGACGAACATGGGCGTTTTACAGTCGCACTGTCATTCCGCGAGAGTCCGGAGCAACTCGGTGAGTCGAAGGACATCGCGATCAAACGCCTACGCGCTCTGAATCGCAAACTCGAAAAACAGCCCGAGTTGAAAAAACAATATGAAGCTTTTTTGGACGAATACATTGCTCTCAGACACATGACGGAGATTTCTGACACGGAAAAAACGATAGACAAACCTCATTGCTACATCCCTCATCATTGTGTAGCGAAGGAGTCGAGCACGACCACAAAATTGCGGGTGGTTTTCGATGCATCATGTAAAACAACGTCCGGGAAATCACTCAATGAGATTCTCAGAGTTGGACCCACGATCCAGCAAGATCTGTTCGCAATTCTCGCACGTTTTAGACAGCATCAGTACGTGTTGAGCGCAGAGATTCAAAAGATGTATCGTCAAATAAGAATTTGTGAGGACCATCGAGATTTCCAACGAATTGTTTGGCGTGCCGACTCCCAACAAACTATCAAAGAGTACAAACTTAACACTGTGACGTACGGCACAGCTACCGCGCCATTTCTCGCCATACGCAGTCTGCACCAGCTGGCCTACGATTGCAAAGAAGACTTTCCCGAACTCAGCGATATCATTTTGCGGGATTTTTATGTAGATGACCTGCTGACAGGCTGCGACGATGTGACTAACCTCAAGATGACGAAGCAAAAGCTTAAGCGGGTCCTGCTGTCCGGTGGATTTTCACTGTCCAAATCGGTTTCAAATGTGCCATCGATCGTGAACGCATCACCCGAGGACGATGGGAACACCGAGCGCCCCATCGGTGAAGAAGTAACGACACTCGGACTGATTTGGAATCCCCGAGACGACACTTTTCGGTATCGTACAAAACTCGGAGACATCACCTCGCGACCCACGAAAAGGAATATTCTCTCAACGATTTCTCAAATCTATGATCCACTAAGTTTGATCGGTCCAGCGTACATCTCAGCAAAGATTATTTTGCAGCAACTTTGGAAGCTAAAAATAGGATGGGATGAGTCGCTGCCAAATGACTTACACGAAGCATGGAAAAGGTATCACACGCATTTAACGGCTATTAACGAAATCTCGATTCCTTGTGCAGTCGTGTGCCAAGAGCCCACGAAAATCGAACTGCACGGGTTCTGCGATGCCTCGGAAGCAGCCTATGGAGCTTGTATCTACGTTCGATTTTGTTCACAAGGCAATCAATATACGACACCCTTACTCTGTGCGAAATCACGAGTAGCTCCACTCAAGAACGTCAGTCTCCCAAGACTTGAACTTTGCGGCGCTGTTCTGCTCGCGCGAATTGCGCAAAAAATAACACAAGCGTTTACGCTCCAAGTCGACACGAAATATTACCGGTCAGACTCAAAAATCGCGCTCAGCTGGATCGCAGGCGAGGCGTGTCAGTCGAAGACATTTGTCGCCAACAGGGTGGCAGAGATTCACGAGTTAACAGACAAAGCACGCTGGCAACATGTACGCTCAGAAGAAAATCCGGCCGACGTGATTTCCCGTGGAACTACGCCCGATCAGCTGCGAACACACGAGCTGTGGTGGATCGGCCCAGCGTGGTTGCTGGGACCCGTGGAAGATTATCATGGTTCAAGTACGGAAATCCAAAATGAAGACGTCATCGATACTACATTGCTCGAAGCAAAACAAGGTCTTTCGTCTCTCACTGCCATCGTCAACGACTTTGATTTACTAGGCAGATTTTCCTCGTTACGCAAATTAAAACGTGTTGTCGCCTACTGTCCACGGTTTGCATACAACTTACGACACGTGACAGAACGCAGAAATGGTTCTCTTTCGGTCGACGAACTCAAATCAGCCGAGAAAACCGTCATAGCGATCAGCCAATCGGAACAATTCCCACGAGAAATCCACAACCTACGTGAGGAACTTCCGGTACCCTCAAACAGCAAGCTCGCATCGTTACTCCCATTCATCGACGTCGACGGACTCATAAGAGTTGGAGGAAGACTACAAGAAACAGAATTGCCCTACGCACAAAGATTTCCCATCGTTCTTGCGCCTAGCAGCGCGTTGACACGTCTTATAATTCGCGATGCTCATCTCAGAAATTTACACGCGGGGTTGCAAGCACTCTTGGGCACTCTTAACGAAACCTTTTGGATACTTTCGGCGAGATCCACAGTTAAACAAGTTTTAAGCAAATGCGTTACGTGCTTCAGATTTCGACCCAAAGCATTGCAGCAAATCATGGGCAACCTTCCTTCCGTTCGGGTCAACCCGTCTCGAGCATTTTTGAATGTAGGGGTTGACTACGGCGGTCCGTTCCGAATCAAATTCTCGAGGAATAAGACAGACAAGGCATATTTATGTCTCTTCGTATGTCTCACAACGCGCGCAATTCACTTGGAATTGGTCTCCGGCTTAACAACTGTAGCGTTCCTTAATTCTCTTAAGCGATTCATAGCACGACGTGGCAAGTGCGCCCACGTGTACTCCGATAATGGAACCAATTTTACAGGAGCTAACAATGAACTCAAAGAACTAGCGAAATTACTCCAAACCGAAGCTCATAAGAGAAATGTTATCGATTTCGCTGCGGACAACTCAATTCAATGGCATTTTATTCCGCCGTATTCTCCACACATGGGTGGAATATGGGAGGCCGGAATTAAATCTGCAAACCGCACTTGAAGAGAGTTCTCGGCGAAGCGTTATCGACGTTCGAAGAGTTATATACGTTGTTCACGGAAATCGAAGTGATTCTAAATTCGCGACCGCTAGTGCCGATGTCGAGCGATCCTTCCGATCTGTCAGCACTCACGCCCGGGCATTTTTTAATTGGTGCGCCTTTAACCGCGATACCGCAAGTCGATTTACAAGAAATTTCTTCCAATCGGCTCACGCGATATCAACTTTTGATCAAGTTACAACAACATTTTTGGGCGCGTTGGAGCCGCGAATACTTGACTCAACTACAAACACGATCGAAGTGGAGGGACCGTAACGCGAATAGCGAGCTACAAATCGATAGTCTCGTTCTGTTAAAAGACGACAAACTGCCTCCACTTCAGTGGAAGATAGGACGCGTCATTGAGTGTCATCCAGGGCGAGACGGACGCGTCCGTGTAGTCAGTGAAAAACCTCCAACGGAATTACTCAACGCAGTCTGCCAAAAATATGTGTTCTCCCTGCCTACGATTAGACATAAGATTTGACATGTATTAGTTGTAAGCACGATTATTCTATGTTTGTTTCTCTTTTGTTTTATTTTTACTTGTTGACAAGTACGTATTGTCAAGGCCGGCGGGATGTTCGAGCACCGAACTTCGCGGGCATCGTTTTTCCCCGTGAGCTCCACTCGCGGCGAAGCAAAAACCGACGACTGATAGAAAAGAAAAAACATGGCGTCGAGTTCATCACGCGCGATCTTTTTTTTACCATTATTTTCTTATTAAAATTATTATTATCAATATAAAGTGCACGAATTCCTTTATTATACTTCTCGGATCGACCCATCAACATTCACGAACACTCAGAGAGAACTTGAGCTAGTTTGTGCAGGTGCTGGTCCAGCAGTGGGTGAGAGGCAGCCCAAGGACTTATTGAGCGATTTTTCCGGAGCTCCGAATACGTTCTCGAATTGGGAGAAACAACTGAATCTATTAACCCGTTGAGGACACATGGGGTCCAACGGACCCCAGACAAATTTCAATGCAATTTTAAATCTACAAAGACCCTTAGGAATGAGATATATAGCACCATTTGTTGTTGTTTGAAGTTTCCACAACAAGTTTTGACACGTTACGAAGGTCTCTTTGGCATTAGTCATCCTGCAGAGACATATTAGTGCGCACGTGTTTTTTTTTGGGGTTCTGTAGACCCCGTGTGGCCTTACTGTGGCAAAATCTTTTTTTTACTGTGACAAAATCATGCTTTTACATTTTTCTGCATGTTTAGTTGTACTATTTCTTTATTACAAGAATGACCGAGATTCGTGACGTCAAACTTCAAAATAAATATACTTTTTTCAGACTTCATCAGAATTTTATTTTTTTCTCGAAAAAATATTGTTTTTTGAATAAAACGCCGTCGTTTTTTTTTTTGATATTTTGAAAATTAAAATTTCTAATACTATTTTTATAAAAAAAGTTCAATTTCGTGAGTTTTTTTTTCTTAACAATATTTTAGTATTTTAAAATCATAAAAAGATTAAAACAATCATAAGATTATTCAGAGAGAATATAAAATTAAAGTTTCGCACCGGTTTTAAGTCGATACATAGCGTAAAACACAAATGAAAACTGTTTTTCTGCGTGGGGTGCGCTGGACCCCGTGTGTCCTCAACGTTATTTTTTCGATGTGTGTCCTCAACGGGTTAAAGAGCTCATACGATTTAGACGACCACTCGAATCGAATACTAGTGGGTTCAAAACTGAAAGCGAAAGCACCCGACTGGTTTTATTCAAAACCTGAACATATCGAGATGGATCTTGAAAGATTACTGGCAGAAATGCGAACGATGTTCGACCATCGTTCAAACAGAGTTACTCTTCGCTGACAGTTTGAGAACAGGCAGTGGAAAAGTGGGAAGACATTCCATGTTTATCATTACGAACAAATAATATTGGCCAATCGGATTGGTGTACCGGAAGATGAAATCGTTGAATACATCATTGAAGGAATCCCAGATATGCGACTACAGGATCAAGCTCGAATGCAAGGATTTAACGATAACGCTTCTTTATTGGCAGCTTTCGAGAAAATTTCACTCCGCCGCGCCATTCAGAACTGAGGGGAGTAAGGATCGCAGTAGATACATCGCGCAACACGGAAATGTTTCAACTGTGGTAAGGACGGGCATATAAAACCGCAGTGCCCTGAACTCTCGAAGTAGGAAGTAACTTGTTTCATCTGCAACAAATCGGGGCATTATGCGAGGGAGTGTCCGAATAAGCCAGCTCCCGTCAACAACGTGTATCCAGCACCTGTCGAAGACGACGAGTATTGTAGAAATGTTTTGTATACAATGTACTCAGACGAACAGAAAAAAAATTTTGAATTATTGACTTTGTTTGATACTGGAAGTCCGATTAGTTTTATTAAATTGCGCTACGTTCCGAGCAATGCGATCGAAAATACCGATGATTATTCTCACAAATTCCGAGGAATTAATAGCAGTAGTTTGGTAATTCTCAGTATAGTTTATCTCGATATCCAAGTAGACGGAAAACAGATAAGAAATTCGTGTTTGATGGTTGTCCCGGATTTTACGATGGTATCGTGTGTAATTTTGGGTCGTGATATCATGAAACAATTAGGTCTAGGTCTAAGAGAGTTGACAACAAACGAGTACAAGATCGAGGTCATGAATATAGCAAATATTGATGTTTCCTTACCGAGAGAGGACGAAGCCGATACGCTGACTATAAATCACACGATACCGATTGAAACACAAAAGCAGGTTCAACAGATTTTTCGGGAAAAATATTCGGAAACCCGCTCGCCCGGAAGAACCAAAAGTAAAAGCGGAATTAAAATTAACATTAACTAACGAGCAGCCTTTCCATTTCGCGCCTAGAAGATTGTCGTACGGCGAGAAAGAGTAAGTGTGTGAGATAACGGATAGATTGTTGCAAAAGGGGATCATTAGGTCGAGCGAGTCAGAGTACGCTTCACCGATTGTATTGGTTAAAAAGAAAAATGGAGAGACGCGAATGTGTGTTGATTATCGAACTCTGAATGAATTAACTCTTCGGGATAATTATCCCCTCCCTCTCATTGAGGATCAACTCGATGTATTGCAAGGTAAACAGTATTTCACGGTGCTCGACTTAAAAGACGGGTTTCACCATATTTCAGTAGCCGAAGACTCGATTAAATATACGGCGTTTGTTACACCTGTCGGGTAGTTCGAATACGTAATAATGCCGTTTGGGCTTAAAGGGGCGCCACCGAAGTTCCAAAGATGGATTAATCAAGTTTTGAAAGAATTTATCGTTCGCGGTGACGTGATCGCGTACCACGATGATTTCTTGGTCGCTACAAAGTCCATCGAACGGAGTCTTTACATACTCGAGGCTGTTCTCACGACGCTTGTAAACAGTAAATTAGCGCTCCGTGTTGACAAATGTAAATTCTTGTTTACAAAAATCGAATATTTGGGATATCAAGTCTCTCAAGAGGGAATTAGTCCAACAGAAGATGGAATCGCGGCAATAACACGATATCCCCCACCCCAAGATGTACGAGGTGTTAGGAGTTTTCTCGAAATGAGCTCATACTTTCGGAAATTCGCTGAAGGGTTTTCAGTAATCGCGAAACCGCTACATGAATTGTGCAAAAAAGATGCGGTGTTTCAATTCGGTGAAGTCGAGATAAAAGCATTCGAATCATTGGAAAGAAAACTTGTTGAAGCACCGATATTGGCGATTTATAATACGAAGGACAAAACTGAGCTGCATCGCGAAGGTAGTGCACAAGAGTATGGTAGCGTGCTGCTCCAGCGAAAGGCTGATCGCAGATTTCACCCTATATTCTATTTTTCTAAACTCACGAGCGAAACAGAAAGTAGATACCACAGTTTTGAATTGGAAACTCTGGCAATTATCTACGCCTTGCGAAGATTTCGAGTCCATTTGCATGGAATCTGGTTCAAAGTTGTGACGGACTGCAATTCCTTGAAAATGACCTTGAATAAGAAAGAAATCAATCAAAGAATAGCAAGATGGGCGTTAGAGCTTGAAAATTTTGATTATGAGGTCGAACCTCGAGCGGGAAATAGGATGCAGCATATCGATGCGCTCAGTCGTGTGAAAAACGTGTGAGTCGTCGAGGATAACCCGTTTGGGGTTAATCTCGCGGTAAGTCAGAGCCGTGATCCCGTAATCAAAGATCTACGAGAACGTTTCGGAAAATCCGAACATCGTTTGTTTGAAATGAGAAACGGTCTTGTGTACCGAAAAGACGGAACGGATTTATTGTTTTATGTACCGCAGGGTATGGTCACTCACGTAATACGGAAATCTCGCGATGAGATGGCGCATTTGTCGGTCGAGAAGACGTGTGGAGCGATAAAGTCCACCTATTGGTTTCCAAATATGAAAGAGATAGTAAAAACCTATGTTCAAGATTGTTTAAAGTGTATCGCTTTTAAGCTAATCACGGGAAAAGTTGAGGGTTTCTTACACAGTCTCCCGAAGGGTAACGTGCCATTTGCAACGGTACACATCGATCATTATGGTCCGATAGAAAAAGAGCGACTGGCAAAACGTCACATTCTCGTCGTGAATGATTCCTTCACAAAATTTACCAACTGTATGCGACCAAAACTACATCGTCGAGTGAGGCGATCGATTGCTTGAAGCGTTTTTTTGTAAATTATAGTAGGCCGAAATGCATTGTCTCCGACCGAGGTACGAGTTTCATATCGTGCGAATTTAACGAATTTCTCAAGGAAATAGTGTTTTTTGATACTAGTGCGTGAAGGTGGCAATGCCCGCACAAGCGTGAAGGCGCAGCACGAGCCCGGAGACGAGTTGAAGGGCGAGTGTGGCGCATTCACGCGAGATAGGCATTACCAACTTTCGTACGTGTATCGAACTCTATTTTTTGCTACACCTGTAATGGAAAGTCCGACATACACGATTATTTTTAGACGAAACCACGGCACGATGTCTGTTCAGTGACGATGTCGAACACGGCAAAGAGTGACAAACTATGCCATCGGTGGCACTAGTGCAGCTGTTTGCGAAATGCGCAACTGTGGATAAAAGCGCGACCGTCTTTTTCGCACACCGCTATCAATGTGCGAAGGTTTATCTTATACCGCCGGCAATGTGCGAAGGTTTTTTTCTCACACCCCTAGCAATGCGCGAAAGTTTTTCCCGCACATGTGTATAAAAGACTACTTTCGGTGCTTGTAAATGGTGCATAAAAATGGACTTTCCATGCAGATGTTGCAAAAATAATATTAGACATGTGTAAATTGCGACGGCTTCACCCAAGGCCAATGGCCAAGTCGAACGGGTTAACCGAGTATTAGGTACCATGCTTGGAAAATTAATTGACAATGTATCTGGTCAATATTGTTACAAAGTTCTAGACGACGTCGAGTTCACCTTAAATAACTCGATTGATAAATCCACGGGTGAAACGCCCTCAAAGCTTTTATTTGGTATTAATAAACGGGGAAAAATTCCTGACGAAATAAAAAACTATGTAGAGTCTACCGTTGTAAATGAAACGCGCGATTTAGAAACAATGCGAGCGAAAGCGGCTGAGAGAATAGAAAAATCTCAGGATTATAACAAGAAGAATTTTGATAAAAAACCTAAAGGAGCGCATAAATATGAGGTAGATGACTACGTAATGATAAAAAACTTTGAGAGCACAGCAGGGGCAGCTCACAAAATAATTCCGAAATTCAAGGGTCCATATCGAGTAATTAGGGTATTGCGAAATGATCGTTATGATGTCGCGGATGTGGAAAACCATCAGGTTTCGCAACTACCATATTGTGGTACCTGGGAAGCAATGAATACGGAGGTCCTGGTGTTCTCGCAAGGTTCCGAGTACCAGCAAAGATGAGAGTGCGAATAAATAAAAAATTATATATATTTTGACGTGCACTGCGTGAAAGATAAGTTGTACCCGAATTTTAAAGGATGTAAAATATTGCTGTATGCTGACGAATACTATTGTACTAAAAAAAAAAAAAAAATGTATGTATCCTTGTGTTATCGAAAAGAGGAATTTCTATATCGTCCGAGAGGGACTTTTATTAGGAAAGGCCGAATTGTGAGCGTCGGGATAAGTGTTACGACGCTCGCCTGGTAATCGCTTAAGGGTGTATGGGTTGTTTACTGTGTGTCGACTGTTCGACGCGAGACTCCGTGCTCTATTGACGACACGAGATATTTGTTAAATACCACTCGAAATAAAATAATATTAGAAACCCAACAAGCCATCTCTGTCCTGCCTAATTTATTTAATTCTGATTTTTATTAACCCTTACACATGACAATATATGAATTTTAACTTCACTTTCATGCTCGTTTTATTCAATCCGTAAATTACAATTTAATAAAGTATTGAGAATAGCATATGTATTTAAAAAATACCATTTTCCAAACCTGCTTAGATATAATGTGGGGCAATCAATCAGTACACCTTACAACGCTGATTTTTATCACAATAAAAAAATTTTTCGAAAACGTACAAAGACGAAAAGCCAAGAATGACGTGTAAATCTCCACCTCCTATCTTCGCAGCACTATCGCTTCCCGTGGCTGCATTTCGAACCCAAATTTTCACCACTTTCACGGTTCACGTTTATAATTGGGAAATCATCCACTCAGATACGCTACCTGACAGATCAAATATAAACTACTCTATGCAGGTCAAGCTTAAACTGCTGATATCAAATATAATATGTGAGAAATGTAGTTTAAAAGTGTTGAACTTTTTTTTAAATATTAAGTAATCAATTATTATCTATAAGCTTAGTTATTACTTAAAAACATCTCAAATTTCAATATTTGATCAAAAAATTTAATCATGGAGTTTCCACCACGAGAAAATAAAAATAAAACTTTCTGCTGCGTGTATGGGTGTAATAGCAAGTCTAGTAAGAACAATACAGTTCGATTTTACACTTTTCCTTCGGCAAATTCTAGTTTTGTAGTAATCAAAAATAAATTTGGTGAAGATGAAGTAATTGATCGTCGATTAGCTTGGATAAAAGCATTGAAAATTGGGAATGAGGTTACACAGTCAAAAAAAGTGTGTTCATTACATTTCACTAAAAATGACTTCATACCAACATGTAAGTAATTACCTATAGAATTTCATTTCATAATTATTTGTTTATCATCAATATGAAATGAAATTTTTTGTAGTGTAATATTTGTCAGAAAAAATAAAAAACAATAAACATTAAATTTTATTTTTCATTGCAGCCAATGTCAATCCTCTTCGTTCTCATTTGAAAAAAACAAGCGTTCCGTCATGCAACCTTCCTCAAACATCATTAACATCATTTGATAAACCAAATGTGAGTCAAATCCAAAGCAGAAACGAAAGACAACGTCAAAGATCATTGAAGAAAAAATCATCTATTATCACTGATACGTTTGAAGGTATTTCCACAGCTACTCGAGATGACCCCTTAGACCAGACACGAGACAATCCGTGTAATGTAGATCCGTGTAGTGGAGATCAATCTAATGTTGAAGTAACGACTGAAGACTTGCTGCTGTTGTGTAACACGGTATCTGTTGATAACGTGACAAGATCCGAAAATAGTTCTCCCTATTATACATCGTGATGTTGCGATTCAAGTCGAGAGTGATTATCTGACTCCCAAATTATCGAGTAAAATAAAAACTGATAAACAGCTTAGTATGTTGACTGGATTATCTAATTTTCAAATTTTATTTACTATCGAGAAGTTAATCATCAAAGCACAATCAATGCGTCGTATCTCAATCGCTTGTATTACATTTAATTTACGAGAGTTAATTATAATGACTTTTATGAAATTGAAGCAAAACATGTCATATGCAACTCTAGCAATTTTCTTTGAAGTATCCAGTCAAGCTTGCAAAGAATTGATTTGGAAAATGATCGACATTTTATACGTTGTTTTAAAACCCAGTATTCGATGGCCTAGCAAAGAAAATATTTTAAAGAATATTCCTTTGTGCTTCAAAGATTTTGAACAAGTTCGAGTAGTTGTTGACTGTACTGAAATTAAAATTCAGAAACCTTCCAAACTGTGCTGTCAACTACAAGCCTACTCTTACTATAAATCTACATGTACGATTAAGTTTATGACTGGTGTTACATCAGCAGGGCTCATTTCTTTCGTAAGCCTTCCGTATGGTGGACGTGTGTCAGATAATGCCATATTTGAACAAAGCAATATTATTACTATGATGGATAAAAAAGACATTGTACTGGCAGATAAAGGATTCACCATGAATGAGTTTTGCAGAAAACATGACGTCACGCTGTGTACACCTATTTTTCTCAGAGACAAACAGCAATTTTCAGTTGCTAAAGCTCGGGTACATATTGAAAGAAGTAATCAACGCTTGAAAGCTTTTGACGTTTTAGGCACAACTATGCCTGCATGTCTTATGAGTAAAGTTAAAGAAATTTTCACGATTATTTGTGGTGTGGTAAATATGAGTGCGCCGATTTTAAAGAAAGATGAATTTTATAGCTGAAAAAATAGATTTATTATTTTTTTTGGTTTGTAAAAATTCACAAGTAATTAAATTTTGTAAATCGATGTTTATTTATAATATTTCCATATAAATATAAATATTTTTTTATTCACAAAAAAATGTTAATTATAATCTGTGAATTTTTTAAGTCCAAACATTTTTAAAATTCAATAAAAAATAGTAATTATAGTTGTGCTTTTATAACTACAGTAATAAATTACACAAATAATTATTAAACAAGTAAGAATGTTATTTAATCAAACAAACAGTTGTTAAAGATATAATTATTAAAAAGGTTAATAAAGAAATATTTTTTGATGGTAAAAAAGTAGTTAAATTTTTTTAAAACATAAATATTGTCAATTACAATGATAAAAAATAAAATTTGTTCAATTATTATTGTTAGGATCATTTGCAGTTTGAGCGATGCAGATGTAATGAATCATTTTATTAAAGTAAATACCTTTCAAAGAATGCAGCAATTCTTTTGCATACAATTCATCAAAATTAACAGTTAATACAGCTAATTTGTTATCAAAAGATGGATAAATAATAAAATCAGTGACTGACATGTTTAAAACAGCCATACCTATTTGAACTTGAGCGTAATAGGAGTGTTTTTTTTTTAAGCTTCAAGTTCCATTTTCAAAAACTAACCATGTTGATAATTGTAATACTTCTTCTAGTTTTCGCTTTTTACCCTCATAAGGACATTTTATCTCAACCAATTTTACAGGATTATTATTTTTGTCAAAAACCACACCGTCTGGTGAATATGCTAACCATGGGTTTTTTTCAGAGACAACAAGACCACATTCAGCTACTGTGATAGAAGGTTCAGATTCATCGTACAGGTTTCGAGCTAAAGGCTCATTATTTAAACCGTGTTGTGTGTAAGTATTAGTTATCGATTCTGGATAAAAATATTTTTTTGATTTTTGACGCCAATCAGGTTTTTTATTATTGCGATAGGTAAATAATTGATAAGAATCACTACCAGTTATTCTAAACTGTCTTTCTTCCAGCCAAGTTGAATGAAACTCCATTGTTTTTACACAGATATCAACAACATTTCCATTCAACCCAGATACTATTTTTTGGCAGCATTCTTTGATAGGTTTTACTTTAACTTGCTCTAGCTGACTTAAAAAATTAGAAGAAAGTTGATTTTTGAAGAGTGCTTGGATTCTAGATAGATCACACGTAGAATTATTATTAA
Source organism: Neodiprion lecontei (assembly GCF_021901455.1). NCBI lineage: Eukaryota > Metazoa > Arthropoda > Insecta > Hymenoptera > Diprionidae > Neodiprion > Neodiprion lecontei. Next base: position 11,234,628 of record NC_060262.1, on the reverse strand, counting down.
TAATCTCAAGAACGTCGTGTCTTCCAGTTCTAAATAAAACAAAGAATTGAATAGTTAACAAATGTGCAAAATTAATAATTGTATGACATAGAAACCAGTAATTCTACAAAAAAAAAGAAGAAAAAAAATATACAAATTATTTAGTTATATATATTTCGTTACATGTGTTCCTTCAATGCACTGCAGGGTAAATTTTCTAACATAATACTTAGCAGTTCGTCATTTTCTTCTTCAGTCAGCTTTATTGGTTCCACACAAACCGGTGGGTCTTGATTTTTTTTTATGTTTTTTACCTGGAGCCTCCAAATTTTTCTGTAGCTTTAATTGAAAACAGTCGTGTTCTTCCAATGGTTTAGGTTCATACTTTTCAAGCGCAGCCTTTTGCAGAGCACTCCACGTGCATTTTTTGTCAGTGCAAGTGATAAGCTGCAATTTTTCAACAGCATTTCTAAAAAAATTGAGATACAATATTAACAGTAGAGTCATTTTATAGAATTAAATTTTACTATGCTTGTTAAATTTATTTATAAGCAAAAAACTAACCTGTTTCAGTAGAGAAGTGTAGCTACTACAGTGAAACCTCGTTTATACGATTCGCACTTGTACGTTTTTCTCGTTTATACGTAACATTCATTTGGCCCCGGCGGTTTCCGCATATAAACCATGTAGAAAGATTTCATTTCTACGTTTCTCGTTTATACGTTTTTCACACTTATACGAATACTTATTCGGTTCCCGAACGGTATTTTCTATTCACTTATACGTCATTATGACAGCTGATTTTCTGATGGATACTCGCGTTACTGTATTTCATTATCCTACCGCTAGATGGCTGAGCCTAATGTTTCGCTTCGCAACCGCTAGATGCCGCGGCTTACAATTTATGCGTATTCGCGTATAAGTTGTCTCGAACAAGTTCTGGCGTGTTCTGGTGTGTAGTGTCACCCAATATCGTGGTACGTCATGGCAAATCCAGCAGGGGGGACGTAAAGAAAAGCAATATCGCTGCAGAAGAAGCTGGAAATTTTAGAGGAAGTACATGATAACCCACAAGAACCGAAGATCAGTGTTGCAAAGCGGCTCGGTCTTCCATATTCAACACTGATGACAATTATCGCCAATTCGGCAGACATTAGGTCAAGTACGTCTAAGGCAAGACCTTTAGGCGAGAAAAGAACACGAACTCAAGAGGGCCCATTTTCAGACTTGGACAAAGCATTGCTCACATGGTTCCAACAAAAACGGGCCGCGAACATACCCGTTAGTGGTCCAATGCTGCAAGAGCAAGCTTTAATTTTTGCAAAAAAATTAAATGTAACTGCTGACTTCAAAGCATCGGCTGGCTGGGTGTTCAAATTTAAAAAACGTTGCGGCATAACCGGCAGAAGTGTTTGTGGGGAAGCTAACAGTGTCGACGAGGCTACTGTAGAGCAGTGGAAGAACATCGATTTGCCTCGAATCATAAAGAACTACGATCTCCGAGATATTTACAACACCGATGAGACAGGTCTGTTTTTCAATCTCCTACCATCTAAAACATTGGCTGAAAAAGGAGACCCCTGTCACGGAGGGAAACAGAGTAAACAGAGACTGACGGTGCTTCTAACAGCGAATGCAGATGGCTCCGATAAACTTCGTCCCTTGGTCATCGGGAAATCACAGAAGCCGCGTTGTTTTAAAGGCGTAAAAAGCTTTCCTACAGAGTACGCAGCAAACAAAAAAGCATGGATGACTGGAGCATTATTTGAGTCGCAGTTAGATAAGCTGAATAACAGAATGCGTCGTGAGAAGAGGAAAGTCTTGTTGTTGCTTGACAACTGTGCCGCTCACCCCCCGGCACTCCGTTTTAGCAACATTGAACTGGCTTTTTTTCCGGCCAACTGTACAAGCCATCTGCAGCCCCTGGATTTAGGAATCATCGCTGCTTTGAAGGCCAAATACCGCAAGATGCTGGTACAGCGGGCAGTCGCGGCACTCGACGCGGGAGAAACGATGCCGAACTTGCATGTTCTGCAGGTGAGTTCGTGATGTTTGGAAATTTTCAACATAAGCACATAGGCCTATAAAATCGGTATTATGCATTCAATTAAGAATGTTTCCGACACGTGATGTTTAGGCAGTGTTTAAATCTTGGAATTTGTTTCTTGTCTATAGGCAATGCAACTGACCGGTATTGCATGGAACCAAGTACAGTCTGACACCATTGCCAAGTGCTTTCAAAATGCAGGAGTCGTAAAGGCGAATGATCTCGATGCCTCTTCTAACGAAGAGAATGAGCTTGAGGGTTTCGAAGAGCCCGGAGATTGGGCACAAGTGTGTGCTGGGCTTCAGTTCGAGGATTTCGTTCATTACGATGAAGACTTGAGTACATGCGCGGTACAGGATGACGATGACATTGTAACTGAAATTCTTGCACAAGACTCAGACGGGGATTCGGACGAAATAGACGAAACTGTCAAAGAAGTCCCGGTGAAATTTTGTGAAGCTTTGTCGGCACTGGAAATTACAAAGCGATATATAATGTCCAAGGTTATCGATGGTAAAGGCATGCAACTCGTCAGTGACTACGAACGTTTCATGTACGAGTGCTCGTTGGCAGAAAAGAAACAAGCCACCATTGACAGCTTCTTCAAACCTAAATAACTGAATCAGCTTTCCTTATCTGACTTTTGTTCCTATTTTACTGTGATTGTTTTTAATCCGTACTTAAGACTAAATAATATATATGATACATAGTACAAATGTAAGAAATGTGCAATATGTACAATACAAATACATATTACTGATTAATTGCGGCGAGTTTCGTTCATTCAATAATGTGTGTGGGTGTATGATTCTAACCTCGAAATGTACCTTGATTTTCTTCGGAACATACAAAATTGGGTTATATGTATATTCCAAAATTCGAAATTTCACTTGTACGATATTGTCACTTATACGTAATTTTTAGCGTACCCCTTGAAATACGTATAAGTGGGGTTTCACTGTACATGGTTACAGCTTTCACTTAGACCAGCCTTGCACGAACATGACATTCCCATTATTTTCCCATTTTGCGATATTGCACCCACAATTTCATGCGGTGGATCTTTTAAACGAGAAGTTTGGAGACAGAATGCAATTATTTTATACTCATTATCACAACTAGTATCTGATTGCTGTAGGCCACATTTCATTAGATGTCCCGCATCAAGTATATCTTCACCACCAATAAAATTTTTATGACTAGGCTGAGTATTTGCAAACTCACAAATTTCTTGTATTGAAATTTTCATATTTTATTGAATTTTTTTGGAAAATTCGAGTTTAATAACTGTAAATAAATACACGCTTTCACATAAGAACACGACATCTGATTTGAAAATGCGTTTCAGAATAGTTACTGCTTCTGCCGCAAGGAGAAGCCACGCCCCCGGCAGATTTCCCAATACTTTTCCTATAGGCGTTCGGGCTCCTTTACTCTAGGCTCCATGGCGCCGCGCAGTGGCCAGTAGTGGCAAAAAAAAAAAAATCTGGACAATAACGCGGCTACTCCCACCACTCAAATTTCAGTTGCTTGCAAGACCTGTATGTCAGACCGTGGCCGCGATAAACATTTGGCAACACTGATCGGACTGGTTCGGAACGCGGCACATGCGGCGGACGCGTGCGAACCTAACCAGATGAGTTGACTACGGGCTACCTAGGACGAATGAATTATCTATTGTTTTTTTTTATTTCATAACACTACAATTTAATATTAACGACATCGTTTTTGAATCTTGGAACACAGAAACAGGTCTATACAGGTGAGTTAACATTTTAATTTCTTTGTTATAGTAATGTGTCTAGACATTCTATAATATTAATTGATTTCTAAATAAGACACAATAGGGACTGTGCACACTAATACATGCATACTAGTTGCGACATCTTAAGTCCAGAACGAAAACTTTGGTCGTGAAAAATGTATGCACGTGCACTAGACCTGTCCTTAAGAAGGCCAAAATCGAATTTTAATGGTCTAACCCCCCAAATTGGTTCGTCATAATTCAAAAAAAATATCAGAATTTAAAAAAAATTTTCCCTCCATATTTACCCACCGCTAGGAAGCCTTACTTTTTCCCATAAGAAAAGCATTGATTTTTCGTGATTGTTAATCTTTTTTTTACCGCTGCCCTAATTATCAGCTAAATAATCGTGTTAAGATTAATTACTTTAACCATGATACATGGAAACTAGATTTAAGATAGCACTAAGCGCAATGTGAATGCGCCTTAAGAATCTCTTCCAGTTGTGTAGCGACATGCGCAGAACACAAAATGACAAAACTAGTCAGTCAGTCAGTAATGGACGTGTCAAAAGACAATAAGAAAGCTGTAAGAGAATCCGTCTCGATCGTCATTACCTTGTGCAATACACCGTCAGTCAGACAACAAAATTAATGTCAGAATATCACTCTATATTAACACATAACGTTTTTACTGAAACAAGAACAAAAGGTATGTAAAAGTAAAACAAATAAGTTGGGATTATAGAACCCTCGTGTAAACGACCGCCATGCAACATGATATATAAAACTACTATAATTTCAATGTTGCAGGCGCCTTTTTTTTGTTATTATTTCAAGAATCTTATTCAACAAATAAAGTCAACAAATACAATAAAAGGCTGTATTTTACTTCACTCTCGATACCCATCTTCAAGTCGCAACAGGTTATGGGCCCAGACATGACCAAGGGTATGTAAGAGAGTTGAAAGGAAAGTCTGGATATAATCGAGTCATGGATACAGTAAGATCGCAACTGGAAAGTCTTGCCCAAGACAGTCAGGGCGAAGTGAACTACGAGTCATGGAGGTTCAAGCTGAATCTAACCTTAAAAACGAAGGACCTATTTCAAGTCGCAACAGGCGTTGAGAATAGACCGCATGGACCAAACACGGACGCAAGCGTCAAGGCCTGGTTGAAGAAGGATATCGAAGCTCAAACGCTAATAGGGTTAAATGTAAGTAGTGATATAGCAAAGAAAATTTGTAATTGTACGACTGCGATGTTGATGCTTGAAAAATTAGAAACGTTGTATGAGAAAAAGTCAGATATTACCATTGAAAATTTGCAAAGATTATTCTTCAGTTATAAATACGACGAAAGTAAATCCGTAATTGAAAACTGTATGAAAATCCAACAATATGCCGACAGACTAAAAGCTGGAGGCGAGGAAATTAAAGAGAGTTGGATCATGTCGAGAATTCTAAATATGTTACCGCCAAAACTATATCATTTTAGAACTTCTTGGGATTGTATGAGTGCTATGGATAAAAATCTAAACAAACTTTTTGAGTTCTTACGTTTAGAAGAAGACAGGTTAAATGAAAGTAAAGACGAAAGTCAAAATTCTCGAAATGCTTTTATATCAAAACAGACAGGAAAAGATTATAAGCCGCCAAGTCAGAAAATTGAATGTCACAAATGTGGAAAGTCAGGTCATATGAAGAAAGATTGCCGGGGTAAGCCATGTGCAAAGTACTTAGAGTACTGTAAGAAAACCTACGGCTGTAATATATGTAAGAAAAGGGGTCATTTTGCAAAAGACTGTTGGAATAACAAAGAAAAGAACGACAAATCTGATAAAGAAGAGTCGACAAAAAAATAAAAACGATAGACGAGCATTCATAACAATAGGTCTATCAGCTGTGGATGTGAAAAATATAAATTCTAAGCAAAACTGTAGTAAATTATGGTATCAAGACTGTGCTGCGACACAGCATATGACTTCTCATGTAGAGTGGATGAATGATTATGTAAAACTCGAAAAGCCTGTGATGGTCTTAATTGGTGATGCAACCCAAATTGAAGGTGTCGGTATGGGGAACGTTAAGTTAGAAGCATTTGATGGTGAACAATGGTGTAAAATCGAACTAAAGGATGTATTACTTACACCAAAGATGCCCTTCAATTTAGTGTCAGTGACAAAAATTTTAGACAAAGGTTATACCCAAACCGCGGATGCCAAAAATTCGGTTTTCATGACCAAAGACCAAAGTGAGATCGTAGCGATAGCAAATAGAGAAGGAAATTTATTTAAAATGATGTTTCGCATGGACAAGTCAGAAAACATACAGAGTGATACAGTCCACTCAACAAGTTGTCTAGTTAGTATCTCTATCAAACAGTGGCATGAACGAATGGCGCACCAAAATATCAAGTACGTCAAAAACATATTAGATAAAAGGGGTGTTAAATATATCGATGACTGGGAAGACTATGTTTGTGAAGGATGTGCTTACGGGAAGCTACACAGAGTGTCTCATCCCAAAAATACCAAAGTAGCCTCGCAACCGTTAGATCTGATACACGTAGACTTAGGCGAAATAGACAATAGATCTCTAGGAGGAGCGAAGTATTTTCTGTTACTAAAAGATGATTTTACACACTACCGAACAGTGTATTTTCTTAAAACAAAAGACGAGGCAGTTAATAAATTAGACACATTTTTAAAATTGGTGCAAAATCAATTTGGCAGGAAGGTTAAAAATTTAAGGTCAGACAATGGTACAGAAATCAAAAATTGTGACACTAAGAAATTGTTAGACAATTTAGGATTGTTTCATAGCAAAACAAATACATACACGCCAGAACAAAATGGTAGAATTGAACGCGAAATGCGCACAATTGTCGAGGCAGCTAGAACCGCAATACAAGCTAAAGATTTAGAAGAAAATTTGTGGGCCGAAGCAATAAATTACGCAGTATTTACAATAAATCAGACAGGTACAAGTTCGCAAAAGGAAAAGACACCAGCTGAACTGTGGTTCGGACGCACGATTGATATAAGTAAGCTAAGAACCTTTGGATGCGACTGCTACGTTCTACTACCAAAACATAAACAAACAAAAATCGGTAAAAAGTCGATGAAAGGTATATTCGTGGGTTATGACTTGGATTCACCAAGCTATAGAGTTTATGTCAATGATAAAAGTGATGTGATTAGTTCTGAAAATGTAATTTTTGATGAAAAATTTAAATCCAATCAAAGCGGTACTGAAATGCAGATACCTTTGACTAAAAACGAAGACAAAAATAATGAAATAGAGCCAGTAGACTCAGATTACGAAACACCTGATAACGATACTTCGGACGAGAGTCAAAACTCTGAAGTAATCGAAATCGAAGATCAAAGTGAGGGTGTAAACTTACGAAATCGTAGTAAAGTAAGAATGCCTAGAAAGTTTGATGATTATGAAATGGGCTGGATAAACAGCTCAGAAAACTTTGCAATGATAGGTGGAGTAGAAGATGTACCTGTGTCTGAAGCTTTGAAAGATAAAAATTGGTACAAAGCAATGCACGATGAGTGCAAGTCTCTAGTCAAAATGAACACATGGAAATTAGTAGACCTACCGAAAGATGTTAGACCTTTATCCTGTCGTTGGGTTTTACGTCAAAAGTTCGACGGCACCTTGAAAGCTAGACTAGTAGCGCGAGGATTTGAACAAGAACAAGGCATAGATTATTTTGAAACGTTTAGTCCCGTTGCTCGACACACATCTATTCGACTTGTGTTAAGTCTCGCCGCGTCAAACAAATTGAAACTAATGACTTTCGATGTCAGAACAGCATTCTTGCATGGTGAATTAGAAGAAAGTATATACATGTATCAACCAGAAGGATTTGACGATAATTCGGGACGCGTTTGTAAGCTTATTAAAAGTATATATGGGCTAAAACAATCGCCTAAAAATTGGAATGAGAAAATCTCATCGTATTTAAAGACTCTAGGATTTGAAAATACTGATGACGATCCGTGTGTCTATTACAATAAAGAAAAAGACATCATTATGATTCTGTTTGTTGATGACGGCATAATTGTGGGAAAAGATGAATCTAAACTGATCCAAACTTTAAGAAGGGTGAATCAAAAATTTGAAATAACATTTGATACTGCAACAAGCAATCGTCTGTCATATTTAGGTATGAATATTGAAGTGAAATCAAATGGCATTTTTGTAAATCAATTCCAGTATACTGAGAAAATTGTCAAACGATTTGATTTTGAATATTCAAATCCTGTATCCACACCAATGGGACGTGGTATGATAACTGACGAAGGAAAACTTGTAAACGACAAACCTCTTGATGGACTAAACTCATATCGTGAAGCCATAGGTAGTTTACTTTATTTAGCTACAATCAGTCGTCCAGATATTAGTTTCGCGGTAAACTATCTTAGTAGGCAGATGAGTAAACCCATGATGAGTCATTGGAAAATGGTGAAACGTGTCTTTCAATATTTAAGAGGCACAATAAACTTTGGAATTTTCTTCAACGGAGACGATAACGTCATAGCTTATACAGACTCCGACTACGGAGGAGATTCAGTGACTGGACAGTCAACGAGCGGTATACTTATTCTAAGGGGAGGTCCTATTGTATGGTACACACAAAAGCAACGTCATGTAGCAAATTCAACAGCCGAAGCCGAATATCGAGCAGCAGTATCATCTATCGATGACATTTGCTGGATAAGACGTTTGGGTAGTGAGTTAGGCTTTGTAAACTTAAGTAAACCTACAACCCTATATATTGATAACAGATCAGCTATTTTTATGTTACAAAATACCCATGAAGGGAAAATCACTAAAGGAAAGAAACATATTGACATTTCACGAAAGTTTATTCAAGAACATTTGGAATCAACTATCACTCTAAAGCATGTGAAGAGCGCTGAACAAATAGCCGACATCTTAACAAAACCTTTGTCATGTACAATCTTCAAACAATTGCGAAGTAAAGTAATTAAGGAGGAGTGTTAAGATTAATTACTTTAACCATGATACATGGAAACTAGATTTAAGATAGCACTAAGCGCAATGTGAATGCGCCTTAAGAATCTCTTCCAGTTGTGTAGCGACATGCGCAGAACACAAAATGACAAAACTAGTCAGTCAGTCAGTAATGGACGTGTCAAAAGACAATAAGAAAGCTGTAAGAGAATCCGTCTCGATCGTCATTACCTTGTGCAATACACCGTCAGTCAGACAACAAAATTAATGTCAGAATATCACTCTATATTAACACATAACGTTTTTACTGAAACAAGAACAAAAGGTATGTAAAAGTAAAACAAATAAGTTGGGATTATAGAACCCTCGTGTAAACGACCGCCATGCAACATGATATATAAAACTACTATAATTTCAATGTTGCAGGCGCCTTTTTTTTGTTATTATTTCAAGAATCTTATTCAACAAATAAAGTCAACAAATACAATAAAAGGCTGTATTTTACTTCACTCTCGATACCCATCTTCAAGTCGCAACAAATCGTAATTCTCAGAAAATGTTGACAGTTATGTTACCTTTTTGTCGAATTTTTTGGAATTCGTTACAAGCATTTCTGGGCTAGATCAATCACATCTTTATTCTCTGTATGTTGCAAAAAACGCGGAAAAAAGCAAAAAATGTCGAAGAACGTCGTTTTGAGAGCTAAAAATAGGAGGAATAAAATGGCAGAGGTTACTGTTGAAATATAGATAGACAATAAAGCTGTACTAAAGTTACTAGGGATTTCTCGCTGTATCTAGTCCCTAGAGACTTTTGTAAGGTGGTACCTAACAACCTTTCTGTAAGACTCGCTCTCCTTTTCTTTCGAATGGGTAACGCGCACGGTCGCAACAAAATTAATACACGTGGTTTCTCAAAAGATATATTGTATTACAGACATATAAATGTGTTGAATAAAACAAATATAACCTGATTCTAAAACACCTAGCCTCGTTAAACATAATCCCAACAGGTTATGGGCCCAGACACCGCGGATCGGCAAAATAAACGTGGATTACAAAGCGAGGTTAGGCTACGGCGTGCAAAACGCCGGTCGGTAGAGTTCGGTAGAATCAGTGTCCGGTAGATATGGAGAAAGTGTACGTAAATACGGGCGTGAAACTCGAGGGGAGCAGCAACTGGAGTATATGGAAGTTCCAGATTAGAGTGATATTACAAGCCATGGGGTTATTTGGTTTGGTCGAGGGCAGTGTGCCAAAGCCGGTGCTAGGCGCGGAAGGATACGCCGACTGGATTTCAAAGAACAGTAAAGCACAAGGAATCCTAGTGACGCACTTGCAAGAAAAAGTCATGGTACATGTAATAACAACGAATTCAGCTCCAGAGATGTGGAACAAACTCATGTCAGTGTACGAGCGGAGATCAGCGACAAGCCTGCATCTTGAACAACAGAAATTTTTCGCGTTGAAGTGCGAAGGGGATGATATATCAGTCTTCCTCGCAAAACTCGAAGAAATGCGGGCCAAAATAGCCCAACTGGGAGAAATAATCTCAGAGCGAATGATCATAACGAAAGTGTTAACGTCACTGCCAGAGAAGTACAAGCATTTTGTTGCGGCATGGGAGTCGGTACCAATACAGAGCCAGAGTATGGACGAGTTGATAGCTAGGCTACTCGTTGAAGAAGAACGATCGACTGACAGAGACTCACCGGTAAAAGAGGAAACGTCGGTAGCGTTAGCGAGCGACAGCTCTCAGAGCGTTGTGAAGTGTTTCGGGTGTGGTAAAGAAGGACACTATAAACGTGATTGTCGGACAGTAAAAGGACACTATAAACGTGATTGTCGGACAATGGAACCGAGTTCGTCAACAACGAACTGAGGCAAGCGTTCGACGAGCGAGGGATAAGACACCAGACGACGGTAGCATATAACCCACAACAAAATGGTAAGAGTGAAAGAGAAAACCGTACAGTTGTAGAAGCGGCAAGGTCCATGCTCATGGCAAAAAGTCTCCACAAAAATTTGTGGGCTGAGGCAGTTAACACTGCAGCATATGTAATAAACAGAACAGGCCCGAGTAAAGTACCAGGAAAAACACCGTACGAAGTATGGTTTAACAAGAGTTGTGACATCAGTAATTTCAAGATCTTTGGTTCTAAAGCAGACGTCCTCGTCCCAGATCAACGCAGACTGAAATGGGACCCAAAAAGTAAAGATGTGTTGTTTGTTGGATATGGAGAGAATACAAAGGGCTACAGGGTGTATTCTCCAGAAACAGGCTCGGTGGACATAAGAAGAGATGTGGCTTTCTGGCCAAATCAACAACAAGAACAGGTCATATTACTTAACCACCCGAACGAAGAGGAACAGCAAAACGAGGAGAGTGAAGACGATGATGATCAGGCAGACCGTCAATCGGGCAGCAGCGTCTTTGAAGAGTGTTACGAGGAGTTAAGTGAAACAAGTGAATCAAGTGGGTCGCAAGTAGATTTAAATGCCACAATAATACGTGAACCGGGGAAACGTAAAATCGTTAAGCCTAATAGATATGCTGATTACGAAACCGGCTTTATAAGTGTACTCAACGAACCGACTACCTATGAAGAAGCAGTTCAAAGCATCCACTCCGATAAGTGGATAGACGCGATGAACAGCGAGCTAAGTGTGTTGCGAGAAAACAAAACTTGGACCGTAGTACCGACCCCGGTAAACAAAAGAGTAATAGATAGTAAGTGGGTTTATAAAATTAAGGAAGACAACGATGGTAATCCATCTCAATTTAAAGCGCGATTAGTAGCAAAGGGTTTCCAGCAAAAAGAAAACTTTGAGATATATGAGGTATATGCACCTGTTGCAAAAATAACAACATTCCGAATGGTATTAGCTATAGCAAATAGGTTAGGATTACCGGTGTACCAGAGGGATGTTAAAAGTGCCTTCCTATATGGAGAGATAAATGAGGAAGTATACATGAAATTGCCAAGAAACGTAGAGAACGGACAAAACACTGTGTGCAAATTAAACAAGTCGATTTATGGTTTAAAGAAATCACCAAAATATTGGAATTTAAAGTTTGATGACATAATAACCAAAAAGGGATTTGCCCGTTCTCAAAACGATTTTTGCCTATACACTAAGTGTAATTCTGTCACTAAAGCATTCTTATTATTGTTTGTAGATGATATCTTGATTTTTGGTACAAACGAAGCAGAAATCTGCGACTTGAAAGTATATCTGGGAAATATATTTAAAATGAAAGATTTAGGTCTGGTATCAAATTATCTAGGCATACGCATCACGCAAAACCTAGAAAAGGGAATTACAGAATTAAGTCAAGCTGCCTACTTAAAGCAAGTATTAAATAAATTTGGTATGGAGGACTCGAAGCCGATGTCGACACCTATGGAAAATAAATTCCAGTTTACTAAACCTGATATGACTAATCCGGTACTAGAGTCAAAATGCCGAAGAATAATAGGCTGCCTTATGTATGCAGTCCTAGGAACCAGACCAGACTTATGCACTAGCATATCGTACCTAAGTAGATACCAAAATTATGCAAATCAAGAACTATATGTAGCACTAAAGCGAGTACTGAGATACGTCCATAAAACTTTGTATATAAAACTAGTATTTAAGAAGAAGACAAGTGTTGAGACCCTATGTGGTTACGTGGACTCTGATTGGGGTAGCGACATAAATGACCGAAAGTCAACGTCGGGATTTGTATTCAAATTATTTGATTGTACAGTTGCTTGGTCGTCACGGAAACAGCAAACAGTTAGCCTGTCCTCTACGGAAGCGGAGTGCATAGCTCTAAGCTCTGCGGTCGTTGAAGCCTGCTGGCTGTTGAAAACCTTAAAAGATTTTAAGATAGCAAATAGAAATCCGATAACCATTCATGTCGATAACCAAGCAACCATAAATCTGGGAAACAACCCAGAAAACAACAAACGAGTCAAACATGTAGACATCAAGTTCAACTTCATTAAACAAAAAATTGAAGAAGGTATTATAACTCTAAAATATATCAAGTCAGAGGACCAACCAGCTGACCTATTTACAAAGCCACTCCCGAAAGAAAAGTTTGATAAATTTGTGAAAGAATTGAACCTTATCTAAAGGAAAAAAAGGGGCGAAACAAATGCAATAATATATGTATTTAGACAATAGAAATGTGCTCCTAAATCGTCCAAAATCAGGGGGCGCACAAGAAGTTCTAGAATAAGAAGAAATCCTATATGTTTGTTAAAATTATATGTACAGTGTATGTAAGATATTTAAAAAGAAAAAGAAAAGAAGCTTTATTGAGGGGGCGTGTTGAAATATAGATAGACAATAAAGCTGTACTAAAGTTACTAGGGATTTCTCGCTGTATCTAGTCCCTAGAGACTTTTGTAAGGTGGTACCTAACAACCTTTCTGTAAGACTCGCTCTCCTTTTCTTTCGAATGGGTAACGCGCACGGTCGCAACAAAATTAATACACGTGGTTTCTCAAAAGATATATTGTATTACAGACATATAAATGTGTTGAATAAAACAAATATAACCTGATTCTAAAACACCTAGCCTCGTTAAACATAATCCCAACAGTTACAAAAAATAGGAAACTTTTCGCTGAAGATGGTAAATTCTCAGAAATCGGTGAAAATATAAAAATATTGAAAAGTATCTTTCAGAGGTCTAAGTAGAGAAGTTAAAATCGGTTAAGTCTTCACAGATTTCATTATTATTATAGAATAATAGAGCAGAACTTCTAGTTTATAAATATTATTTATAAACATTATTTATAAAAAAAGTAACATAACTGTGAACATTTTCTGAGAATTTACGATTTTTTGGCTGATAATTAGGGCAGCGGTAAAAAAAAGATTAAAAATCACGAAAAATCAATGCTTTTCTTATCGGACATAGTAAGACTTCCTAGCGGTGGGTAAATATGGAGGGAAAAGTTTTAAAAAATTCCGACATTTTTTTAAAATTATAACGAACCAATTTGGGGGGGTAAGACCATTGAAATTCGATTTTGCACTTCTTAAGGACAGGTCTAATATTATATCTATGAAGGCCAAGCATTATAGCATTTTTACATGACATACATTTTTTGCGTATAAAACCGAAACTAATCAAGCAATCTTAACGATGTGAATGAGAGAATTGTAGATAACTGAATTACGAAGAAAATTCGGGGTCGATCGACCCGATCGGACGATTAGAAACGGATAAAAGTCGGAAAACCCGTAAAATTTTTGCGTTTTCATAAAAAATTCACAACCTCGACATTTTTAATATTAACAGCTGTTACTTGGCTCAGTAGTAGCTATTTACATGTACTTTATGTATGCGAAACCTAGACTCGGTCGGATGAATAGTTTTTGAACAATTGCCATTTGAATTTTTTCTTTGCGATATTTTCGCGGAGGGCTGTTTGCTCCTGAGGTCGTGGGATTTAAATGTGAAATATGGATTTCGAAACTAGCTGTCATCAGCAACAAAACGTCTATTTCGGTTTTTCTATAAAACGCATTGAAATTTGTTAATAACAAATTAACAAAATAATCTCGAGCTGGAAACTATGCAGTTTTCATCTACTAACTGTCTTAAACATAATTGCACAGTCAGTTGTCAAGTAGTATTCACTTCAAATTTCGGCTGTTTTTCTGCTCTGTTGCTTGGCGTAGTACATTATATTTATTCAGCCAATAGGGGTATACAATTACATTAGGGGTATACAATTAGTTGTGAAAGAAGACGTTTTACCAATACATGCTCGCTACTTTCACGAACGATTATTCGGCTGAGGATAGGAGGTATATGTGGCGGCGCGTGGAGGGGACACACAGCGGGCTCGCCGAGTCATAGACTTATAAAGATAGACTGAGCGCTCCTATTGGTAAGTGGTAAGTACAAGTACTGTCGCCTGGTGTTCAAAATTTAAACTAGCGAAAACGGGTCAGCTGTCATATGGATATTGCTCAACATATTGATAATGTAAACTTTAATTTACAATTATTGAGTTTTTTTTATTGTTAGCTAAGAAACAAACTAAAATTAAAATGGAAAGTGTTGTTGATGATTCGGGTGTACGTTTTTCTCCGAGGGAAACAAAAAGTAAAGCTTTTTGCAGTGTGTATGGATGTAAGAGTAAAGCTTGTAGGGATTCAGATGTCAGATTTCATCTTTTTCCTAAAAAAAACAATTTCATAAAAATTATAAATACGTTCGGTGAAGAAGAAAAAGTAGACTGCCGAAAAATGTGGCAAATTGTGTTAAAAATTGGTAAAAATGTTACCGATAACATGCAAGTTTGTTCTTTGCATTTTAAACAGTCCGATTATTTTTCACCAGGTGATTATATTATATTATATTTGTTTTTTAATTATCTTAATAACTTTTTTATTTGCAATATTAACTAAGGGCATTACTTTCTTATGTAGATTTAAGCTCCAAAGGCAAACGAAGATTAAAACAAAATGCAGTTCCTTCATGTAATTTACCTTCTACAGACAAGACACCAAGATTAATCACCAACAAAAATACTGACAGAGAGACAAGAAGATTACGAAGAGATAAGAGTAGGAATGAAGTATTGCCAGCTAGTCAGCTTAGTTGTCAAGATCAGGATGTGTTAGATACTAATAACTTAGATACTAATAATTTGACAGAGGAACCGGATGACCAAGGAGAAAGTAGTTCCATCAGTTTAGTTCAAGATACACCTCTGCTTACAGAAAATGACCAAATTTTGGCTACAAAACGCCTGGTTGATATTGGTGTTCAGATTAAAAGCGGGGATTTAATCACAGATTTTTGTGATATTTTAAAAACTGAAAAAGAGCTCAACACACTAACTGGTATTATTAATTTTGATATCTTAAAAACTATTATTGACGTGGTAAAGGATGGCTTTCCTAAATATAGATTTGAAACGATGAACCTTCGAAGTAAAATAATAATGACATTCATAAAATTGAAGCATAATTTATCATATGCAATCTTGGCAGTTTTGTTTAAGTATTCATCTTTATCACAGTGTCGAAGAGTAGTCCTTAAGATAATCGATATGCTTTATGTTTGTTTGAAAGAAGGCATTCCTTTTCCGGATAAAGATGAAATTTCTAAGAATCTCCCAGTATGTTTTGATGATTTTAGAAATGTGAGAATCGTTCTAGATTGCACTGAAATATTTATCCAAAGACCAAAAAATCTATGCTGTCAACAAGCAAGTTATTCTCGGTACAAAAGTACTTACACAATAAAATTTATGACTGGAGTAACTCCTGGAGGAATAATATCATTTATTAGTGAAATGTACGGAGGAAGAGTTTCAGATGATGCGATATTTGAACAATCCAAAATATTAAATTATCTAGAAAAAGGTGAAGCAATAATGGTTGATAAAGGGTTTCGAGTTGATAAATTATGCAAGGAAAAAGATATTAAGCTTATAAGGCCTCCATTTAAGAAAGAGCAGCTTCAATTTACCAGAGAAGAATCACGATTGAACGCTAAAATAGCGAGAGCTCGTGTACACGTGGAACGTTCTAATCAACGACTCAAAGTCTTTAAAGTTTTAGGTTCGCGAATGCCAATTGGTTTAGTGAAGAAAGGCAAAGAAATTTTAACAATAATTGGTGCAGTTGTCAATTTAAGCTCTCCGATTTTGAAAGATGATAAATTTTTGTCTGAAAAGGAATAACTTTATTATAAATTAAATCTATTATTCGTAATATTACATTAAAACTATGTAATTCACCTAGAATGTTAATAATAAATGAAAACACAATTGAATATGTTGCAGGTATTTATTTAAATTTAAAAATATTTTTAAAGAACGGTTATTCACAAATAATCAACATTTAATTTTATTTATGTTCATCTGTGCATGCATAGTGTAACATTTCATTGAAATATATTAATTTTAAAGATGTGAATAAATCGTTTACGAATTGTTTATCAAAATCTACTGTTAAAACTTTCATACTTTTATCAAACGAAGAAAATATAATAAAATCAGTTTTTTGAATATTTAAAATACCCATTCCGAACTGAATTTGGCCATAATACTTATGATTTTTTTTTAAACTCAAAATACTTTCATCTTTTGGATTTGTTTGAATGAAATTGAGTTTAGAAATAACTTCATTTACAGGTAAAGATTTACCCTCATATGGACATTTAATCTCTAACAATTTAATTGGTTTATCCTTATCGAAAATAATACCGTCAGGAGAATATCCTAACCACGGATTGTCTCTAGAAATTATTAGTCCGCATTGAAATACATTGGTAGATGGATTTAATTCTTGATATGTTTCTCGAGCAACAGGTTCAAATTTTAGACCATGTTTCATTGCTGGAGTGCTAATATTTGTCGGATAGAAATATTTCATAGACTTATTTTTCCAATTGGGTTTTAAATTTTTTCGATAAGTGTATAACTCGTAACATCGCGAGCCAGTTATTCGAAATTGACGTTCTTTCTGCCAAACACTATAAAATTTTTGAGTTTCTAAACAAATATTATAAGGATTCCCAATTAATTGCTCTAAAAGTTTCTGGCAACATTCTCTCAGTGGTCGGAAGGGTTTTTCAGAAAGATTGAGTAGGATTGATGACGAGAATGAGTGTGAAATCAAACGTTGGATAAGTTGTAAGTTCTCAGGAGGTACAGTTTCAATAGTAGGTTGTTGCAGTGGAGCATGCCTTCCAGTTCTGTGATAAATACATTCAAAAACGTGTGAAAATAAAAATTAAACACAACATGATTGGAGAGTCATAAATTTTGATGAAGTAAATGTTACATACAAGTCATGATTAGAATTGATTAAATTATTCCATCGAAATAGTAAAAAAGTTTAAATTCATCGGCAAATATATACAAAATTGATTAAATTAAAAACAACAATTGTTTATATAAACAGTGAATCATAAAATTGTTTTCATGAAAATTTACTTCAACAAAATTTTCATTAAAAAAAAAATCAATCATAAATAAATTAATCATTCACGCTCGTACGCATGCTCTGACAAAGCTGATTTTAAATTCTTCGAAAAAAGTTTTTCCTTGATTGACTTCTTGACATCATCACTTAGTTCCTTGTGATTTTTCTTTATATTGAAGCAGCCGTGTTCACTCAAAGGCTTTGGATTATATTGTTCCAAACAAGCATTGCGAGGTGCACTCCAAAGACATTTCCTGTCTGTTGATGAAACCGTTTTGAAGCCAGCCAAATCATTACTAAAAAAAAATAATCAAAATATAATTAATTTGGCTTGGTAGTAGAAATTACATACCAAGAAACATTGAAAAAATATATCCCACTGTTTAAACTTGCCGTGTGCAAAACACCAAAACACCAGCACTATGTTTACATGTTCCACTGTTCCCAGCTGTACAGCTGCACACTGAGGAAATAACCTTATCAGTTTTACTAATAACTGTTGTTATTTCGTGAGGATCTCCCCGAGTATTGGATGATTGTATACAATATGATAATAATTCATACTGCTCTTCATTTTCACTCAAAATTCCCGTATAAATTAAATGATTCGCATTGACAACTTGCTCGCCTTCAATAAAATTTCGGCTTCTCGTTGTAGACTCCAAATAATCCAATACTTTGCACATTGATAAAAACATTTTTTTTATTATTAATAGAACTTAGGGTAATGTCCTTTTTTAATGTTTATTATTAATAAAATTTAAGAAACGGATTTGTTTACATACAGTTTACATATGACATTAATCAGCCGACCCGTTTTCGCTAGTTCAAAATATAGTCACCAGTTGGCGTGATTGCAACTCCCGCTTACCAATAAGAGGCACTGACAATTACATATAAAGGACAGAGATATACCGGGAGTACTGCTCTCTCTTTTCAATCGGCGTCATGGTGGGAGACAACGGAGCAGTGGAAGTGGAACAGCTATAGATATAGGCGCATAATTTCGCCTCATTCTCCTCTACCGCCTCGATCCCCGCCACAAATATCGTCAGAGAGAGAAAGGAGTACTCCCGGCATATTTCTGTCCTTTAAATGTTTGCTTCAAGCGGCTCATAAGAGCGCTCAGTCTATATAAGTCTATGCGCCGAGCCTGCTCCTATATCTATATATATGTTACGGCTAAAGTCTCATATTAGCTAAAACTAGGTTCAGTCGGCTGAACTTAGTTATACCCAAAACAGCTGGATAATGCTGACAAAAATAACGAATTTTGGGCTTTAGCCAGCTAATGATAGTATTAGCCAAACACCGCTGGATAAAGTTGAGATTTGTTCTATATCATTTGAAAATGTAAACAATGATTCATACTTCTTGGCGGTTAGTCTTATACTGTCTCGTGTTGGTGTTACTTTTTCTTCTCGAGTCGTTATTATTATCATCGATTAAAATTATCGGTTGATACTTTCGTTCATCAGTGTAGTAAATGTTCTCGAAGGAGCCTGTCGTTTCAGTTTCTGTGTGTGAAAATGTGTGCTAATCCAAAAGAAAGCTTTAAAAAAAAGTTTAATGAAGAATTTGCTGAACTATTGAAACATAAAGATTCGAACAATTTTTACATGGACGAAGAGCAATACAAAGCGTATTTACACGACATTAAAAGTGCGAAAGAAGCCAAAAGTTTGACAATGTTACAGCGTAGACGATTGCACCGATTTGATATTTTTCTCGTCAGAAGTGTAGAAAAATTAATTGTTCCTTTGAAAGAAGGTAATTGTTTAAACATATTGAGAAGTAAATTTTTTTAATCTATCCAAAATGTATTGAATTTTGTCACGAACGCCGCATGTACATACACATAAATTTATCATTACACGAATATGTCATTACTTATTAATATTTGCTTAACGTAGACGAGGAAGCATAGCCTTAATTTCACTATTAAATACATATGAGTTAACCATCTTATAATTCAGTTCGTGGCACGACGAAAGCGCAACGGCGCAGTTGACCGCTGCAACGTCAGCGTTCCCGCGCCCGCCAGATCCCGGGTGTAATCAACATCGGGATGAGGCGAGCGCGAGATCACGCGGCGAGCCTTTGTTCAAAATTGTAAATTCACAAAAATCTCGCTCGCTGTCCGACGCTCCAAGGGGTGTCGGACGAGCGAGCGAAATTAGTCCCGTTAGAGACAGCTAAGAACGGCATCTACGGAACCCGGCTCCTCCAAGGCTGTTGTGTAAAGAGTATCAGACTTAGAATCGCCGACAATTAGAGAGGGAATCCCTCCAATTTCACAAGCGGTATTCAAAAGCGTCTCGCGTCGCGGCGTTAGTCCTTGAAGTTAGAATAAGTGTTTAAAGCTCTGCCACGAACTCAGTCGAGCCGTGTAGTGATAAGTGTGATCATAATCAAGTGAGAGAGTGAGTAGAAACCACCCAAGAGTGAGTAGACGAATGAATGAAACATTAGGTTAAGAACGTTTCCTGTAAGCTTCCTCGTCACCAATTATCTTGCTTTCCAATTTCATTTGATCATTAAAAAGCTTGTCCTCCATCGTAAACATTTCTAAAACTTTAATAATCAATCCTCCATCCATTTCCCAAGGATCGCCCTGTAGAGGACGATCACCTACCAACCCACGCAAAAATAAATATAAACTTCTGCGGATAACTTGGAGGGTTAAGTCGTCGCGTGCGAGACCGCTCCGCACGTGACAATTTCATAATTTTACAGGAGGAACAAGCATAAAATATTATGTTAAAAATGACGAAATGTTCGATGTCTTATATGAAGCCCATATTTCTGTAGGGCATGGCAGAAAACATCGAACAATCTCTGAATTGAGTAAAAAATATAAGAACTGCACACAAGAAATCATACTGTTGTTTTTGAAATTTTGTGTTTCGTGTCAAAAGAAACAAAAATCAACGAAAAAAGGCCTGGTCGTAAGACTTATGATTTTTTCAGAGATGAATAGTAGATGTCAAGTTGATCTTATAGATCTGCAATCAAGTGCAGATGGACCATACTTTATTATGGTGCACCAAGACCATTTAACGAAATTCATTCAATTATGACAATTGACTTCTAAAAGAGTCGTAGAAGTGGCCAAAAATCTACTTGACATTTTTTGTATTTTTGGAGCACCAAATATTTTACAATCTGATAATGGGCGAGAATTCGTTAATTGTATTATACAAGAATTGTGCACGATGTGGCCTGGACTACAGATTGTTCGTGGAAAGCCTAGGCATAGTCGGTCGCAAGGCAACGTAGAAAGGGCGAATCAAGACATAGAAAACATGCTTATGACTTGGATGACAAATGAAGATAGCAATCAATGGTCAGAGGGACTACGTTTTGTTGAATTTATGAAAAACAGGTTGTTGTTTGTAACATAAGAATATATTTTTTCAATTCAATTTATTCAATTATTAACCTTTTTTTAATTTTGTAAGAGCACATCATGCTGGTATACAACGATCTCCGTTTCAAGCGATGTTTGGTTGAAATGCAAAATTAGGGTTATCCACAACAGCCCTACCGAAAGAGGTTTACTTAACCGTTCGTACCGAAAAGGAATTACAGGAAATAATGGAACACAATAGCGCGATTGCAACGGAGCTAGAGATCAACCAATTCGCTGACGACATCTCTGAACAAGAATGCGATTCTAGACAAGATGCAGTAGGCACGCAGACAAAAAGTCTATGTGAATATTGTAACGCCTCGGAAACGGAAAACGGAATATGTGAAATTTGTAAAAAGGAGGCTGATATTACTAACACCAGAATAAATGCTAAGGAATGTTTAATGTCACAAGCTAAAAAAATGAAAACACAATCAAATTCACAATTTCCAATTTGTAAAATTGGTGACACTGTCAGAGTACCGATACCTGGCGTCGATAGAAGACGAAGTGACTTTCAAAATACTTTAATGGTTAGTATTGACGTAGATGACACAAGATTGTATAAGTTAGGGAATGCTGACGGTACGATAAACACAAGATTTACTAGGAATCAATTTACACCATGCAACGCAGAACTAGTCAATCTAACAGCGGTATCAGATGAATTAAAAAGTTTGCGACAACTCGCGAACATTCAATCGCATACTTGTTGACTTGGTTCGAGCGGGGTCCGACTATACCGGTACCTCGACTCTCGAGCTACCGGTAAACGACGCGAGAGGCGTCGTACCAAAGTACAGAGAGAGAAAGCATTCGTATTCTTTTTCAGTTCGTCTCCAGCTCTGTGAAGGAGCACTTACAGACAAAGTCATTCCGAGCTTAACCTGTTAACTAATTTTCGCTATCATTCTAATAAAGTTTACTGTCGTAATTATTATTGTAATTTTCGAGTGTAACAATTTTATTGCAACCCCTTCTACCAGTCATCCAATTATCACTTCTCTTTGAACTTATTGAGTTTTTCTTTTCTATCCAAAAAAAATCCAATAGGTTATGGGCCCAGTCACGCTGACTGCGAGAAGGGATCTAGATTGGTAGAAAAGCGGTTCTCGGAGTGTCGCGAAAAGAGCGGTTTCGCTACGCGAGAAGCGTAAAACGCGGTTTAAAAATGCGGGAAGCGTACCGGTAAGCAATCCCGGTTTGAAAGTCACGTGGTGTAACCGGCGGACGGCCATCTTGAATATTGTACCTCGTGTGAGAGTTCGTGCCACGGAGGCTAGA
This sequence comes from Neodiprion lecontei, assembly GCF_021901455.1. Lineage (NCBI taxonomy): Eukaryota > Metazoa > Arthropoda > Insecta > Hymenoptera > Diprionidae > Neodiprion > Neodiprion lecontei. Next base: position 11,212,221 of record NC_060262.1, on the reverse strand, counting down.
TAGAAGGATTGGGTTTTCCGCAGATAGTGGGTCCGGTAAAGTGAGGATACCTCATTTTCGTAAATATGCCGCTAGGGCGACGCTGCGTTCGGTAATATCAGGGAAATGGCGTCTATTTGTTATTGTTTAGTAGCATGACAATAAATAAGTTTTGAAAGTTTAATAGTTATAAAATAATTAAATGTTGTGCTGATCAATAAAAAATGGTTAATCGTTGTGTAGTTAATGGCTGCACAAGTGGCAGTGCAAGTGATCGTAATAAGCATGCCAAATTGGGAACGAGAAATACGTCCTTATTTACTGTGCCACAGGTAACCTAAATTTTTTCATTTATGATTTACTATTAATAAAAATATTTTAATTAAGTAAGGCAATGATAAACATAAGCAGATAATTATATTTTTTTTTTAATTAGCTTAAAAAATGCTTGACTTGTATTTTTTTCTTTTGAAAAATATAGTTAATTAAATTACGACAAGCTGAGGGAGTGGATTTTTATTTTTTATGTCCATCTAAAAATTATGTGTTATTTTAAAATAAAAAATTGAATTGTTATTTTTGCCTACCTTGATCTATAAATAATAAATCTACGCAGTTCATAAGCTTAAAATTAATTGCAATGCTCATATTCATATTTTTTTTATAAAGCATCCTGATCTGTTGGAATTGTGGGAGTGTGGACTTGTTCAAAAACTGGTTCCGAAAAAAAATTATGTTTGTGAACTGCACTTTAATGAAGAGGATATAATTAAAAGTGATATAATAAAAATGCCCAATGGCACTGAAGAATTAAAGAGGCAACGATATGCACTGAACCAAGGTGCTATTCCAACTTTGAACCCTACAAAGTTAAATGAGAGTAGGAGCACTAAAGATGATGATATTTCAAATATTTCGTATACTCAACCATGTACGAATGAATCTAGCAATATCGTTCATGTAAATGAAAATTGTTTGCAACAACATGCAGAATTACTGAGTGGTCTTGAAAATTGCAATTCAATTATAAACTCTGAAGAAATGAATCACGAGAACGAAGAACCGGTAAGATAAATAAAAATTGTGAATGTTATGTACTACTAGATACTAATGTCCTAAGGGTACAACTGGTTGCAAATATCAATTTTTTATTTCATAAGTGCTATTATTTTATCAAAATAAAATTGGTAATTTCATAGTTATATTATTTTGAATAAAGGTGCTAGAACCACCTATTTCGGAAGTGAATATTGAAGAATTTTCGTGGTTAACAATTGTTAATGCACTTAAATTTAATTCTTTAGCTGAAAATTGGAGCTGGACTACCGATTTGCTTGATTCAAAGAAACTTGTCTTATGTTATATAGAGAAAGTTTCCATGAAATTGAAGTTGCGTGTTAAAATTAATCAAAACTTTAAAGTCTGGGTAAGGAATTCTCGTAGAAGTATTTTCTCTAATAATCTAATTTAAAAATTTTTTTTATTAGCCGACCAACATTAAAACTGAAAAGGTAATTGACGTTAACAAAAGTTTTTCCGATATATCCGACTACTGGAATTTTTTAAAAGAATTGGAGAATTACCCGTTATGTGATGGAACTGGATTTGATCAAGAAAAGTAAGAGTTATGACTCTTGATATTTTTTTATCCGGAAATTAATTTTTAAATTCGACTTTTTTTATGAAATTATAGATGTTCTTCGGATTGCACTGGTGTGGCATTGTCTCATGAGAAGTATAAAAAGCAATTGAATATTTTTCGTTGTGTAGCTTGTCGAAAAGCAAGACACAAATTACAAAATCAATCATACAAAACTAAGCCTGATTATAAAGAGCGTTATGATGAATTGAAGTACCAGGAAAGTCTTAACAATAAACAAATTCAACGTCTCAAACGCAGAGTAAGTAATAACAATTTTCTGTTTTATTGTTGTATCAGGAAACTACAAAGCTTGGTCGTCAACATATTATTTATCTCGACGTACTGTAATACGAATTTTTATTGTTATGCCTTTAATTATTTGCGTTTCTATATAAATACGTTATTTTAAAACCCTAAAACATTAAACGATAAATCTAAACATTGTCTGTTAAATTTTCTTGAACTTTTTACCTCTTTATAAAGCCCTTAAAAATGCGCAATGCAGACATAAAACGTCGCGCCATAATAAATTTCTTTTTATTTTTATATTAAATTCTTTACCATCTCAAATTGCAACATAAATTATTATACAAGTTTTAAAATTAACACAATTTTTGGTATTTAAAACTTCATCATTACTGGTGTTTCATTACATGAAAAATGCCTCAAAATTTTTTTAATGTTTACAGAATAAGATACTCAAAGAAACAATTAATATACAAAAAGCCTATTGCTTAGCTATTAAAGATGAAGCTTTAAGAGCTGAAATTTCAATTTTACCTCCTATTCAACAACAAGCAATACGTGCTTGTTTCAACGCTGCAAAAGTTTCAGATCCGAGGCAAAGAAGATATACGGTGCAGTGGGTGTATGAATGTCTCTTGCTTCGCGTTAAAAGTGCATCCGTGTATGATAGATTAAGAGAACGAGAAATCTTACCTCTTCCTTGTAAAGACACTCTTAACAGATACATACAGAAGTTGGACAGTGCTTTTGGCTTCCCTAAAGCTGTATTTGATACTCTACGTATAAAAAGTAGAACTATGGAAGTATACGAGAAACGGGGTATTGACTTACAATTAAAGCTGTACTTCTACTGCGAATCTTCGATAAAACATTTTCAGTAGTGTATCAAACTTACAATTCGCCTAACACAACCTATCGACACGAGAACTATTCTCATAAGATAAGCTTCCTATAACTATTCCTAACAAGTTGACTTAGATTTAGACCATGCTTTTATTAACCAACCCATGCGTAGAAAATTTGTGCTTAAAAAAGTACATTTCTTCTAGTATTGTAGAATAACTTTCTGTCAAGCTTTATCAAAAGTAGTTATGATTAGTGTTATATATCAATTTTAGCATTATATTCTAATTATCGATAATTGACTTTTAATAGGTACACTTTTAATCGACGAAGTTGCTTTAAGCGAAGCCATCAAGTTAAATCGTAAAACCATGCAGCTAGATGGTTTTGTCAATTTGGGAACACATACACCGCAAAATCTTCAAAACACGCGGGCTGATCACGCCCTAGTGTTCATGTTCCAGCCTTTCCAAGGCGATTGGGTGCAAGTTGTTGGCAGTTTGCTCAGTAGGAATTCTGTCACTAGTGCCATTCTCCACAAATTGCTTATAGAATGCATTATACTGTTGGAAAATGCTGGGTTTTTTGTGGATGTTGTTACCTCAGATGGTGCACAATGGAATCGAGGAGCATGGACACTTTTTGGCATAAAAGATGGCCAGTGTAGCTGCGAACATCCATGCAACTCCGACCGAAGACTATGGTTTGTTTCGGACTTCCCACATTTGATTAAATGTTTTAGGAACAAAATTTTGGAGAAGTTGTTTTTTTGGGTACGCTATAATATTTAATGTATGATCAATTTTTACGATGACTATGTAATCAGCAAAATAATTGTCTTTCTTGATACTTGATGCTATTGTTCTTTTCATGTAGACACCAGATGGTTTTGTAAGAAAAAGTCACTGGGAAACTTTGTTAATTCATGAGAATTATCTTAAAGCTAATTTAACAATAGCTTATAAATTAACTCCACAACATTTGAATGCTGAAGGATACCAAAAAATGAATGTTCCTTTGGCCTATCAGGTAATAATGAAAATATAAACTTATTTCTTTTATTGTTTCAATACTAATGTTTATAATTATTCTCTGAAATTTTAATGATTATAAATGATATCTTTTGTTTTTAGTTATTTTCCAAAGAGATTCAAGTTGCCATGAAAGTATATAAAAATAGAACGGAAGAACTCAGAGATTGTGATTCTACGATTGCTTTCATGGAAAAAGTTAATAACTTAATTCTAGCAATGAGTTCACGTACTCCATCTGATGCTCCGCGTTCCGATCCAGAGTGTCCTCCAAAAAGGGTAACATTTAATATATTATCAAAGCTTGTAATAATTTTTTGCAGTAATAGAGCGAAAATTGAAATTTTAAATGGATACTCATTATCAACATTAAAAATTCAATATTTGTGAACTTAAATACTGGAATGAAAACTGAAACAATTCATAAAGTTTGTGTAAGTAGAAAAAAACTTGAATAGCTCAAAAACACTACAAACTAATCATGACATTTCTCCTATTAATGGTCAATTCATAATCAATCTCGAAAATTTATTTTATCCATCACTATCATAAACCAATACTCAGTGGGATAGACGAATTCAACTAACTTGAATTTACTCATTTAAAAATGCTTGGGACTTATTGTAAGTAAGATGTACTTCTAGCATTTATCCTAATCTCTTCCAAATTTGAATATTTTTATTATAACTATAATTCAAATACTTCTTGTTGTATATTCTTTTACAATTGTCACCACAAAAAAATTAACAAACAAAATAATAAAAAACTTTGTTTTTGTTAGGCAATAAGTGACTTTTTAAGTTATTTGAAAATTTGGGAAGCTAAAGCAAATGAGGAGAAAGAACTCAGTAAAAAGAAGAAGAAAAAGAAGAAGCAAATAGAAAATGTTGCAAGTGAAGAAAATGAAAAATTTTTCTTCGCCATTACTCCGAGTACTCTGAATGGATTGAAAATAACGTTGCAAGCTACTCTTGAGTTAAGTGAATTTTTGCTAGGAGAGTGCAAATTTGATTATTTAATGACGTCACGCCTAAACCAGGACCAGTTAGAAGTATGTATTTAACCAAAGATACTAATAATTTACTATTTTGTGGATATTTTAATATTTTAACTTGAATTCTTTTTCAGAAATTTTTCGGCATAATGCGAAGTGTTTGTCGCTGTAATGATCATCCTGATACCATTCTTTTCGGCCAAGTTTTCCGCCTATTATGTTCCTACTCATTGGTCACCCCGCCGAAAGGGTCAAACGTCACCGCTGGTGAGCTTCTTCAATCATTGATGCAGACGAAAGAATCTTTGGCTGCAGCAACTGCGTTGAAGAAAAATTGGCTCGCAGATATTGATGCTATTATTGAAAATGGGATTCTTAACAATGCAAATTCATCTCACAGAGATATTAACAATAATGCTGTTCTTCAAAATCTTTCTGTTGCTAAGAAACCTTTTGAGAGTGTGCTGGACGAAGACAGTGATGAAGAAGCTGTGGACAATGGTTGTTCTTTCATTAGAAAACCATTTGATAGTATTTTAGATGAAGATAGTGATGATGATGATGATGATATTCATGAAGATGTACATTCACACCAGGATTATTATTGTCCGTTTAATGATGTGTTGGACACAGAAAATGATAACTCTGTAGATAATGAGTACCAAGAAAACACTGACCATAGTCAAGACGAAGAAGAAGAAGATCCTGATTTTCGCGATGATCCACATTGTCATCATGATTATGATGTTGTTTCCACAAGTGATGGTGTGGTAGCTTACATCGCTGGATATATGGCAAGAAAATTTCAACGATTCTCCCCGTGTTGTGATTGCATCGATACCTTACGTTCTGATAATCCTTCTAAACGTGATGAAGTGATTGAGTTAATGAGCAACGGTGAATTAATATTTCCTAGTGATAATCTCTTTAAACTGATAAAGAAACTTGAAAAAATTGTTCTAACTGTGGTCGGTACTAAGACAGTGAATATAGACACTATGCATAAAGTGTTAGAAAGAGTAGCTAAAGCTAAGTATCTACCTATTTTAGGCTGTGATACTCACAAAAAAGAACTTATGGCTAAAATTTTAAATAATTTTATAGTGATGCGTGGAAATTTCTTAGTAAATTTAATTAATCGAACTCTGAATGAGCGACGTAGCATGACAAAAAAACACCGTAAAAATTCTAAATTATCTTAAATCATAATGTATTAAAATAAAAACTTTTTACTGTTCCTAGTCTTTTAAAATTAGAATCACTAAGCTAATATTTAATTATTTTTCAATATTAATTGGATTATTTTCTTTTTTAATATTCTACTTTTCCTTAAATACAGCCGGATACGGTAAGATAAAATATTGTATTTATTATTATACTATTAATATTTATTTATTGTTTATTGTGCATTAATAAACAATAAATATTCATTTCTTATAGTATTTTATTGTAGCACAGTTAATATGTTTTGTAGTTTTTTTTTAAATTTAACTTTCAATTGAAATTGTAATAAAAATAATAATAATAATTATTATTATTATTCTAAAAATTGATTTTAAAATTTTTAATTTTCTTATCAATTAACATATAAATACAATCACTACATTCCGCGGTGAAAATTTCAAAAACCTGACATTAGCACATTACCAACACTCACGCGCTCTAGCGAGAGAGTGCGAGAGATGATGTCTCCTTCAACTCTCGTGCGCTTGCAACACTTGGCGAGCGTCCTCCTTCTATTTAGCCTCCGTGCTCGATCTGGTTGCCGAGTTAGGCAATGCCATCGCCGACGCAACTCCGCGCCACCAGGTCGCTGAGTACGCGGGGAGTGCGGGTAGTCTCGAAGCCTTGGTCGAGCAAGTAACGGCAAGCCTGGCTACCGCCGTGGCCATGCAGAAACAGCACCAGCAGGACATCGCGGCAATCCAGCGGAAGGTGGACGACCAGCCGAGCCGATCACGCACACGTTCGCGGCAGCGTTCGCTGACCAGGAGGTCGATTCTGTACTATACGCAATGAAGGGTCGCTATGAAGCGACGCAACACGAAAGGTCGCTTGCGAAAGCGACGCTATTATAAAAAGCGATTCTGTACCGGGTGCTATTTTGCGTCAGGCGTTACAAGCAAGCGGTTTCGCCGGCGCAATGGTTGCGTTCAAACCGTGGTTTGAACCTCCCGTTCTAAAGGAAGCCGTGAGCCTAGACTTGTCAGGCGGCGATGTAACAGTTTTTTCATGTTACATTGTATTTGCAGTTTTGTTGCATTGTATTGCATTAATAAACCATCGAAATTTTTGTGATTTCGAAATTTGTGAAGAATCAACGTACAAAATGAAGTAAGTAAGGAAATAATGTATGAGATTAATATTTATATGAAATTAATACATAAGTAATGAAATAATACATTTATATTAATATATAAGAGATCATAACCTTAATTATGATCTCTAGAAAAGTTTTTTTTCATTGTTCTGTGTGTTACTTCTGTTAGCTACATTTATTCACAAAATTGCTATTTAAAAAATCTGTTATAAGACGTTATAAGACTAGGCATATTTATAAGATGATAATGGCAGGTTTTATGATGTCACATTAATATGAACATGGATTTGTTACAGTCCTACTGAAGCAGCAAAACGTTCCCACAAGCACAACAGTAAGCAAAGGAAATATTTGATTGAATATATGTATAACCATAGAGAGTTTGCAGCAGGACGGCTTATACCGGGACAATCTCTTGAAACTATACATATAATGCGCATGCGCGAGTTTTATCGCCTGCTCGGGCAGGTTGGCCACTCCGAGTTTCAGCTGTCAAACTCTGTTTCTGGCGGCGTTGTAGTTCATACGAATTTTTGAGGTTAGAATCTCAAACAGTCGAGGTAATGACTCGGAAAGTTGATGATAATGCTCTTTGAAAATTGGCTTTATTCGACTAAAATGAGAAATCTGTTTAAATGTTGGGTGCTTGGAAGAAACGCAGCAGGTAGGTGCGAACACTTTATTTAATCATTTTTATTATTTCGTACATTAGAAATAACAGTGGAATTTTTATCTATCAACAGGTGATACGACTAAAATAATTACATCTCTGATATTCACTGTTATCTGCCAATTCAATTTGTCAGACGTACAAAGATCATCGCCACTTTCAAGCAACTAAGCAACTTTTTCACTCTTTTGTGATTTCAGGCGGTAATATTGAATTTTATCACTTTCGAAAATGATACATTAAATCGAGCGTTCAAGAAATTTAAATATCTCACTATCTGTAACGGAACTGTGAATCTTTTTTTGCTTGAAAATAGTTCAACAAAATTTACGAATAGTCGATAGTCAATGTATTTTTTCCGATTAACAAATTATTGCTACTACTATTTAAAATTTCCTAATGATTATCAGAATTTATTTCGCAAATTTTCAATGATGTTCGATTAAATAAATGAAGGGAACCTAATACTCAAATTGAAAATTCAAGTAATATTAGATTTATTAAAATGATTTCTGTATTTCATGTAAGTGCGGTTCGAAACAAAGAAAAACTAATCGAAAGCGTAGAACTCAGGAACGTAAATCACATCCTGTGACACAAGTTGAAAATCAAGTTTCTCAAAATGCGCCTTAATGTCACAATTAGCTTCAAGGACAATCATGTTTTAGAGTAATGTCAATTTTAAAGTAATGTAAAGATTGTGTCCCTTGTTCCATCAAAATAAATGAATATCTAATTTTTAACGAAGTTTATGAAAATTTTTTTCCAAATAATGTAATCCGATACAATATCTTGTTTATAGTCCTCCGAACATCACGTTCTAACAAGGATATTTGGAAAGAGTCCCTTTGTTGCAGAAACCATTATAAAATTCTTGGTTTTCAATTCGTGCTATTGAATAACTCTGTGTTTCAGGTTCCATTTTCAATCTCAAAATGGGATTTTTTTTGCTCCAGATAATGCTAACATGAAATGCAGAAATAATTGCGGTACATGGAGATTCACAAGCTTTCAGTCTTAGCGTAGGACCCTATAAAGAGTGTAAAATTGAATTTGGTTTCAAGTTATCGTGCAACTAGCTAGCCAGATGACACCGTCAACTAAGATTAAATTTAAAGACATTTTTACTGAACTTATTTAACAGTTCTAGATTTAGATTGATTCAGTTTGCCTAGCAAAATTCAACCCTACAATCTAATTGAGGACTTGAAAAACTATTTATCTGAATTCAATGCCAAAGAGAGTAAAAGTAAGCTTCAAAATAAGATACCAAATCAAATGGTATAAAGTTTGAAAAACAATGCTGGTCAATAATAATGCTTAAATTACAATGGTGCACAGAATGATTCCTCGGTAGAATGAATTGGCAGCAACGGTTAAGTAACAAACTTATCGCTATTGGCTCGATCAAAGTAAAATGATGGGATATTCAGCCATTATGATCTGTAGTATATCCCGCTCTTCAATTTTGCCTCAACTGATGTTAAGAAGGTGGCGATGGCCTGATAAAATTCACTCTGGCACCTGATGTCTGACGAAACAACCAGGTTCGATGGTTCTAATGATTGCACCGCTCGAGAAACCAGGATCCTTGCCACCTAAACGTTTTGACCATCAGGTAAGGCATAATTTTCCTCGTGTTAATTAAAGTTTAAACTTCGAGCCTGCTGAAAAAAAAACAATTTTATCATTGAATCCATGTTAAAATATTGTCATTGTCAAAGATCACGTAATTGGAAATTTACTTACATGCTTCCGTGCCTGACAAATTTAGTCCCGCTTTGACAATGAATTATTTCGTACCTGAAAATATTAGAAGCTATTATTATCAAACAGGATCTTTCGGTATTTTTGAAGGCAAAAGAAACGGCAGCACTTTTTGAAAGGCCACCAATGGCCAGACGAGGGGTGATCAGAAGAGTGGAGATTGGTCTCCCAGTGTTATCGGACGATTGTCTTGTAAGTTATTGTTTGTTTCCTAATTTTTCATTAATAGCATGATTTACACTGTAATATTAACTGTTGTTCTTTTTCTCTTTTGATTCTTGGATATCTGGTGAACCCTCTTTGTTAACGGAACATTGATTGTTGTACAATGGAGCTGCAAAAACTTTGTCAACTAATCAATGATGTCGGCGAGGTTTTTTGTGAGTATTGCGTCGGGTACGTTTTCTGTTAATTGCTACTCTTTGTCCTCCTAAGCTTCGTGTTTAAGGTGAATAATTTCTTTATTCCTTGTTACTCATCTCTTTTATTTATTTCATGTTCATCGGCACTAATTACTGACTTCTGGAGCACTGCACCGTAACGAATCTACTCTGGAAATACCTTCTACTGGGTCTCAACCATTCATTTATTTTTAATTTTATGTAAATAAAGAATCTGTTCACAATAAACATTGTTTTTACTTACCTACCTCTGTTTGTCCAGATTCCCACTTGTTAATGACATTTCACGTTGAATGTTAGATTTCTTCTTTCAATAAATAACACCCAATTTCTGTATCATTTGATATTTGCTTTTCCGTTAAATTCTTTATTGCGTCGGTTGAATATCTTCCGAAATCAACCACGGTATTGCTGAACGATACTATTCTTCTTAGACAATTCACGCTACGTAAAAATAAACAGCAGCATAACCTCAATCCACGGCTTTACGCGCGAGAGAATTACAGCTTTTGTTTCATTTTGTGTACGTTGGCGCCTTGCTCAGCAGATGAAAACATCACCGCGGCGCGATTTCACCGACCAATGAGATTAAATTATTTGGCGCATGCGCGTTATATGTATAGTTTCAAGAGATTGTCCCGGTAGGTGCTCGAGGAAAAGAAAAAGGGGACGAATTGTGGAAGGCACTGACAAGGGAATTGAACTCCTTAGGGTTTGAGAAAACTCAAATTCAGTGGCAGAAAGTGAGGAAACTTCGAAAACCTTTATTCCTTATAAAAACGTTGATTTTTTTAACACTGTTTATTTGCAGTTAGTGTAATTTACTTATAGATGAAACCATAATAGGTAAATTTTTTTATTCTCATTCACCAAGTTTCTACCAGAACTGAAATAAAAGTTTTAAAACGAGACTGAAAGTTTTGTGACGGTGGAAACTCTGTTTTTGAAGAACAGTTCTTATGGCATTTTTTAGGTTCGGAAGGATATAAAAACTCGAGTCAGAGCCAAAGCTGTCAGCCTTAAAAATGCCCGCATTAAAACTGGCAATTTTCCTGTGGATAGTAATACGCTATCGGAGGAAGATTTAATGATCCTCGGATTGATAGGACCTGCTGTAACAGAAGGGTGCAGGGTCCCTGATTCGATGCCTGAAGAGATGGTATGTAATGAGAACATTAAATACAAAAACTGCTTACAGAAGATATTCTTTTAGATAGATTATTTACCGAGAACAAGACGAGATCAAAATTGTGGCAAATAATTTGAAAAATATGCGTGAATGAACGATAATAACTGATAGTATTAAAGTAAGTTAAATTTAACGCTGAACAAAGGAACTCATTTATGTCGTATCAACTGCTCTAGCTCAGCCCCCATAAATGGTATACAAATTAATCCCTTCCATTTAAATGATTGAAAAGCCAAACATGTTTATTCATGTACATATTTCAGTCTGCCATTACACAACTGCGGGAAGCAGACGAGTCGGTGTTAAACGAGATACCTACTCATATATCAGTATTCGAAGAATACAACATAGTTTCGACAAACACCACAATTGGTAAGCGTATGTCCCGAGCAGCCACGTGTATTACTAACAATAATGATGTACGATATGATGTTGTGGCAACGTGTTTTATTCGTAGAATCAGACACGGCAATAGGACAGGAGGAGGAACACACCATACAAGAAGCTGATGAATTAAAGCACCTTTCAGAACCCAAAACATTGGTAGAAGTTGTCTGCAGTGATGATGGCATAGCATCATCATCGCACACACTGGCACACCCATCATTGCAGCAGACAACCCCAAAGATAAAAACAGCCACACACCCTGTCAGAGCCTTGCGCAAGAAGAAAAACAAAAGAAGAGATGATGTCTTTAAGACGGTTGTAGAAATGCAACAAAAGCAGAACGAAATACTTGAGGTATTTCTGTTTAAACTGTATATGAATAAATCAATCTGCAAATTATTATGCCAGTGGAATTGTGCAAATATTTGTACTTATATGTTTTAGAGAATGTCACAGGCGATGCTAATGTCTGCAAATAACGAAGCCAAACGACTGGAGCTGGAGAAAGATAAATTATGCCTCGTGTCTCGTTCTCCGATCACTAGGTAGTACCGCTAGAGTACGCAGATGCCGCCACAAGCTTCAGCGTCTAAAACTTTTCCAATCAGCTAGCCGGCTCATGCTCCCGCTCGCGCTCGTCATAACGCTTTTTGTGCGCGAAGCGGGAGGCCACAGCTCAGCACGTGGGAAGTATTTTGAGGTTAACAATGGGAAGAAAGAGGAATCGTTCACCTTCGTTGAAGAAGTTGAACGCTCAGCTGAAGGAGGTCCAAGAGCATATTGCTAGAAAGTTAAAGGAAGATGGGCTACAGCCCGACGACAGTGTGAATAAAAATGCGGATTTAATCAACGAATTACTCGAGGCTACACCGCCGTCTCCGCCGCCGAGAAAGGAGGACGTTGAGACAGATTCAGCAGGTAGGTCAGGTGGTCAGAGGCACGTTTGTTTAGAGGCATGGTTACTCGGAAAAGCGATGAGTTTACACGAGAGGTAAAACAGATCGCACATATGGACGACGAGCTCACACGAGAGGTGAGACATGTCGGACATTTCTACTAGGTTTATGCAAAGACCTCGGTGTCGAAAATGTATAACCTAGAAATCTTGCCCTTCTAGATTCGCAAGAAGACGACAGAGAAGCGTCGGACGATCTAGAGGAGGACAAAGAGAACGATGACTCGACTAATCAAGCGGGCACAGTCGAACCGCCGACTGAAGAATTCGCGGAATTAGACAGCGAGACGCTGCAGCTCTTGAGTGACGACGAGGAGTCGGACAAAGGCAAGAAATTTAGTTTGCATCCTAAGTTAGCCAGTACTTGGCAGAAAATTTTGTCGGAAGGATTAAAGAAAGAGAAAAAGATGGCACTGCTGGACAGATACCCGAGAACGGGAAATTGCCCCTTCCAGACGCCTAAGCTCAATGTTGAGATTGAAGCGAGTATTAAGGAAGCCAGCCTAAAAAGAGATAAATTTTTTGCGGTTGATTTGGACCTGTGTGGCTCTAGTCTATCAGCTTTGGGATCTGGAATCTCCATGATATTCAATGGCTCGACACAAGAAATCGATACCAAGGAATTGTTGACGAGACTAATTGAGTCAGGCAAATTAATGTGCGAGTTGCACAATCAATTAATAAAGGCAAGAAAAGCCTTTCTCTATCCATGCGTCGACAAGAAAGCTCGACAGATCTTAGATAAGACACAGCATGGAGAATTTTTATTCGGTCCCGATTTATCACAGAAGATTAAGATTGCCAAGGCGGTAGAAAAGTTGGGCTTGTCGTTAAAGCAACCAACGGCAGAGAAAAAGCCGACATTCCAAGCGTCGTCATCTTTAAACTGGCGAGGCCCGTCTGCACGAGGCCGAAGCAAGGCGGGTTTCAGGCGCTTCCAGAGAAACTCCGGCCAGTACGGATCGCAAGGATTCGCCCGCCAGCCGAACCGTCAACAGAACAACCAGACGCAACAGAACCCGACCAGCGCGAACTTCAAGAAGTAGAAGCGGTAGGTCGTATAGCGGGACGTTTGAAACAGTTTTTAAATGCCTGGTCCGATATAACGAGTGATTCGTTTATTTTGCAATGCCTAAGAGGGTATAAAATAGAGTTTAGTTCTAAACTATTTCAAAAGAAAGCTCCGAGACGTAATTGTTTAAACAAAAAAGACGAACCCCTTTTGGGAGAAGCTATAGCAAATTTATTAAATTTGGGAGCGATTAAGAAAGTTTCGAAATCAAGTAAACAATTTATTTCATCTTATTTTTTAGTGCCGAAAGCAAATAAAAAGATGCGATTTGTATTAAATTTGAAGAAATTAAATAGGTTCATTCCTAAGAATCATTTTAAAATGGAGGATTTTAGGACAGCTTCGAAATTAGTTTCAGAGGGATGTTTTATGGGTTCGGTAGATCTAAAAGATGCTTACTTCTTAATTCCGTTGCATAAAGCAAGTCAAAAATATGTATGTTTTGAATGGAATAATGTGAGGTACGAATGGAATTGTATCCCATTCGGACTGAATGTAGCCCGCTGGTTATATACGAAAATTATGAAACCAGTAGTAAATTTTCTGAGGAGCAAGAATTTGTTATCGGTAGTGTATTTAGACGATTGGTTATGTTTTGGAGATACATATAATGATTGTTTACGAAACTTAAATTTAACTATACAGACGTTAGAGTCCTTTGGGTTTTATCATTAATAGGCAGAAAAGTAGTTTAATTCCACAGAATAGGTGTCAGTTTTTAGGCTTGATTTTAGATTCAATAAATATGACGATTGAACTACCAGAGTCAAAAAGACAACAAATTGTCAATTTAATAAAGGAATTAAGAGGTAGGGGAACTTGTACTATAAGAGAGTTTGCAAGGCTAGTCGGTTGCATTGTCGCGGCGTGCCCAGCCATACAGTATGGGTGGCTCTATTCTAAAGGGTTAGAGAGAATAAAGTATCTCAGATTACTAAAAAACGATTTAGACTATTCAGCCACGATGGTTATACCACATTCCTTATCAGCGGATATGGATTGGTGGGAAGAAAAAATTTCTTTTAGTAACAATAAAATTCGCCAGAATAAATTCGAACTAGAGATATTCTCTGATGCCTCAGGCTCAGGTTGGGGTATTGCTTGCAACGGAGAAGTTGGTTTCGGTGCATGGAATGAAGAGGAACTTAAAAGTCATATTAATTATCTCGAATTATTGGCTGCATTCATTGGATTGCAGATTTTTTGTAGAGACAGACGTAATTGTGAGTTGCTACTTCGGATTGATAATACTCCCGCAATTTCGTATATAAACAGGATGGGCGGTATTCAGTACCCAAAATTAAACCAAATAGCTAGACAAATTTGGCAATTTTGCGAACTGCGAAACATTTGGGTGTTTGCATCGTACATCGCGTCAAAAGAAAACGTCGATGCAGATTTCGCATCGCAAGCGAACAACGTTGATACGGAATGGGAATTGGCGCAATGGGCATTCAATTGTATTACAAAGAAATTTGGCAACATAGAGATAGATTTATTTGCGTCTAGCGGGAACAAAAAATGCGAGCGGTATTGTTCATGGCATCCGGACCCGGAGGCATTTTGCGTGGACGCATTTACAGTAGACTGGAAGGAGTTAGCATTTTTTGTATTTCCTCCTGTAGCACTTATCTTGAAAACTATTCAAAAAATAAAAAATGACCAGGCACAGGGTATACTAGTTGTTCCATTCTGGCCCTCACAACCATGGTATCCACTATGGAATACCATGTTACTGGGAGAGCCAATAATATTTCCACCGGATAATAATTTATTATTATCTCCATGCAGGACGATTCAACACCCCTTGGCGTCAAAGATGCAATTAATGGCAGGGGTATTATTTGGGAGGCTTACCGGAGACAAGGGTTTGAAGACGAAGCGATTACGATAATAGTCCAATCTATTTCGGAATCAACATTGAAACAGTATTCGAAACCGCTCATGGAGTGGACTAGTTTTTGCGGAGATCTCAATTACGACATGTACAATCCAGAGATCGTAGCTTCCTGGCTATGCAATAAATATTCAGGCGGTGCGGCGTTTAGTACAATTAATACTTGTAGAGCTGCTTTATCTTTAATTTTAGGTGATAGAATAGGTAAAGACCCTACGATAAGTAGGTTACTTAAGGGTATTTATAACAATAGACCAGCAAAGCCAAAATATGATAGAATATATGATCTAGATCCTGTATTATCAGAGTTAGAGAAACTATATCCTCTGGAGAGATTGAGTCTACCAGAGTTGACTGATAAATTAGTAGTCTTATTAGCATTAATCACTGCACACAGAAAACAAACAATCTCCTTGATCTCAATAAAAAATATAATCAGAAAAGCTAGAGGATATGAAATAGAGATTCCTCAGAGAGTAAAAAATTCCAAATCAGGAACGTTTCAACCATTACTGCTTTTACCGGAGTTTACAGAGAAACCCGAGTTATGTATTGTTCAGACTCTAAATAGATATTTAGAGGTAATAAAAGATTTGCGTAAAGAGAGCGATAAGTTAATCATTACGGCAAGAAAGCCTCACAGGGAGGCATCCAAAGATACCATAAGTAGATGGATAAGAGCATTTTTAGTTAAATGCGGAATAGGCAAGGAGTTTGCTCCGCATAGTTTACGTCATGCTGCTACGTCAGCAGCTTTGAAAAAAAGAGTAGATTTAAGTGTAATTAAGAGTTTAGCCGGATGGTCTAATAGGTCTAATGTCTTTAACCGTTTTTATAACAGACCTATTGTCCCAGATAGAAGCGAATTTGCAGAGGCAGTAGTGTTAAGGAGAGAATCAATAACAAATTGTTAGTTTGTATTTTGTAATTTTGTATGAAAAGTTCATATTGTTCAGAAGAATGTATTCAGGTTCCAAAAAAAAAAAAAAGATCTTTTAAATGTAGGAACCAGCTCTAAACATCTACCTAGTGATCGGAGAACGAGACACGAGGCATAATGGACGGATCAAGCGAGTCCGCCGAAGGCGAGGGCGAAGCTTGATCACGATTATGCCGAGAGTTTCGTTCGAAAGATCACTCCCACCCTTAAACGCATATGAAAAGTATTTGCATATATCGAAAAACCTCATATCAGTTTTTTCCCCCACCCAAGATAAATTTTAGCAACAACAAGGCATGCAGGCAACAAAACTCTGAACTCATGACGAGCGCGAGCGGGAGCATGAGCCGGCTAGCTGATTGGAAAAGTTTTAGACGCTGAAGCTTGTGGCGGCATCTGCGTACTCTAGCGGTACTACCTAGTGATCTTTCGAACGGAACTCTCGGCATAATCGTGATCAAGCTTCGCCCGCCTTCGGCGGGCTCGCTTGATCCGTCCATTATGCATCATTTTATAATCTGATGATATTGAATATCAGTACGACATAATTTATAAACGTATATCTAAACGCTTCGTAGAAAAAGAATTAGAAGCGGACGGGCGACGGATGCACAATTAGCGGCAATGGTGCAGTTTTTCGAAACACACAAAGGGATTGCGGAAGGGAAATTCCTAATTATGAATTGAAAGTAAGAACTCCGTAAAAATGGGATCAATTGGCAAATGCTTTAAATATGACCAAAGGTGCAACCAAAACCACAGATCAATGGCAAGTAGTACGTATAATCCAAGACATAATATTTTTAATTATATTCTACCAATTGCAATATAAATAACTTGAACGATCAAATTTCATGTACACAGACTTGGAGAGATATGAAAAGTCGAACATCACAGAAAGCACGTAATATTAGTAATCAGCGTAATGCAACAGGCAATAAAAAAATTGACGAAGTTCCATTGACACCATTAGAGCTAAGAGTCATTGGAATCATTGGCAAAAACTACGTTGAAGGTAGCTCTGACTGTCCTGATAGCGTTCCTGAAGAAGAGGTATTTATTATATAGTTTGTGGAAATTACATTTAAGTTGACATTGAAGTAGTTGAATACATGATTTGTAGCACTATTGATACTCCCATTGTACCATTGAATTTTTGTTTCATTGACTTGAAATAGGAGTTACAACAACAGCTTGCTGCAGGCGACTCCTCACCATTATTAAAACCTCCACGTGTAGTTAGCATCTTTGACCACATAGCGAGTACATCAACATGCACTGATGTTTTTGAATCAGACATTGCCAATAACTATGGAGATAACGGTATGACTTTGTTATTATGAAGTATTCTGAATCGTTGTTCCATTTCGAACATTATTATTTTTAATACCGATAGAAAACCCCAATGTTGACCTCATTGACTGGGAATATATGGAATTGAGCAACACTGAAGAAGGCATTTCAGAAAGTAAAGTGCAAGTCAAAAATATAAAAGAAAATATAGAAAAACACGCACTAATAGAAACATTGGACGTACAAAACAAATCGGCAGCAGTCAAAGCCAAGAGCCGCCGATACTTCAAAGATTCACAAAAAAAAAACCTTACACAACCGACAGTGCCCCAACTACACGACCAAGAAAACGTATACATTCTCAATTTGCATTGAACTTAGAATGTTGTACGTGATTCTGTCATGAATGTTACATGTGTACAATATTATCATTTATGAATTTTAAAGAACACTGATACGATATCGAATATAGACTATGTACTAACAATTATGCTATTCTGTTTCAAGGAACACAATCTAAACAATTATCTTCTACACGGGACCAGTTTGCAGCAATTGCTGAGTCACATGCCCAATCAATGATGGTTAGATTGTAATTTCAGTAAAACTGCTATCTATTTACTATATGATATAGGATAATTTTTATTTACATGAACTATTTTCGCAGATGCTAGCTGAAGCTGCAAAATTACAGGCAGAAGGGACAAAGCGTCATGCCGATGCTATGGGTCGATTGGTAGAAGCGATGGAACAGCAAGCTGATGCAGCTGTGCAAAACGCTAACAATGAAAAAACGAGAATCGAAGTCATGTCTCAGCTAGTAGAAGTACTATCACAGATTTTACCAACTTACCAATAATAGTACAGTATAGTGTAGTGTAGTGTAGTGTAGGACTTCATCGTAAACAACAAACTATTGAACATGGACCAAAGTTTATATCAATAAGTATTATTTAAATTCAATATGCCAAAACGTATTATAGTCAAAATATAGACATTATGTCTCGTTTTATGATATACAAATATAATATTAAAATGTTAAACCGATAAGTAATATAGTGAAAATACAGATATATGTACTCGTCTTGCAATATACAAATATAATATTAAAATGTTCAACCAATAAGTAATGTATAAGAAATTCAAATACACATTATAATTTTATAATAATAATAAATACGTACATTATTATTCAGATTTTACAATTTATTTAAAATTCGGTGAACCAAATTTAATATTATGTCGTATTACATTGTGATATCCCTTGGTTTCACGGACGCGAACCAAGCAAGAACTACCCATCCCTTTGCCCAGGGTACCGCTATCCCTAAACAGCTAGCAGGCCCATACACCCGTATACTTGAGTATAGCCTACGCGCCGCGTCAGCCAAGTCAGTGGTACGGAGTTTGCCAAAAACAAAAACATAAAACCACCCCTGATTTGTGCCACCTCCACTGCGGTACGTAAACATATATTGAGTCTATAAAGAACGGCCGGACCCAAAAGTCCCAGTGTATTGACAGAAAAACTAGAGCCAGAATTCATAAAATGCGCGATATTTATAGAAAGTAAAATTACCAAAAAACCGTTTGAAAATAATAGAAGTAGAGCGGGAGAAATTCCGGAAGTTATTCATACGGATCTTAATGGGCCTCACCCAACGGAAACGCCGGGGAAAAATATTTTTTAAGCTTTATAGATGAATACAGTAAATTAGCAAAAGTCTACTGTATCAGAGCCAAGTCCGATACATACAATTGCTTTGTCGACTACGTGAACTTAGTTGAAAACATTGCAGGTAAAAAGGTCAAAAATTTGGTATATAATAACGGAAAGGAGTACCTAAACGCAGAAGTTCATAGATTCGTCAGAGAAAAGGATATAAAAATGATCCCGTGCCCACCGTATGTTCACGAGCTAAACGGGGTAGCGGAGAGGTATAACCGATCATTAATGTATATAGGACGATGTCTTTTGAAAGAAGCCAAGGTTAATAGAATGTTTTGGCCAGAAATAGTAAAAGCAGCAGCTTACCTGAAAAACAGAACGCTTGCCAACACGTTAGAAAAAAAAACACCCTACGAAATATTTTTTAATGCAAAACCAGATGTGAAATACTTGAAAATCTATGGGAGTAGAATATTTGTTAAAATCCCATGTTCGGTCGAACGAATAGTCAGAGGTGTCCAGGCACGAACGGTCGCTCACGCGTGTGTACGAACACATGCGTCGCGCGGCCGACTCTCTCTGTTTTGTCTTTGCATGTGTTTTATTTAGACGAGCATGAAGGTGGAGGAGATAGCGCGGGCCAGGTCCGCGTGAGTCAAGTACTCGAGCGACTCGAGGTCAGTCGGTTCATTCCTCTTGCCTTTTTCTTTTCTGTGTGCGTTTCCGGAGAGATGGATGAATCTAAAGGGTTTGACTGCAATTCGATTGATACTTGGATTTTGTGGTGTCTTGTATCTTCAAATCTTTCCTGATTGTTGCATGTAGGGGAGCCGGAATAACTTCGGAAGTACACAAACACAAGCGCAGTACGTCCCGCCAGGCAGACCGGCGCAGCCCGGTTGTACCAATGAGCAAGCGCAATGCTTGACGGAAGTAATCTACCGATTACTTGTACATACTTGGATTCACACAAGGTAATCCTTCAGGTACACCGAATCAAGCGGTGATACCTGAGCACAAGCGCAATGCTTATACGAAGTCGCCAGCGACTTTATTTACCACGATTACACTGCACGAAACAGTCAAGACGCCCAGCGCAATTATATATAAATATAGATTCAATTCGGATTTTTTCAAACCGTCTCCTAATCGTAGATTTCACCTCCGAAATAATTCATTGTGTGAAATATATTTGATATGATAAATATCCTATACACATTGTAAATTCAACATTTGCGAGGGGTTTTTTCTCTGAGATTCATACCTTAAAGATTTTCCTCTCTGAGCCATAATAAAACATAGAACTGATGGCTCAAAATGTATGTTTATTTCATTTATTCCTATCCCCTAGATCCTTGTTTTGTAGAGTTGGAAATCGTGACCAAATTAAAAAATACGCGGCCTCGTTTTTATTAAAGAGGACGCGCTCCACGAAACATGGTGCCTCCTGTGAGGTGAAATCTACGTGATACCCTCTGTATATGTTTTTTTTTTCTCTTTTCCTCTCTCTTGCATGATATAAGGTGAATTCCGCATTGGATTTTCCTCTTGCTACTGCATTTCATTTTTTCATTCGGTGGTCCTATGATGCATGCAAATAACTCATAAGGATCGTTGGAATGGGACGTGTAAAGGGGAAAACCGATTACGCGGGAGGAAAGAAGTTTTCGAGGAGCAGACCGGGGCCGTGCGTCAACGGTCCCGAATGTTTTCACTTGCTTATCTTCAGCAATAACACTTATAGTCCGGGAGCCAATGACATTTTTAGGTTGATCATTTGAAAGTGGATGGGCCTTTCAGAAATACTTAAGGTAGGTGTATAAAAAAGAATTATAAGCATTGTTAGCCGCACCAACGATGCAAAAGGTTTCCGCGCGCCCGGAAAAGTCGGAAAAATAGAAAATAGATTTAGTGATGTGAAAGTGGATGGGCCTTTGTCAGATGTTAGTTTATATAATATAATTAAGAAAGAAACACTTCAGCGCGATGTGGGACAATGCAAAACCCTTCCGCGCGCCCGGAAAAGTCGGAAAAATAGAAAATAGATTTAGTGATGTGAAAGTGGATGGGCCTTTGTCAGATGTTAGTTTATATAATATAATTGAGAAAGAAACACTTCAGCGCGATGTGGGACAATGCAAAACCCCTCAGCTCAAGCATAGAAAGGTGTAAAATTAAATGTAGCGGAGCGCGCGGTTGTCTTTAAATAAAAGACATCAGCCGAAGGATTTTGCATTGCCATACAACCAGCTGAAGTTTTTTTTTCTTTTTATATTGTATAAATTTACATTTTACCAAGTTTCAGCCACTTTCAAATGACAAATTATAATTTTATATTAAATAAATCACATATTACGCTTGCAAAAGGAGAGCAGGTCGTAAATTTTGTTTGAATGTTGAAAAAGATAATCCGAAAATTTTTATTTAATAGGAAAAATTATTATGTCATCATAGTTATTCGCACTGAATTTTACTTCCACCCTATTTTAATATACCACGCAAATGTATAAATATATGCTCAAGTATACATACATGTATACCGTATGATTTCGAGCAAAGCGCACGTGTGAAGATCCATACTAATAGATGAGTTCGAAAAAAATTTTCTACACACGAAGAGAGGGTATTTCACTATAGAGCACAACACAGCTCCGTCAAACACGTTGCACGCTGTACACACATGTTTGACGATGCATGCATTGTCCTGCATATACCTTGCAGCGTTCGGTAGCATTCGTAAGCTCTAAACAACAGTGCGTGCTCTCTAAGTTACTTTGCACCAAGGCGCTCGGCTCGTATTGTGTTTGACTAAGCTGTGCTGTGTTCTATAGTAAAATCTCCCCTTCGTCACTACTATGTAGTAGTTTGGTCCTATTCCAATACTCACACGCGCGAGAATAATATAACCTATAAGTTCCGTACAGCGTGGGTGTGTTGAACGCATACAAAGCATTGAGCACACGCGTTCAGGAAAAAGTACATGGCGGCGAACTTTTAGTAGAGTCTGCAAAATGGCTAACGTTAATCCGTATTGTGTATTTTGTAAAAAAAGAAAACCGAAAAAGTTTTTACCCTTCGTTAAAGATAGTTTATCCAAGTGTCAAAGTTATCTGAAAGTACGTATAGAGAATAATTTAGTTTTTAAAGATGTGATTTTGCCAACGGAGTGTAATAATTTTCAACTGTATCACAGTAAATGTTACGCAAAATTCACTGCTTTACCACCTAATCTCAGAGAATCAACTTCAGTGTCCACCAATGCAGATTCCAATGCAAGGTACGTAAAAACTTAATAAATAATAACTGTTATTAAGTAGGCTTTCTAACTTCGAGTATCATTTCTTCTTCTAAATCAGTTTCGCTTCGACATTTTTTGGTTAGGTTTCTATTGTACGCGTGATCTATACAATTAATCGATTTTTTTACCTCTTTTTTTCGTTTTGTTTTTTAATATTAAATTTCACCAAATTACGAACTTAAAAAATAAAATCTTAAAATTAATTTTCATACAAGATGCAGTTGATGAAGATTCTACTGGCCCGAGTGAGCAAGTATGTGAAATTGTTGATGAAAATGTAGCCGGTCCAAGTAAGCAGGTTATTGATACTAACAAAAGTGATATTGACTCAAATGACGATATAAATGTTGATCGTGAATGTGTAAACGACAATGAAAATGTAGTCGTAGGTGCAGATGATAAGTTGACAGAAAGTAATATAGTTTGTTTTATATGTGCCAAAAATAGAATGACTCTCAAAGGTAGGAGAGTAAATTTATCGATTTTAAATGAAAGTGGAATTGATTCAATAAAAATCGTAGCACAAACAATTGACGATGCTAAAATAATTGAAAAAGTGCAAAACTTAACGGATGAAGCGCATTTTATACATCAGAACTGCAGGGTCGCTTACATGAATAAAAGTAGGGTAAATTTATCACAAAACGAAGAAAATAGTGATTGGCATGTTTCTCGAAAAATTCAAGCTGAAGCTTATAAAAAAGTTGAAGAGTATGTGATGAAGGAAATAATTCAAGAAGAGCAATCGTATTTTTTATCGTTTTTAAACGAAATTTTCGTTACACACTTACAAGAAAATAATCAGGATGTTTCGTCTTTTACTCTAAAACCATACCATTTAAAAGAGAGATTGCTAAAAACATTCCCTAAAAAAATAGATATAATTACTCTTTGCGGTAAAACTGTTGTAAAACCTTATAGAGGAGTTGTAATGAAAGATTATACTTCCAGTCTCGCCCTCCTGATTACATGTATACAATTTGTAGTGCCATCTCTTCTAGCTATTCTAACCACGTCTTTTAGAGTTTAAAGATTTAAATTGACCGCGTATGGTGCCTCCAGTGGAGGTGGCGGCGCCACACGGTCACTTTCGTCATAACATTTTTTCGTGCTAACAAGTAAACACGTAAGAGTTTTTTAATCAAAACATTTTAATTTATTTAACGGACGATTCAAGTTTTTATTACTTAAAAATGGGTGGACATAAGAGGAAATCTTCTGATCGAGACAAAGATTATGAAAAATTAAAAAAGCGACTGCGTGAAATGGAAAAGAAGCTGGAAAAACGCGAACAGAGGATAAACAACGACAAGGAGAATGACAATGGCGGTGCTCAGAATGGAAAGTTAGGTGAGCCGGAACAAACAAATGTCCAAGCAGCTCCCTTAAACCTGTCAAAAAATCGAAGCAAGTATTATTTAGGCAATTATTGTAAAATATATATATATATACATACATATCCGTCAAGGTTATGCGAGACATAACGTAAGTACGGAAATTAAAAACAGCTGAGCTTATACGTGAGATAAGACAAAGCTGAAAATATTATGGTTGAACTTACACGAGAGGTAAGACATAACCAAAATAAACTATTTTCTCTCTCTCTTTTACAGAGACTCCAGGGAGCACTGTGAACGCCACACCGAAAAATCCGGAGGAGAGAGAAACTCCAGTTATAGATTTATCAAATGAAAATGAAACTGGGGAAACATCACAAGAAACACAATCAGCCAGTGGGGTTACAGAAACTTTAGACCTGGACCCAGAGATCCTAAAAATCATCGGAGAAACTCCAGCGTCTGAGCCAGAAGGCTTAAAACTATCAAGTCATATTTCTAATCGCTGGAAAATGTGGCTCAAAACGGGACAAACTAAAGAAACTAAAGAGCTTCTACTCAAAAAATACCCCAGAAAAGGTGAATGTTCTTTAGAGGCCCCGAAGTTAAACCCTGAAATTGCTGCATCACTAAATGATGGGTCTCTTAAGAGAGATAAATACTTCTCAAACACCCAAAACTTAGCTGGCTCTGCATTATCAGCATTAAGTTTGGTCATCGATCCCTTACTCACAAAGAAACGAGAAGAAATTGACATAAAAAAGATGTTAGAAAATTTATGGGATTCTTCACAAATTTTAATTGAGTTGTACCGAGGACAGACTATAGCCAGAAAAGCTTGTATTCTGCCTAGTCTAAACAAACAAACGGCTGCACTATTGGGGAAGACTGAGACTGGTGAGCTGTTATTTGGAGACAAGTTGGGGGAAAAGATTAAGGAATCTAAGGTTATTGATAAAATAGGGACAGATATAAAATCCCAACAGTCTTCTAAGAAACCTGGAGCTCCAACGAGCCATTTAAATGTGAAGAGCCCGTCTGTTCCACGATACCAAGCTCAGGCGGGCACAAAACCAAAACCATCCAAGCCGAGTTACAATCAGAAATATTCCAGCCAATCGAAAGGTCCACAGAGTCACCACCGGGGTCAGAACAGCAAGAATCGGAGCCGATATTAATCAACGAATCTCAGGTAAATATTGCAGGAAGGCTAAGCGCATTTTTAAGCAAGTGGCGTACAATTACATCAGATCCCTTCATACTGCAAGCTATTAAGGGGTATAAAATACCCTTTAAGTCAAAACCATACCAACCGAAACCACCACTCGAGCGCAATTGGACAGATCTTGAAATTTCCGCTATAAAAGTAGAAATTCAGAGATTATTAAAATTAGGAGCAGTAGAGAAAGTTTCACCGACGGAAGACCAGTTTATATCCTCGTTCTTCTTGGTCCCAAAGCCAGATGGATCTAACAGATTTATAATTAATTTGAAAGATCTAAACGAGTTCATCGAGGTGGATCATTTTAAAATGGAAGACATGAGAACAGTTTGTAGATTACTCGCACCAGGAGTTTTTATGGGTACTATTGATCTTAAAGATGCCTATTTCTTAATGCAAGTGAATAAGTCAGATAGAAAATATCTTAGATTTGTTTTCCAAGGGGAAATCTACGAGTTCACATGTGTTCCATTCGGTCTTTGCTCAGCCCCGTTCGTATTTACGAAGGTATTAAAACCTGTTATCAATATCCTTCGAGAGGAAGGATTTTTATCCGTTGTATACCTTGATGATTTTCTCTGTATGGGGCTAGATATCAAATCTTGCTTGGCAAACTTAAGAGCGACGAAAGAATTTCTAATTTCTCTCGGTTTTATTGTAAACGAAGAAAAAAGTAATTTTAAGCCAAGCAGACGATGCAAATATTTGGGGCTGATCATTGATTCAGAGAAGTTCTGTCTACAGTTGACTGACCAGAAAAGAGAATCCATTTTAAATCAAGTAAATATTTTAATGAAGAAGCAGACATGCAAAATAAGATTTTTAGCCCAAATAATTGGGACACTCATAGCTGCTTGCCCAGCTGTTGAATATGGTATGCTACATTGTAAGCTACTCGAAAAAGCCAAAACAGAAGCTCTAACAGCAAATTATAATAATTACGAAAAAACCATGTTGTTACCAAAATATATTTCTGAAGATCTCAGATGGTGGGGGGAAAAAATCCCCATAGCTTCACGTAAAATAAGGATAGCGGATTATAAAAGAGAAATTTTCTCAGACGCTTCACTTACAGGCTGGGGAGCGTATTGTGACGGAAAGCATGCTCGAGGTTTCTGGAAACCAGAGGAAAAAAGCTTACATATTAATGATCTTGAACTACGAGCAGCTTTTTTGGCATTAAAGTGCTTTGCAACAGAGTTGAGTGATTGCGAGATTCTAATCAGAGTTGATAATTCAACAGCAAAGGCTTATATAAATAAAATGGGTGGTTCGCAATTCCTGCACTTACATCTACTGGCCAAAGAAATTTGGGACTGGTGTGAAGAACGGAGGATCTGGCTTTATGCTTCTTACATTCCATCAAGAGAAAATTATACTTCATGTCTCGCCCTTTGAGATTACAATGTGTAGTATAGCTACTTGTTGCCTTCAAACCACACGTTCAGAGTCTAAAAGAAATTTTAAATTCCCGCCTGGTTGCTCCTGGCGCCACCAGGTGTTCGCTTTCGTCATTAGTTATTTGTGTGCCAAACAGACAACACGTCAGAAAAAATCTACTCGTTATTCTTCATTATTTTGAGAGAGAAAAAATTGCAGAAAAATGGGAAAACATAAAAAACGTACACGCAGCGAAGACAGGGAGGAGGAAACGAAGAAATTACGGCGTGAATTGAGAGACCTGAAAAATTTGGTGATGCAGTGTCTGGCAGCGAAATCCAGAGATGATGCGTCCAACAGGGACGCCTACGACAGTGATGACAGTATCAGCGAAGGTAAAAACCAATTAAATATTATCGGGCGAGAATTAACACTTAAAAACTAGGAGAGCTCGTACGGGAGACGAGTCATATCCTAAGTCTCGGGTCAAGCCTGCACGAGAGGCAGGATTAAGACCTAAAAATTAAAAAATACAAAGCACAAAAATTTTGGTAATGACACAAGATCACACGAGAGGTGATTAAAAAAAAAAAAAAAAAAAAAAAAAAAAAATTAAATAAATAATAATCACACGAGAGGTGATTTAAAAATACAAGAATAATAATCCCTATCAGTAATACTGGAAAGTGGGAGATCATGAAAAATCACACGAGAGGTGACACATGATCGTTTTAAAAAATTTCTACCAAGTGAGCTAACCTTAAAATTTTTCGGAATCTATTTTATTACAGAAGATCCCCCAAGCGATGTGGACAGTCAGGATATACGAGAAGATGTAAGGGACCCAGAAGCGCCACAGACCCCTGAGACAGGGGCTAAAAATGGATCACCAGACCGGCCTGGTGACACAGGCAGCGCGCCAGAAACAACTTCTCAGGCTGCACCGGCTCAGCAGGAGGATACAACAACTGGGACCAAAACTCCCACGGAATCCGTTAGTCAGAAGAATAAAGAGCCCGAAGGAGCCCCAAGCCTAAATGAAGAAGTTATAAAAATAATTGGCAAACCGCCGGAAACGGAGGAAGCTTGTCAAAAAATTCATCCGGACGTCTCAGTCCGGTGGAATGCGTGGCTGAAATCCGGACTAAAGAAAGAAGAAAAGGACGAACTGTTGAAAAATTATCCTCGAGGAGGATCCTGTCTCTTAGAAGCGCCAATCCTGAACCCGGAAATAGCATCCACCTTAAACGAATCGGCGCCGAAGCGAGACAAGTATTTCTGTGCTACCCAGAAACTAGCAGGATCCAGCCTTTCAGCCCTGGCGCCGGCTATTACCCTGCTCTTGGAGAATGAAACAGTTGACTCGAAGACAATTCTGACTAACATCTGGGATGCAGCAAAAATTCTGGCAGAGCTTCATCATTCACAATCCGTAGCTCGCCGAGCGTACATTTTACCAAGTCTCACAAAACAGGTAGCGTCCTCGCTGGAGGAAAGGCAAGTCGACACATATTTGTTTGGGGAAAAACTGGGAGACAAGATTAAAGAAATAAAGAGCATGGACAAACTAGGACGAGACTTAAAAATCCAAAGTGCGAAGAAACCTGTCCCAGCCAGTTCGGGAAACTGGAGCGGCCCGTCAGCAATTCGAAGACCGACCACCTTGACGGGCCAGAGATTCAAATTTCAGAAGTCGGCAATAGCCCAGAGGATACCATCGAGACAGTCCAACCAGAGCAAAACGAGCCAGATCCAGAATCAGGCTTATCGTCGTCGGCACTCGTACAACAGCAGCAGCACCAGCAGCAGATCGAGGACTCATTGAGTGACCAGCAAATACAGGTAAAGTTAGCAGGCAGGTTAAGTAAATTTCTGAAGGCATGGGAACAGATTACACCTGATAAATTTATTAAGCAATGCGTGACGGGCTATAAAATTAATTTTAAAGAAACACCACATCAGGTATCCCCTCCGGGAGAAAAAATCTGGTCTTCCCAAGAAACCTCAGACATCCAAAAGGAAATAGACAGACTCCTGTCAATCGGAGCGATTGAGAAGTGCTGGGACACGGCTGATCAGTTTCTATCCAGCTATTTTCTGAGAGAGAAACCAGATGGCTCAAAAAGATTTATCCTAAATCTACAAGAGCTAAATCTTTTCATTAATACCGAGCATTTCAAATTAGAGGATCTCAGATCCGCGTGCAGGTTACTAGATCGATACATGTACATGGGGTCAGTAGATATTAAAGACGCGTACTTTGCAATACCGATTCATAAAAGCAGAAGGAAATATCTGAGATTCAAATTTCAGGGCCAAGTATATGAGTTTACGTGCTTACCTTTCGGTCTCTGTGAGAGCCCGTACGTATTTACGAAACTCATGAAACCAGTGATGTCATATCTCAGGCAGAAGGGTTTTTTATCAGTAATTTACCTGGATGACATTCTATGCCTAGAAAACTCGATAAAGGAATGTGAAAAATCCCTACAAAGTACTATTAGCTTACTTGAAAAACTTGGTTTCATAGCTAACAGGAAAAAATCAAACCTTTCGCCTAGTCAACACTGTAAATATCTCGGGTTCATATTAAACTCTAGAGATATGCTAGTAGAACTGCCGAGGGAAAAAAGAAACTCTCTTATTGCACAGGTCGGA
The DNA here is from genome assembly GCF_021901455.1 of Neodiprion lecontei. NCBI lineage: Eukaryota > Metazoa > Arthropoda > Insecta > Hymenoptera > Diprionidae > Neodiprion > Neodiprion lecontei. The sequence continues at coordinate 11,183,031 of NC_060262.1, read as the reverse complement.
TCGCTAAGAAATAAAAAGACGTGCAAAATAAGAAAATTTGCACAAATAATAGGTACGCTGGTAGCTAGCTGCCCAGGGGTTGATTATGGGATGTTACACTGTAAGCTGCTAGAAAAAGCAAAACTAGAAGCTCTTGAACATAGTAGGATGAATTATGATGCGCGTATGGACATTCCAGGCTATATAGCAGACGACTTAAAATGGTGGCATAACAAATTACCGACAGCAGTCAGAAAAATCAGAAATTTCCAATTCCAAATGGAAATTTTTTCGGACGCGAGTTTGTCGGGTTGGGGCGCTTTCTGCGGCGGCGAGGGAGCCCATGGAATATGGTCTCAAGCCGAAAAAGCTTTGCATATCAATCACTTAGAGATCAAAGCAGCCTTTTTAGCTCTAAAACTATTCGCGAAAGACCTGGTTTCCGCGGAGATCCTACTGAGAATAGATAACACGACTGCAATAGCATACATAAATAAATTAGGCGGGACAAGGTCCGAAGATCTGCATGACTTAGCGAGAAAATTATGGGACTGGTGCGAACAGAGGGACCTCTGGGTACACGCATCCTACATCGCATCAAAAGACAATGTTGAAGCAGACTCGTTATCACGACTATCAAACCGAGATACGGAATGGCAACTAGCAAATTACGCATTCAAAAGCGTAACTCGAAAATTCGGTGTCCCTGAAATCGACTTATTCGCATCCAACGAAAATAAAAAGTGTGCTATCTACTGTTCATGGGACAGAGATCCAAAAGCTCTCGCGATAGACGCCTTTACAGTTAACTGGAACCCATGGTTCTTTTACGCGTTCCCACCGTTCGCGACAATCGCCAAAGCAATTCAAAAAATTAAAGCCGACAAGGCAGTAGGAATCCTCATAGTGCCTTTTTGGCCCAGCCAGAACTGGTTTCCCAGCCTTCAAAAAGATGGTAGTAGGCGATTGGATGACATTTAAACCTAACAATAAACTATTATTTTCTTCCAGCGGCACGGCACATCCACTGAACAAAAACCTTACCCTGGTGGCCGCGAAATTATCCGGCAGGCGCTGTTAAATAAGAACACATCGGAGGAATCCGCTGAAATCATGATCGCGTCAGTGGAAAACTCAACTCTCAAGCAATATGAATCTTCGTATAAACTTTGGTGGGAATTTAATCAAGAGACCCAGTCTGACCCTTTCAGCATCACAGCCAAAAAAGGGCTATCTTTCTTGACGAAAAGATTCCAAGATGGTGCCAGCTACGGAACCATCAACTCTGGAAAAGCGGCGCTAGCACTGATAGCGAGAGAGGAAATCGCTAACTCCGATCTCATCAACAGGTTTATGCGAGGCGTATACAAGAAGAGACCTGGCCGACCTAGGTACGACACAATCTGGGATGTAGACCCAGTGCTGGATAAACTTGCGGAGTGGTATCCCCTCGAACCTCTCAAACTAAAAAAGGTCACCAAAAAACTAGTACTACTCTTAGCACTAGGAACAGCACATCGTATTCAGACGCTAGCCGCTATAAAAATAAGTAACATAATAGAGACTCAAAAAGGTCTGGAAATAAAGATTCCGGAACACATAAAAACATCCAGGGCAGGAGCCGTTCAGCCCCTGCTAAAACTACCGTTCTTCGAACACAAACCTGGACTATGCATCGCAAGAACTTTGCTACATTACTTAACAATAACTAAAGACTTAAGAGGAAAAGAAGACTACTTGCTGATATCTTTCCAAAAACCACATGCAAAAGTCTCAAGAGACACCATTGGGCGATGGATAAAAAGTACGCTTAGAGAACTCGGAGTAGACGAGCGATATACTGCCCACAGTACACGACATGCTGCGACGTCGAAGGCGGCCGAGAAAGGTGTCAACATAGACGAAATAAAAAGAATCGCGGGATGGTCCCAGAAATCGAAGGTCTTCGCGGATTTCTACAACCTCCCGATCAAGATCCAAGACGACGACTTCGCGAAGAGGGTCATGTTGACATAAAAACAAAAAATTTTTAATAGACTCTAAAAGTCCACATTGTAATCTCAAAGGGCGAGACATGAAGTATAATTGAACCATCAAGCGAGGCCGCCGAAGGCGGCCGAAGCTCGATGATAATTATACGAATGTCTCGCCCGAGAGATTACCCACCCAATAAAGGTTGTGAACCATTTGAGGTCAATTAAAAGACAATAAAATCAGAAATGTACAAATCGAGCTTATTTTTCCCAACCCAATCTCTCGGTAAAGTATTAAAAATTTTTTATTTTTTCCACAAGAGGATAACACTCTAAACGTAATGACGAAAGCGAACACCTGGTGGCGCCAGGAGCAACCAGGCGGGAATTTAAAATTTCTTTTAGACTCTGAACGTGTGGTTTGAAGGCAACAAGTAGCTATACTACACATTGTAATCTCTCGGGCGAGACATTCGTATAATTATCATCGAGCTTCGGCCGCCTTCGGCGGCCTCGCTTGATGGTTCAATAAAGAAGCAGATAATCAATCTCGCGTAAAAAATATAGATACTGAATGGAGTTTAGCGGACTATGCGTTCAAACGCATCATAAAACGGTTTGGTGAACCGGCAATTGATCTATTTGCTTCACGAAATAATTCTAAATGTAGAAAATATTGCGCTTGGGAACGTGATCCGGATGCTATGGTGATAGATGCTTTTACAATTAATTGGAAAAAATATAAATTTTACGCATTTCCACCTTTCGCTTTAATAGCGCGAGTATTACAAAAAATTATTAATGATGGAGCATCTGGTGTCATTGTAATACCACTGTGGTCAACACAACCGTGGTTCCCACTGCTTGAAAACCTTATGACTTCTGATATGTTAATATTTAAACCTAATAATAATCTTCTAATTTCTCCGCTTAGCGACCAACGGTCCCATCCCATGGCGGCGACACTTACCCTGGCGGCCGTCAGATTATCAGGGAAGCGTTCTCAAGAAAAAATCTACCAGAATCATCATTAGAAATTCTGACAGCGTCTCTAGCAGAGTCTACTATTAAACAATACAATAGTGCGTTAAAGGACTGGTCGATGTTTTCAGTAGCAAAAGAACGGGACCCATTTGTCGTTGACGCAAGTTCAGTACTAGATTTTTTATCACAGAAATTCAAGGATGGCGCAGCTTACGGGACCCTCAACACTACAAGATCGGCTATATCTCTAATATCAGCAGTGGACATTACTACTGATCCTAATATTGCTCGGTTTTTCAAAGGAATTTTCAAATTGAGACCTATCAAGCCCAAATATGACTCAACATGGGATACTGAGCCAGTATTAACAAGAGCTGCAAACTTATTCCCATTAAATAAACTGTCGTTACGCCAACTAACAGAGAAACTAGTTATTTTATTGGCTCTGGGAACTGCACATAGAGTTCAAACCCTGTCATTGATTGCAATCGAAAATATTTCTCGCTATAAAAACAACGTGCAAATTAAGATCCCGGATATTATCAAGACATCACGGCCTGGAGCTTCACAACCCCTGTTAGTTTTACCTTTATTCACTGATAGGCCAGAGCTTTGTGTTGCAAATACTTTACTGGAGTATATAAAAAAGACAGAGGAGTTACGAGTAAATGAAAAACGTTTGTTGATTTCTTTTCGCAAACCACACAAAGCGGTTTCATCGCAAACGCTTAGTCGATGGATCAAAAAGTTTCTCAGCGAGTGTGGAGTAGACGAAAAATTTACTGCCCATAGCACTCGACATGCATCGACTTCAAAAGCAGCAGAGGCAGGAGTAAGCCTAGATCTGATAAGAAAGACAGCTGGTTGGTCAGAGAAATCACAAGTCTTTGCAAAATTTTATAATAGACCAATAAACAGTCAAAATAATAATAATTTTGCTGAGGTGGTTCTGCTTAATCGCACTAAAGATAAGTAAACAACTATATGTATGAATAAGTGTTTCCTGTCTCTTGGTTTTTCTTGAAAACTTAATAAACAAAAAAAAAAAAAATTTTTGTCTCTAAACATCTACAAATTGTATACATGTAATCAGGAGGGCGAGACTGGAAGTATAATTAAACGATCAAACGAACTTACCTGTACGTGAAGTTCGATCGTTATTATACGATAGTCTCGCCCGAACTGATTACAGTCCCACCCGAGTTCCAATGCACCCTAGGATATTTAAAGAATATCCTTCTCCCATGTAAGAATCAAAAATTTTCTTTTTTGCTTTCAACGATATGACGAAAGTGACCGTGTGGCGCCGCCACCTCCACTGGAGGCACCATACGCGGTCAATTTAAATCTTTAAACTCTAAAAGACGTGGTTAGAATAGCTAGAAGAGATGGCACTACAAATTGTATACATGTAATCAGTTCGGGCGAGACTATCGTATAATAACGATCGAACTTCACGTACAGGTAAGTTCGTTTGATCGTTTAATTATCTTACAAAGGTGGAAGCTATTGATACAGCTGCACTTATTTTGTTTGATGAAGCTAAAGAAATTGAAATAACTAAATTACCGACTAACTTTACAACTCAAGATGTAATAAAAGGAGAGTGTGAAATTCCAGAATTAGTAATACGCTTTTATAAAAAAGCACTCTCAGGTCGTAGTAATCGAAGATTTAAAAGTAAAAAAACTGCAAGAACAGCTGAATCATATTCAGAAGATTATGTCTCTGCAGTCTGGAATGAACGAATAAAAACTTCCAAGCACATGACATTGGGTTTAACTTTAAAAGTTTTAACAAATGACAAAAAAGTAATTAGTTTAGTCCACCGGCACGGACATTGTAGCAGCTATACTGTATTGGAAGGCATCGAAACGGAAGGAACTTACTCATCTTGCAATTTAACCGATGTTTGCCCCGACGGTATTATTAGATTACCAGGAATAAATACTGGAGTTGCTTTTGACAACTTTGACAAATTTGTCGATACGAAGACGGGCAAAGATACTCTCCACGATACTGTTGGCATTATCTTCCAAATTAATGATGAATCAATTTTCAATGAAAAGAGTAACGACATTCCTTCTCTTTCAGAAAGTCAAAATAAAATTGAAGGCGATAAATCTGTGGATACAAATATCGTGAGAAATGGTAACTCATTAACCGCACAAGCTTCTCGAAAATTCAGGCGAAGTTTTGATGCAATTGATCGAGAAGAATTACAACCAGTAACAAAACGACCTCGTTTAATGGAAACTTTATTACCACTTGATTCTCCATTGCGAAAAAATAGTGCTAATGTTAAATCATTCAATCACATCGATCTCGCATGGATTCTTTCACATTGGAGTCATGTGGGGCAAGTGTGCGCAGCGGGTAAGTGTGCGCAGGCTCATTTTTTATAAAACTGTTGACAGTAGAGTAGGGGAACTGACTGCCTTTAGTAGTCACTACGACGTTGGACAAAAGACTGGAGTCTTGTCTGACAAGGTTACGTAGTTTTAGTAATATTGGTAAGTAAAAATTTTGGTTATAATTCTTACGATTTTTCTCAAGTTGTGATCGAAATACTTTTATATTCATATTACGGTAATCAGTATTTGTTGTATCCAAGTATATTCGTTTATATATCTAGTTTTACTAATTACATATCAAAACTTGGTAGAATGACGCAACAGTGTTTAAATTTAACCTAATTTTGTACAGGCGGTTTGGGTTAAGTGTGCGCAGAAGGTTGTGGGGTAAGAGTACGCATATTTCAATGCGTACTTTTACCCCGATGGTCATAGTTGTTTGTGTATTGACATTTCTTTTTATTTGTTTCAAGTTATACTTATATATTTTATAAAAACAATCGACAATGCCTCGAAATTATAAGCGGAAGGCTCCACATAGATCCGTCGTTTCAAGTGATCAATTTGATGCTGCTAAGCGATTAATTGCTGAAGGCTTAAGTAAAAGAAAAGCAGCTGAACAAGTTGGAATGAAGGAGAGTACTCTGAGGAAACGTTTGAAATCTGACTCAACTGCAGCTAAATTAGGAAGATTTAATCCAACATTTACTATTGAGCAAGAGAATGAGATTTATAACTATTTGAAAAGATGTGATGATCTCTATTATGGCCTTAATATGACCACTCTAAGAACACTGATCTACGAGTATGCTGAATTAAATCATATTTCTCATCGTTTCAATAAGAATTCAAAGATGGCTGGACGTGATTGGGTATATGGTTTTTTAAAAAGACACCCTGACTTAAATCTACGACAACCCACGCAAACTAGCATAGCTAGAGCAATGGGATTTAATCGTATTCAAGTTAATCAGTTTTACGACAACTTACAGAGTCTTCAAGATAAATATAAGTTTAAACCTTCTCGAATTTATAATATGGATGAGAGTGGTATCAATACTGTACCAAAGAAGATTCCTAAAGTTATTTCAATTAAAGGTGAAAAATTAGTAGGTAAAATAGTTTCAGCTGAGAGAGGTCAGACAATTACATTGGTTTGTGCCATGAGTGCTACGGAGAGTTATGTTCCACCAGCTTTTATATTTCCTCGTAAGAGAATGAAGGGTTATTTACTGAATAATGCACCTTCAGGAAGTATTGGAATGGTTTCTGATTCTGGATTTATAATTACCAATCTGTTCTTGGAATATCTTCACCATTTCAAAGAAAACGTACAGCCGACTAAAGAGAATCCAGTGCTGTTAATATTAGATAACCACAGTAGTCACCTTTCTTTGGCTGCTGTCAACTTTTGTGGTGAGAATGGTTTCCACTTACTTACGCTTCCACCACACAGTAGCCACAAAATGCAACCCTTAGATCGTGGATTTTTTGGACCATTAAAAATTAAATTTGCTTACGAGTGTGACAAATGGTTAAGTAGCAACCCAGGGCGTGCCATTGGGCAACCGGATGTGGCCCAACTAGTTAATGAGGCTTTTAAGAAAGTCGCGACAGTTAGTAATGCTACTTCAGGTTTTAAAACTTCTGGGATATGGCCTATCGATAGGGAGATTTTTTCAGAAGAAGATTTCACGGCAGCGTCTGTGACTGATATTAACCTTCCATCTACGTCATCAGAACAAAATATCTCACAGAATATCATAACTACTATATCGACAGCACTTTCCGTATCAGAGTCTTTGCCAAGTACTTCTAATGCTTCAATGTTACCAGAACCTCAACCGAGTACATCTTCAAAATTATGTACGCTACCAACTTCATCACACTCGAGAACTGGAACAGATTCGGCTTTAGCTGTCGTGACTACACCATTAGGTTCTCCATCAGCTGTAGATCCACATTCTAATGAATTTACTCCACTCTCATCAATACAACCGTTTCCAAAAGCAAAAGTACAAACTAGACGAAGAAAAGGCAAAAAATCAGTAATTGCTACTGATAGTCCTTTTAAATCAGAGTTAGAAAAGAAAAGTCAAGAAGAAGAAGAAAAAATAGCTAAAAAAAAGCGACGTTTAGAACTAAAACAAGACAAATCTTGTGCAAATAAAACTGCCAAAAATTCTAAAAAAAAAAAAAATAAGATTGATACTACTAAAAATAAGACTGTTGAAATTAAGGCTAGTCAAAAAAAAGTAGAATCTAAGGAAAATGATTATTTTTGCGCGTTGTGTGGCGAAAAATACGTTGATCCACCTACAGAAGATTGGATTCAATGTAGCTCATGTCATAGCTGGTGGCATGAACAGTGCACTCATTATCAAACAGGTACTTTTATATGTGATATATGTATAACTGATGACTAAGATTTTATTATAATTCGTTGAAAATGATCTCGTTTTAATTTATCTCGATACAAAAATGTTAATTACTTTAAGCCTTATTTTCGATATAAATTGAGATAAACAGTATTTATGAGAGTATATATTTAATATATAAATATTAAAAATAAAATAAATAATGATAAATGTTGATAAAAAATGATATTTATGACATTAAATATAGTTTAACTATATTTAACAAGCTACCGTTTAAGTTATTATAAGTGCGTACACTTACCCGCAGTGCTGCGCACATATACCTCGATATTGGGGTAAGTGTACGCATTCTGACTAAGTTTTATTTTATTATTTTTCTAAAATTACCATTAAGTAAATTTGATTTCATGTTATGTAATTGTTAAATCAATAAAGCCTTTAAATGAATAACTTTTTTTTAATTTATTTCATACGAAAATTATAATTTTATAATAATTGAATAAAAAATGCGCACTCTTGCCCCACATGACTCTATTGGTGACCGGATATAGCCACCAGATCGTGTAAGATGCCGGCAGACGCTGTAACCGACGTGCGAGCTGCGCTAGATCGAGTCGCTGCGCATATTCCACCGTTTTGGCCCGCAGACCCGGAGATTTGGTTCACACAAGTCGAGAGCCAGTTCGCGTTAGCGGGGGTGGTGGGAGACGAAACAAAATTTAGCTACGTCGCAGGCAATATAGACGCGAAGTACGCCGCGGAAGTGCGGGACATTCTTACGCGGCCGCCCGCGAGCGGCAAGTATGAAAAATTAAAAACGGAACTAATCCGTCGTCTCAGCGCGTCGCAGGAACAGAAGACGCGGCGATTACTCGAGCACGAGGAGATGGGTGACCGCAGGCCCTCGCAATTTCTACGGCATCGTCAGGCGCTAGCAGGCGTCGTTGTACCGGAGAGCCTCGTGCGCTCGCTGTGGCTCGGCAGGCTACCCTCGTCGATGCAGGCTATCCTCGCTACGCAAACGACCGCGAACCTCAATACGGTTGCCGAGTTAGGCGATGCCATCGCCGACGCAACTCCGCGCCACCAGGTCGCTGAGTACGCGGGGAGTGCGGGTAGTCTCGAAGCCTTGGTCGAGCAAGTAACGGCAAGCCTGGCTACCGCCGTGGCCATGCAGAAACAGCACCAGCAGGACATCGCGGCAATCCAGCGGAAGGTGGACGACCAGCCGAGCCGATCACGCACACGTTCGCGGCAGCGTTCGCTGACCAGGAGGTCGATTCTGTACTATACGCAATGAAGGGTCGCTATGAAGCGACGCAACACGAAAGGTCGCTTGCGAAAGCGACGCTATTATAAAAAGCGATTCTGTACCGGGTGCTATTTTGCGTCAGGCGTTACAAGCAAGCGGTTTCGCCGGCGCAATGGTTGCGTTCAAACCGTGGTTTGAACCTCCCGTTCTAAAGGAAGCCGTGAGCCTAGACTTGTCAGGCGGCGATGTAACAGTTTTTTCATGTTACATTGTATTTGCAGTTTTGTTGCATTGTATTGCATTAATAAACCATCGAAATTTTTGTGATTTCGAAATTTGTGAAGAATCAACGTACAAAATGAAGTAAGTAAGGAAATAATGTATGAGATTAATATTTATATGAAATTAATACATAAGTAATGAAATAATACATTTATATTAATATATAAGAGATCATAACCTTAATTATGATCTCTAGAAAAGTTTTTTTTCATTGTTCTGTGTGTTACTTCTGTTAGCTACATTTATTCACAAAATTGCTATTTAAAAAATCTGTTATAAGACGTTATAAGACTAGGCATATTTATAAGATGATAATGGCAGGTTTTATGATGTCACATTAATATGAACATGGATTTGTTACAGTCCTACTGAAGCAGCAAAACGTTCCCACAAGCACAACAGTAAGCAAAGGAAATATTTGATTGAATATATGTATAACCATAGAGAGTTTGCAGCAGGACGGCTTATAGGTGCTCGAGGAAAAGAAAAAGGGGACGAATTGTGGAAGGCACTGACAAGGGAATTGAACTCCTTAGGGTTTGAGAAAACTCAAATTCAGTGGCAGAAAGTGAGGAAACTTCGAAAACCTTTATTCCTTATAAAAACGTTGATTTTTTTAACACTGTTTATTTGCAGTTAGTGTAATTTACTTATAGATGAAACCATAATAGGTAAATTTTTTTATTCTCATTCACCAAGTTTCTACCAGAACTGAAATAAAAGTTTTAAAACGAGACTGAAAGTTTTGTGACGGTGGAAACTCTGTTTTTGAAGAACAGTTCTTATGGCATTTTTTAGGTTCGGAAGGATATAAAAACTCGAGTCAGAGCCAAAGCTGTCAGCCTTAAAAATGCCCGCATTAAAACTGGCAATTTTCCTGTGGATAGTAATACGCTATCGGAGGAAGATTTAATGATCCTCGGATTGATAGGACCTGCTGTAACAGAAGGGTGCAGGGTCCCTGATTCGATGCCTGAAGAGATGGTATGTAATGAGAACATTAAATACAAAAACTGCTTACAGAAGATATTCTTTTAGATAGATTATTTACCGAGTACAAGACGAGATCAAAATTGTGGCAAATAATTTGAAAAATATGCGTGAATGAACGATAATAACTGATAGTATTAAAGTAAGTTAAATTTAACGCTGAACAAAGGAACTCATTTATGTCGGATCAACTGCTCTAGCTCAGCCCCCATAAATGGTATACAAATTAATCCCTTCCATTTAAATGATTGAAAAGCCAAACATGTTTATTCATGTACATATTTCAGTCTGCAATCACACAACTGCGGGAAGCAGACGAGTCGGTGTTAAACGAGATACCTACTCATATATCAGTATTCGAAGAATACAACATAGTTTCGACAAACACCACAATTGGTAAGCGTATGTCCCGAGCAGCCACGTGTATTACTAACAATAATGATGCACGATATGATGTTGTGGCAACGTGTTTTATTCGTAGAATCAGACACGGCAATAGGACAGGAGGAGGAACACACCATACAAGAAGCTGATGAATTAAAGCACCTTTCAGAACCCAAAACATTGGTAGAAGTTGTCTGCAGTGATGATGGCATAGCATCATCATCGCACACACTGGCACACCCATCATTGCAGCAGACAACCCCAAAGATAAAAACAGCCACACACCCTGTCAGAGCCTTGCGCAAGAAGAAAAACAAAAGAAGAGATGATGTCTTTAAAACGGTTGTAGAAATGCAACAAAAGCAGAACGAAATACTTGAGGTATTTCTGTTTAAACTGTATATGAATAAATCAATCTGCAAATTATTATGCCAGTGGAATTGTGCAAATATTTGTACTTATATGTTTTAGAGAATGTCACAGGCGATGCTAATGTCTGCAAATAACGAAGCCAAACGACTGGAGCTGGAGAAAGATAAATTAGAAGTGAAGAGGCAGATATGCCAGGCTCTAAATTCAATAGCGGTAGCGATGACAGGATTCCATTAATCTCCATCATATTCTTATTAAAATTTTTTTTTTTATAATATGAAACTTTATGTATGATTTCTTACACACGGACGTGGTTTTGTTTTTAAGAATTTTGTGCCAGTGACATGCACGGAAAGAATGAGATAGATATGAGCGCCATCTCGGATTGTACCCAGACCCATCTGTAAAAAAATAATATTCAGATGGTAGCTACGACTATGTGAATTGTACTGGGTACAGTCTGCGTTTAACTCACTACTACCCGAGATTGTACCCAGACCCATCTTACATTGTTAGCTAGAGATAGTCGTGGATACTATGCGCATGTCTCTAGGACCCATGTCACACGGCAGCAGCGCCCACTTCGCATTGTACTGAAACCTATCGGTAGATAGTACCTATTCCTACGTTACCATTTACTCTGTATCCATCTTACATTTGCGTGGAGACCGTAAGCGATTGTACACACAACTATCTCAGATTGGTCTGAGACCCATCTCATTATTTTATGCGCTTAGACTCATTCATCTTGCGAAACACGTCATATAGTTACAAATAAAGTGAAGTGCATAACATTTTCCTTGACTCCGTCAGCAAATTAATATTGCTCCAAAGAGATATTTGTCACTTGAATGTTTATTTCTGACAGAATATTATTTTCAATAATAATTTGAAAAATATAAAACTAAAAGGTAAGTTATTAAAAGTACAGAATCTTAACCTCAAAAATTATGAAAATTATTCAGGGTTGTTTTTTACTTGAAAAAATTATTGATGAATTTGATTACTTGTTATCTGCTTCTCTGTTGTAAAAAAAATCCATTGTTTTAAACGCAGTTATCATGCACGATGTAATTTTCATGAATTTTCTTTCACCGAGTTTTAATTTTATAATTACTTTACTTTCACTGCTTGAAATTTCATATTTTGTAGGTGTGAATGACAAATAACTGTAGTTCTACATTTCATCTCAACATGTCGGAGAGCTCCCATAAAGAACCACAAGGGACTGAGATATCAATAGATAATTTTGAAAACATAATTTCTCCAAGTTCCTTCAATATTGTTTGCAAAAAATGTAGTAGTCTAGTCGATTCAAATTCGGTCACCTACGTCTCTGAAAATACTGATTTAGTAACATTGTTAAGAGCCACATTGACAGGACAATTAATTTTAAGTTATCATAATATTCACAAGAATTTATCAGATAGTTTAGCTAATAACCTAGCGGAAATAGTAATTCATCGAGAAATTCAAAAACTAATAAGAAACAAGAACGTTACCCCAGAAACACGTTTGTCGACACTGGAGTAAGAAATTACTACTACCATTGTAAAGCTTTTACCATTAACATTTAATATTCGTAATTTATAGGGCAGAAGTATTGTTTGTAGTCAATATATCCGTTTCAGCCACTTTCTGCCCAAATTACGGTATAAACAATTTGATTAATTGAAATGAATACAATGAATTTCTCTACATTAACTTGAATTTGAGTGCGTCTAACAGAATACTTCTACCCTATAATTATCAGTATTTTAAAATTGAATTTTTTAATACAATCTTTCCTCATACTCATAATAGTTATCATAATAAAAAAGCTCTACTTTTCATAAACCTACACTGCATTCTTTTTGTACATTCTTTCGGTATTCATGTGTTCCAATTATTATTATTTTTCCATGCACGTTTCATACTTAGCGAAGTAAAACTTTTTGATTGTTCTTAAAATAACATTTTTTAGATTTTCCACAACCTTACTGAAAGATCTAGCAAAAGAACTGAGCGGCCGTTTCGGTGGTAGAGCCGGAATTTATTATTCACCAGGACTAAGTAACGGAAATGATAAAATAAATCCAGCGGGCAAACTACAGAATCAACTTAGTCATGTACGGAAACAACTAGCTGATTCAGGATTATTAATTACTTCACATCGAAAGAATTCACTAGCGGTGGCAGGATTAAAAAGTAAATTCATCCGTATTATATATATATATTATTATTATTATTAATTTTCTTGATTTATATGAACAATATTTTTTAAACAGCCACTCCAAGTTCCGAGGCTCATCTTAAAGTGCTTAGTAGAAAAGATTTCAGCGATTGGGACGCAATCAAAGTAGTTTGGACAGAAGCATATACCTGTAGACAGCAATTGAGCCTATGGGTCAAATAACGACTTAAGTCGACTTAAGTCACTTTTTCAAAGAAGCTGATCTCGGTGTTCTGTATAATCTTCGCTATAAACCCTGTGAATCTTGGATGTTTTCGTCAACTTTTAATGCTGTAGTAACCATAACAAGCGGTGCGCGCACCGCCATTGAGTTAGCCGGCAGTAGCAGCGAAGCGAAGTAGGCTAATCCACGCGCCTCCGCTAAACAGACGCACGTGTTTATCTGCCTGTCTGTTAGATTTCGTGTAAAGCTGCAATATTTTCTGCGCGAAATAATGAACGAATCTACAACAACTACAACAGCATCGACTAGCCCTACTGCTACAGTTACGGGGAAAAAGAGAAAAATTCGACAAGATAGATGGGAACAAAATAGAAAGAAGCTTAAGCGTGACAGTGGTAAAAGTTACGCTTCTCAAAGTGGGAATAAAATACCTCGAAAAAAATTCAGGCACACTACCGACTGCTGCAAGAAAAACTGTTCGTCTTCTTTCGATTATAAACGTCAGCGTGAAATTTTCAAGACTTTCTGGGCAATGGCTGAGAAACCGAGTCAGGACACTTTTTTAATCAGTTGTATACAACGTGAAGAAATCAAATACGTCAAAACCGTAACAAAACGGAAGAACAGATCTTGGTCTTGGAAATATTCTTTCAAAGTAGATGGCCAGGATAAAACTGTCTGTAAAGGATTTTTTCTGTCTCTTCTCCAAATAACTGAATCCAGAATGAAAACGGTGCTCCGATTTTGTAAATCAGGTAAATGTTTATATTATTTTCTTTCTAAATAAATCAATATTTACGAATGCTTGACTCGTTTATTGGCGTCTTATAACAAAACAAGTCAGGTCTGGATTAAAATATGAAAATACTGATTGTTTCAGGTACGACAGTTGCTACAGAAAAAAAGGGTAAGCAACCCAACCCTGCCAAAATTTCGAACGTGGTATGGAGTTTAGTGAAGGAGCATTGGTCGACTTTCCCGAACAAAAAATCGCATTATGGAAGCTCCAAAACTGAAAGAAAGTACTTCGAGAATCCAGACTTAAACGTAAAAAAAATGTTTCACGCATTCCAAGAATATTACTTTGATAAAACAGGGAAGCAGCTCTCACTAAAGTACCCAACGTACCATAGATATTTTCGGGAAAATAGTGATTACTCGTTTAGGCAACGTAAAACAGACGTCTGTGATTTTTGCACCGAATGTAAAATCAAACTATCGGCAAATTCATCAGATCCGTGTAAGGAATCGTTCCGTCTACATGAAGTAAAAGTTGCGGAATACAAGGTTTTGCGGCAACAGTGCACAAAGAATATTAACGATGATACTCTAACTGTTGAGTTCGACTACGCACAAAATCTTCCGCTTCCAAAACTGAACGTTAGCGCACAATTTTACAAGCGATTATTGTGGCTGTATGTTTTCAACACACACTGTTTTAATGACGGTGACAGCAAATTTTTTTGCTTCTTAGAATGTGATGGTGGCAAGAACGGTAACTCTGTGTGTAGTTTTTTGAACGATTTTCTGGTAAAAAAATTGACTGAAAATCCAGAATTAAAAAAAGTAGTTCTTTTGTCTGACTCCTGTGGGGGGCAAAATAAAAACAAGACTCTCGTACGATATTGTGCTTGGTTGTCGGTCAAAATGGGAGTTGAAATAAATCACATCTTTCCGGTGCGAGGTCATTCATACTGCCAATGCGATAGAAATTTCGGTGTTTACGGAACTGTTTTAAAAAAAGTAGAGACCGTCGAAAATCCTATCGAGTATCTCGAAATAATGAGGACCGTAAGGCACAAACCAAAAGCTTTCGAAGCAGAGATGAGTGCCCACTTATTAAAAGAATGGGATAAAACTTTGGATTCATTTTTTCTAAAGGTTCTAAAAGCTAAGGGAAAGAAATTCACGATCCAAAAGTATGTGAAGTTATCATACAAGCCAACAGGCACCATGTCCGTTTACGCGGACTATAATGGCGCTCCGCAAAATTTCAACCTGTTCAAATTAAACGCTTTTGTAAGTAAAGATACCGAACTAGCATTAGCAAACCCGGCTCCTGTTGGAATTAAGACAGCTAAAAAAAATGACGTGCTATCTTTAATGCCTTTTGTAAAACCGGTTAATAGGGAATGGTATAAAAATGTGCTGCGGGGTACCTGCAACGACAATGATTCGGCTGAAACAGACGAAATGGACTCTGATTGAACCTGATACATGCCGTTTTTTAAATGTCAATTCCTAGTTTAGCTTTTTTTATATGTGTTCACCGCGACCATGAAACACCCATTACAGTAGAAACTGGATGGACTATTATCGTCATCATATTATTTTAATCCAAAAACGTGTTTGTACAGATTAAAAGTCGTTCTACAAAAAAACGACTTAAGTCTTACTCCGAATTTCCGTGATAGCACTGTATTGGACAATATTTAATAATTGTTATTACGTTTGTATATCATTTTTGGGTACCCCACCTATGTAAAAAAATAAAAGTTCCTTGTAAAATGCCTTGTCAAAATTGAAATATCGACTGTTGAATCTTTACTTGCCTTTTTTATGCCAAAACTTAAGTCGACTTAAGCCGTTATTTGACCCATAGGCTCAATTACGATCGGATAAAAAAGACAAACTCATCGAATTTAGTCTTTTCCCTTGTTTAAATTGTAATAATGCTTTAAGCTTGGTAAGATAAAATAATTAATACATAAAAATACCTAGTAATAATTGCTGTTATAGGTATTAAAATATAATTTTGTTCTCCAGATTAATGACGACTTCAATAGAGTCTACAAAAATTTAAAGCCTTTCAGTGATTCATGGAAAGTAGTTCAATCTACATTAGAAGACTTTATCTTGTCTAAGAGAATAGACAACTTTAAGCATAGCAGTACCATAGAACAACTTTTTGAATTGACTAATGGTTTGTTTCGGCTTGATACTTAAAAAAAAACTTATCATATAACAATAAAAGTAATATTACATTTTTTAATTGCAGCTGACACAGATGCAATTATTCTTGCATTGTTACTCGACGCAATAAAGTCTACGACACCAAGTTCTACGAAGCGTCGTAAAGTAGACGACGATCAACCCATTGATGAAAAAAAAGGGCATCACAGAATCATTTGTTTTAAATGTAGAGGTAAATTTTATAATTTTGAGACATAAACTTAGAAAAAAGTACGCTGTTCATTGCTATAAAAATGTTTAATAAAATTTTTTTTTTACAGAGCGCTGATGATTTGGATACGGAAATTGATAGAAGAAGAAATTTTATAATTGCCAGCAAAGAACCCGTTTATCCGTTCATGGTTTTTGTTAGACCTTTTTCTTCGCCAACTAATTTTTACGTTGTTGTTAACAAAGTTAAATATTCTTGTGACTCGGCTGTTGCTGCATTACATCTAGCTTTCCAAGTTTACACAACTACTACGTGTTCATTCCCAAAAACTTCTTGGTTTGTGTGGGTGTTTATTAAAAAAGTTGTTTACCGAATAGTATCTCAGGATAAGTCATCAGTTCTTCTCCAAAAAGCATTGAGTTTTATAGAAGAAAAATTAAATATTAAATTGACCGACTAAGTTATAAAAAATTGATCCGAAAAAATTTGCCGAACAAATGCAAGAGTCTGCGGCACTTTTTGTAGCTAAACTATACGATCTATCGGATTTACCTAGAAATCGGGTCAGTGAAATAACGAAAGATATAACTCATATTCTCCAACAACCACCTATAAAATTATTATTCAATCAGCTTCTCAATAGATTACAACATTTAGGCGAATCATCAAGTAATATTTCTGCCTATACCACAATGCTAAACACGTTACGAAATCCATTTCAATCAATAAGCACTGAAAATCAATGTTTTGAATATTTTAAAAATCGTCATACCTACATACCACCTTCTGAAATAATAATTGGAGAAAAATTTATATTTAAATCTGAAAATGACAGTACTGTGATAGGCACCCAAAATTTATATGTACAAGTTGTGCCATTAAGAGATGTTTTTACCAAATTTTTCCATTTGCCCAATATCTTTGAAGATACGCTCGCTTACTTAAGTAAATTACAAAAACAAACTAAATTAATAACGAATGTTACACAATGTACTATATGGAAAAAAAAATTATCTACTTTTGCTAATAAATTAGTTCTTCCGGTTTTTTTGTATCAAGATGACTATGAAACAAACAATGCGTTAGGTAGTCACAAAGGTTTGGGAAAACTCGGAACAGTCTACATCATCATTCCATGTCTGCCACCGCATTTGCAATCCAAAGTTGAAAATATTTTTTTATTAGCCTTGTATAAAGCTGAAGATTTAAAATATGTTCCTTTAGAGACTGCACTGCATCATGTAATAGAAGAAATAAAACATCTTGAGTCTACTGGGGTTACTATTAATACTTCATCAGGTCCAAAACAATTATATTTTTCATTAGCCGGAGTCATCGGAGATAATCTTGCCATTCATTTGCTACTGGGATTCATTGGCAGTTTTTCATCACATCACCCGTGTAGATTTTGTACAATTGACCGTGAAGAAATTAATACCACATTCAGTGAGTCAAGGTGTAATTTGCGTACACAAGAAAGCTACGAAGCAGATCTGATCAAAAATACACCTTCTGTAACCGGAATCGCTAGACAATCAGTGCTCAATAGTATTGAATCATCAAAAACCATTGATCTTTTAACAGTTGACGTTGTGCATGATATTCTGGAGGGTGTCTGTGAATATGACTTGGGTTTAATTTTAAATTATTTTATAGTTACTGCTACATTTTTTACTCTTGAAACGATTAATGATAGGATTGAGAGTTTATTTTATGGAGACGAAGTCCGAAACAAACCAAGAACTTTAAAGAAGTCTCAAATAACAGATAAATATGTCAAAATGTCTGCTGCGGAATCACTCTGCTTTATCAGAAACATCGGAGTATTAATTGGACATTTGATACCGGAAAATGACCCACACTGGAAATTATGCATAATGTTAAAAGGTATAATCGACATAGTAACATCACCAGTAATTCATTCCGACTTGTGTGATTATTTAGATAATTTAATATGCGAATACCTGAAGCTGTTAGTTTTATTGTTTCCTGGATCTCTAAAACCTAAACATCACTTTCTCATACATTATGCCAGAATAATGTTGCTTATGGGTCCTCTCTGGAATTTAAATACAATGAGAAGTGAGAGTAAAAATAAGGAATCAAAAATTGCCGCACGAGCAGCTGTTAATCGAAAAAATATTATAAAAACTATAGCAATCAAACACCAACTACATCTCAGCTATAGATTTCTGCTAAATGCACACACAAGTCAATTCAGTTATGAACGTAGTGCGTTTACCAAACTATTAATTAATGATTTACCTGAATTTCAATCTTTCGCAAGTTGCTTGCCAAAACATATTGAAAACCAGGTTATTGAATTAACTTTTATTAAATATAAGTCCCGTACAATAAAAAATAATAGTATATTAATGTTAGCATCAGAAACAGGTCCTCAATTTTTCTTGGTGCATACTTTATTTGAAGATTATCAGAATAATTTGTCTGTCATTACGAAAGATATAACTATGTATGCATTTTATGACGAGCACTTCCATGCATATCGGATTTATGAAAATGCTTTCCTCGATACTTCTGATTGGAAGCGATTTAATCTTGAAGATTTGGAACAGTGCAGTATAACTCATTTTACGTTCAGTGGTAATGGGCATAAATATATTGTTAAACGCTGGGTTTAAAACCTTTATCTTTAATTTCATATTAAATAGTTTCATTTATGTATTAAAAATGTCTTAAATAAATTTGCATTCTTTTTATTAATAAATTTTAATTGATTGGAATATTATTTAACCATTAGCCTTCTACCTCCCATGGCACCGACATGAAACAAATCACATGAAACATTCAAAACAACTATCATTTTGACTGTACCTGAGTTGTTTTAATTTTGTGCATTTTGTTACTATTTTATTCATTCAAACTAGTGATTTTTGATTTTTTATGATTCGATAACACTAATGAATAAATAAATTATGTAATTTCTTTTTTGAATTAAGACTGACAATTTAAATTATTATGGACTTGAAGATTCGAACGTTCAATCGTAAAAAATAAATAATTGTACATGTTCTTTGACCGTGCTGATTTTAATTTTAAAATACTCAGGAGACTTCCAAAAATACACAAGATCCTCCGACCGTCGGAATCCTTTCAAAAAAATTTTCTGTGGCTATCGATATAAAAAAATGTATAAAAAATGATTGCGACAACGTTCAGATCATCAGGAACACAAATAATTTTTTATCATCTGTCAAAATTTCTCATCATCAGAATAATAAAAAAATTTTTATAAATACAAAATACACTACTGTTTCCAAGAGTGAATTGTGATAAATACTTTGTACGCCACATTTTCTTAAACAAATATTGTGTTTTTTACCATCGCAAAAGTAATTTTTTTAATTTCTAAAAAAATTAATTTTCTGTAAATTTTTGTTTATTGTTCTAATTGGTTTTTATATTTATTAACTCATATATACACATTAGAAATCATTACTCCACCTTAATACATTTCTGTTCATTTTTATTTTTATTTAATTTGTTATATCATACTATAACAATTTGAAATTGCTGTTTTTCGGTTTTTTATACAACGACTCTTGATAAGTTACATTAAGGAATTCAACTATTTCGGTCAGATGGATCTCAGACCAATCTGAGATAGTTGTGTGTACAATCGCTTACGGTCTCCACGCAAATGTAAGATGGATACAGAGTAAATGGTAACGTAGGAATAGGTACTATCTACCGATAGGTTTTAGTACAATGCGAAGTGGGCGCTGCTGCCGTGTGACATGGGTCCTAGAGACATGCGCATAGTATCCACGACTATCTCTAGCTAACAATGTAAGATGGGTCTGGGTACAATCTCGGGTAGTAGTGAGTTAAACGCAGACTGTACCCAGTACAATTCACATAGTCGTAGCTACCATCTGAATATTATTTTTTTACAGATGGGTCTGGGTACAATCCGAGATGGCGCTCATATCCATCTCATTCTTTCCGTGTGCTCAGAAATTGAGATGTAAAATAAAAACGCCGAATGAGTTCAGGTTAAATAAAGTTTTTAATTTTTTTGAACGCCCATCTTTTTTGGCAGGTTATGCACATTTTTTTGTTCGTTTTCTCTTAAATTCCGTAGGATTGCCATGGAAACCTTAAAACATAGTCAGCAGCAGAGTAAATCACAAAAGTTACTTTTCATAGCGAAAAATCGATGAAAGACAGTAGACTTTAAGGAAGCAATACAAATTTAAACTCACGCGCTCTTTCTCATTCAAAAAAATTCAAATTATATACAATTTCCGTCACGTACAGGACATCTCAACGCTAGAGATATGGTATAAGATATATATCTATCAAGTCTCACCAGAAACATACAGTAATGCTCCAAAGTATTTTGAGAATATAAAATTCGTCATCACTTTGATCGATCGTTTCTCTTACTTTTCTTCATTTCAACTTTATTTTCGAGTAATCGAGAGATCATTTTTAACAACTATATAGAACATCGAATTTGTTTCAACAAATAATATTATTGATTTTTGTAGTTTATTCTTGCATGTGATTAACTCAATTACTATGTTTGTCAAAATACTTTTGGGCGCTACTGTATTTCATATGATTTTCCGGATTTTTCACGAAGTCACATATACACCGCCAACTACAAGTGCATAAAGTTGTCTCGGATAAGTTGTTGTTGTACACGGCGTCCCTCAGCAAGGCGTGCTCTTCCTTCAAGAGGTTCAGCAATATAAGGTCCGGGTGCTGGCATAGCATTAGCCTGTGCGACATCTTCCTCGGCGATCTCTTCAAATGGTATTCGATAATGCAAACGCATATTATGCAACATGGCACAAGCATTGATTATTCTTCCCGCCATATCAGGCTCGTACATTAATAAACGTTGCTGAAGTAGAAAAAAATATAAAATGACAATGAGAATAATTCGCTCTAAATTGAGTTTATAATTGTTGACTATTCTGACCACAAACTCACATGTGACAAGCATCTCCATACCGATTTGAGTGCACCAAAACATCGCTCTATAACTGAGCGGGCACTACAATGTGCAGCGGTATATATATATACTCAGGTGATCCATTTGGAGCATTCGATATTGGTGTCAAGAGCCATGGTTCCAAAGGATAGCCTGAATCATCTAAGTAGTAAGATAGGTAGATGAAATTGGGAATATATAACTAGTGAGAAGGAAAGAATAAAATTGACATTCCGATTCCGGAATTACTAACCCAACAACCATGTTTGCCTCTCGCCTTGCCTGTGACACAGCTCCATAAGATTGCGCACAGGTGATTGCATCCAAATTACAGCATCATGACGAGATCCTGGGAATCTGGCGCTCACATTTAAAATACGGTGTTCTGGATCACAAATCTAAAAACAGCATTTTCATTTCAATGGATTCATTATCGACAGTGAAATGTATTTTGCATTATTGTTCATCGATAGTATCAAGAAAATAATGATAATCAAAAGCACCCATTTATTTACAAATTCGAGTGATTACCTGGTAGTGAACTCATGCGTTATGTATGATAATATACCTACATTAATTCTATCATGCATTACACTTGTACTTCAATTTCAGCTAACCATTTGAACATTCATAGAATGATAACCATGGTGATTCACAAAAGCTTCCTCATTCTCTTTAGGAGCAACAATTCCGACATGAGTGCAGTCTATTGCGCCAATTGCTCCAGGAAATGGTCGTGGAGCATTAGCAAATTTTATTTTAGCTGCCTCTCTTTGCTCCGGAGTGGCAGGGAATTTAATCCATCGGCAAAGCATATGATCGTTGATAGCAACGGACACTGATCTGATACACCGGCTGACTGCAGTCTGACTCAAAGCCAATGCAAAATCCTGTCCTATTGCTCTTTGATAAGAACCAACTGCATAAAACCGAATGGCGCAAAGAACCTGTAGGAAGATAAAGAAAGGATCATTAATTGTGAAATTCTTTTGTGATAAGCGCACAGAATGCGCGTATGATAACATTTGCTTGTAACTCAATCGACATACTTTCAGATTATATACTCACTTGAGTTTCCACTGAAAGACCATTTGGGCGTTCACGTTGCAGATGTGGTCTCAGTTCTGTCACGAGGTCCCTCACTAAATCTTTTGAAACTCTGAACAAATTTTTGAACTGAATATCTGGTAAATTGAATACATTCAGCTCATCGCGCAACCTCTTGCAGGTGATTCGTAACTGTAATAATTCTTCGTCCTCTTCTTCAAAATCTGCTATATCGACGAGTAACATTACCATAGCCATCTAAAAATTCAATATTTGATACATGATCTATGGAAAGAAATAGAAACAGCACTTCACTGCTGTTAAGCATACCACTATTAATGCAGAATTCACAGCACCTTATATTAATTGCCGTACACTCGACATCATTCAAATATTATATGTGTACTAAAGCCAGACACTTTAAGGGAATGTGAAACCCTATCCCCTCCTCAAATCTTAAGATGCAGATTTTTTCAAAAGAGTGATGAGTTTTTGGGAATAAGAAAAATATTGGCTTGCGTAAAATTTATAAACGTAGTCCGTAATATTTTGCTTTTTTCCAAAATATTAGAGCACCCATAAAAAAATTTTTAAATATTTTTTGATGTCGGCCGTCGGTGTTTCACATACTCTCAAGAAGAGGTCCAATTAAGTCCCTTCTCTGCCTTTTCGCAGCGATTAGCGCGAGGGAAATGGAGCAAAAAATTCATAACATATTTTTCCCTTAAATGAATGACTAGAAGCATTTAAAATAGTGAAGGCTTCTGCATCTAGCAATTAGACAAACAGCCCAACAATTTTAGTTTCCAATCCATCAAACGATCTTTCAGAAAAATCTGTTAGTATTAGTTTGAGGTTATGTCGTACTGACGCCTCGCTGTAATCGTTTCCCCCTGTGTTCTTGAGCTAATTACTCATTTACAAGTGTATCGTAATTTCTTTTAACATCGTCCTTGTTGTATAATTTACACACATATATGTATATGATGCGCATCTTTTATTTAATAAAATTTTTGGTTTGCTTAGTTCTTAAAGTATATCGCGTAAATCGTATGTGCAGTGTACTTACATTTTAACACTCCGTTCACAAGTATTTAACAATACAAAAGATAATGTAGCGCGAAACACGAAAGTACGGGACTCTAACCTCACTATAACACACTTTCCACAAGTAATTCAATAATAAGATACGTCACATGTTACATTTTACCTCACCTTGCAACGCAATGAAAGACGCAATCTTGATTGCACGGGATCGACAGCCTGCACAATATTCTGACGCTGAATATCGTCACTGACGCAGTTACTGCGCCAATTTGAGATGATACAGAATCGCGTCGTACGCAATATATAACGCTTCCGACGCTATGTCGACTTTGCGTCGGACGCTATTCGATTGCGCCTAGTACAGAATCGACCCCCAGGGATCGTCAGCGTGACCGAAGTTGCAATGGTGAGTGTTGGTACCACGCGCGGTTCGGAGCCAACGCTACAAAGTGCACAACACCGTGCACCTACCTGTCGGGAAACGCGACGGGGGGGGCGTTAGAAGCGGTAAACGACCCCTGCCCAAAATCGCGCAGCTTATACGTAATGGATCGGGCAACGAAAACGCGATTTCTTGTAGATACCGGGGCCGATTTGTGCGTGTTTCCGCGAACTCAGGTGCGCGGCCCGCGCGCCAAAACATCCTACGAACTTTACGCGGCAAACGATACAACGATCGCAACATACGGATTCGTTACGCTCAACCTGAACTTCGGACTCCGTCGGGAGCTCACTTGGCGTTTCGTCGTCGCTGACGTCACGAAGCCGATTATGGACGCGGATTTTCTCAGCCATTTCAGGCTACTCGTCGACATTCGCAATCAACGGCTCGCAGACGGGGTCACTTCTTTTAAGACACCCGGCAAGATCGCAGAAGATAGCCCTAGTATTAAAGCCATTTCCGGAGAATCGCAATACCACGCACTCCTCGCTACGTTTCCGGAGATTACGCGACCAGCGGGGGCACACGTTGAGCCTAAGCACTCAACCTGCCACCACATCCGCACGACGCCCGGACCTCCAGCGACCAGTAGACCACGCCGTTTGGCACCCGAAAAACTACAGCTCGCGAAGAGAGAATTTAGAAATCTTCTGCAACTGGGAGTCGCTCGCCCTTCGTAGTGCAGTTGGGCATCACCGCTGCACATGGTACCCAAGAAAGGAGACGAGTGGCGACCTTGCGGAGATTACCGTGCTCTCAACGATCGGACCGTTCCGGATCGCTACCCGGTTCCGCGTATCGAGGATTTCCCCCAGAGCCTCCAGGGGAACAACATATTCTCCACAATAGATCTGGTGAAAGCGTATAACCAAATCCCCGGAGCACAAGAAGACGTTCCGAAAACAGCTATCACGACTTCATTCGACCTGTACGAATTCACATTCATGTCGTTCGGCTTACGCAACGCAGCACAGACGTTTCAACGTTTCATGGACGAGGTACTCCGCGGCTTGGAATTTTGCTACGTCTACATCGACGATATCCTCGTAGCCTCACGGACAGAAGAGAAGCATCTGCAACATCTGGGGGAACTTTTCAGGCGCTTGAAAAGCTACGGAGTGCTGGTAAATCCAGCAAAATGCATTTTCGAGGCAGTAAAAGTAAAATTCCTGAGCTATAGCGTGTCCGGCGAGGGCACTCGGCCGCTGGCGGAAAAGGTTGAAACCATCCGCACCTATCCAAAGCCCGTAACTACAAAACAGCTACGACAATTCTTGGGTATGGTAAACTTCTATCGTCGTTTCATATCCAAGGCTGCATACCTGCAGGCACCCCTGAATGATCTTCTTCAGGGAAACGCTAAGGGACGAACCCCGGTAAAGTGGACCACGGAGGCTGAACAGGCTTTTGAAGCGTCAAAGGAAAGCCTAGCGCAAGCTACGTTGCTAGCTCATCCCGCAAGCGACGCCGAACTCGCAATCGTCTGCGACGTTTCAGATTTCACCGTGGGAGCAGCACTACAGCAACGCGTAGAGGGAGATTGGCAACCATTGGGTTTCTTTTCGAAGAAGCTCAGCACAGCCGAGCAGAAGTACGGAGCGTATGACCGAGAATTATTAGCCATCTATTTAGCTGTGAAGAACTTCCGGCATATGGTCGAAGGCAGAGAATTTGTGATTTTCACCGACCATAAGCCGATCACATTCGCGTTTCGACAAAAGTCCGATAAGTGCTCACCACGCCAATTCAGACACCTGGATTTCATTGGGCAGTTCACCACGGACATTCGACATATTTCGGGGCTGGACAACGTTGTAGCCGATGCTTTGTCGAGGATCGACGAAGTAGCAGCACCGATCGACTATAACGCTTCAGCGCGATCGCAGGAAGGAGACGACGAACTGCGAACGTACCTACGTGGAGAGTCTGCCTTCCAGCTCAGGCAGGTGCAGATTCCGGGAACCGACGTAGCCGTCTACTATGACGTTTCCACTCAAACGGCGCGTCCATTTGTGACAACGCCTTTCCGAAGAGCATCTTTCAACGCCGTACATCACCTCTCGCACCCTGGAATCAAAGCGACGGTCAAGCTCGTGACGCAACGCTACGTCTGGCCGTCGATTAAGGCGGATTGCCGGCATTGGGCAAGCGGCTGCGTAGAATGCCAACGAGCAAAGGTTTCACGACACACGTCCGCTCCGATCGGGAAATTTTCTCCACCATCTACGAGATTCGAGCACATCCACATCGATCTGGTAGGTCCTCTGCCGATGTCGCAAGGGTTCAGGTACTGTCTCACCTGCGTGGACCGTTTTACGCGCTGGCCTGAGGTATTTCCGGTCGAAGACATCAATGCTGCCACCGTCGCTCGTACCCTTTTCGCGGGCTGGATTGCGCGGTTTGGCACCCCGCTGAGGGTGACGACTGATCAGGGACGGCAATTCGAGTCGCAGCTGTTCAAACAACTAGCAGTTTTGGCAGGCGCGACCCACCTGAGGACAACGGCGTATCACCCAGCAGCCAACGGACTCGTGGAACGTTTCCACCGCCAGCTGAAAGCAGCAATTAGATGCCACACGACAGAGGGATGGACGGAGATCCTGCCTACGATCTTGTTGGGAATCAGGTCTGCATGGCGCGAGGACCTTGGGGCGACAGCAGCGGAATTAGTGTACGGCGAACCATTGCGTTTAACCGGCGAATTCCTCGTATCACGTCGTTCTTCAAGCTGCGAGGACGCTGCCGACTACATCAAGGAGCTCAGGCAACACTTCGCAGAGCTGCGCCCCATACCGGGAACACGACATGGCGAAAGGCGAACTCTCGTTTCGAAGGACCTAGCGACGGCCAGCCATGTGTCCGTACGAGTGGACACCCAAAAAGGTTCCCTGCAGCAACCGTACGAGGGGCCTTTCCGAGTGGTCAGCAGGGGCGCCGGACACAAGACCTGCGTGGTCGAAGTCCGGGGGAAGCACGTCACGGTTTCAATCGACCGAGTAAAACCGTCGTACGTAATCTCCCCGGATGAGAGGCCAACAGAGGGAACAGCCGAAGACGACGACATCGACCTGGCTCGGCACGAGCCAGCCAGAGACAACCCCAACCCACGGAACACCACGCGATCGGGCAGACGCGTCCGATTTCCGGATCGCCTGCAAGGCGGCTTTTCGTGACTCCATCACTAGCAGGGGGGTGATGTGGCGGACACCCGCCACCGGCAAGCCGGCGGAAGACCATAAAAATATTTCCGTTTCTCCACGTGTATCTTTTTCCATAGTTCTTTACAACTAACCTTCGAGTGTCCAGGCCTCGCCTCGCTAGCCGAGGGCCAAGGGTTTGACCCCGCCGGGAATTTCCCGACATGTGGCATTATGGCGCGATGCGACCCTTGGCTTCTACTCGGGGGCGAGCCTGCATTTTTCCCTCATCTGTAACCAGCCGTGCTCTTTGCGCATACGCATCTACCAACTAGCTTCGTCTTTTTCTCCTGTTTTCACATTTCTATTATACTATCCCATTCTTGTAACTCGATATCTCTAATAATAAACAGTTTGTCAATACCATATCACTATCAACCACAATCTCTGGCGTCATCCGTTTCCTAACCTCCCCATAGCACCACAAATCGTACGGTTGCGTTTTCGTCTGCATGGCCACAAAGACCGTCCACCGTGAGATTGTGAGCGATCTCAGTACTGACGCGTTTCTCGCGGCGTTTCGCCGTTTCATCGGTCGTCGTGGGGTCCCCAGCCACGTATTCTCGGACAACGGGACAAATTTCGTCGGAGCAAACAAACAGCTGCGCGAACTCTATGAGTTGCTCGAGACCGAAGAGCTGCAACGGACCGTTGCCACATACGCGACTCAGCGCAACATCATATGGCGATTCAACCCTCCCTTGTCGCCGTATTTCGGAGGTTTGTGGGAGGCCGCGGTGAAGTCCTTCAAACACCACTTCATACGGGTCGTACGAGATCAGGCCTTCACCATCGAGGAGTTCAGCACAATGGCGATAGAGATCGAAGCGATTTTAAATTCCCGACCTCTCTGCTCTCTCTCCTCTGATCCAAATGATCCAGTGGCCCTCACGCCAGCTCAGATCCTCATAGGACGTCCCCTCATAAGGTTGCCAGAGGCCGATATGTCCGAAGTTCCAAACAATCGGTTAACGGTCTGGAATTTTATTACCAAGGCACGTCAGGATTTTTGGCGCCGATGGTACCTCGAGTACTTGAGCGAGTTCCAGAAGCGGCAAAAATAGCAGAAAACCACAGGCCAACTTCATCCAGGGGCTGTGGTGATTCTGATCGAGAAGAACCAGCCGTGTACGCGGTGGCCGTTGGGAATAATCCGCAAGGTTCATCCTGGCGACGACGGAGTCGTTAGAGTCGCAACCGTCAAGACGATGCAAAGAGAATACAAACGAAACTGTACTCGACTGTGTTTATTACCAGACAAACTTTAAACAATATCAATTGTATCATTACATAACCATTTACATATTTGCAGAATATACGATTATAAAAAAGAAAAACATGTTGCTTGCTCTCCTCGCAACGGGGGAAGTCTGTTCGGTCGAACGAATAGTCAGAGGTGTCCAGGCACGAACGGTCGCTCACGCGTGTATACGAACACATGCGTCGCGCGGCCGACTCTCTCTGTTTTGTCTTTGCGTGTGTTTTATTTAGACGAGCATGAAGGTGGAGGAGATAGCGCGGGCCAGGTCCGCGTCAGTCAAGTACTCGAGCGACTCGGGGTCAGTCGGTTCATTCCTCTTGCCTTTTTCTTTTCTGTCTGCGTTTCCGGAGAGGTGGATGAATCTAAAGGGTTTGACTGCAATTCGATTGATACTTGGATTTTGTGGTGTCTTGTATCTTCAAATCTTTCCTGATTGTTGCATGTAGGGGAGCCGGAATAACTTCGGAAGTACACAAACACAAGCGCAGTACGTCCCGCCAGGCACACCGGCGCAGCCCGGTTGTACCAATGAGCAAGCGCAATGCTTGACGCAAGCAATCTACCGATTACCTGTACATACTTGGATTCACACAAGGTAATCCTTCAGGTACACTGAATCAAGCGGTGATACCTGAGCACAAGCGCAATGCTTATACGAAGTCGCCAGCGACTTTATTTACCACGATTACACTGCACGAAACAGTCAAGACGCCCAGCGCAATTATATATAAATATAGATTCAATTCGGATGTTTCAAACGGAACCAGCAATCAATACAACCACATATATATATATATATAATGTCTCCTAATCGTAGATTTCACCTCCGAAATAATTCATTGTGTGAAATATATTTGATATGATAAATATCCTATACACATTGTAAATTCAACATTTGCGAGGGGTTTTTTTTCTCTGAGGTTCATACCTCAAAGATTTTCCTCTCTGAGCCATAATAAAACATAGAACTGATGGTTCAAAATGTATGTTTATTTCATTTATTCCTATCCCCTAGATCCTTGTTTTCTAGAGTTGGAAATCGTGACCAAATTAAAAAATACGTGGCCTCGTTTTTATTAAAGAGGACGCGCTCCACGAAACATCCCAGAAGAGTTGAGAAAATCAAAGTGGGATGACAAAGCGAAACTGGGAGTACTGTTAGGTTACACTGGAACGGGCTACAGAATGCTAATTAATAATAGAGTATCCAACGCCAGGCATGTAGATGTGATAGAGGAAGGAGAAAAGTGCATAGGATTAACAGAGGATAATGAGACTGATAACGAGAGTGAGCTTAGCCAAGCAGAAACCGAAAATGAAAGTTACCAAACTATAGAGTCAGACCAGTCAGAAGAAATATTGACAGAAACAAAAGAGGTGGAAAATAATAATGAACAAAAAACCAAAACTATAGACAAACAACCTGAAGTAAGACGTTCCTCACGAAAAACACAAAGTAATATAAAGTACTTTAACAATGATTTTGTAAGTAACTGCATTTATGTAAACTACTGTGACGCGAATGCACTGAATACGTTTGAGGAGGCGATTGAGTCTCCCAACTCAAAAGACTGGAAAACAGCTATGGATTTTGAAATTGCAAGTCTAAACAAAAATAAAACATGGAAGTTAGTCGATAAGCCAAAAAATAAGAATGTGATTGATGTGAAATGGCTATATAAGAAGAAAGATGAAAATAGATATAAAGCAAAATTAGTCGTCAGGGGCTACCAACAAAAGGATCAGTTAGAAAATGTTTACTCCACAGTTGCAAAACCACAGACGCTAAAAATACTACTGTCCTATTGTTGCCAAAACAATCTACTAATAGACCAAATGGACGTTGAAACTGCTTTCTTAAATGGTAATAGTATCTCTGAGGTTTATGTAAATCAACCTGAAGGATATAGAGTAGGAAATGGTAAGGTCTATAAACTACTAAAGTCTTTATATGGATTAAGAGAAAGCCCACGCTTATGGTATGAATGCTTCAATGATTTCATGACTAAGCGAAAGTTTGAACGAAGCGATCGTGACTATTGTCTGTATACAAATAACCAAGACCAGCAACCAATTTATGTACTACTATTTGTAGACGACTTGCTCATATGCAGTACAAACCAAAACAGTATTGATAATATAAAAGGAAAATTGTCAGACCGCTTTTGTATGAAAGACTTAGGTAAAATTAAGAATTATATAGGTATTAACATTGACTACAATATGGACAAAAATACTATGTTTTTAAGCCAGGAAAAATACATTGACTCCCTAGCTAAGAAATATAACTTAGAGAATGCAAAACTATACAATATGCCCATGGAAACTAATTTAAAACTAGAACCAGCCAGTGATATCGATGTCACAATTAAATATAAGAATCTGATTGGCGAACTTCTATATGTGAGCACAGGCACTAGGCCAGATATTTCTTATTGTGTAAACTACTTAAGTAGATACCAAAACTGCTACAACGAGACACATTTTAAATACGCTTTAAGAGTTTTGAAGTATCTATATCTAACCAAACAACTAAAATTAACCTACACTAAAACCAATAAGACTGATGTACTAGACTGTATGGTAGATGCAGACTGGGCCGGAGATAATACTGACAGAAAGTCTACAACAGGATATGTTATCCGATTATTCAACAACGTTATCTATTGGAAATCTCATAAACAAAATACTGTAACCAAGTCTTCAACAGCCGCAGAATATGTAGCCTTATCCGAGGCAGTAACCGATGTAACTTTTGTATGTAATATGATACGAGAGATTTTTGATTTTGAAACCAAATATCCCGTAAAACTATATGAAGACAATTCAGGGACAATAACCATTGCGAAGTATGGAAATTTCACGAAAAATTCCAAACGTATCGAGGTACAATATCACTATGTAAATGAAAACTGTGAACAAGGTATTATGGACGTTATTAAGATTAAGTCTGAGGACAATATTGCCGATATATTTACTGAAAGTCTATGCAAACGTAGTTTGTAAGATGCCGCAATATGTTAAATATTATATAACCGAAAGAAAAGAAAACTGTTAGATATAACTAGAGGTAAAATACTAAATGTAAGGAGGCGTGTAATAAGAAGAAGGGTAATAAGAAAGAAGCAGTCGCACTATGTTGTAATAGGAATATAGGATAATCGTATCTAACTCAACGTCAGAGTCGAAATTCCTAATGATAAGGTACCCACAATTAATAAATAGCTGCCGAGTCACTTAAAGTCATTTAAATATTACGCGCCGTTACGCCATATTGACTCGAGACGAATAGGGTACAGACATTCAAATTCAGGCTAGCGCGCAGGCGTCAAATTGTCGAGCGAATTATCGATCCAAGCCACGTGCGGCAGGAGCCGACACACTTCTATGTCAGCTTCAGTGGGTAGCATTGGCGTGGTTTGACTCTTGTGTCAACCTATTACACGATTTTATAATTCGACTTTTGTGTCGACCTTTGTACGTGACAATTACATAGTTTATTCTTGTGTCAACCTTATTGTTAGTGCAGTATATTTTGTGACTTGACTATTGTGTTACTTCCGTACAGTTTGACTCTTGTGTCAACTAGTACGTAGTATTGTCTTGTAATTTGACTGTGGAATCAATCCCATCGTAATTGCGAGAGTCGGATTTCGATAACAATTTGTAAGTACAAATAAACTTGTATATCCTGTCCAATTCTTTATCTATGTTCTTGGAAATTTGGATTCTCCCTTCCTCGGGTCCCCAAATGAACTCCCTTGCGAATAGAGTCTATAAATGAAACTATTATTGTTATTTGTTAGCCAACTGAGCTTAGCCGTTATTTCGTTTTCGTTAATTTTGATAATTAACTGGCGCCCAACATAGTATAATAAAATTGTCTGAGCCTCGACAGCACTTGACCCAGGCCGCGTCGAGTAGAAGCAATTCAAAATAAAATATAGTTCAGTATAAATTGTTAATAATCTTGATAAATTATTAAACAAATACAAGGGAGTGAGTTGCTTTTGTCTCAATGTATTATTCTAATTAATAAACATCTAATAATGAAATACCTATCCACGGTTATTTAACAAAGAGAAACCAGAAACTCAAATTTATAAAGCTGTAAATAATTGTTTTCATTTTTGCCTGTTCTTATTAATGTGGGAGTAAAATAACATATGTCAATACGGGGATATAAATAATATAAATAAGGGAACGGTAAAGAATTTGAATCTCTTGTTGACATAAAAGAAAAAGATGAAATCAATGGACAGGCTTAGAAAAAAATAAAATAAATGACGAAAACGATAATAAATACGACTTTGACTATCAATTGAATAAATTAAATATAAATAAAATGTAAATGAAATATAAATAACATATAATAACTCTTTAAATCCTGTCCATCGTCAAAATAATTAAAATTACACCTTCATTCAAACAGTCACAAATAAATTAAAATAAAATACGCCGGAATTAATACACACTGGGATACAAAAATCTTCTATGATGATAATTAAAAAAAAGTTGATAAGTCATAAATATGTTAAAAATCACTCATCCCTTAATTTAGTCCTCGGCAGCAGCTCCGTTGTGTGATTAATTAGATTATGTTGGGACTTCTTCGATGAGGTTCACGATCACGGCTTTTTGAAAGTTTTCCCTTCTTATCTCAGTATTGAGGGACCGACAGGTTTCGTAGACTGCACACGTTAAATTTGTAATAACAGTAGCGAAGTTCACATAGATTCCTCGTATTTGGTGTAATTCGTGTTGTGAATAATTGAAATAGGTATCGAAGTTAAGACAAGACTGAAATTTTGACTGCTGCGGAGTATTCCATCGGAGGACTATTCAGGTTGGTGTCTTTCCGCAGACTCTTTGAAATACTCAGCCGTTTCGCCCGCCTGACGCCGAAATCGTGATGGCTGTGCTAGGTAAGATTTCGCGGGCAATTTTGAATTTAAAATATCGTCACAAAGCAAAGAAAATTCTTGATAATGACGGAGTTCAAACC
Source organism: Neodiprion lecontei (assembly GCF_021901455.1). NCBI lineage: Eukaryota > Metazoa > Arthropoda > Insecta > Hymenoptera > Diprionidae > Neodiprion > Neodiprion lecontei. Next base: position 11,149,601 of record NC_060262.1, on the reverse strand, counting down.
GATACTACTAACAACAACGAACCGAAAAATTCAATCCATTTAGCGGATAATAAAGATATGCTAGATAACAATGGAGTTGAAACTCACTCTTCAAAACAAAACAAACAAGAATTGACTGTATGTAGAAAGCTTTTTCCAGATGATTGGAATAATTCCAACTATAATAAAATAGTTTTGCTTACTTCCTCTGAACTCAACGATGCTCCCAATATTACTGCCTATGACAAATCTTGTGGCGCTAATGTAAATGGTACATTCACAATGTTTGGAGAACAACAATCTGCAGAATTTCTCTCACTCGATGGTACAAGCGACATCTGCAATATAACATCCCCAAACACTTATCAATCGTCACATTCTGTGAATTTTTCAACCAGTGTGAATCTTAATGGATTTTTTAATGATATTCGTTGTAGCAACCAAAGTATAGCTGAGCAATGAAACTTGAACAGGTTTTTCGTTGAAGTACCTGAGATAAATACAAAGGACAGTAATGTACAGCGCGCAAAAAAGTTGAGGATAATATCAGATGAGATAATCAACATTTCCACCGGAAATGAAACAACACATATCTCAGGAACGGAAACGTCAGGTGATTTTACAGACATGTTCTATCCTGGCATTAACAAAGAGAACTTACTTAGTTGTGAAACAGCATTACCACTCATAGGCACCTCTAACATCCCTTCAAAGAGCTTAGCTTCAGAAAACGTAGTTGATGCTCCACATAAGTCGGGCGCAATTAGTACACCGCTACAAGGGAATCCAACTCTTGGGAACACGAATGAGAATGGTGAGTCTGATTTTGAAAAGATAGTATACCAAGAGTTCTCCTGTATATCGCACCTGTTACAACTATCGCTTGAACTACTAGGCGGTTGAGTGACGCTGCCCCAACTATTTGAGTAGCGAACAGGGTGATGTATGGCAGACAGCGTTAAATTTAAAAAATTGGGTTTGAGAGTCAATTGTAATTGAAACAACATTTTGGGTGAATCACTTTATCGCAACAGACAGTAGTATTAATGTCATTTCAGACCAAAATCATGTATTTTTTATTCTTAAATGTTTGAAATAAGGATAAAATAAGACACTTGTAATATTAGTAGTAACTCATTTTTGTTACTGTGAAGATGAATAGACAATAAAGTAGTTGGCTAGGGAGTTTTTCCTGCTCTTCACCAAAGAGTATAAATGATAGAGTGGAAGGTACCCGTATCGCCCTATTCCAGTGCCCCTAGCGACTCAGAGGAAAAATATAACGCGTATGTGTAGCGTCAGTGAAGATGTGATTGAGTTAGTATAGTCGGTGTGATGACGCGTCGCCCTAATCTTCGGGTAAACATTGGGTTATGAACAAACATTTTTCCAAAGATGCCAATTTATTGTAACGTCAAATTATGTTACAATAACAAATATGTCAAAAATCAAAGCATAGATAATGGACAATGACGTTTTTCGCGTTACCAAAAAAAGAGCAACTGTGAGTAAATATGAATATATAACCTCACTTTAACGGGAATGTTTTGGGTCCTCACGTATCTTCGTATATTATGAAAAAAAATGTACATCGTGATTTTTCATAATACAGGCGTAAAAAATGGCTTGAGTTCATTCAAGCCAAGAATCCGAACCGGCGAGATTTTCGTGTATGTAACATACACTTTGAGTCAAAGTATAGTTATAATAGTTTAAAAGACATAGCTCTTTCTATATATTATCATTCATCAAAAGCATACAAATTTTTAAGATCCTTTGTAATATTACGGACAAGCAGAACCCTTCGAACGTATCAGAGCTTTTTTTCTATTAGAGCCGGGATTAATGAACAAGTACTATTGAAGTTGCAAGATAAATTTAAAGATGAAAAAATTGAAAACAAAGTAGTATCCCTTCTGCTTGATTGATTGAATATGCTTCATTTAGCTCGAAGCTACTATTTCTCACATGGAGGTTATATTTTTACATTTCTTACATTCTATGCTTTATTTATCTATGCTTTACTTCATTCATTATTACACTTCCACTTACATTCTTCTTTCACTCTTTACATATTCTTTTAGCAGTCGCTTAAACATATCAATATTCCTCACTTCATTTATTGCTTGTGGTAATTTGTTGTAGTAGTCGAAGCCTGTGTAAGTTATACTTTTTTTGCCCTGCATTTGTTTTGCAGTGCTGTATATTTATGTTTCCTCGTTGTCGTGTGTTATAATCATGAGTTTCTCCTACCAGCCTCATTTGCTCTCGTAGATAGTTGGGCGCTAGAGCCATTTTTATTCTATGTAAAAACAAACAAACATTATATTTCATTCTCTGTCGTATATCGAGGAAACACAGCGCGTCGAGCATATGCCTCACTCTTTTATACCTGTCACATCTCAGTATTGCTCGCGTCGCTCGATTTTGTGTTTTTTGTATTATGTCCATCCAACATTTATTTATGTTTAGCATTAACGTATTACGATATTCAAAATGAGGTGCAACGACTGTTTTGTATATGATGAGTAGAGTTGGGACTGAGATATATTTATTAAGCCTATACATGAAATTCATCTTTTTTGCTACTTTTTTAACGATGAACATTGCCAACTTGTCAAATCTTAAATATTTGGAAATTACTACACCTAAATATTTTATCTCTTGTACCTCCTCTATCTTCTTTCCTTTTAGTTTCATGTTACAACAATCATTCGTATGCATTTTCCGCGGGTCATAAATTACCATAAACTTCGTTTTGTTTACATATTGAAACTGGATGAATTAGAATTACCGCGAAGAGAAGATTTCTATTCAGCCCTCAGCAATTCGCACATAATGGAGGACGATTATCAGCACGCGAAAAACGTTTGGCGGAAATTCAATCTGTATACGTTGGGCGAATACTCGGATTTATATTTAAAAACAGACGTCCTTTTGCTTGCCAATATATTTGAAAATTTCCGCGCTAGTTGTATGAAAACGTAAGAGTTAGATTCCCTACATTACTACACCGCATCCGGGCTTGTATTCGATGCTATGCTAAAGCAACCGGGGTCAATCTTCAACTCTTCGATGACCCCGAAATGGTGTTGTTTATCGAGAGAAGCGTACGAAATGGTGTGGCTCAGTGTTCCAATTGCTACGCCCAAACGAATAATCGGTTTATGAGCGTCAATTTCGATCCTAGTAAAGAGGAATCATATACTTAATGTATATCGATGTGAACAACTTGTACGGTGTGGCTATGGGTATTTACCCCGTCATTCTTTCGCGTGGTGTGACAACAAAGAGATTCAGGTATCGTCCATTCCCGATGATTCGCCAGTTGGACACATTCTCGAGGTCGACTTGGATTACCCGGTGAAATTGCACGAGATTCATAAAGATCTACCACTCTGCCCTGAACATTTTACACCTCCGGGTGGCAAATCGGCAAAACTTGCAACCACACTTCTACACAAAAATAAATACATCTTACACTATCGTAATTTGAAACAGTGCTTAGCTTTGGGCATGAGTGTGGTTCAAGTGCACAGGGTTTTGAAGTCTGTACAATCCCCATGGTTGAAACCCTACATTGATCTAAATACCGAAATGCGGTAAAATCTAAAAACGAGTTTGTGAAAAATTTTTACCAACTAATGAACAATGTGGTTTTCGGCAAATCCATGGAAAATGTGCGAAAGCATAAAAATCTAAAATTAGTACAGATACGGGAGGGTAAGGGTGGGGCGAGGAGTCTGATTGCGAATCCGAACTTCCATAGCTGCACAGTGTTCGATGAGAACATGGTTATCATTGAGATGAAAAGGTTGAGGGTCTATTTCAACAAACCTATTTTCATCGGCGCCGCCATTCTGGACATATCCAAAATCGTACTATACAGTTTTCATTGCAACTACATTAGAAGTAAGTTTCATAATCAGGCTAAGTTATTATATACCGATACTGACAGCCTTATATACCAGTTCAACGTGTTCAACATCTACGAAATCGTCAAACCTGATGTGGATGAGCATTTTGATACCTCAGACTATCCCCTCGACAGTGCATATGACATCCCCGGGTGAACAAGTAGCGTTTGGGTTTGGTGAAGGATGAAAATATTGGTAAAATTATGACTGAATTCGTCAGTCTACGCGCAAAACTGTATGCATTTCGAACTATGGGGGATAGTGACAAGAAACGAGCAAAGGGAGTCAAAGGTTCAACCCTAAGAACAATCACGTTTGATGATTATAAGGAATGCCTGCTTCGACATGTAGACGTTAAAAAGCCTCAGCATCTCATTAGAAGTAGGAGGCATGCTGTCAGTACAATTGTGCGAAATAAGTTAGCTTTAAGTTGGCGCGACGACAAAAGACAGTTGCAGGATGGTGAAACAGATACCCTACCCTGGGGTTTCGAACCCAAATTACCTGGGGCTATTTAAGAGCTCAGGTCAAAAAAACCTAGGGGGGTAGGGTATCTGGCGCCTCAAAATCGTCGCGTCTTGTATATATATCTATATGTATATATTTTAGAGTAGAAACAGTGTAAATATGTATAAATATTTTCTAGTATGTATAAGTATAAATAAGTATTTAGCATTTAATTTGAATATTACCAGCCTCAGTGAAAAAAAAGAAGTTCCGCGCGCGCGCGTGTGTGTGTGTGTGTGTCTGTGCGTCTGTGTGTAAATAATATATCCTCTAACATTTTAAAAATAGTGGATTAAGCCTACTGGGGATATCAATAAAAAAAAAAAAAAAATGCACAGAATTATCTACTTCTACTAGTGGTGTGGAAACGATAATACTATATTTTAATTACATTTGATCAATTACCCTAGTGTATATTATTATTTTCTAAGACTGTTTTTTTTTTATAGACAAAAAATAAAGAGAGTACCGAGTTTATGCCTCTACACTGTAAAAAATTAGCGGTGGAAACTGGTTCGGAGTTCGTGCTCTAAGTGAATTTGGGAGAACGCACGAATAAGACGAATTGAATATTTATTGAAAAGAAAAGAAACGATCTTATCTCATTTATTTTGTGTCATTCTTCAAAACGAAGGCCACCAGTCATCCTTAGGAATCGGGAAAGGTCGGAAGGAAAACGGCTGTTCGGCAAATAACCTGAAAAGTGCTTACAAAATCTGACACTTGAGGTTAATAAAATGTGAAAATCAAGCAAACGCTCATCGATCTCGAAAAATAATCGTGGCTCTATTTACATTTTAAAAGAAACCAAAGCCTATCCGACACAAAACTCGATTCCAGAGAAGAAGTTTCTAGAAAAAAACAAAGAAGGAAACAGATATCGACAGAAACAAAAGCTAATCATCGACGTCTTCATTTCCCTGACAGGCAATAAAATAGGTTGGGAATGCCCGTCACGCATAACCAAAATATTTCAAAGAAAGAGGTTAACTCAAATAATGATTTTATATAAAAACGTCTGAAACTAGTTCCTGAAACCAGCCTCAGACGAAGAGTTAGATTGAGGATTGAGGATTACCTTCCCCAACCTCTATATCTCTTCTTCGCCAATTGTAGGAATCTGAATGCGAGTTTTGTATCATTTCTCTACTATTCCTTTTAAGTAAAAAGCAATGATTGGCATCATGTCCAATTTTATTACAAAATAAACAAGTTACTACGGTTTGATCTGTCGTAACTGCGCCTCTAATTTCGTGTTTGTTACTCTGATTCTGAAAAGAACCACAATTTCACGATTATAATAATTATTATTATTTTTATTTCTGTAATTTTCAGGCTTTGTCTTTTCCGAGTGCTCAAAATCCCGTCTTTCTGAGGTGTTTTTGGACACCTCAATCTGGCGAAGCTTATTTGTCCCAAAATATTGCTTACGCATAGCCTCCACCTCGAGGGCTTTGGCCGTTGCCTCTCGCAGAGAACTGAGACCCGATGTCCCAACGGCCATTTTGATTTCCGGATCACTAATTGCGTTTAGAAAAGCTTGGGTCGCTGATAAGTTACGAGACGGCTCGTGGTCTGGCAAAGCTACACGAGAAAGCCGTTCAATATCTTGGCTAAGTGACGCGAGGTCTTCGTCTCGTCTGTCTTCTGGTCTGTAATTGAGCTGTATATAATTTTGTAAGATGGTCATTTCCGTATCTTAATTCAAGCGCGGAGCTAAGTTTTTCATAATTAGAAATTTCTTCTTCTGACAATGCTGTCAATACATTGAAAGCGGGAGTTCGAAGGCAAGAGGCAAGGCTATGAGCCTTCATGGTGAAGTCCCACTGATTATGTTTTGCTATTGTGTTGAATTGCCTTTCATATTCAGCCCATGGAATTTTTCTATCAAAAACAGGTGGTTTTAAAGAACAAATGGGTTTCTCGTAAATCTGAGAAGCAACCCCAAGAAACCTCGAATTATTCAATTGACTCAAATGTGAATAACGTGGCTGGACATGAGACGGAGGCTCGGAAAAGCCAACGTCGTTTTATACTCTGACTCTACAAATTGGGGATTCATCTACTTCCCTAGTAAAAGGAACGGACCTTGAGTCGCGAACATCCTGGGATCGTCCTGGATGTTGGACCTCCTGAACAGCGGGAGAGGGAATAGGAGAGGGAAGCGGAGCAGCTGCTCTGGAACCCCGAGGAGTGACGGCCGGTTCTTCAGAGCCGTTCACCTGATGGACAGCTTGAAGAGCCGCTACAGTTGTTCGGAACAGGTCGTGTAGACTGATCTCCGAACGTTCCTGTGCCTCACGATCCAATCTCCACTGTTCCTGTTGATTGACGAGTTCTTGTTTCCGCTGTTCTTGTTGATCTGCGACTTCTCTTTTCCGCTGCTCTTGTTGTTCTAGAAGCAGCTGGAGAAGTTGTTGTTGGTGACGCTCGGCGGCTTCTTGTTGTTGTTTCATGATTTGAAGCAACAGGCCGAGGATATTTCGAGGCGAGGCGATACCGCGGAGATCTTGCGTGAAGGATGCCGATGCTGCGGAAGGGGAGACAACGCAGATCCCTGCAGCGCGAAAATCCAAGGCGGACGCGCTTCCCGCTGGCGGCCGGCGCGCCGCAGCCTCTCCGCTCACCCCGCCTACACCAGACCATGGCAACCGTGAGAGACCGGCTAGCGACGAGGGAGCACCACCACGCCCAATCCCGGGACACCGTAGAGCTGCGCGGAAGACGACATCGCGATTTAGCGTTAAGTTCTGCACCGCGAAGCGACGACAGGTGCGCGTCAAGTTGCGCAATCTCCGAAATCGATGACAAATCGATTGTTGCGCATTCTTAGGTTGATGACGTCACGAAGAATCCGCGTAACGATATCGGCGTTGCGGCCGATCGGCCATCTGAGATCACTCTAGTCCTGGCGGTTAACTGAGGCGCTGGCACACTGTGACAGTTGCGTTTTGTTTCGTTGGTTTCGGAGAATTAGTGTGGTTACGAGTTACGATGACCCAGACGTATCACGAGGAAGTAGGCGAGTTCGTCGCTTGGATGTGGAGCGGTAAGCGCTGCCAATATTTTTGCGAGAGAATTTCGAGACACATTAACTAAAGGCTTGCCGAAGAACGGATAGCCATCGAGGATTTGCGTTAACGAACGTACTCGAAATTCTTTAGCTGATAAATCTGCTTGGCGACCGTAGCCTGAGTTGGGCATACTAACGTAGAGCCACTGTTGGGTGACCGAGAGGGTCGAATAGAGTCCCGGGTTTGAGTCGCGGCAAGACTACTGTAATTTGAGTGTAACCAAATTCCGTTATACTGGGTCACGTCGAATCAGTACGATAAAGTGTAATTTCTCGTGTAGGTCGCGAGTCGTCAAAGGGGAAGCGTTCGAACTCGCGAACCGTGTTCCGACGTCGCGAAGAAAGTTGAGCTCGGGTGCGTGATAATAAGTTATTCAGTAGAAGACGGTCGCGGTTAGCGCATCGAGTCACATTCTTTGTTTTGGGTTTTTGAATTATTGTTTATCAGTAAAGTGGCGATTAGCGCCCGTAGGCATAAGGAATTTTCGAGATTTATTAACGATCGCGGTTAGCGCGTCGATTGTGATTTCGGTTCAGTTTTTGTCGAGTGGTTTATTGTCAAGTTGGCGATTAGCGCTGTAGTTAGTAGAGGACGGTCGCGGTTAGCGCATCGAGTCACATTCTTTGTTTTGGGTTTTTGAATTATTGTTTATCAGTAAAGTGGCGATTAGCGCCCGTAGGCATAAGGAATTTTCGAGATTTATTAACGATCGCGGTTAGCGCGTCGATTGTGATTTCGGTTTAGTTTTTGTCGAGTGGTTTATTGTCAAGTTGGCGATTAGCGCTGTAGTTAGTAGAGGACGGTCGCGGTTAGCGCGTCGAGTCAAATTTTGTTTTTAGTTTTGAGTTATTGTTTATCGTTCAAGCAGCGACTAGTGCACGCAGGCCTTAGAAGCCGTCCAGAGTTAATCACCTTTTCTTTTCTGCTATTCTGTTATTTTATTTTATTTTTTTTTTTGTTAAATCTAAGTATTTGAGTGTCAATCGCGAATAGCGAATTATGAATTGGTATTTCTCTCGTTTTGCCGTTTGACTCGCGAAGAGCGAAGTTTGAATTATTATTTTCTCCATTTTTTTTCTTTTGTATTATCGTTGACTGAAATATATTATTTTGATTTCATATTAATTTGGTGACATAACGTGTTGGTGTTGCGTCTCTCGCTCTCTCTATACCCAACAATTACCCCTCCCCTCTCCGCGGTACTGAGCTACCGAGCATCTTGTTGCGACATAGCGCATCACCCATTTCGAGGCGTGTTGATCACGCCAGGCGACCAACAAACTTCCCGAAATTGTTTTTAGGTTCAGGATACATCGTGGACGCCGAATTATTGTGCACGCGGTAAGTTCTCGGTCATTTGCCCCGAGTGACCGAGGTGCGGAAAAATCTACGTCACAATATATGTAAAAGTTGTTTGGTTGTATAATAGCCTGGTCATCACAGCTTCAGGCTCAGATGTTTTCGCAGCTTGTTGGCTATCAAAACTATTAAAAGACTTTCACGTAACTATGGAAAATCCAATTTCAATCTTGGTAGATAACCAAGCGGCTAGCGGCTTAGGAAATAACGCAGAAAATAATAAACGAGTAAAACACGTAGATATTAAGTTACATTTCACTAAACAAAAAATTGAGGAAGGTTTCATAACGTTGAAGCATGTCAAAACAGAGGAGCAAATGGCTGACCTATTTACCAAACCTTTACCAAGGCAAAAATTCGAAAAATTTGCTACAGAATTGAATCTTGTTTAATTTAAAATAATACGTCACGTGCGCTCACAACAAGGGGGCGCCACCATAAACATTTATAATTTTCTTTTTTGTGTTATAAGAAAGAAGGGGATCAGGACTTTATTGAGGAGGCGTGTGAAGATAAATAGACAATAAAGTAGTAGGCTAGGGACTTTTTCCTGCTCTTCACAAGTTCTAGTCTAGTATTCACTAGTGAATATTACCAGCATGCAATGCCTTCTTGCACCTCTCCCTTTCCCCTGTCGGTTCCTGCTCTGTTTTGTCTTGCCTCCCTCTCTGTTGAACGTTGATTAAGTGAGTCTAACTACCAGGACAAACGACTGCGTGTCAAGTTATTATTTGCATAATAAAATATTACTTCATACTGCTAAATACATGTTTTCTAACTCAAACCTTCATACTAATGCTCATTATACAGTTACTATCTCTGCCTTGATGTACAAGAGCACCACATTTATTACTAATTAAATGAATAACTAAATCTAAATAACTAAATATTTTATAGAATTTCGTACAGTTGAACAAATTTTAGTTTACTTATAAGACTCATCTATTGAGAAAAGGTAAGTTTAAAAATATAAGACAATTCGCTAAATCCGTTTAGATCACACTTAAAAGATGAGAAATTCGGTCTTTGAATTTAGAACCAAATTTTGCTAGGTACTCAAGTTGTTTGCAATAAGTTTCCCTTATGAGGGAGATTCGACATCTAGCGGTGATTCAAAAATAGTATTCCATACTTTCTCGTAGATATTCGTAGTCTTATTGATCTATATTATATTCTAAACTTGTCGATCGTCACAATTTTTCGCAGAAATTTATACTTTTTAATGAGAATTTATGGAGTTCATGGAGAGTTGTACTTGTCAATAAAATTGTGAAAATGCTACGAAAAAAAATGTATGTAATCTGGGTCTGAAAGGATAATTACCTTTTATAAAAAATTGTATTTTTTATGGAAAATAGTATAATTTTCAACGATTTTCCACAATGTTCTACACTTTCTGACGAATTCCTACTAATTTTCAATGAACTGCAGTTCATCGTAGTTTGGCGGAAACATCATTTTCACCAGGCAATAAAGCAATTTTTTTCACTTTATCTGTTTACACATGTTTAATATTGAATGATGGATAATTTTTACTTATTCTCAAATGTTTAGGAGTATTGCTTTACAATAAAGTATGCATCGAATTTTATTTACAGTTAGATCAAACTTTTACATGCTACCTTCTGGGAAATAAGTTTGATGAACAATAACAGTTTAAATAAAATCCTTACTAGGGATAGCTAGTGCATGTACTAGTACTAATTTTGATAAAGCTCGATCCATTTGAAATCAAAAAGTTCAAACTTCAATGAAACCCATTCAAAAAACAGTTTGAAAACTTTTCATCGTCTAAAAATCAAGTATGTTTGGTCAAATAACGGTATTTCAACCTATTCAGAACTCGAAGAGACCAAAAAAATGTTTTCGCAAAATACGCCCCACTTTTCTTCACAAGTATAGATTTCAGTAACTTTTATCTCCAATCAAAATGAAGCCTTTCGGAAAGATTAGACGACATTGAAACACTATTTCATTTCTGAGGATAACATCAAAAAACTCAGCAGAAGGTATTACTTACAAAATACGAATCCTTGTAACAAAACTTATTGTTAACTTCTGTTTGCAAGTGAGGTGCTTCAGGCCGTTTCGACAAAGTTTAACTTTCACCCTTTTCGATTACTACCTTGATTTTTTATATTGTAGTATCACTGAAAGTAAGAAGCTACGATTTTTTTCAAATTTTTGAGGCCATCATCTAGCGAAATTTTTTTTCCCATTACTTCAATATTCATTATAATTCAGTCGAATGAAGAAAAGGATCCCGATATCAGTATTTCTAATATTGAGGATTTTTATGCAATATTACATAAAACCGATGACTGAATTGATCAATATGATATCAATGGGTGAGTATCTACTTACGACTAAAAAACATCAACATCATATTTCATAAATGTGCATATGTAGATGTGAAATTCATCTGTAAATGAAATAAGCAAAACTTTCAAAGTTTGAATTACAATTATTTAGAATTGTTTTTACAATTTCAAATAACTCGTTTTACTGCATTGTTTTGAATCTTGATCAAAGCATTGTAACGTAGATCGGATTTTCGATTAACAATGATAAGCTGTTTATAACACTTAATTAATTAATGATGCGCAACGTATCTGCTATATATTTCATAATATAATGTCACGAACTGGTATTACATAGAAAGGCATGTTAATTTTTATTGTCTAACTATATTATAGGTTATATATGTTACATCTCCCCCATTTTTTTTGGAGATTCATTGGTTGGACTGGTTTGGTTATTCTTCCTGATCTGGTAATTTTTTGACGTTTCTTTGTTGGTATTGGCAGTGCCTGTTCTTGTACTTTTTCAGGTATCACGTTTCGTTTTCCTGGGTGTCCTTCCATCGTCTTAGTTGATGAATTTTGTCTCTCATCGGGTCAATTAATCGTTCCGTTATGACTTACTTCTTCATTGGCTTGAGTAGATTCTGATAGGACTACAGTATGTGTTTCATTGGTAGTAGCCCTCGTTTTATGTAATTGGCTAGTATTTCTTCGGAACGTCTTTCCACCTTCGATTTTATTAATTTTTTATCTTCGATTAGGGGTTTTTTCTATTACTTTTCAAGTTTTCCAGTTTTGATGTGACATCTGAATACTGATTTTATCTCGTGTATCTAGTTCTTTGGATTCTTTTGCTGTTCTGTTTGCATAGCTTCTTCGTTTTGAGCGTAGTTGTTTTAGTTTCTCGGTAGCTTCTTCAACTATTTCTGATTTTAATTTTTCTTTGGATATTGGTAGAGTTGTCCTGGTTATTCGATTAACGAGTTGTTGGTTCGGGGAACGTATTTGGTCATTTCTCGGTGTATTTCTTTAGTTAAGTACCACTAATACGATATCGGAGTGATTCATCGTATAGTTACTAAGAATGTTTTTCTCTGTTAGGACTCCTCTTTCTGCTAATCCATTACCTCTGGGGTGATAAGGACTCGATGTACTATGCTGAAAACACCAGGTTGTTCCAAATTCTTGGAATTTTCTTGATGCATATTGTGGTCTGTTGTCTAACTCTAAGCCTTCGGGAATGCCATAAGTAGCGAACCAATTCTTGAGGTGGTTGATAATTTCATCTGAGGTGTGTGATTTGAGTAGCTTAAAATCAATGAACCCTGAGTAGCTATTACAAATGACTATATATATTCCTTTCCTTGAAAAACAAACAGGTTGATTGTGCCTTTGTCACGGCAGCGTTGGCATATCTTTTATGACAACTGGTTGTTTATCGTTTGATTTTTGTGTTTTCTTGGCATATTTTCCATCTTGCAACATAATCTTCGATATCCTTATATTGGCATTTCCAGTATAGTAGTTGTCGGGCTCTTCGTAGGCAGCGTTGTATTTCTGAGTGTCCTGTGTGTATGTTTTTTAACATTTTCGGTATTTGTACTTCGGTACTACCATGTAACGGAATGCCCGTTTTCCATCACAACGGAATAAATAAATTAAAAGAATAAATAATTTGGTGTATATAATAAAACTGTCGTTATTTGTATAAAAATGATAGAATGTGAGGAAAAGGAATATAAATAGATGTATGTTAAACTTATCAACAGCAATCCACGTGTGATTTTATCCTCGTTTTTGGTCCAGTTTCGTCCGTTAATTTATTCGACTGCGCTGTGTTGTGTTTCCGTATGTTCCTTTAAAGATATATATTTTTCCTTTTTTTGTCTTTATGCGTAATTTAAGTGAATATTCAACTATAAAATTTAGTGAATTTTCAAATACACAATTAGTTTTTCATTTACAAGTTCACTCCATTTTGATAAGTGTATCTATTTATGTGTTGACCCATGTTATTCGTTTGGTGGCCGTCGAGGGAGTGAGAGCGAGAGACGGTGAGGATAAAATTTATAGGCTACGACGGTCTAGCCTTTACATCTACATTAAAATCTTGTTGTGATTTAGGTGGGCTTATTCGACTGTTACAACCAGCTTTTCACCCTTAAAGATGAGTCCGTTGTATTGTGATAGTTCAACACAAAAGTTGGAGTAGTGTTCAATAGTATTTGGTAGTTTTAATTTGTCGTCTGCAAATCCGTTTTGAACGAACTGTAGAAGTGTTTATAACTCTTCATCTTCTTTCATTGCTTCCGTTCATTTTATTTTTGCTTCTTTCGATCCTGCGAGTATTATTTGTATTTCTAATTTTTCTTCCACGAGATCACTGTCTGTTTGTTTGCAATCCCTGCTGAGCGCATCTGCTATTGGGATCTCTGTTCCTTTTTTATAAATTACTGTTGGCGGATATTGCCGTACATCGATAATATTCTTTGTAATCTCGAAAGTGCGTTTTGAATTGGTTTCTTGAAAATTATTTCTACGGGTTTGTGGTCTGTTTCAACCGTAAGTTTCTTGTCATAAACGTATTCATGAAACTTGGTGCATAAAAACTTGATTGCTAAATCTTCTTTTTCAATTTGCGGATAATTTTGCTGGGATGTTGTACCAGTAGAATTTGAGGACTGGTGCTGTAGATAGAGTTGTCCTGGTCTGGTTAAATGCTTCGGTATGTTCCTGTTCCCATCTCCAAGCGACTTCTTCCTTCGGTAAGTGCCTTAGAGATTCCGTTAATTCAGACATATTTGGTATGAATTTGTTGAGGAGCGTAACCATACCCAATAGTCGTTGAATTTGAGTTTTGTTTTCTGGTTTGATTAAACGTTTTATGGCCTCAAATTTTCCGGGTTGATTTCAAGGCTTTTTTTTAATATTATATGACCTAGAAATTTAATTCTGGTTGCTTGAAATATACATTTATCTTTGTTTAGTTTTAGTCAAGCTTCTTTGATGACTTTTAGAACTTTCTGTGTATTGCTTTTTAGTTCATATATCGATGCAGCGTGAATCGAGTTGTCATCCATTGAACATTCAACATTTGGTAAGACTTGAATGATAGCATTAATGGCTTGCTGAAAGATTTCAGGTGCCGATGATAAACCAAACGGTAATCGGGTGCAGCTATATCTGCCCCACGGTATGGAAAAGGTTACATATTTTTGTGTCCTTTCACTGACCTTGATTTACGAAAATCCTCTTTTGCAGTCTAGTAACGTAAAATAATTTGATCCACTTAGCTGTGCACTAATTTCTTCCACTGTCTTCACCGGGTTTCTTCTTAAAATATTTTTGTTGACTTCGGTTGGGTCTATGCATATTCTAATTTTATTGTTCTTCATTACAATAACGATGAGGCTTACTGTCGGAGTAGGTTCTACCGTCGGCTTGATGACTTCTAGTTTTACTATTTTGGTCTAGTTCTGATTTGACTGCTTCTCAAATCGAGTGTGGGGCTCTTCTTGAATGGATAATTTCGAATTTAGGATCGTCTATTGGGTCTATATGATATTCGAAATTTTTTAGACAGTCTAATCCTTTGAATAGTTCCTCACCATCGGGTTCCAAGTTAATTTCGTTGACTCTTGAAATCAGCTCCAACTTCTCGCACGATTCTCTTCCGCGTAACGACGGAACTCTTTCACCTACAACTCTAAATAAAATTTGAGTCTCCTTATTTTTAACCTCGCATATTATTTTGATTTCGCCTATGGCCGAGATTTTATGCTCGGTGAAACTAATTAGCCTTTTTGTGTTTGAAGGTTTCATGTTTGCTTCTAGTATTTTGTGTTGAATTGAGCACCTGGGTCTAACTTGGCTACAAAGTTTATTTTATTAGCAAGTATTGTCTCCTGCCAATCTCCTGATTTCTTGGCTTTTAGCTTACTTCTGTAGACTGTTATGTTACTGTTCGTCATTTTCATTTTCTTCTTCGGCTTCTGCTACGTTGACTTTTTTGTTTTTATTACTTTGGTGTTTATCAGTTTTAGACCAGCATATTTTTGCGAAGTGACCCAGTCCTTGGCATTTTTCACATTTATTTTTAAATGCTGGGCAGTTTTGTCGGTTTTGTCTGACGGTCTCTCGTACCACATCTTTTGCAATCAAATTCTTCTGTTTGGCTGCTAGCAGTCGATTTTTGTTCCTTTTTTACCAAATTTATTTTTTGAGAATCGGTGTGAGTGATTTCTTGCAATTGTTTGGTAGCTTATTCACTTGTTCGACATAATACAATAGCTTTATCTAACGTCAGGTTTTCTTCAGTTAACAATTTTTCTTTTAGTAGACTATCGTGTAGGTTTCCGAATTCACAGATTTTTGCCTGTGTTTTTACTTTTCTTAAAAAATCGTCTAACGTTTCTCCTTGTTATTGTGTAATCTTGAAGAAATTGTATCTCTCGAACGATTCATTAATTTTTGGCATGAAGTAGTTTTTGAATCTATTTTTGATTATTTCTAATGTCTGTTTGTTCTACCTGAGTAAGATTAAAGTTGTTGAATACCTGTATCGCGTTTGGCCCTATTGTTGGCATAAGTGTAGCTGCTTGTACCCCCTTCGCTTTTTTTCCTAGCTAGCTAGCTATTACATACGACTCGAATTTTTTTACTTAAATTTTTCCAGATTGTCTACATATCGTTGGAGAAAACTAATTGCTTGGGTGGTCAATTTCCTTGAACTGGCACAATTTCTTTGCCATTTGCAGGGTTGGCGTTGCTCGTGTTTTGGTGTGGCATCTTTAATTCATGTTTACTTTGACTTCTTTTCTTTCTATAGCTTGCTCTTTTTCACGATTGTTAGTCACTTCTGACATGTAACGTGGATAAGATTCTCGATTAACAATCATAAGCTGCTTATAATAATACTTTATTAATTAATGATGCGTAACGTATCTGCTAGATATTTTATAATATAATGTCATGACTGTGTGTTACATAGATGGGCATGTTACTTTTTAGTGTCTAACTATATTATAGGTTATCTATGTTACAAACATGTTATCTAATTTAAAATGAAAATAATTTCAAGTTTTGATATCAATATATTAACGTCGCAATTATCAGGATAAAACATCAAGTACACCCTCAGTTCACAAGTACATCACCACGAAAAATCATACGTAAGTTAATTCGGACGCTCACCGGATCAATAATAATAGGGACAGTTCATTGGACTACTCGTCAAAATTGTAAGCTGGATAATTAATACAATCCCCAGTCATCATGGTCAATCTCAGTGTTCATTTCAACATAATAAAAACTTGCTCAGTGCATTAATACATTTTAGAATCATTGTGTTTCATTTATTATTTACCATCTTCACTAAATTCCTGAACCGCTCAAGTAATTCTCAAACACGTATGTATCTCAAACGCTAAATACTGAGTCGCGGAAAGGAATGGGACGGAAAAAGGGACGGGCAAGATAAACCTCACTTTCTGTAACTCAAGGCTTGCAAGGCGTACATGATTTGTAGTCTGAGATAGGTGATGCAAGCATCGTAATAGTATGTAAAACCTGGTGCGTTAACACACCTAAGATAGAACTTGCGATTCCGAATATTGAGATCTCAGATTGTCCAGGTGTAAAGCATGTTGTAAAAGGCAAAGCAAAGGGTAGACTCGTCATTAATTATGATAATGAAACTTACGGGGTAAACACTCTATTTACATTTATTAACGCAATTCTGGTACACATTAAATATAGAAAATTTGAATTTATACTAGGCCTAATTTACATAAGCCCCTTAGTCGACATGAAGCAGGTCACGACGAAGTCTGAGAGAAGTGCTGACATGTACCTAATCTATTTTGATGTACGATTACGCAGAAGTAGTGCTCACTGTGCTCGCGTATAATTTTTGCCTTGGAAAAACAAAGGTAGGTATTCCATACAACCAACTGTCGATAACAAATAGCGACTAAGCTTCATTTATGAAAACTTACCCTTCAGAATGATCCGAAAATATCTATTATGTACTATGCACGATTCGCAAAACTTCATATCAATGTAAAGATTGTGGTGGTGGTAGTAATTTAGGCAGCTCACACGATATGATTTGAGTTATTTTATTCAGTATGCGAAAGAATGTTAGTTACAGCAGCCGCGTCTAACGAATTGGATCCGCGTTGCTTGACGAACAGACTGAAACTATTTGGTTTCTCCCAAGAGTCCCGGGTTGTCTTTCTTCCTGCTAGTTGTCTTTCTTCCTGCTAGTTGTCTTTCTTCCCGCTAGGCTTAAACTGGTAGACTGTCGTTAAACCTCAATAGGTGCTTTCCATTTACTTGTGTCGACTTTTGTCGCCTAAAGTGCTTTCCATTTGATTTGTGTCACCGTATGTCGGCGATACAAGGTCCACTCGGGAAGACTCTGCTAGAATGGTGAGTTTATGACAGTTGAACATTACACATACAGCACTGTTGAGGATTGTCCCCCCATTTGATTCACGTAGTCGGAGCCCACCGAGGGCAAGAGAGTGGGGCGGCCATGCTGCGAGCGCGTAACTAGTCAAAGTTAGTCGTGTGAGAACACCCGTTGCGCAAAGCCAAAGCATTCCACACTCCAAAGCGATATTGCCAAAAGTTCTTTTGTAATAATTCGAATAAAAAAAGCATTTGTTAAACATTTCTCTACAACAAACTGTTTGCGTACCTTATTCCTACCCACTAAGCCTTAACAGGTTATGGGCCCAGGTTACGCGCTCGGAAAAAGGTTAGGAAAAAAGTGTGGAAGCGGGCGGAACGGCTTGATCGAGTCGGCCATTACAGAGCACGCGCCAGAGCGCGTAGCGATACCAGTAAAGTGAAAATCAAGAAAAATCACGGGCATCGCGGGTGCGAGCGTGGTGATAAATACATCGTTGAGTTTCGCGGAGTTTTGCAAACGTGTTCGAATGTATATTTTTCTCGTCTCGGGCGATCAGGGCCGGATTTAGGGGGGGGGGGGCAACCGGGGCTACAGCCCCGGGGCCTCCACGAAAGAGTGGCCCCCACAATTGAGACTTCGAAAAAAAAATTTTCAAATTCCAACTAGTATATAAACACTAGTAAACATTTTTTTACGCTGTTTTCGCTTTTAGAAATTTTTCTTTCACTGTTTTACCTTGCAAGTGGCAAGTGTGAGTTTTGTTTCTTTTTATTGTAATCTTCAAAAGCCCTTTGTCTGTTCGTGGCTATCTAGAATAGAATAAAAGTTGCCAATTCGATAAGGAATTGATAGAGTATATTCTGCGGATTTTGGCAGTCTATTCCCCGTATTTGCGTGTCGATACAGCGATACCCGTTTCCCCCGTTTTTTGTCTGTACGATCCGTCGTAGCCTCGACAAGTGTTCGCTGAGTGGCGTGCTTGTAGCAGGGAATCCCGGAGTTTTATACATTCACGTGTGTCCAAGAAGCTACGAACTTGCGAAAATTGTCCAACAAATGTAAATTCTTTCGAATTTGTACGGACAGACGTAAGTATTTTCATCTTTATCTTGTAATCTACAATACAAACTGAATGTGATAGTTGATTGTGCAATACGAAAAGAAAAGTTGTTTTTCTCAACATTTAAATATACGAAATATATGCAAAGAACAAGAACATAAAAAACGTTTACGGAGAGGTTATGATTTATTGTTTATCATGCGTTTGTTTGGTTCTGCGTAAGTTAATTATTTAATCGTTTAGGCGACTGGAATATCATGATCAAATGCCAATATTTAAAAGGTAAATTAACGCTTGCTCATTCAATTTTGAAATACTTTTTCTCAATTCACTCCTGTTTTTGTCTCTTATTTTTGAGGGCATGCACATAACTGGTCAGGTTTCGATACATAGCTCGCAGCTTCTCTATTCTTTCCATTTTCCATGTGCACTGCTCGTAACTCTTTTTTGTGTTTCTGCTAATATTTTTGTTTGCTCGACAATCATCTCCAGAACTATTTTCCTATTGGTTAAGGGCTTTTTCAGGCGTATGTTTTCTTAACATTTCTTTCATAGTGGAATCATGAGTGATCGTCACAAAACTCCTCGAGTTTTTGCCAGTGGCTCTCAGAAGAGGAAATTGCAAGCAGAACGGGTCAAGAAATCCGAAGAATCTTTAGCTAAAACACCCAAATTGACCAGTTTTTTTACGTCGTTGAGTAAAGAAGAAATCCCTCAAGATCCTATAAAAACAACAGGAGATTCAACAGTAAATAGAGATGTCGATAATATCCAAGATAATCCTGAGGGCCCAGAGGCTGAAGTTTCATCAGGCGACACCACACAATTTTCTATAACCGAATCTCAAACCCAAAAAAAAGCAGAGTTGAGCGAGGAATTAAGCGGTCTCAAAAATGACATAGGTCTTTGGCCTGTTAATATAACAAAGGAAATGATCGATTATTGGGCGAAAAAAGGTTCCACGGAACTTCAAAATTGCGATCAAGTATCGTTGCAGAATTCAGTTCCTCAAGATCAACCTCGAGACACTTCCAACTTTGTTCGGAAATGTACAAAGAACATGTTTACACGCCGCAATAAAAATCAAGAGACCGTCAATCGATTCTGGCTTTGCTTTTCTCCAACTACGGGGAAAATATATTGTTACGCGTGTAAATTGATGTCCACTCAAAATACGAAATTCAGTGGACAAGGCTTCAGTGACTGGAAGCATGCATCTGATCGTCTGTGTGAACATGAGATTTCGAAGACTCATTTGGAATCAGTAATGAGTTTACTGCAACGGGGAAGAGTCACAGGACGCATCGACCAAGAGCTAGCCATGCAAGAGGCACAACAAATCGAGTATTGGCGAAAAAATCTCAAAATTATCGTTAGTACGATCAAATTCATTGCTGAACGCGGATTGGCCTTTCGAGGTGACAATGAAATTGTTGGCTCACCGAGAAATGGAAATTTCTTGGGAATTTTGGAATTGTTAGCCGAGTATGAACCAATCCTGGCTACCCATTTAAAAAGGCATGCAAACAAAGGGAGTGGTCATGTCAATTACCTTTCGTCCACGATTTGCGAAGAACTGATCAGTTGCATGGGAGATAAAGTCCTAACTGAAATAGTATCCAGGATAAAAAAAATCCAAATATTATTCGGTATCAGTGGACTCTACTCCCGGTGAATCTCACATCGATCAGCTAACTACAGTTGTTCGATATATGGAAGGATCAACGCCAAAGGAAAGATTTCTTACTTTTTTACTAAACTGCGGTCATAGTGGCAAAGCCACAGCAAACGCTCTACTCACATTTTTAGGTGACCATCAAATAGACATAATGGATTGCCGCGGCCAATCGTACGACAACGCTGCAAACATGAGTGGCAAATACAAAGGGATGCAGGCTCTTATTTTGGAGAAAAACCATTTATCGGCGTTTGTACCATGTTGTGGTCATTCCCTTAATTTAGTTGGAAAGGCAGCTGCCAACTCTTGTCCATCAGCTGTTCAATTCTTTGATTTCGTCCAGAATTTATACACGTTTTTCACAGCAAGTACAGAACGATACGGAATTCTGATCGAGAAATTGTCGAAGAAAGAAAGCGGACAGTTTTACGTCTTGAAAAAGCTAAGTGACACTCGTTGGTCCTGTCGAGCTGAAGCTATGAAAGCCATAGTCGACGACTCTTCAGAAATCGAAGAAGCTCTAACCAGCATATCTTCCGATAAAGAGCAAAAAGACATCGCGAGGAATGAAGCAGCGCACCTTCTACAGAAGATGAGTAGTCTCGAAACCGCTTTATTCGCAATCTTTTGGAACGACATCTTGGAGCGATTCAACGCTACAAACAAGATGTTGCAAGACCCGCAAATGATTCTTGAATCGGCAATGCGTGCATCAGAATCATTGAAATCATTCGTGGAATCTAAAAGGAATGATTTCGATAAATACGAGGAAGCTGCCAAAAAAATATCTCAGACTGACGAATACGTACAATCACGCACCAGGACCAGAACGAGAAACGTGAGGTTGAATCCGCTTGATTACGGGAAAGCACAAGACGCAAATCTGTCACCGAAGGAGAAATACAAAGTACCCGCTTTTATCCCAGTGGTCGACCAGCTATGCGTTTCGCTTACCGAAATATTGCATGCTTATGAAACTGTACGTTCGAGATTTGGATTTCTCAATCACATCGACAAGATGGATGCTGAAAATCTGCACGCTGCAGCAGAGGCATTGGTGAAAGTTTATCAGGATGATTTAGAACCTAGTCTTGGTAA
Source organism: Neodiprion lecontei (assembly GCF_021901455.1). NCBI lineage: Eukaryota > Metazoa > Arthropoda > Insecta > Hymenoptera > Diprionidae > Neodiprion > Neodiprion lecontei. Next base: position 11,128,208 of record NC_060262.1, on the reverse strand, counting down.
TGAGTTGGTTCAATTTGTATCTTTGATAGACTCATACAAAAAGGACTATGGAAAAGACCAATTTCCGGAACTATTTTACTACCAAATTCTCGAAGATCAAAATTTCAGAGCTACATTCCCAAACTTTGAAATTGCATTGAGAATGTATTTGGTTTTGATGGTATCAAATTGCACGGGAGAGCGCTCATTTTGAAAAATCAAAATTATAAAAAATAGGCTTCGAATCACGATGGGACAAAATCGTCTATCAAAGCTTTCTCTCCTGAGTATTGAAAGTGATCTACTCCGGGAACTGGATTTCAGCGAAATCATCAACGATTTTTCGGCAAAAAAAGCTCGGAAGATTCCGTTCGTTAACGCTAGAATTTAATTTCAGATAATTCTAGTTTCCGATTATATTTATATGTTTGTTAAATAATAAAATAATCTATCCTTGGTTCCACAACAAATTATTCATTGAAAAGCTCGACGGAAAAAAATTGTCCACTTTTTTTGGAAAATAATTTGGGGCCAGGGGGCCTCCACTCCTTTGTTACCCCGAAGCCTCTCGACCTCGAAATCCGGCCCTGCGGGCTATATTTGAAAATTAAATTGAAAAAAATCACGGGCATCGCGGGTGCGAGCGTGGTGATTAACACATCGTTGAGTTTCGCGGAGCATCACGAACGTGGTCGAGTGTAAACTTATATTTCTTTCTCTCTTGTGCGAAGAAAAAAAAGAAACACAATGTCCGACGAAGGTCTAGTGAGGTCAGTCAAACGGTTCGACGGCAAGAACTTTCAAGCCTGGAAGTACAAGGTCACCGCCGTGCTAAAAGCCAAGGAAATCTTCGACGTCGTCTGTGGAACGAGAGTGAAACCTGAAAATGAAGAAGGTGCGAACGCAGGTAGAATGAAACAGTGGCTCAAAGACGACGCGAAGGCGACGGCAGTCATTACGCCGACAATGGAAGACGATCAAGTAGACTGTGTGCTAGTGTGTGCCACCGCCAAAGAGGTGTGGGACTTGCTCGGAACGATGCACGAGCAAAAATCGGCATCGAACGCCGGAACACTCGAAGAACGCTTCTACTCGTACAAAATGGGGTTAACGGACACCGTAGTTCAACACGTGAGCGCGGTCCAGAACATGGCAAGCAGATTAAAGGATCTCGGAGAGCCAAAGAGCCAAACAGTGATCAACGCAAAAATTCTCTCGAGCCTAACGGCGAAATACAGCGTGTTCAAAGACCACGTGGGCAAGTGTAAATCCAGAACGGCAAACCGTGGCATACTTATTGGAGCGTCTCATCGAGGAAGACTCAAACCTCGCGGGTGACGGTGAATCAACGAGTGCGTTGTCGGTGACGTCAAAGAGCGGGGCAAAGAATAACACGAGACAGAAAAACTGGATCAAGAAAAAGCAAAAAAGGGAAATAGAGTGTTACAGGTATCAAGACAAGGGACATTATGCGAACAAGTATCCGAAAAACAAGAAAACGGAAGCGAACAATAATTCCGACAAAAGTCAGTCGAGAAACAAGTGTGCGTTCGTGGTTGACTCGAAAGTGAAAAACAGTGAAGTGCTGACAATAGACACAGGGGGGAAACTACCGTCGGTCGAGCAGATACGACAGTTGCAGGATGCCGATAAAACCGAGGTCTGGATAACCGACAGCGGAGCGTGGGAACATGTGACCTAGAGATGTACACCGGTCACGTGACGAGTAATTTTACGCACTTTCGACCGTCAGAAAACGGTTTTGTGACCGATAGAGTTGTGACGAGACAGTCACAAATGACTGCCATCTAGCGGAATATATTTCAATTACAAGCGATAACGTATTTTAGCGGGAAATCATCGGACCTGGAGTGTATTTGTCCTTTTCTATTTCAGTAATATGCACGTGGTCATATCGTCAATCTGTTTCGATTATTAATTATTTAATCATTTTTTTTTTGTATTCACTTGAATGTGTGAGTATGTTTATGATTTAAAATATACTATTTATTCTAAATTTCAAGCATAGTTACTAATTTGTTTCTGTCAATAAATCAAATGATGACGTTTTTTTTTTCCTAAAAGTTAGGTTACTTTAAATAATTTATATAAATTTATTTATTTGAAATTTCAGAATTATGACGAGGGCTCATTTAAAAAAAATCATTATTCGAAACTTTGCTGGAATTAATTTTCATCCAAACCAAAAGATGAAACAATACAAGTGTAATCATTGTAATAAAAAGTACGCAATCAACGTCACAAGAATGGCTAAACATCTACGCAAAGAATGTAGGACCTGTCCAAAAACGGTGATTGACCAATTAAACTCCATGTATGCTACTAACACAAGAGAGGAACTAAATCAATCATCTGACCATGGATCAACAGACAACTCTTTCGTGGTCGAAGAAGTTGATGTTAATAGTAGCAGTATTCCTTCAACTCCTGATGATTCGACGGAGAATCCAAATCGTTCTGATCAGATCTCAAGTACGCCTAAATCACCCAAGTGTTCGTCCAATTCTATGAGTAAATTTTATGATTCTATGACTGAAAAAGAAGAAAAGAATCTCAATAATTTATTGGCACTAGCTATTTACTCATCAGGTACGCCATTCAGTATAACTGAAAACACTTATTGGCAAAAATTTTTTAATGCTATTCGTCCATCTTTTAAATTGCCACCAAGACGTAAAATTTCCAATATTTTACTTGATTCTACTTATGAAAAAGTTAAAGGTCAAGTTGATGAAAAAATAATATCTGCTCGAACTGTCGGTATGCAATGTGATTCATGGTCAAACATACGAAATGAGTGCATTATGAATTTTATTGTTACAACACCAACACCCGTATTCTTTAAAACTTTGACTACATCCAGCGCATCTAAGTCAGCAATTAATTGTTCGAGGAAGATGATGGAAGTAATTGAAGCAATTGGTCCACAAAAAATTATGGGTATTTGCACGGACAATGAGCCAGTCATGAGATGCACTTGGGAAATTTTAGATGAGCAATATGAGGAACAGAGTATTTCATTTTACGGTTGTACTGCTCACATTCTTAACTTATTAGTCAAAGACATAGCTAATATACCTTCGGTCAGCGAATGCGTGCAGAATTCAACTTCTATTATTAAAGAAATTAAAAAAAGTCATGTTCTCAGCGCTCTCTTCGTCCAAGCTCAAAATCAAAACTCGAACAACGAGAAATGTACTTTAAAACTACCAATTAAAACTAGGTTCGGCTATTTGCTTCACTGCTTGGAGAGTCTTTTGAAAAATAAAAATAATTTAGAATTATTGGCTGTTATGCCAGATGCTCAAAAATATTTGAGCATAGCGACGAGGAATAATATTCTTAATAATGAGTACTGGATTCGAGTGACAAAAATCAATGAGTTAATTAAACCTATCGGGCAATGGATTCTTTATTTAGAAGGAGATGATCCTAAAATAAGTCAAGTAACTGAAGCGTTTGGTGAGCTAAGTCAACACTTTATTAACGAATTGGAAAATTCAAATCTAAGAGTTTTGAATTCAACTGATATTAATAATTTTTTTACGAATTTTCGTAATAGACGAGTAATGGCTTTAAAACCGATTCATTACGCAGCTAACTTATTGGATCCCAACTATAAAGGGGCTAACTTAACTATTGACCAAGAAGCTGAAGGTTATGATTTAATCTCAAAAGTATCTAAAAAATTAGATCTCGATTACAATCGTGTTATGGCTGAATATTCAGACTACGTAGGCAATGATGGCATTTGGAGTAAAGATCATATTAAACAAGCCATTACAGTGATTTCTCCTTTAAAATGGTGGCAAGTTTGGTGTGGTAAAACTCAACTCAGCAAGATAAGTGTTGCTATTCTAGGATTACCACCAACTTCATCTGCTACAGAACGTTCTTTTAGTACACATGGGTGGATACATTCTTCAAAAAGGAATCGCTTGACAGTTGAACGAGCTGGCAAAGTCACTTACATTGCACACAATGTCAGACTTTTGGATAATAAAAAAACAAAAAAAATTCAAGGCGATGCAGATGATGATGATGATGAATCTTATGATGAAACGTCAGATGATAATGAGACAAGATAGAAACAATTAATGAGGTAGAAGTGTCTTAAATAATATTTAATAATAAAAAAACTTGACTAGTCATGAATTAGTCACTAATATTACTGATCTCACAGGATTTAAGTATTTTATGGTAAAAATTGATATATTTAAAAAAAAGATTGATAAATTATAAGTAAATAATATAATAAAAATTATTTTTTTATTGAAAACAGATTATTAAAATATTCAAATGATATTAAAAATATCCAAAGAAAAAAAAATAATTATATGTTTTAATGAGATGTAAGTCGTAATGTAAAATGAATCTTTAAATAATAAAATAATAGTTGACATAATTTAAATTTTTTTATGCGATCGTAAGTAAATTGAGCCAATTCCAGTCTTGAAATTCTATTTATTTATGCAAAAAATTATATTTTTTAATGAAACATTTCATTTAATTTGTACACTAATTTGTTTTTTCCAATTAAATCAGCAAACATTCCTATTTCTGAACTCTACACAGCATCGACAATGAAATTGTTGTCAATTAGGTAAGTAATTAATTTAAAAAAAAAAAACCGTCACGAAACGTCTATCTAGTTGTATTTGACGGTAACAATTGTGACCGACCTTGTGACCGTCATTTACACAACAGACCTACTGAAAAAAAATTTGTGACGTCACTAACCGTCAGAAAACGGTATTTGTGACGGTCACGTCACATAAATTGAAAATACCGGTAATTGCACATCTCTAATGTGACCTCACGGCGCGACTGGGTTGAGAATCTGCGGTCGGTAACGGGAGAGACTGTTGTACTTGGGGTTGACGGCGAGTGCGAGATAGCGGGCGTCGGTAACGTTCGAATCGAAAGGTTTGTCGACGTCAAGTGGGAGAACGGAATTATCGAGAACGTGTTACTAGTTTCTCGGGTAAAAAGAAATCTGCTCTCGGTTGGCGTCTGTATGGACAAGGGTTTTCGAGTAAATTTTCAGAACGGGATCGTCGAGGTGCTTCGCGGTGGTTCGGTCGAGGCGACAGGGATAAAACAAGCAGATGGCTTGTGTCGAATGTTTTTCCGGAGACCCAGGCTGAAACGTGGCACGAACGACTCGATCACCTACACAAGCGGGCGCTTTCGAACTGGTGCGCCGAGACCTGGTGGAAGGAGTAAGCGTGAAAAATACGGAGAAGTTTTTCTATGAAACATGTTAGTACGGCAAGCTCCACAAACTCCCTTTTCGAAAAGAAACCAGGAAAGTCGCCAGCAAACCAGGGGAGCTGATACACAGCGACGTGTGTGGCCCGTTGCCAGTCAAATCACTAGGAGGAGCACGTTACTACGTGCTGTTCAAAGACGAAGCCACAAGCTTCCGGTTCGTATTCTTCATCAGTCACAAATCTGACGTGTAAGATCGTTTTATAGAATTCGAGTGGTTGCTGAACAACAAATTCGGGCGCGCCATGAAGACGTTGCGCACCGATAACGGCACAGAGTTCCGCAACGAGAAAATGAAGAGCTACATGAAGCAGAGAGGAATCACACTGGAGACAACGGCGCCATATACACCAGAGCAGAACGGCAAGTCGGAACGGGACAACCGAACGATTGTTGAGTCGGCAAGAACGATGCTCCAGGCGAAGAAACTCCCAGCGACTCTGTGGGCAGAGGCGACAGCAACTGCAGTTTACACGCTCAACAGGACCGGACAGTCGAGAGTGGGCGGAAGCTGCACCCCGTACGAGCAATGGTACGGAAGAAAACCGAGTCTCGGGCACATGAGAGTGTTCGGCTCAGACGCCTATGTTCGAGTGCCAAAGCAGATGACGACGAAGCTCGAACCTCGGGCTAAGAAAGCCACAATGGTGGGCTATGACAGCGAATCAACGAACTACAGGTTGTATAATCCTGTGTCGCATAAAGTATCTGTTTCAAGGCACGTGGTGTTCAACGAGCAAAGAGTCGGGACGAGTCCAGAATCGTCCACAACGCAAATCGAGTTCACTCTGTCAGGGTCAGACGAAAGCGAAGACGAGGATAACGGCGACGATGAAAACGAAAACGGTGCCGGTGTGGACGACGCAGCTGTCGGCGATGTAGGATAAGTTCAAGCAGCGGAGGACGTTGTCGAGGCCGAAAACTAGGCTCAAGATATTCAACAAGATGGCGCAGCAGCAACAAGGTCGTTGCGCGACCGCCGGACTCTGCGTCCACCGACAAGGTACGCGCTGTGCTTTGTCGAACACAACGCTCCCACAACGTATGAAGAGGCGATGTCGAGTCCGGAGGCTGCGAATTGGGCGGAAGCAATCGAAGACGAGCTGAAGTCACTCGAGAAGAACAAGACTTGGGAGATCGTTCCGAGAATCCCAGGGGGGAAAACCATCGATTCCAAGTGGGTGTTGAAAATCATGAGGGACACCGAAGGCAACGTGGCAAGGTACAAAGCCCGCCTGTGCGCTCGCGTGTTTATGCAGCGGGAAGGCGTGGACTACACAGAAACGTTCTCACCAGTGATGCAATATGACTCGCTCAGAGTGCTCCTGGCCATCGTCACACATGCGGACATGGAGACTGTGCAATTCGACGTACGCACAGCTTTCCTGCATGGAGACCTAGACGAAGAAATACGGATGGAGATTCCAGTGGGACTTCACGGCATCAAGGAAGAAAAACGTCAAGAAAACGCAGTGTGTCTGTTCCGAAAATCGCTATACAGGCTGAAACAAGCACCGCGTTGCTGGAACCTAAAATTCGCGAACTTTTTGAGACGTTTTAACTTGGAGGAGACAGACGCGGACAAGTGCGTATTTTTCGGTGTTTATGAGGGGCGCGAAGTGTATCTCGCGTTGTTTGTTGATGACGGGATTGTCGCGTCAAAATCGTTGGAAACAATCAAGAAAATAATCGGAGCTCTGCGGGAAGCGTTCGAGATAACGCTCGGGGACTGTAGCTCATTTGTTGGGATGCAAATTTGTCGCGATCGAACAAACAAAACTATGTTTATACATCAATCGGCATATGCGCGAAAAGTCATTGAACGGTTCGGGATGAGCCAGGCAAAAGGGGTATCCGTGCCGGCGGATCCACACTCGGTGCTATATCCAGTCGAAGACGAAAGCGAAAAACAAGCTGTACCTTATCGCGAGGCGATCGGGTCCTTAATGTTCGTCGCAGTAGCGACGCCTCCAGATCTCGCGTACTCGGTCAACGCTGCCAGTAAATTTTTAAATAATCATAACAAGAGCCACTGGGCAGCAGTGAAACGCATAATTTCATACTTAACCCCGCTGCACACGGCGCTTGTTTTGCTGATAGATCGTATGCGGGGTACTAGGATGGCTGCTCTGCTGGGAGCGCTGCTAGAAAGTGGCGCCTCTGATGGCTCTGAAGCGTGGTCGCGTGCTGGATTTCGGTGATAGAACGTGTGCTATTTTTCGTGATGGTTTTCTTGCGCGTTTTCATTGTTCTCACTTTTTTCGACTGAGATCCACATTAAAAAATGGCGCAAAGGTGGTCCGCGGAGCAAATAACAGTTTTAATTGACGCATACAAAGAGGAGCCGTGTTTGTATGCAACCAATACGCCGAACTATCATAATAAAAACCTTCGAACCATGGCTCTTAATCGAGTGAACAACGCAGTATTGAGGTTAAGGCCAGCGTCGACGACAAAAGAGTGCTCAAATAAATTCCATAATTTGCGAAATCAATTCAATATCGAGCACTCAAAGGTTAAATCCTCTTTAAAAAGCGGGACTGGCACCGATGACGTAAGTATTCTTTACTATTCAACTAAAAAATCTAAACTAACCTTAAATAAAAAATATAACCAATAATAAACATTTATGTAAACATTTCCAGATTTATAAACCGAGCCTGTGGTACTACGAAAAACTTTTGTTCCTCGATTCCTACGTGATCCCGCGTAGAAACAGGACTTCTCTTGATAGTCAGGTTTCGCTGTCCGATATGCCGCTGAGTCAGGTAATGCTAAAAATGATAAAACATGAAAAAAACCTTTGTGAATGCAAAACTCATGCCTTTTTGTTTGTAGGGTACAGCAACACACATGATGGAAGAGAACTCCGAAGACGGAGCTTGTTACGAGAACGATGAGTACGTGGAAGATGTTTTTATCACAGAGCTTGCCGGGATGATTCGAGCGCAGGAGAATCTCTGTGGATCTTCTTCGACAATACAAGTGTCGCATACGAATAGTACTTTGCTGCAGATCCATAAACATTCATCACCATCTCCACATAGGAGTCGCTCATCATCCCTTTCATCAGTAACGGCCAAGCACCTGCAAGAAAATACATTTCCACGTCCTCATAGTTCCTCGCAATCCAGCTCTTCGACGTCTGGAGTAGGCTCTTCGGCAAAACGTAAAAGAAAGAATCCGCGATTGGACGACAGTGACGAATTTTCCACCGTCATAAAAAATTTAACAGATTCAATAAATGCGCCTATCACCATCAACACGCCTCCGACAAATTCAACTCCGGACTGCGTAGATGGATTTTTAACATTCATGGGGAGCTTACTGCGACAGTTTCGAGATGAACAATTGAAGCTGGAGGTAATGAATGAAGTTACCCAATTAATTATCAATGCCAAAACTACCGACTACCAAGGATCAAAAAATTAAAAAAAATACCTCAGCTCTTGAAGCCTTAAGCAATGTACGTAAATCGATGTTAAAAATTGAGAGAAAAAGAAACTAAAAATCCGAATTTATACCTGTACGTGATTGATCTTGATGTATAAAAAAAAAACAACAAAAAATATGAATTTTATTCTGGTTGATGTGTAGCACTACGAATATAAGCCACTGTATTTTGCTATGAATATCGATGTATCGTGTCTCTACCTCTGTAGAAAAGCAAAATACTATTTTTAAAAACCTGATAAAAAAACGACGAACGAGAAATTTTTATTTTCCACGTGTTCCTTTTCAAAATTCAAAAGTCGAAAAAAACACCCTATCGTTCCTCTATCTCTGTGAGAAAGTGAAACATTTTTTGACGAAAACAATAATCAAGAGAAAATTTTATTTTTTCCGTTTAAGTCAAATTTTCAGAATCTGTAGAATCGAAAAAAACACCCTATCGTGCCTTTATCTCCGTAGAAAAGCAAAAAAAACTTTTAAGAAGCCTGAAGGGAATGATAAATGAGAAATTTCCATTTTTCATGTGTTCCTTAAATTTTCAAATTTCAAAAATCGACAAACAAACCAGAAAAAAATGATGAACGAAGGAAATTCTTGTTTTCCACGTTTTCCTTAAATTTTCAAAATTCAAAAATCGAAAAACAACAATCATGACAATTTCTTCGTTGTAAAATCTTGTTCGATCGAGGGGGAATAAATTCGGGTTAGAAAGTGAAAGAAAAAGAGTACACCAACCTGTTTCGACATCACCGACAACCAAAAAATCTTGATTTTCATTTTCTTTTATAAAAATTCCATTCCATAAGTCTCCTGTTTGTTTTTTCATTTCGTTATTTATGTTTAATATTTCACGTCATTCTTTATGTATAATTGTAAGCATTAAAAATTACTCCAATTGCTAAAATTAAGGTCAACGCGAAGCGGCGAGATCGATGAAGGAACAAAAATTAACTACAGTTCACAGTTCTCAGGAACTATGGATTTTTCTCGGTCGAACTTTTCTCTCTGACACCAGCTTCGATAATTGTTGAGAAAAAGTCGTAAAAAAATATAATCGTTCCCTTCGTCGCTTGCACTTCGGACGACACTCTGGCCATTCACACTCTCCGGAATTTCTCGAAATTTCCCAGAAGTCCTCGGCGAATATCCAAAAACTCGAGAATCTGTGTAATTTTGGAGGGATTCTTTTTTCAATTGTCGATGCTGCTTAGTCAAAGAGATATTTTCAAAAGTCTTTCGTACACAAACAAAATTCGAATAATATAAAACCAGTAATGGTATTTATTTATTTCTGTATAAACATAGTACAAATACTGTCAAATACAAATACAAGTCGCGGCCACAGTGCTATTAAATAAATCAATAAATGAATAAATACTATGAACTTGCTCGTAGAGCAACGACTAATAGTTACCTCGTTCAATAGCGGTATATTGAAATGGCACTATGCCTGTAGTATTAAAGTATTCACAAAATTTATCTCGTATCTCTAGAGCTTCATTACTGCTTCGGTTATTTCTCAGATATTGGGATCTGACATGGAGGCGTGGCCTAATTCAATATGGAGCATACCGGGGTGCAGTCGCCTGTCAAAACCGTGTAGTAGTAGGCTTACCGTGTAAATATAATATAAGTTATAAATATGAATGGCCGGCAATGGTAGTTATAACTATTCAGGATATTTGTCAATGGTCTGGTTCAACTCCTAGTCATCGAAACTTTCGAGAGGGTGAACGCTTAGTGGCTGCGAAACATTTACTAAATTGCGGTATCGTAAAAGAGGATAGTGACGTTTTCGAGATATCGGCGTCGTGTATTCAAACGTCAAATGTGCGTGGATCTCCTCATGAAATACACGGAATTTTGGGGAAAAATGGAGAAGTTAAGTCAATTACGTGTTCGTGTAAAGCTGGACTTGGCGAAAAATGTAAACATATTATGGCTGCACTACTGTTCTGTTCCAGGTACGTTCATAACCTCAAATTGTGCTCAAAAACAAAGCTTCCTTCGAAATTACCCTGTTGTGTTTTTTTTTCTAGAAATGAAATTTCAGTACTTTCTTGCACTGATATTAAATGTCAGTGGAAGCAAAAGTATAAAGACACGCTACAGAATTACGTGGCTCGCTCTTTGGAGGAACACGAATGTCTGAAATCCACGAACAACAATAATCCCCTGAGCGAAGATGTAGAAATGGCAATAAAATCGATACTGTTGCAAAATTTGCCATATTCTGCGGTAAAATGTAGTCTTCTTGTTGAAAATGCAATGAACACACTTTCATGTGAGCATTTATTTTACAGTCAATCCTCAAAGCGTTCTTCCATGCTTTTAGTTGCTCCACTTTTTCCATTTTACCGAAAAAATTTTTCTGGTATACCCAACGTGCATTTTTTTGAGGGAACTTATGAAATGTCAATTCACGGTTTTTTTGGAAAGAACTTCCACAACCATGTACGGAACATGCAATTCTTCTTTTAGATGGTTTGCGAGACGTAAACACACCTTCTTCGTTCATTATTTCTTTAATTTATCAAAACCTCCTATGTTAAACATTACGTTGCGACGAGCGATACACCCCGGTTTTAGTTTTGAAATGTACCACCAGATGTCTCATTGATTTTGTCAGTTCCCAATAGGGAGGCATTCTGCCCTTCGGATAATTGTACTGCATTACAATTACTATCAACGCGGGTTGAGATTCTGTAATTATGCGGCACGTACCATTGACTGGAATCATTGTTAGATTTATTGAGTAAATAATTATGTAAAAGCACACACGCGTAAGTTATTGTCTCTACTTTTTGAACGGAGCGAGATATCGTAGAAAGTAAAACTCGCCATCTGTTTGCCAGTATGCCAAAAGCGTTTTCAACAGTTCTGCGAGCACGGCTCAATCTGTAGTTGAATATTCTTTTGTCAAGCGTCAAGTTTCTATCCGGATACGGCTTTAACAAATTAGGTTTCAAGGCAAATGCGTCGTCACCGACAATCACGTACGGTAATTTGTAACAAAAGCCTGGAATTTCACATGGAGCAGGTAAGTTCAACGTTCCATCGTTGATCTTAGTCCATAATGGGCTCTCACGCAAAACAGCAGAATCGTGCATACGTCCATTTCTTCCGACGTCAACGAACAAAAATCTGTATTCAGCATCGACAAGACCCAGAAGCACAATGCTGTCTTTTTCCTTATAATTACGGCAAATCGATCCGTCACTTCGAGGGGGACGAAAATTGATGTGTTTCCCATCCAGCGCACCGATGCAATGAGGAAAATTCCATAAAGTATCGAATTTGTGAGCGATAACCTGCCATTCCTCCGGCGATGATGGGAAATTCCATACTTTTGAGTCGACTACTTCTACTATTGCTCTTAAAGTTTCGTCAATCACTTTTGAAATTGTGTTCGCGGCTATGCGAGTGGAGTAGCTCAAATCTTGAAACGTATTGCCCGTTGCTAAATATCGGAGAGTCACAATGAGTCTGTCCCTCGGTGATATAGCTTGACGCATAACGGTATCCTGTTTTTTTATGGCCGGAGTCAGAAGTGTCAACAACTCATTCCAGTCATCTTCCATCATTCGAGTATAATTGGTGAAACTGGCTGGATCTTCAGGGCTAAACAAAAATTTAGTATAAATATGCATTGAAAAGTCAAGTATAAAATTGAAAATCCAAAAAAGTAATAATAAATAAAATGAAAATCATATGGTTACATACCCGAGCTCACGAAATACCATATTTAGAACATTCTGTCCTCTATCACGCCGTAACAGCCACTCGCGACTCCACAATTTACGTTTTCGTTGTTTCAGTAGATATCTACGTTTAAAAGCAGTTACTACAGCTGACACGATAATTGCTTTCCTACGTCGAATTATTTCAGCCGCAATAGTTTGTTGCACTCGAGCGTCCATAGTACTGTTGAGGTTAGAAATGCTGGGACTACGTATTCGCCTATACTTTCTCTCTAGGCTCCCTGCACGCCAGCACGCCTAGCGACAAGCATCGTGTGAAGCCAACCCAACGAGGGCGCCATCGTTGCACCCAGCGCCACAGCCAACTTGGAACCCAGCGGCAAAATTTAGCAAGCAATCTAGCAGCAAAACAAGCGTCGTGTGCGGGGGGCTTAACTTACTTACGCTGATAAATATTTCGGCATTTCTTACAGTTCAGAAGTGGGATAAAGAACTTGTTTTTATCTTTTGTGGTGTGCGTGTAATAGTGTGACAACTACTGTGAGGACGGTGTGAAGTGTACGAGTGATCGTGAATGTGTTAAACTATTATACGATGGGTCGCTCGGACGGCAGATCTCGTAGATCTCGATCGAGATCTAATTGTCGTAAGACAACCTCTCGATATACACCGCCTCCGCGATCGAGTCGTAGACGACGCGAAGAAAAGGAGAGATCATCGGAGATTCGCCGCGAGCGCTCTCGGGGACGATCTCGCAGCAGACATTATCGGCGGCGTACACCGATCGATCTATGCACACCTAGTGACGATCGTTCTTCGGACTGGCAGGGAGCCTTTCAAAAGTTAATCGAGACAGTGACAATCGTCGCGGAGAAGCACGGACCGCGAAAGACAACGGAGGGCAAGCGGTCAATTCCATTGTTTGACCCTAGACAGAAGAGTCAGACGATCGAAGTGTGGATCCAGAAGGTGGAGGAGTTGAAAAAGATCCACGAATGGGATGACATCGCCGTTAATAGCTTCGCGCTGCAGAATCTACGAGGTGTGGCGAAGACGTGGTACGACGGATTGACAACCGTCGACTTCAGTTGGACCGAGTGGAAGGAGAAGTTACTCGAGGCATTCACCGACCACACATCGCTACCCGATAAGCTTGCTGTAATGTTGGCACGGACGAAGACAAAGAACGAGAGTATGATGCGATACTTTTTCGAAAAAGCAGCCCTTGTAAGAGCATGTGGGATCGAAGGAAAAGACGCTGCAGATTATATTGCGCAAGGAACCTTCGATCAGTCCTTGAAAAACGCAATCAAGCAAAACGATTTCCAAACACCCGAGGCACTACGTATCTTTTTGAGCAAAACAGATACTTCAACGGAAAAGCGTGTCGACACATGTGCTGGCAGAAAGGACAACGACCGTGGACGGCAAGACTCGGGCGGCCATAACAAGTGGAAGCCCAAGTGGGTCCCGCGAAACGACGAAAGGGAAAAGCGAGGGCCAAGTGGATCATCAGGGGGCCCTTCGAACAAGCTGGCAACTATGCGGTGCTTTCGCTGTAACGAGGTGGGACACATGTCACGGCAGTGTCCGAAGGTGAAAGAGGAAACAGTGAAAAATGTGCGGAGTATCGGTGTTGAACAAAAGAGTGGGGATATGCGGCTGTATGACGCGATTCTCGACGGTACACTTTTACGAGCGTACATCGATGGCGGGAGCGAATGTGTCACTCTGAAGAAACGCGAAACGGACAAGATGCAGCTACACCTGCAACCAACGGACGTGGTCCTCCGAGGGTACGGTGGAGAGGAGGTTCGCCCGTATGGCACTACCAAGGCGAACATGAGGATTGACCTGGCAGAGGGGCAAGTGGACGTACTTGTCGTCCCAGACGAGATCCAAGGGGTACCGCTCATCGTGGGACAACCCTTTTTGGGGTTACCTGGTGTCACCACGGTCCAGAGAGATGGCAGCTTGCGGCTGTTCGACGTGTCGCTGGCTACATTGCCGGAAATGGAGCAGTTGCCACCTCGAAAGGTGACTCTGAGGGCAGCGGAGGAGACTATCATTCCCCCGCGTCATGGAGCAGACATTAAGGTAGCGGTGCAAAATAATTATTCTGGTGATTTATACATAGAGCTGAGTGTACGAGTCGAAGAGGGCAGAGAATACCGCATCCCAAGATGCCTTATTAGTACTAAGTCGGGAACATTGCCAGTTATTAATTTGTCGGATCAATCGTTGAAAATTCACAAAGAAATAATTATCGCTAGGGCAGAGTTAGCAAGACCAGAGTCGCTTGCCGAAAGTAAATTTCGAGTTGTTTGTAAAATTAAAAGTGCAGGGAAAGAAGGTCTTCCAAGAGATCAAGTTAAAGTCGACCCTAGTGTATCAGAGGATACAAAGAAAAGCCTATTCGAATTACTTGACTCGTACCGCGACTGCTTTGCACTGAACATTTCGGAATTAGGGGCCACTCAAGCCGCGGAAATTCAAATAGAATTGAAGAGCGATTCAGTTGTAACTTGTCGACCTTATCGACTCTCTTATTCAGAGTGGGAAAAGTTTAGTAAGATTATAGACGAGTTAAAGGAGAATAATATCGTGCGAGATTCGAATTCTCCGTTTTCAAGTCCCATTTTACTAGAACGCAAGAAGAACGGGGACATTAGGATGTGTGTCGATTACCGCGCGTTAAATGCAATTACGAAGAAAGATAGATACCCACTACCGCTGATCGAAGATCAGTTAAACAGTCTGCAGGGCAGCGCCTGTTTCACGAATTTATTTGGCCTCGGGGTATTATCATATACCATTTGCAGAGAAATCAATAGAGAAAACATCTTTTGTAACACCGGACGGGCAGTATAAATTTCTTCGAATGCCTTTTGGGTTGGCAAATGCGCCCGCAGTCTTTCAACGTTTGATAAACAGAGTAGTAAACCCGCTCAAGGGTCAGATTTCTGTCCTAGCGTATATGGACGACATTCTTATCCATCTAAAGACGTCACATCGGGTTTGCATGCACTGGAGTTAGTATTGCAGGCATTACGAGAGGCACAACTAAAACTAAATATGGGTAAATGCACATTCCTCGAAACAAAGGTCGACTACCTCGGGTACGAAGTGACCCAGCAAGGGATACGGCCGGGTAGTCATAAAATCGACGCCGTAAAAAATTTTCAAGTGCCTTCGAACGTGCATCGTGTGAGACAGTTCATCGGCCTTGCGAGCTATTTCCGAAAATTTATTCGAGACTTCGCCGTTATTGCTTGACCCCTTACTACGTTGACAAAGAAGACTGTAGCTTGGTGTTGGGGTGATGAGCAACAGCGTGCCTTCGATATGTTAAAACAAAAACTGATTTCGAGGCCTATCCTAGTGATATATAAGCAGAGTGCAGAGATCGAATTACACACGGACGCGAGTCAGCTAGGGTTGGGCGGTGTCTTGTTGCAACAACAAATCGAGAATGATTTAAAGCCAATTGCTTACTTTAGCCGACAGACCACTAAAGAGGAACAAAAATATCATTCGTATGAACTCGAAACGCTCGTGGTCGTAAACAGTCTGCAGAGATTTCGTGTTTATTTATTAGGAGTCCGGTTTAAAATCGTAAGCGACTGTAGTGCGTTGCGCGCGACTTTTGTTAAACGGGATCTATTACCACGCGTGGCGCGGTGGTGGATCCAATTGCAGGAATTCGACTGTTCCATTGAATATAGGGCTGGAAGGAAAATGCCATATGTCGACGCATTCAGCCGCAACCAAGACAGGACCGATGATAAATGGAAAGAGATAGAGGACGTAGGGTTATTATATACCGAACTCGGAGATTGGTTGTTAATTGCGTTGATGCAAGATCCGCGATTAAGATACGTGCACGGAGTGTTAAACAGAGAAGCGAAAGGTGCTTAGGAAAAACAAATCAAATCTGATTACGCGCTCAAAGAGAACCGGGTGTTCAGAAAAACGCCGGACGGCCTCAAGTGGGCTGTGCCGAAAGCAGCGAGACAAAAGATTGTGAGACTTTGCCACGCCGAAATGGGTCATTTCGGGGTGACAAAGACGCTTGAGAAATTGCAGGCGGACTATTGGTTTGGTTAGATGCGGCGTTATGTGAGACGTTACGTCGCCACATGTTTGGAGTGCCTTTATAACAAAGAACCGGCCGGAAAGCGGCCAGGTTATTTGAACCCGATAGAAAAAGTCTCTATGCCTATGCACACGGTACACATAGACCACTTGGGACCGTTCGTAGAATACAACCAATAATTCATATTTACTCGTAGTGGTAGAATCATTCACGAAATTTGTATTTGCGAGAGCGGTTAAGAACACCAAGACAATGTTTATTGAACGACTGTTAACCAGCATTGGTGAAACATTCGGGTTTCCGCAACGTATTATTAGTGATCGAGGAAGTGCGTTCACTAGTAAAAAATTTAAAGAATTTTGTAAGGAAAGAGGTATCAAACACATAGCAACCGCAGTAGCCACTCCAAAGGCGAACGGCCAGTTCGAGCGATATAACAGGACGATCCTTAGCACGTTAGCGGCTAGCTCGAGTGAAGAAAAGAGATGGGATCAGGATTTGCCGCGAGTACTCTGGGGTTTAAATAACACGGTCAATAAGGCAACGGGAAAATTCCCTTCGGAATTATTGCTGGGTTTTAGACCTCGCAATGCGGTCGAGTCACAAATCCTTAATAGCATAGGAGAACCTCGGTACGATGACAACCGAGAAGAAACTCGAGAGGCAGCCGGTAAAGTTATGCGGCGGAATCAAAGCGAGCAAGAGGCAAGGTTCAATAAAAAGAGAGCTGCTCCCAGAAAATTTTATTGCGGAGACATTGTTGTAGCCAGACGTATTGTCTGTACGAACGATGGTGCGAGTAAAAAGTTGTTGCCAAAGTACGCTGGGCCGTATCAAATCACTAGGGTAATAGACCGTGATAGGTACGTCATCGAGGACGTCAAGGGTGCTCAGCGCACGCAGAAGCCGTACTGTGGCGTGGTTCCGGGCGAAAAACTAAAGCTTTGGAATACAGGAGTCAGTGACACCGAGTCGGATGATAGCGAGGAAGAGCTTCAGGTCCCAGGCCCTGCTGAGACGCGCAACGTGGAAGGTGAGCCCTTGCAGCCCGTCCAGGTTTCGTCCTCAGGGGATGATAAATTATCGACCGGTCACGGATCCGGAATGACTGGGTGACCGGGAGGTGATCGGCATTATACGAGCTAATGCGCGATCATTGGAGATAGTTGAACGGTCACGGATCCGGAAGGACGGGGTGAAGGGGTGACGATTGGCATTATATGTGTTAATGCGCGATCGTTGGAGGAAGTTGGACGGTCATGGATCCGGAATGACGGGGTGACCGGGTGACGATTGGCATTATATGTGTTGATGCGCAGTCGTCGGGGACGATCGGATGGTCACGGATCCGGAATGACGAGGTGATCAAATGATCGAATCGTTGGATCAATATGATCGTTGCATGAGTCGTTTAATGAGCATTAAGCGATTAATTGGGCCCAGCTTGGATTATGCACACAAACTGCACGTGAAATAAAACATGCTAAGTGGTGAAAAAGGGGGGTAACGCTGCAAGCTATTCAATGTTGTTTTATGTCTTCAGACGAGCGCAGAGTAACCCGAAGCATGGCCACGCGGGGGGGCATGAACATCCACACGGTCTCCCACGGGTGCGGGTCAACCGAGTGCAACATCGTAAGACCCGAGATACTACCTTCGCGAGGACGCGAGTACGTCAGGATGGACGACTGAACGCAACGAACGCAACAGTTTCTCTCGATGCTCGTGTTGACGAAAGGGGCCCACTTGAGACCAACGTCTCGCTTTCGGCGACGGTCACCCGAGCTGCTCATCTGAGGCGATAAGTGGCTAGGACAAAAGGGCTAGTGAGCCCCACGAATCGCTAAGGGATCGACGCTTCGACCAGCGAGGCGACGATCACTTCTCGATAGAGTTCCAAACGAACAGCATCGTCATCTTGAGCTCATTATTACTTGTTGCTTACGACTCTACGTAATTTTGCACTGATTATCAAATATAACTTACTTACGCTGATAAATATTTCGGCATTTCTTACAGTTTATATATTTTTTATTATTTTTATGTTTTTGTATTAATTTAAAATAAAAAATTATTATCAATATTAATGTTAATATTAATCTTTTTATCATTAATATCAATTTTCTAAAGTAAAAATTCAAAAATTTGAACTTCTACTTTTGCGCACCTCACAAGCGCCACTCACGGCTGTCTTCAATAGTACAAGTTTTCACGTAGTCTCGGTTTTCCTGTCTACAAACTGCATAACCTATTTTTATCCACTTCAGTTTGAATTTATATCGTGACGTCTACTTCTTGGAACATTCTGCTTATTAATATGATTTAATTTATTTATATTGTGATAATTTAATTGAAGCTGATAAAAGTTGACTCAAAACAAAAAATAAATGAGGTAAATGAGTCGTTAATTAACAATGGAGTAAGAAAAAAAACACGGGCTTGACCGCAATCAGCATCGACTCAACATGCTCAGTATTTACCCTTATTAAATGATATTTTTCAATACAATTTATTCTGACGAAAATCGAAATCGATAATTGATTTTTTGTTTTATTAATCACGCTGACAAAAACCGAATAGGACATGATTTTGAATCACCATGTCATCATCCTGCGAAAAGTAAATTGAAATGCTCCAGTTTGACAATTGATGAGATTTTACAAAGTCGAACACTTTTTTATAATCAGAAAACTAAAGTTGCGCAAGATATGTTTTTAACCAGGCTTATGGGTCCAAATAAGCCAACTCAAATCAACTATGCAGCTACTTCAAATAAATCCAAGCCTCGATTATTTAGCAATCATTTTTATTTATATAAAAAAAATAAACGTGTGATAAGCGTTTGCAAAAAACTCTTTCAAGCAGTTTTCTCTGTAAGTGCAAAAAGAATGACAACTGTCGGTAAAACAATTTTTCGTGGCAAAGTACCAAAAAAGAATAGAGGTGGAGATCCAAAATCTCCTAAAAATTTGAGAAAACGGGAAAATGTTGCTAAATTAATTAGATTATTGCCAGCAACAGAAAGTCATTACTCAAGAAACAAATCAAAACGAATTTATTTATCATGTAGATTAAACATAACAAAACTTTGGATGATGTACAATAACACAACTGAAAATGAAAGTTTAAAAGTCAAAGAATCCACGTTTCGTGATGTGTTTTTAAAAAGATTCAATATTGGATTTTCCTCTCCAGCATCAGATGCGTGTAATACGTGCACTGTGGTGCTGTCAGGAGGTTAGTTACTGTATGACGCCAGAGAATATGGTTTACAAGTTGTTTATTGCCAGAAAAATCGGGTTACACAGTTCAGATAGCGTAGTAGAAAATGCGGGAGGCAGGGAAAATTAATGATCCATCGTCGGTGTTTTATGTTTTGTTATTCCTTTTAAATAGTTTTACAATTTGTTCATTAAATTATTTGTTAATTATAATTCAAAAATTATAACTCATTGTTTCTAATTCAGTATTTTATATAGTCAATTGTTCTAATTTTCAATAGTTAATTTTTCATAGTGGTTTTATAAAATATGTTATTATTTCCAGAAATAAATAATTTGTTGAAAAATTTTTGTTTGTTTTGGATAAGAAAATATTTTTCGATGATTATTTTAATCAAGTAATCCAGAAACATCTTTAATTATTTTAGATAAAGAAAAAAATTTTTTTTAAATCACCCGAAATAAAAAGATACATTCTTTAATAACTTTTGATCAAAAGGGTATATTTTTTGTCACTTTAAATCAAAAGGGTACTTTATTTCATCACCTCGGATCAAAAGGGTGCTTTTTTTCTATGACTTTAGATCACAGGGGTATCTTTTTATAAACTCGGATCAAAAGGGCACTTTTTCTAATTTTAAATATTAAGGGGGTATTCTAGTGTAGAAATTTGAAAAAATCGATTTTTTTTTTTATATTTTCAAAGCTTTACCTTTCAAGAATGTGTCCTTAAAAGGACAAGTCAAAATTTCAATTATTTTCAGAAATATAGCTATTTTAGTGACACGTCTTCAATACTGGCTCGGCTGGAACGAATCGAACAAAAGGCGTTGGGGATAATCTGACCACCTGCGGTCTCCTTCGGTTGCAGATACCTATACATTCATACTTTTGTATTGTACCCTTTTATTCTAGTCGTATTATAATATATATGTGTATATAATTCAAGGTTACCCGATTGATCTTTGAACGTTTTATACACTTAGTGTTTATCAACAGCCAGTTTCCAACAGTTGAATTTTAACCTTCCAGCAACGTAGATGCACGTGCTCTGAGTAAAAGAGAAATATTTTAATTGAGTGAATATTTTATTTTAGTGAATTTTCGAAATTTAATTTAGTTAAAATGGATCGAAAACACGCCAAAAGTAGTACTTCTCGTGCTGACCGATCAAAGAAACGGCGATTCCAGGGCAATAGATTTACTGTAGAAGAAGATACTAGTTTTACAAGTGCATCAGCAACTAAATTAAGCAAATCTAATGATGAAGAAGTGATCATTTCCAATAATTATGGATATTGTATTTTGGAGTTTTTCTTGGTTTTCACAGCTATTTCATCATTAGTTTTGTGTGCTACGTGCAAGAATGAAATAAAATTTTCTCGGACAGCTCATCGTGGACTGGGATTTAAAATTGCAGTACAATGCAGTTGTGAAAGTCCGCAATATATAGCATCTTCTCCATTTGTAAATAAATCATTTGAAATAAATAGAAAAATGGTTTTCGCTATGAGACTTTTGGGAGTTGGAAGGGAAGGAATCAATATCTTCTGCAGTATGATGGATATTTGTCAAGGAATATCCATCGGCACATACTACAGTTGTCTTGAAAACGTGTATACAGCTGCATCTATAGTTTATAACTTGATTATTTCCAAAGCTGTTGAGGAAGAGAAAAATTTAATTTCAGCTTCTGATCCGAATGCTGATTCAACTAATTTCACGGTTTCTGGAGATGGGACCTGGAAGAAAAGAGGTTTCAGTTCTCTATTTGGGGTTACCACACTCGTTGCTAAAAACTCCAAAAAAGTTGTAGATACAGTTGTCAAATCTAGCTTTTGTCAACGCTGTAATGTCTGGAAAAATAAAAAACATTCCGATATTGAAGCGTACAATGATTGGTATGAAGACCATGAAGAATCTTGTACGATAAATCATAAAGGAAGTGCAGGTAAAATGGAAGTTGACGCTATTATCGAGATGTTTGGTGGATCAGTTCAAAAACACCAAGTAAAATATGTCAAATATATTGGGGATGGTGATACTAAGACTTTCAAGGGTATATTCGACATAGATCCCTATGATGGTGACCCAATTGTTGAAAAAAAAGAATGCGTGGGACATATACAGAAAAGAATGGGTACAAGATTGCGGAAAGCAAAAAATGAAAATAAAAGCAAAGGAATTGGCGGAAAAGGTCCAGGGAAATTAACCGATAAGATGATAAATAAATTGTCTTTATATTATGGATTAGCGATTCGCCGGCATCCGGATTCTATAGAGGACATGAAAAATGCAATTTGGGCAACCTTCCATCATAATAGTTCTACAAATGATAATCCACAACATTTATATTGCCCACCTGGTGCAGAAAGCTGGTGTAAATAGCAAAAAGCTGCACATGAAGGTACATCTGAAGAGTTTGACCACGAAAACCCGCCTCTGTCTGACAAAGTATTAGAAATTATAAAGCCGATCTACGAGAGTTTATCGTCAGAGGATTTACTGGTTCGGTGCTTAGGTTCTGAGACCCAGAATAACAATGAGTCCCTGAACTCATTAATTTGGACTTTTGCGCCAAAACATATACATGCCGGCTTGCGTGTAGTAGAAATTGCAACTTTTATTGCAGTTTCCATATTTAATGAAGGCTTCATTCCTATTTTGAAAATGATGTCTCTGATGAGGATAGACATTGGTTCAGAAGCCCATGCGTTCGCCACCAAACGAGATAATGCCCGGATTAATCGTTCAGAAATCCGAACTTCTAACGCCTCCAAGGAAGCCCGAACTGCTCGTTTAGAAGAAAGGAATGCAGAAAATGATTTGTTTGAACTAGAGGAAGGTCCCATGTATGGAGCAGGAATCGCGGATTAAAGAAATGTAAGTATAAAATGTCATTTAATGGTTAACATCGGGCGTAATTTTACTCGAAACTTTAAACGCGTTTTTCTCAAAACTACATTTTTCAAAACGGTTGACATGATTTCTCAAGTTCTATTGAACCGATTTACTTGAAATTTGGTGAGAATCTTCTCAATACATGTCTCTATCGCACGAACTATTATTATGACGAAATAATAATTTTTACTATTTTTTAAAAATTCAGAAACGTCCAAAAAAGTAAAAAAAAACGTATTATTTTATCGGACAGCCGTAATTTGGCAAAAAAAAAATTTTTTCGACTTTTTTTTAGTTAGTACGATAGCTGCATTTATGTAGATTAATAATCTTTTTTTTTTTTTCTGATTTTGAAAATGCTTGCAATCGTGACAACATTGGCGCGCCATTTTTTTTGTACCCCCCACTTCAACAACTCATAGCACTTTCAATTTTGTATTTTTTGACTTGTTTTTTTTTTTGTAATCGTGAAATAGTAATAAACGCCTGATAAAAAAATGGATGGTAAAAATATTTTTTGTTTTTTGTTTATAGCACTTCAAAAAACACCTCAAATTCATGCCTCTACACTAGAATACCCCCTTAATTACACTAAGAGTTAAAAAGATTTTTTGGTAAAAATTAACTCACGGCTTCTATTACCACAAGCACTATGCACGTGAATCAAAAAAAAAATAACAAAAAAAATTATAGCTTAGAGTAGACAGTTTTTTACTTGTATTGAAATAAAAACTAAATAAAAAAGATACCCTTTTGAAATTCAGCTCCTCATTTACATGTATTGCCTGGCCAGAAAATTACGTTTTAATACACCTAAACGCCAAGCTTCATCGTTTATAATAAACTCTCCTTCAGGCTCAGGTGCTGCCACTTAACCGATTAACGTCCGAAATGACACTTTTCGTATAGTCATGTTTGACCGATTGCCAACAACGCTAGGATAATAAGATTTTGATAAAAATTGGTACCCGACTATTTTCAAGGGTGCACTTTTAGAAGAAGTTGAGCACGTACTTGTTTATCGTTATAGTGGCTAACAACGTCAGCGATGTAATTTTGGATGCGCGGAATTTTGCGTCTTCTATTGGCGATATTCCGCAATAATAAAATATCTTCTACGTCATCGGAATTCTGTGACGAGTTTAACTCCTCGATTATTCGTACTTCATGAAATGGCTCTGCCATACTTGTTTTGCTCGAACCGCTCTGACCCCTGCTGTCTTGGCAGATTTTTGTTCATAGACCAATCAAAATTTAGTATCTCAACCGTCACTCGAACATGCGGTCACTACACTCAACCTGCTCGGTTTCCACTCGAACACAAAACTCGCTCCTGGAGTGCTCTGTGAGCATTCATTCGAAAACGTCACAAGTTCTCGGGCTTGTCAAGCTCTTGGCGTTCAATTCAATCTCCAATATTGACACGGGTTGCAATAAGTTTTACATAAAAGGAGCGAATAGAGACGATAATGATGTTTTTACAATACTCACGGGAAGCTATGAACTTGAGGATATTAAAAATTCTCTGTAGAAGACTCTACCTAAAGATATTGCGATCAGTCTAAAGGCTAATATCAATAAGCTGCATAGCAAAATTAGGTGTAACTAAATGGTGGACTTTAGACCACGGGATTCCATCGGGCGATTGTTTGGTTTCAAGCCGAATCTTTTCGGGGGTGGCATGAATCATAAATCCAAATTACCCGTGGCTATACGCATAATAAATGCCTTACGCATTGAGTGCAATATAACAACGAGCGCGAGTAGCACAGCAAGGCGGGTTCTACTTACAGATTCCTGTTACCGACACTTACCGACATTATCCCCAGACTCAACCTTTTTCCGCGATGACGTCACAGTCTGCCGTACCGACTAGAGGTCAAAACCATGCAACCTTACCGACAGTTGTATCGGTCAACGGTAGATATCGCACTGCTTTACCAACAATTCTTATCGGTCGAAGGTCAAAATCGTGCTGTTTTACCGACAATCTTACCGAACAAAGGTCAAAGTCTTTATTTAGTGCTCGTCTGCCAACGGTAGAGGGTGCAACAGGGACGAGAACTTTTTTACCGTCCCGCATTCTTTTCCCACGATAGGACTGCTGATGTGTAACATCAACCGCTTCAAATTCTTTTCCCACGGTAGGACTGCTGATGTGTAACGTCAACCACCCCACATGCTTTTCCCACGGTAGGACTGCTGATGTGTAACATTGAACACCCCACATTCCTTTTCCACGTTATCAACCACGCGACATTCCAAAATTAATGGTTTTGAGAATTGTTTTTCACTTACTCGGATGCCGGTTTGATATCAACCACGTGACATTCTTTTTGGCTTGTAACTGCCATGTGAATTCAACGATGAATTTTTGAACGGGTTCAGTCAAGACCAGAGTGCAAGGTCGACCGATAGCCGCGGTACATTCGGAGCCATGGATCTGCGGTATTGGGTTACTATCGCTCTAAGAATGCTAAAAGGTGCGCGCGAATACACAAACATACGTATTTGATATCAACCACTTGACATTCTTTAACCCCCACCAAATTTCAAATTATGTGGTGGGGAAACGTTATATGAGTCGAAAGTGAAAACTTCATCGCCAGTCTAAAGCTGTTCTTCTTGCAAATGAGAAGTGCTCTGGAACAACAACGTGAATTGAAGAAACGACTAGAACTGCTCATCAAGAATATTGGAGAAGTAAAACATCTGCTGAAAATCAGATCTGACCTCAATCAACTCACAAGACATTTTGAGCACATACAACTCGACAGTAACGATCATGGACTTTTCAAAATTGAACGAAGTCGCTCACCTGGAGACACTTTTGCCCTTGAAAAAGCTTTCGGACCTCGAAGTGTACTTCGAAAACCGAGTCAGCGGCGTTCGTCGGGTTAGAACAAAATTTGGTGATAAAATCATTCTGGACTTGGTAGACTCTTTCACGATTTTTCTACCGAACCGACTGACCAAGGCCCTCCAAAAATATGAAGATTTGTTCCAGAAGGTGACGACAGCCAGTAAGGAGATACGGTTGCATCTACACTATCTTGGCGGACCGTACGGCCAACTTGAATTCGCATACGTATAATCTGAGTATCACATTCAAATATCCACTGTCTTGTGGAAGTCTTACGTTCAATAAACAAATAAAAAGGATTGAAATTATGAATATTTTTCCATCTATCGTGTAACCATTTTGTATACCTACTTAATCCTCCTGTTATTCGAACGTACGTTTTGTACCTTCTGATTGCAACTAGAATTAAGTCTTAAAATCTAAGAAAATGCTACTTCAAACACCACTAAGCAACGATAGAGGGTTTCGAGCTGCGTTTGCGTAACTGTAATGAGAACTCTACGATAAATTCTGAACGTGTTCAATCAAGACCAGAGTGCAAGGTCGACCGATAGCTGCGGTAGTATACATTCAGAGCCAAGGATCTGCGGTGTTGAGTTTCTATCGCTCTAGGAATGAAAAACATAACTCGGTTTGGGTACAGCTCGGTCAAGTATGGGGAGCAAGGTTGAATCTGACATAAGCTTTGTATTGAAAAAAATTCTCTCTTGAGAGCTAAGGTGAAGGTGAAGGTGTAAGATTATTTCATGAATGTTCTTTAAAAAACAGTTTTATTGAGTACAATTTTTAGGGTGCAGTTGACAATTACTTCACAACGATAGTACAATAATTCTATTCAACACTATCATAACCAGGATGATATATGTATTCGCCAGGAATGCGGGACCGTTCTTGTGGACGCTTCTGCGCAGTAACACAAATCGTACACCCTCGCCATCCGAACAATATGATGATTTTGTAGCCAATTTTGAAGTATCAAAACGTTTTGTGCTGCACAGATTGCGTTTGGTATTGCATGCACGTCACATCTTAGGGACACAGCTGAAGTTTTTTGCAAGGTTTGAAGCGACGGACAGTCAAAGTCCAGCATATTGATGGTTTGAACTTTCGGGAAAATTTGAGGCAACCAATCTCGTTTTTCTTCTCCTTTTACGAACGCGGTTTCAGCTTTGCACAGTCTGTCTTCCATGGTCCACTCAACTTCCTCAAACGGTATGGTTCCACAGCTCCAAGGTAAACCGTGAAAATCGCGTTCTAATCAAGAATTTTGGCTTTTGTATTTGACGTCCAGTAAATCCTATTCGTAAGGTGGCTTGAAGAAAAACATTGATGGAGATGCTTCCGAGTAGATTGGAATTATAGCCAATTCTTTCAATGTCAAGGTATTGTGGAAGGGTCAACAAGAGCCTTGTATGTCAACGATAAGCTCTATCTTTAAACTGTGCGAGACAGTGGGAACGGGTCAGCTTTTATACCAACTTTTTCACCCCACTACTGGGCGGGTTGTATTCGACAATACGATCGTGAACAATCAAACAGTACACCGATGTTTCAGCGGGAAGGTTGGCTTGAGCTTCAAATTCAAGACGAATGTCGACAGGTCCGTACTTCAAAGATTCGTTTTTTTTTGAACAGTCGATAACGAATAAGGGGACGTCTCGAAGGAATTCACTCTTTGTCAGCAACGGCTCGGGGTTCTTGTCGTAGTAGGTATCTTGGAAGTTTGCGTACATCTCGCACAGGAGCGCGTACAGCTTACGACTCATGTTGAGGTTCAGGTTACCGTACGGATAAGATTGAGAGTTTAAAAATAGCTTGCGTCCGTGATATTGCAATGATCGAAATGACTTGCGTTCTTGCCGGTCTTGTTCTTTCTACTTGTTTGGAAATCCAAAATGACGTACCGAGGTTTTTCAAGTTGAGTAGAAGTTTTCACAGTCCAAACGTGTTTCGAGGTTGTGGGAAGTAAAGGATTTTCTTACAATGCCCAACTGCGGAAGCTCATCGCAATAGGCGGATCTCTCCAAATGAAATTAGATAGGTCAACTTTTTTCTGATCCGCGAGTTTCAAATACGGTATTAGCCATTCCACTGCATTGATCGTCATTTTGAATTCCTCCTCTTGAGTGTGCATGATTGCGTTGACGTCGGTTTTTGATCTCGTCAAAATTAAATCATGTTTCGCGTTGACAACGATCTTGCGGTACTCTTCAGCGAAACCCAATATCATGCTGAGCGGTATCAATACGTCAAAAGTACCCTCGGGATCGGTTTATTTTTTCTTCTTTTCTTCTACATCAAGCCATCCAGCGTTCTCCATGAGCCAAGTCTGACCAGGGTGCAGGGAAGCGTAACCCTTCATGAGACTTTTCAAGCCAACGTTCTTGCTTCTATCAATCTTAACTGCGTTAATTTCGTAGCGAATTTCTTCAAACAGATGACAGATGGCGTTGTTTACGAGCTGTGTGTTCACAGTAGCTGTACCATCAGGTTTGAGGAGTCGTCCGTGGATATGTACCGAACTTTTGCTGGGTAATATGCATAAATCCTGATGCTGAACGGTGATTCGAATTTCATCGCTGTTGTTGAAAGTTGACGAGGCGTAAGGTTTGTGAGCGTGAATCTCGTAATGCGCAACGGATTCGTCAAAGACGACTGGTGTTTGAATGCTCAAGATTTCCTCCTCTATGGCACGTAGCAGATGATAAAAAAGCAAAATCGGATTTTTATTTGTCGGAAATTCCTCTTCCAAAAGGTGTCAGTTTCAGACCCAGAGCTATCAGGAACTACACGTATCGAGGTGTTAACGGTTCGAGAATCGATCGATGACTGACTTGATCAGGGCATGCCGACTTACTGATACACCTACTCTTTGACAGTCTGTTATATACAATTTCCATCGTTTATCGCGATTTGATATGTAGTCTCACAGTAATAACTTCTCCATGAAAATTAACCAGGTCTCCGTCTTGATCCACTAACCGGAGCTAAACGTGATCTATGGTCCTGACGGTGATCGGAAGGTGAATGACGTGCGACGGTACTTCCACAATCTTATATGATGGTGGGACAGTCGGGTAAAACTCGTGAATAGTGTGTACTTTGTGTCCATTGAGGTAGGCGCCCGTTGTAATGCTACACTCGACTCGCAACGCGTTGACCC
Organism: Neodiprion lecontei; assembly: GCF_021901455.1. Taxonomy (NCBI): domain Eukaryota; kingdom Metazoa; phylum Arthropoda; class Insecta; order Hymenoptera; family Diprionidae; genus Neodiprion; species Neodiprion lecontei. The sequence continues at coordinate 11,099,539 of NC_060262.1, read as the reverse complement.
TGAGTATAGTTACAGGCACGTCTGATTCGTGAGTTTTATCAACCTCCAATACACGTGGTGTAAATCCCAAAAGTTGAGCAATGGAATCATTCGGCTCAAAGTTAATCGTGTGGTTGCATGTGATTTCGCTGCGTAATGTATTATTGTTGGGTTTGATGGCGAGCCTGATATCTGTATTTCTTAGCACGTTTTGAAGATACTTCTCTATGTCCTCGATCTCGTAGCTGCCGGTAGGTATGGTGATCACTTTGTCAGCTACGTAAATTTTATTGTGACCGACATCAACGTTGGGAATCGAATTAAAGGTTAACAGCTCTACCAAGCCAAGAGCATAACTTTTATCACGAGCAAGTTCGATCGGTGGGAAATATTGTGCCTCGAGTATCGAAGAGGTTCCCGAAATCGTTAACGTTAACGAATCATCCATGACTGCGAGTGGTAGACTGACTTTGACGAATCACGCACCATGTTTATATAGCTCTCCACTCAGAAATTTCAGACACAAGTGTCCGCATTCAAATGTATCGTAATCCTGATACCTCTCATGATTGTATTTGACGCTACCAACGCCGAGGTATTTTATGAGGTCCGAGGGTGGTTGAAGGTTGCCGAAACTGTCAAAGTAATCGATATTATTGTCGCGTTTCTTGTACGCAACCCAGTGTGTTCCCGGACCGTCTTTGTCGTCAAGGTTGATTATAGCTGACTCGTTTTTTCGTGGACCGTTTTCGGGCATTTCGTTTCGCATGAAAACACCGCGGAAATGCGGAACCCTCAAGATTTTTGCATATTTCAACAAGTCCCAATCAGTCAACGCTCGACGTGGTAGCATCGCATCTAGTTTTTTGAAAGATGGAGACCAAGACCTGTTTTGTACGGTTTCATGTGAAGCCCTTTGCCCAACGCGATAGCTTCCATAGTTTTGTTGTGTCGTTTGCTTTCCTCCAATTCTCGTTTAGCCGCGCTCGCATCGTTCACAGCTTTTGCTATACCTGCCGCACCACCGGCTAACGCACCCGTAGCGCTGAGACCGGCAAAAATAGGAATCAGAAACGGTAGAAAACCACCGACTTTCGAAGGTACCGGTAGGACGCGAGGTGTTCGCACTTTACATTTACCACCCGCTTTTTTAACGGCGTTCTCAGCTCCCTTCAGCGCAGATTCGATAGCTACTTTTGCATCGTTGCTTGGAACCATGGAACGTTTTGCAGCATTTACAATTTTTCTCAAGGTCACATTTTTTGACTTTCGCATTCCCATTCCGAGTTTTGATTTTACTTTCATTGTATTAGCTACTGCCCAAGCGGCTGCCTTCTCACCCAAATTTGCGTCCTTTGCGAGAACCCGTTTCCAAGCTTTCTCAGCCAACACCCTATCAGCCTCGTTTCTAACCTCAAGGTTCTCACGATTTTTCGAATACGCTATATCGTGTTCCTTACACGCTGCATCGAGAGGATTGATACCGGAATCGCCTCTCGCGAGTCTTTTCGTCAACTTCGTACCAGGACCGCAGTATTGGTAACCGGGAACATGCAACTCGATCGGAAGTTTGTTGATGATTCTATTCACCAGACCCTTGCCACGATGTTGCCGCCTGCTGCTGCTTCGTTTACCTCTGTACGCGATCATGTTCGTGCGTTGACTGAAGAAAAGTGCTTTAAAACGGGGTATTTATAGCAAATCCGATCAGTCATGTCCGAGATGCGGTTTGAGAAACAACCTACCAAGCTTCCCGTGATGAATTGTGACAAACTTTCGGAGCAAAATGTCGAAAAGCACAAACGGCACGGTGAATTACTCCCGAACAGTGTACGTGCGATATTCTGTGGACCGTCGAATTGTGGTAAAACTAATGCGTTGCTCACACTTATAACCCATCCCAATGGACTCAGATTTGAAAATATCTACATCTACTCGAAATCTCTCAACCAACCTAAATACCAATTAGTGAAGCAATTGCTGGACCATGTTGAGAATACGGAGTATTTTGCGTTTACCAAGCGTAAGCAAGTGATTCCACCGGAAGAAGCACGGCCCAACTCAATAATCATATTTGACGATGTAGCGTGCGAGAAGCAGGACAATATTAGAGCCTACTTTTGCATGGGTAGACATCACGACGTTGACTGTTTCTATCTCTGTCAGACGTACGCGCGTATTCCCAAACATCTCGTGCGCGACAACGTAAACTTACTCGTGTTATTCAAACAAGACGATATGAACCTGAGACACGTATACAACGATCATGTGAACACCGATATGTCTTACACAGAGTTTAAAAGTGTGTGCTCTGCATGCTGGAACGGTGAGAAGTACGGGTTTCTGGTGATCGACAAAGACAGTGAGCTCAACGAAGGACGATACAGGAGGGGATTCGATTCTTTTGTTAGCCTGGAAAAGGAATAAAATTTACCGTTTTCGAGCGAGAGACGCAGTAGCGCTGCAGACTCAGTTGCGTCAACATGCAGAGCTCTGAAATTTCCAAGCAAAAAGATGTCCTACATCAGATCGCTCAAGCAAGTGCTGCGATCCGTCGAAAACACAGATTGCTCAAGTCGGGCAGGGAATCTACGACTCAGAAATTGAGTGACGTTTTCAAACCAGTAGTGACTCCGTTGCAAGAACTGGTGAATGTTACAAAAGACACCAAACCTGTCAAACAAGAGGTGGAAGAAATTAAAGAAGAAATAAAGGAGATGAAAAATGAAACGAAAAATGAAACTGTCTCGGAAATGAACGATTCCTTTGCTTCGGCGGGGGATGAAACAGTCGTAGAAACACCGGTCGAGGACGAGTATTTTGCACTGATGAGAGATGCGAAGACAAAAGGCGAATTGGACAACGTGTACGGTGTACGCAACCTCTCAAACGGACTGATGATCGGTGATTTGTTGATATCTTTTGAGAGTGACTACGTTCGTATTGGCGACACGCGTTACCCGAAAACGAAGGGTTCGCTGGAACTTTTTTTCAAAAAGAAGCCCGACGGTTCTTCTGTGAGCGCCGGAGATCGGGAAAATTTTAAAAACATAATCCTCGCAACGAACGCGCATAAGAAGTATTACTCATCCGACGGGGCTGTTCGAAACGATAACAGTTACAAATTTAGAAATGTCATAGCCGAATTAATGGATTATTCTCCGTCACCTCGCCGAAAGGGTAAAGGTCTACTTCCGCAAGCTATGATCACTCGACAAGGTGTTGAAACGGAATACGTCTTCTGGGATGATCCAAACGAGTTGGTGGAGCGTCTTCGTTCACTCCTGGCATCTCAGGCAGCGGGAAATCCGAGTCACAATAACGAAATAATCTCCATTATCGAAGAGCTACGCGAAGCAGGAATCATTTATTAAGCAGCTCCCGTCATTTTTGCATTCATTACCGAGATGAGCGTCGACGTGTTTGGACGTCAGCTGAATAAAAACACGACCGCGAGCACTCGCGGTCCTCCGGGTGTCGGGTTTCAAATAACAGCGGACGGGCATTACGATATACGGAACAAGAGACTGTGCAACGTCGCGGATCCCGCAGAGCCGAACAATGCTGTAACTTTAAAAACCTTGAGACGAAAATTCAGCGTGCTGCAAAAACGAATCGACAACCTCGATCAAATGATCAAAGCTTTGGAGATCACCACGGAGAAAGCCTTGGATACCTTCTACACAGACTTTAAAACAGGCAGAGACTTGTCGATTCGAAACGCGGAAATCATTTCCAAATTGGACACCAGACTAATAGCGTTGGAATATGAACGAGGAAAAGCAAGCACTGGTGACGGAACTGCATAAGCCTGCACGCCGGAATTACCCGCGTCGACGTGTAGACGTGCGCGGCATCGACGAGACCTGGCGGGCGGATCTTGTTGATATGACGTCGTACGCTGGGCAAAACAAAGGCTACAAGTACATGCTCACAGTCATTGATGTCTTTTCAAAGTATGCGTGGGCTGTACCGATAAAGAGCAAGTCTGGAGATGATGTTACGAAGGCAATGGAATCTGTGCTTGTCCAAGGACGGGTACCGAAAAATTTACACGTCGACAGAGGAACGGAATTTTACAACTCGAAATTCGAATCGCTTATGACACGCTACGGAATCAAACTTTACTCCACGTACAGTAATTTGAAGGCTTCGATCTGTGAACGTTTCAATCGCACGCTGAAAGGTAAAATGTGGACACGGTTCAGCATGCAAGGAAGCTACAAGTGGCTCGATATCTTATCCGATTTGGTTTCGGCTTACAACAACGTCAAACACCGAACCATAAGAATGAAACCGTCGGATGTCACCGTTGCAAACGAGAGGCTGTTGTTACGTCAGGCTTACGGAGGGCTTCGAGCGATACCTACCGTATCGGCAAAGTTCAAATCCCGCGACAAAGTTCGAATCAGCAAATTCAAAAATGTCTTCGAGAAAGGTTACACTCCCAATTGGACGACCGAAATATTCACGATAAGTCGAGTGGAAAATACTCATCCTGTGACGTACAAGCTCAAAGACTACCGAGATCAACCCATCGCTGGTGGTTTCTACGAACAAGAGCTCCTCAAGGTTAAGCATCCGGATATCTATCTGGTGGAGAAGGTGCTCAAGAAGCGTGGAAGAAAAATATACGTTAAATGGTTAGGTTTTGACAATACACACAACAGTTGGATAAACGAATCGGACATGTAACATTTTAATAAATGAATTTTTTGTAAAAACGTATGTCCCTCTTTATTTTATATCCGACACACAACAAGTATGCGTCTTTTTAGACAATCGACAGACATGGTACAGTTATAAATTACAAAGCTTAGGCTTGTAGCCCCACGGAAGCGTGTCGGTTGTATTTTGAAACACGATCCGCTTGTCGTCATTCCAGCTCAGTGCTACTTTCTGCTGTTCTACGGTGTATACCTCGTGCTTTCGACTCATGATCAAATGCTGATTTGAGGATAGATTTTCACGTTTCAACGCACAGTCCAAATAATCGTTAAAGGTTATTTTTCTTAACGCTGATCCTCTGACTCCTTTGGCACGTTTAGTGTCTGTCTCATCTCCCATGACTCGGAACGCGTACAGTTTAGCTCGTAACCCTACAAATTCGAGCATGATTTTGCCGTTGTTCTCGTCTTTCATCAAACCGAGAACTTTTTTGTTCGCTAGAGGCATTCCATAAGCGTTGTCAAGAGGATAATCCGACGTGTCAAATTTATGCAAGTCCTCCTTCATGTGTTCGTAAATGTCGGGGACGGTAAAATTGTAAATTAAACTATCTGTATCTGTGTACATTAATTTTGCTCGGTTACCGAATTTCTGTTTGATATAATTGTAATGAAAATCGTAGATGTATGTTTTGGCTAGATCCATGATGGAGAAACCTGCGTACAATGGTTTATTCAACTTGACTTTCATCTTACTCAATTCAACGATAATCATATCTTTGCCGAAAACGGTGCAGCTGTGAAAATTAGGCTTGGCTATGGTAGCTCTCGCACCGTACCGTCCATCCCATTTCGTGATCAGTCGAACATCTCTGTACTTTCGCACGTTTTCCATAGTTTTGCCAAAAACTGCGTTGTTCATTAGCTTGTAAAAATTTTTCTCAAATTCGTTGTCAGATTTTTTTCGCAAATCGGTATTTAAATCTATGTATTTTTTCAGCCACGCAGTTTGCTTGAATTTGAGAACTCTATGAATTTTGAGTAATTTTAAACCTAATTGTAAACATTGTTTCAGAACGCGGTAGTGAACAACGTAGTTTTTCTTGGAAAATAGCGTGGGTGTCAATTTTGGCTGTTTATTGGTCGAAATCGGAGGTACATAGTGCTCCGGACACAATGGTAAATCCTTATGAGTTTCATGCAGTTCCGCAGGATATTCCAAATCTACCTCCAGCACGTAACCAAACTCCGCATCGTCCGAGATGGTAAGAACGTCGCATTGTCCGAAGTCTGATAACCATTCGAAGGAACTGTATGGCAGAGCAAAGCTCATAGCAGCACCGTACAAATTATTAACGTCAAAGTACATGAGATAAGATTCTTCGACCTCAGGATCGAATTCCTCTCCCATGTACCTGTTGTTGGCCTTTGCGTATCTGTTCGAACACTGTGATACACCACCACGAATACCCTTTTCGATAAACATAACCATGTCTATGTCGGTGAGAAGCTCGAGTTCGATGCCTGTACATTTTAACATTGCATCAAACGACAGACCGGGCGCTGTGTAGTAATGTAACGGGTCCAGTTTGTACGTCGTCCAACAGCTCTGTCGAAAGTTTTGAAAAACGTCGGCCAGTAAAAACACGTCCGTCTGTAAATACAAGTCCGAATACTCTCCCAAAGTTTGAACGTTAAAAGTTTGCCAAACTTTACATGCATGAGCATAGTCGTCGTCTGATATATCCCGATCATTTAATTTTGAGTAAAATTGATGTTTGGATGGTAGCCGTGTGTCCTCGAGCTTCTCCCAACTGTCTATGTATTCGTACGGGAACACTCCTTTTCTGGTCAATAACTGAAATTTATCTGACCTATGATAAAATTTTCGTGTGATTGATTTCTGATCATCACCGAGATACGTTGCTAATTTCTCAAGACTACTGGGCATGAAGCGGTACGAATCTACGAATCTGAACTTTATATCTGTCCCCTCGACGTATTTTGTAAATGAAATGTACTTTTCTTTGTTTACGGGTAGAAGCTCAGTTGTGCCCTCGAACGATGTAGCCAGTGCTTTGATCAGGAAATGTGAATCGTAACCCGACAGATTGTGGAATATCACTGGGATGGTGTGCGAATTTTGGTAATTTAGATTACAGCTGCGGTGAGCAGCACCACGGTACTTTCCCGTGAAATGGCAGTGATCACGATGTTTCACGTCTGTGAGCGTAAACGGTTTTTCACAAATATGACAGACCGCCGACAAATCAAATTCGTTGATCTGATTGAAATTTAGTGGTTCCATCGGTACAACAGTCTTGTAATATCCCTCTAACGAAAGTGCCAATTCCTTCAACTCGTTCACAAACCATTGGATGCAAGTTTCTCCACGATTAATTTTGAATTTTGAAAGCGAATCGTCAAACGCGCAATGTAGATAGTAAGCTATACTATACGGAAGATGCTTCTGATAAATTGTTCTATTTTCCCCAAAACTTTCACGCGTGGGTTGCAGTAAACATTCGAGATCCGCGTAAATGCAGAATGGAACGGTTTCTTTGTGCTTGAAATTTTTGAATTTCAGTATTTTTTCCTCATCTGTAGGTAGAATAACTTTGGTTTTGTTTAAATTCATGCAATCAGCTCGGTGCTTCAACAAACATCTTTCGAAATTGAAATGAGACAGACACCTATCGCACAACCAAGTTTGACATTTATGCTTGGAAATTTGAGATCTTGTTAATCGAGACAGATTTCGAATCCATGTAAAATGAAAGATTCTATTTTTTTCATAATTTACCATTTCATCATCATCGTCATCGTCAGTGGTTTCAGTTTCTATCGCCAAAAGATGAATTACAGGTTTATCAGACTTATTCTGACTCAGGTGAATCGGTACTATTTCACTTTTTTTCCGATCACCTTGGTCTATACCATAAACGTTAATTGATAGGTCGTTAAGCTTCTCAAATTTTGAAATGGTGTTTTTGTCTAGAGACATAGGAAACGTTATACCATCATACCGTAGCACTGAGCTGAAATGTGGATACGAAGTAATTTTACTGGGATTGTTGTCGGCTGGGAACAGAGCTGCGGTGACCGACCAGAGGAAGCAATACGAGTCGCTGTCACGGATGTTGACGACAGCCTTCTTATCTTGAATATCTTTGGGTAGTGGTGTGTATGTGAAGACACCGCCTCGTAGTGGCACGTACTTGTTGATATTCACAGTCAAATTGATTATTTCGGTCAGCGACCAGCCTGAATCCTTTTCCTGGAAATCTTCCACCTTTTTCAACAAACGCTCCGTCGCGTTTTCGATGAACCATTCGTTGATATCCGTTGTCTGGAGGATGATTTCATTTCTCGTATTAAAAAATTTGATCTCTTCCACCGTGCGATCAACTTTTCTGAGTTCAAATTTACAAGCCAGGATAACGTTGGCTTTCAAGCTCCCGTCTTTCTTCAGAGCGTTTTTCAGTCTCGTCACAGCTAGTACCTTTGCGTCTTCTAGAAATCTCTCCACATCTTTATGCTTCAAATTGACGATGGATCCAGTTCGAATTCTACTCTCGAAAGCTGATTCCAAATCTTCCCACCGTACTCGATCGCTTCTTCGTCGGCTTCGTAATCCGTCACCCACTTTCTGCAATTGTTGAAATTTGACTGTCAACGATTTCAGAATTCCAATTGTAGTCAAAATTCTTGTCTTCTCCCCGATCGTTGAGGCGTTGTTGCGTAAGATTTTATTCAAAAGCCTGATATTTTGGGTTCCGAGTCGAATCCATTTTGCAATTTCTGCCGGCGACGATTTTTCCGATAAAATCTTGAACGCCGATTCCATAATATCGATCAATCTCAAACACTTCGCGGATTCCATCTTGAGCTTTTTCCTCACGTATGCTTGACAGCTTGTGACGTAATGATCGTTTGCAGTGATGAGCGTCCTTTTTTATAAGGCAGCTGTACGGATGCGCGCGCACCTTTTGGCATTCCAAGAGCGATAGTAACCCGACACCGCAGGCTCTGTACCGCGACTATCGGTCGACCTTGGATATCAAACCGAGTAAGTGAAAAACGATTCTCGGAACCATTAATTTTGGAATGTCACGTGGTTGATAAGGTGGTTAGACAAAACAATGCGTTCGACAAGTTTCGACGGCGAGCGGTATGCGGTCAAAGGATTTCGGTGCGACGTTGGGACAAACAATTCTCGGAACCATTAATTTTGGAATGTCACGTGGTTGATAAGGTGGGAAAGGAATGTGAGGTGGTTGATAAGGTGGGAAAGGAATGTGAGGTGGTTGACGTTACACGTCAGCAGTCCTACCGTGGGAAAGGAATTCGGAGTGGTTCATGTTACACATCAGCAGTCCTATCGTGGGACAGGCGAGCACTACAGACCTCCGGTCGGTAAGATTGTCGGTAAAACAGCACGATTTTGACCCTTGATCGATACAACTGTCGGTAAGATTGTAGGTAAAACAGCACGATTTTGACCCTCGATCGATACAACTGTCGGTAATTGACGTTCGGTACGTCAGACTGTGACGTCATCGCGGAAAAGGGTTTGAGTCTGGGCTGCGCGGAGCGGCTCGGTCGGTAAAGAAGGTGTTTGTATCCAGAACCCCCCTTGGTATACTACTAAAACACCAGCACTATGTTTACATGTTCCACTGTTCCCAGCTGTACAGCTGCACACTGAGGAAATAACCTTATCAGTTTTACTAATAACTGTTGTTATTTCGTGAGGATCTCCCCGAGTATTGGATGATTGTATACAATATGATAATAATTCATACTGCTCTTCATTTTCACTCAAAATTCCCGTATAAATTAAATGATTCGCATTGACAACCTGCTCGCCTTCAATAAAATTTCGGCTTCTCGTTGTAGACTCCAAATAATCCAATACTTTGCACATTGATAAAAACATTTTTTTTATTATTAATAGAACTTAGGGTAATGTCCTTTTTTAATGTTTATTATTAATAAAATTTAAGAAACGGATTTGTTTACATACAGTTTACATATGACATTAATCAGCCGACCCGATTTCGCTAGTTCAAAATATAGTCACCAGTTGGCGTGATTGCAACTCCCGCTTACCAATAGTACATGAAAAATTATACCGAAAACATATTCTCAAGTTGGTTGTTACACGTTTATCGGAACCGCGTGATATTCGATTAAGTGCATTCAATTAAACGTATAATAATTGTTTACGGATATCGTTTTTACGTTAAATCAACACACATTAAGTACGTGTATTATTATAAAAAAAATTTTCCAATGAACACGCTTATTAAACGTGTTTGAACCACGAAAAATGGTGGCTATAACAGGTATATATTAAACGTCTACGTTAACATTTAAATTGCGTTCTTTCATACTTGTTTCATTACGTTTCCGAAAACCGTAATTTCGACGTTTACTTCAACCGTGGAATATCCGGATCATAATCACTAACAGAAAACGTTGATGAGCGCAGTCGAAAAAACCTATATCAGGGCGGACATTTTTCACAAGAAAAAACGTATGTGCTGAACGATTATTCAACTATATACAACGTTATTTTTCGACGAATTTCTTAGGATTTATTTACCAGCAATGTTTATTGGGTAGCAGGCAAGCTAGCCGCGAGTTACAGGAGAACCTGCTGACTCAACGTTTGAAAATCCTAAAAAAATTCTTAAAAAATTCTCAAAAAATGTTGTTTTTTATCCTGATTATTTTGACACCCACGCCATGATCGAACCATTTTCGACTACTTCTTGTGCACCCGAAACATTTTAATCACAAAAACACCAGGAGGTGTTGAGGATTTTCAAACGTTAAAACATGGTTTTTTTGTTGAGCCAAAATATGTAAGTGCTAAACAAAAACCGAAAAGAAAATCTATAACCCCCTCATCCATTAATTACAAATATAGGAAATACTATAATTTCCCTTATATTTTCCTAGATGATTACAAAAAAGCAACGGAGAAAAATGTTAACTTTATTGCGCATGGGACATCTGATAGCGGAGGCAATGCAGATCATGCAGACGTTACTGGATGCGAAGATGAAACGTTTTCAAGAAATGAGAATAATAAAAAAAAGCGCAGGCATGGAAAACATAAACACAAATCTAAAAAATCTACAAAAAAAGCTAAGAAGCATGACAGGTACGAAACTTCCAGCATTTCTCGAAGCCCTAAGGCGTGCACGTCTAACTCCTGCGAGCCCAGTACCTCTCGAAGCTCTGTACCTAGCACTTCTGAGGATCTCGAATCCAGTACTTCTGGAAGCCACATACGCACTTCTCGGAGCTCTAAATCAAGCACTTCTAAGTCTCGCAAACCTAGTACCTCTCGAAGCCCGACACCCAGTACTTCTCGAAGCTCTAAATCAAGTGCTTCTAGGTCTGGCAAACCTAGTACCCTTCGAAGCCCGATGCCTAGCACTTCTGACAATGAATCTCATGAACCTAGCATTCATCGAAGCCCCACACGCAGCATTTCTCGAAGCCCCATACGCAGTATTTCTCGAAGCCCCGATTCTCAAAAGATACACAATACGCCTAATGCTATGTCAGAACACATGTCAGATGACATATCGGTCGGCCATGGTTCGATGAGATTGCTAACCTCAACACCAGTTCAGGCCGCTGAAATGTCTGCTTTTCGTAGCACTTCCCGAGGTGTGTTGAGTGGAGGAACGAACGTTACGTCTGGCATTCGTATGGACCCACCGATGTCATTCCAGCAGCAACTTTTAAACATATTAAAGAATGTTGGATCCATGTGCGAGCAAAATCAGATCCTACTCGGTGAAATATCAAGAGGACAGTTAAAAGCATTCGAAGTAGCAGAAAAGCCAGCTGATACACCGATATTTCCTTTTGAAACTGTCCACGAAATCGAGAAATACGATCGGCGTTTAGGAAGTAGAGAGACTCATCGTTTGTACCTCGTAAGTAAGAATTTGATCACACCTTCACCTTCAGAGATTCAGTTACTGCATTTGCACATTCTCAATGTACATATGTTACGATCGCACTTTTTTTTCTACGGACCTCATAATAAACCCGTGGTTTTTTCTAACTTTCATACCAAAAAGAATCCCGTACAAGTCATATTTCGTCATTGAGAAAATAAACTGGTCATTGGCACCAATCAAATATATTATTGATTTTTGTCATAAGGTGATTTTGTTCTTGTAGGGGAGAGCGGGACAAAGCGAGCAGCGGGGCAGAAGGGGCACGTCGGCAAAGAGAAAAAAAAAATCCGAAAATTTTATATTTCTTTTTTCAATTCAAAATATGTTAAAAAAAAATAATAAATCAGAAATTTGATTAGAACCAAAAATTTTTAATTTTTGCCTTTGTTTTTTGAAAATTTAGGAAATTTTTTTGTTCGAAAAGATTATTAATTGAAAAAAAACCTAAAATTTTAGCACAATTTTTTTTTCTGAGGTGCCCCCTTTGCCCCGCTCTCCCCTATACCTTTGTTTCCTTAGGACGTTAGTTAAATTATCAGTAGTACATGAATCTCAATATTTTTGCATTGTTGCCAAAGCTTTGTGCTTTTATAATTTGAATTTTCCACGAAAAATGTTGTCCAGTGTAAATTCGAGACTATTCAATACATTTTTTTCATTAACATATAAGGCCGTTCAAAGAAGTCACTAAATACTCACGTATTCCTCATTCATCAACCAGTGTAACTAATAAATGCTCATACAGATAAAGAGACTTGCTGCATTGGGTGGCTTGAATCCAAGAAAGGCAGCTATGAATATGATGCGCTTCCTCATTGCGGATAAAGTTGGAATGGAATATAACTGGCTTGGACACAACGAGAAGGAGCCCTTCTACAAAAAAAAATACAGTCACATGCATTTTGGGTGAGAAGACTATTCTTGTAATCTAGTTCATATTCTATACGAAATGGATTATGTGAAAAAAATTACAGAGCAGGCTCCTAAATTAACCCATATAAATTCATTTTTTATCTGATATGACGATAGAAGGAAGAGTACTTGAAATAGAAGACCATATAGAGAATCAAAAATCGGTCTTTTATGCTTTCTATGACCATGAATAATCCTAGAACGGATACCATTATTTTTATATCATGATACTATGTGACAAGAGAAACATTTTCAACTTTGAGCGCAGGGGTTTGAATTTTTTTCTCTCACATGCTACTGACACTACTCAAATATTAAGGTATGTCATTTAGGATCTCGCCTTTTATAGTCATTTAGTGCTGCAACAGCTGATTTTCATCCAAGATTCCCTAGGGTCTTCCCTTAACCAATAGTATGAATAAGAAGTGCTCGTACATACGATTACACAGCCACACAAAAAAAAAGTGTAGAACTTTTTTAGAGACCATTCTCTTCCTATGTATTTTGAGGCGCTAAATCCGAATTTGAGGTCAAAATACTTTCAGCACGTGGTTGGCTGTCAATACTTGTAGTGCCAACCCAATCGTATATTAAGGTAATGGAACAACGATAGTAATATAACTGATCTGACCTTATTATTGAATTCAGTGGCTTGAAATCCATAATAACACCATGTTTTTCCATCATATACTCGAAAAATAGGTTTTTCAATGTTATCTCCAAACTGAATCGGATAAGATGCTATTTTGACCTCAAATTCGGATTCAGCACCTCAAAATACATAGGGATACAATGGTCTCCAAAAAAGTTCTACACCTTTTTTTTGTGTGGCTGTGTTATTTGAATAGCCTTTCGTCAATGAGATGTCAACATTTTGTAAGACAGACAAAAATATAATCTCGAACCACATTTGTCATGTTTATAGACAATTAGATCCACTCCATAAAAACCAAAACGATATCTGTCCAGATATTGTCGTAAATTCCTTCGTAATATTATTCTGGTAGACCTTGCTTTTCGGTATAGAAAGGGTAAATTTTTCGTGCCAGTGACGCTCGTTTACAGCAATTTCTTATCCAGTTTTTTGAACCGCTTGTTTTCATCCTCAAATAATTAGAAATCTTTCAGTACAATTCCAAACACAGACTTTGATCTGTGTATCACTCAACATTCTAATTTTACAAAGTGTTGAATTAAAAACCTATCATTTGCTTAAAAAGTGAATACGGATGTTCATAATGCGCTTACGCATATTTTATCAATTTCAGAAGCAATTCGTTTGGTCTTCAAGATAAAAGAAGGAGCTACAGACAGAGCTATAGAAGACGCGATTGAAGATTGGTTGAAGCAGTCGAAGCGAAGACGGGATCTGCGCAAATCCTAATATAATGATCGACTTTGAAATACAAGTTCAAATTTATAAGTTTTACGTATAATTAGTGTTTTAAGGAATGTTGTTGATCATACATTTGTGAGACTACGATAGTGTGTGTTTATCAGCCAAGAGATGCGATTATTATATTTGATGTCGAGTTATTGTTTTCGAGATTTTAGTTTGTTTCTTGATAGAAGTATTTGACTTATATAACCTTCCAAAAAAATTAATATCATGTCATTAACCTAAGGAACAGAGGAAACCAAAGTAGTAGATGTTCGCCTTTATAATACAAGTTCAAATCAATAAGTTTTACGTTTAATTAGTGTTTTAAGTGTGTTTATCAGGCAAAAGATGCAATTATTATATTTGATGTTGAGTTATTGTTTTCGAGGTTTTAGTTTGTTACTTGAAAGAAGTATTTGACTTATATAACCGTCCAAAAAATTGATATCATGTCATTAACCTAAGGAACAGAGGAAATTAAAGTAGTAGATGTTCGCCTTTATAATACAAGTTCAAATCAATAAGTTTTACGTATAATTAGTGTTTTAAGTGTGTTTATCAGCGAAAAAATGCGATTATTATATTGAATGTTAAGTTACTGTTTTCGAGATTTTAGCTTGTTACTTGAAAGAAGTATTTGACTTATATAATCGTCCAAAAAATAAATATGTCATTAACCTAAGGAACAGAGGAAACCAAAGTAGCAGATATTCAACTTTATAATACAAGTTCAAATTAATAAGGTTTACGTATAATTAGTATTTTAAGGAAGTTTATTTAAAGTAAGAGCGTTATTATAACGATGATATAAAAGACCGAAGAATGTACGTCCATACTCCATATAAATAAAGAAGATTAAGTATTGTAATTGCTGTCTCTCGTTAATTCCTCCCAATAAGCATAAGTATTTCAGCATATTAAGGGAAGCAATGCGCAATTCCACTTTTAATGAGATCATATGAATACATTTTCTTATTTATGTTGTTCAAAGCTGTTTCGAGTTCATATCACTGTAAGATTGATTGCTGACGGCAACGGAAAATTGATTATACGTTTATTGCCCGTATTATACAGGCTAAAAACCACAATTCACATTTGGGTAAAAAATAGTGAGTTACGCAAAATACACGTATTTAAGATAAAAAATATACGTGTCATTAGACGTGGAATAGGCGTATAATTCACGCGAATTGTACAAATTTCATGAACTACAAGAATTCCGTATACCAGGCGGACATCGTACCTGAAAATACATAGTATTTAACACGTGTATTCTGGGTAGAATAAACTTGTATAGGGCCGTTTCAACGTTCTCTCAACGTGTCTTGACACGTTTATTATATATCATTTCAACCACTGTGTGTTTATTGGGTAACTTTCGAGTGTCCAGGCCTCGCCGCGCTAGCCGAGAGCCAAGGATTTGACCGCGCCGGGAATTTCCTTACATGTGGCATTTATGGCGCGACGCGACCCTTGGCCCCGACTCGGGGGCGAGCCTGCACTTTTTGCTCATCTGTAACCAGTCTTCGCCGTGCTCTTCGAGCATACACATCTACTAACTAGCTTCATCTTTTTCCCTGCTTTCGCATTTCTATTATACCATCCAATTCTTGTAACTCGATTTCTCTCATAATAAACAGTTTGTTAATGCCATATGACTATCAACCACAATCTCTGGCGTCATCCGTTTACTGACCTCCCTACAGCACCACACAGACGATCGAGGTCTGGATTCAAAAGGTAGAAGAATGAAAGAAAATCCACGATTGGGATGACATCGCTGTCAGCATTTTCGCGCTGAAAAATCTACGAGGCGTGGCGAAAACGGGGTACGACGTATTGACAACCGTATTCTTCGAGAAAGCAGTGCTTGTAAGAGCATGTGGGTTCGAGGGCAAAGACGCGGCAAATTGTATTTTGCAGAGAATCTCCGATCAGCCTTTGAAAAATACCACCAAGCAAAACGATTTTGGAACACCCGAGGCACTACGTATCTTCCTGAGCAAAACAGATACTTCGACAGAGAAGTTTGTTGACATATACGCTGGTAGAAGGGATAATGACCGTGGACGGCAAGACTCGGGGGTCATAACAAGTGGAAGCTCAAAGGGGTCCCGCGATACAACCAAAGGGAAAAACGAGAACCAAGTGGATCGTCAGGAGGTCCTTCGGAAAATCTGGCAACTATGCGGTGTTTTCGCTGTAACGAGGTGGGGCATATGTCACGGCAGTGTCCGAAAATGAAAGAAAAGGAAACTGTGAAAAATGTGCAGAGTATCGGTGTTGGACAAAAGGGTGGGGATATACGGCTGCACGACGCGATCCTTAACGATACCCTTTTACGAGCGTACGTCGATGGTGGGAGTGAATGTCGGCACTCTGAAAAAGAGTGAAGCAGACAAGATGCAACTACACCTGCAACAGACGGATGTGATCCTTCGAGCGTACGGTGGCGGGGAGGTTCGCCCGTATGGCATTACCAAGACGAATATGAAGATTAACCTGGTGGAGGAGCGAGTTGCCGTACTCGTCGTCTCAGATGAGATTGAGGGGGTTACGCTTATCGTGGGACAGCCCTTTCTGGGTTTACCTGGTATCTCTGCCGTCCAGAGAGACGGTAATCTGCGGCTATTCGACGCGTCGCTGGCCACACTGCCGGAAATAGAACACTTATCACCACGCAAGTTGATTCTGAGGGCAGCGGAGGAGACTATCATCCTGCCGCGTCACGGAGCGGATATTGAGGTCGCGGTGAAAAACAATTACTCTGGTGATTTATACGTAGAACTGAGTGTACGAGGCGAAGAGGGTAAAAAATATTGTGTGATAGAGCTGGAACATTTGTCATAAAATGTAACAGTTCTATATCCTCTCGTAGGAACATGCCGGGGATCATTTGAATGAGTGCGAAATTCATCGTGCAGCATAGCCCGCCTTGCGCGCTTGGCTTCCTTATCGGCAGCAGTGCTCCACTTACGGGATTATATGCACTTTATATGCACTGTCGCTGAGCCCGGCGAGAGGCCGGGTAGTCAGTCTCAATACTGCTTCCCGGCGTAACGCACGCCTAATTTTGCTTATAAATAAATTTAATATAGCGTTAACGCCCGCACTCACTATTGTTGTTATCAATGATAACGTAATTCTCTATTTTGAATAAACGTATGAATATATATAATCGTTGCGTAATTTTCACATGACAAATTTGGCGATCCTGCCAGGTTCCGGTTTAAACCAACGAACGCGGCGCGCGTATCAAACGGTCGGATCATAGTGACGAACTTTGGAAGTAAGTGCATAAGCCCAATAAATTCACGCGCGAACCTTCGACTACGCGTTTATAAGTAATTATTACGAATTGCACCTAGCAAGGAATAGAGTGAAAGGCCGCCTTGCGTCTAGTAGACAATCAAGGACTGCGTGTAGACCGCTTGATAATCAGGGACTGAGTGTAGACCGCCTGATTCTACACTGGACAATTCCCATAGTGAACTTGTGTATTTATTGAAAAGGAAGCAAGTATAAAATTCTGCACTCCTTAGATACAATAAACTTCGCGTTTAAACCATCTAAGTGAAGTAAAGTCAGAATAAGAACACCCAGACTCGAACCGCTCTTATATTCTTGTCCCCGGTGCCTGTCAGAGACTCCAGGACATCGAAGCCGCGTACCGACGGCTACGACGATCTTCGAGTGTGATGCTGCACACGTCAATTTGGCTACTCCTAGCGTAAGTACAAGCATTTTGTTCTTTACTCGAGTCACCATAAACGTATCGAAGAAAAATCGTGATCGAAACTAAGAATTTGATGGTCAAACTTGAATCATTCATATAAATAAAGTCAAAGCTTGACTCAAGGTAAATTTAAAAATAAATGCACAATGGACGTGAACGTAAACACCGACCGGAGATCGGCAGTACCTCCTACTATTGTTGAGACTGCAGAAGATGGACAGTCCGTCACTTCTGAATCCCGGTTTGAAGAGAGATTTTGGGATTTGACAAACCAAATGACCCAGCTTACGAATAGGCTACAAGAAGCCACCGAACGTAATGATTTAACTGCAATGGGCAGATACCGTCTTGGTCTATAGCAATTAAACGGAGAGAGGTTAACTGCGCCTCAACTTGCTCGCCGTGAAGATTTGCCTAAAAAGAGGCTACCCGTTTTATTCAATTGAGAAATCAACAACGCCGTGAACGCGACTTCATTCGTCGCAATAATGTAGAAATAAATCGAAACTGAGACAGTTCCG
Organism: Neodiprion lecontei; assembly: GCF_021901455.1. Lineage (NCBI taxonomy): Eukaryota > Metazoa > Arthropoda > Insecta > Hymenoptera > Diprionidae > Neodiprion > Neodiprion lecontei. Next base: position 11,081,357 of record NC_060262.1, on the reverse strand, counting down.
CGTCCCGAAGCCACGCTTGAAAACACCACCAACCAAATGTTTCAGGAAATGCAACAACCAAATAACCAATTAACCGAAGAAAATCGTCGAGAGGAAGCTCTTACGAATAGTAATACCAATCGAGAAGCAATCAATAACTATTATCGCTTAACAACTAACGATGATCCGAATGTTTCTAATATTTTGAGACCGCCCGGAAACCATACCGGAGCGATACCGCGAATTCAAGTAGATACCGCGCGTCTCGTAGAATCGGAAGTGGAAGGTCCTATTCAGATAGCTCCTTTAACCATAACGAACCCACCACGTTACTCGGCATTATACGGGCTTGCTCAAAACCGATTGCTGCCACCGACACCGCGCATCAATGAGGTGGGCTCCCCAGCCAATTCAGTCTCGGACCATCAAGGTATAAATACGATGCCTGTACCGATCCCTCACCAAAATCGCTTATCCGAAAACAACCGATTCTCCACCGCGTGAGCCAATGTAAACCATGATATCTTGTCGGATACGGATTCGACACCGCAACGCGTTCTCGAGGAAAGCCGACGTTTATCACGGATGCCGAACGTACGCCTTACACCAAGGCCTAGTCCACAGTGGCCTATTGGTCTGACGGATTACGAAATCCCACGAGGTACTGGTAGCAATATCCGTGGCAACGTCCCGCGTCGTCGTCTAGAACAGCAAGAAGAGGACGAACTTCGAAGAGCCTTGGAAATGTCTGCTGCTTTACCACATCGTCGTCCGGACACTGTAACGTTCAGTATGACCCGGTTGCTGAATGATCCCGAAGCTTTACGCCATCAGCAGGAGATAATGAGGAACATTGAGGAACTCGCTCGAAGAAACCAAACGAGAATTTAACTACCGGAAACTGCGACACCCCGAAACGTGCTTCCCCCTCGGAATACTAGAGACCCAGGCCCGTATGCATGAACGGAAGCTTGCTTGAACGATGTCAGCCTACGCCCCGATGCGGCCGGAAGATACCCCGGAGAACCAAATCGCCCAGTGGACGAGACCTACGCGATCCAAGATTTCCTACCCGCGTTTCAAGCCATCAAGATGATTGATAGCAGTGGATGGATTGCACCCTATATATTTCTTATCTCGAACCTTGAATGATGCGGAAGAGAATTACAGCACGACAGAGAAGGAGATGCTTGCTGTTGTATGGGCCGTCAAGAGACTAAGAGTATATTTGCTCAATACACCGGATAAACCCTTCATCATCCGCACCGATCATCGTGCACTCGTATGGCTGAAAAATTGCGTAGACGCCAGTCAACGCCTGTTGCGTTGGAGATTAAGGTTGGAGGAATACTCATTCCTGATAGAACGTGTTTCGGGAAAGAGTAACGTAGTAGCGGATGAGTTATCTGGAGTCTTTTGCACAAAGAAAGAGATTTTTGGAAAACTCACCGAATTGGAAAAGGGACTATACGAAGTCACATCCATTGATAGGAATCCCAAGTGCGTCCACCATATTGCCGCACGCCACATTGACATCGAGAGATTGTCACTGACAACAGGCAGAACGAAATCTCACATCAAACTCGTTCCCGACCGAAATCGAAAAGGGGAGGACGGCAGATGCGTAAAGATTACCTTTGAAGAAAAGGATGCCCTGACAACACCCTGATTATACCAAAGAATCAGACTGATAGACTTGAGAAACTCAAAAACTACATTCATCCGAAAAGGCACGAAAAGATTATTATATTATTAAAGATATTATTAAAGATAATTATATTTCTAGATTGACCCTAAGAAAATCACCAAAGAAGAAACCAATTCGATCATCGAAGATCTCAAGAGGATACTTCAGGACTCAGGTGCACACATATCATTTTACTTGACAGGAAAGGATGTGCCTAACAAATAGCAACAGAGAGAAATCATGGCCAGCGCTCACAACGACATCAATGGACATTTCGGCCCAGCAAAAACGATTGACCGAATAAAAGAAACGGCCGTATGGTCACGTGTGGAGAATGATATCAATACCTTTATCCAGGCATGCCCCACGTGTCAGATGTATAAAAAAGAAAGGATACAAATGAAATCACCCGCTATTATTTTTGAAACCTTTGCTGAAAAACCTAATGATCAAATTTCAATAGAATATCGTCGGACCTCTGGTCGAATCTTGGAATAAACACCGATATATCCTCACATGCAGGATTCAATAACTAAATTCATTAAATGTGCCCCACTTTCGAACAAAACCGCGACAGAAGTTATCAAAGCTCTATCAGAGTACTGGATAGGTAACTTCGGGTGCCCCAAAGTAATTCTGACGGACATGGGAAAGGAATTTTGTAACGAGCTGACCGATTCCTTTTTCGAACACTATAATATCAAACATATCACCCGCAGTCGAACGGCTCCATAGAACGGATGCATAGTGTCTTGAAAGACTATATTCGAACTGCCTGCAAAGAGAGAGTACACACTTGGGACAAGGTTTTAACAGAAATGGCACGTGCCTTTAACACTTCCGTTCATCAATCAACAGGTGAAACGCCTCACAACCTCATGTTTTGTCATGAAGCCAACAATCCTGACGGTTGCCGCGAAAACCGATTGGAAACCGTGATTAATAAGAAAATGTTGTGGAGACGAAAATGGGAGGAACGGTTCGAGAAAGCCATGGTCTGGCTTACCAAATCCAGACAGAAAAACCAAAAACAAGTGGACCAAGGAACACGACGACAAACTCCTTCATATCAAGTGGGAGATAAAGTGATGATCAAGAACCATACACGACAGAACGCCTTGGGAAGGATTTGGAATGGACCATTCGTCGTCGTCGGGATCGATGAACAAAAAGGAAATATAACTTACAAGAAAACCACGGATGATTTCACAGCATCTTATTGGAAGACCTATCTGAATAACACTACACCGTACGTACGATGCTTTACGGCACCACACTACGAGTATCTGGAGAATTTTTCATCAACCAAGATCTTCCGGCCGACCCCCAAATCTTCATCGAGAGATATCGGGAATTGATACGAGGGATTCGACCTACGCCTACGGCTCACCACAACAAAGCACGATTATTCGTCCTGAAGGACCTGTATCGATGCTCACACATGTACCTACGAGTCGACGCCGTCAAACTACTTCTGGAACCGCCCTACGCGGGCCCCTACAAAGTCATACGACGACTCGACGATCGAAGATTTGTCATCAACGTGGATGGCCAAGAAAAAACAGTTTCGGTGGAACGATTAAAGCCGGCTTACACGGCGAAGGAAGAAACAGCAACACAACCCGAAGAAGACGACATCCAACCGCACCAGTGGGGATCGATGATGGACAAACCTATAAAAACATATAAAAAAAAAGTTTCGTTCCCCGACACTAAAGTCTCGCTCACTGGAGGGGGAGTAGATGTGGCGGTCGAGCCACCTTTCTCGCTAGAGAATGCTCCCCAGCGCGACGACAGCGACAAGCGGCAGAGACGAAAACAAGAATTGCAACCACGGAAAATTTTCTCGATGCTTCGAGAGGTCGAAAAGTAACGAGCAGATCTCTCCCCTCTTGATCACGGCAATGGCTGTTTCTCTTGCTTTAATATTAACAAAACTTGTGATATTAAAATAATAAATAAACATTGGTTAGTTGGTAGCGTCATTATAAAGTGCAGCGTTTGTCTACAATCATTTCTAGCTATAGAAGCACGAACCCGTACAAGTGGGAAAGGTGGAAGATATTCCAATCCATTGACGCAAGTGGGTTCACCAAACCATTACTCGACATCCACAACAAACTCGGAGGCCTCCAGACGATACGAGATACCTATCTGGACCACTGGAATCCTGGTCAGCGATCCCTCGCCCAGTCCGACCTGGACGCTTTAGATTTAGAATTTGCCCGTGCCTCGTCACACAAGAATAATTTAGAAGTCATTTTAGAAGAAAACCCAGTCTTCGACAGAAACCATAGCGGTAAGAAAGATCGCTGGGCGGCTATCTAACTTCTTTAAAATCTGGAAGAATATTACGTCAGACAAATTTGTTTTGGCTTGTGTACGGGGGTACGAGCTAAAGTTCAGTAGACCCCCTAATCAAGCATATATTCCTTTAGAACCCTCGTTTAATCCTGAAGAATTTCTTAAGCATAAGGAACAGATCAACCATCTTCTAATGCTAGGAGCGGTTGAAAGGTGCTCTTACTGCCCAGGCCAATTTATTTTTACTTATTTTTTAGCCCCGAAACCAAACGGTTCTGACAGATTCGTATTAAACTTGAGAAAGTTGAATACCTTTATTGACACCGAACGTTTTAAGATGGAGGATATACATTCGGCCACGCGCTTGATTTCTTTGGGAGCTTTTATGGCCAATTTAGAACTGCAGGATGCATACTTTTTAATTCCCGTTGGTAAGAAATGTAGAAAATTCTTGAGATTTTCGTTCGAAGGGCAATTATATGAATTCACTTGCCTGCCGTTTCGACTTTCCTCAGCACCTAGAGTCTTTACTAAGGTCCTTAAGCCTGTGCTTAATTGGCTGCGTAGCAGGGGGTTCTTATCAGTTGCCTACTTAGATCACATCCTATGCATCGGGGATAATTATAAATCCTGTTTGGACAATGTGAAGAGCACATTAGATATATTTGAGTCTTTGGGATTTATCGTTAATAACAGAAAGAGTAATCTCACACCCAGCACCCAGTGTAAATTCCTAGGATTTATCTTAAACTCAGAAAATCTAACACTGGAACTACCTCAGGAGAAACGAGATAGAACCCGAAAACTTATCGTGCTTTTTAGTTCAAAGAAAGTGTGCAAAATCCGTGATTTCGCTCACTTCATCGGCATTATAACTTCTTGTTGTCCGGCTATCAAATATGGCTGGCTTTACTCAAAAAATTTTGAACGAGCCAAATACTTATCTCTATTGGTAAATGAAGGAAATTACGAGGCTCAAATGCTTCTTCCCGAATGGCTGCAAGAGGATTTTGCTTGGTGGAAGGTTAATATAACACTTGCGGTTAATCCAGTTAGAAAGTTCAAATTTGAAAAAGAATTTTTTTCAGACGCATCTACTACCGGATGGGGTGCATTTTGCGATGGGAATACAGCTCACGAGTTTTGGAAGAGCTCTGAGATAAACTTACATATCAACTGTTTAGAACTCATAGCGGCTTTTATGGCCTTAAAGTGCTCTGCTAAGGATTTGAGCAATTGTGAACTCCTACTCCAGATCGATAATACTACGGCAATTTCTTATGTTAAAAGAATGGGGGGAGTGCAATACCCAGGCTTAAATAAGGTTTCTAAAGATATCTGGCGTTGGTGTGAAAAGAGAAATATATGGCTTTTTGCAACGTATATTCCATCTAAGGAGAATGTAGAGGCGGACAGAAGTTCAAGGATTAAAAATATTGATACTGAATAGGAGCTGGCAGATTACGCTTTTGGTATGATTGAAAGGTCTTTTGGAGTACCAGAAATCGACCTGTTTGCTTCTAGAAGTAATACAAAATGCATCAAATTTTGTGCTTAGCAGAGGGATCCAGAGGCACAGGGTATCGACGCGTTTACTTTAAATTGGTCCCAATGGCGTTTTTATGCATTCCCTCCATTTGCTCTCATTCTGAGGGTATTAAGAAAATTAATTCAAGATGAGGCGGAGGGTAAAGTTGTCGTCCCATATTGGCCGACGCAGCCTTGGTACCGTCTGTTTAGGTCCATTTTGGTTAATGAACCGATTATTTTGAAGCCATCGGCTAATTTTCTGTCATCTCCTTGTAGGTCCCAGTTGCATCCTCTAGCCAGGACGCTGGCTTTAGTTATAGGAAAGTTATCGGCGAGGCCTACAAACGAAAAAACGTTGCAGATGCAACGATAGATCTCCTCATCGCTTCTCTGGCAGATAACACTATTAAGCAATATAGTGGTCCATAAAAGACTCGGATACAATTTTGTGGAAAATTCAAAATTGATCCATTTACGGGTCATGAAAACCAAGTATTGGAATTTTTGACGGAACGCTATGAAGCAGGTGCTTCATATGGTACCCTCAATTCCTGCAGAGCAGCGATTTCACTAATATCTAACGAGAATATAGGAAAAAGCCCGACAATTGGCAGATTTTTCAAGGGTGTTTTCAAAACAAGACCTTGTAAACCCAAGTACGATAGAACCTGGGATATAACCCCAGTATTAAACAAGATTTCAGAAATATTTCCTTTAGAAAAATTGGGTTTACAAGATCTTACTGTCAGGCTAGTCACGCTGTTAGCCTTGGTAACTGCGCAAAGGGTACAGACTCTGGCTTCTATTAAACTTAGCAATATTAAAGAAACTCGTGACGGATTCGAAGTCAAGGTTACGGATATTTTGAAGACTTCAAAACCTGGGTCTAGTCAACCTCTTCTGTTGTTGCCCCGCTTTGAGCAGCAGCCTAAACTATGTATAGCAAGTGTACTAGAGCGGTATATCGAAAGGACTAAGCCCCTAAGAGGCAATTGCAATACTTTACTAATTACAAGTAAAAAACCGTACAGAGCGGCTTCGTCGCAAACTATTAGCAGGTGTATCAGGAGCATGCTAGCTCGGAGTGGGATTGGCGAGGAATATTCCGCGCATAGTACTAGACACGCATCCACTTCTGCAGCCTTAAAGAAGGGTATCGATATTAATATAATCAAGTCGGCCGCGGGATGGTCTAAAGAATCCCAGGTGTTTGCCAAATATTACAACAGACCTATTGCTAGTCTTAAAAATGGTTTTGCTTCCTTCTTACAATAATAGGCACATAGTATATTCCTCCATATTTATGTTACCATTAAAAATAGTTGATAATTATCCACATATGTGAAAATTCTAAGAGTTGAAGGTCCTCCAGAGGCTTTATATATAAAATAAAATAAAATGTAAGATTCTCTAAACATCTACCTTGTAATCTGGAGAACGAGACTCTCGGTATAATTGCTCGATCAAATGAACTTACCTAAGTGAAGTTCGATCGAGATTATGACGAGAGTCTCGTTCGAAATGATTACAACCCTCCCAGTGTGCTAATTTTCCGGCAGTGAAAATTTGTTTTTACCCTACCCTGACATTTTTTATTGTATATATAAATGCTATACTTTAAACATAATGAAGCATGAGCGGGAGAGCGGGAGGAAGAAGGGAGAATGGGTTGTGAATTTTATATTCTGAAGATTGTGGCGACATCGTGCGAGAAGTAGCGGTACTACCTTGTAATCGTTTCGAACGAGACTCTCGTCATAATCTCGATCGAACTTCACTTAGGTAAGTTCATTTGATCGAGCAATTATATGAAGGGCCTCGTTCGAGATGATTACCTCCCTTCCAAAAAAACCAGCCTTTTCTTTTCGCTAGTGCCCAAATATAAATTCCGTAATCATCTCAAAATTTTTTGACCGCTTTAAAAATATGAAGCATCGAGATAGAAGGCATAAGAGTGGAGACAAAAAGTTTCTCTCTCTCTAAAGACTAGTGGCGACAACGTACAGACTTGCGTACTACTTAGTAATCATCTCGAACGAGGCCCTTCATATAATTTAGATCGAACATCACTTGGTAAGTTCGTTTGATCTATTAATTATAAGGTTATACATAATTAATAAATAGCTTCCGAGTCACTTAAAATCATTTAAATATTACGCGCCGTTACGCCGTATTAACTCGAGACGAATAGGGTACAGACATTCAAATTCAGGCTAGCGCGTGTCACGAACGCCGCATATTCATACCCGAAAATATCATTATAACCATGTCAATAACTATTAATATCGCTTTAGAGACGAGGAAGCATACCTTTAAATTCATTAGTAAATTCATAATTATTCATTTTTTAAAACAGTTCGTAGCACGACCAAAGCGCAACGGCGTAGTTGATTGTCAGCAACGTCAGCGTCTCCGCGCCCGCCAGATCCCGGGTGTAATCAACACCGGGATGAGGCGAGCGCGAGATCACGCGCTTCAGGAATGATCGTCGCGAGGCGAGCCTTTGTTCTAAATTGTGAAATCAGCAAAAACCTTGCTCGCTGTCCGACGCTCCAAGGGGTGCCGGACGAGCGAGCGAAGTCAGTCCCGTTAGAGACAGAATAAAATCAACATCTACGGAAACAGGCTCCTTCAAAGCTGTCGAGTATAGAGTTATCAGTCTTAGAGTCACCGACGAATAGAGAGTGAATTCCTCTAATTCTACACGCGGTGTTCAAAGCGTCTCGCGTCGCGACGTTAGCCCTTCGAAGCTAGACTATGAGAGTAGAAAGTTGTGCCACGAACTTAATCAAGTTGTGTAGTCTTAATTGAATGTGAGTGTGAAGGTGTGAGCTGTTCTGCGAATTCGAAGCCGAACCACCGAAGAGTAAGTGCGAGAGAGAGAGAGAGTAAACATTAAGATAAAGAACATTGTAAGCTTCCCCGTCTCCCATTTATCTTGCTATCTTTTTCATTAAGCATTTTGGTTCCATAGAAAACATTCGTAAATTTAATATTGAATCCTCGAACCCTATTCCCGGGATCGCCCTGTAGAGGACGATCACCTCCTGACCCACGTAAAAAAAAAAATAAATATAAACCTCTACAGATACCTAGAGGGTTAAGTCGTCGCGTGCGAGACCGCTCCGCATGTGACACAATCTCTTGTGCCCTCCCAACACTTGCGAGAACCCTAACCCAAGTGACGCATTACCGCCTTGGCTAACCTGGGCTATAGCCTAAGGCAGCACAATTTGGGGGGGCGGCAGATTCTACGATTTTTTTCCGATTTTTTTTTCCTTTTCTAGCAAAAACCTGTGCTACTCTTTTTTCTTCAGTTTTACCAAAAGCGCAAATTGACTCTGTTAAATTTGTTTTGACTATTTTTCGTCTAATGCTGAATGTGCTTATTTATTTTATTTTATTTGAATAAAGCGTTCTTAAAATTTCATTTGAGATTTGCTACTCAGCGCCATCAGACGGTCCAGTGGAGGAGCTACAATAGCGTTGGGAGTTCTAATGGTAGGGCAAGAACATCAGATGTCAGATTAGAAAACCTAGGAGTCCCGAGTTTCTGAGAGTGTACAAGATTGTTGATGGTGGTATTCCTTGTGATGAATCTAATTCCTTCTATTATTATATTCATTTATTCGTATTCATTGTTAGAATCAAATCAATATCATTGTTGCGATGAATAACGCCCGAAAAAAATTGAGTGGTGCTGAGTATAAGAAAAGAGGACATGAGAGGTTAAAAAATGAGTCGGAAATTCTTCAAAAAATTCCAAAACTCGACAATTTTTTCGGAAAAAAGAAAAGTCAACAGCGATTGAAAACACTGGGCAGCAAGAACAAGGACAATTAGGTGTCTTGCCAGTGTATTCTGATGGTAAAAATATTATGTTTCAATGCTACACCTCGTGGGCTATCGAAAATTGTTCATGTTCATGATTTATATCTTCATATCTATATGTAATGTATCGGAGAATCGAAATGAGTTAAGGCAGTGAGTATATTTAGAAGGCATTTATTTACATTGATATGTGCTGTACACAGATCGAAGGTTGGTCGACGACTGACTGTGTCGTAGTGTTCTTCGCGCACTAGCGCTACAATTCGTGAATGCCATTGTTATTACATAACGTCGCTAGTAGCTAGGCTTACATATGTTACACTATATATATAAATTACAGCTGATTACGACGTACCCGGAATTCCCAGCAATCCTTCTCTCGAGAATGACTCTGCAGAAAATCCTTATACTCCTAAAAATGAAGAAGGTTCGCTAGAGAGCCAACACGCATGCGAAAATTCTTTTGAAGTTCACCGGGAGAAATTTGATAAAGCGTCAAGGACAACCACGATGGGTCATAACGATTTAGGCCAGATTGACCGACTAAAGCTTACAATCGCTACAATAATTACCAATGATCCCGCTGAGTGGATCGTCAATGATACAACCCGCGATATTATACTCAAACGTGGTATAAAATCAAACTCAGATGCGGATTGTTCTCGTACGAAGCGTGATTACCCAGACCAAACGAGATTTATGTCGAAATCTCTCTTTACTCGAACTCTCATAAATGGTGAAAGTCAATTGCGTTCATGGTTAGTTTATTCGGTCAGTAAATTAGCTGTGTTCTGTGCACCCTGTAAACTTTTTTCGAAAACGTCTACGCTTGCAACGGTCGGGTACAATGATTGGAAAAATGTTTATCAGCGCCTCAGAGAACACGAAAATTCTTTTGACCATAATTTTGTTGCTTGAACGCTGTCGAATAAATGGAAGAATTGACGAAGCTTTAGTTGCCCAAATTGGGAGGGAATTAATTTATTGGCGGAGTGTTCTCGCACGTGTTGTTGAGGTTATAAAATCGTTGGCAATGTCTGACTTAGCCTTTAGAGGTTCAATCGCGCATTTCCACTCCGAATCCGGTGGAAATTACATTGCAGCGCTTCAATTGATTGCAGGGTTTGATCCGTTTTTGCCGGAACACATACGATTGCATGGGAATAAGGGTAGAGGATCTACATCATATCTATCGTCAACTATCTGTGATGAACTGATAAATCTGATGGGAAAGCACGTTACCATGAAAATTACATCGCAAGCCAAATCTGCTAAATACTTTTCGATTCGCATTGACTCGACCCCAGATATTTCTCACGTTGATCAGTTAATGTTTATCATACGTTACGTAAGCGAAAAGGGATATCCCGAAGAACACTTCATCAAATTCCTTCCTAACACCGGTCACAAAGCGGAAAAAAAGATCTCTCACATTTTATCAACGCTCGAAGAATACGATCTGGATATCCAAAACTGTCGTGGTCAGTCATACGATAACGCGAGTAATATGTCCGGAGTATACAGCGGTCTTCAAGTAAGAATTAAAGAGATCAATCCCTTAGTTCACTACGTACCATGCGCAGCTCATTCATTGAACCTCGTCGGAAAATGCGCGGTCGAGTTAGGTTCTACAGCGGTTCGATTCTTCGCGGTTTTACAGAACTTGTATACATTTTTTTCGGTATCAACTCATAGGTGGGAGATTCTATTAAAATACCTGAACCTTAACGTCATTGACGGCCCGCGCTCTGTAGTAAAAAGTCCCTCTCGAACTCGATGGTCTGCTCATTCGGATGCCTGTAAGAACCTATGTCAATCGTGGGATGAAATTCTCGATGCACTCACTGAAATTTGTGAGAATGTTGATGAAAAAACTGAGACGCGTGCAACAGCAACAGGGTTACTGAATTCTCTAAATACATTAGAAAATTGTTTTATTGCCGTCGTATGAAACGAAATACTGAACAGGTTTCACGCCGTAAGTAAGGCTTTCCAACACGGAGAAAAATCTCTCTGTCCAGATTACCGTACTTCACAGGTAAAAATTTTATGGTACTGAGTACTAAAGATTTTTTCACACTTATAAATGTGTACATTTTAAAGTACATGCGTGAATGTAAAAACTGCTACAAAGTTACGGTGTTTTTACTGATGTCATAATGGTAGAGTGTACCATTATTCTAGTACTATATACATTTCGCATAATCGAGTTAACTAGATACAGACGAACGCATGATTCACCGATTAGTTGGTAAGTTCTATCACACAGCGTAGCGAATTGTGTACCAGCCTCGTCGGTGAAAGTACCATAGAAGCGGTATGCATTACACGTCACTCTGGTGAAGTTTACTAGTCTATGCTCGTAACACGTTTGGAGGGAAAATAACCGAAACGCGAGGTGAATTTTACCGGCTCTGTCGTAGAAAGACTAGAAGACCAGTTGGATTTTTCATGCCGCTACGGTGGTATTTACTAGTCCCTGCTTGTAAGACGTGTTTTGGAGGGAAAATTACCGAAGTGCGTGGATCGGTAAACGGTAAATTTAGTTTCTAGCACAGTTATGTTTGTAACCCTCTATCAGTCGTAAAAAAGCGGGTTAAACTTGAGGCATCATGGCTCATTATGTTAGTGGCGTGCAGTGTTCAGCAAATAGGAATAATCTGTCTTTCCAAAGCTTGGATCAAGACCAAAACTTAGTACCAGGCTACTTTTCTTCCCTTTCTTCATTGTTAGAGCTGGGAAATGGTAAGTACTTTTGTTCATTCACTTTTACTCGTATATAATCAGTGTTTTTGTTTATTGGCCTCAGTTTCTATATATATATATATCTATATATATATATATATATATTTTCGGGTTCTTGATTTCAGACCCGCCTTGAAAAAGGTTATCTTACCGTTGAATATTTCAACAAACCACTATAGATAACACAGAATATGAATCTGTGAAGAAAAGGCTTCTTGAAAGCCAAAAAAATCCTTTGGCAAAACCAGAATTACACAGTTCATCTTGCATAAAATGTACCCATCGAAAAATAAAGCCACGCTCAGCAAAATCAGCTGAAAAGAACCGTGCCAGACAACAAGAGTATCAGAAACTCAAGAATCTAGGAGGCCAAGTTCTAAACGACATGTATCTTGAAATGTCAAAGTGTGGATACGCTCATGAACACAACATTACATCAGCTTTCTCAAAGAATTTGTTAAAAGTGTACAATGAGTATCTCGAATCAGGGTATCTTGAATCTTTAAAATATACTGCAAGTGTAATCGCCGCTTTATCTGAAAAGTCGTTACTACAACAGACTGTTTCCTCACTTTATATTGAAGAGGAGAAGATAAATCAAAGCGGAGCCAAACAGGATACTGGAACCGAAGATCCTACTTCAGAAGAAGATTTAGAAGCACAACAGTTCGTTGAAGAATATGAACAACAGCTTCGGGATCAAAGAGAAATTAAAGAAGATGCACAGGACATCTATGATGAACACAAATCCGGTCAGATTTCTACTGCCATAAAAATGAGCTTTCCTAACTCTAAAAGCTTCTTGGGCAAACAAAAGTTCCCAATTAAAATGAAGACAACTCAGAGTTTTAAAATTCTATACTCTGAAGAAAATGGTGTTGATGACTATCATCATTCTATCTTATTTCATGAGAAGAATGGATATGACGAACGGAAAGTATATATATATATATATTTATATATATATATATATAACCGCGCAATGTACACGGCACGATCGGATGAGGTTAGACCCAGGGAGTGGGGCACCTGGTCGCGAATTTGAGGAGAAAATTAAGGGTTTTTGTCTACGTCTCTCCAGGAGGAAGGAGGTGCGGAGGTGTTCCTCTCTGAAACGAAATCGTAACTGATCGAAAGTCGACTAACTGAGAATAAAAAGTAAATTTAAACTACGAGGACAAACCGTTCAAAATAATCATTAAACACTCGAAAAGCCAAGCCAAATTTAAAAAGAGACGATAAAACGAAGATCATTAAAAGTGAAATCAGAAAATATAGTGCCTCGACGAAAAACCATGATTAACAATAATTGATAATTTCAACAATATCCACCAATTTTAACCATATACACTGTTTTTAACCATATACACCTGGAATGAATGTATTGTGGAATGGATGAATGAATGAATTTTAAACCTAATGACGGCTCATGTGTGGATATATTTATAAATAAATTAAAATTTTCACTCCAGTACTCATAGTTTGTAAAATATTTTTAATATTGATTTAGCCTAATTTTTAATTTTCAAATAATCTTATAATATATATATTAGGGTGGTCGTTAAAAATTAAAATCTTTGCGGCGCCCGAAAAAATCCTTCCTTCTGATGAGAAACTACGGAGAAAATTTTGCTTATGCGATTTAAACAAAAATAACACGTGCCGACGGCCAATTGAAGTTAATTTTTCGATAAAATTATGGTTTTTTTTTTTAATTTGTCTCAGTAGTTAAGTTTGGGTAAAAATCATCAAAAACGGCTTGTAGAAAATTAAATTCTCTATAAAAATGTTCCTTTAAGTTTCTGATAACGTTCATATCCATCGCAATAATCTCAATATCAAATTTATAAATTCTAACTTATTATCAAAATCACTGCTGAAAATTTTGTTTTTGCTAAAATATAAATAATGTTCTAAAACTATCTTGAATTTTAGATATTTCGTTATGTGTAAATGATTTTCAAAAGGAACCTCTATCGGTAAGTTATCTATGATTAATCTGTAATGACGTCGATATCGATATTTTTCTATGTTATCGACACTTCTAAAAAACTGTTTACAGTAGACGTTGCGTGATTCATTTATTGTGACTGTACTCATCACATCATTGACTTTAATGTGGTGACGTGTAATTTATTTCTGTATTTCAAATTTAAGCCCTTAATCGAGGTATTGAATTATCGGATTGTATCTATCATAATGAATACATTGTAAAATGTGATTGCTGCAGTGTAACGTCATTTGCATTCGTGAGGTTATAAACTGAACTAAAGTTCAACAATTCGATTAAAATCTGCTGATCATCTGTTATAAAAGTTGCTCATCAAACATTAAAATTTTTTTCATTAATTTGATCATTTATATATTTTAATATAATCGATAAGATAAATATTTGTTTTTCTCTTTAAAACCATCATGGCGTTGCAAGACGTAAAAGAAAACATATTTTTAATTGGGGACACACTTTCTCAGATTGACGGAAATCAATTACCATCTAATTTACAAGTTTTACAATTTTTATTTCATAACCTTCGAGTATTAAAGCATACTTTAATTGATAGTAAGAATTTAGTTTATGAACAAGTGATTACCTTTTGGCAAAAAGTGAAAATACCAACACAGCAAAAATCTCGATGCATTACAAAAATTGACAAATTATATAATGAGTGGCGCAATTTGCAAAAAAGCTCTTCATTGAAAGGAATTGCCCAAAAAAGAAACGAGGAACCTTTTTCATCACACCTTAACAACTCATTTGACATTGCTCATAATGATGCTTTGACGATGGTTGATGATAAGACTAAAATTTTTTTATTAAATCAACGTAAGCCTTGTCGTGTTGGGTTTATCGAAGAGGTCGAAGATTCAATTTCTGGTAAATATTGAAATAATTGATGTATTCTATGGATTATATTTAGAAATTACAATTTTTTTTATTTTCACTTTAGAGAGTTCTGAACCTAGTTCACAAATCGTGTCATCAGAAACAAGTTCTTTCAGTCAACGAAGTCTTCAGAGAGATCCAAGTTTTGTAATAGAATTAGATGAATCACCACCATTGAAGAAATCCCGAGGAACAATCGATATTTTCACTCCAAAATTATGCACAATGTTGGATAAATGTAAAATCAGCGATCGTAATGCGACTGGTTTAATGATAAGTTTTCTTCAAGCTGTTGATCTCGATGCTAGCCAATACGTTGTTAATAGAACTTCAATAAAACAGAAGCGTGAAAAGTTTCGGGAAAGAAGAGCTGCAGAAATTCAGCAGAGATTTAAACATTCAGAACTCAGCAGATTAATTATTCATTGGGACGGCAAACATTTACCTGACATTACTGGTAGAAATTTCGTAGAGCGTCTTCCTATTATAATTTCAGCAGAAAAAGAAACTAAAATATTATCGATACCCAAACTTGACAATTCCACCGGTCGTGCAATGGCCGATGCAGTTTTCGATGCTTTGCAAGAATACGGAATTAGTGAATTCGTAGTTGGTTTGTGTTGTGATACGACAGCTTCAAACACGGGACAATTCAACGGTGCAGCAGTGTTGATTGAACAATCATTGGAACGAAATCTCATTTTATTACCATGTCGACACCATATATTTGAAGTAATACTGAAAGCTGTATTCGATTGTCAAATTTTCAATTCATCTGGGCCGAACGTACCTTTATTTGTAAGATTCAAGAAAGAATGGGATAAATTAGACCTTACAAAATTTGAATTTGGAATAAATGATCCAATGATTTTTGATATGTTGCAAAATGATATTCTCGGCATTCGTGAGTTTGTAGAGATTCAATTAACTTTGAATCATAATAGAGACGATTATTTAGAATTTCTAAAGTTGACATTGATATTCATAGGAGTAGTACCCGATAATTTTACGTTTCATGTTCCTGGAGCTATGCATCAAGCAAGATGGATGGCAAAGGCTATTTACTCTCTGAAAATTTATCTTTTAAGATCTACGTTTAAGCTGAATTCAAATGAAAAAAAAGCCTGGGTATAATTTGCGTTTTCATTGTAAAAATTTATATAAAAATATGGTTTATCGCATCATCATCGGTCAAAGCTCCCAATACTGATTTTAAATTGATACAATCGATTTACAATTTCCAATTAATTGACAAAAAAACGTCCTCTGCTGCTTTGAAAAAAATTTTAAATCATTTATGGTACCTAGCTCCAGAAAACTGTTTAATGGCATTGTTTGATGACGACGTTGACAAAGGAACGAAAAAAAAAATGGTTCAAAATTTGTTCGATACTTCAAATAAAACACATGATTCTTTAGATGAAAGTCAAATCTACAATCCGAAGAAATTAGTTATTGCTGAAAAAGATGTACCAACATTCTTCGAACAAGGATTGGAACAGTTTATTAACCCTTCTTCAATTAATTTCTTTCTTAAGCTGGGTTTGAACACAAGTTGGTTAAAAGAAGATTGCGAAAAATGGCAAGAAAATGAAAATTACCAGAGCTTTTTGAAAGTTGTAAACAATTTATCAGTTGAAAACGATGTTGCTGAACGTGGTGTAAAGTTAATGCAAGAATATAACGATTTATTTACAAAAGATGAAGATCAGAAGCAGTTTATAATTCAAATTTTGGATGATTACAGAGCTCGAAACATAAAAAATACAAAAGAAAGCTTAATTAAACCTTGGGATTGATAAATTAATCCATAGAAAATGATATTGTACTTTTTCGTTCTTTAAATAAATAAATAATATCAAATATAACTTGGTAATCATTAACTAAATCTATTTAAATCAATAATTGCGAATAGAAGTTAGAAAATTGTTCATATTTTAGGAAAAACAGAATTTTTAGCTCTAAATATGGTGATAAAAAAAAAATTTTGTAGAGAATTTAATTTTCTACAAGCCGTTTTTGATGATTTTTACCCAAACTTAACTACTGAGACAAATTTAAAAAAAAAACCATAATTTTATCGAAAAATTAACTTCAATTGGCCGTCGGCACGTGTTATTTTTGTTTAAATCGCAAAAGCAAAATTTTCCCCGTAGTTTCTCATCAGAAGGAAGGATTTTTTCGGGCGCCGCAAAGATTTAAATTTTTAACGACCACCCTAATATATAAGATATATACGAGGTGTGTTCAAAAAGTAAGGTGACTTTTCTAATTTCGCGGGCTATGTCCGTTCGATCTTCGATTTTTTTTTATGTTATGTTGGTACACTTGTCCCGAACATCTGTACACAGTTTCAAGTGTATAGCATGTTTAGTTTGTTTTTGACAGATACAAAGGTGAGACGTATTTTGGTGTGCTCGGCGATTTTTTGCTATCAAGAAAAATGGATCAAAGAATTTGCATCAAATTTTGTGTAAAAAATGGAATTAAGTGCTCGTATATATATATATATATATATATATATATATATATATATATATATATATATATATATATATATATATATATATATACAATTTTCCGATATATAGATCAGTATATCGTCCCACATCAACCCAACACTACTTCACATGGCGACCCCCCTATGAATGCAGAAATCCTAAATTTTGATGAAATAAAACAGCCGGAGATATTTAGTGGGTTCGATATTGATTCTGGAAAAAACCACAGTTTATCCGATTTTTGGTAAAGTAACAGATATTTTTATGGTCGGACACAACCCCTACTTTTTAGTTAATATTTTGCCATCTTGTAGATTCGATCGTCATTTTTGGGGCTACGAAATAATTGAAAATCCAGGTATTGATAAACATCCAAGTCTCATTTCTTTTAAAATGTTACCAGACTCACGTCCGTGTAGTTTGTTACTTATAAAACAGTCTAAGACTTACGTAACTACACGTTACGCCTTGTAATTTCTTGCAATTGTTATATGTACCTGATCAATGTTCATGTTTCATGTAAATTGAAGGAATGTTGAATAAACTGCCAAACATTGTAATTACAGACTTATTATTTCTATAACTATACCTTGCATGTTAAATTTACTTAACTTCTGGTAAATTTCACTAGACTGGCAAGTCCGTATATGGATAGAATGCCTGTACTGTTAATTTTACCAAAAACTTTAGTACAACAAACAGAACAATATTTTAGCTACAATTGCACCGATCGGTACTCTCAACTATAGACACTGGTAACCAGTGCATGGATTATTCCTTCAGCTTGATAAGGATACCGTACAGTTTGGTTATTCCAACAATACCAGCAGGCTCAATGAACCACATTGGGGCAGTAATTTCAACTTTATGGTCTTGTAAATTTATCGTTGTTTTGTCGTAGCAATTGAAGCATTCACTAATAGATTTATTGTTGTTTTGTCGTAACACTTACAGCATCGACTAATAAATAAGCTGTCTGGACAGAGTAAATATAATATGCGTTTTTGTAATTCTGATGCTCGGGATTGGTTTTTAGAACCAAAATTTGAGTTTCGAGCCTTACCAGACAAATAAAATAGGAATTACCGTACAGGCATTCTGTCCATATACGCGCCAGCGACTTCAGTAAAAGTTACATTCATTACGGTATTCTGAACCCGGGATTTTTCTCCGTGAAGCTATTGGGATCCAACATGTGGGCGGGGCCTATCCAAAATGGCGCAGAAAAGTTCCGCTGTCACATGACAGACGGTATGTGTGGCATGAGTTTTGTTGTCTAAATGTTGCTTAATTTAGAAAATATTTGCGATTGGGCAGGTACAAATCCTGCTCAACGAAATTTTGTAGAAGGAGAACGGGTATTAGCTGCGAATCACATATTAAAATGTGGTTTGAGCTACGAAGGTGCATCGAGTGACGAGATGTGTTTCACAGCTTTGTGTTTACAAACATCTTGTATCCGTGGTCCACCGCATGAAATAAATGGCAAAGTACAAAAAAACGGCAAAATAATATCGGTGAAGTGTTCGTGCAAAGCAGGGCAAAGTGAAAAGTGCAAGCACATCATTGCAACTCTCCTCTATTGCTACCGGTTATAAGCTAACCTAAAAATGTGACAGCCTTAAAAAATTTTACGCCAACAGCATGAGATTTGTCTTCAACTCAAATATACGTTTACAGGGCTGCCACTCTGCCTCTAATGCCACTATGTTGCCACTTTTTTTTATGATGCCACTTTTTTGCCTCTTTTTTGCAGAAATTGCCTCTAATGCCACTATTTACATGTATTTCATTGCGAAATTGAAAATTTTCATAACATTTGCGTGAAAAAAAAAATCGTGTCCATATGCTGTTAATTCGGTTTCAAATACCGCGCGTACGCTTAGTGCTAATTTGCGCCGTAGCGTCGCCATTTTCCATGGTGGTTTGTGTCGTCTGTCACAGCCACCATAATGGATTTTCGCCGCTAGTCGCAGCAGCCCCCCGAGGCACCACGTGGTCTCCGCGTTCCGCGTTTTATGTAGCAGTGACAATACAAGTGACGTAAGTATTTATTCTTATTTGTACGCAAGTTATTTCAAATAACAATGCCGTGGATTTAGTATATACTGCTGATAATGAGTTACTAGTTCAGTTAATTTGAGTTAACAAGTTAATACCCATTTCTAATGAAAGATTTGATAGAGGTTATGTCGCATCTGTCGTAGTATAGGTATTTCCAGAGCTTGACCAGACTCTGTCTTTATTATTTGAAGGCGCCAATGTTCTCGCGTATTATTCAGTCGAATTCAGTGTAGAGTGACATTATTTTCTTTTTCTTTTATAGTTGAGCGATGGTCCGTCAATATAAATTTCAAAGCAGCTGGCTGCTGAGGAATGATCCTTTAGGATATAAGGTATCCACGTGGTGCAAACAAATTGATACAGGCAATGAATTGTATTGTCAAAACTGCAATACCTCATTTTCGTACGTAACGAAGGGTTTTCATTCTATCATTCAACATTCTTCCTCCACAAAACACAAGCTGGAAGCTCGTACTAAACTGGATCAAAAGCAACTAAAATTGGATGGATCTGTTCCTGCTGAGGACGGCCGTGCCAAGGAACCGCAACGAATGGTGTTGTGCAACCAACTTGACGCTGATATGAAAGCTGAAATCATTTGGGCAATCAAAAATGTCCATAGTAATATGTCAGCAGCATCATGTGATGATTTGAAAGAAGTTTTCCAAGCCATGTTTCCAGGAGCTATTTCTGAGAAGTTCAGTCTCGGCCGTACAAAGCTAGGATACTTAATCACTGAGGCCTTAGGACCATATTTCAAGAAAATTCTTACCGACGATGTTCAGCAGTCTACAAGTTACTGTCTCTCATATGACGAAACAACTAATGTAGAACATAAAAAAGAGTTGCAGGTTAGAGTCCGATATTTTTCTGAAACTAACAAAGAAGTTGTTGCCCATCATGTACAAACATTTTTCATGGGTCATGCAACTGCCGAAGAATTAGCTAAATGCATCAATAAAGCTATTGTGGAAGCTGACTTTCTACAGGATAAGTTAATCATGCTGGGCGCTGATGGTCCGAATGTTAATAAAAAAGTATGGTCAATCTTAAATACAGAAGTAAATCAACTGCGTGGCAAGGGACTACTTGATATCGGATCGTGTAATATTCATATTATTCACAATGCATTTCTAAAAGGCCTCAGTGAACTTGGCAACGAAGTCAGTGACCTCATATTGCAAATTTACTATTTTTTCCATGGGTGGCCATCTCGCTGTGAAGACTTTGAGAAGTGTCAGATTGAAGAAAATCTTCCAACTAACCACTTCATCAAACACGTAGCGACTCGATGGCTGACACTAGAACCTAGTGCACAACGCGTTTTGGAACAGTGGAAAGGACTTACCAGGTATTTTCTACGGTTTATCCCGAATAAGAAAGATTGCAAGCAACTCATGGCATCACAAAAGTACCTTACGATATGTAAATACATACGGCAGAAAGATATGAAAGCTCAATTCTATTTTGTCATTGATAGTGCTGCTATTTTCACTAAATTTTCGTTACAATTCCAAAAAGAGGAACCTTTAATACATATTTTGTTTGACGAACTTCAAAATGTAATACTTACACTCGCTGGTCGAGTTTGTAAAGTTGAGAGCCTAAAGAATTATAAGAAAAATGATATGAAAGGACATATATTATTCGCGGACACCAATTTATGTCCAATAAATTCTATCGTGATTGATAAAACAGTGCAAGAATGTCTCAATGACAATGCATTGAGTGATAAGGAGAGACAACACTTCTTGCTGCAAGCTCGAAACCACTACAAAGAAGCAGCATTGCACATCTTGAAGAAATCCTCACTTCAAGCATATCCACATTCAAATCTCATCTACTCGTGCCGATGTCTACAACCACAGAGAATAAAGCGAACCATAAGCTGCTCACACATTGTAAAAATAGCGGAAGCAATGCCATTGCTGGAGGCTATTTCATCAAGTACACTCTTAGATGAATGGAAACTCCTACAATTAGAAGATCTACCAGAACTTGAACAAGATCGTATCGATCATTACTGGCAGAAAAATGTCTTCAGTGTGAAAGATTCAAGTAACATCCAAAAGTATCCAATAATCACCAGAGTTGTTAAAGCATGCTTGGCTTTAGCTCATGGTAGTGCGGACGTAGAACGAGGTTTCTCTAGATCTAAAAGGATTTTATCAATAGATAAAGCTGCAATGTCTGAAAGGACATTGAATGCTCGATTGGCGATTTGTGATGGAACTAAAAAGTTCAAAAATAAACCCCATCTAGTTCCTATAACAAGAGACTTAATTACCAGCGGACGCTTAGCACATCAAAACTACACATGCTTCTTAGAGGAGGAACGGAAGAAAAAATACAAAACTGCCGAAGCGGCAAAAGCCGAAAAAATGAGACTTGAGCAAGAAAAAGAAAATTTGAAAGAGATAGAATCGAAGAAACAGAGTATTGAAGACCTTGAAGTGAAACTCAAAGTAGCACAGAAAGAGCAAGACATGAAGAAACAAAGCGCTGACGCTCTGTTATCAGAAGCAAATAAACGATTACAAGTAGCGCTTAAAAACCAGGATTTACAAGCAGCCCAATTGGCACAAGGTTTGATTGAGGGTGCCGAAAAATTACGAGAACAAGAGAGAACTCAAGAAAATGTTGCATCCCGATTGGCTAAGCAAGTAGAAAAAAGAAAGAGTGGACTGCTATCAGATTTATTTGCCAAGAAACAAAAAATAACCAAAGATATTTAAATCGACTGATCACAGCATATGCTCAAGTTCGGTTAAACGAAGACTAACTATATGGTAATAATAGAATTAGAAGACTAGGATTAAATATATTAAAAAAATGTTTTTCTGGTCAAGTACGAATAGTACCTAATACTTTCGTCATTATAAAATATTCTAACGTACTATTTTATATTCCTTTATCAATGTTCACGTCCAATTAATAAATGTGATGAGTAATGTTATTTTTAAGTATATTAAGTAAAAGTAATATGATTTCGTGTTATGTTACGTTGGAAACTAAATGTGCAATGTAGATATATTTGATACACACTGTGATGAAAAATAAATAAATTTCATAAAATTATCGAAAATTCTTGCATATTTTTCACACGTTATTGAGATTATGATCTATAACCAGTGAAAAGATGTGATTCTGTTAGGCATTTAAGGCCACTTTTTTCCTAATCCTGTGCCACTTTTCTCCTGATTTCATGCCACTATTGCAACTAATTTGAGGTCCACCAGGTAGTGGAAGCCCTGCGTTTAATATGCATAAAAAATAGTGAATTTGAAGAAGAAATTCCATTCAAATTTTACTAATTTGATTTCAGAAATGACCTAGATAAAATTGGCACTATCTCTTGCACCGACAAACCGTGCAAATGGAGAAACTTGCAAGATGCTGCACTGAAATCGTACGAACCAGTTCCTTTAAACAAACATCAGTGCCTTCAGCCTCCAGAAAAGAAATACCAGAATAATGAGAGCTTGGATGACGCCCGCAAAAAAATAATTATGGAAAATCTCCCCAACTCGGCGTATGTGCAACATAAGTAAGACCAAAAGTACTTTATGAATTTTGACTAATTTCTACTGAGTGTACGGTCCAATAATTGTAACCAGAGAAATATTGTTTTCAGGAAAGGCCGTCATGAGCCCATTTTTTCGGTGTCAAACGATGCCAAAGTTTTAACAGAAACTGAGCTCAAAAGCATCGAGTCAATCTTTGACAATCAGTCAAGTGAATTCATGGAAATAATTAAAAAAACAACTGTACAGCTGTTGAAGTATTGCTGTAAACAAACATTGCAGTTGTTAGAAACAGATTGTCGTCAAGTCTGTAGAGAGACGAAATTGTCGTACGGCAAATGGCTAGACGAGCGAAAATATCGCATCACCGGCACTACTTGCTACAGTTTGTTTACTTACTCCAGCAACAAACAACCTAATTAGGATAAAAAGTGCTCTACATTCTTTGAACCGAAAGATTTCAAAACCGAGTACACCGAGTATGGTAAAGTCACTGAAGCCAAAGCAGGTTGTCAATTTGAAGAAGTGACGAATCAAAAAGTTGTGGAAACTGGGCTCGTAGTTTCACAACAAAATTTTTGGCTAGCATGCTCCCCTGATGGTGTAATTTTCGAAAAGGGAAAGCCAAACACATTGGTAGAAATTAAATGCCCGTTTGCAGGCAAATCGATGCCAATCGACGAGGCGATGAAATCGCAATTTGGCAAGTGTTTGTCACGAAATGACAAAGGAGAAATGAGCTTGAAGAAAAAGCATTGTTATTATGGCCAAGTACAATTGGGAATGGCTGTGCTGAATATTGAAAAATGTCTGTTTATTATTTATGCAGATTACGATAAGAGTTTTATCAGTTTGACCGTCAATTTTGATAAAATATTTACGTTGAAAATGTTGACAACGCTGAAAAAAGTCTATTATAATATTATGGTGCACAAAATTTGTGCGAAGTCAGCTGATATCGATATCAATAATCAGAATATTGATACGAACAACAACTTCAGTGGTAGGTAACTTCTATTAGGCGATTAGTCTAATTATAATGCAATGACTGAAAGTTAGCTTCCTATGATACAAGAATTTAATTGTATGTGATACGACTACCAAATTATTTGTAAGCCAAAGAAAGAAAATAAATTTTTCTACGTTTTGAAATACTTTTATTGTTCACACATGATTTTTTCCCTGTTTACAAAATATTTATTTTATTTAAAATTTCATTTTGTACGTTTACAATATCAATATGTTGACAAGTAATTGAATGAGTGTTTTCATTGATCTTTCATGAATTTATCATTTGCCAAGATAGGAGAACTGAGATTGATTGTGGCACATCCCGTGCAGAAATTTGAACTGGAAAGCCAGGCTACTCTCTAGCACCTCGTAGTGATTTACTGGCCAGCGCAACCTGTACAGGCCCTGCCTCGGCATTGGCGAGTTCGGCCCAATTCCGCGTTCCCTAGCCAACACTGTCCAGAAACTGGTCGTTGTTCGCTGATGAAAACTTATTACCGGTGTTTACCATTATTTATCAGTACTCCAACTTATAATTTTTAAAGTTTACTCCAGACGTCCACTGTGATATTTGTGAGTTGATTTTCGTAATCTTCGTAATGGGAATGTAGAATACCATAGTAAATATGTTTTGAAGGTAACATAACCTAAAAATTTCTATCCTATCATTTTTATGTTTTATTGTCTATCTATTTCAGCATAATGAATAACATAATTGAAAAACGACGACGAACACGCGACCGTGTGCGAAGGCATCGTTTCGTTCATCAAAACACTATTGTGCCACAGAACCATCCGCTAAATGATGACAGTGACTCTGACATCAACTCCGAAACTGAATGTGTGTAATATAAGCATCAACCTATAAGTGAAATAAAATTTCAGTTGTTATAAAGCAAGTATGAATTGCAGGTGTCAGTGATCAAGAAAATAGTAATAGGTCTGAAGAAGATGTATCCGAGGGTGGTATTTCTGAACAATTACTTGAACATAGCCAAAGTGAGATCGACGAAGAGAATGGTGACTCAGGTGACGGTTCTCAGATAGACCACGAAGAAAGTGTATCATCAGCCAGTGTCATTGATGAAAACAGTGATATCGGCTCATCTATAAATGAAGCGACTGACGATAGTTTGAATGAACGAAATGAAGCTGAGGAAATTCGAAAATGGGCAATAAAAGAACACCTTAGTCATTCTCAATTGGATGGGCTTTTGGTGATTTTGAGGAGAAGATTGCTGCCTGAACTTCCAAAGACAGCAAAAACATTTCTACGTACATCGGCAGTGGCCTATGATATACAAGACATGGAAGATTATGATGGAAATATGGGACAATTCGTGTACTTTGGTATTGCTGAAAGGCTTCGAGCCTGTGTCAATGAAGAAGTGCACATAGGTAATGAAATTTTGATCCAAGTTAATGTCGACGGACTGCCTCTCTTTAAATCAAGTAACACTCAACTGTGGCCCATTTTGTGTAAAGTTGTCCACGAACCAGACATATACGAGCCGGTGCCTGTAGCTATATACGCAGGTTCTACAAAACCAAAAAGAGTTGATGAGTTCTTGGATGAGTTCATTGAGGAAATGAACCAACTATCAGCGAATGGTATTGACATTAATGGCAGACTGTTTCAAGTAAAAATTCAAAGTTTCATATGTGATACGCCAGCTAGGTCTTTCCTCAAATGTGTTAAGGGTCATACTGGATATTATGCGTGTGAAAGGTGTACCGTGAGAGGATGCAGACCTGGCAGATCTACTGTATTTCCTGATGCGGATTGTCCTGAACGAAGTGCTGAGGACTTTAATAGACAAAGGCAGCGAGAGCATCACAATAGTGTTTCGCCATTGCTACGTTTAAGACCTGCAGTAAACTTGGTCTTGTTATTTATTCTCGATTTCTTGCACTTAGCTTGTCATGGTGTGATGAAGAAACTTTTGAAAGACTTTTGGCTTTTAGGCAATCTCCATCTCAGACTAGGCCGCAGAAGTCGAATCGAACTGTCTCGCAGAATGGAGTATTTAAAAATTCTGGTAACTTCTGAATTTCAACGTAAACCACGGTCCGTAGCGTTTATAGCAAAGTGGAAGGCCACCGAGTTTAGATTTTTTCTATTATATTGTGGAGTTGTAGTCTTGAAGGGTATTTTGAACAATAGACTATATAAACATTTTTTATTATTTCATGCGGCATGCAGAATTTTATGCTGCGAAGATCTAGCCCTCAGGTACAACAGGTTTGCAAAGAAGTATCTCAGAAGTTTTTTCTTAGTTATGCGCCAATATTATGGCCCAGATTCGCAAATCATGAACCTTCATAACTTAATTCATATGGCCGATGATGCTAAGAACATGAAGTGCTCCCTTACAAAGATAACTACATTTCCTTTTGAAAATGCACTCGGTCACATAAAAAAGTTAGTCCATTCGCCAAATCGACCATTGGCTCAAATCTGTCGCCGCTTGAATGAGAAATTTTCGATAAAAAATCATAAAGCAACTCTACCCCAGTATGTAGAGATACTCAAGGAGAATAGTGATATCCCAAATTGTAGGATGAATCACAAAGCGATATCGAAACTGAAATTCAAAGGGAAATATATACTTTCGGTCAAGGCTCCCGATAATGTAGTTCTTCTTAAAAATGGCACTATTCTCGAAATAAATCTTATGTCGTACCCTGATGACAATCTAGAAGACGTGACAATTATTGGAAAAAAATGGAAAATCAAAGAGTCGCTGTATATGTATCCGTGTGATTCGAGAGTGCTGGAAGAATGGGTGCTTGAAGACAGATCATCTGCAACTACAATTACGTGCCCTATTGATCAAATCAAACGCAAAATGATAATATTACGTTTGCCTGGAAGAGAGAAAACATATGGAATATCTCTATTACATTAATTTAACACAGGTCGGTTGAAACGTGGTATACAGTGTAATGTTACGTATATACTTGTATTAATCCGAAAAAAGTAGCTGGATATCTTTTTATATTTTAACAATAAATAATATTTTTCAGTACTCTAACCTCAAAATCTCGACCAACGCGACTTCGTCGTGATTTCGTGGCTCTAGTGATGAAAAGTACAACTCGAAACTCGTATGGATAAGGTTTTTTGACATGCGTGTTACAAGCACTCGCCTTCGGCTCGCGCCGTAAACCTCACGTCTCGTCAAAAAGCCTTATCCATACTTGTTTAGAAATGTACTATTATCCCTATTTAATTTCAGGGCGAGTGTCACAAGGTGTAATGCGCAAGCTTATTTTCACGAATAATATATGTATAAATATACATATATATTATATATGTATAATACATATATCAATATTATTCGTTTGAGTATGGGAAGACCGTCAATCAATTGCCGACACTGGAATTATTTTTGACGAGGACGTTTCTGATGTGTCTCGATATTTAAATAACGCGCGTGACTGTGGCGACATGTCGATAGTGGCGACTTGTTGACTATCGTCGTTCTGGCACGTGTTGTGTACAGCGTCCTAAAAGCCTAGAAGTGCCTGGATTTTTCTTTCACGAAAATTGCAATCATTTGAAAAAGCTGGAATTTTTTTGTAAGTGGTTCATTAAAATTATTACGAAAGCAAGCTGTTTTGAACTTTACGAAGTGAGAAGTGATCAAAAGTGTACAAAACACAAAACGTGCTGCGCAAATACCGAACGGCTCGCTGAACGTGTTATCCCACGTGCTAACCTTACATTGCATCGCTTATCATTTTTTATAACAGCTACCTGTGCCATCGACTATTCTTCGTAAGTTGTCCTTGAATATTCAAGTACAGACATTTATATTTATTACGACACAATAAGAAACTATTTATATAAATATGACACGTGCGTACTCTACCCTAACCTAACCTAATCTTACTAAACCTGTAACAGCGCATATATACATATAACAGACGCCTTTATATTATGAACAGAATCCCTCTTCGTATTTTAAGCATATAATGGGAGATGATAAAGAGGCAGAAGAGGCCATCAAGGCTTTTCAATTAGTCGAATTCGATCCACCTAATAGAAAACAAAAACGAGGCACGATAGAATGCGTACCATCGACTTGGATTTCCTATAACCCATCGACTGGCAGATGCCAATGCAAATTCATGCCACCTCCGTATTCAGTAGAGGACTCTGAACTTTTGTGTTGGCTCGTCAAAGAACAAAGCCCTCTACAAGAATCTTGGCCTGTCTACCCAATAACACTCAAGGGACATGCGAGTAAGTAAATGATCTGTTGCGTTTTCTATTAGATTTGTATATTGTTCGGAAATAATCATCAAAGGGGAATAACTGTTAAATTTTGAAAAGATGACGTATTCAGTTCATATCACAAAGGTTCGTCTGTATAGTCTCACTATAACGCCATAAGATTCGATCAGTATTTAAAGTCACTGCTCTCAGAGAGTTATAAGTAAACCCAGTTATATGTCGACGGAGCTGAAATCAGAAGATATGAAAATCTTGGGTTCTGAGGGTCATCCGAAGCTCACAAGCTTGCACTGTGTAGCCGTCACATAGTCTACGTCTGAAACTTTTAACAGAGTCAATATTGTAGAAGCCGGCTTTGCAAAAATTCATATATTTTTGTGGGTTGTGGCAACGAATAACACAAGCACATGATTGATTTCGTGTCTTCTGATCTCAGATCTAGACGTATACCGATCAAATATACATTGAGCTTTTTAACACATCAATTTTGAATCGTGTACATGTGAAGACGAGCAATAAAAAGTTAAAATTATCAAAATTTATTTTTCACTGCCAAATAATTTGTATAGCATCAAAAAGTTCAGCTGAGAGCAACATTTCTTGTAAATAATGGAAGGTTAAAAATTTCTGTTATATTTTTTCTTCTTCTAGCAACTTATGATGATGCAATGAAACGTCTCAAAGTATTAGCAGACAAGAAATTTGTATACACAGAGGATGGAACGTTACCAGAAAAAAAATCAGAGGCAGCTAAAAAAGCATATCAGAGAATCAAAGTCAAAGGCGATAAAGCAATTGCTGAAAAGTTGATGCAAGTGCAACCCATTAACACCTCCAGGAATGACGATTATGCATCAAATGTAGACTGTAAATATAATATATACAATATATATATTATACATATATAAATTAGACACTTGGGTGACCAAAATGGCGGCGCAATTTTCGCTTCTTCGATAGGGCCCTCAAAATTTTCACTCTTGTGCAAAATCAGAAGTGCGGATATATTGTTACAGCATCCTTTGAAACATCTGACCCAATTCCTTGTATTAACAGCATCAAGGCCAAGAAAAAAAATACAAAACTTAAAAATATGACAGAAACTGACAATGAGTCAACAGCTGATGAAAACAGCAATGTGATCAAACCCAGAAAAAAACCGAAGCAAAAATCAAAACAAGAACATGCTTCCTCTACCGGCAAAAACCACGTTCAAGGTGTGTACAAAAACTATTTAAATTGTTTAATTCAATTGCCGTTTTTCGACATTTCTGGAACCTAATTTGATATGAATAATTTCTAGAAACACCAAGAACCTCGTCGAATAATACATCATTATAATTAATTTTTTTACATCAAAATTTTGTTCTAGAAATTGAACGAAAACTGAGCAAAAGATCATCACGTGAAGTGTCAAAATCCACAAAAAATGTGCCTAAAGAAAATAGCTCTGAACTGAATCAGAGAGATTGTGATATCCTTAGCGGACTGAGATACGATGTTCAAATGCTAACCAAAGCCATCGACAAACTCAAGGCCATCGTTGAAAAATCGGCCTTAGCGATGGATGCTCATGGGGCAAATGTCCAAAGTTTTACGACACAATATGATCTGAACCTGCCTGTAACGACTTTGAAGGACTTTGACGCATTCGACGAGAAATTAAAAGCTGACAAAAAATTTCGTAAAGAATTCGTGAGTAAAAAAATTTGGATACTGAATTTGTATTGTCACTTATACAATATCTCACTCATTGCTTCAATCTCTCTATAGACTAGTACATTGCATTTCGTTTTCGACCACAATGCAACCTTACCAAAAAATGTGACGGCATTATTGAAAAAAAATATTTCACGGGATGTGGCCTTGAATTTCAACGCAGTGAAGGCTGGCATGGATAAACGCATTTTCAAAGAGACACAACTTTGTGGAATATTGCTGGGTAACACAATTATCGTTAACCTCAATCGTTAAATCATACCTGATAGATTTTTGTTCACTCATCTTCGAAGAATCCGTATAGGTATGCCAAAAGGTTTTTCCCATTTTAAAAAGAGAAAAGACAACTGCCTGCTTTTCGTTTTTGAAGTAAATTACAGTACAATTCAGGGTATGTCAGACTTCGCCTTGTAGGTATAGTTGGATTCAGTCTAGGTAAGACCTATCATCGTGAAGACTTAAAGCAATTTTGAAATTGATGACACCAACTTTACAAACTAATAGACTTTCCACCACGATTTGCTCTTTTAGAAGAAAAAGAAAGCAGGGTTGTTTAGTTTTTTTAACTAAAGTCTTTTCTTCCAGATGTGCTTTTGTTGAAATACAAAGAGGGAGCGCAGGGATCAATGACACATGTAACTGAAAAGAGTGTTTATCGAGAACTCGGTAACTGCCTGAGTAATGCCGTCGATTGGGATGGGCATCGTAAATCTCGACTAAAGAAAAAAGCTGCAAAGAGTACTACAATCGCTGCAGTCCAATCAGTTTGTGTCAATGTACATTGCAGCGGCACCAGCATGGAATCGTTGTCTCGTAAATCCACAGACAAATCTTCTTAGTAACGTATTCGAAAACTTCCCAAAATAGTTGTGTACTTTTGTGCTTACTGATTAAAAAAAAAGTATTAAAAAAAAAGTCATTATTTACGTACTTTTCTACTCACTGATGGGTTTGAAAAATAAAAAAAATATGTGTTACTTACGTATTTTCTATTTAGTGATGTATTAAAAAAAAAAGAAATTCACTACTAACATATTTTTCACTTACATGTTTAAAAAAAAAAATCCTACGTACTTTACTGCTGACTGATATGATGTATTGAAGAAAATAATAATATAATAATATAAATGAATAGAACTTTCATACGTTGCGAAATATTCATTCTAGAATTTATCCTTTATCCTTTTTTCCGATAATTATATGAATAGCTACTTGCAAGGATTCTGGCTAGACCCTATTAACTTTACTGGTTAGACCCTAGTCAGACCTTCTGGCTAGGCACTGCGTAGAAATGTGTTACACGCCAGGACTGGCTCAGCCCAGCTGACCTAGCCATTGCCAAGCCAGATTCATGGAAAACTAGCCAGGTGCTAGGCAGCACCGGAATTAAATTTCTGCACGGGATATGGTTGTAAATATTTCTCTAGCAAATGGGAGGAGACTGACAGGCATTGTATCTCCTAAAATACTAAAAGTTTTTATTCTCTGATTCGATCTTTCAACATGAACTCTAGCTTTCGCAATATTGCATGTCAGTAAAGATTCAGATTTAGAAAATTGTTTTTTTTTCTTTAAAAACGGTGGTCTAATCAGCTTCCAACCACGTTCGGCACACATTTTATCAATTAAAAAACCACGATCAACCATAACGCCATCCCCCGGCTCCAACAAGTCTTTTAAATCGCATTGCTCAAAAATATCGGTGTCAGAGACTCTGCCGCCATAAGGGTTTGAGATGTACGAAATATTTCCTGCGGGTGTAACTGCAGTCATAACTTTAAATGTCTCAGACTTTTTGTAATGAGAATAACAAATCACTTGACAGCAGAGCTTTGACGGTCTTTGAATAAAAATTTCAGTACAGTCGATAACTGCTCGAGTATTTTCAAATCCCTCAAAACATTGTGGCAAATTTCGCGATATTTCGTCTTTTGAAGGCCACTCTATTGCTACTTTTAAGCTCTCACTCAACAATTGGATCATTTCTAGGAAGACTCTTTGACAGTGCTGTGCTGTGTAATATTGAAACAAGCCGGCCAAAAAGCTGTATGTTATATTTTGTTTCAACTTTACATACGTCATGACCACTTTGTTTCTTAAACTCATTCTTGAATTATATTGATCTGGATGTTTTTGTAACGTTATGCCGACAAGATTAACAATACAGTCTAAAATCGCATATTATTCTATTCCTGTGGCAGTGCTCAAAGCACTGTCATTGGGGAACAAATCCAAAAAATTAGGCATGATATCGCTCGTTTTTACTTGAACTCCGATATCTTTAGTCAACTCAGGAGTAATTGACTTGTTACAATGCGTTAAGACATCATTAATTGAAATATCATTGTCAATTGAGTATCCAAGCGACCGATGTAGCGAATCATCAAAGGATAGCGCCGGTAACCGCTGCGCTGAGACATCACTCTTTGTCACCTTGAATTCTTCTCCCATCTCTTCGTGAAAACTGGATTCGCACTTCTCGAGTCGAATGGTCTCTTCTTGAGGTGCAATTGCATCGAGCCTCTCGACGTTATTTCGTCTTAAACGTCTCTCAAATCGTTGACGATCAATTTTTTTTTTTTTCGCAGATTGCATGAGACCGCTGCTAGATGGCAAATTAATAGAAGGGATAGCGTTTTTCTTTAAAAAACGCTTTTTTGCTGCAACATCTGTAAGAATTAATTGCGTCATGAAAAAGTCAGTCACTGAAGTTTCATAATTTCTAGGTTATGTTATGCTAAGATTTCTTACTTACCAGGCAATAAATAATCCTCCTTTGTAAAGTGTAATGCACACACTCTCATTTGACCCGTCACTGTCTTAATTTTTAAAGCCTTTGTCCATGCTTTAAAACGGTCAATCGTTTCAACAGTGTCGAAATGATTTTTGACATAGACAGAGCGCGCACCAATTTTTGGAAAGGCGTGAAAACTTAAGTCTATGTTTTTTTTTGATGAACTTTCACACCCTTGTACAACACAGTGAAAATTTTTTTTCCCTGGTGGTGCACGTGACGAATATTTTGCGGGGTGCATTATTGCAATTGCAATGTTTTGCAATCGATAAAAATCCACATAAAAACACGTGAACTGACTAACTACTATTCCTCCTTTTTCTGTTTCCGCTTTCGACCACCAGATGTCATGTCTCCCTATGTTGGATCCCAATGGATATCGAGTTACCCATTGTCGTAGAGTTATACAACTCTCTCATCGAGTTTATAAAAGGGTTTCGAGATCAATTCGATGTCTACGAACGCAAAGCTCAAGAGAAGTCTGGTATCAACGAGTATGTACAAGATACGTCGCGACCGCGTAGGTGTGCAACGAGGTTTCAAGAAAATTGCGAGAATGAGAATATTTTTCCGGCAGAGAGAATCTCAAGGTCAACACCTTCTACTTTATAATAGATAAACTTATCAGTGAGTTAACTTCTCGCTCAAAATCGTACGTGACGTTGTGAAAAAAATTCAATTTTTTTACACGACTTGGAGAGATGGACCACAATGAAATCAGATCGAGAACACGTGATCTGTAATACCTCTATTCCGGAGATTTAGAAGAGTCGATTGAAATTGAATGTCAACATCTTGGTGCACATTTGAAAACCTTAAAAATTCAATCAATTTCAGCAAGTTAATTGTGCACAATGCTGCTCGAGAGAAACTTGGGTCCAGTATATCCAAACGTCAACATTGCTCTTCGAATATTATTGAGTATGCCAGCAACTAACTGTTCGGCTGAGCGCTGATTTTCGGTATTACGCCAAGTTAAAAACTATTTAAGATCGACTATATCACAAGAGCGTCTTAATGCTCTTGCCATCTTGTGTATCGAATCAGAAATTATAAAGAATACCCAATTTGACAACCTTGTTACAGAATTCGCGCGTGCGAAGTCTTGCAGAGGTTATTTCGGTTCAGTAATGGTACAAATAAATTATCTGTACTTGGGAGTCACGAGTTTTATCTCTCTATCTAATAAAAAAGTTTCAAACAAATGAACAGGTAGAAAAAGATTATAATAACAATAGTAAAAAAAGACTATAATAACAATAGTATAAAAAAGATTATAGGAACAGTAGTATACGCATGAAGTTGGCGGTGGGGTGAGATCCCGAAAACAAAACAAAAAGCTTCTAGCAAACCCTTTGACAGCTGTCATCGACTGTTTATGACAGTCTTTGACAAATATCTTTATAGGTATCTGTTTCTGACGCGCAAAAAATGAACATGCAAACGAAAATTATCAAGATGATTCCCGACGGGGATTGTCTTTTTCGCGCGTTGGCGTATTGTGTATACGGCACTCAAGATCGACACGCAGAGGTGAGACTGAGTATCGTTTCAAATATAGTGGATAATTGGTCTACATTTGCGGGTTTTACTACAGGTAATGAGTCAAACGGTGCTGTGATTAGGTCACCTGGTGATTACAAATCACATATGAATAAAAATGGAATATACGGGCGAGAAGCAGAATTAGCTGCAGCTGCGGACATTTTTAAGATATGTTTAATCGTGTATCGCGAAGAACAAATTCATCCACACCGGATCGGATCACAAAATGAAACACAATTCTCGCCACTCTTCACCGGCGACGGAGACAGTGGACACTTTGATGTCTTGTAGAACCAAAATAAAATTCAGATAGTGAGTAATAAGTATGAAAAGTAACAATCAAGTAATAGTAAATCTAAATATATCACCAAACAGTCAAAAGGACAGCCAGGATTTACGATGACAATGGAGAAAGGAGGAGTTTCAAGCAGAAGACAAGGCGATGAAGATGGTGTTCAGTGCCTACGAGTCTTTTGCGTCCGGGGCCATGACGATTTTCGGTTGTTAGCGCGTTCGACCAACTCGCGTCAACAGGGATGCCAAATCTCCAATGAGCGAGGAGGCGAGCGTGCAATACACGTAAAAATAGTCAGTAAGACGCGGTCGTCCGTCGCGTAACGACACCAAGGCGAGAGAGTCCTGTGCTCTCTCACATACGACTTCCCAAAAGAAGGGAGATAATTCGATAATCGAAGCGATCGGGTGAACGGTCGTATGGTTCCAGATTCTCCGAACGCGGGTGAACAGCCATACGATCCTCGATTCTCCGATCAAAAAATCAAACGCAAACCGAGGATTGCAATGGCACGGACCAAACTGGCTTCTTGACAAAGGAAAAAACGTAAACAACATAAAACGTCGTGGGTTTTTATGCCGCAAGGCTTTTCCCACAAGAGCCAACAAACGACAAAAATCCGATGGCTCAAATCGCGAGTGTACTTTATTTCGAAACCAAAACCTTCAACCTTTATCCTTCAAAAGAAAAAATCAAAAAAAAATCAAATATACAGAATCACGAGGCAACTTTGAAAATAAAGGAACTTCGACTATAAAAAATGGTGTCAGAAGCGGGATACGAACCCACGCCCACATAGAGGACAAGAAGAAAAAGGTGCAAACGTGCATCGTATTCAAGAAATCGTGACACTCTTCGACTAGCCAGCCATCGTCTCCAAACTCGTCACCCCCCAGTTCGCCATCGGTGGAAAACGATCATCATCTACAAAAATATAAGTGTACAAACGGTTCACGATTCTTAATATCGTATTATACACTTTCTTTGGCGTTATACGTCTTTCTATAGTTCATAACGTTCGACGTAGTCGAAAACACATTTCGGTCCAACGCATGCTTTGTGTGAAGAACGACAATCACGTGTATAAAACATAGGTCTCGTTTTGTTATGAGAGTTTCGATATATAGGCGTTGAATCGTAACCGCCGCACGGGGGGGTTTGTTTACACTTGACGCGGGCCGCGCTCGGTCTCTTGATCTTTGTCGGTGGACGGACGAGTTCGTGCGCGTTTTCGAAAAGATACGCGCTGTGCGGGGAGAGGCTTAGAGCCGACCCTTGAGAATCAGTCGAGCTTCGACATCGAACGCATAGACGTCGTATCTCGAGGCGTCGATTCGCCTGTTTTTCTCGAAGATCTCGTAAATATTTTGTCCGCACAAGCTCAGTAAAATGGCTGCCCGCGTAAAGTTTATTAATCAAAAGCGTGCGACTTTAAAGGCGAACATTGCAAAACTCGAGCGATTCACGGAGGACGCGGATTTTGAACCCGCGAACATAAAAATGCGGGCGGATCGTGTAAAAAAACAATTTCGGACATACGAGGAATTACACGATGAACTCGCATTATTAACCGACGGAGACGGTGACAACGTCGATGAGTTCGACGAGTTGCAGGATCGATTCTACGCGATCGTAACTAAAATCGAGACAGATTTATTATCGACAACGCCACAACATCCCGGTACAGCAAACGTAACGTCGCTGCCACGGTCTTACATACAGGTCTTGCGACTCAATAGAATTCCAATGGTAGAGAGTGGCTCCTCTGTTGAAGAAAAATCCAGATGGAGCTGCGATCGAGGGATGAATCAACATAACCTACAATGTTTGAATAAGCCTTTGACGACTGACGTGCGTGTTCCGTATCGTGTTTCGTTCACAATTTCGAAGTCCAAACTTATTAGTGAGTTGTGAAGAATTTACGTGGATCAAATCGTGAGATAAAGACTATTTGAGACATGACGAAGCCCTGTATCGTACCGCAGTGTAAGACTGGGTCAAGAAGTGTAAAAACAAAACTTTCGGTCTTCAAAGTGCCATCGAATAGTGAAAGACTCAAAAAGTGGCGAAGTGCTATTCCCAAAAAAGTTTTGACTTCTTCGCATTATGTATGTGAAAGAAATTTCGAAGATCAATGTATTTTGCGAAAGTACATCAAGCATGATGCAGATGGAAAAGTTATCGCAGAGGTGAGTTCTGATTTCTTTCTATCATGTAGAGGAAGTGAGTAGAAAAGAAACTAGTAAACTTCACCACTGCTGTCTATGTAATTATGAATGAAGAGAAAATGACATTGCTAAATGTTTTGTTCTAATAAACCCTGGTGTGTTTCCTGGTTTTTTTGTTCACAGGTTTTGTACAAGCGACCTCGCCTCAAAGAATCAGCAATTTCGACTATATTTGATGAGGCAATGGATATCGACGCAGTAACGAATTCCAATGATGCACCGTTGGATGGCCTTATAAAAGGTGTGTACAATGTATGACGCTTTATTTTTTGTCTATTTTCTATCGGTGTATTTAATTTTGTTATTTCTTCAGAAACAGCGTCGATTCAAAGTTCCAGCTCGGGTAATGAGGAATCGTCGATACATGCAACCGACATCCCAATGAAGAATACACCAGGTAATATATTCATATAATATTTGATACTGTTTACTCGAGTATAAAAGTGGAGCAGGGTTTGGGATGGTTTCTTTCTCCGATCTTTGGCGCTGAACTGTTGCCACGATCGTTGATGAATCGAAATGTTTTGCTATGCTCCGAATTCATTTAATAAATGCAAAAATATTGTTCTTTTTTCAGAAACAGCATGGACTCATTATTCCAGCAGCACTGATGACATTGGAATACATGCAACCGAGGTCCAAATGATAAATGGACCGAGCAATGCCTTATTTCCATCTCACCAGGTTGTCGCAGACATGAAATTGGACATTTCACCAGTCGCCATTAGCCGAAGTAAGTTTTTTGTTGAATCTTCATTGTTTGCAGTACCTTGAAGATTGAAAATAATTATTTTCAAATATATAGAAATTTTGATCTTATATAATAAGATTATAATGTTACGAAGTGGAGTTTGGTCCGTCGTAGCTCCTCTTTCTAATCCTCGGTTGCAGCAGCGACTGTTGATTTGTCGAGAAATATTTCACTCTAATAGAACTTAATTTTATAAGGGCAAAATTATTGTAATTTGAGATTGAATGAACATAATACTAAAAATTAAAACTTAACTAAAATAGAAAGAGTAAAATCTGCTTACCACGGTCCTCGGTACCTTACCTTGTAATGATGTATTCTTACTCTTGATTATCCTATTCGGCTCGCACGTCGCTGCTTCTCGGAGTCATTGGTTCTTTGTAGCCAAGCATTCTCACAATAGTGATGCTGATATTTTTTTTTGCACAATCCGCATTCTTTTTCCACCCGACCAGAAGTAAGCCTTTGCTTAGCACTCGTTGCTTTCAAGCCAAAAAATATTTACGCAGGAATTCTTGGGGATATTGCAGATGCGTCAAGTGCACATCTCGACGACGGTGCTCATTCTGTCGCAAGTCTACCAGTGCCTTGGGTTGCGGGTAAACTATCCTCATGGCCAGATCAGAGTCTTGTATTTCTGTATCCAGAAATCATAAAAAAACGTGGCATCGGATTTCCTATAACGGCCAAGACTGTAACAGTTGACAAGGAGAAAAACGTGCGTTACTTCGTCCATGGCAATCTCGTTAAGTAAATCTTCAAGGAAAATTGGACTCTCTGACCGATCTTCCCAATATTTTAATCAAATTCGCAGACTTGAAAATGTGTTGCGGTATAGGAGAAGTAAATGTTAATTTCTTGCCAGCTGAGGAAAGCTTCAAAGATTATACAGATGGATGGCACCACAAAAAATGCTCTTTACTATGGAAAAAACGTAGATGCGAGAATTGTTGCAAGCTCCGGAAACGTGTTCTGCAAAAAGTAAAGAGAACGGAAAGTCTGTATTCCTTTAATCGAATCTCTGGCCTATCAAACCCTGTCGACAACCAAAAACTGAAAATCATTAAAAAAAGAATGAAATGTGAGAGACGCGGAAGAACTCGAGCCAAGTCCCGGCTTTCAATCCTGCGAAATTCTTTCAAAGCTCAACAGCTGGAAATCGCTGCGATTCAAGAAGGATCACTGGAACAAAGATGCTCCAAGTTGTTGGTCCCAGCGGCTCAGAAAACAGCCATGAAAGAAATCATCGCAGCTGCATCCGCAAGAAATGCGAAAGGAAGACGGTACTCCGAAGATTGGATCATGCTGTGTATGTTGATGAACATCAGGTCGCCTGCGTATTATGAGTTTTTGAGAAAAAACAATGTGATGCCGCTGCCATCGAAACGAACGATCCGGTCTTATTTGTCATTAATAAGTACAAAATGCGGATTTGACGAACAATTTAGCCATCTCTTGAAAAGGCACTTCGACGAAAAAACTTCCATGCAACGACACGGCGTACTCCTCATAGATGAAATCAATCTAAGGAAATCTGTTGCTGTTTGTTCGAAAAATCTCACGTATGTTGGCTTAACGGAACTCGGCGACGATGGACCACAATCTTCGAACGTGGAGAAACAGGCAACGCATGGCCTCGTTATGATGTTCCGATCATTGGCCGACAAACACACCCAACCGATTGCTGTATTCGCGTTGAAAAATTCAGTTAAAGGCGACGAGTTGACTAAACTACTCGTAAAGGCGGTTGTTTATTTGGAGAATTGTGGTGCCAAAATGCAGGTGCTTCAGCACCAACAGATCGTTCGTCCCAGAAAAGGAATTTTAAATCTAAGCGTTCAAACAAACGCATGGATAAGTTCAGAGCTGTGAAGTCTGACGCGAACACTTCTTCCGAAATACGCGCCTTGACCGAACGGCTGTTCTTTGGCTTTAGGACCGAAGCAGAGGCTCGCAATGCTATGCAGATAGTGACCGTACCTCGCTCCATCGTCCTGAGCTTGTCCACTAGAGGCATCGGCTTTGCCGTTCGCTTCATCATATCCAAGTTTGCTCGTCTGGCAATAAGGAATTTAAATTTTCATAACCTTTGTTCTTCTCTCTATCGAATATTTTTATTACAATTGGAAATTAAGACAATGAGGGTTATGGCCAATGAATTTTCTAGGAACATTGGTCATCATGATTTTAGAAATCTTGAGATCGAGATTGGTTTCGTACGACGCGTTGGTGAGCTGGGTGCTCAATATACACCAATAGTCAACCTCATTTCATCTGTAGGTGTATTGAAGGCTTTTGGTACACAGTACATCCCTAGATTCGCAAATTTGCAATCTCGTAATAATATTATTACATGGGATCCAACGCAAGTCACATTCTCAAATCTCCGTAACTACGTGACTGCTATGTCGCATCAAGCGACACCACAGCTAATTAGGCAGTACTTTTATGATCATAGTCCTCTCCCTAATGCGATATGGAATTGTCCTCCTCGCAAGAGAGCTATTGAAGGTGGTCCCGCCGTTGATGAGCAATTTCCGCTGTTGCTTCATCCGGATGAGATCATGCCACCTGATTATAACCTGCATAATGTAGGATTTTGGAAAAACGGCGACAGCGCCACGAGCGAGTGCGAATGATGTGTGTGTGTGTGTGAGAGTGCGTGTTTGAAAAGATCGCCGCCAGAGAGCGCGCGAGAGCCACGAGGCAGTTGACACGAGGCAGTCGAAGAGTAAAGTCGACGTCGCGAAATTAGCATCGTAAGATTCTTTGTTCAATTCAATAAAGTATTTTCCTCTTTTTTCATCAACCCCATGAATTCGTCATTACCCGCGCGTATGTTCCAATAACACCAGGAACAGAAATTAATCCCATAAATTTGGGGGCTCAACCGGGATGACGCGCAGTATGGCGAATTTTCTAACCGCCGTTTAGAAAAAGTGTGAAACAAAGACGTAAGACGAGGTAAGACGAAAAGACGAAAAGACGAAAAGACGCAAGACGAAAAGACGAAACGACGAAACGACGGAAAGACGAAAAGACGAAAGACGAAGATAGACGAAAGACAAAGGACGGTAACGACGAAAAGACGAGATCGAACGTGTTGAAACGCGGTAGCAACCGCGTGTCGAGCGTACAGCGTGTGCCCAAGACGCATAGAGGACACGTAGAGGTCGCGCGAGGCGCGTTCAGTGTAAACACGCGTCAGAGTAAAGAACGTTCGAGAAAGTGCTACGAGTGAAAGACAAAGACACGAACAGCAAAATGTTAGACCCGAAGAAGTGTACGACGAAAGCGTTAAAAGAAGCGCTGGCGTCCTTGGACTTGCCGACAACTGGCAATAAAGCCGAGCTGTTGCTACGTTTGACGAGAGCCGAAGGTTTCGATATGTCGACTCTGGAAGGATCCGACGGTCATACCGAAACAAATCAAGACGAAAATGACGACGAAGGTGCCGCTTCGATGCAATGCATGTTGGAGCTGTACAAAAAAGAGAAAGAACTTGCCGAACGCGAAGTCGCGTTGCTACGACGAGAGCTCGAGATGGCGCAGCGGAGGCAGACGGACGACGAGGCACGAGGTGCGACGAGCGCGGAACAACGGCCCGCGGTGACCTCGAGCAGAACGGTTGTTCACAACGATCAAGGCCCCACGCGCGTGAGTCTCTCGATGCTCGCAGATCTGTTGAGTTTCTTCGATGGAAACAACGAAGCGTACGAGAGATGGGAGAGACAAGTGCTTTTCCTGAAAGAAGCGTATAGACTAGACGAAGATTCAACGAAAATATTAATTGGAATGAGACTGAAAGAGAGGGCGCTAGAGTGGTTTCACTCTAAGCCCGAACACATTCAAATGGCGACGGGCGAACTGTTGCGTGAGTTGCGTGGAATGTTTTTCCAACGCCCGAACAAAATCGCTGTGAGACGACGCTTCGAGGAGCGAACATGGAAGAAGACGGAGACGTTCAATGATTACGCACACGAGAAAACGATCCTAGCGAACCAATTGGGTTTGCCGGAAGAAGAGATATTGCAATACATCGTAGACGGTATTCCGGATGCCAACCTGCGCGACGCCGCGCGCATTCACGGATTCACGACGAAAGCGGGGCTTCTCCAGGCCTTCGAAGAGATAACGCTGCGCGACCGCAGCGACACGACGAGAAGTACGGCGAAAAGTGAAAACAAACAAAGTGCGACGAAGACACCGGCGAAAAGTGAATCGAACCGATCGAGCGAAAGACGCGAAACAGTGCCAAGTGTCAATAAGAAAGATCGAGCTGTTGCACAGCGCTGTTTTAATTGCGGTGAGCGAGATCACGTAAGCCCAAAGTGTCCGTCGAAAGAATTGGGTCGAAAGTGTTTCAAGTGCGAAAAGTTTGGACATATCGCGGCGGCATGTCCCGGTGCGAGTGAGACGAAGAAAGCGTGCGTGCTTGCAGACACTTCGGCGAAAAACCAAAAGCAAGCGAAGCGTGTTGTTGTGAATGGAATGATTGTAGATGCGATTATCGACACTGCGAGCGATCTTACGATTATTCGAGAAGATCAGTACGACGATTTGGGAAAACCAAAACTCGTAGGTGAACCGACGCCATTCCGTGGCGTGGGGAAAGAAGTAAACAAGACGGTCGGGTTTTTTAACGCGACAATGAAAATTGACGAGCACGAATACGAGGTTCGGTTGTACGTGGTTAAAAAAGAATTGTTAGACCACAAACTCCTGATCGGTACCGATTTTCTCGATTGCGTTAAACTTTTCCGATCCCGCGGAATTTGCAAAATCGAACCATTAAACGATGTGAATGATGAGAGTGCAAGTGTGCCTGAGGTTTTGCGAATTCAAGCGATCGAGTTGAACGACAGCGACACAGCTGATTTGTCAAACGTATGTGTGAACGAAAATCGAGAAAAGATTGCAAGAATGATTAAAGAGTACAAGCCGGAAAGACGACGCGAAGTGGGTGTTTGCATGACGATTGTTTTGAAAGACGATGTGCCGATATATCAACGAGCGCGTAGGCTAGGCGAAGCGGAAAAGCGCGAGGTAAACGAACAAATACAAGAGTGGATGAAAGACGGGATCGTGCGCGAATCGCATTCCGATTACGCTAGCCCGATCGTCGTAGTTAAGAAAAAAGATGGTTCGAATCGTTTATGCGTCGATTATCGATTGTTAAACCAAAAGATTATTAAAGATCGCTACCCACTCCCGCTTATCGAAGATCAGCTTGATCTTTTGCAAGGAGCGAAAGTTTTCACGACGTTAGATTTGCGGAATGGATTTTTCCACGTCCAAGTTGAAGAAGCGAGCAGGAAATACACGTCGTTTATTGTCCCAGACGGACAATATGAATTTTGCAGAGTTCCTTTCGGACTTTGCAATTCACCTGCAGTTTTTCAGAAATTCGTTAACGCAGTTTTCCGAGAGTTGATTAAAGAGCGCGTTGTGTTAACGTATATGGACGATTTGATAATTCCGTCGAAAGACGATGCGAGTGGAATCGAGAACCTCGAACGCGTGTTTCAAGTTGCGAGCGAAGCGGATTTGATTTTTAAATGGTCGAAATGTAACTTTTTGCAACGCGAAGTAGAATTCTTGGGTCACGTGATTGGTCAAGGACAAGTTCGACCATCAGAGAGAAAGACGGAAGCCGTGCGTAAATTTCCGGAATTAACAAACATCAAACAAGTCCAAGCGTTTTTGGGGCTTACAGGTTATTTTCGCAAATTTATTCCCAAATATTCTTTGATAGCTCGTCCGCTGACAAATCTTTTAAGAAACGGTGTAGAATTTCGTTTCGAAGACGACGAACGAAATGCTTTCGAGAATTTAAAGATCGCTTTGACAACTCGCCCAGTTTTGAATTTGTACAAGACGAATGCTGAAACTGAATTGCACACGGACGCGTCAAAACACGGGTACGGCGCGGTGTCAATTCAAAAGAATGTAGACGACGACAAGTGGCACCCAGTGTATTTCGCGAGCGGCAAGACGACCGCAGCCGAGGAGAAATATTTTAGTTACGAACTGGAATGTTTGGCGATCGTGAAAGCTCTGAAAAGGTTTCGAGTTTATCTGTTAGGGATAGAATTTAAGATTGTAACCGACTGTCGAGCGTTTGCGCTTACGATGAAAAAGAAAGACATTTGTTTGCGTATTGCGCGATGGGCTTTTTATTTGGAAGACTTTAATTATAAAATCGAACATCGCCCAGGAAGAAACATGATGCACGTCGACGCGTTAAGCAGGAATCCGCTGCCTACTTGCCTGCTGATCGACGGCCGAGAAGACGGTCTTGCAGCGAAACTGAAGAAAACGCAGCGTGAAGACGAAGATTTGAAGAAAATTATTGAAAATGTCGAGAACGGAGCGAAGACGGGGTACGTCATGCGCGGAGGAGTTCTCTACAAAGGAGTTGACGACGATATACGTTTGGTGGTTCCTCGATCATTGTGTTCGACGATTATTAAACGTGCACACGAGAAGGGACACTTTTCGGTAGCCAAGACCGAAGCAATTTTGGTAAAAGACTATTGGATTCCAGGGTTACGCGAAAAACTCGAAAAGATAATAAGAAATTGCGTCGATTGTATCGTGGCAGAGCGTAAACAAGGAAAACAAGAGGGCTATCTCAACGCCATCGCGAAAGGGATCACGCCATTGGACACGTTCCACATCGACCATCTCGGTCCCTTACCATCGACAAAGAAGAGCTATAAGCACATTTTGGTCGTTATTGATGGATTCACGAAGTTCACGTGGCTTTACGCAACGAGGTCTACGACAACGCTTGAGGTCATCGATCGTCTGAGCAAGCAAGCCGCAATTTTTGGCAATCCTCGTAGGATAATATCCGACCGTGGTACCGCGTTTACCGCGAAAGAGTTCGAAGATTACTGCAAGAAGGAAGAAATTGAACACGTTCTAACGACGACAGGAATACCCAGAGCGAACGGCCAAGT
This sequence comes from Neodiprion lecontei, assembly GCF_021901455.1. Lineage (NCBI taxonomy): Eukaryota > Metazoa > Arthropoda > Insecta > Hymenoptera > Diprionidae > Neodiprion > Neodiprion lecontei. Next base: position 11,036,760 of record NC_060262.1, on the reverse strand, counting down.
AGAGAGGGTTAATCGAACGTTAATTCCTCTGATCTCCAAGTTGGCAGCGCCGAAAGTAGGAGAATGGTTTCGATACTTGAGTCTAGCGCAGCAGTATCTCAATACATCTTTCCATCGCAGCATCGGATCCTCGCCTTTCCAAGTGATGTTTGGAGTACGTCCGCGTTTACGAGAAGACGTTTCGCTTCGAGAGATGGTAGAAAAAGAGTTCATCACGTCATTCGAAGAAGAGCGCGACGAGATCCGATGTCAAGCAAAAGAACGAGTGCAAAAGATCCAAGAAGAAAACAAAAACAGCTACAACAAAAAACGAAAGAAGGCGAGAACGTACAAGGAAGGTGACTTGGTCGCAATCAAGAGGACACAGCAGGGTCCAGGGCTGAAATTTGCGTCGAAATTTCTTGGTCCGTACGAGATCAGTCGCGTGTTGCGCCATGATCGATATCTGGTCCGAAAAGTTGGAGAACACGAGGGCCCACAGCAGACTTCCACGGCAGCCGATCACGTCAAGCCATGGGTCGAATACGAAGATTCGGAGGACGACGCAGGAGATGTCGAAGAGCCTCATCCGAGGGCGGATGAAAAATTTCAGGACGGCCGATTGTAGGATTTTGGAAAAACGGCGACAGCGCCACGAGCGAGTGCGAATGATGTGTGTGTGTGTGTGAGAGTGCGTGTTTGAAAAGATCGCCGCCAGAGAGCGCGCGAGAGCCACGAGGCAGTCGACACGAGGCAGTCGAAGAGTAAAGTCGACGTCGCGAAATTAGCATCGTAAGATTCTTTGTTCAATTCAATAAAGTATTTTCCTCTTTTTTCATCAACCCCATGAATTCGTCATTACCCGCGCGTATGTTCCAATAACACCAGGAACAGAAATTAATCCCATAATAATTTATATGAGGACCTTAATATCTTAATGGATTCTACGGAACTCATAAGCAGGAAGTACCCTAAATATGTACACGTCGGAGTTATAGACTATGACGCTAACGGACTTCAAACACAACTTGTATCAAACAAAGTTGAGAATATCCGTTGTACCGATCTCGTTCAGGCCAACCCCATCTTGTATACAGATTCTCATTTAACTGGTACTGTACATAACTTTTGGTCACCAGAGCATTTGAATGACTCCGAGTTTTACCTTGGAACTATGCATTTAGTTGGTGAACAACCTCGTTGTAATTCACAGACCTATGCTATGAAACCCTATTTGATATCGATACGCAGCACGTCGGGAACGCCAGAGCATGTCCAAAGATAACCAAGCGTCACATCCAATTGGATAACACGTCCAAGATGCGTGTCCGTCTAGCGACTCAGGTATTTTGAATCTCTATTTTTTTTTTGACTTCCAAATATTTCCTGCACGGAAAAAAAAATTCAGCTCGTGGAACTAAATATTAGATAGTTACTTGTAAACAGTTCGTCGAACTAAACGTTCTGTTGTTGGAAGAGCACTGCATGGTTCGTATAACTGACTGTTAGTCAGCTGTCATAGCTGTACGTTGTTCAGCTCTCTCAGCTAAACAGCTTCGTTCGAAGAGCTAGACCAGAATTTTTCGGCTCCGCTCACAGCGCTTATTATTAAATAGTACAATTATATTGCTATTAGTATTATTTTTCATCATTATTATCATTATTTATTCAGTGTCATTTACATATTTGAATGGACTATTTAAACAATTATCTATCAACTGTATTTAAATTATACTCATGAAATTTGAAGGTTATGAAATATGTCAACGCACCAGAGCACAGCGCAACTTACAGCTCTTAGAGCAAAACCATTCAGCTGTGAGAGCTGAACAACTTGCAGCTATCAGAGCTGACTAATATATAGTTGCTGTAACTACAAGATAGACCGTAGAGTGCGTATAGTTACTGGAGCTGTAGAATACAGCTCGCCGAACAGAATTTTTTTTTCCTTGTGTAATCGAAATAGATGATAATGTAGTATCATGTCCAAAAATTTTTTCAATTCTCATGATGTTCACAACAACGTTGTGAACTCAACTCGTTGGTCGCGCGCCTTCCAACTCACGCGAGGCAACCAGCCTCGCACACTTTCCAATCACGCGACCCAGAAGAAAATGTGACGTCACGCACGCCGCTCACGCCACCCACGCAGCCGAGCGCGTTGCGTAATCAACGAACGTGGTCTCCCGCTGCCAAAGATCAACCAAGGCTGGAATAAGAGACGGCCGATCAGACCGATCGGCAGGACACTTCGGGTTCACTCGTCCTGACGTACCCAACAGACGCTGACGCTTCAACGCCCCGCCGTTCCAGCTCATCAACGCTACGCCGACTTGACTGACGCTACAACGACTGTGACTGACTCCACGACAGACCGGACTACAAGACATTGTATGACGGACCCCTTTTATCTGGCTTCGGCCAGCGAACAGACAAGAACAGCTGCATCCAACCCGCCTGTCCCTTGGATTCTACATCCAATTGACATTCCATCACGACCACTGACCAGACCACCAGCCGTACTTCTTTCTTTATGGGATGTACGCAGAGCACGACTGACCTCTCCGAGCTATCACCGACGCATCCCAGCTCCAGTATCTCCGTTTCCTGAGCCGCAGCGTTCTTTTGCGTCAACTGCCACCCAGACGACAGATAGCGAGTGGGAGTCTCCGGTGAAAACAGCTGAGAACCGCCGTCCCCCAACGCCGCCCAGCTCACCAGAGAGCCGATACACTCCGCCACTCAGGACTGTGACCGAACCCCCTCGACGACCGACATCCGCACTGAAGCCTCCACCGCATTGTTTTACCACGAAAACTACCCCATGTATCACTTGGCGACCATTACAATAACTGTATATATGTAAATAAAATAAATAATAAGTATAAATAAACTCAACCCCACAACTCATCTTTGATTTCAAGCGACTCACACCTTCCGCGCGGTTCGGTCGAACTAAGAGCTATCAAATAGCGAACACATGATGTATCCATTTTTTAAAAGAACCATATTGTTAGGTGCTTTGGTCGTTAGAAATGTAGCGTAATTTGTAGTCAATTTCTTTATTATTAGGTTACCGTTTACGATATCGCTTTTATGAATTGTGAATTCTTTCGGCAAAGTGACGTTTTCACTCTGGAGCATTTTGCGCTCATGCTCTCTGCGACAGACTTGAGCCAATGGTTTCACAGCAGTTTGAAGCCTACGTTTGATTGCGCCTAAAGCGCTTTCGAATGGAAAACAATTTATTCGACTCGGCGAACAACCAAGAGTTATAACATCCCCCACGTCGGTTGCCACCTTGTCGTGGTGTGGGGGCTTGATGGCCGCGATGAATCTTGAGGACCCGACGCCTTGGGACTCTAAAATCCTGGGGCGGGAGTGACTCTAGACGAGTGTCCACTAAGAACAGCCGGCCCAGCCCCCCCGGGGCTGGGTGTATGAATGGCGGTATGAATGGGCGATTTGTACATGGGATGCGGCTGGGGCCCCTGGGGCGATTTCCCAGAGACTAATCAAGGAAGGAGTAGTAGCCGACCGACCGGGGCTGCGGGTGAAGTCAGTACCTTTACCGGACCTCTGTGGCGTACTACGGGTAAACGTAAGGCCACGGAACCTCGGTTCCCTGGCGAAGGTCCCAGGAAACCACATGTCCAAAGTGGGCGAACCGCTCCCCGCGGCCGTCTGGAGCCAATCTGGGAGTCAAGCCTGGTGCCCCGGGCGCATGCGTGGAGGATTATCTGGTCAATATTTCCTCATACCCGACGTCCGGTAGGAGGTTAAATCCGGTAACGTCTTACTGGGTCGGCGCGTACCCTGTTTCGGATTGACAGGGGAATCCCCGGCCTGGCGACGCTAAAGATGTAGGGATGGGGGGTTCGCGCGGATAGGGCAGACCACCCGACAAGTCGATAGCGGCTTCCGTGCGAGGGGGGTAGGTACATTCCGGCGAGGATAGACGCCACACCGCGGTGTGGCTGCCATGATGGCCGAACCGTCGTAAGATCTTAATAACCAAATATGGATTCTTTCAGACACCAAACACAGGTAAACAAACAAAGGATAGGGGACGCAGGACAGGAGGCGGAGAGCGCGGGGGCCCGAGACAACGCACCGAGAAGGCCGATAAGCGGGGAGGGCCCGAGCACCCTCCGCGGCAACGATACGCCGGAACCAGGAGGTGGAGAGGAACCGCTCTTCACGGCATCGGATGCTACACCGCTTCCGCAAAGGAACAAGCGGAAGGGAGAGGAGCTGATACCACCGGACGGACGCCCGGGCTCGGATGAAGAGCTGTTCCAACCAAGGCAGCTAGGGGGAAAGGCAGGGTGAGCACAGTGGGATGGGGCTCCCCGGCGATCAGAACTCTCCACAACAGAGGAGGAGATAGGCGAGGGGGCCTCCTCGGAACAGGAGGAAGAGGGAAGGGTGCGGAGAGGCCTGCGCCCCAAGGGCAAAAAGAGGCGCAAGGCCACACCTAAGGCAAAGCCCAGCGAGGGGCCCGCAGGGACGGCGAATGAGGGACCGGAGTGGGACGAACCAGGTCCGAGCACGAGGCCGACGACGGGGCCCGCCCCGCCAGCACCGACAACGTCGCGGCAACCAAAACCGCAGAGGAGAACGGTCGCAAGTTTGCTGGAGGGCTCCCCAGAGGGAGTAGGCCCAGTGGAATACCGGATCATGTCAGCGGCGGACCTAGGGACCCAGATACGGGAATGGCTGGAAGAGACGGATGCCATCCGGGTCAAGTGTCGGTCCATCTCGGGAAGGCTGAGTGGCGACATGAAGAAGCGGCTAAGCTGGGCGAAGGAGGCACTGCTAACCCTCACAGGGAAGGCAGTATGGCCCTATGACCCTGCACCGCTGAGGGCGCGAAATACAGAGCTCTCAGCCCAGCTCCGCAAGGCTGAAAGGGAGAAGGAAAAGGCACAGCGGGAATTCGCGGAGGTAAAACGGGAACTGGAGAGAGCCAAGGAACAGGCGGTCGACCGTAGCGTGACGACCTACGCCCTCGTGACCAGAGACGGGGGGGCAGGAGGAGGGGCGAGAACCACCTCACGAGCCGACAGAATGGGACAGGGCCGAGCGCTCACCCCGCTCAACATAAAGACTGCTAAAAGCAGACACGAATGCCTCGACCCAGCAGCGGAAACGCCGACGCCTGGTAGCGCCCCGGATTCCGGGCTGCGACTACCGGAGGCCGAACTTGGGCTACTCCCGGCCAGCCTTAGAGAAAGGGAGACAGCTCTTGAACGGCAGCTGACTTCCATCGGCGAAGTCTGGAAGGAACTGAGGAAGATGTCGCGACAGATCCAGCTTCTGGGGGACATGGACAGAAAGAGGGCGTCGCAAACACCGGGTGAGCCCGAACTCCCCGCACCAACAAGCGGGATAACCGAGACCCGCGGAGGAACAACCGCCACACCAAGGGAGGGTGGCGAAGACGTGTGGACATCCGCTGGTAACGGTAGGCGGAACCCAAGGAGGGACCAGGGCGAGGCCGTCAGAGTAGAGCCACCAGCAGGTGCTTCCGCCGCAGCCCAGCAAACTGCCGCCAGGCCCACTGACGGACAGCAACGCGAAGGAAACAATCAGGCACAGGCGACGGCGGCTAAAAAGAACGCGAGACGGAGGCCCCTGAGATCAGCCGCCGTGGCGATCAAGGGGACCGGGGACAACGTTAATTACGGGGACATACTGCGTAGGGCGAGAGAGAAGATCTCCCTCACGGGGCTGGAAATGCCAGCGACAAAGATCCGGCGCTCTGCTAACGGGGGGGTACTAATCGAAGTAGCCGGCCCAGACGGAGCACAAAAAGCCGACGTACTGGCGGCGCACCTCAGCGAGATGACGAGGGCCGAATATGGGGACGCGGTTCCAATCTCGCGCCCCACCACCAAGGGTGCAATTCGAGTCCTGGGCATGGACGACTCCGTGACGGCGGAAGAGCTTGCCGCCATAATGGCTGCAACAGGAGGGTGCGGAATCGAGGCGGTAAAGGTCGGACCCCTGCGGGAGATGATCAACGGCCTGCGGACCGCGTGGATCCAGTGTCCGCTGACAGCGGCCAAGAAAATAGCCGCAAAGGGGAAGATACGAGTAGGATGGACGACGGTGCGAGTCAACCTACTCGAGGCCCGACCGCGGCAATGCTTTCGGTGCTGGGAATTCGGACACATCGGGGCGACCTGCAAGGCACCCAAAGCACGCGGGGCAGCGTGCTACAGGTGCGGCGGCGAAGGGCACCAGGCGCGAACGTGCATGGCGGCCCCCAGATGCGCCATCTGCACAGAGAGGGGTGGTAACAGCGCGCACAGAATGGGCTCCGGACAATGTCCGGCAGTAGAGGAGCGGGGTCGGAGGCCCGCGGCGGTGACAAACCGAAATGGCCAGGATACCCCAAGCACTACGAGTGTTGCAGTGCAACCTCAACCGTAGTTGGCCGGCCCGGAACCTGCTGGCACAACATACGGCGGAGACGGGGACGGATGTGTGCCTCATCTCGGAGCCACCCACCGCCTCGGACACGCCGCGCTGGATCAGCAGCAGGGATGGACGGGCCGCAGTAACCTGGGGGTCAGGGGACTTTCGGCATGGTTGCCGGTAAGGTAGCAGAGGAGAGGGGTACGTTTCCGTTATCTGCCGCCAGATAACGGTCATTTCCGTATACATCTCCCCAAACATCACCCTGGAGGATTTCTCCGCACGCCTCGATAACCTAGGGGAGGCCGTTCGATCAGCGGACCGTACTCAGGGGGTAATAGTGGGCGGGGACTTCAATGCCCGCTCACCAGCGTGGGACCCCACAGGCGCGAACCGCCGAGGAGAGATCCTGGAGAGCTGGGCAGCATCCCTCGGGCTCTGCCTACTCAACACCGGTGCAACGGCGACCTGCGTCAGACCCCAGGGGTGTTCAGTCGTGGACACCACCTGGGCCACGCCGGGCCTAGCCGTAAGGGTAAGGGGATGGAGAGTTTCCGCGGGGATCGAGAACCTCTCGGACCACCGATACATCGCCTTCGAGGTGGCGGACCGTCCTCGCGCCGGTGAACCCCCGCCGAACAGAGGAACGACTGGCCGCGAATGGAACTTGAACAAGTTCAAAGAAGAGAGGTTCCACGAGTCCTTAGCGCTACAGCTGGCGCGGGGACCGACCGGACCGGACCGCACGACGGCAAATGGGCTTGCCAGGTGGATCGGGCAGGCGATGACAGAAGCCTGCGACGCGGCGGCGCCCGGGTCCCGCCCACCTCCGCACAGGAAATCCGTGCACTGGTGGACGGACGAAGTAGCCGAGCTGCGCAGAGCCTGCATCCGAACTAGGCGACGGATGACAAGGTGTGACCACACCCTGCGGGCGGACTCGCTGTGGGAGGCGGAACACAAAGAAGCCAAACGCAGACTGCGAGAAGGTATCAGGGCAGCCAAGGCTCGGGCCTGGCAGGACCTGATCAGTGCAGTGGAGACGGACTCCTGGGGACTGCCGTACAGAATGGTATTTAACAGGCTGCGGGGGTCCTCACCGGGATTGACGGAGACCTTGGACCCGGTCATCACCGAGCGGCTGCTGTCCTCCTTATTCCCGCATCGGGCTCCGCGCGGCGAAGACCAACGGGAGGAGGAGGCGGAGGCACACGGAGAAGAGGGATGGCGAGACGAGTGGGCAGTGAGCCCGGAAGAGGTCCGCACGGCCCTCAAAAAGAGGTGGTGCCATACTGGCGAATTGGGAGGAGTGGTTCAGCGCGGAACACGGAGGGGTAACTTTCCACCTGACCCAAATCGCGACGGGTCATGGATGCTTTGAGAGCTACCTGCACAAGATAGGCAGAGCCGCGGAACCAGTATGCAAGCAATGCGGGGGGGCCGTGGATACAGTGGAACACACGGTGGAGGTGTGCCCGGCCTGGGAGACGAAGCGAGAACAACTACGCGGAGTCACGGGGGCGGACCTGACGCTACCGGCGTTGGTCAAAGCTATGAGGAGGAGCAGGGAAGGGTGGGCAGCGGTCACGAGGTTCGCGAGCGCCATCATGACAGAGAAGGAGCAAGCCGAGCGGATGCGCCAGCGGGGCCGGGCGCGCGCGGCGGAAAGAGCCTCCAGCGACACGGGCTCGGGGGGATAAAGGAGGGGGGCATCTCGGAAATGGGAAACGGGATGAGGGGGGGCGCAAGCAGATCCCGGTAACTACGGGTAGGGGCCCGGAAGAGCTGGCGGGGCCGGGTGCTAGGCTTGGGTAAAAAATATCGATACATCAAAATATCGATATTTTATCAGAAAATAATCGATATAAATCAGCGATATTTTTTTCCCGCGATATATCGACTTTCGATATTTATTTTTAGATATCAAAATCGATATATTTTTTAAAGTTCTGCTGTCTGCTTTTGCGTCACATCATGTATTTGACTTTTTACAAATCTGATGTCTTAAATTTAGAAAAAGAGTAAATAGGCAGTGCAGTAAAACACAAATAAAAATTACAGTCTATGACCTGCTTGTCTATGACAATGACACTGCTTGTTGGTTTGGTTGGTATCACTGCGCTTACTGCGTGTGTGTGTTGGTACGTACGTTGTTTATTGTGCTGCGAGTAAGCTTAGCGTAGCTCATTGTTATTTTTTGTGGGAATTGTGTTAATCTGTTAATGATAAAAAGTCATGTCTGCTGTATGGAAGTTCTTTAAAAAAAAAGTGAACAACGAACCTGTTTCTTGCATCTTGTGCGGCAAAACGTATAAAACTTGTGGAAACACAACAAATTTGGCAACACATTTAAAAGTGAAGCACCATTATGCTTATTTGCAAATGGTAAACATACAAAATTCATCGAAAACCGAAAAGTTTAGGAATGATACTATAGATGTTGCGTCGGTAAACTTTGATGACACCAGTGTTGATGTAAGTCTCAAAAGATCCAAATTAAAATTGCAATAGTTAGTCAACTTTGAATATAGGTTATGAAATTATTTTTGTTCTGTTGATTATTGTTAGGTTACTCTTCCAAGACCAAGTAGGGATACGAATACATCTAATGACGATTTTCAAATACAAGAGATTAGAGAAAATTCTGCACATTCTCCAAAAAACCAATTCTCCAATCAAGCCGTAAAAAAAAGAAAGCCAATGCAAGAAATGCAACTTATGCAACCTACATTAGCAAGCTGTTTAGAGAGAAGTTCAAGCTTTGAGGGTAAGTTAGTGCCATGGTTTAAAAAAAAAACATTTTTATCTTAGTTTTGATAATAATAACATTCATTCATACATTCCGATAAACAAATTAGAGTGATTCACGACATTTTAGTGATGTTCCTCAATCGATTTGCAAATATATATAGTTTAGGCTTGACTTTATTTATATTTGTGTTTCAAACATTTTTTTTTAAGTAAGTAATTATCAATTATATTACTTAAAATAATTTATATATTTCAGAAGGTGGACAAAAGCATTGTGAAATTACACAAGCATTAATTTACATGATATGTAAGGACAACTTGCCACTATCGTGCGTTGAAAAAAAGGGACTACAAAAATTTATTCGCACTGTTTGCCCTCTCTATAAACTGCCTTCGAGAAAAAAGGTTGTCTTTAAATTACTTTTGTTCTAATTTATATTTTTAATATTAAATTGCAGTGAAATAACTGATACTTTTTACTTTCAGGTAACTCGCCTAGTAGAAAACAGATACAATACTACAAAGGAGGTCATAATAAAAAGATTAAAAGAGATAACTTTTTTATGTTTCACAAGTGACATACTTACAATTACTAATTCTACAAGGAGTTTCTTAGTATTGACGGTTCACTTTGTTGACATTGTAAACGGATCACCTGTCCTCCAGAGCTTAAACCTATGCGCCCAGAAACTTTCTCAGGTATATTTGATGTACTTTATAAATTTTAACCCCACCTCTAAATTATTTTGATTCGCAATTACTACATTTTATACAGTGTACAAATATAATAAACTTATTGTAGGGTCATTCAGGACAGTACATCCAAGAATGTTGGAGAGAAATATGTGAAGAGTTTGAAATTGACACAACTAAAATAGTATCTATTACTACTGATGGCGGTGCAAATATAGTGTCAGCGGTACGATTGTTTTTAGGTAATAATCATCGGATTTCCTGTATGGCTCACGTCTTAAACCTTGTAGTCGATGGAGTATTGAAAGAAATTAAAGAATTTTCAGCACTCACCGACCAGGTCAAAACCATTGTGACGTTCTTTAAGCAGTCAGTCAACGCTATGGACCAATTACGAGCCGAACAAGAATCATCTGGTAAAAAAGAAGGTGAGGTGTTGACATTGATACAAGCTGTCAGCACTAGATGGAACTCTTGCTTTGACATGCTAGAGATATTCGTCAAACTGTCTGCACTAGTAGCTAAAATTTTAGCCACAAAAAGCCAAACTAGCAAGAATACACCAGATATGGTTCCATCGTCGCACCTTAATGTAATACGGGATTTTATTGCTCTTCTTGGCCCTTTCAAAGAAGCTACTGAGGAAATAAGTGGTGCGAATTATGTAACGTCCAGCTTAGCCATTCCTCTTACAACTCTAGTTACCCAAGTAACAGATCAAGCAACTCCATCGACCTCTTTAGGGCTGATTGTAAAAAAGGCTTTACTCAAAAAAGTTGAAGACAAACTGGCTCCTTTAGAACAAAATCCTTTTCTTTCCGTAGCTACCATTTTGGATCCTCGGTTCAAGCGTATCCACTTTACCTCGCCAGTTGTCGTGTCAAATGCTATATCCAAAATTAGTGCTGAGATTCGTGCAGAATATCGCCGTAGAGGACAACGTTCTCCGGATAAAAATCCTGATCAAGCAGCATCAGAACAAGCTAGTGGGTCCTCTATCTGGTTAAGACATGAGAAATTATTAAATCTGAACATAGCTACGTCAGAGGTTCCAAGCAGTGGCTGTGTCCCCAATGAACTGAAGCAGTATTTGGACCAACCACTTTTAGAAAGAAAATCTGATCCAATAAAGTTCTGGATAAATTGTCGTCATTTCACGCCGGTTCTCTCGGATATAGCTCTAAAATATATGATTTGCCAAGCTTCTTCAGTGTCATCTGAAAGGGTTGCTTCAGTGGTGAATTTGGCTGTACCGAATGAAAGGCGCAGATTAACAGGGGAGCACATCAAACAAAGAGTGCTCCTGATGTCAATATCAGACAAATATTGGTATGAATGAATAATGTATTTCTGTTGTGTTGATGATGTTGATTTTTCTTGGCTTTTCTGTATTTTCAAATAATAAAACTGATGTCAAAACCACCAGATGTGTATTTGCTTTAAAATTTCGAATATTTCGGCAATTTTTATAGATAATCGCTAATTGCACAGACAATATCGATATATCAACATATCGATATATTTAGTCACTACTTATCGATATATTTGAAAAACATTGATACGATATATATCGATATTTTTTCCTCATTTGCCCATCCCTACCGGGTGCCGGCGGGCCTCCCCTCCGCCCTCTGCGGTGGGGCTGCGGTGTGTGCGGGGCGGGGGTGTCGATCTCGGAGGTTGTGGGGGTGGGGACGGGCGGGGGCGCTCGTGGCGTCGTTGATGATAGGGTAGCAGGTGACAGATCAGAGGTATCGTCACGGACGCCCGTGCTTCGTCTCCTCCCCTTTCCCCTCTGCTTTTCCCCTTCCTTGTTCCCCTCTCCGCGGTTCATGCCTATACGGGGGTGGAGAAGGACGGCTTTGCTGGTGCTTCTTTTCCCCGGCGCCCGAGGGGATGGGCTGCCAGCGGAGGGGGCAGAAACCAAGCCGCTGGCGCAGGGAGGCAGCGTCCGCACGCTGAGCGGCTCCAGCGATAGAGCGTCAGTCAACAGCGAGAAACCGGAGCTGGTCCCTAGGTATGACGCGAGCCAAGCATCGTGAACCGAGCGGATTGGGAGGGAGGGGAGACGCAACTCCCAAGCTAGGAGTGAGCGCACGCGCGCTGAGGTGCCGGGAGACCCCCCGAAGTTATGCTTCGGTGGTTCCGGGGAGTCTCCCATCCCGTACCAGGGTGGCCGGTGGGTTTTTAGTGGGGGCGGGTCCCACACTCACGCAAGAAACGCAGGGTGTGCATGAGGCATTTTCCCTTCGAAAGAAAAAAAAAAAAGAGTTATAACATCGTCAGCTATATGGAGAAGATTATGCATATTCATCACTAGCGCTGCGGTACCATATAAGAGGGGCAGGGCTAGAACGAATTTTTGCAAATACCTTTTAGCAACTGCATTGGAAGATACTGCAGACTGGTCGCTACATAAAATTCGGAATGCGACGTGCAATAGCAAAAAATGTCTGTATAACTTCTCAGGAATAACATTTTTCAAGACAATTGGACCGGCGTATAAAAGAAAGAACCTGAACTCTGTCGCCTTCCACTGTCGAACATGAAAAATGGATCTCGTTTTCCTTTGAAATTCTGAAGGCAATTGCAATCTTAAGCACAGAAGCCTTCTCGAGATTTCCATTTTTTGTCTTCTACTCAATCTAACTGACAACGGACCAAACATTAGCATCTCTAACAATTTTTTTATTACACCCGATCCCAAGTGCATAAAATCTGAAAGACTAATCTTCGGCATATCTATTTCGGGACAAATTTTTTCTAATGGGGAAAACCCAGTGTGGTGTTCAGGGTCATCATGATTACGGAAGGAAGTGTTCGTTCTTTCTGGAAAGTTAGAACCGGGATAAACGGTAGATGAGCCTTTTCCGACTTTGATTCGCATCCCATACACAGTGCATCTCTCACATGCACAGTATCCTCCATGACCTTTCGTACACTTTAAGTACGATCGCGCCGGTGTGTCTGCAACCAGGCACTTTAATTGAACTGTGTATTTTGTTTCACATATTATAATTCCGTGTTTTTGTAAGTGGTTTAATTCAATTATGAAATCCTCATGATAAAATGAAAGATCCTTCGGTTTGCTATCACCGCAGTAATTAGCCACTATAAAGGGCTTATAGACATCGGGTATATAATGCACCTTGCATAAAATTGGCCAGAAACACTTCCCACCTGACTTTGTTAAAGGCAACCCATATATGTTTACAATTAATTCAATGGCTTTTTTGTGAAAACTGGTATTTATGCAAGACTCCAAACCTGTTGCAATTCCCAAGTATACAAAGTCTCCAGGAACTCCATCGGGAGAGGAATCTTGCATTTCAACGATGTTATATTCAACCAAAGTTGTCTTGAGAAATGTTTTCGAAGATTTTGGCAGGTCCGGAAGTAATCTTTTTCGCAAGATCTTCAACAGTTTGTCCAAAGCGGAACAGCTAAGATTGGACTCAATGGCCCAAGTTCGTATGTCTTCGATTTCTGTATTTCCTGCTTCTGTTATATTTTGTGAATCAGCGTCTTTTAGGCCATTCTGCAGATCAGCTCGCAATAATTCCTCTCGAAAATTAACGGGATTTTCAAAGTCCAGAATCTCTTGTTCCATTTCTGGTTCACACGCCCCACCTAGTTCGATGCCATGCTCTTCGATATCTCGATGAGAGTTTCGTAAATTGTTATCACCTATAGTAAATATTTTATTATAGTATAACATTATGGTATAGTAACAATTTTTGTGGTTATGAAATATATTTTATTTAATTTACCCGTGACATCTGTATTTTCCTTAATACCATCCGTACGCATGTTTTCCAGCACTTTATCCAAATCTTTGTTACATGCTTTTTTGAGCGCCCGGTATTTACGCTGCCGATTGCGGGCACATGCTTTCTCTGAGAATTCGATTGCAAGTTTTCACAGAAAATCGACAGTTTTTTTACGATTTTCATTTCGAAAAGATAGGTTGGAAATACCGTTGACTGCGCGCGCAGCATATCACCGCTGTTCCCGCCAAAGAGTAATATGCACGGTAATATGTTCCCGCGCTGCATGGCATGATGCCACGCGGTGGTGAACCGGATACAGCAACGAGGCTATCTTGTTCGCGTTCATTTTGATATCGCATGAAAGTGCCGGCAACAGTTCATTACAGTTACTCCCCGAAAAAATACAACAACGAAGTGTACCATAAGTAAGTAGAAGTACTTCACCGCTGTTTATTTCACTTTTGATGTATAAAAATTTCCTGCCATAACGCACCGAATACGTATTTTGTTTGGGCGAAGAAACATAACCTCACTCGCTGCATTGCGTCTTGATTCATACCTACAGCATTTTTTTTCTACTCACGATCAACCACCTTTATCATGAGCTTCGTCGATTTGACTCGGACTCCTGATTTTCTTTTATCCCACAGTACTATAAGACAGGGTGGCCACATACTTGGAAAACCTGGAAAACCTGGAAATGTCAGGGAATTAAAAACGGGTCGTGGAAAACCTGGAATTGTCAGGGAATTTTTATTTTGGTCATGGAAAAATATGAAAATATCAGTTTTCTTAAATTGGGATACGAAATTATTTTTTTAAGTGACGAATTTATTTTTTTTTTCGTAGAGAAAAAAATTGTCTTAAACTGACTTTTTGTACATGATAGCAGTGAGTGCTCCCATCTAGCTGTCGTTTATTATTCATTGTCGTTTTTCTTTACCAATATCATTGCGTTGCCCGGATTATGTCCACAGCCTTCTTATAAGTCCAAGTACTCGACTTATAAGAAGGCTGCATCCAAGTACTGGACTCTCCATCTCGCAGATCACCAGAGCTGACCGATTTAGGATTTCAGTCACTCACTAGAACTGGCAAAATGTCTGGGAAAAACTGGGATTTAGGTCCTGGAAAACCTGGAAATGTCATGGAATTTTTTTCGCAAAAATTTGTGGCCACCCTATAAGAGAAAACAATTTCAATTTTCACCGAGGTTTCTACTTTCGTTTTGGAAATATAATTTTTGGAAAATTTCCCACTTACGTTCTTGTAGCTACCCAGGTAGCATTTCATGCGCCGTCAGATCATGCAAGATCTTGATCAGCAGCGCCATACGGCAGAATAATGCATGATTGGTGTATGGCGACGCAAAACAAGCGAGCCAACAGCAAAGCTGTAAGGGACTGTCTAACAGCGCTTGCTGCAGCATTCATGCGACGTCTGCCGCAATTCTGTTCTTCGTACTTCGCAACCTTCCCGCACGTGCGCGCAGGATGCTTATACCCTATATATTACATACAATAATAGCGGGAACCGGGGAAGCTTGGGGATCCCAGTAAAACGTGTAAAGATATTGTCGACGACATTTTATCAGCCGTAAGACGTACACGCGGTGCTGGAAGGAAAACAAAAAGAAACACAATACTTCATTTCACAGAGTAAGTGTCGTTTCAAATTATCTTTCAAAATTAATGCACATATGGAGACCTGCATGTCGGGTTCAAATGTTGACATATAATACAATATTACCTATATTAGCTCACTTTTTAAGTTAAATTTTTGGCCATTGCTATTACTGTTACGTACGAAAGTGATATTTCGTCAAATTTCAAGTCCCGTAATTCTCAAAGATTTGTATTTGTTGCCTCTACTATAACTATATATGCAATATTATTAATAATTTCTGTAGCTTGTCTATATACATGCCTGAATCATGATTAGGCTGAAACGAAACCCCTTTAGTCAACTCACACAAAGGCAACGGCGTAATCGTTTAAATGACCGTAGAATGGCGAGGCATGCCGATGCTAATCCTTATTTACGTTGCAATATCGTCAATAATGATAGTTCTGAGGAAATATCTTTGAATAATGGAAACGTCGTAGCATCTATTTTACCAAATGACAGTCCTCCTCACGAACCGCAAAGTTCGGTTACTTGGAATAACTTAGCTCACGAGGCGAAAGATAATTCTTCCGAATATGAGTGTTCAGATTCAGATGCTATCTGTGAAGACGATAGTAACAGTCAGTCTATGGGTGAAGAAGGCAGTATTCGATTAAAAAATTGCTTTCGAACACAGTTAGCTGATTGTTTTATTGAGAATAACATCAACAATGTCCAGGCGAACTCAATACTTACAGTTCTCAGATCACATCGCTGTTTGGCCTCTCTTCCACAAGATGTAAGAACATTGATTGGGACTTGCAATCGTCGCGTTGAATTGATTGATGTTGAACCCGGAAAATATTGGCATGTAGGTTTTGTTGCTGGAATTTTAAAAGAACTGTCGAAACACACATATGCCATACCTAATATCTTAGAAATCGATGTTAGTACTGATGGAGCTGCTGGTGCAAAAGACGGTTCAACTCAGTATTGGCCTATCCAGTTCCGAATAATAAATATTCCTGATAGCTCTATACTTATCGCAGGTGTTTATTATGGAAAGGGTAAGCCAAAAGACCCGAACAATTTCTTTTAAATGTTCACAAATGAAGTCCAAGAGGTTTTCGCCAGCGGTGGTATCCATTTCAAGAATCATTTAGTAAAAATAAAATTCAGATGCTTCATAGCTGATGCTCCGGCTAGAGCTTTTATATTAAACCACAAAGGACACATGTCTTCAAAACCGTGCTCTAAATGCAAAGTTATAGGCTCAAGGTTCGAAGGTAGAATGATATTCCGAGGTACTGACCACTGTTTGCGAACTGACATAGAATACGACCAGGAACTTGAAGAGGATCACCACAAGGAGGGAGGCAGCCCTCTCACTCTTCTTAGAATAGGTAGGGTAACAGGTGTACCATATGATGAAATGCACCTTGCATTCTTAGGGGTAATGAAGAAACTGATCGAAGCAGGGGTTGACGGTAAGTTTTCTCGTGCTGCAAAGTGGTCAGGCCGACAAATCAGTGTAATATCTTCACGTCTAAAAGATATTGGAAAACTATGTCCACGAGAGTTCTCACGTCCTCCTAGGCCAATTTCTGAATTCAAACGCTACAAAGCAACTGAGTTTCGCCAGTTCCTCTTGTATACTGGCCCTGTCGTGCTATATGGTGTATTAGAACCTGACTACTACCTACACTTCCTGCTTCTTCATATAGCTATTCGCATACTTTCAACTTCGTCCGCATCACCTGAAGATCTTTTATTCGCAGAATATGCTTTGAAATTGTTCGTCACATCTGCAGAAGACTTATATGGCCCAGCATTTCTGAGTTACAATGTACATGGTCTGTTGCATCTGGTTGACGATTACCGACGATTTGGTGCTCTAGATTCATTTTCCGCTTTTCCATATGAAAATAACATGCCTATCTTTCGTAAATATGTAAGGAACCAACATTGTCCTCTTCAGCAATTTGCTCGGCGACTGATGGAGCGTGATTGTTATACAACATTTAATAAAGTATCCCACAGCCATGAAAACAGATTATTAGGAATGCACAACGCTGGACCCCTTCCTGAGAATTGCGATGCAAGTGCCAGGCAATTCGCTAAATTGAAATCTGGCAAAAAAATTTTCAGTATTAATGACGGTAACAACACTGTTATGCTTAAAGATGGATCTCTTTGTGAGATTTGTAACATTCTAGATATAGGTGGTCATCAGGTTCTCGTAGCTAGGAAGTTTAATACTGTACAAAATTTATACAATGTTGGCAGATCATCATCGTCCGTAGGAATTTTCAAATGTACTAATGTCTCGAGTGATATTGAATTAGTGGCAGTGTCAGACGTCGCAGCAAAATGTTATCGCATGCCGCTTTGGTCTGGTACTGGCACAAATTCAAATAGAGTTGTGGTTGTAATTATGACCCTGTTGCATCATGCTTGAGTTTTTTCGGAAGATTTTCCAAGTATTTCTACTTTCCTATCCTAGATTATTATGTAAATTTCTTTCTTTCTTCGCAGTATAATTTTTCTTTTGTTTCATGTGTTCAATAACTGTGCAGTAAAATGCAGAAGAAATCAATAACACTGAGCAGCCAAGGACGCATTATTCAAAAGCCAGAGCGATATTGTACAACCGAGTCGTCCGCAGATGAGAGAACTGCAGCTCCAAACCTACTAAAGAAGCGCGTATCCATGGAGCAACGCATTGCGATGATGGCGAATCAAATTACTTCAAAAGACTCACAACATTTTGAATTGGCCAGTGATCATGATGACTCTGAGGAAATCATCCCAAATTCACAATTACACTCGAGCAACTCTATAACATTTAGCGATGTAGTACGACTAACCACAAGACGACAAAATCACGCGGAAGAGCAAAATAATCATATTCCTTTGAATTCACATGGAGCATCAGTGAATCTACGTCCGGTCACTGTATCAGGTTAATATAACAATTCTGATCTTTGCTGTAAGAACTGACTCAAGTGTTTTTCATTCACTAGGGGCTTCGCCCCTGCGCGCTTCGCGCGCCTCGTTGTTCGGCGCTTCGCGCCTCACTATTTCCTTACGCATTGTCTAGTAGACAGGCGAATTCCTTCATGTTGATTTAATGACAGGTCCTGCACTTGCTGTCCACTTCAATTCCTTCTGTGCTTACTTTTCTTTTTTTCATCAATCTAAGCTTCCATTCGTTGGTTGAAAATTGGTGTTCCTTCTCTATTGATATCTGTCTATCTCCTTGACTTGCTGAATTATTTTTGCTACCGCTCTGCCCGTTATTCTCCAAAATCACCTTCTTTATATTTTTTTTTTCTCTGTATTTATGTTGCTTTTCACTCCGTAAAACACCTCTTTTTTTTGTGGTCAACATCTATCATGGTCGTCCTCTTGCCTGGTTATAGGAATATTTGTTTATTATTATTCTCTGGCTTATTTGGTTCTTCGCACTTAAAATTTTATTTTCCTTTTTCCTTTGTGATACTTCCGACCATCCACCATCTTCATCGCCTTGTCTGCTGCTTGAAACTCCTCCTTTCTCCATTGTCATCGTAAATCCTGGCTGTCCTTTTGACTGTTCGGTGATATATTTAGATTTACTATTATTTGATTGTTACTTTTCATACTTATTACTCACTATCTGAATTTTATTTTGGTTCTGCAAGACATCAAAGTGTCCACTCTCTCCGTCACCGGTGAAGAGTAGCGAGAATTGTGTTCCATTTTGTGATCCGATCCGGTGTGGATAAATTTGTTCTTCGCGATGCTCGATTTAACATATCTTAAAAATTTCCGCAGCTGCATATATTGCATTTTTATTCATATGTGATTTGTAATCACCAGGTCACCTAATCACAGCACCGTTTGACTCATTACCTGTAATAAAACCCGCAAATGTAGACCAATTATCCACTATATTTGAAACGATACTCAGTCTCACCTCTGCGTGTCGATCTTGAGTGCCGTATACACAATACGCCAACGCGCGAAAAAGACAATTCCTGTCGGAAATCATCGTTATAATTTTCGTTTGCATGTTCATTTTTTGCGCGTCAGAAACAGATACCTATAAAGATATTTGTCAAAGACTGTCATAAACAGCCGATGACAGCTGTCAAAGGGTTTGCTAGATGCTTTTTGTTTTGTTTTCGGTATCTCACCCCACCGCCAACTTCATGCGTATACTATTGTTATTATAATCTTTTTTTACTATTGTTATTATAATCTTTTTCTACGTTCATTTGTTTGAAACTTTTTTATTAGATAGAGAGAAATGAGAAAATCTCACAATATATAGTTTTCTTTTTTTTTTATTTGCCAATGAGAACCTGTGCATTCTGCTCTTCGTGAATACCGGCAGACCCTTCGAGAATCATGCATGATCTGCAGCAAGCTTCTGTCGAAAGCACACATGCGCACGTCTTCCTACAACTGCGGAAACAGGCAGATAGTGGTCTGCCGCCAGAGCCATGCACGCGCCACGTGACGACCATAACGTGAACTTGCGACAGAATGCTACCTGGGTATATTATAGCATATCGTAGTATTTCTTTTAGGAACAGCTCATGTCTTTGCTATAAATTAAAATGCTGAGATAAACTGTTTCTAATACACAACCGCTGGGATAAGCTGCTTTTGTTAAGAGGCATCGTCTGATGCTAATATATTTCAAATCTCTGCTAAGAAAAAATCTCTAAAAGCTTATTCATTGCTGTCATTTACTGATGAGCGTACAGAGACAGGCCTGAAGAAGATAGAATGTGTACCTAGTGCGTGGATAAAATATGACGAGGCGCTATGTTCATGCGTGGTTCATTATATGGGTCTTCCTTACAACACAGAAACTGAAAGATTATTAACCGATCTTATTAAAACCCAAGGAGAAGCCCCAGCAGATTGGTCCTGGTACCCGATTGAACTACGGGGCCATGCAGGCAAGTTCTGGTTTTCATGACATTTTTTGCAGTCTCATCAATTTTCATTGCGACATACTATGTTTTCATCATTTTTTACAGCAAACTATAAAGAAGGGATCCAAAGGCTGCGGGTGCTAAAAAAGAAACCGTATGCGTATTCAACTGACTCCGAGACACATGGCAAAGAACAAGCTGTTAGAATGACAAAAATCCACAAAGATACAATTCCCAAGTCTGTCACTGTTGGGGAAATTTTGGCAGAAAGCGAAGAATCAAGTTCGTCAGAGGTTGATACACCTAGCAGTACATGTAAGGCTGTTCCCTTACTTGATTGGTTTTATGGACGATTTTCATACAATACTGCCCGTTGATTGTTCTCGTTCAATATGTGCTCACTCGAGTATCATTATCTTTTTGATTATTCTATCTCAAACCTAATTATAATTAATATCCTAACATCCATGGAATCATGATATACAGCGTGAATTTTCATCATCTGAATACTTCCATAAACAAAATCTAAATATCATAATTTGAAACCTGCGCCATTACATATAATATGATATATGATATGATTTTTACCTAATTTACTTATTTTTCAGCATACGCTACTGAAGATTCTAACTTATCATCAGACGATGTGTTAACAGTTGTCAAAACCCGAGGCAAAACCAAGAAAAAAAATTCAGAAGGCGATAGAGATAGATTTGTAGCAGAGCAACAGAAAAAACAGCCAGTTATACCCACAACTCCAACATCCAAGCTGCAAAAAGATAACGGTCGAAAGAATGACAGTACTTCAAAAAGTACCTTGAATACATTCAAACAGCAAGGTATTGTCCCTTATTTTGTACAAATAGGACTATTTTCAAGTTGTCAAATGAAAAGCTAATCTAAAAAATTACTATACAGTTTAAACTAAAAATGCTATAAAATTTATTGTTGTAGAAAACAATCCCAAATTTGTGCCTGGCAAAAACGTTGTTGAATTGGAGGAAAATCTTGTAATACAAAGTACAGTTGAGAAGTTTCCTGCGTTAGAGGAGCTGCTTCAGCTTGGAGACCTTTCCAAAGGTACATACCTACTAGTTCATAGTTCTGTTATACATTAATGTGTATATTGCACATATGTATAATTCAGTAAAATATCCATAATAACATGCATTTACTGAATAAAAATTTGTTACAGACACAGCAGTTATCTAGGGCTTTTGACTCGCCAAAATAGCAGGAAAAATTAATTTAACCGGAGAATAAAATTTTTGAGAATTTTCAACCGTCGAAACATGGTTTTTTCTCGAGTCAAGTTGTTTAAAGTGCTAAAAGTCTAGAAAAAAAGTCAGTCTCATCATGGGAATGGTACCAAAATGATCGGAATAAAAAATGAAATTTTTCAGAATTTTTGTACATTTTTAAAAAATGCTGATTTTTAGTTGGGTTTGGATAATCATGAAAAATTAACGGTTGGAGAAGAAAATCTGAAAAAATTCATAAGTCCTTTTTTCAGGTCGGAGAATCGTACAAAAAATTGTGAAGCAAATAAAAAATATTGGGCGAAAATCATTGGTCGAGTTGACATGGAATGCCCCACAATTTATGAATATCAAAAGCTCCGAATTTTTCGGTACTTATAAAAATGCCTCTTGAAAAGTGGTGAATTTTTTCAAAAAAATCGAAATGGTCCAAGTTTTGAAAAAAAAATATTTTGGGTTTAAAACTGAAAAAAACATATGAAAATAAATTTCGATTTTTTTCGTATTTTCTTTGTGGAACTACAACTCAAAACGAAAAAAAAACCTAGTATTTTATTTTGATATCTCTGTTTTTGAAAAAGGTATGAGCATTTAAAAAAAGAATTGTGCGAAATTTTGAAAAATGTATTGTGTTTGGACGAGTTGAGACAAAAATCTAAAAAAATTCCGAAAGACTGCGTTCAGTAGGTACAAAAAAATAGAAAATTTTCAACAAAATCAAAAATGGTCGGGGTCACGGATTGGTCGGTTTCGTATAAAATGCCCCACAGTCAAGTAGATGAAATAGATATGGTATGGTATATAGAAATGGTTCCAACGCTAGAATGACTACAGGCTCGACGTTTGTTCAGCATTGGAACCATTAATTCATCTCTTACTTGACGTAACAAACGCACCGTTACTTCTTACTCCAGTTACTTCCAGCCCCGGCCTCCCATACAAAACGCATTATGTATGCATTGCTCAGCAATAAATTATTATTGAATAACTGCTACTTTTATTCTTTATTCCAACACATAGGAGGGGCTTCGGCTTGCATTTGGGCCCAAGTTTGATACCCAATGTAGGCCCAAGTTCGATATCCAATGTCGGCCCCAATTTGACACCCAACGTCGGCCCCGATTTCACACCCAATATCGGCCCCAATTTCACACCCAATGTCGGCCCCAATTTCACACCCAATGTCGGCCCTAATTTCACACCCAATTTTGGCTCCAATTTCACATACAATCTAGAGGCCCCAATTCGACGCCCAATGTAGGCCCCAGTTTGACAACCCATATAGGGCCAAATCAACAAAGCGTGACAAACCGATATTGGCCCAACACGGGTGACCAAACTTGGGCCTACATATTATTGAAGAAAATTAACTTGGCCCCTACTAGTGCCAGAAAAGAATTTCTACACGGGAAAGTGCCGAAAAAAAGTTGAAAATTTTTTTCCACATTTTTTTTCACGAACAGTTTTATGAAGAATTTTTTTCTCTGATAAGAGCCTGCTTTTCTGCACTATTCTTGTTTAAAGAACATTGGGAATCTGTAAAAATCGTTTCTAGAAAGACAAAATTTTTTTTACCTTACTGCCGGTTTGGTTGTCATTTCCGCTATGCGAATATGTAAAGTATTTTGTTCAACACGTCCATGAAATAGGCCCTTTCATGTAAAGTGGATGGAAAATTGCGCATTTCTAGTGCAGGGTGGCCACAAATTTTTGGGGAAAAAATTCTATGACATTTCCAGGTTTTCCACAACCCGTTTTTAATTTCCTGACATTTCCAGGTTTTCCAGGCATGTGGCCACCCTGATTCTTATTCCTTATTATATAAATATATAAATATTCAAAAGAACTTATACATGCACTTTTTGAAAAAACCATTCTGTGCAGAGGGAGGGTAATTTCTAGCTCGGGTAAGATGATGGTGCACTCGACTCCAACTTGTGGACCATCATGGGACCCTCATTGGAAATAGCCCCCCCCCCCCCCCCCTCCGTTGTACAATGTACTATTTTTTGCTGTACAATGACTCATAACTTTTCATCTTCTAGTGCCTATTGCAGCAGCTGATAAAACAGTACAGCTGAAAAAATTTTCATTATTATCATTTACCGGGGAACTTTCACCAGAAGGCTTAAAAGAAGTGGATTGTGTACCTAGTTCTTGGGTCAGATACGACGATGAACTGTGTTCATGCGTTGTCCATTACCCGGGTCCTCCTTACACGGCAGAAAAAAAAAATTATTGCAGGATCTTGTTAGTCTACAAGCTGGAGCACCTGCGGACTGGCCGTGGTATCCTATTGAACTGAGGGGTCACGCAGGTAAGTTCTGATATCTGTGAAAAATTTTGCACTCTTTTCAATTGTCACAGAAACCTCATGAGTTTATCTCGTTTCTCAGAAACTGATGCGGCAAACATGCGAAGGCTAAAGGTATTAGAAAAAAGGCCATACGCATACACAACTGACTCAGAAGCACATGCGAAAGAAAAAGCCGATACGATGACGAACATTTACAAAAATCAAAGTAACGCACGTACCTCCAAAACACTTGAGGAAATCTTGTCGAACAGTGAGCAGTCAACTTTGTCAGAACATGAAGATGATTCCGACGATGGTTAATGTGATCCTTCAGTTAATTGATTTTAAGCAAAGATCAATACAATATTTTCACTTGATTTACTTACTTACTGTTTTTAGCACACTACATTGAGGGCTCTAGCTCAGACGAGGTGTCTGCAGCTATCAAAGAGATGAAAAATAATTCACGAAAGATTAAAAAACTTACTGTATCGAAGGGTGTGCATGGTTTAAAAAATCTAAGCCAATCAAAGCATGCAAGTTCACTTCATACTGGAGCTAAAGGAATAACTTCTACTGACAGTGAAAAATCATCAGAATGTGTAGGAACATCTTCAAAATGTAATCATACGCCGCAAGACAAAGGCGATCCTTCGAATATCTGCAGTATGTCTAAACGTATATTAGAGACGATTAAACAACAAGGTAGTAAGGTTCCTTTTTTTTTTTTTTGTAAAATTATATTTATTTTGTACTTGCAAAATAAAAAGGCAATTAACTATTTTTATAGCGACAAATCTGAGCTTGGTGCCTGAAGAAAATCAAGCAGAAATACAGCATTTGCTTGACGAGCCAGCTGCGTTGGAGGACACGATAAAAAAGTTTCCTTCAGGTAGTGCAGGTTCATATTTTTGTTTAGTAGCTTCTTCATCTAGGATCATTATTGTCAAGAAATGAAACACCTGATTTTTAGCTCTACAAGTAAAGTGGATTATTGATAATGAAATTGAAATAGATTTTAGTAAATTTCAAATGATTGAGTGAGTGATTAGTATAAAACAAAATTTATGAAAAAATATCGTACATTCACCTATTACGAATTTGTTACAGAGACTGTGTTCATTTACATGGCCATAAAAAAGCTGACGACAACAGTCAATACCGTTGTAGAAGAATTACAAGCACTGCGTAATTCTGTTGAACGAATCTTGAAAACCAAAGTGGATCAAGTCTCTATAGTCACCTTCTTACAAAAGTACAATTTCGAAAAGCTGTCAACTGTAGCCGAATACGAAGCCTTCAATGAACGATTGGAGATTGATGCTGAATATGTGAAGGATTTGGTGAGATTGTTGAATGAAATTATGGTGCAATAGTCCTAACTTATCAGTTAATAATGATTTTTGTAGAAAATTGCGATGGAATGCTTGCTGGATTCAGATGTACAACGAACGATCACAGGAACTATTAAAAAATTGTTTCATCGAGATCTCGCTATGCAGTGTACTGCTTTTCGAAAGTCGAAAGACAAATTTCTACTTAAAGGCACTCTGTTCTATGACTTGCTTTTTGGTATGAATGCATATTTTCTCACTCACAAATAATTTTTCTTTTCCCGAAAAAATACACAATTTGTTACTAACTTTTAGACTTTGTGACTCGATTTCACAAGGGACCATCTGGCGGGGTTGTGACTGAAAAGGAGTTCTATCACACACTATCATCTTGCTTGACCAATTCCAAGGATTGGGATGGCAATCGGAAACGACGCCCGCTACAACCTCCGGCTGCAGCAGTTCCCAAACAGTAAAGTATTGACTCCGAAATGAACGTAAATATCTCGGTAAATAGGTATACGAACCACTTGAATCAAGACTCAAGTTACTCACAAAATATATACTCCAAAGAATATAAACTAATCTCATTGAACGTACTGAAATCAAAAGTTCCTAAGTAGTAGAATACCGTGTTGCGTCGAACATACGTCAATATACAGATAATTATGTTACAAAACTTTATGCGCATTATACGGTGGATACTGCATAAAATCATTTCCTGCAATACTACACGGAGAGAATTTTATAGAAAGCGTTGTCTTACTGATATAAGTCGACTAATCTCAGACTTCTGAGGCCTCGTATTATGGCCTCGTAGTTTGGTAACAATTACCTCAATTGTGACACCGGTTACCATACTTATAGTACCAGGTCTCAGAAGTCTGGGATAAGTCAACCAACCTATACCAGTATGACAGCGCTTCTCATAAAATTCTCTCCATGTATAACTACCTAGCCCGTTCCGATGTACATACTCATCAATAGGTTAGGCCACTTTGGGATTCGAAAAAATGATCCTTATTTAGAAATTTTCACCTCGAATGAATTGTTTCTTCGAAAAAAAATTCACTTAAATTTGGTTATTCAATATTAATGATTCAAGAAAAATATCGAATCAAAAATATTAATAGTTAACTGTGGCAAGTTCCATCCTGTAATATGCTGCATTTTCGATGAGCAGTATGATTCCGGGCAAACGAGTTATTTAAAATCAGCAAAAAATATGCTTTCTACTTCTTATTTAAGTATTTTTCAATTATGTACGATAATTTGAAAATTTGTACAATTGAGGTAATGGTGATGAGTCAAAAATAATCACGCAAACTGCTACTACTTTTTAATAATTCATCGTCATTATTTCAAAATTTGAACTCTTCAAATTTCCGTATGTGACATAAAAATAACTCACAAGTAGAAAACATATTGATCATTTGTTCCACATAAGACATTTATCCGAAATCATGTATAACGTTCACACTGATCGAAAATACACCTCGGGATCAAACCTGGCACAGAAAATAATTAATGTTTTCTAATTACTCCTTTTTACATCATTAATACACCATGTAACTGTACTTGAAAACAAGTGAAAATAATAGAGTTGTCATATAACCTATTTTCAAATTTCTGATATAGTTTTGAAGGCCCAGGATGATATAAATTCCTAAATATGATCAATATCGAAAACCAACAATTTTGACTCATATTTGGTCCAATACGGTATTTTTAAACAACTAGGGGCTTCGCCCCTGCGCGCCTCGCGCGCCAACCCCATCTCGGCGCTACGCGCCTCGGGCACTCGGCGCTGCGCGCCTCGTTGTTCGGCGCTTCGCGCCTCACTATTTCCTTACGCATTGTCTAGTAGACAGGCGAATTCCTTCATGTTGATTTAATGACAGGTCCTGCACTTGCTGTCCACTTCAATTCCTTCTGTGCTTACTTTTCTTTTTTTCATCAATCTAAGCTTCCATTCGTTGGTTGAAAATTGGTGTTCCTTCTCTATTGATATCTGTCTATCTCCTTGACTTGCTGAATTATTTTTGCTACCGCTCTGCCCGTTATTCTCCAAAATCACCTTCTTTATATTATTTTTTTCTCTATATTTGCGTTGATGTTCATTCCGCAAAACACCTCTTTCTCTTGTGGTCAACATCGATCCTGGTCGTCCTCTTTCCTGGTTATACGAATATTTGGTGGATATTATTCTATGGCTTATTTGGTTCTTCGCACTTACAATTTTATTTTCCTTTTTCTTTTGTGATACTTCCGACCATCCACCATCTTCATCGCCTTGTCTGCTGCTTGAAACTCCTCCTTTCTCCATTGTCATCGTAAATCCTGGCTGTCCTTTTGACTGTTCGGTGATATATTTAGATTTACTATTATTTGATTGTTACTTTTCATACTTATTACTCACTATCTGAATTTTATTTTGGTTCTGCAAGACATCAAAGTGTCCACTCTCTCCGTCACCGGTGAAGAGTAGCGAGAATTGTGTTCCATTTTGTGATCCGATCCGGTGTGGATAAATTTGTTCTTCGCGATGCTCGATTTAACATATCTTAAAAATTTCCGCAGCTGCATATATTGCATTTTTATTCATATGTGATTTGTAATCACCAGGTCACCTAATCACAGCACCGTTTGACTCATTACCTGTAATAAAACCCGCAAATGTAGACCAATTATCCACTATATTTGAAACGATACTCAGTCTCACCTCTGCGTGTCGATCTTGAGTGCCGTATACACAATACGCCAACGCGCGAAAAAGACAATTCCTGTCGGAAATCATCGTTATAATTTTCGTTTGCATGTTCATTTTTTGCGCGTCAGAAACAGATACCTATAAAGATATTTGTCAAAGACTGTCATAAACAGCCGATGACAGCTGTCAAAGGGTTTGCTAGATGCTTTTTGTTTTGTTTTCGGTATCTCACCCCACCGCCAACTTCATGCGTATACTATTGTTATTATAATCTTTTTTTACTATTGTTATTATAATCTTTTTCCACGTTCATTTGTTTGAAACTTTTTTATTAGATAGAGAGAAAAGCTATTATTAAGTATTATTCTAAGTACCAAAAAAAATTTTTATATTATATATTACATTTTATATATTACTGTTACTACCTACATCAAAGATGTATATTGTTTATTATTTGTGATATACTGCATTAAAGTACAAACGTGATAACACTTAAGTTCAAAGTATTGTACTATCGTATATACTGTAGTACAAAACTGTGCATTGTGTGTGTGCAATAACCAATAAAACATTATTAAATGAACATTACTATTCAGATTTATTTCAGCATAAATATGAGGGCATTCGTGGGCCTGGCGGGGGTTTTATAGGGCTAAATTAGGCTTGAAATTGGCTTATAATTTGACCCAAGGCTGGCAGCCAATATCGGCCCGATCTTAATATCCAAGTTGGACAGCCCATATTATATTATGTAGGCCCAAATCTGATCGCCTGTATTAGGCCAATGTCGATTACTGTCCCGTTTATTACATTTGGCCTGATACATGCTGTTAAACTTGGGCCAATATTGGTTTTAATATGTAGGCCCAAGTCTGGTTGCCCGTATTGGACCAATGTCGATTTGTCCCGGATTCTTCTTTTGATCCCATATACGCTGTCAAGCTTGGGCCAATATTGGAGCCACTATTGGCCCAAGTTTAAAGGCGCGTATGGGGCCAAATGAAAAAAGCGGGACAAATCGACATTGGCCCAATACAAACGCCCAAACTTGGGCCTACATAATAACGAGGAAAATTAACTTGGCCCCTATTAGCGCCCAGATAAAATTTCTACACGGGTCTCGGCTTCGGTCAGAAATTATTTTATTTCAAATTTCTGTTTGAACCGACTCATGACTTTCATGCGCAAAAAAGTTGCGTCATGAAACTCACGCATACTCTGGGACCCTTTCTCTACGCTGCATGTATGCATTCGGTAGAGCTCACATGCGCTGCTCACGCGGTAGAGTGGGAGTTGATGAGCTGAACAGTTTACTCCTGCTTCAGTTCGATTTGAAGCGGCGGAGAGTGAACACCTTGAATTTCCTAGAATTATCGTCTTCTGAATGTCTTTGAACTGGTAAGTACACATTCTTTTATCCTATAAAAATAGATACACGATTGATAAATCCGTTTAATTGTCACTCTGTTGTAGTTTATGATTAACGTATGACGATCTGCGTAATATGCAGCACACGTTTGACCGTGCTTGTATCTTTGTATACATGAACGTAATTCCACCTCAGTAGGATTTCGAAACCCCAAATAGATGGCGCTACGGAGCGTATAATACATACACCCATGACTCACACTTGTAACGTGCTTGTGTGTTACTCATACATCGTATCTTAGATGTTTTCGAATTGTGTAGGTCAAGACTAATAGAATTACTGAGATTTACTAATTTTCCTTCAAGGCTCTAAAGATGATCAGGTTCAATTTCACTTTGAAGTTATCGACAAAGTACTTTATGGAATATCGTAGTGTACTACAATTGTCGCTTTTCGGTCAAGACCACTATTAACTCACTTTATTATGCTCATTGTGACATATTTCAAAATCCAAACAGTTTTCTTGAATTATCGAGGTGAGGTTTTTGCAACTTTGAATTCTAGAGATCAACAATATTCTTGGCTGATTTTGAATTACCGTTATATTTTTTTTCGAATTATTTTAGCAGTTTTCTGAAGGTGAATGGGTTTAGTTTCAAATTTTAAATGTTTTTGGATTGGGGAGGTTCGAATTTGATCAGATTCACCTTAGTAAAGAAATATAAATGTATCGATGCTTCACCAATGGTTGTTGTTATTTTTCTGTGTAGTTGTGATTAGCATGACGAGCGTAACTCACGTTTTTTGTTTAAATACACAACCGACGCCGCTGATGCGCTGAGTGGACACATGATATAATAAAGAATACACTGTCGCCTGGCTCTTGTTCAGCGTGCCGACACTGGCTTTATGCGTACATAAAGTGTCGAAATAAAGTCATTCTTCGCCGACTCTTACCATTTCTGAAACGAATACATTCCACTCATTTCAACATCAAACGAATACATATCAACGGGGCCGATGGAAACAGATGTATTTAGGCGAGAAATTTAGAACGGACGTATTTCGTCGAGCGGCTAGAACGGACGCTATAGTTAGTATATACAAAGTTCTACACACATCTAGTAGAGTCGACTGATTGTGGGATACGTCCGTTCTAGCCGCTCGATGAAATACGTCCGTTCTAAATTTCTCGCCTAAATACGTTCGTTCTAGAAGGTCCACCGAATTACGTCTGTTTCCATAAGACCCGTCAATATGTGAAAGGCAAATTCAATAGGACTCATATTACAGGCGTGAAGCTGCCCCTTCTCGATTTAACTGATGCGCTGCCTCAATATCGCAGTTTCGGAGACGTTCGCGGAATCCCGGATGCCAGAAGAGTATACCTTGGTTGGTACAGACTGACTATAGCATGCACTTAATCATAATCTTACATTGTTTCAGTACAATTGAAATTCAGATTTCAGTACATAACATAAATATTAAGCAATATTTAATGCAATATGTTTGTTCCAGGAAATATGTTTTCTCTTGTCAAATTTGACGACGAACAGTATGAAGTCATCTCCTCCAAGCGTGTCAAAGTTGTACAAGACGCGGAATGCATAGTTAAATATAAAAATGGAGCGAAATACCACGCATCTCTCCTGGACACAGCAGGTGTTATATTTTTTTCCGACAGTAAAGTAATGAACTTATAACAAAAAGCAGAAGATAATCATTTGTTCAATCGTCTTATTTCTTTAATCACGTAATTTCTTTGTGCTCTTTTTGTAGTGCAAGGCGAATTTTCTTTTTCTTGACCTTGTTTAGAAGAAACTGATAATATGAAAGTTCATATTGCCGGCCGATAACGTGGTTGGGTATTTTTTTATTAAAATTTCGTGAATGATTGGAAAAAATTGTTTTCGTATCAAATTATTTTGTTTATTCCATAATACTCATTCAATTTCCAAAAAGAATTATCATGAGATTTTTTGTAAAGTCAAAAGTTGAATTTTTAAAAATTTCAAAAAACATAAATCAGCCGGTCTTTAACCCCTGGAGAGTGAAATGAAAGAGGAGGTTTTTCGATTATTAAAATTTTTCATATCTTCTGTGAACTTCAGGTAATAACATCTACATAAACAGATCGACATATTTTTTTTAACTCCTAAACTTGTTTCTTAATTTATTGAATCTAAAAAATAACTCATCAGGTTGTCAGCAGGAATTTTTATATTCAGCTCCTTCTGAACACGATAGCACGAAAAAAAATAAAAAATTGAACCGACAAGTTTTTTAGAGGCGTGCGCCTGTTCGTCGTGCGCTCTTATTTTGTTTCTTGATAATTTTAGTTGATCCTCGTAAATGCTGGTCTTGTTGCAGAGACTGAAGAGCAGTTAATCGAATTTTTGGTGAAAATTCAGCGGAATGACGATAATCGACAATTGATATCACCAAAAAATATTGAGCAGGACGATGGTCATTATGAACATCTGATATTACCGGAAAATATTCAGCCGAATAATAAGAATCGAGAGTCAAACTTACCGGACACTATTCAGTAGAATCATAATAATCTTGAGGCCATGTCACAAAAAAATATTCAACACAATAATAACAATCGAGAATCAACATTACCGAATAATATTCAGTACGATAAGAATCAAAAATCAACATCGCCATTGTCATCCATTGTTGATTTGAATATTATAAATTCGATATTCGTATCTAATTAACAGTCATTTTCGAACAATTCATCAACACCGGAAAATGTTACACAGTCAAAGTCAAATTGCTTTTTTGAAGAGATGGAATTGTTGAATATCCTGGATAATTCATCGATACATGCCTCCATGTCTAGTGATGCACCAACTGGCATTACTGAAATTGAAAATGCAATCGGCGATAGTTGGTTGGGTGTTTCTGAGCAGTCCGATGAAGGTCAAAATGAGCATGTCGCCACGAGGGAACATGCCGAAGAAAAAAATACCCGTGAATCATTGAGCAGCAACGATAATGATTTTGTAAATGACGATCTCAACGAAGATTCTGAGTACCGGCCCGATCAGTCTACTATTTTTATTAATGAAACACCTCAAACTTCAACAAACATTTCTGAACTGGAAAAATCGTCGTTATTGGACGAAGCACCCGCTGTTGACGTACGTGAGTAGAAAATTCCTTCATCAAGAAAGCATTAAAAAATAGGTACGAAAAAACATTTTTGTTTATACTGTAATACATTGCAAGCAAAGATTGCTCGTCATCTGACGTTAAAGCATAAAGACCAGGCAGACGTAAAGAAATTCATCCATCTTCCTCCGCTATGTCCTGAAAGGAAAAAAATAATCGAAGCAATCAGGAGAAGAGGTGATTATCTTCACAATACGAAATCTGAGTTAAATACAGGAATCCTCATCTTATGTAGACAACGTCAGGTAAAATTCAAAAAGTGTGCTGAGGACTATATTTGTTGCAAGAAATGTAAAGGATTTTTCTCCAAGGCAACTCTTCGCATTCATTATTCTAAATGTGACAAAAATCATAAAAAAGGGGTCCGTGAAATTACTGCCGCTGGTAGAAGACTAACCGGTTACATTCATAACGAAGCCAATGAAGTCCTTCGACGAATCGTTTTTCCAGTACTCAGAGATGACAATATAACAAGGTACATTAAATATGATAGGTTAATTATTCTATACGGCAACAAACTTTGTGATAAGTATACGTTGGAGCATCAACATAATATGATTCGGGCTTATTTAAGATTATTGGGACGTTACAAATTGGCCATAATTGAAATTGATAAAGAAGTTTCGGATTTCGCCTCGATATTTAAACCTCAACGCTTCGATGCTGCAGTACTAGCTTTACGCCATGTTGCTCATTGGGATCCCTAAGCTATGTGGTTCAAAACACCGGCAGTGGCCAATAACGTGACAACTTTGATCAAAAATTTAGGCCAAAAGTTGATATCTGAATGCATTAAAGTTCAAAACTACTCTCAGAAAACTGATGCGGAGGATTTTCTCTTATTATGGAATGAAGAAGTCCTTGCTCTAATTAATAAGAAGGCTCAAGAGGACCAGATTTTACAAAAGAGACAAAAGAAAGTTACGCTTCCATCGAAACATGACATCAAATTACTGTATGAGTATCTCAAAAAGAAAGCTAACATTGCATATGAAATTCTTCAAGAAGCTTTCCGTTTAGATGCGTGGAAATTACTAAACGAGTGCACGTTAATATTGATACAAATTTTCAATCGACGAAGAGCTGGTGAAATAGAACGATTGAAATTGTCAGATTATGAGAATAAACAGAAACTGCATGACAATCTAAATGAGGACCTCTGTAAAAATTTGTCTGAGGAAACTAGAAAATGTGCCCAGCAATATGTCCGTCTTACTTTACGTGGTAAGTTGGATCGAACCGTTTCTGTACTCTTGAGTCTTTTTATGATGAACTATATAGAAACTCTTATCAACTATCGCAAGAATGCTGGAATCAAAGCTGATAATAATTACGTTTTTGCTGTGCCGAATACGAATCACCTAAAAAAAAAATATATAAGAGCTTGTCCATTGATGAAACGATTTTTGAACGAATGTGGTGCAGATATTCCTAGCGCACTTCGCGGTATGACGCTTCGCAAACATATCGCTACATTCACAGCTACGTTAGACGTGCAAGATACAGAAGTCGACCGACTTGCAAATTTCATGGGCCATCATAAAGATATCCATAGGACTATATACAGAATGCCAGTGCCCGTGGCAGAAATGACTGACGTATCCCGACTTTGAGTCGCAGCAATGGATGGGGACGAACGTTACGAAGATGAAAGTGAGGCTGAAAATAGTGACAGCAGCGTGGATAATGATGCTGATGATCAGAACAATAATAGTAATTTATCTCCGATTCAGCCTTGTTCTCGAAATGCAGCAAGTCCTGAAAATGACTCTGATTCCGATCTGTCACTTTCAGTCAACAATCCAACTAAACGAAAGTCTCGAAGCAGTAGGTATTCCACGTTATTTCGCAAAAGGAAAGTATCAGGCTTCTGGGTCACAGACTTGAAGAGGAGTGTTGCAGGTGATTTTTCGGATTGAGACTGGAAGTCCGATCAACTTCGGACTTTGAGTTTCGAGCGAAAAATCATCTGAAACAGTCCCATATCCATGATCAAGAATGCCGATACTCTCATGGTAGTAGGGATGTTATAAAAAAATTTCTTTACAAAGAAAATTATTCAATTACAGCTTCACCTTTTGGAAAGACGAAACGCGTCAGGTGGACTGACGAAGAAAAATGAGTAGTTACGAAACACTTTGGAAAATTAAAAAACTTGAAACGTTTGCCAACACTACAACAATGTAAAGATGCGATTAAAAATACAAAGTGCTCCAAAGACGGGGTCCACAGCAATTAAAAACATGGATCGACAATCAGCGTAAGTCTGAGAGCCGACGTATGGCTTATAGTAAAAGAAAATCATAGTTATATTTCGTGCCTCGTTCTTCGTGATTACTAAGTAGTACGCAAGTCTGTACGTTGTCGCCACTAGTCTTTAGAGAGGGAGAAGCTTTTTGTCTCCACTCTTATGCCTTCTATCTCGATGCTTCATAGCATTTTCTAGTGCGTAGAACGCCACTGGTTTCTATAAGACCTCTCATATAAAAACATTAAATTCACATTATATCGTATAAATAAATACAGCAAGATGGGAAAATCTTCAAAAAGAAAGAGAGCACGCAGTTACGAAGAAGAAGAAGAGAGGCTACTCAGGAAACTTCAAAAAATACACGAAAAAAAGATGCGATAGCGATCCCCCGACAGCTTTTCGCCGTCGGAAAACGAGGAAATACAAGAAATTGTTGCTGAAATTGAACCTCAGGGTGAGTAAAATATACAAAACACGACTGAGCTAACACGCGAGGTTAGACATAGTCGATGAAAAGTCTGGGTTCGAGTTCGCACACGAGGCGAAACATAACCTAGCAAACATAACCTAGCACGCGGTCGGCCACGCCCGCATCCGCGACGTGTCGCGACGAGACCAAATAAGATAATCGCATATAATAAGGAAACAGCGTGCGCTTCTCTCCTTTACGGAGAAAAACTGTCTGAACGCATAAAAGAAAGCCAATCCATCGAAAAAATTGGACAAAATATAAGACCGCAAGAGAATGTTAAAAAACCTTCCATCCGAAGCATAATTTCTTTAAACCGAAATGGCCCACCTGCGAAAGTGACAAACCAAACGGTGCAGAGTGGGCCTCGAAAGTATTAAACACGATACCCCCACCAGGCCAGGACTTCATCGTTCAGCTACAAAACGCCGACATACCCCAGGAGGAACCTAAGTCCAACGAGGAATCGGAGTTCTTCATCTCAGCCGTACCGTCACTGTCGTTAGAGGTACAGAAAATAGCAGGAAGGTTACCAAAATTCATAACGAACTGGAAAACTATCACGAAAGATGAGTTTATCCTCCAGGCAGTAAGAGGATATAATATTCCCTTAAAATCAGCGGTTTATCAAACAGTAATGCCATCGGAGACAAATAGATCGCCAAGGGAAAAAATGGAGATGGAAATTGCCGTTGAAGAGCTAATTTCGAAAGGGGCTATTGAGCCATGCAAACCAGTAGAAGGACAATTTATTTCAAAGTATTTTCCAGTCGATAAACCTAATGGGAAAGAGCGTTTTATCCTGAACTTGAAGAAGTTCAATGAATTCGTGGAAACGAGCCATTTCAAAATCGAAAATATAAGAACTGCGGTCAAATTATTAACTCCTCAATGTTTTATGTGTAGCATAGATCTACAGGACGCATATTTTCTCATACCTATCCACTACGAAAGTATAAAATACCTGAGATTTTGCTTTGAGGGAAAATTTTTCCAATTTACTTGTATGCCTTTCGGACTGTCCTCGTGCCCCTATGTGTTCACAAAGATAATTAAACCAATTATTGGTACGCTCAGGGAAAAGGGTTACGTATCCACCGCATACTTGGACGATTTCCTAATTTTCGGAACGTCTAGAGAACTGTGTAGAAATAACGCTCGCACAACCTCGCAATTATTAGTTTCGCTTGGTTTCATAATAAATAAAGATAAATGCAGCTACGAACCGAAAACTGCCTGCAAATATCTCGGTTTCATCTTAAATTTGAGCAAATTTAAATTGAAAACACCAAACGAAAAGGCAGAAAAACTCATTGAATTAGCTTCAACGCTCAACAAAAAATCACAAATAAGAATTCGAGACTTTGCACAAGTAATCGGCTCCTTAGTGGCCGCATGCCCGGCAATAGAGTATGGGTGGATGCACACGAAAAAATTAGAAAAAGAAAAATATCAAGCATTGCTGAGATCAAGAGGGGATGACGATTGTTATGTGAATATTCCAACTTATCTAAAAGAGGATTTAGAATGGTGGATCAAAAAATTACCTGATGGATATAACCCAATAAGAAAATTTCAATTCGAAAAAGAAATTTTCACAGATGCCTCACGGACAGGTTGGGGTGCGGTTTGCAACGGACGTGAAGCTCAGGGTTTTTGGTCCGATACTGAACGAAAATACCATATAAATTATCTAGAGCTCCTTGCCGTGTTTTTTGGACTGAAATGTTTTGCAACAGAATGTCGCAACTGTGAAATTCTATTGAGAATCGACAATTCAACAGCAGTTTCATATATAAACAAAATGGAGCGAAAACAGAAAATTGTGGCTATTTGCGTCGTATATACCATCGCAAGAAAACAGCGAGGCTGATAAACTCTCCAGAATAACAAATATTGATACTGAATGGGAATTATCTCAAAACGTATACGCTTCCGTCACGTGCAAATTCGGGTGTCCCTCCATAGATCTTTTCGCGTCAAGATTAAACTCAAAATGTAAGCTTTACGTTTCCTGGCACGCCGACCCTGAAGCGTACGCTATCGACGCTTTCACCCTATCGTGGAAAAATCTACGGTTTTACGCGTTCCCTCCGTTTACACTCATTTTATGAGTTTTACAAAAAATTCGGGTAGATAAAGCAACGCGTATTGTAGTTGCGCCGTATTGGCCAACCCAGCCATGGTACCCCATATTTAAATCAATGCAAATCGGAGATTTACTCATCATTGAACCACATGCACAAATGTTACTTTCTCCTTGTAGGTCGATGCAGCGTCCACTGGCGCGCAAACTGTCGCTAATTGTAAGCGTATTATCAGGGAGGCTTTCAGACTGAAAGGGACACCGGAAAAGACAACGGAAATTATGATCGCATCCCTAGCCGAATCTACGCTCAAACAATACAGCGGATCTATATCAAAGTGGATAAAATACTGCGAAAAAACGAATGTGAAGTGGTTTCAACCATCCGTAGAAGAAATTATGGAATATTTAACGGGCAAATTCCACGAGGGAGATTCCTATGGAACATTAAATTCACACAGATCGGCGATTTCGTTAATTATCCAGCAAGAAACTCCCAAAAACGAATCGCTACGACGTTTCTTCAGAGGCGTATTCCGACTACGACCGCCGAGGCCGAAATATAACGAGCTGTGGAACGCAGACCCGGTTATCGAACACTTGGGTTCTCTAAACCCCTTATCAGAGATAAACCTAGAAAAACTGTCGTACAAACTAGTAGCGTCCCTGGCTTTAGCCACCGGACATCGAATACAGACATTTTCTTTGATAAATATCGAAAACATAGTCTTTAACGCGGAAGGCGCAAAAATTAAGATTCCAGAGTTAATCAAAACCTCTAGACCCGGGTCGCATTAACCGTTGTTGATTTTACCTTTTTTCGAGAAAAGAAAAGATTTATGCGTGGCTCGAACCTTGAGAGAATACGTAAAAAGAACAGAATCAATCAGAAAAAATACAAATAGATTGATTGTGACTATTGAAAAACCGCATAGGGCAGCATCGCCACAAACGATTAGCCGATGGATCAAGAAAACCCTTGACCAAAGCGGTATCGATACAGAAATCTTCACAGCACATAGCACGAGGCATGTGTCTACCTCAACTGCATTCAAGCGAGGCTTAGATTTAAGTGTAATCCGGGATACAGCCGGTTGGTCGAAGACTTCCGAAGTCTTCGCAGTTTTTTTATAATAAACCGTTAACTAAAGACAGAGCCAAATTCGCCTCAGTCGTATTAGAATAAGATAAACACGATCGTTAAAATAAGACTTGTGGAAAAAAGTTTATACTTTTGGTTAAAAATCATTAAAGATAACATGGATGTGCAAAAAATTTCTATCCTTTTAACATCTACTTAGTAATCACGAAGAACGAGGCACGAAATATAATTAATAGATCAAACCAACTTACCAAGTGATGTTCGATCTAAATTATATGAAGGGCCTCGTTCGAGATGATTACCTCCCTCCCAAAAAACCAGCCTTTCTTTTCGCTAGTGCCCAAATATAAATTCCCGTAATCATCTCAAAATTTTTTGACACGCTTTAAAAATATGAAGCATCGAGATAGAAGGCATGAGAGTGGAGACAAAAAGTTTCTCTCTCTAAAGACTAGTGGCGACAACGTACAGACTTGCGTACTACTTAGTAATCATCTCGTTCAATGTTCATGTTTCATGTAAATTGAAGGAAGGTTGAATAAACCGACAAACATTATAATTACAGACTTATTATTTCTATAACTATACCTTGCATGTTAAATTTACTTAACTTCTGGTAAATTTCACCAGACTGGCAAATCCGTATATGGATAGAATGCCTGTACTGTTAATTTTACCAAAAACTTTAGTACAACAAACAAAACAATATTTTAGCTACGATTGCACCGATCGGTACTCTCAACTATAGACACTGGTAACCAGTGCGTGGATTATTCCTTCAGCTTGATAAGGATACCGTACAGTTTGGTTATTCCAACAATACCAGCTGGCTCAATGAACCACATTGGGGCAGTAATTTCAACTTTATGGTCTTGTAAATTTATCGTTGTTTTGTCGTAACACTTACAGCATCGACTAATAAATAAGCTGTCTGGACAGAGTAAATATAACATGCGTTTTTGTAATGCTGATGCTCAGGATTGGTTTTGAAAACCAAAATTTGAGTTTCGAGCCTTACCAGACAAATATGTAGGAGTAAAGAATATTTTCTATGTTAAGTTTACATTTTAAAGTAAAGATAAGATTGTGTTTATTTTTAAGTGTCGTAAATTTAAGGATTATGTTGTGACAAAGGCTATCCAACATGCTGTTGCCAGATGAGGAAACGTGGCTAGTTGGTGAGTCTCGGTCACTAAAGTACGAGTCGTGTGAGAGCGAGAGAGAGAGCCAGGTATGAAGTATGGAGTACAAAGTATAAGTAAGGGTATGAGGGTGGGGGTAAGAAAAGGCCAAGAGGCCCTGCATGCACCTAATAGCTAAGCAAAAGTCAGTCTAAGACCATCGGGACTACTGTAAAGATGTACTTGTCACTTTGTCATAATAAAGAAATACTTCTATAAAATTCAAACCTGCCGTCACACTGCAAATCTTTCTTTAGTAAAATTAATAGCATCAAACCTATTATTATCATTATACTACATTTGGGGGCTCAACCGGGATTGCAGTACGGCAATTATTTTACAAAAGTTTAATAAGCTACGACGTAAGACGAACGGCAAGTGACATTCAATTAAAGACGTGGAGTGTTGTTTCTGTTCAAATAGTTAAGTGAGTTGCGTGGAGACAATGGCTGACGAAGTTATTGACAATGTTGCGCGGGGTGTTAACGCGATGGAGCTGGGCGAGGATCAGCTCGCGCGAATGAGGGTCCCTGAGCTCAAAGCGGAGCTCAGACAACGGCACCTGCGAACCGTTGGTCGTAAGCGTGAGCTACTTAAACGTCTGCGAGCGGCACTTTTAGTTGAACGGGAACGAGTTCGAGAAGAAGAAGAAGCAAAGGACGACGACGACGACGAAGAAGAAGAAGAAGAAGAAGAAGAAGAAGAAGAAGAAGAAAAAGAAGAAGAGGAAGAAGAAGTGGTTGATCCCGAAGGGAACAATCCCCAGAACCGACCCCAGGTTCAGGAAACCGACGACGAAGAAGGTGCTCAAGGAACACCGCTTATCCGCCGGCCTCGAGCTAACCGGCAACGCGTGCTTTTGACGTTCAAGGACGTTGAGGGTACATTAAAGAAGTTCAGTGGGGATGACCATACTGATGTACAACGATGGCTCCAAAAGTTCGAGGAGATGGCCGAGCTGTGTGAATGGAACGACGTTCAAAAGGTCGCGTACGCCAAACGACTTCTAGACGGTTCCGCGGAATTGTTCGTGGAGTACGAGGGCTGCTGTAAAACATGGGCGAAGCTGAAGAAGGCACTGAAGGAAGAGTTCGAGAAAACCGTTGATAGTTTACAAGTGCATCGAGAACTTGTGAAACGAAAGAAGAAACCAGATGAAACATTACAGACTTACGCCTACAAGATGCTTGAGATCGCTGCTCAAGTTAACCTTGAAGTAAGTGTAGTTATTAAGTACATCATTGAGGGTATACCGGATGAAGCGGTAAGCAAATCTATTTTGTATGGAGCTCAAACAATTAAGGAATTGAAAAATCGATTCAGCCAATACGAGAGTATGAAGCATGAAGCCACGAAAACGAAGCCAAAAACAACGGAACGGAACGATAAATCTGGAAAACCCGATGATAGAAATAAAAAGAAGAACGGTGACGCGAAAACGAACACAGTAGCAGTGAAACGTTGTTTTAATTGTGGAAGTGATAAACATATGAGTTCCGCGTGTCCTGATGCGCAAAAGGGCAAGAAGTGTTTTAAGTGCAATGGGTTTGGGCATATCGCTGCAGAGTGTCCAGATAAAGATAAGCCCAAGGATGTCTACGTCATTTCAAGACCCAAGGAAGAAAAATATCAGAAGATTGTTTCTGTTAATGACTGTAAGACGTAGCATAGCGATTTGACGCTTATTTGTAAGAGTGAGTACGAGAGGTTGGGGGCACCGACCCTTAAAGAAACACAGGTATGTTATGAAGGCTTGCCGTCTGGAATAAATGTAACTTTGGGTGAGTTTGCTGCTAACATGACTGTAGAGAATGATGTCCATACTGTTAATTATCATGTTGTACCTGATACTATGTTAAAACATCCTATCCTCCTGGGTACTGATTTTCTAGACCAAGTTGAACTCCGAGTCCGTCACGGTGACGTTACATTTTTAAAGATTAATAAAGACGATCATGTTGAATTAAATGAATCTGACGAATCTTATATTCACCGGATTAATGTTATTAGTAAAGCTGACGATGTAGATTTATCTCATACGACGGACGAACGTTATCGGGAAGAGATTCGTAAGATTATAACAAATTATAAGACAGTTAAAACAGAAGATGTTGGAATAAAAGCCAGAATAGTTTTAAAATCTGATGAGCCGGTTGTTTCTAGACCGCGAAGACTGTCTCCGTCTGAACGTCGGGAAGTTGACGATATTATAAACATGTGGTTGGAGGAAGGCATCATCCGTCCTTCAAATTCAGAGTATGCGATTCCGATTGTTTTGGTAGGGAAAAAAGACGGATCAGCCCGTCTTTGCGTAGATTACAGAAAATTAAATAAACTTATTTTGAGACCGGTTTCGCCTTTGCCGTTGATTGAAGATCAAATAGATAGGCTAGCAGGAGGGATATATTTTACGATTGCTGATTTAGAGAATGGATTTTTTCATGTCGAGGTCGCGGAAGAATGTCAAAAATTCACAGCTTTTGTAACGATGGGCAATATGAGTTTCGAGTACTTCCATTTGGAATGTCTCTCTCTCCTACATATTTTCAACAATACATAAATGCTATTTTTAGAGATTTAATACGTGCGGAAATATTGGTCGTTTACCTAGACGACTTAATTATCATTGCGAAGACTTTGGAAGAGGCTTTAGAAAGAATGAAGATAGTTTTTGGAGTTGCAGCTAAGCATGGGTTGAAAATAAAATGGTCAAAATGTCAGTTTGTGAAGACTACAGTAGAGTTTCTGGGGCATATTGTATCCGGAGGTACAGTAAGACCCTCAGAGCATAAAACTTTAGCTGTAAGCAATTTTCCGGTTCCAAATATGATTAAGAAAGTACAGAGTTTTTTGGGTTTAACAGGGTACTTTAGAAAATTCATACCCAGGTACTCCTTTATTGCTAGACCCCTGACTGATTTGTTAAAGAAGGACGTTCCGTTTCACTTTGGTGCAAGAGAGATAGAAGCATTTAACGCATTAAAGGCCGCATTAGTATGCGGGCCTGTTTTGAATTTATATAGAATAGGGGCTGAGACGGAGTTGCACACTGATGCGTCACGCTTAGGGGCCGTTCAATTATTACGTAAGCACTATGGGGGGGCGGGGGGGTCTTTGCTTTGCTTATTTTGGATGACATGGGGGGTAGGGGAGTCTAGATGATGATTACGTCATCGGTAGTTATTTTCTTTTTTACACGAATGGCAACCCACACATTGTCTTTGCTTGAAAACGAAAAGCATTTTCGGGGATTCCCGCAAGTAATACATACATTTAGTGAACAGTGCGCGGTAATTCCCCTACTCGCTTTAGAACCGAGTAAGGGAATTACCGCGCGCTGTTCACTTGTCTAAATTTCCTCTATCAGTGTATTGTTTCGTTTGGCTGCTATAGCGAGTAGACGTATTGTAAGCATAGTAAAGCAAGTTAACATTTGTGTTACCATTCATTCCATTATCCAAAGTTTAATGTTTAAATAAGATGTCATTTCAAATAGACAAATCCAAGTTATACCAAAAATTGTTTGAAAGTTTTAAAAAATCTCATACAAGTACGAAAGTACAAAATGTACAAAAGTTAGTTAACGAAGTGTGGCGAAATTATAAATTACAAGCAAAATCCGACAAGGAACTAGATATTATTGTATCTAAGAGAATCGAAAAAGAATTGCAAGCAGCGACTAAGAATAAATCCAATTTACTACATTTTTTTTCTAAGGTGAGTGACGAAATCATTTTAGGTACCTATGAGTACCTACTAGAAATATTAGAAATCGCCAAAAAGTTTCTCTTTGCTAATTAGAAAATATTATGGCCTATCTTAAAGTATAGAGGTAATATTCATTATATAGATTTATTTCTTATAATTGATTCCGTCAATTGGTCACAAAATACAGGATGTCAGTTTTATACATATATATATATATATACCTACAGAAAACTATACTCTATTCAAATAGGTATTTAACAGAATGTAAACGATCTTTATATGTCTTTTTATTGAAATATGTGGTTTAAAATGATAAACTGTGTAAAATCTGTTGTGATTCATTTAAAAACTCAACCAATATTAAAAAATTGCTTTTCTGTAAGTACATAAAGGTGCGTACAAACATCGTGAGGCGTGCGCCGCGAATGGTTCGCACGTATACATGTGCCGTAGCATGCCTCAGGTTGATGTATGCGAGACGAACCATTCGCGGCGCAAGCCTCGCGATGTCTGTACGCACCTTTACAGATATCTGATTTTATAATTGCATATTTCAATAAAAAGACATATCAAGATTGTTTATATTCTTTTAAATACCTACTTGAATAGACTATAACACCCTGTATTTTGTGACCGGAACGATTTGCTCGTTTAAAGATATTAGATTTAAAGCCATAGGGTTTTGTATTTACCATATTTATTGCCATACTTTGTATTTATGTAGCTTAATAAGAGAATCTTTAGCAGAACCCATAGAAAGTTTTTATTTTTAGGCAACCTGTAAACCTCCAGAAAAAACACAAATTACACAGCCAGCTTCAAATATTGAAAAACAGGAAGAAGATAAAATAAAAACCGGTAATGAATCACAACAGCAATGCGAAATTAATAAAAATACAGATAAACAGAGACCAAAACCTTCTCAGGAAGCTATGAAAAATAAGATTGCTCTACTCGAAAAAAATTTGAATGCTTTGTATTCTGCCAGAGATACTATGTCAATCCGTGCTGAAGTTGATAAACAGATCATTAAGTTGCGCGAGGAAATAAAAACAGCAAAACAGTCTTTAAACAGGAAGGTTCAAAACGCAGTTGCCCAGAAGAAACACAGGGATGGTATGAAAAGAAAGTTAGAAGATATTTGTCATGAAAATCCAGAAATGAAAAAAAGACTATCTCTGAGGGATTCAGTGGGACGTCCTAATCTTGAAAGCAATCAACCTTTACTATTGAAAACAATCGCGGATATAGCTTTATTTGGGAGTGCAGCAGATGATAGAAGACGAACGGAATCAATTCGCAGCGTAAAAACTCTTGATGAACTCACACAAGAATTACGTAAAATGGGATTTGACATTAGTCGCAGTGGG
Source organism: Neodiprion lecontei (assembly GCF_021901455.1). Taxonomy (NCBI): domain Eukaryota; kingdom Metazoa; phylum Arthropoda; class Insecta; order Hymenoptera; family Diprionidae; genus Neodiprion; species Neodiprion lecontei. The sequence continues at coordinate 10,992,296 of NC_060262.1, read as the reverse complement.
ACATATCTTCGTTTGATTCCCAGAAAATCTAATTCTGCAGAGGGACGAAGACATGTATCGACAGTCCCTGTTAAGCTCATTCGGGCTCAAACTGATCACCACAAGAGCCACTTAGATAGCAAGTTCGCTGAAACATCAATCCATTATTTAGAGAACATAGCATCCATACTAGGACCAGATCAAGTATTTTTCATATCTCAAGATGATAAAGCTCGAGGCCCTATTGGCGTAACTGCGGCAAATAAGCAAGCACCTCTTCTAATGCACATGGAATATAGAATCAAATTGCCTGATCACGATTGGGTAATCGCTGAGCGTCATAAATTAATACCATCTGTTTATGCTGGTATCAAAATCACTTCCAATATGCTAGGACAACCGCAAGCCGTTGGATATTCTGGACCAACATACATCGCTATTCGAAGTGGAAAGCATAGTTCATCTACTGCTAATACTCATGCTCAGGATTTCGAGACGCTTCTCGAACTTGAAGAGTTTCGACCATTAGCTAAAACTGACCATGGACTAGTAAAACCAGTGGTAATCATGACGGTTGATGGAGGGCCAGATGAAAATCCGCGTTATCAAAAAGTCATAGGGTTTGCTATACAACACTTTAAGCGACATGATCTCGATGCATTGTTTTTAGCTACCAATGCTCCCGGAAGAAGTGCGTATAACAGAGTAGAGCGCAGAATGGCTCCTCTTAGTCGGGAACTGGCTGGTTTAATATTGCCTCATGACCATTTTGGGTCTCATTTGGATGAACGTGGCGTTACAATTGATGAACATTTAGAAAGATCTAATTTCGAATTTGCAGGAAAAGTATTAGCTGAAGTATGGAGTTCAATGGAAATTGATGGCTATAATGTTAATGCAAAATATGTTGGGGCAGGTGAACAAGATCTTCCTGATTTTCCAGACATTAAATGGTATTCAGAACATGTGCGTGAAAGCCAATACTTGCTCCAAATTGTAAAATGTAGAAATACAGAATGCTGTCGTCCAAGAAGTGGACTATTTACGAGTAGATTACTAGACAACAGGTTTCTTCCACCACCTGTAAAAGTAAAACAAACAGTTGATGACTTGGTTTTAGATGAAGGAGGGCAATTTCTTAATCTTCCAGTCAATTTAGCTCTACGCTTAAGTGCTTCACTCAAAGATTTCCTGCAAATGCCGTACGATTATTTTTGTCCGACGGTACAATTGAGGCTATCAAGTCGAACATGCAAAACGTGTGGTCTTTATCATGCTTCCGTCAAGTCACTAAATCGTCACATCGAAAAGATCCATAAGAAAGTAAACACGCACACTGATAGGAAAGTTGGACCTGTAAGAGTCGCTGCTCGTCGTGCTAATGAACTGATGTGCATTATTCAAAATTTAGAGCACCATGATGTTGAATGGCTCGATGAGAATGACGTAGACATTCCAAAATCGGATGAAAGCGAGCAGACTCACAACACTGAGCAGCAATCGAAGCAATCCAATGTCATCGAAAACTTAGAATCATGGATTCGGGTTTCATGGACTGAAGACTGTTAATTTGAATTTAATATATGTACCAAAAATTTAAAATAAGTTTGTTATGTTAGTAAGATATAATATTTTTGTCCTTTACTCTATGTTGAATACCGTTTCAGTAAAATATAATCTCTATCCTAAATCTATTTTCTTATTTTTCAAATTATAATTATAACATTATAAAATTAAAAAAACAATACATTAATTGACAAATGTTTACGTAAGCATGGGGGGAGGGGGTAAGAGCTTTGCTTACTTTTGCTGACAAGGGGGATGGGGGGGTAAATAATTGCAATAAATCTGCTCACGTAATACTTGAACGGCCCCTTAGGGTATGGCATGATTCTGATGCAAAAGAATTGTAACGATGGGAAATTCCATCCAGTATATTATGCGAGCGGTAAAACTACCGAGGCCGAGTCTAAATATTGTAGTTACGAACTTGAAGTGTTGGCAATAGTAAAGGCCTTGGAAAAATTTAGGGTTTATTTATGGACTATACCTTTTAAGATTATCACGGATTGTCAGGCCTTTACGGCCACAATGAAAAAAGAAAAGTTGTGTTTACGAGTAGCCAGATGGGCTTTACTATTGGAACATTTCAATTACGACATTCGACATAGGCCTGGTAGAAGTATGATTCATGTGGATGCCTTAAGTAGAAATCCATTACCGACAGTTTTAATTGTACGCGAGAATGATGATGGAATTTTGGCGCGTGTGAGCAGTGCGCAAGAGAAGGATGATGATTTAAAAATTATATTGAGTAATCAAGAGTGTGATGATACGAACGGGTATGTTGTGCGCAATAAGTTAGTTTATAAAGATGTAAACAATCAATTGTTAATTGTGGTGCCGAAAAGTATGCAATATCAAGCGATAAGACGAGTGCATGAAAAGGGACAGAAGAAATTCTCAAAAAGGACTTCTGGTTTAAAGGGATGAGGCCAAAAGTTGAGCAGGTAGTCGAAAGTTGTGTTCCTTGTATCTTAGCTGAGAAAAAACACGGTAAGCAAGAGGGACTGTTAAATCCCATTAGCAAAGGTGACGTCCCTATGGATACCTACCACATAGACCACGTGGGTCCGATGACGAATACAGGTAAAAACTACAAACACATTTTGGTTGTAGTAGATGCATTTACAAAATTTTTGTGGTTATATCCAACGAAGTCGACTGATACAGCGGATGTACTTAACCGACTTCGAAGCCAATCAGCTATTTTTGGGAATCCAAGAAGAATTATTTCAGACAGAGGAACGGCGTTTACATCCAATGATTTCAAGCGGTATTGTGAAGAAGAAGGAATCCAACATTCATTGATAGTAACTGGAGTGCCACGAGGAAACGGTCAAGTCGAGCGAATCGATCGAACTATTGTACCTTTTTTGACAAAGCTGACGTCTCCGACACCTGAAAAATGGTATCGACATGTCGACACGGTACAACGCTACCTGAATGCTACCCCGAGTCGTAGTACAGGTAAAACACCGAGTCAGCTGATGTTCGGTGTCAATATAAGACTCAAAGATGATTTGCGTTTACCTGAACTATTAGAAGAAGAATGGACCACTCAGTTTGTGGAAGACTGTGAAGAATTACGTCGAGAAGCAAAACAACAAATTGCGAAGGCTCAAGAGGAAAATCGCCGAGGATTCAACAAGAACCGGAAAGCAGCAAGAAGTTATCAAATTGGGGACTTGGTAGCTATCCAGCGAACCCAATCTGGTCCAGGATTAAAGCTGAAGGGTAAATTCTTAGGCCCATATCGCATAACCAAGGTCCTGAGGAACGATCGTTATGTGGTGGAGAAAGTCGGAGAGCACGAAGGACCGCAGAATACATCCATTTCTGCCGATCACATGAAGTATTGGGCCATGGAACCTGAAGAAAACAATAGCGACGACGAGTTGGAGTCCATTGACGACATCTGAGGGCAGATGTCACTGCAGGATGGCCGAATGTAGGAGTAAAGAATATTCTCTATGTTAAGTTTATATTTTAAAGTAAAGATAAGGTTGTGTTTATTTTTAAGTGTCGTAAATTTAAGGATTATGTTGTGACAAAGGCTATCCAACATGCTGTTGCCAGATGAGGAAACGTGGCTAGTTGGTGAGTCTCGGTCACTAAAGTACGAGTCGTGTGAGAGCGAGAGAGAGAGCCAGGTATGATGTTCAGTGCCTGAGCGTCGTTTTGTGCCCGTGTCATTGCGATCTCCGTGCGAGCCGCGCTCGAACGATTCGTCTCCGCAGGGATGCCAAATCTCGCGTAGATGAGGAGGCGAGCGCGCATCACGCATTTTTTAAAACAGTCCAGTTAAGTCGTCCGTCTAGTGACGATCGTGAGTGACGCCGTGCGTTCTCTCGTACCACGACCAAAAGACGAGAGGCCCAAATATACTCTCGTATACGTTCGCTTTACGGAGTAAGGTAGATGAGTACGGCCCGAGTGTCTCTCATTCTACACGGGACCGAGTGCCCATACACGCATACCAAGGGTCTTGCACCCTTTCATCATACAACGAGCCCGAGCGCTCTTGGTGTACTACCAACACCAATCATACTCTCATACACGTTCGCTCCTCGGAGTAAGGCAAACGCAAATCATACGAAATTCGATCGAATCGAATAAAACAAAAATCGCAATACGAAACGCACTCGAGATCGCGGTGGCACGAGCCAAACGGGCTGTAACCGGCATATACACATTCATATACACAATCGACACATGCTTTTATACGTTCACAAATACACGTTCAGACTTCGTGGGTTTTTATGCCGCAAGGCTTTTCCCACAAGAGCCAATAAACATTCATAATTCGATGGCTCAAACGCGGGAGTTTTTTATTCAAGAAAACCTCAACCTCTATCCTTCACACAAATAAAAAAGGTTCAATTCAAAACTACGAGGCAACTTCGCCTATGAAGAAACTTCGACTATACATATGAAGTATGGAGTACAAAGTATAAGTAAGGGTATGAGGGTGGGGGTGAGAAAAGGCCAAGAGGCCCTGCATGTACCTAATAGCTAAGCAAAAGTCAGTCTAAGACCATCGGGACTACTGTAAAGATGTACTTGTCACTTTGTCATAATAAAGAAATACTTCTATAAAATTCAAACCTGCCGTCACACTGCAAATCTTTCTTTAGTAAAATTAATAGCATCAAACCTATTATTATCATTATACTACATATGAATTCAGTAGTACGAGCAGACATCGGTCTGATTTATCTATGACCGTCACAGCGTGTGGTGACGCACGTTCACCGACGCCTAATAGTCTAGAAAAAACGAAGCCTCAGTTTTTTGGCAATAACTCAAAGAGTAAAAACGCTAGCGAAAATTTCAAAAAGATTCGTAAAGACGAGGAAATTTCAAATAAAAAAGTACAAGCACCCGGAATTCTATTTTCAGTATTAGTAATTTTAATTTAACGCTGAACATAGGGCTCTGCGCAACTGTTACGGCATGGACGCGCCGCGTCTAGACAGTACACCGCTCAAAATAATTGTTTTACTGTATTGAATGTCAATTTAAAAATTTTGATAAATTGTGGTGTATTCTTAACACTTGAAAGAAAAATGTCCCGTTGAAAAAATATTTTTAAGTATATTTTTCAAAAAGTTACACATTCGTTAATTAGCCATAATTCTTCGAACCTCGATTTTTATTGCAAACAGCATAAATGTTCAAATAATAGCTCTAAAAATATTTCGCTTCTTGGAGCCCCTTCTTAAATATATACTTAACAAGACCACGGAAATGGAAATTTTCATTTCTTGTCAACTTTCAAAAATCATAATGAACGAAATAAACAACTTTTAAAAACTTTTATAACGTGGTCTTGTTGAGTTTATATTTAAGAAGGGGCTCCAAGAAGCGAAATATTTTAAGAGCTATTATTTAAACATTTATGCCGTTTGCAATGAAAATCAAGGTTTGAAAAATTATGACTAATTAACAAATATGTAACTTTTTGAAAAATAAACCTAAAAATTTTTTTCCAACGGGACATTTTTTTTTTCAAGTGTTAAGAATACACCATAATTTAACCGAATTTTTGAATTGATATTTACTACACTAAAGAAATTATTTTGAGCGGTGTACTGTCTTTAGACGCGGCGCGCCTATGCCGTAACGGTCGCGCGGTGGCCTATTTTGAACGTTAAATTAAAATTATCACTACTGAAGATAGAGTACCGGCAATCCGCACTTTTTTATTGGAAATTTCCTCCTCTTTGAGAATCGTTTTTCAAATTTTCGATAGCGCTTATACTATTTAAATTATTGCAAAAAAACTGAGGCGTCGTTTTTATTTTTGTTTGTTTTTTAATAATAACAATTGCAATTTTCATCGGTGGGAAAAACGCAAAAAACGTCCTTCTCAGAATCGCATTTCGAATCGAATGAGCTGTCGCTCATATTTTTAGGAGACTTGGAACGATTTTTCGGAGGAATCACACTTTTTGACTAGACTATAAATGTCTCGATAAATGTTATACATATAGAATATGTTCTACAGAACTGCATTACTCGGTATACGGCTGGCTCGGAGGTGAAGTATACTGTCTCTTGGATCGGTACAGTCTTTCCCTTCGTACGCGTTTTATTTGACTTAAAATGTCCCACGCATACGCAGTGGCTGGTAGAAAGAGACAGCATTCTCCTTCGAGCTATCTCTCTCTCGGGTGATTGAAACGCCACCACCGTGGTGATACTTTCAGTTGTTTTTATAGTTCAGTGATCAAAACACCGGCATTCTCGACGCTCGATTCAACGGAGAATTACTCAAAACATGGTTTGTAAATATATAATTACTACTTTTATCTACATTTTATTGCATTTGTTATCGAAGTTACTGTACAGCTCTAATTTAAATGGCGGGATTACTGAAACCGAAAACCCATTCACAAATGCATGCGTTCGTTTAATAATATAAACGAACGTTAAATAACGTTTACTGCTTAAAAATCAATACCCATTACTAATAATAATGACTACGAGAATTACCCTCATTATTAATTCTCGCTATGCATTTAATTAGTTTCCGTAAACTCGTGAATTCAAAAAGTGAGCGCTACGGTGTCACTATCGAAGTAAGTTGGGTAATCCCACGCTATTTTACCGATTATTCAAGTATATGTAATATTTATAAATGTTATTAAATAATATACATAAATATTATTTAATAACATTCATTTAACATGTGGTTTGAAATTTTTTTCATGTATCAAATGTCTAAATAACAAATAATGAAACATGCGAATGTATATGTCATGTAATATCTGAACGTTTGACCAAACCCTTGCTTGCAACATTGTAATTGTGCGTGGTCATCCGTCGCACCGTACTTCAAACATACTATGCCCGAATGAAATACGAAAAACGCGTACATAACAATATAAAAAAGTTGAAGTTCGGATAACAGAATTAATAAAATTTTCAATATTTCCGAAATTATTCACATTCTTGGTTGTGGCGCATTCGTTTTTTCAAAAATTCATAACTCCGGCTACTATTTTCGTACGGGAACTGGCTCCGGCTCATTTTCTTCGCAAAGAAGGAAATCGCAAGAAAAAATAGTCTACTCGATCTTTTTGGCCTAAATATAAAATATTCTCAACTTTCTAAAACAATTCTAGGTTTTAGCAAAGGTTTTTCTTCAATCTGAAATAATTCACAGGCATATAGGTATTTGTATTCTCTCAGTGCTGTGTAAATTTGGTCCTGGGACACGAGGCGAGTTTTTCTGATTTTTCATTTTTTCATTATTTATTCTGAAATGCTTTTCACCATAATTTCTTCGGACTAATCAAAGTGTAAAAAGAGCAGCTCACAACCATTCTACGTATACCGTATTGTTACATATTAACACATTTTTTGTTCCAGAATATCCACTTATAATTTTTGTTTGATTTTAACATGTTTTTATCTCAGAATAATTAATTTTTATATTGTATTATGAAAGAAATGTAGAATAAGTGCATATCCCACGCGAGAATACGAATTGATTTTCTGGAACAAAATTCTCTACTGAGTACAATGCTGTAGTACGTTTCACAGCGTGTATACCATGCAATGCATAGACTTCTTTTCAGATACAATGTCTTCCAAAGCGAGAAAAACTTCTTTCACTGAAATGTGGCTTTTGGATCCTGCACTTTCTTCCTGGTTGCGACGAGTCGAAAAAGACCCTTATTCCGCCTATTGTTCAACATGCCGTACATCATTTTCTCTCAGCAATATGGGAAAACAGTCAGTAACGAGTCACATGCGTGGGCGGAAACATACGTCTGCTGTTTCGATCACAACAAAATCTGCGAGTTTAAAGTTGTATTTTCGAAGTAATGACGCAACAGGACATAATCAAACAGTTCGAAATATCCACTTGATGCGGCTGGACCGTCATCACGAAATTCTTCAGAACCAGCTCCAGTCATTACACCAATCGAAGACAGTGGACATCGATCGGCGTCACAAACAAATTGTAGACAACAAAAATCGCAAGGACTTCAGCCATTTGTTATGAATGAAAAAGTCACGACAGCTGAAATTATTTGGTGTTTACACGTGATCATGCACCATCACTCTGTTCGCAGCAGCGCATCTACGGTATCTGTGTTCAAATCTATGTTTCCTAACTCAGAAATCGCGAATAAAGTACAACTTGGACGAACCAAAATCGGGTATACGCTCTTGTATGGAATCGCGCCATTCTTCCAAAAACAACTATTCGACATGATCACTACTTGCTCTCATATAGTCGTCGGGTTTGATGAATCTTACAAAAAAATTGCACAACAAGGACAAATGGACATCTCTGTACGATTTTGGAACTCCAAGTCTAGTGAAGTATGCGTGCGATATTTTGGCTCATCGTTTCTCGGATATGCAACGGCTGCAGATTTGCTGCAAGGATTCACTGAGACTTTGAGTGGAATCAACCTAATAAGAAACTGTTGCAGGTGTCCATGGATGGCCCCAACGTGAACCTGAAGTTCCACAAGGATCTGCAGACTTATCTGCAAGGTGACCCTGATGACCCTACGTTATTGCAGATTGGAAGTTGTGGGCTCCATGCATTACACAACGCATTCAAGCAAGGGATGAATAAGACTGATTGGAAGGTGGTTGATTTTCTTAGAGCACTATATAATTTATTTAATCGTGTGCCAGCGCGACGCGCGGATTACACTCATCACTCGGGGTCCAAAAGCTTCCCTTTAAAATTCTGCGTGATTAGATGGCTCGAAAACGCCAAGGTAGCTGAGAGAGCCATATCAATTCTTCCAAATATTATAAAATACGTTGATGCCGTTACAAAGAACAAACGGACGCCCACCTGCAACAGTTTCAAAATCATCGCGACAGCTATAGAAAATAAGATGCTGGGTCCAAAACTAAGCTTTCTTCAGTCATTGGCATCAGACGTAGAACCATTTCTGCGAAAATTTCAATGTGATGCACCGCTGGTACCGTTACTCTATGGGCCTTTAATCGCAACGATGCGGACTGTAATGACGAGATTTGTGAAAGCAGAAATTATTGACACTGTGAAAGACTTATCGAAAGTGGACCTTTCTGACAAAGAAAACCTTATTGGATATAAAGAAATTGATTTGGGTTTCGCAACACGAGACACTCTCCGCCGTACTCATGGCTTAAAGGATCGTGACATTAGCGATTTTCGCCGGGACTGCCGCAACGCAATGGTAACACTATGTCAGAACTTAATGCAACGTTCACCCCTCAAATTTAAACATACGAAAGTTATTTCTTTTCTCGATCCTCAAATTTCTGGGCAGTCTACTATTCGTGATAAATATCTGGCAACCACATTTGAGATATTTGTAGAATATAAATGGCTGTCTGGTATTGTCGCAGACAGAATACAGCGACAGTTCAAAGACTTATGCGCTACAAGTCACTTTGTCGAAGCTTTGAAGACATTTTCTGGTAATGAAAGATTGGACCATTTTTGGTTCCGTACAGTGTTGAGCGAATCTGAGGTTCCGGAAGAACTATCATCCTTTTTGAAAATGATTTTCATTCTTTCCCATGGGAATGCATCACTAGAGAGAGGATTTTCAGTAAACAAGGAATGTCTCGTGGAAAATCTTGCCGAAGAATCACTGGTCGCACAAAGGCAAATATACGATGCTATTATCGCCAATGGAGGATTGGAATCGGTTCCGATTACAAAGCCACTCATTCTTAGTGCTAGAAACGCTCACCGCAGATACATTGATGAATTGGAGAAACGCCGCACTGAGGCAGATGCCGAAAAGATTGCATTACAGGAGAGAAAAAGAGCTGCGATTAGGGTAAAAGAGTTATCTGCGAAGAAACAAAAGGTGTTGGAAAACGCTGCGAAAGAAGCAACATTGATAGAAGAGGAGATACAAACGCTTCGTAAATAAGCGCTTGGTGATACTACGAAGTCTTACTTACTATATGAGACAAATTTAGTAATAAAAATCCGTACTGTGATGTACTGTTTGTGATATACTGCTAACTTTGAGCAATTCCTATTTCTGCTAACAATGTTTATTCTATGTTGATAGTAATATGTATAGGTGTAGAAGGAGATACAAACCCTTCGTGAATAAGCATCAAGACTTACTAAATATAAAAGAACGATGTACTAACCAAAATCCTTACTGTGGTATACTAACTTTATGCAATTTTCGTGTTTGTTGATAATTTTTATTTGATGTGTTTAGTTCTATAAGTTTATTAGTAAGCGATTCAGTGATGTCTGATCATTCAATAAATGTGTGTCATGTTTTTAAGGCGTCAATTTTATTCCTTATCAACGATTAAAACTATAACACAACCCGTAAAGATGAATGTATCGTCGTTTTTGGCCATACTTTACCTAGGTTACTATAGTTTTTAGTGATTTCTGCACAAATTGTGCATCAAAATGTCAGGGAAAAATAATGATTTTAGTCAGGGAAAACCGGGAAATGTCAGGGAATTCCGTGAGCGGAATTGAGTGGCCACCCTGTTAATAGCATAGGAGAACCTCGGTACGATGACAACCAAGAACAAACTCGAGAGGCAGCCGGTGAAGTTATGCGGCGGAATCAAAGCGAGCAAGAGGCTAAGTTCAATAAAAAGAGAGCTCCTCCCAGAAAATTTCATTGCGGAGACATTGTTGTAGCCAGACGTATTGTCTGTACGAACGATGGTGCGAGTAAAAAGTTGTTGCCAAAGTACGCTGGGCCGTATCAAATCACTAGGGTATTAGACCGTGATAGGTACGTCATCGAGGACGTCAAGGGTGCTCAGCGCACGCAGAAGCCGTACTGTGGCGTGGTTCCGGGCGAAAAACTAAAGCTTTGGAATACAGGAGTCAGTGACACCGAGTCGGATGATAGCGAGGAAGAGCTTCAGGTCCCAGGCCCTGCTGAGACGCGCAACGTGGAAGGTGAGCCCTTGCAGCCCGTCCAGGTTTCGTCCTCAGGGGATGATAAATTATCGACCGGTCACGGATCCGGAATGACGGGGTGACCGGGAGGTGATCGGCATTATACGAGCTAATGCGCGATCATTGGAGATAGTTGAACGGTCACGGATCCAGAATGACGGGGTGACCGGGCGGCGATTGGCATTATATGTGTTAATGCGCAATCGTGGGAGATGGTTGGACGGTCACGGATCCGGAATGACGGGGTGAAGGGGTGACGATTGGCATTATATGTGTTGATGCGCAGTCGTCGGGGACGATCGGATGGTCACGGATCCGGAATGACGGGGTGACCAAATGATTGAATCGTTGGATCAATATGATCGTTGCATGAGTCGTTTAATGAGCATTAAGCGATTGATTGGGCCCAGCTTGGATTATGCACACAAACTGCACGTGAAATAAAGCATGCTAAGTGGTGAAAAAGGGGGGTAACGCTGCAAGCTATTCAATGTTGTTTTATGTCCTCAGACGAGCGCAGAGTAACCCGAAGCATGGCCACGCGGGGGGGCATCAACATCCACACGGTCTTCCATGGGTGCGGGTCAACCGAGTGCAACATCGTAAGACCCGAGATACTACCTTCGCGAGGACGCGAGTACGTCAGGATGGACGACTGAACGCAACGAACGCAACAGTTTCTCTCGATGCTCGTGTTGACGAAAGGGGCCCACTTGAGACCAACGTCTCGCTTTCGGCGACGGTCGCCCGAGCTGTTTATCTGAGGCGATAAGTGGCTAGGACAAAGGGCTAGTGAGCCCCACGAATCGCTAAGGGATCGACGCTTCGACCAGCGAGGCGACGATCACTTCTCGATAGAGTTCCAAACGAACAACATCGTCATCTTGAGCTCATTATTACTTGTTGCTTACGACTCTACGTAATTTTGTACTGATTATCAAATATAACTTACTTACGCTGATAAATATTTCGGGCATTTCTTACAACTATAATAACAATAGTATGAAAAATATTATAATAACAATAGTATACACATGAAGTTGGCGGTGGGGTGAGATCCCGAAAACCAAACAAAAAGCATCTAGCAAACCCTTTGACAGCTGTCATCGGCTGTTTATGACAGTCTTTGACAAATATCTTTATAGGTATCTGTTTCTGACGCGCAAAAAATGAACATGCAAACGAAAATTATCAAGATGATTCCCGACGGGGATTGTCTGTTCCGCGCGTTGGCGTATTGTGTATACGGCACTCAAGATCGACACGCAGAGGTGAGACTGAGTATCGTTTTAAATATAGTGGATAATTGGTCTACATTTGCGGGTTTTATTATAGGTAATGAGTCAAACGGTGCTGTGATTAGGTCACCTGGTGATTACAAATCACATATGAATAAAAATGGAATATACGGGGGAGAAGCAGAATTAGCTGCAGCTGCGAATATTTTCAAGATATGTTTAATCGTGTATCGCGAAGAACAAATTCATCCACACCGGATCGGATCACAAAATGAAACACAATTCTCGCTACTCTTCACCGGCGACGGAGACAGTGACACTGTCAGAGACGGAGACACTTTGATGTTTTGCAGAACCAAAATAAAATTCAGATAGTGAGTAATAGGTATGAAAAGTAACAATCAAATAATAGTAAATTTAAATATATCACCAGTCAAAAGGACAGCCAGGATTTACGATGACAATGGAGAAAGGAGGAGTTTCAAACAGCAGACAAGGCGATGAAGATGGTGGATGGTCGGAAGTATCACAAAAGAAAGAGGAAAATAAAATTGTAAGTGCGAAGAACCAAATAAGCCATAGAATAATATCCATCAAATATTCGTATAACCAGGTAAGAGGACGACCAGGATCGATGTTGACCATAAGAGAAAGAGGTGTTTTGCGGAGTGCACAGCAACGCAAATATAGAGAAAAAAATAATATAAAGAAGGTGATTTTGGAGAATAACCGGCGGAGCGGTAGTAAAAATAATTCAACGAAGGATGTCGAAGAATTAGAAGAATCGATTGTGATTATTGATTTGGAAAATAAATCAAGAGGACCACCAACCAATGCGATGGACATAGAAGAGAGAAAAATTAGACGACGAGAACAGCAGTGAAAATATAGGGAAGCGAACAAAAAATATCATACTGGCTTTTCAACCAACGAACAGAAAGGAGGAGTTTCATCCAGCAGACAAGGCGATGGAGACGGTGGATGGTCGGACGTATCACAAAAGAAAAAGGAAAATAAAATTGTAAGTGCGAATAACCAAATAAGCCAGAGAATAATAATAAACAAATATTCCTATAACCAGGCAAGAGGGCGACCAGAATCTATGTTAACCACAAGAGAAAGAGGTGTTTTGCGTAGTGAACAGCAACGCAAATATAGAGAAAAAAATAATATAAAGAAGGTGATTTTGGAGAATAACGGGCAGAGCGGTAGCAAAAATAATTCAGCTAGTCAAGGAGATTGATCGATATCAATAGAGAAGGAACACCAATTTTCAACCAACGAATGGAAGCTTAGATTGATGAAAAAAAGAAAAGTAAGCACAGAAGGAATTGAAGTGGACAGCAAGTACAGACCTGTCATCAAATCAACATGAAGGAATTCACCCGTCTACTAGACAATGCGTAAGGAAATAGTGAGGCGCGCAACGGCGAAGCCCCTAGTTATATAAATAATAAATATGCATATATGTAATACAAATACATACGTATATGTAATATTAGCGTGTTTCAAAAAAATGGACTTTTTTAATTTTTTCAAATGGTCAGCGAATTCTTTCAGAGAATGTCAAAATAAAGACCTCGTCAAAATATGAGTTCTTAATTTGAAGATTTAGAGGTCGCGGATCGTAATTTTCGATTTCCCATTCATATAACGTAGGAAAAAAAATTTTTTGACTTTAGAATTTTATATCTCTGTATTGAATCAACATATGGTAATGATCATCACTGTTTCTTATACAAAATTTAACGCTCTACAAAAAAGGTCTCCTATCATTTTTCCATAAATTGATTCCTTCCCAAGTTATTCGAAGTGAAAATTTGATTTTCATCAAATTTTCGGTTTTTTTTTAACTTTTATAGAACAATTATGATTACAAAAAAAAATTTATTGTTTATTTTGAAATATATTGAATTTCATTGGAAATAACTATGGATTATATTGAATTTCTATGAAATAGTTAATATAAATTAATGGCAAATTCTGATTAATGGAAAATAATATACCCTTTAACTATATTTCTTATTATTGAGTAAGAATTTCTTCTCTGCATGCACTATGTAAGGAGACTGTAGTGTGTAGATGTTTATGTTTACCCTTTTCAATCCTTTGCTTCCGATGAGAAGCCCGTAAGACGGCAATGCCGTCTAATAAATGAGATGCGGGTGTGCAAATCATTAATCTACGAGAGAATTTTGTTGAGAATATGTAAATTTGAACAACTGGCGAATTTGAATTTTTTTTTATTTCTTATTATTTATATTTCTTATTATTAGTGACAAAAAATCATTGTGATAGATTCATTATGTTTAGTAAAAAAGTATTGTTAACAACTAACTCTGTTTAAGTAATCATTTTACTATCTGATTTTTGATTGGTTATCGATTCTGTAATCCCTCTGCTGGTTACATGAGTCAAAATCGTGCTTATATATGAGTGTATCGACTACGAAGAAATATATACGTATTTCTTTGAAACAATGATTGTTAAATAATTTAAAGTGGACATTATTATTTCTATTTATTTAAAAGATTCAAAATTCACCATCATGGGAGAAGAAATCTTTTTAATTGGCGAAATAACTCAAGATTGTGTTGGAAGAAAGCTTCCATTACTCAAAGAGGTTATGTCGGTTTTCTTTTACCACCATAAAACCTGTAATTTAACAGTTAAACAAAGTTCAGCAAGTAAGACAAAACAACTAATAGAACTTTGGCGACAAACAGAAATCCCACTGCGTCAAGAATCTTCTATAATCTTGTCAATAATTCGATTTCATCACAGAAGGATACTTTTATTAAAGAGTAAACGTCAGAAAAAATCTCCAACACAAAAGAAAAAAGAATCAAATTTTTATAATGATTTAAACAAATTATTCGATATTTCCCATGCAAATGCTCTCAATGAAATTGATGCTACAAAAAAACTTTTTTTGCAAAGCCAAAGACAACTATCTCGACGTGGTTTTATAAACAATTTTGAGCCTAGTACCGAAGCTATGGAAATTTGTTGTATAGATCAGAGTGAAACGAATTCAAATAAAAATTGTAACATTGTTATTTCTATTTTGTTCGTAAATAAATATCTATGGATGATACAATTTTTTCATTAAAATGATATTCATTAATCTTAAGATAAATTCTTAAGGTTAATTAGGGCCTGTTTACATGAATGATACCGATTAACAATTTTTGATTAATAACGTTTGATGCCGTCAGAGTGCGTGGTTGTAAGTGCGCGGTAATATTCGAATATCTATTTGAATTATTAACATATTTTTTGATTATTTCATTGCTAAATTTTTATATGATGACGTATTTTTCTATTTGTCTATAATCGAAATTCATTAAAACATTACTTTTTCCTACATTAATTAAATGAAATAATATTCGCAAATTATTATCATCCGTCTCAAAAATTGCGTAAAACTAAACATAATTTTATTTAAAAATAGTTACTTGTTGGAGTAATATTGATGATGAATTATCAAAATAGTTTTTTTTTCTTGTCATTCAATTCACTTAGTCAATAGGCTTTATAAAGTCTATAACTTATTGTTTTAAAATTTTATCTGATTTTTTGTTGTAATTATAATTCATTTTAATTTGAACGTTTTAGAAAATGAGGCACTTATGAACACCGAGACCCTTCTTCTTACTCAAAAATCAAAATCTACCGTTTCTACCGTTAGTCAAGCTTCTCGCAATATCTCTGATTTTGAAGATGAAATCATCAAAAAGAAATGAAAACCGAAATCTCCTCTAATGAATATCATGACACCGGAACTGGCAGCTGCCCTTGATCGTGGAAAGGTTAGCAGCAGAAATGCCGTATTTATTATAGCTGCTATTCTCAAAAGGGCTAACATTGACATCTGTTGAAGATATATGTACAATAAGAGATTCGAATAATACCGCCAAAAAGGGAACCTAGAACTAAGAAGGTTGGCGCCTCTGTCGGCACCCCCGCCTTTAACTTACGTATACGTACAAGAAGTAATAAGCAAGTTCTTCGGATCATATATAAAAGAAGACTCTTATGTTAATCAATAAATATCGTCTCAATCAACAATCGTATATTAATTAACCCGATAATAACAACAACATCAAAGGCTGTAAATTGAGTCATTCGACAATTCATCGAGCTCGCAAAATGTTTCGGAGACTTATGGCTGCTAAATTAAAAGATGGACTCAGAAACCAGGATAATTTTGTGTTGCATTGGGACGGGAAAATATTACCTGATATTGTTGGTACAGAAAAAGTTGATAGACTACCAATTATTATATCGTCATCAGGCAGTGAACAAATCTTAGGTGTACCCAAAATGGGGTCCGAAACTGCAAAAAATCAGGCTGATGCTATTGTGAAAATTCTTTTTGATTGGAGAATTAGTCGTAAAATAAAAGCACTGTCATTTGATACGGCGGCAGTTAATACAGGTGTTAATTGATATTGTTGTCTTCTGAAAATCTTTATCATGATATAAATTATATCATATAATCTGCATTAATATTAAGATTTTAACTGATAATTATCACAAAAATTCATTTTATACTTATATTCAATTTTATATTCTAATATGTAGGAAATCATGGCGGAACTTGTAAACTGATTGAAGACGAGTTGGAGAAAAAATTGGTATATCTACCATGCAGACATCATATATTCGAAATAATATTAAAAAAGTGTTTGAAATCTACTGGCCTGCTTCATCCGGCCCAAATGTTCCAATTTTTTTACGCTTTTAAAATAAGTGGAGTAATCTCAACACGTCTAATTATACTCCAGGAATTTTGGACCCAATCATACTCAATGCGCTTGGAGATGTAAAAGAGGAAATAGTAACGCTTATTACGAATCATTTACAAGCAAGGTTATAATATATTCAAATGTTTTTAGTTATCGTGTGCAAGTCTTAAGGACGTTGTATGCGAAATCCGAGCAAAAAGTTTGTGACGTCGTCTTTTATAAGAAATAGTGAATGCAATATTTTTTTATTGAAAATTGAATTGAGACGCCGTTAGAATTGCGAAATATTTACGATAAGAATAGTAAAAAATAAATTTTTGATCCGAAAAGCGAAAAAAATAGTCGAAATCGTTCATGTTTTTGGCATCAAGAACGATATTTATCGCCGCGTCTGTACCCACTACAGCTGTAGAGCCCTGTCACGCATAGGCAACGCGGGGGACAATACTAACGCACGACACGAAAATTCGGTCGTGGCAGCGTCGCATGAACCTAACCTATAGGCCACCCGAGCTTGAAACGAGTAACAAGTGATTTACCAATATTGTTGAATTTTCTAAAGTTGTTGTCGGACGAATAAAAAAAAATGAAAAATGGAAAGAACCCGCTATAAAAGCCGATTTGTGCGAAAAAAAAGCTGGATCGGAATTTGAAAGCAGTGGTCACATTGCGTGAAGGCAAAAAGAAAAAATCAAATATAACCTCCGAGGAAACCATTCCCGAAGGAGTTTGTGAAGGACGATCCATAGTAGAATTGCGGGAACTGGCCAAAAACTTGCAGTGTACGAAATGTCAGTGCTTACTACACTTGAGAGACATAACTCAAGAAATGAAGAATGGTGTTAGCGTAAGCTTATTAGTCAAGTGTACGTCATGCGGGACTCTGAATGAGGTTCATTCTGGGAAAAACCACATCTCGCATAACCGACAAAAACTTTGTCACGACACCAATACAAAACTGGTACTAAGTGAGTACAGTATAATATTTAGTCTTGTATAACAATAAATTTTGTTTCTTGCTGTACATTTTTTTCTTTGCGATTCCTTACAAATGTCTCGTTCATTGTTTGTTGCAGGCGCTATTCACGCTGGAATTGGCCGTACAGCTTTGGACAAGCTTTTGGCATGTTTGAACTGCCCGACAATCAATCCAGCATTGTTCAAAAAATATGAGCGTGAAATTGGACCAGCCATTGAGCAAGCAGCGAAAGAAAGTTGCAGAGTTGCTGCTGAAGAAGAGCGTCAGCCTGTCATTTCCAACATCGAAAAATTTTGCACCGAGTTATAAGATGCTATGTTATTGAATTTTCACATTGATAACAATTATATCTGTTTCGATGATTACACATGTAATTTGAAAAAATATAAATTTAATAAAATGAAACATCCTTCTCATGTAAACGTAATATTGACATATTTGCACTTTATTAACACTCAATCCTATCCCCCTTTCTCTTAATAGGCCTTCACACATTGTGAGTGAAATTTACCCCGAGCTATCCACAATTCGCAATGATCAGGAAACTTATGATGAGAAAAACAACAGCGAAACTGCACAGAAGGATTTCGATTCAACATTGGGAGAAATTGTCAACATCATTGTCTCCTATGATATGAGATGGTCAAAAAGAGGAACCGGCAGAAGTTACGACAGCCTCAACGGTTATGGAGCGATTATTGGTTTTCTAAGTGGGAAAATCTTAGATTACGGAACGCGTAACAGAAAATGTCGTCTCTGTGACAAGGGACATGATCCAAACGATCATGACTGTCGCAAAAATTTCATGGGTAGTGCGAAAGCTATGGAAGCTGATCTAGGTGCTGAACTCACAAATAATAGTCAAATTTTGAAAGAAACGAAATTGAACGTTCGAGTCCTTATCGACGATGAAGATAGCTCCACAATTGCAGCTGTCCGTCGTGGTAGCTCTCACAGTATACTAAAATTAGCAGATAATAATCATCTCCGCAAAGACTTGGTAAATGAATTATACGAGCTCAAAAAAATTCACTCGGAAATGTCTAAGAAAGAAGTAATTCCCCATTTACAGAAATGCTTTGGATATGCCGTCGCCCAAAACAAAGGAAATGTTAATTTGTTAGCAGCTTCACTCCGGAGCATTCCCGATCACGTCTTCGGTGATCACGAAAATTGCGGTGACTGGTGTCATCGACACTCTGAGCCGAATAGTCAGTCGCAAACTGTTTTGTTGAAAGATCAATGGCTTCGCGAAAAACTTCGTGCAGTATTCGATAAATATGCAGGCAATGCATCGAAATTTTCCAGTGCTGCATCTAGCCAAGCCAATGAAAGTTTCAATAATACCGTTGCTCATAGAAATCTGAAAAAAGATTGTCATTCGCTGAGTGAGTCGAGCGATTATCGAGTCGCTAGTGCTGTATGCACAAAAAATAAAGGTGATGGTTATTTGGAAAGGGTACAAGACATTTTGAAAGTCTCGCCTAGAAAACACTCGGCATTATTCGCAGCCAAACAAGACAGAATGAGGATAAAGCGGGCTGAGATGGGAAAGCTGCGTACTTCAAAGTTACGAAGAAATATTTTACGGCAACAAAGAGAGTCTTTGCGAAAAGTCAAAGAAAAATCAGAAGGCACTATGTACGAACCAAATTGTGGTCTCGATTTGGATATAGCCGTAAATATGGAACAAGACGATGAATCTTCCGCGTCTTTTCTTTCACCAGATCAGTGTCACTTTATATATTTTGACTTGGAGACTTCTGGACTGTCCCTGTCGGCAGATATTCTGCAAATCGCTGCTGCAGATCAAGATTCGTCGTTCATGGTGTATATTAATCCTTCTCAGGCTGTTACAATATCTGCCTCTAAAGTTACAGGCTTAGAAAATATTCAAGGAGAATTATTCCATCATGGAAAAAAAGTTGATTCAATTCCTATCAAAAAAGCTTAGGATGGAATATCTTACAGTATCTAACAACGTTATCACGACCAATTATTCTCATCATTCATAATGCTTCATTTGACTCTCGTCGTTTGCTTCGTGCGATTCTTATAAATTCGATGACGGATGCGTTCAAACCATTGACTTTTTTTGACGGTTTTCCGATACATTGTCGATCCTAAAAAAAAAGTTTCCAACTCGCAAAGGGCCAGGGCAATTTAAATTAGCTACTCTAGCTAGAGATTTTTTTGATATAAACTCCATTGAGCAATTTCATGATGCCACATACGATGTATCTGTATTAAAAAAATTGTGTTCCTCGTTAGTTTCGGTGTTACGTCCAGCATACCATTTCTCTCTATTTTTCCTACTCGCTAACTCTCCCACAGTTCTTACATTAATCTCATGGTCTCTGTCCTGTCCTCTTATCTCTACGTAGTCTCACGCTATCCACTATCACGCTTACTCATCAAATTCCATTCCCTACTCCTAGCATTGTCACACCTTTTCTGCACCCGTACGATTCGCGTCTCGAGGGACACTTCTATTCTAACTCTCATCAACGTCACATCTGAACTTCTTACATAGCTTCATACAGCACACTTCGTTTTTACCGTCATCTGAATTTCCTCGAAATAAATATATTAGTAATATCTCAAACAAACCCTACGTTATTCGATCCTCATCCTGATTTCCGGTTGTCCTGGAACTTAAAAGCGAAGCCAACCAGTTTACTCTTACCGCTCAGGAGTAACTCTACTCACGGACGTAACATTGGTGGCAGCGGCGGCCTTCGCTTTCCGGAAATCCAGTGATACTATTTTACGTATGTGCTACGCATGAAGTGCCATCTGATAGACCGGTTCTGAAGTGTGCGAGCTCAGTGATGTTAATAGAAAAGTAATACCACTGTGTGATAGTGTTGAAGACACTCTGAAAGCCATATTCTACGTTAACGCAATCAACGATCTCTGATTCACACGAACGTCACAGACAAATCCGTATCTCCAAATCGATATTACTGAAAGACTATCTCCTGCTGCTACTACGACGACATCTTCATTCTTCACGACTTCTAGTACGACACAACGCACACCGACGTCATCACCGGCTACAGACACGAAATCGCTGGACCAACACCCTCACGGAAGAATGCAACATTTTATTCCGTTCCTCCTCTTCATCTTCACTTTGTAAGTCGACAAATCCTAGATTAAAATTTACAACATGGCTACCGAAGGCACTTTTCCGCACCTGCCTCTTAAAGATGCATTAGCTCTGATTCCCACGTTCAATGGCACTAATATGCCCGTATCCGAATTCATAACTAAAGTAGAATGCGCAAAACAAGCTGTCTTAGCCAGAGAACTGAATTTATTCTCCACACTCATTCGCACGAAAATCGAAGGCGACGCGAGTAAATATATAGAGTCAGATAATCCGGATTCTCTTCGAGATTTGCTATACTGCCTAAAACAGGCCTACGCGTCTAAACAACACCTCCCAGATATCCAGCTAGACCTCGCACAATCGGCACAGAGGCGAAACGAGAGTGTTCTAGATTACGGTGCTAGAATAAAACATCTGTTAAGACAAGCGTGCGAATCAATAGATGCCTCAGAATCTATCAGTGATGCTCAAGTGCTAAAGAAAAATATCATAATGAACCAACAACAACATCAGCAATCAGCAACGATGGAAAGCACAACACCTGCAACTGAAGAACAAGCAACCTCATCGAGAGGAAGCTCAAGAGGCAGAGGAAGAGGCACCTCATCCCGGAATGGGAGAGGAAGAGGCGGAGGCTTCAAGCCCAAACCTCAGCCAGGACCCATAGCTACTGCGCCCAGGCCAGAGCAAGGAGCAAAACCTCAGCCGAAAAAGTTGTCAACTGTAGAGACAGCACCTAGGAACGACCCGATGTGGCTCGATTTCGATGCCGAAGGGTTCGAGGGTTTGACACCTTACGCGGCCCGTAATGATTTTGCAGATACGTACGAAGGCTTCATGCCTTTAGTAGAACGCGAGTATGACTTGATCCACACTGTGGACAAGAGTTTCACAAAATTCGTATCAAAATCTGTATTTACGTGGTACTGCGTACAACACTTGTACGCGCGTAAAATAGTGATTAAAACAACCAGAGGCGACACGACATTTGACGAAGATAAACATCTCATCTATGTTAAAGGAGCCCAACATCCGGTACCCTCGTCAATATACGAATATCTTAGGTCGATAGGGGATACTCAGGATAACGCAACTACTAAATATAGATTAGCGTTTCCCAACTGGCCGAATAGAACGGGAGACTTTGGCCGTGTCAGTGCGCAAACGCACTATAAGTATGAAACGACACCAGCCCCGGCTATATTAGCCCAGACAATACTAGAGGATCTCAACTACACACTCGATCCGACCAGAAACCCAACGTGGAATCTTCCAGACAGGTTGATCCCAGAAGAAGAAGGAGCGGGATTACCTACGAAGAATTTACTAGGGTGGTCTAGGGCAACAGCCCTTACAGCAAAACACGACAGTACACATTATTCACCTCACCAGCTGATCTTCGGCTCGGAAGCTAAACTACCGACAGATGCGATACTAAGCAACACATCCACGCATACATATGATACATTCCTCCTCTATCTAATAGCGAATCTCACAGACATCCATAAACGCGCCGCGTTGAACCTGAAACAAGCTAAACAGAAAAGTAAAGAACACTACGACAGAACGATTAACCCACAACGATTTGAAGTAGGACAAACTGTCTACCTATTGAACGAAACAAGGTCAAAATTCCAAGATCATTATAAAGGCCCGTATGTAATCAAACGAATAATAGATGACGTTAACGCCGAAAAATACCTCACTCTAAACAAAACTAAAATAGTTCATCTCAATAAACTGAAAATCGCACATACATAGTAAAATCCCACATTAACCCCTTCAATAGCAACTACTATATTGCTACCAAGATCTGCTGTTGCGCTGTCAAACAGACACAAGTAAAGTAAATACTTGTGTACACTACTGCACTAAAATGATTGTAATGACGATCTTATACCCTTAGTTTACAATTAGCCCAAAATATATCTACACTCATAACCGATATCATTGTACGAATAGGTCAAACTCTGTATCTCGATATATCAAGAAAAAAAAAAAAAATATAGTATTACTTAGTACCCAGCTAATCAGAGAAATCATTGTTGTTTAGTCTTAAGTGTACTAACCCGCTTCCATGCGCATTAACCCTAGGCGCCTAGCTTTAAACAACATTATGTAACCATAGTATTATAACTATATGCCTTACGCTCATTCGTGATCCAGAATATAAACCATACACTACCTATAATAAGATAAATTGTAAAACTAATTTTAAGCACATACTTTAAAATCATGTTTCACATTTCCACCTTCTTGCTTCCCATATTCGGGACCATACCTACCGCTATGCTCCCTCTGACGGGGGGGGGTGTTACGTCCAGCATACCACTTCTCTCTATTTTTCCTACTCGCTAACTCTCCCACAGTTCTTACATTAATCTCATGGTCTCTGTCCTGTCCTCTTATCTCTACGTAGTCTCACGCTATCCACTATCACGCTTACTCATCAAATTCCATTCCCTACTCCTAGCATTGTCACACCTTTTCTGCACCCGTACGATTCGCGTCTCGAGGGACACTTCTATTCTAACTCTCATCAACGTCACATCTGAACTTCTTACATAGCTTCATACAGCACACTTCGTTTTTACCGTCATCTGAATTTCCTCGAAATAAATATATTAGTAATATCTCAAACAAACCCTACGTTATTCGATCCTCATCCTGATTTCCGGTTGTCCTGGAACTTAAAAGCGAAACCAACCAGTTTACTCTTACCGCTCAGGAGTAACTCTACTCACGGACGTAACATCGGAAGAAACATTATTCGCTGGGATCAAAACGACGAAAAATGTATTAATCTCCATGGCACGATCAAAAAATGTGGGTGCAATAACGAAAACATTGGAGCCATTGCAAACTGTTATTTCAAATAACATGATAAAAAAAATTGCTCAAAACGATATCAGTTACGATAATTTGAGAGCTGTCTTGTCTGAAAATGGAGAACTCGGAATTGTGAAACTGTTATCGAATAGAGGGGACGATGGAAAAGTTCTCGTTACTAAAAATAAAAAAATCCTGACGAGTATCGTCAAGTTCCTCCAAAATGTCTAAACCGAAGAGTCCTGCGTACTTTGCTAAAGTGAAAGACATTCTGCGACTCTCGTCATTATATTCATAAGAGAAGGAATAATTCCAAAGAAGATAAATATTCTTATAAGCTTCATTTAAGTACAATCGTCCTTAGAGTATCTGATTTTATAAAAGTGCAAAATTGTTACGAATTTGAAAAAAAATTATAATGATGTACGTTATTAAAAAGTGATCACAGAGATTAAAAACATGATTGAATACAATTATTTTGGCAAAATTTTTCATCCCAACCTTTTTTCATAACCATTGTTGTAATGACATTCAGTTATGAAAGTCATAAAAAAATTGAAAATTAATAAAAAATATAAAAAATTAATATATAAATTATTAGTTATTTTAAAAAAATTGAATGGTCAAAATCATTATTATCCGATAAATATATTGCTTACAATTATTATCATTCATAATCGTCAAGATTCCAATTGGGACTTCCGAATGTTGTGAGACGGGGGAATGAGGTTGTGTTGCACAACGGACAACTCAGACGGCGTTGCCAGTTTGGAACAGCTGACTGCTCGGGATTGTTCTCCTCATGCAATCTTCACGAACTTTCCCTACTTTCGGAATTAATTACGAGATAACGACGTGGTGGAAAAATATTAAAAAATTCTAATGGATCCAAAATTTATTGAATAAGATGATACTAGTTTTTCAAGCATTTCTATCGACCCGTTTTCCAATTACATATGCAAACCTGAATTTTGTCAGGTATTTTGCGGATTTTCCCATAAGCCCTGTGTTAATTTTCGGATTTTCAAATTCGATTTATTCTCAAACGACGTGGTCAATCGTATTGAAATTTGGCAAGAAATTTGGAAATATTACAATTAAAAATCGAGCAAAATTTTAACAAAATCTGTCGAAAAGGGTGTTTTGTATACAACGTCCTTAGGCGTATGTCTTACATTTTATTTTTTGAATTTAAAAATCCAGAAAATGTATCCACTCGTGTAAAAGTTTACATTTTAAATAATTTCTAGTAATATATAAAATAAAATATACGGATCACTTATCATGTCAATTGATCATTTTATTAACTAATTTTCTAGGTATCGCAACCAAGAGATGATTACTGTGAACTTCTGGAGCTATCATTACTATTCTTAAATACTACTTCAACTACACAAATTTCTTTTACACGACCTGGTGCTATGCACCACGAACGTTGAATGGCAAAAGCGATCTATTCTTTAAAAATATTTATGTTCCTCAACCAATTTAACCTTGACTTTAGAGAAATAACAGGAATACGACAAATTTGCATTTTTGTTCTAAGATTTTATATACCAGCGTGGTTTCAGGCTCCATCTGGCATATCAACAACGCATAGTGATTTAACTTTAATGAAAGACTTATTATTATACAGCCAAAACAATCCTTCTTTCGCTGAAATTGCTGCTGACAAAATGTCCGATCACTTATGGTATCTGTCTGAGGAATTAGTTGTTTTAGCTTTATTCGATGTAAATGTTTCAGTGGATATGTGTTTAGAGAGGTGGCAAAAGGATATGGATCATCGACGTGGGATCCGCGAATTAGTGATGAGAACGAGTGTAAATGAAACGAAAATGATGTTGAGAAGAAGAGAGATAATGAATACCGATAAACGAGACTTTTATTGGTTTCGATGAGGCGAGACATACCGTATCGCAAGAGAACGTTACAGAGAGTGATGATTTTACAGAGCGAGAGAACACATAGACTTACACACATACATGATTTTGAGACAGTAGACAATACATGAGATACAGCTGATAGGTTTTGAGTCGCGACACGGGCAAGCGGCGAGATTTGACGCAGAGACGGCAAGTAAACATTGCACGTGAGTGTGCGTACATGTGTTACATCCTCGATCTCCTCTGCCCCTACCCACTAGTTTTATCTTTTCTATTACCTCTTAATTTAATACATTTATATTTTATATTTTTATCTTTTACTTTTATTTTTGCGTCTCCGTATGCATTGCATGCATACGGCTCTCTTTATCACCTTTTTATAACTTCTGGAAATGAACACGTGCAACGGATAGATCCGTATGGGTCTATCTCAAGTGTCTGTTTGGGCAATATTGGCCCGAACATTAAAATAAGGATATCTTTATTATATACAAACATAAAACGGAAATTCCTACCCGCACGTGTGGTAAAGGCGGGATAGTTAATGATAAATTCTCATGCTACACCGTACCCGATGGGCGGGGGTAGTCTTGACGAATAGAAAAACTCAAAATTTTATCAGGCCCTCCTGATTGGTCCAGCATCCCCTAAAGATACTGGTAACCAATCAGGAAGTAGTTCAGACAAGACCACCCGAATCTTTTAAAAGAGAGTTGTCAATGGGTAGTCAAACAGTAGTCGATCAGTAGTCAGTCAGCTTTAAAGAAGAAGTCTTTCTCTCAGTTTTTTATTACAAAATCCAATCACGTCAAGCGCTGAGCGAACTCCGCGTTATTTTACTCAAACACAAACTTCCTTTCTACCATAGTACATAACTAACCTCATTTTTATCGAATAAACGTATAATTGTAATTAAACCCATATCGAGTGTAAACCAGTCATTTAATACCGTATACCTCCTCGCCGAGCACGCAGAGCCGCCCCACAGAGCCCGAAAATCAACTGCTAACAACAAAGGTAAGTGACCATTTTTACATCAAAGCCAGTTTAATTAAGGGGGGAACGGTGTCAACAAATTCAAATAATATATCCGGAAAATTTAGTCTCAACTAAGCGTTATACGTATCGAGTGGTTTGGTCTTCAGCCAACCCAGCTCATAACACATGTGCGAGGACGATTTTGAGTGTCGCGAGACACACATTTAACTATTCGATACTTTGCCGAAACAATATGAAAAAAAAAATGGTTGTAAATATTAAAACTTCGAAAGGTAATCCAACAAATTTTAAGCGACTTGTGATAAAAGAAAATGTAAAGTCACTATCAACAAGTGATTTATGTGACTTTGTCTCAGAACGATCTCTGTTTTTGTTAAGAACATTTAATTTACTGTATAATTTTCTCAATAATGATGTTTCATTATGGCCAGCTAATGAGAATTACCAGAAAGCTGTCTTATTTTCAAGTGAAATCCGAGTAACGAATGATACAGCAGAACGTGGTGTATCTTTAATAACTGAGTATAATAAAACTCTGACTGAAATGAAGAAGATTTTCAGTATTTGTTACAAGTTATGAAAAAACATAGAGAGATGTATCCTAATTGTAATAAAACAGCTTTACTATAATAGTAAAGCAATAAATAACGTTCAATTTTTACAGCTTTTTAGTATATAATATATAATTTGCTGTCGAAGTATTTGTTTTAGTTTTTTTTACAACACTTCCTATGTCTCAGATATAAATGTATGATTTTTTTTTACTTGTATAATGAAAAACCTCAAAAAAAACCCGAAAATTTGATGGAAATCAAATTTTGACTTCAAATAACTCGGGAAGGAAACAATTTATGGAAAAATGATAGGAGACCTTTTTTGTAGAGCGTTAAGTTTTGTATAAGAAACCGTGATGATCATTACCATAAGTTGATTCAATACAGAGATATAAAATTCTAAAGTAAAAAAATTTTTTTTCCTATGTTATTTAAATGGGAAATAGAAAATTACGATCCGCGACTTCTAAATCTTCAAATTAAGAACTCATATTTTGACAAGGTCTTTATTTTGGTATTCTCTGAAAGAATTCGCTGACCATTTGAAAAAATTAAAAAAGTCCATTTTTTTGAAACACCCTAATGTAATATATATAAATATATGTGTAATATAATATATAAATAACATAATTTTATACGACATTATATTATATTTTTAAATTTGTACTTCACTGTGATTACTATACTTGGATTGGATGACGAGTAATTGCGGAGGGGGCGGCAAAAAATGAGATTCGCTTAGGGGCGCCCCAGACCGTAATCCGACCCTGCCTAACCCAAGTTAGAAATTTGCCTTTAGCATCCAGTCCTTACACTGATTCACGTGAATACGACATTAAGCGCACGTCATACTGATCTCCAGACGTATTAATTTTCATTGTGACGCGCTCACCTCTCCTTTACGGTTCACAGCTGTGAAAATATTAAATCGCTTGCCAATGTAACATGACTTAGAGCATACCATTTGAGCGATTAGAATCATGAAGATCATGAAAAAGCCAAGCCTTCGAACTATGAACGAATAAGAATGGTGTTGGTTCGAAAACGCTATCTTATACATACTCTCACAGCAGGAGATAATTACGAAAGTTTAATAAAATAAACCCAGAGGAGTGTTGCTGAAATGAGCAAATTTCTATGCCTAAAGTCCAAATTCTTGAATTAGGCATATTATGACTGATACGTTTTCAATTTTATTTCTGGTTCGAGTTTGATAATCCGTCATATAAGAATAAGTTATACACAAATCAGGCACAAATTATACTTTTAAAAATACCAAGACGGTAAAATAGAAAAGTACAGATAATTCGAATTTATATGAGTCGCATGAAGGAAATCATTTGATACGATAATTTATGAGTCAGATAATTGTATTTGAGTTTTACTTGCATTTTTAATGATCTTCAAAAGATACGGTGTCCGTAGTAATTTCAAAGTCAAGGTGACATTTGAAGAAAAGAAAACAAACAATAGTATCAATGAAAAATATTTGTGCATAACGAATGTGAAAACCATTATTTAAAAAATATGAGATCGTTGCCAGATATAGAGAATCGTTGGTTTAGATCTAAGATTCAATCTGATACATATCTCGCTCAGTATCCTTTATTATCCAAGCATATGAATAATTCAGGTATCTTTGTATTGATTAGATAATTCTGAAAAAAATATATAAGCTGTAAACAAATTCTGGTTGAAATATGTTAAGGATTCAGATTTGGGCGCATAAGTAGTAGGATAGTCAAGTAAGCAAAAGGTAAAACTCGAGGCTGTGCGACAGCATTAGCACACCATCCCATCCTTGGTAGAAGTAAATGAGCGAGAACTTGAGTCGAGTGCGTGCGTGATCAAGAGTGCTCGACGTCTTCTAGCCGTGATTTTGTAACTTTCTCGGCGTACATGTGCGGAAAGTTGTTATTAATTAACTTTACTTTGTTCAACTTCACACTGTGAAATCTTATCCAATGCCTTACGCACAATATTATTAAAATGAAGTGACATGAAGTGACGTAAATATCAATTCTTGAACGCAACCTAAACATCTTTTTTTTTACCATCCTAACCAGTGAGTCGCTGATCGATTTGCAGTTTCTGATAAACAGTAATAAAAATTCGTTTCTATATAATTTCCATAAAATATTGGCGATCCTACCATCCATTCCTCAATAACATGATATCATTTTTATGAATAAATGATAATTACTCATTGAGAAATACACGATTGATCCGTCAAATGTGAATATTTTATTCACGATTCAACTATAATTTTTCAACTAAATGTAATGGTATATTCAAAGTTCATTTTTTGGGCAAAAGTTGCGGTGACTCACAATCACTCATATCGTGTGTCTTTCAAGCATATGTTTTTATGGGTGTAGAAATGGTTTGACTAATTCCGTATCTATTCTGTGGCATGGAGTACAAAAAATACGAAGTTGGGAGGATAAAAATTTTTTTGTTTTACGACACTACTCAGTCATTAAATTTGCAAAATTCGAGTTCAATACAATTAGTCCGACATATTTTGATGTTAATGTTATGTCCTCCAGACCTTAGATTCTTTTCCCACACTCTTACAACTATCTTATACTTTGAATCCTCTTGTTGTCATCACCTCGCTGCCTTGCTTCCCATACCGCATCAGCAAAATGCTCTTTCAATTCCTAAACTATAACTAGCCAGTCCCGTACATCCTTCCTCCCATATATTCACTCTCGAGCCATCTTTCATTCGGGCAACATCCAAATTTATCTCTCTTCCTTTTTTTGTTCTCCACATCTTCTCATTGTACTATCTTCATCTTTTACAATAAAACAATTGTGTACTCAATTATTCAACTCCTCAATATAAGTTCCCCTCATTTCCCCTTATCCTTCGTACGTACGCATAGTCGACGGGTTGTGAACACAAAATATGCCGCAATAACATCATGGCTGGGCGTGGATGCGGTCATCGACAGCCAATCGCCGTGATCACAACTATTCCCGCCGTAATACTAATTCCATAAGTTGATTTCAAAATAATTTCTAAGTAAATTACCTCCTGGCATCAATTGTAGTCACCGCTTCATTGCAATCTCCTCTGACCGCAAGCTGCTCTTCTGGCTAGAAATAAACACGAAATATTAGTAGAATAGTTACAAAACTAAAATTTAATGGATGCAGCATCAGATTTACCTATGGGCCGGAGCGGCCCGACAAAAACATAAACTGACAACATTATCTAAAGACGGTACGAAATTTAGTCTGTGAATACATATTTTTTTCCTAAATCAAAAAATGATACTCAATTTTTGTAATATAAATTTTGTTTTTAGTAGAAATAGGTGTTTTTGTAACACCTGCATGGGAAGTTGAACTTCGCGCACTAAAAAGTACATGCGAGACGTTCGATTCGTCTAAACTGCGCAAACTGTTCGATAATATTGAAAACTGTTAGGTAATGTTCATTACGATACAGGTTTCTGTCAGGTAATACTCATTGCCTAACTGTTTTCGACATTAGCTAACAGTTTTACGACATAACCCAACAGTTTGGGAATTGTTGGGGAACTGGCCGCCACGCGCACCCTCTTTGATTTTGATGCGCGGTGTCGATCTTCCCATTATTCTCTCGATGCGCCAAAACAACTAGCGCCACGCGCGACGACCAGCTGAAGTTATCAATGGACGCGATGTGAATTTGCTAGTGTAAATATGTGCTAAAGTATTCTTTTTGCTGTATTATTTTCAACAGACTGTGGCATTTCGAAAAATAATTTGCGTGAATCATGCAAAAATTCCTGGAAGATTGTCTTTAACTCGTTGTAAGTATAAATTTCTCACAATTTGACAGCGTATAACCGCTGTAATCCGGTGACAGTGATACCTGTCTAAATGAATGCCCCTATATTCTTTAATACAGTAATTCATAATTATTCATAAATATAATACGTTGTCATACTGATATACAAATACGTATAAACGTAGATCTCAGGTTTGGAATGAATATTCTTATGAATTTGATTTGTGATAGGATTTGGTCACTTTTAAAAATAACTACGTACAGTCTTTATACATGAAAAATGGATCTCATCATTAAAACTGGATTTGAAGCAGTCACGCATTCCATTAGGTTCAACCTGGACGCGATAATAAAGGGCAAAGCTTTCACAGTTACTCATATAGTCAGAGTTGAAAAACTTCGAAGTGGTGGAAAACCTGAATGTATTAGATGTAGCGTAATTCGGCAAACAGCAGTAACATCAACTCCTTATAAATTCGTGTTAGAGGTACATTTCAAAAATCTACACTCCCAAGTGAATGGAAAACCTCCCGGAGTATATACATTACTATTATGTTTCTAAATGACTTATGATTCCTTCAAATCGTTACAGCTTGATTCAAATCGCCACATAACTTCAGTCTCATGCACATGTGTCGCACAGGCAGGAGAAAAGTGTAAGCACACGGATAGAAGTTCAAGCAAAACAAGTATCACACAAGAATGGGAAAGCCCTTCTGATGCATAAATAGCAAAAGACTTATATGCAAAAGGTATCCTATTTACTGACGTTTTCAAAACTAAAGTTAAACAACAAGAACCACAAGTTCTTCCATACCGCCTTCAATTGTCTGAACTCTCTGAGCCATGTGCTTTACGCACGTATCTTAGAGAATTTACTAAGGCAGAAGGAGAGTCCATTGTAAGGTACATCTTACGTGCCGTTCTTAATAACGTTATCACATCAAGACTAGAAAGTAATTTTTGAAATTTTTAGTAAATTTCTAACTGATTCACATGAACAGATTTTTTATTTGGATTTAGTGCATCACAATATGTGAGAAATATATTTAATCGTGTTAAATCAATTTTTTTATTAATGTAAATACAATTTATAACACTTTTTAGGGATTTTTTTTTGCAATTTATTAATATTTTTAAGGGCCTACAGGCAAAATAAACTTCAGATTTATACTCAGCGGATCGAATCACATGTAAAACTTATTTGATTTAATTTAGACATGTTTTTTATCACCAACACTGCAGTTTTTTCCATTTTTTACGGTTTTTTGTACTTTCTCAAAATTTTGAGGGTGTACGGACCAAACGAACCTCAGATTCGGATTCAGCGCATCAAAATAGATGAAGATAGGTGGGTCTGTTCAGATGTATAGACAACTTTTTTTTGTGGGCCGGTGTAATCATTGCACAATTTTAGAATGATTCTCAAGAAGTCGGTTTTTCAAAATAAGTGTATTTTCTGTTTATCATGGTTTACTAAATTTCAGATATGCTTAAACATTTGAAGTAACGATTCTTCTTAACTATGCATCGTTATAGTAATGTTACTAACTTTATCCTCATAATATTTTATTATAATAGAACATTGATAATTTTGTACAGATTTGTCTTTATCACCAAACAGATCCTTTAAAGGAAACTGTCAAAAATGATACAAAGCCATAATAATGCACAAATAGAATTATACGAAGATATAATAAGGTGAATTGTGCGACTTTCTTTTTTCAACAGAATAAATACATTTCATTTCAACCATATATTCGGATCTACAGAACTATGTATTTTCAAATTGATCAGAGTCGCTATCCATAATAATTGGCGGTTGTAAATTTACTAATACACCGCACGTAAATATTATGTCATCTTCAAAAGGTATCTTGTTCAAAGTGAATTTGGTAAGTATGTGATATGTTTTTAATCGCTGCTTCGCTCAATGTGTATTCTGATACTGGCAACTTTATGAGTTCCTTCTACTTCTTCTGCAAAGAAAATGTAGTTATGCAAGAATGGTGGCATTACAATTATGACACCCATACCATTTTCATCAACTGTTGACTTTATTCTTGGAAAACCTTTGTCAGCAAGAATCAAGTCTCCAGGTTCTAGCAATTCGAGAAATCCAGAACGGTTGATTATCTGAGAGTCGCGTCCGTCCACCATAGCATCTCGATAAGAAAGAAACAAGCTCCCCCGGAGTGCATCCAACAAGAACCTTTACTGTTAACCTGTTCTTATAATGAGAATACAGTTGCACACGTTGCTCCACAGTAGGAGGCTGTTCTACGAGAATTTCAGTGCAGTCGATAATGACTCTACAATCTTTGTAAGAATAGGTAAACTCGGTAGGCATTGTAGCTTGAATAATCTCTTTCGATGGCCATGTAACAAAATCTTTAGTTGCAGCTGCCAGGTACTGCGGAGTAGAAATAAAAATTCATGATACGGTTGTTCGATGGATATCAAAGAGCACTCTTAGCGCAGAATATGTTAAACCGCACTTCATTTTAATTAGAAAAATAATTAATCTGTTTTCTTTCGAGATCTCTGTTCGTTTAGCAGTGGACCGAATTTTGAGAAATAGTCTGAAAGTGCAAAGGGTGACACCAGCAAGGTCAAGCATTTCTTCAACTGTTTTTATGTTGGATACTCCATGAAATCCAGACTTACATGTCAAAGAATTTTTGGAATCTATATCTTCGCAATCTAGCCCGACAGCTCGTTCAACATACACAATGTTTTAGCCACAACTCTTCTCTGCTGTGATTTTTTTTCAGTACACTAATTCCCCTATGTTCGTCAGGAAGGTACATTTGAGTTCCAGCACTACAAATATCATTTTCGACTAATCGATCACACATAAATACCGTAGTGTCACCCAACTTAAATGTTTCTGTTTGAAAATACACTTGTGTCTCCGCCTTAAATTTCTCAGGCAACATATTGTTGTCTGCTTCATTTTGTTGACACGTATCCATTAGTTGCAAGGCCTCGTCATCAGCTGTATTATTGTCACGAACATCAGTTACACGAGCTTTTCGTTTCAGATGACATTTATACCTGTAAATGTGACGATGATTGAATTATTCATATAATTTTAATAATTGCAGCTTCTGTGCTATTGAAGAAAAGTTAATGTGTAACTGATGGAACCAATGTTCTCGCCTTTTCACAGCAGAGTCCGTATGTGCAGCCTGTTTGTGATAAACTTCAGGAAAAATGGTTGCATTGTATGAAGGGCTTCGAGGACCTTCTAATTTTGCATTTCCAACAAAGTGGTGACAGCATTTACGGGAATGTATGTTTGGCTCCCACAATGATTTGTCCGGACTAGAAATAATTGAATTATATGCAAATCAATACGCACAGAGATCGCAATAAGATCCAGGTTAGGTTATAAAGCTGTAATATCCCCAGATACTTACTTGTTTCTTTTGACGGCAATTATCCATCGCTTACGACGTTTCAGTTTGTACTTAGAGACAGGCAACGTGTAAAAATGAGTCCCAGGAGGTGTATTACGAAAGGTATTATGATAGTTTACAACACAGCAGTGTGTATTACCCTTACGTGATTTTCCTGATGTCGACATTTGTACACACGTCTCCGAATGCATTCCACAAAATATTCCCACAGTTATTTTCACTTTTTCGTTACTACTTTCAACAAGATACACGTGAAACTAACACATCATCACACATTTGGCTGGATTTGACTGCACAACTGCAGTACACAACTGCTAAACCATCTACTGAAAAATGCACAATTTCGCCACTGCGCGTGCTGGTAGTCATGCGGCTCGCTGGTTCAAGGTCGTGCACGCAGAGAATAGGTATTACAAAACATAGAATACGATACTATTAGTCTGACTGACTCAGGTGAGACATTCTGTAAAGTTATTAAAATGTGTAACCTAGCATTTTTGATGACCGTTACAAAAGACTCCCTGAACCCTAAGAGGGACCAAAATTATAGATCTTACAGTGCCAAGTAGCAAAATATTTGAAAAAGAGCGCCAGAACTAGATTCACACATCCTGGATTTCAAGACGGGATACTATAAAGAATAGCGAATACGACGTTTCAGGCTTTTTGTTTTTTCTATTTTTCGAGTTTCAACGGCATCAAGCATGCAGTCAGTAACAATTTTCAGGAAATTGCTGAATTGCGGAATACCGACTACTTTGAGAGAAGGATGTCGAGGCTGCGGATAGGGAGCCGATGAAGATAGATATATCGCGGGAATCCAAAGTGAACGCGATTCCCGCTGATGGCCGGCGCGCCACAGCCTCTTCCTTGTTGCCCGCCAACGGCTGACCGCCGAGTTCCGAGTAGGCAAGTTGATTTAAAATCGATTTTTTGGATCCATCAGAAGCACTGGATCGATTCGGTGAATCGATTCATGAACCTCTGGAATCCGTCCGATTCACATAAAAAAGTAGTAATTGACAATATGACTCATTTAAGTTATGTATGACAAGTATTTAAATAATCACAAAACGCGTTTCTTTTTAAAAATAGTAAGTACAAAATACAATTTATTTTTCCAGATTTTTTAATATCCTCTAATTGTTAATTATTGAGGATAGTTTTAAATTGAGCGCACCCAGACATGGTACACAGAGAGCGATGCGAGATGGCGTTACAATAGCGGTACTAAAACTAAATAGAAATTAAAAAAAAAGAAACACGGTGTTCAGTAAATTTTAAGGTTATAGTCATTTAAAAGAAAAATTTTAAAATAAATATGTGTAGACAAGCATTGTCTACTGAAAACTAAACTGGAGTGTGTATCTAATCTATGAACCCTTTTCTTACTAAATATATACCGGGATAATCTCTTGAAACTATACATACCATGCGCATGGGCGAGTTTTATTGGCTGCTCGGGCAGACTGGCCACTCCGAGTTTCAGCTGCCAAACTCTGTTTCTGGCGGCGATGTAATTCATACGAATTTTTCAGGTTAGAATCTCAAACAGTCGAGGTAGTCGAATATTTTTTAAAGGAAGATTCGATGATTAATAATAGGCTTTAGCATAAAAAAAAGTTGCAAATGTTTTTTCCATAAATTTTAACATGTGTCTGATTTTTCAGAATTTTTTCAAATTTTTCGGTCGCCTCTTAGTATTTAATAACTGCAAAAATCGAAAAAACACGTTTTTTCGTCAGAAAAACCCCTCGGAATTGATGTGGAAAGCTGTAATTTTGCACAAAATTTTTTTTTTAGGTTAGGAACTTGAGAAAAAATCGGTACCACAAAATTCGGTGGAGGCAGATTCACCATTCTTATCCGGCTAGACCCTTTCGTTGCTCAAAAACCTTTTAAAGAAAAAAATGGTATTGAAGGTGCCAAACAACTGCTAAATATTGTGAAGGATATAACTAGATACTGGAAACAGAACGTAAATGCTGCTCAAGCTATTCGTAACGTGCAAAATAATACAGCAGTACCATTCGAGCTGATTCAGTGAGCCTGTACGAGATGGAACTCGATTTACTATCAACTACTATGGTTTGTAAAATTATCGGAGCTAATTGCTGCAATTTTACTCAACCACCCGAAAGCTCCATCTATGTTGACAGTAAGTCAACTAGATGATGTTTAAGATCTTGTAAATATTGTAAAACCTGTGGAAGCTGTGACGAAAGAAGTGTCTGCAAAAAATCTGTAATTTCAAGCAAAATTATACCAATATTATGGTTATTTTCCCAACCCGCCCAGGCGGAATCGAGGGAGAAAGCGCGGGAAGGAGAAAGCAACGAGGCGAATACTTCTAGGCCAGAGATTTTATTTTCAGGTGTGCTTCGTAATACATTCGATTGGCGATTAACTCTCCATGCAAAAGTCTGCCGCGGCTGGCCTCAGAATCTTCTCCCATCTCCTTTAGTTCTAGAAGCGTTCGACTATCGTCGGCGTAGGCGCTCAACTTTCTGCCTTTACAACCAGCCGATGTCTCGACACGTTAAACCTCTTCACACAGCCGCCTCATGCCGCGGGCCCATGTTATCATCATCTGTATGGTCTCTTACTCTTTTTTACCACCTTATGTAACAGATCAAATTGCCGCCACCCTATATGGCTGACGACCCCCTTTGATCACCCTATGTGACAGGCCAGACTTTGCGGCCACCCTATATGGCGGACGACCCTTTTTGGTCACCCTATGTGACAGGCCAGACTTTGCCTCCACCCTATATGGCGGACGACGCTTTTTTGTCACCCTATGTGACAGGTCAGTCTTTGACGCCACCCTATATAGCGGACGACACTTTTTAGTCACCATATGTGACAGGTCAGTCTTTTGCGTTTGATGACTTATATTTTCTCGTTGTTTACCCATTTTACATATATATGTCGCATCACCATATTGTGTCATTGTTACATTTTGATCACCGGTTGTATCACGTTGATGGAACTTGTTTTGGTTTGATTTGTTTTGTTCTTGTTTAACTTAGTTACTTCTTTTTAGAATTATTTCGAGACGATTTGAATAAAGTTGTATTTTTCCGTGTCACTGCTGTTTTCAATGAAATAAACGGAGTAATTCTCTTTATTAATCTTCGTATATCTCACATCAGAGGTGGGATAAAGAACGTTTAAGCGTGTAGAAGTGGAAACTGAGTAAATTTTAGAGATAGAGATGGAACGAAACAAGGAAGATTTTAGTGTGGCAGAAGATGTAGAAGAAAGTGTGAGGAGAAGTGCAAAGAGTGACACAGGCAGAGTAGAAACTTCTCGAAAACGAAAAAGAAATCACCAATCCCCGACGACATCGGAATCTGAACATTCTGATGATTTGCGAAGAAGGAAGCACGGAAGACGTAGGCACAGTAAACGTCAGGCAAGATTGGAGAAGGAAAATCTGCAACTGCTTGCACTGCTTTCCAGACGAGAACGTGTTCCGATGGATCTCATCAAATTTGATCCGAAAACGACTGACGCGATTGGTTGGGTGAAAATGGTTGACGAGTGGATTCGCCGTTATAATCCTGATGAATATGAAGTTGTCCAACACTTGGCCAAAGCATTTAAGGACGAAGCGGCACAGTGGTTCACAGGTATGGTTCCCTCAGGAAAAAGCTGGGTAGAAATACGATCTGAGTTTTTAAGTGCGTATGCAAAAAATAAGAACGTTGCGTCGGAGCTGCACACGATTTGGATGGAAGACGCAGAGTTTACACTTGAAAATTTTATGAAGAAAGGGAGAAAATTAAAAGCGTGGCTCATTGAGAGAAAAACGGTGGACGAGACTGCAGCTCAACTTACGGGATTATCCTATTCGGCGCAAAACAGATTCGTTCGCAACATCTTTGTGCGTGAATCACCTAAAAGTCTGCAAGAAGCGATGGCGTAACTTGATGGACGAACGAACGACTTCCATCAACCGCGTGCATCCTCCAGAGCCCCTGGTCCACATACTAAGACTTTGGCACCGCGAGATGGTAAGTCGCACCGTTTTGACATCGAGTGCGACAATTGTGGAAGAAAAGGACATCGGAAGGCCGAATGTCGATCAGATCTACAGACACAGCGTGGCAGCGACTCACGGGTCACCAAGGAACTGGACAGTAGAGGTTTGGGGTCAAAGAAGCCAATAACATGCTACAACTGTAAGGAAGAGGGACACATTGCCCCGAGTTGTCCTAAGAAGAACGAGAAGGTAGTGAGGCTTTGTAATTCTACCTCCACTGAGAATACTCTGAAGCTTGCTGACGGTAAGGTGTTGACGTTCATTTTTGACTCTGGTTCGGACTGTTTTCTTATAACAGAGAGTTTGGCAGAGAGGTTGCCTGGTAAAAGACAAGTCGTTTGTATGCGTTTGAGGGGCTTATGAAATGGGTATGTGGATTGCCGTGAGATGATCTCAGTGTGTGCAGAGTTGAATAGCATCAATGTTGAAATTGATTTATATGTAGTACCGGACGAAAGTTTGTCCACAATAATAATTCTGGGTAAAGAATTGCTAGCTAATGGTATCTCAGTCACTTTAAATGGAACCATAGTTAAATTTGCAAAATTAGACAAATTTGTTGGTGCGTGTGTTGTAACAACTAATTTTGACACTGTAGATTGCGATGTGGATGAGATGAAAGAATCACTTATAAAATTGTTGAAACTGTACGCGGGACATATGAGTGTTGATACTCCTAAGATTCGTGTAACATCTGGCAGCTTTGAGATTAGACTGAAAGATGAAAATAAAACTGTACAGCGAAGACCTTATAAGCTAGAAATTTTAGAGCGAGAGAGTGTTAAACATATGGTAAATAAAATGCTCGAGGCATGAATCGTTCGAGAAAGTAGGAGTCCGTTTTCTAGTCCAGTAATCTTAGTTAAGGAAAAGGATGGATCAGATAGATTGTGTGTTGATTTTCGGGAGTTAAACGCCAACACAGTAGCAGATCGTTATCCGCTACCGTTGATTCAAGATGAATTAGATCGATTGTGCGGTGCGTACTATTTCTCGTCATTAGATATGACGGCAGGCTTTCATCAGATATCTGTAAAAGAGAATTCAATAGAAAAGCTTGCTTTGATTACACCGGACGGATAGTTTGAATATTTAACAATGCCATTCGGGCTAATAAATGCAACTGCCGTATATCAGAGAGCAATCAATAACGCTTTGGGTGAATTGAGATATTCTTTTGTGATTGTTTATTTGGATGATGTTCTTATACCCGGTAGAACTGCACAGGAAGCTTTGGATAGGTTGGCAGTCGTGATGGCAAAACTTGCGGAGAAAGGATTTTCATTCAATTTAAAAAAATGTAAATTTTTGAAAACAACAATTGATCATCTGGAGTATACTGTGTCACATGGAGAATTGAGGCCAAACCT
Source organism: Neodiprion lecontei (assembly GCF_021901455.1). NCBI lineage: Eukaryota > Metazoa > Arthropoda > Insecta > Hymenoptera > Diprionidae > Neodiprion > Neodiprion lecontei. Next base: position 10,952,362 of record NC_060262.1, on the reverse strand, counting down.
TCGAAAAATCGAAGCCCTGGTGCAATCACCTATTCCTCGGACACGGACCCAGGTAACGCAATTGTTAGGGTTAGCATCCTATTTTCGTAGATTTATACCGAGATTTTCACAAGTGGCTGCTCCTTTATACAAACTTACTGCAGGTAGTACCAAAACGATCACATGGACAGACGAACACACTGACGCCAGGGCCAAGCTTGTCAGTTATTTAACATCAGAACCGTTATTCAGAATTTTTGACCCTAATCTTCCAATCGAACTACATACCGATGCTAGTGTACTCGGGTATTGTGCCGTATTGTTACAATGTGTTGAAAGAGAAAAACATCCCGTCGCTTATTATAGCAAACGTACCATAGACGCTGAAACTCGTTACCATTCTTACGAACTTGAGACTCTTGCAGTTGTTAACGCAATCAATTTTAGAAAATATTTAGTAGGACGTAAATTTTTAGTTGTGACTGACTGTAATTCGCTTAAAGCCGCAAGCCTCAAAAAAGATCTTACTCCACGAGTTTATCGCTGGTGGGCATATTTGCAGTCATTTGAATTTTAAATAGAATATCGCACGGGTGAACGAATGAAGCATGCGGACTTTTTGTCAAGAAATCCAGTTACAAAAAAAAGTGTACTCAAAATAGTTAAGAAAGATTTGAATAAAATAATTGAATTAGCTGATGACTGGTTCATGGTAGCTCAGCAGAAAGATGACGAAATAAAAACTTTGTACCGTGAGGTAATAGAAGGACCAGAGAGAGCAAAAACATATTCAATTAGAGACAAAATTTTAATGCGGGCGATAAACAGAAAATCGAAACAGATAACGTTACCTGTAGTGCCGAGACTGATGGTATGTATGGTCACTGATACATCGCGTACATGAGAATATCTGCCATTTGGGCTGGGAAAAGACTTTAGATAAGTTGTACGAGCTGTATTGGTTTCCTCAAATGCCAAAGCGTGTTAAGAGATTCGTTGAAAATTGTATTTTGTGCCAAACTTGTAAATCGGTGTCAAGATCGACACAAGCTCAGCTGCATTCTACAGAAAAACAAGATATTCCGTGGTATACGATCCACATAGATATATCCGGAAAATTATCAGGTCCTTCTGACAAGAAAGAGTATGTTATTGTAATTATTGATGGATTGACGAAATTTGTAACGCTAAATTTGATAAGTTGTTTGGATACAGAAACAGCAATCAATCAGTTGGCAAAACACTCGTTTATTTTTGGAGTTCCGAGACGAATCATTTGTGACAAAGGTTCAAGATTTACAAATGCACGGCTTAAGAAATACTGCGATGAAAAGAATATTGTGGTTCACTTCATAGCTTCAGGAACGCCTAGAGCTAACGGTCGAGTTGAAAGAGTTATGTCAACCATCAGGAATATGTTGTTAGTATGCAAAGCTCAGGGGAAACAATGGCAGTCCGAGTTAGGTAAAGTACAGCTTGCAATAAATTCAACTGTTCAGAAAACGTTAGGAAAAAGTCCCGCTGAAATTTTGTTTGGCACAAAAATAAATTCAATAGATATAGGACGTGTGAAGCATAGGTGCGTAAAGACTGACAATGTAAATTTAACTCAGCTCAGGTTAGAGGCTACAAGTAGCATTACAGCAAAAGCCATGAAAGACAAAGAACGGTTTGATAGAAAGAACAAACCAGCTAAACCATTTAAAATTGGGGATTTTGTTATGGTTAGAAACATCGATAGAATTAAGACAAAGTTAGATGCGAAATATCGCGATCCTTTGGAAGTTGTCATGGAGCTTCCGAATGATAGGTATTTAGTTAAAAAAATAGGCTCTTCCGGATTTAGAGGTCGTAATAGCATTAAGGTGTCTCACGATAAACTGATCGCAGCTTCTGGACATGGTGCGTGTCAGGACATCTGTGTCGCAGGAAGTGAAGAAGGTAAGAACAAAGTTCCGAAGTGACTTGTTTGTTTTAAAGAGAAAAATTGTTGTAGTGCACAAAGTCATGAGTGCAAACATGTTTTGCTGAGATGAACCATAAACCCTTGTGGGTTAGTACAATCGGTTGTTGAAAACAAATGTAGCGATAATTAGCAGAAGCATGGTTCTGGTTGAGCCGGATTGAGAAGTAGAAATTCGAAGAGAGCATGGGACTCTGTTAATTGATTTAGCCGGATTTACTTGAAGAAATCCGAAGAGAGCATAAGACTCTGTTGGCTATCGCTGTTTCATTTCGAGAGTGCGACTTTGGCTTTCGAGGCTCGCTGGACTTGATCACCCAGAATCCTTGAACCCAAAGCCTTGATGTAACTTGAGAATGATTCAGTAAGTCACAATAGTTAGAACATGTACGGATGCGTAAGGCATGCCTGCAGAGCTATTGTGGATGAAGGCAATAGTTAGAACGTATACGGATGCATAAGGCATGACTGCAGAGCTATTGGTGCCTTGGATAAGGAATTTGAGAGAAGTCATGAAACAAATAAAGCAAAGCACACGGTTGCACACATGATGTAGAGATAACAAGGGATTTGACTGAGCAAAGATGCCAGGCTTGTATGATCAGGAAAGCCGAACGAGATTTAATGAAGGTTTCTTCGATGTCTTTTTTTGTTTCAGAAAGAAATTAGAAGAATGAAAAACTGGCACTCGAGACGCGTGCTAGTCAGTATGGCCGTGTCGCATCACCATATTGTGTCATTGTTACATTTTGATCACCGGTTGTATGCCGTTGATGGAACTTGTTTTGGTTTGATTTGTTTTGTTCTTGTTTAACTTAGTTACTTCTTTTCAGAATTATTTCGAGACAATTTGAATAAAGTTGTATTTTTCCGTGTCACTGCGGTTTTCAATGAAATAAACTGAGTAATTCTCTTTATTAATCTTCGTATACCTGATATATATATTTTTACGTTCCAACTGTGCATTTACGCACTAAACACACGACAATAGCGGTGAAGCAAGTATAAACAAATGATTATCACTGTGCACAAGTGACTAACGCGAAATTAACTGGTCCTCTGACCATTATATGACAATTAACTAAGGTGACTCTACAAGGACGAAAATAGGACTAATAAATTCACCTTGCGCAGGTTTGGTCTGACATAAGTATCTTACCTTTTAGAAACATACAGTATAATAAAAACTGAAACAGATATTGGGGCAGCAACAAAAAAATGTAATATCAGACGGCTTAAAGAAGAGATTTGGAATGGTGGAACAAGTTCACATGCTAGCTATCATACTACTGGGTCCAAGGTGTAAGAAAATTAACTTTTCCGGTAGAATAGCATGCTCCAGAGCTAGGGATAAAATAAACTATTAAACACCATGATTTTTTCTTCAGAAGAAACAATTGGAAAATAATTCAAGTTTTGAATTCAGAAAATGATTCGAGACGGCAGATTAGGGAGGGAGAAGAACCCAATATTTGGGAATTTCATCATAAACTAGTACAAGATCAGCTTCAATTAACTCGACAAGAAACTCCAGAGGAAGGTTTACAAGATGAATTGAAGCATTATTTGACACAGCGCATCGTTGACCTCAAAATAACAAATCCTATCACTCACTGGTATCATCAAAAAAATTTGTTGTATAGCTCAATAAAACCGATTGCCGATAAATATTTGTGTATTGTCGGAACATCCGTTGCTTGTGAGCAACTTTTCTCCGTTGCAGGAAATATTACGACTGACGAAAGAAGTCATCTAGATCCAAAACGATTGAATAAATTGATTTTTTTTAAATCACTTGACTTAAAATATTGGGAAATGTAATAATTCAATTACTTGATTCAGTAAAAAAATATAATTTATCTATTGTTTCATTTTTTGATTGTAAGTTTGTATGATTGCACTGAAGGCAATATTTTTTGTACCTTGTCAGCACTGTCAAAAAAATCAGAGAAATGCTGCTGCGTAACCGAACAATCGGAAAAAATAGAAATGGATTGAGAATTTCAATACGATCTATTCCGATTTCTTTATCCAAACGGATGTTTCGTATTCTTTGAAAAGAATTAATTCGGATAGAAAGAATTGAATCGTATTGATAATTGCCATTCCTTATTCTAAATAAATAATTGAAACGAACAAGCTATTAGAGGTGTCATTGTCGCGAATATGACGGGATAGGAAATAACAGATAAAATCGAATAGAAACGAACAAATAAATTAAAACGAACAGTGTCTGATTGAAATAACTCATGCTTAATTCGGAAACTTAAAGAAATGGGATTCATAATTCTGCTAATCGTTCCGTTTCTATTCTTTCCCGATTGTTGGAAACCATCTAAGCGCCTCCAGATTTGACTAACACGAATCTGGCGGGTAACATGGAGAACGTTGGGTGTGCTCAAGTCACTTTTAAAACATTTGTAGTAAAGAGGAAGAATTGATCACTTTCAATTCAATTAAAAATTTTTGAATAATCAATTTTCTTAGCGAAAAGTTAAAAATCTACTTATGATTCCACTAATCGAGAATCGATCTTTTAATGCTCGATTCAATCGAGAATCGATTCTAATACGTTCGATTCGAATCGAATCGAAGATCGATTTTTTTTAGAATGAATCGACATGCTTAGTTCCGAGGAACCGACTAGCTATGAGGGATCATCTGCCGCACCATCATAGAGCTGCGCGGAGGACGAAATTGCAATCTAACGTCATGTTCTGCGTCGCGATATTCCAATAGGTGGGCGTCGAGTTGCGCAATCTACCAAATGGATGATGGCGAATTTTTCTCAATGGAGAGGATTGCGAAGATTTTGCCGTGAAATTTTGCGGATGTTGACGCATTTTCATTCTGAATGTGGAACGGTAAGCGCTGCTTATATTCTTGCAATCAAATTTTGCAAGGAATTGAGTAAAGCCTTGCCAAATGACGGACAGCCATTTTGGACTTGCATTGCCGACATGTGCTCTAAATTTGTTTGTTGATCTTCTTGCTTGGTTACTGTCGCCTGAGTTTCGCGATTTTGAGAAGAGTACATTTTGAGTTTGTTGAGCATGTCGATCGAGTCATGGTTCCGAATTACGTCTGTAATTTGCGTACAGCCTAATTTTTCAGTGTCACCTCTCGTGTGGGTCGCGAATTGTTGAAATTGAGAGTTCGAATTAGCGAATGGAGTGTTTGAGAATTTTGAGGAAGTTGTGAGTCTGGATGAGTTTCGATTGTATTTGTAATTTCGGATTAAATTTACGATTAACGAAGAGAAGTCGCCAACTGAAACCCACGGATTTGTATGAGACTTCGTGGAATAAAAGATTAATAAAAATAAACTCACACGTATTTCGGCTTATCCATAAACACTTGATTTTTTCCGAGAAAATAACGGTTGAAGTTTCAACACCGCTTCATGAGTCCGCGCAGCATGCTCAAGTGGATCGGTGGCATAGAGACTAGCGTTACAGCTTCGAGTTTTTGCGCCTGATGTTGAAGTCCCTATGAATTATTTTTTCTCATTTCTTCGTCAAAGTATGCTGCACGAATTATTCTTATTTTATTGATTTATACAAAAGTACAATATTTAAATTACAATTTATCATTCCAAAGAAATTGTCCGTCATTTCGAAATATGCTACAGGGTATTAAGTTTAAAAATAATTGGCACTAACAAATGTTTAATGCGGGTAGCTTGATTTTTGTGTATATTATTACATTATTACAATTCAAGAGGATCCGGCGCATTCCTCGGGATGATAGTTATCATAAAAACATTTGGAGTATAAGAATTCTGCACACAACGAGCAGCGCAGGAAGCTACTTTTGCAGCAGTCTCATATCTCGGTGTGAACGTTTTATTATAATACAAGTAGAAATGACGTTATCCAAATACACGCCTTGATTTGTAATCAGTTGCACGCGCCTGCATTTGAGAAAATGATTCGGTATGCATGGTTTGTCGCAAAATTATCACCGGATCGCAAAATTTGGAATAGTCTGAATCCTTTTCCAGGAAACATTCACACCGAGAAATGTGAATGCGTGAAAAGTACCTTCGTGCATTACTCGTGGTGTACAGAATTTTTATGTTTCGAATGTTTTTATGATAGGCCTCACCTCGAGGAATGCAACGGATCCTCTTGAATTGTAATAATGTAACAATAAACACAAAAATCAAGCTATTCGCTATTATACATTTATTATTTGCAATTATTTTTAAACCTAATACGCTGTAGCAAGAGGCCCAAATACTTTAAGCTGTAACGCTAGGTACTGCGCGACTGATCCGCCTGAGCACGGCACGCGCGAGTGGACTCACGTAGCAGAGTTGAAACTTCAACCGTTGTTTTCTCGGAAACGGTCGAGTGTTTATGAATAAGCCAAAATACGTGTTCTTTTATTTTTATTAATATGCCATTCTACTAAGTCTCGTGCAAATCCGTGGGTTACAGTTGGCTGGTTCTCCTCGTAAGATTTAAATTTCGTTAAGTCGGTTTCATTAACGGTTGCGATGCGAATTTTATATTTTTGAATTGCGATTACGTTTTGTATTTAAAATTATGTTATGTCGTCCTGAGTCGAGTACTGTTCGATTTTATTTCATTTGAACTAAGATAAAGTTGAAGTTACTAGTAATTTAGTCGAAATTTCGTTACATTGAGTTGAGTTTCGTGCGATGTTGAGTTTTGTTAGATTTAGTTCAGTTAGGTTCAGTTAAAGTTAAGGTTTAGCTTCGGTCTAGTTATTAGTTTAGTTTGTTAAATAATCTCGCGGTCGCATCGAAGCTCAGAGTCGGGTGATACCGAGAACGCCGTCTGTGTGGTAGCCGGGTCGGTACGCCGTCGAGAAATTAGTTACAGTGTTATTTTGCAGCAATGATCGCTTTTTAATTAAGATTAGATTTAAACTTTAGAGTTTGGTTGCGTCTTCAGGATGTCGAAAGTTGAGTTTAGTTTGTACCGTATCCGGGTCGGCATGCCGTCGACAAATAGGATAGTTTCTGTGTGATAGCGACTATCGCTTTTCGGTTGAACTCAGGTTTAGAATTTAGAATGAAGTCGTGTTGTGAGAATTTAGAAGATTGAGGTTAGTTTCAAGCTATCTTACGGTTGTACCAAAGCTCCGAGTCGCATAATAAAGGTGAATGCTGTCTGTTCGCTAGCCGGGTCGGCATGCCATCGAGAATTTAGGATAATTCTGGTTTTAAAGTGATTGTCGCTTTTTGAGTAGTGTTAAATTTAGAATTGAGATCAGAGCTTATGAGAAATTTGATTCGAGATTGATTTTAGTTACGAGCGGTAGAGCTCGACGAATTAAGTTGAGTATAGTTTATTTACGATGAATGTCTGTTATTTTGATCATGAATTGCGAAGAGCAGATTTCAGATTATTTTGTTTCTTTTTTTTTTACATCGCTGTTTCACAGAATATATATACATACATTGCAATTGTTATATTGCATGTTATGAACCGCCACCTTCACCTCAATTTATCCTAAAGATCGGTAGCGACGAGAAGTCTTGGCACACCACAGGGGCGAGATTATAATTATTTATAATATATCCGTATCCCTTTTGTTTGTAAATATCTGTTCCTATGTCCCGCACCTCCCATCCCTTCCCACGGGCAAGCGGCCCGAGATAATACACTCGCCAGAAAAAGGCCGACACTACTAGGAATACGCTGGACTACCTTCCTATCATCACCCCTCACGGGCGATTCAACGCCTCAGCCAGAATACCTGGGTCACAGGTTACATAAGTACCGAAATATCAGCAAAACTATTGTCCATACCGTCAATCACCCAGACTGTGTCAACTAGCTGATGGGACGGATCAAACTGGGTCAAAACGCCGTAAAGTCGGGTCATACCTGTACCGAGATCGCTACCTACCTATCGTCGAAGCATCAAACTACGAACTCCCGTACTCTCGCATTGCAGTCCCATCTACCGTGAGCGGGCACAAACCCTTCTACGGAGGACTGGGAACAGTCCCAACTACCGGCAGTGCCCGTAACTATCTTTGTCTGACCTCACTAAACCTGACGGTTCGCGGCCTCTCGACTCACGCCGGAGACCCGGAGAAAAAACTGAGTGCCGCGAACCCTGCCTAGACATCTATCGACGAGCTTTCCTAAAATCCACGCAACAATGCCATCTCCCGACTGTCTTCTGTTTGTCTTTTGACGAAGCTTCCGAAAAAGAGTGGAAGAACGCAATGATAGCGTCACTTCTCGTGCTGCTCTCGTCTTGACTTAACGCATACGCAAATTTTTTCCTGGTTTTTCTTGTTTGTATTTCTCCCGTGCTAAAAACGATTTTTATGTTTTTGTTAGTTTTTTCTTCCGTTTCTTATCTCTGCACGGATATTGAATCTATATTTTGTCATAAGCTTTCATTCCCGGACGACTCCCCGAGTTATTGTCTTGAATTCTATCTATTGAAATTATTTCGTTAAAATACGATGCCACCAGTCGAAGTCGCCATTGTCGATCTCTCGACCTGTTGCATCTTCGCTCAGGTTTTCGTGTATTATTACCTTCAATTAAAAATATCCTTTTCTCTCGTTATTATTCTGGTGTGTGACTCTACTTCTTTTTGTAATTCCATGATAATCATTCCGTCTTCTTGTATATCGCCTACATCACTCCCTTTGTGTGCGCGCGTGTGTGCGTAATGTGTGTTGGTGTGAGTAACGTATTTCCGCATTTCACCCATATCTGAAACCCACGGATACTACTGTACTATATTCTAACGAGGCCCGACTACAAATAAGATTGTTCTATTATAAATCATTCGTAATTTAATGATGTACATTATTATCCGCTAATTCTTTAACGTGTTATTATTCGCCTAATATCAGCGAATGCAAAGCATTCCTTATCGTTTTATGTATTACAGTTTTCTTGAATATTGCTTAATTAAACTGAATTCAGTTCGGGCTGGTTTGTTTATTTTGCCTCTTTCGAGATATTCAAAGCATGCCGTTTATGGTATAACATACCGTGAATCACAGTTATTGTTAAACGAAAAGTGTTATTTTTATGTTCATGGTATATTTGTGAAATTTTATATATCTGTGCATGTGCTGAGTTTGCCCCCCCCTCCCCCATCTTGGCCTTCCGCAACGCGTCCCGGGGACTCGACTATATTTTGTATTGTCGACCGGATGAAGTGCATATAAAAGGTAGTGTTCGAGATTTGCCTTACCCTTCTCCAATAAAGTTTCTGTTTTACCTCTAACCTCTTCTATCGTATGCATTCAAGTTATAAGCGTGACTCTTATAACTTAAAAGGGTTGCGGAAATAATAATTCCCGAGTCTCAACGACTTGGGTTGATGTAGAAACGATACTAAAACATTATATTAACACCAATCACAAATAATTACATAAATAATAACAAAAATAATAACACTTATAGTCACCTAAATCAACAACAATGTCGGTTTTGACGATCGGGAATGTAGGCTTAGTTAACAGTGATGAAAAAGAATAATTTACAATATATTTTACAGAGCATTCACTATGACGCTAGTGGATGTCTCGAGCGCCTGTCAAGCACTCCCCTCTCTCCCGAGGCGATGACTCCGCGATGGTCACTCTTGGTTATCCTTTCCGTAACCCGTTCAGCGTGTTTGTTGTTTTTCATGGATAAGTTTGGGTAAACAGGCCACAAACTTACATGCATATGTTATGTTTCACTCATCGCCGCCACGTTCCCCTCTGCAAACCTGACAGCTGAGCAGATCGAAAGGTCAAAGTTAACGGCTGAGAGCAGCTATTCGCCTTCTTTTTTCTTTTTATCAAGTCGAGATTATTTGTTTACCGGATATCGTCTTTTCAGCTTTCAAAGCCTGACACCCAACTGTTTTATCGTGTTTTGAATTATCCACTTGATAATACGTTACATGTTTCTTCAATTTTTGATATCTCTTCTCGTTGATTCCTGGAAAAGTTTATTAATATTGTAACGTTCTTTGACGTTACGGAAATAAAATATGGATTCGCGAGTTTAATTATCAAGTCAAAATCAAGAGTGTGAATAAAATGTTGTGAAAAAGCTTTAATTGCGTAATATGTGTTTCTCGTTTAAAGTCTGAAACAAGACTGTTTTTACAATAATGTTGGTTGACGCAGCAACCTTATTCTTTTGAAAGACATAAGAGGTTTATAAACGTCTTTCATCTATGATAACTACTAGATCATTAAAAGGGGGCAAAACGGGTGATTTCACCCTTTGTAACATTATATATTAATGGCATGGTGAACGAACTCTCAAATGACTGTGATATAACTTTATTTGCGGATGACATGATAATTTATACGAAGGGAATAGGATCAGAGGATATAGAAACTAAATTGAACGAACAGCTGAAAAAAATAGAAACCAGGCTATGCAAAAACATATTAAAAATGAACGCGAAAAGAACGAAATTTATGATAATAAGAGGACCAAGGCAGATAGCTTAACAATCAAAACAAGAGACGAGGAGGAGTTAGAGAAAGTGTCGGAAATAAGATAATTAGGAGTTACGATTGACTCACGACTGAATTTTAATGCGCAAAAAGATTTTGTAGTAAAACAACCGGGAAAAATAATAAGTTTCTTAAATAGGCTAGGAAAATTTTTATCTCCGATGACACGATGTATAGTATTGTTACGTAAGAGGGCGAAATAAATAATTAGGAGAATTCAAAAAGATTGGGGCAGTTTATTTAGGACAAAAGTACATGGAGACGTGTGTCGTTTAAAGTTTGTTCAAGGGATTATCCAGAAAGATCCTCATTGATTTCAATCATTTTGATTAATTAAATGAATACATGCATATTTGAAGGGGGAAACCGTAACACTACTCCCCGCCGTGAAAAGAATGCCGGCCCGGCAATCAGACTAGGGACTATTTGAGGTATTGCAACGTTCAAATTCTCAATAATTGAAAATGAAATAACAACTATTAAAAGAAAAGAGAAATTTGAAAATTGAAAGGTCTCACATAAGGAGGGCCCTTGTTTGTTCTTCAACTAAAACCTCCCAGAAATCACCATTGAAGAACAATCCCGGAACATTCACACGTGTTTGATTCTATATAAATAAGCAATTTTAGAGGGAACGTGTAATACAGGGATTTAAAATGTTTTAATAATCAAAAACTGAGTCATGTGTTAATCTCCATTCATACAAATCGTTGTTGTTAGAGTTTGTGAGATGAGACTCCAATAAAAGACAAATGTTGATTGGACATTTTCCTCTGGCAAGGGAACAAAATCTGCAAACAATAAAACACAAAAATTCCTCGAAATAGAGAAAGGAAACAGAAGACATTCAATAATTTCTACAAGGCAATTACATTTCCAAAATTTACTATTTTTCTGGTTTAAACAAAATCTTTGGTTTACTGCTTTCAAACAAATGTTTATGAACTTTTACACTCAGGTTAATTCTGTTAAATCCACAGAATGATTCGATATATCCATGAATACTTTTAAAATAGCTAGACTCCGTCAAATCCACGGATGAATAAATGTTACATTCCGTTAATCCACAGAACAATTCGTTGAATCCACGAATAATTTTTTTTTTTTTTTGCCAGTTCTGTTAAATCCACAGAACAGTTCGTTATATCCACAAATAATCATTTTTTTTGTGGCTAGATTCCGTTAAATCCACGGAATAGTTCGTTGAATCCACGAACATTTTTGAAAGCAGTTTTGTTGAATCCGCAGAACAATTTGTTAATACCACGAGTTTGTGATAGGTGGCTAAAAGAAATAAACAATAACGAAAAAGATTTTGTTTTGAATCACAGAAAATTAGTTGCGATAAAGAAGCTAATTTCAAATAAGTTGAAGAATTAAGGTTCAGGGTGTTCCTCCTCAGAGGGTGCCATACGTTCAACATGCAGATTGGAATGACAGTGATGAGGTTTGGGATAAATGTTGTGTGAATTTTATCATCCATTGTTGAGAAAACGGTTATTGTAAGACTGTGACATTTGACGTTTACTGTTTAAGAGAGACGAGATCGATTTTGATTCAGTAGCTCTTTCGATCGCTTTTTGTAAAGATTCGAGACGTTCAGAACGAAAAGTAAACTCGATTTTTGGGTTCTCGATTCCATTAATAAAAGAAAGGAAAGCGATTCGATCTTTATGTTCTTCGGGGAGATCGAGATACGCGAGTCTGACAAGACGTTCAATGTCTTCAGCGAATTTAATGAAATCTTCATCTTTCGTTTGTTTCTCGTTTGTAAGTCGTTGAAATACATTCGAGATAAATGTTTATCGTCGAATCTTCCATTTAGAGCGTTCGTGATTTTTTGATAATTTTTTAAATCATTTCCCGAAAGCTTTTCAAAAATTATTTGAGCTTTATCGTGAAGACGAGTTAAAAGTTGAGCTGCTCATCATCATCATCGTCATCATCGTTTACAGTCTCTATTATTAAAAGATGGATTGTAGGTTTATCAGACTTGTTTCGGCTTAAATAAATGGGTACGATTTCACTGCGCTTTTGTTTTTCCGTACTATCTATACCATAAACGTTAATTGAAAGTTTGTGTAGTTTCTCATATTTTGGAATCTGGTCTAAAGACATTGGAAAATGCAAACCGTCGTACTGTAGCTCTGAGCTGAAATGTGGATATGAAGTGATTTCGCTAGGATTGTTGTTGGCTGGAAAGAGGGTTGCGGTGACCGACCATAGAAAGCAATACGAGTCGCTGTTACGGATGTGACGGCAGCCTTCTTATCTTGAATATCTTTGGCTAGTGGTGTGTATGTGAACCCACCGCCTCGTAGTGGCACGTACTTGTTGAGATTCACGGTCAAATTGATTATTTCAGTCAGCGACCAACCAGAGTCTCTCTCTTGAAAATCTTTCACCTTGGTCAACACTTTTTGCTTTACGTTCTCTTCGAACCACCCGTGTATGTCAGCTGGCTGGAGGGTGATCTGGTTTCTGGTGTTAAAATATTTCATCTCTTCAACAAGTTCGGCGTTTTTCGTTGTATTGAATTTACAACACAAGACACAGTTTGCTTTTAAACTTCCCACTTTTCGTAGCATTTTCTTCGGTCTTGCAACGACGAGGTGTTTCGCATCTTCCAAAAACCTGTTCAAATCTTTATGCCGCAGATTGATAATGGCTCCCGTTCGAATTCGGCTCTCGAAAGCTGTCTCCAAATCTTCCCACCGAACTCGATCGCTTTTTCGTCGGTTTCGTAATCCGTCACTCACTTTTTGAAATTGTTGAAATTTGACTGTCAACGATTTGAGAATTCCAATTGTAGTCAAAATTCTTGTCTTCTCCCCGATCGTTGAGGCGTTGTTGCGTAAGATTTTATTCAAAAGCCTGGTATTTTGGGTTCCGAATCGAATCTATTTTGCAATCTCTGCCGGTGACGATTTTTCAGATAAAATCTTGAATGCCGTTTCCATGATTTGTATTAATTTCAAACACTTTTCGGAATCCATTTTTCTTCTTCTTTCGATCATGCACTTGACAAAGATAGAGTTGCAAAGCTTGCTCTAGAATGATCGCTCTAAGCTGACACGGTCCCTTTTATTGGTAAACAACGACGCGACTCACACGTCGAGGCGGCTTCTTCACACGGCTCATGAACTCAACGTTGCACCGCAATCCGTTGTCCGCAGGCCGTTCGCCGTCAAGTTGAAACTCGTCGGACGATTCCGAGTATTGTTTTCGTCTAACGATTCCGAGAATCTTTCAGGGTCAAAGAAGCTTTTTCTCACGGTCCCGGACCGCTGGTCGTCAAGTCGAAACTTGTCGAACGCATTGTTTGTCAGCCTACATTCGTTTAGGGTCGAAGCAGCCGCATACAAATTCCAGAAACTTCCAGAATTCGACGTCGCACCGAAATCTTCTGTCTGCATGCCGCTCACCGTCGAGTCGAAACACGTCGGACGATTCCGAGTATTGTTGTCGTCGGACGATTCCGAGAATTGTTTGTCTGAAATTCGTTCAAGGCCAGAGCGGGTCTTTCAGAATTCAACGTCGCATCGAAATCCTTTGACCGCATGCCGCTCACCGTCGAGTCGAAACACGTCGGACGAATTGTTTGTCAGTCTAGATTCGTTCAAGGCCGTGTGAATCTTCTCGAGCCTTCTGGAAGCTCTCAAAACCTGACACATGCCAGGATTTTCGGTCGAACGTTCGAGGATCCACGGGGTCCGCTCGAACGCCTGAGGATTCACGGAATGCGCTCGGTAACGCAGTTATCGATCCCGCTCGATGGTGTGATTTTCTTTACCGACAAAGAGCACAATTCATCCCACATGGAGTAATACCACGGTAATTTCAGGCATTTTTTGCCGACGATCATGGTCATTTGAAGGATTTTTTACCGACAATCATGGTCATTTGGAGGATTTTTTACCGACGATCATGGTCATTTGGGAGATTTTCTTACCGACGAGTGCACAGCAGAGCACGTTTTATCTTATGAGAGTGGGGGTAACCTTCAAGGCTTTGCGTCTGGAAAGCACGGATAGGCGGATTGGTCGGCTTGGTCGGTAAAGAAGGTGTTTCTACGCAGAACCCGCCTTGTTATACTACTATGCATTTTTCGTGACATTTTTTTTTTTTTTTAAATATGCACAAACGTCACTTTCAATCCTTAATTTTGAGCACTTATTTTTTCCTTTCTACTTTTAACACCAATGTTACGTAAGAGGGCGAAATAAATAATCAGGAGAATTCAAAGAGACTGGGGCGATTTATTTAGGACAAAAATACAAGGAAACGTGTGTCGTTTAAAGTCCGTTCAAGGAATGATCCAGAAAAGTCCTTATTGATATCAAGAGGCGATCGTTGTCCGGGAACATCAGATCTTCATTCTGATTAATTAAATGAATACATGCATATTCGAAGGGGGAAACCGTAACCGTATATAAGTCAATAATAGCACCGCACTTTGAGTACTGCAGTACCATAATGATAAGTATGACGAAAACTGATATAGAGACCATACAAAAACAACAAAATCGAGCGACGAGAGTGATACTATAGTATAACAAAGAAGCAAGGATGAAAGATATGCTACAGGCACTATGCTTTTTAAACATAAAAGAGCGGATGGAATTGAATGTTTTAGTATTCGTGCATAAAATGATATTGGAGGAAAAACGAAAAGATCAAGAACAGAGAACATCAAGATACGTGGGGATAAGGGGAGGGATGGGAACAAGACAAGCCGGAAATTTGAATATTAATTTCACGAAAAGATTGATAGGACAAAGAAGTGTGATGTACGACGGACTGAAACTGTATAATGAGCTCCCAAAAAATATGAAAGAGGCAAAAACGACACAAGAACTCAAACGAAAACTTGCCGAATATGTAAAACGCGGGAGAGTATGAAGTAAAATATGGTATAATGTAGTAAAAATAATGTTAAGGATAGAAATAAATAAAGATCGTTTATTCATTCGCATTTTTCACGTTTCACATTTGTGACAAGAGATGTCGATTATTGGCCTTACCGTCGGAGCACATTACCCGGGGCTCCTCGGGAATCTTAGGAAGTAGGGATCGATTATAAATTCATACTTAAGCGCCCGAATTTGAGTTGGGAGAATAATTAGACCCATCGGAAACGTATCGAATATGCGTATCGGTGACCCACGCGAAAAGCGTGGAGGTAGGCTCGGGCATTCTGCGCCGAACCCTCGAAGGAAGAGGTTTAGTTTTAACGGCAGATAAGCCGATATTTGTAATTGTATAACGTTCTGTCTAAGAACATTTGTGCCGCGTCCAATTAGCATCGTAACATCGATTATTAATATTATAAAATGATATTTGTAATTGTATAACGTTCTGTCTAAGAACATTTGTGCTGCGTCCAATTGGTATTGTAACATCGATTATTAATATTATACAACGAAGACTATTGAAAGAGTCGATCCCCGAGAAGCCCGGACTGAGAATAAAAGTACGAGAAACATACAAGTACAACGAAACTGTAAGTAAGAATTATTTGATCCTATCTATTGAGTTTTCTATCTTCATTGCCTCTCTACACTGAGTCTTCCAACTCACTTTCACTCCCTAAGATTTAATTGATCGTTGTTGTTAAACGTTGAAACAACTGGCACCCAAACATTCCGAGGATTGTTATAATTAATCAAATTTATTATTGAACGATTCTTGAGCCCCGGCAGCTCTGACCCAAGCCGCGCGGGTGAAAGGCTTTCAAGAGAGTAAAATTAGCTCAAGAAAGGTGTATATGTGTTGTTAAAAAAAGCCTGCTTCACATTTATATGTATGACGACTACTGTGGTCCATGTGCTGCTGAATTGTGGCATAGAGTTGTGGTTATATAGTTTCCTAAACTATCTTCGGTTTGGGCGATCGTTGCGCCATTGTGCTGTGAATTGACACTACTCAGCGGAGAGATTTCTAGCAACATGTCAAAGTCCAAGCGTGCTCTTTGTTATCTTACTAGGGAGTCGCATATGGTTTCCACTCAGTTGAGTTGTTTACATTCTTTTCACTTAGATTGTGTAACTGTTAAGTATGCGGCAGATCCCGGTCTTGTTGTGGATATTGTTAAAAGAAAGTGTCCTTGCTGTTCTTTTGAGAAACGTATGAGTGACTTGTTAGACAAGATCGACAAGAGACTTGAAACGTTGGGAGTTATGAAAGAAACTATTAATGGTGTTTTTAAGGATGTTGCAATTCTCAAAACTGAGCAGGCAACGTTGCGTGATGGTCTGACGGAGTGTAAGGGCAAGAGTGCTGCAGCTTCTGATGGTGCGCAACAAAATGTCACTAAAATTGCTGAGTGTGATTCACGGATTAAAGTTGTAGGAGAGAAAATTAAAGGGAGATCTTTGGATTCAACGTCTGTGGCTTATAGTACTGCTATGCTACGCGTGGCATGTTTGAGCGCTGCAAATCAACTTGTTGTGACAGGAGTACCTGAGACGAAGGGTACTATTGACCCTCAGCGATTACGGTTAGAGTTTGTTCTAGCATTGGATAATGTGTTGAATGTTCCTCTGGTTGAATCAGAAGTTATACGAGTACAGCGTATGGGCCGTAGGCTTGATAACTTGCCGGATGGAAGTCCCAGTAGATCACGTTCAATTTTATTGGAGCTATCGTCGGTGGCGAAATGTAATTTAATGGTAAAAGAGAGGAAAGAATTGCCAAATTCTCTGGCTTCATATATTGATGCTACTCTTTCAGCTAATAAAGTAGGCATCAATATACAGATTCCTCAAGAGTTGCTAAGATTGCGAGAAGTGGTTTATAAGAAGTTCCCGAATGTTGATCGCAAGTTTATTTGGATTGCGAAAGGTGCCGTCTTTATGCGTGAGGATCGTTCGTCGAAGGCAATTGAAATATTGCCGGCTACGGATTTAGATAATATTAATTTATAGCCATCATCAGGGTCAGCGTTTGAAAAGGAATTAAATTCGACTGGGTCATCTAGATTATCTGCTATTAATCTGCGCTGTTTTAATGCTCAATTCCTGGTGTCTGCTACTCATATTGATGAATTTAGAGACTTTTTTCACAGAAATAGATACGATATAATTGCTGTTACGGAGTCCTGGTTGAATTTAGATAATAATTTGATTGAATATGTCACAAGTTACAAGTATTTGGGCGTAGTTTTTGATAATGCTCTTAATTGGCACGCGCATATTGCTAATATTAGGAAACGAGCGGCAGGAGCGTTATATAGAATACGAATGAATGATGCACAGCTGAGTGTGGCACTCAATAGAAAGCTTATTACAGGAATGGTTTTACCAATTTATGATTATTGTGCTTGTGTGCTAACGAATTTATCATTTGATCTCGAAAGATCGCTACTAGTTTCTCTGAACAACTGTGTGCGTTTTGTTTTGCGAATTCGACGAGTGGAGCATATATCGGAGCATCGGCGGGCGCTTGGATGGCTTAATTAAGCCATAGAATAGTAGATTGCAATTAATAGCTAGTGAGTTTTATAAGGCGCTTTGTCTAACGTGCCCAAGTCTTTTTAGTCATCAGTTATTGTTTAAAGCAAATGCTGCAGAACGTCGTGATTTAAGTAAAACAAATTCATTGCAAGTGCCTTTTGCACGTACAGCTGGTTATTATAAATCATTCATCATTACGGGTTGTAATTTTTGGAATGGCGTGCCAGTCACTGTTACGTCAGCTGTGACGTTAGATAACTTTCGTTGTAAATGTCACTTGCATTTATTAGAAATAGAAAAAGTCAGTACGATCTGAAGTGTTTGATTATGATAAGATATTAATTGCGAGAAAAAAATGTCTGAGATTGCTTAATGTTTGAAATTATAGTTATAGTCATAGTTATAGCTATTATATTTTAATTAGCATTATGTTTATGATTATTATTATTTGTATTATTACTATTACTTGTATTATGTTATAAATATAACAACTTTGTAATAAAAAAAATTTTTTTTGGGATTTGTGATCGAAAGGGGAATTATCTCCATGATCAATAATAATAAATAAATGAATAAATAAATAAATAAATAAAACGCGGGAGAATGTGAAGTAAAGTATAGTATAAGGTAGTAGAGAATTTAAGGGAGAATGGTATGTTTAATTAGATGATAAAATAATGTTAAGGATAGAAGTATAAAGAGAAATAATGTAGCGTAAATGGGCAAAATAGCAAATAGCTAAATAAATAAAGATCACTCATTCATTGTCTCGCTCTCTCTCTCGCTCTCTGAATCTCGCTCAATTTTATGTGCGCTAGACACACAGGCGCCATTAGTCACTAGGCAAGTAGGTAAGCCAACCACTGGTTGGTTTACGCTTGAAATCAAATCCCGTATTCGGGCTCGAAATAACTTGTATGCGTCGGCAAAACGCCTAAGTTCCAGTGTACTTTTTGCCTGCTATCGGGCCTTACGTAGTGCTATAAAGTCCGAGATAAAAGGTGCAAAAATGCGTACATTAAGGACCGCTTAGCTAATCTTTCAGACCCTTCTAGTATCTGGTCTGAACTTAAACGCCTTGGCCTTGTTGGTGGCGAGAGTAAATCCACATCTCCCCTCCATCATTTCTCTGCTGACCAGCTGAATCGGTATTATTGTTCAGTGACAAGTACTCATCCCAGCTGCTCCTTAGCTGAACTGCCTCACATTCTTGAAGTTCAACAGTCTAACGTTGATTCTCAATTCCTCTTTTCTCAAGTTTCTGATGATCAAGTTTCCGAGGTACTTCTATCTCAAATGGCGAAGTCGCGCGAATAAAGCCCTGATGGTATCAAACTCGTCTACATCAGGAAATTGTTACCTGTATTGTCACTGCATATCACTGCCCTTTTCAACACCTCTTTACAAGCCAGCTCCTTTCCCACTATGTAGAAAACTGCGTACGTTGTCCCACTCAGCACGTCCTATCCACCTGCCACTGAATCTGATACTAGACCAATAGCTAATCTTTGTCATCTTGCCAAAGTCTTTGAAAGGCTAGTATCGAATCAGCTCACCGATTACCTTGAGAATGCCAATATCCTGGATTCAGCTCAGGCTGGCTTCCGCAAGCACCATAATACGCAGACAGCTGTGCTTAAAGTGTTCGAGGATGGCAGAAAAGCCATCGCTGACAAGAGCATTACCATTCTATTGTTATTTGATTTCAGTAAGGCGTTCGATAGTATACACCATAGGTTACTCTGTCTAAGCTCAAAGGTTATGGCTTTTCAAACGATGCGATCACATGGTTCCATTCGTACTCAACTGATATAATACAGGCATTACAGGGTATTTCAGGCGAGCCCTCCAGTTTCCTAACCAACTTTTCTGGAGTGCCTCAAGGCTCTGTTCTCGAACCCCTACTTTTTCTCATATTTCTCAATGATTTTGGCTCGGGATTGAGGCACACCATGCATGTCATTTTTGCAGATGACTTGCAAATATATCGGCATGCCCCGCCCAGTGGTATCCTTCAGGCAATTGCTAAAATTAATTGCGACGCTCAGGTCGTTGGTGATTGGGCCCTGAGAAATGGCCTGAAATTGAATGTTGGAAAGACTACAGCGATAATCCTGGGAAGTTTTCTGTACACTGAACAATTAAAGCGGCAAAACCTTCCACCCATTCTTAATAATCAACAGCCTGTACCCTATGTTGACTCGGTTCGCAACTTAGGGGTGCACATAACATCTGATCTTACGTGGAATCGGCATGTGGCGCAAGTGGCTAGGAAAATTTATGCAACACTGCACAGGCTCAAGTAGCGCAGCGATGTTCTTTCTTCTCATGAGAATCCATGCTTGTCCGAGCATTAATTTTACCCCACGTTGACTGCTGTAGTTTAGCATACCATGATGCCACAAATTATCTGAATCTCAAACTTCAGCGCCTAGTCAATTGCGGAGTCATGTTCGTTTTCAACCGGAGAAGGGATGTGCATATTATGTCTTATGGAACTAGATTACGGTGGCTATCAGTTGTTGATCGTCGGCTATACTTTCTCGGCTCAGTCTTATATCAACTCATTGAATCGTCCTCGCCCTCATATCTGCGGGAACTATTCCCTGAAGTGACCTCCGATAGCCGCCGGTCTTATAGGCTGGCAGCTACAGACCGGGGCCCGCCGCTAGTCGTTCCTCCTGCTGGAACGGCCATGTATCAAAACTCCTTCGCCGTGTTCGCGATTCATTTTTGGAACAGTCTGCCGTTATCTATAAAAAATGCCCCGTCTATTGATGATTTTAAGTCTCAGATATATGATTATCTTTTAACAGTGGAGTCCAGCTCCCACACGGAAACCAGATCCAGGTCATGACTGCAAATTTCATGTAACTGTTCCTATTTTGTTCACATTGTCCTTACTCTTATTATTGTACCATGTACTATCCATTTATAGCATTCTTTGTTATGTATTGAGTCATTTTCAGTTAAATTCCCTTGCTATGTTGAAATGCATTCCCCAGTGGGCTACGCCCGCATGAAAATCACACATTGCAATGATTTAGTGTTTAAGTCTATTCGCATTTACTGTACCCTAATTGTAACCTAATTTAACTACACCATACTGTTACTGCCTTATGCATGTAAAATGTTTGTATCCATTTATTACTTCTTTGTAATTTGTCTTGCCTCAAAGCCTTGTTAAGCTAAGGCATAAAGAACACATATTTATCTATCTATCTCTCTCTTCAAAATGACCCCTTGCCTCTCAACCGCACTGAGCTACCGAGTATGTTATCCGACGCTTATCGAAAATAAAGATTGCGAGGCGTGTGAACCACGCCAGCCACACAACAAAATTTTGCGATGTCTTTTGTAAAGTTTGTTGCAGTTATTATCGCGGGTGCCAATTTTGTTATGAATACGATAAGTTCTCGGTAACTTCTCCAGGTGACCGTATCATAGGAAAAATCCGGCGTCACAGATGTCATTGATTGATCAATTTGTTTAGTTTGCACGTTCATTGGTAATAAAAGGCTATTCCTCTGCCTCTTTATCGCAGAGTTGAAGAGGAAAAATTGGATATGATAGTTTGTTAGATTGAATAATTTATTAAACCTATTATTACTGCCAATATTATATAATTACTATTGTCGTCGTCGTTATTATTATTATTAATCAATAACATTTTTATTTCATGTATAACTTTTACAAAATGTCTCATTTAAGTGAGCCAGACTAATAAACACCTATTCCTACGATAAACAAAGTTTTTTTCACAAATAATGCAAACAAATTATTTTTTGATTAACGAAGAAGAAATGCATTCACAGAACAAATTTTTCCGCGAAGATAACGCCCCTCTAGGCCTAGGCCTCTGCGGCTTATAGGTAAATCCGGCGCTGAATGGATGACCGATTTTTCAACCAATATTATGTGTACAAAGTTGGAAGGCACGCTTTAATGCACGTAAGAGTAGATTATGTGACGAATTATGGAACGAGAATATGCAGTCTCCTGTCTTAAAATCGAACTCCTATGGATGTAGAATTTAGCTCACTTACCAATTGACGTTTGAATGATATACGAGTGTCCAGTACTGTCGATCCAGGACATTCTTCATCCAGTGAATTCTCCAAACTGGTAAGCTATAAAATAAACGTAGAATTATTGATACAGGATGATTACAAATTCTAAATACCAGTATTCGGTCAGAGGGCTACTAACACGGGAAAGTAATACCAAACGCATGTTAATTAATTGAATTTAAAATTATTTATGAGGGTGGTTCTTTCGCTGAGGAGCGTATAAGGTGGGTTCCAACTTAGAACGTATGTAAAATTGCAAATAAACATATAATTGTCACTCAAACAAAATTGATATGAATCATAAATTTGATACGACAAAGATTGTGCTGTTTACCAATGAATTTACAAAAATTGTAACAAGTTTTATCATGACTTGCGAATTTTTATCACCCTAGAAAACGACAATTGTATCAGCATCGCCACCTTCTTTCACCTTCTCATCATCGGACCGTTCGTTATCTACGTAGTATACTGATTTTCTGTTATCTGCTGTTGTAACACATGATAAATTGAAGGAAGATATAGGTGCTATTTACATCACTAATTTCAAATCTAGCACGACATTGATTACAGGCCTTAGAGCGCTCACGATCAAATGCGTTTTGTATACTTTTTATTCACTTTTTTATTTAATATTTCTTCAGAAGTTGCGATGGCCTATATATATTTTTTGTTATGTACAAAATTTTGATATACAGAAGTAAATATACCGCATTTATTTTCCGTGTCTGAAGATGAGACTTTATCATTTTTTAAGATAGTTTTATATCGCCTATGTTCCCGATAATTGACTCCGAAACTTCATATACATAGACTACTGTATTTTGTGATCGAGTTATCAGAGAATGAGACACTCCATAAACCAGTTGGTTAGTGGAAGAACCACTTTAATTAGTCTTTCAATTATTAAATTCCATTTCTACATGTGTACGTTATATATTGTTTGAAGATAGCGGCCATATGATATGTAATACTTTTTTGTGATTCATTGACATACGGCTTGACCATTGAAATATACTCTACCTGAAACACATAACGCGTATGCTTTACTACAGTAGAACTCCTATATATTCGAACCACTTAAATTCAACTTCCCTTTCTTTGGAGGAGAAATTGCTTTTCCTACTCCTTACTTCGTGACAATGCGTCTACTTTACTGCGCAATGCGTAGAGTATGCGCAGACCGCGACAAAGTGAGTTTTAACGGTAAAAAATAGAAAATAACCTTGAATGCGTTTTGTTTACTGTAGTTGAATAGGACTTCTTTTAATGAATAATCTTTAATTCGCTGTT
The DNA here is from genome assembly GCF_021901455.1 of Neodiprion lecontei. Taxonomy (NCBI): domain Eukaryota; kingdom Metazoa; phylum Arthropoda; class Insecta; order Hymenoptera; family Diprionidae; genus Neodiprion; species Neodiprion lecontei. The sequence goes on along the minus strand of NC_060262.1, from coordinate 10,929,136 downwards.
ATTAATAATGGCGTGACATTGTATGATGATGAGTAGAAAAAAACTGAAAGATAAGTTGCAAAAAAGAGTAGACAATGAGGTCTCAGTATTCATTAAAATGAGTTAGAACGAGGTATTTCATCAACGATGAAGTACCTATTACTGGACCCATGATGAAGCATGATGACCGAAGCATTCAAATTTAGTTTACTTTTTAACACGCCAGACACGCTGTAATGATTCGAATATACCCGCTAAATGGACACACCGAGAGCGGATGAGAGTTTGATCCATGATGTGGGACACGTGGTGTTTCTTCACCAATTTCGAATATATTCATATGAAGCGGCTCTTGGTCAAAGACTTTCTCGGAGGACCGAAGTACGGAGGTTCCCGACTTGGTAATCGAACATCAGATGCCAAAGGTCGACGAATATGTAATGAAGGCAAATTTACAATAAAGATAGACATTTCGAAACTAAAAAGTAAAAACTTCAAAAACCACATAAAAATTAAAGAGAGACTATTTAAAAGGAGGCAACAAAATAAACAAAGTGAAATCCAAACGTAAAGTGCATCGACGGAAGAAAAATTATTTACAATTTTACCAATGTACACCATTTTAAAGAATTTACACATGGAATGGATGAACGAATGAATTTTAAACTTAATGTTTAAACTTAATGGCTCGTGTTTTAGATATCGATAAAGAAAAGAACAAAAGAAATAGTGCTATGTTCGTCGTACTTTATGAAATATGTGTAATGTTTATTCGTTAATTAATTGAATAAATTTATATATTAATAAATTCTTATAACGATTACTGCTAGCAATGGCTGGTTGAGGAGTTGGAAGAATAATTTTTCAATCTCATTAAACACTATTTGTGGCGAAAAGTTATCCGCTGGTACCAAAGTAATCGATCCTTTCAAACAAAATTTTTTAGATTACGTTGAAAAAAAGAATTGACACCTGATCAAATAATTAATGGGGATGAAGGACGACTTTTTTTTATCATAAACTATTACCTAAAATAATAATGTATTGTAACGTGGCATTTTTACTGCGCGTTCCACACGGCTCCCCGAACTCTAGATGGACCACAGACTTAGGAAGCACGCGGAGCAGACCGCGGCTCATTTCAAAAAAAGAGCGCCAGGACAACAGTCACGCATCCGAGACTCTAAGAGGGGACCATCGCCGGTTTAGCGAATAAGACTTTTCAGGATTTTTGTTTATTTTTTTTTGGGTGGCGAGTAAATGCGGCTTCAGACAGGGGATCGGCAGCAAATCCGAACGACGTTACTGGATGGCAACCGCGGCGGATCGCGACGAAAGGAGGGCCTCGCACGAGGCTACGGAGAGAGCGTCAACGGAGAGCTCTGCCGCGAGGGAATCCAAGGCGGACGAGATTCCCGTTGGTTGCCGGCGAGCCGTAGCCCCCCCCCCCCCCCCCTCCGTCGCCCAACTGACGACAGGTACCCTCGCGAAGTCATCACCACGCCACTGCCAAGCTACGGGGTACCCGAGACTGGCCAGCCAATCAACACCCCGCGACAGCGGAATTCAACGATAGCGATACGCTGGATTGTAAGAATTGCGTAACGAGAACCCCAATGCGATCGGGGAAATTTTGACTATGGATGGCGCCTACGTTCGGGGCATGTTCGAATTGCGGCTCCGATTTGCAGGACTCGTCACTTGAGTCCTGGCGACAGTTAGCGACGGTGAGGAGCGCAAAAATAAAAAAAAAAAAGGGAAATAGAGACTTGTGTGTGACATGGCAGAAACTGGAGTAGGAGAGTTCCTCGGGTGGCTGCGGAGCGGTAAGCGCTTATAATTCTTTGCGGGCATATTTCGAGCGCAAGTCAAATTGGCACACTGATAAACGGTCGGCCCACGTAATCTTAGAGTTAGAGTAGCGCTCGAAATCTGTTTGCCGATCTCCTCGAGGATGACCGTAGCCTGAGTTTTCGCGATAACGTGTAGAGTCAAGGGGATCCCTGTAAAGTCTCGCGTCGAGTCACGGTTTCGAGTGGGGAACAATTTCGGAGTGAAATTAAGTGCGGCCAAATTCCGCTGCACGAGGTCTCGTCGAGTCTGCGTACGTAAAAAGGGTGGTGAACTTTGGGGAAATAGGGACTCCGACTGGAGCTCGGATGCGTCATAATACGCTATACACTCGCACGATCAGGAAAGCTTCCTAGAGTGATTAATTTGGTCGCGATTAGCGCGTCGAGTCACGTCTTTTTGATTCAGTTTATGAATTATTGTGCATCAGCAAGGTGGCGACCAGCGCCCGTAGAAATAAGGTATCAGTTAGATTTAATCACAATTGCGATTAGCGCGTCGAGTATGATCTAGATTACGTTTTGTTTAGCGGTTTATAATTAAGTGACGAGTAGCGTCGTAGTTGAGGCCGATCGCGGGCAGCGCATCGAGTCCGATTTTGTTTTTGGTTTTTGCGAGTTAGGGTATTATTCAGACGGCGACTAGCGCACGTAGGCCGTAGAGGTCTCCTAGATTTATTCATTTTTTTTTATTATGTGGTTTGTTTCTCCCTTTCTTATTTCTTTTGGATTAAATTTAAACCTTTGTATTTGGAATCGCGAAGGACGACTTGCGCAGTCGAATGATTATTTTTATTTTTATTTTTTTTGTAATATCGCTGACGAGAAATATATTATTGGAATTTTATAGTGATTTGGCCAAACCACGCGTTGGCTTACTTGTGTTACATCTCTCTCTACCCAAAAATTACCCCTCCCCTCTCCGCGGTACTGAGCTATCGAGTATATGGTCGCGGTATTTCGCATTACCGATTTCGAGGCGTGTTAATCACGCCAGGTGTCCAACAAATTCCGCGATATTGTTTTAGGTCCAGGGTACATCTTGGACGCCAAATTATTGTGCACGCGGTAAGTTCTCGGTCATTTTCTCCGAGTGACCGAAGTGCAGAAAAATCCACGTCACAGTATTAAAAGAAAAATGATCGCCAACTGGCATGAAAGGATGTCAAGCAGCCGTAACTGTCGTGACGGATTCTAGTGCCTCTGGTACTTGTAAATTACCTCTTTTCATAATTGATAAATCAGGAAATCCACGAGCGTTAAGAAAAAAAAAAGAAAAGTCGTTGCCTGTATCTTATAAGAGTCAGAAGATAGCCTGGATGACTGGTGTCGTGTTTAAATCTATGTTCAAAAATGAATTTTTGCCTGCTGTCGAAAAGTCTACACAAAATGTTGGACTACCCTTCAAAGCTCTATTTGTAATTGATGATTGTTCGTCTCATAATACAGCAGTACGCACGGAAGGTATAACTGTTAAGTTCCTTCTACCTAATACAATTTCCTCGATTCAGCTAATCAATCAAGGATGTTTGCAGCCTTTGAAGTTGTTATACAAACACCATTTAATGGAATATACAGCTGACTCGATTGATAAAAAAAGTATCTTTATTTCGAAAAATTAAAAATATTACTTTAAAAGAAGCAATGAATTGAATAGCTGCTGCTTGGAATGAGGTGTCAACTGAAACAATTCAAATATCATGAAATTGAGTAAGTTAATTTCATTATTCCACGAGAATATATTAAAACATCTGTATAAAATATTAATTAAATTATGTTTTCTTTTGTCAGGTGTGGCCTGGGGCGATGTAAACACATGGCAAGTTTATTTGACTCAACAACCACATATCAATGATTTGTCCAAATATTTTTGTACTTGTTTACAAAATCTTAATGCTTTTAATATGTTGAATGCCTTTAAATTAGAGCAATCGCTAAATTCTATTCATGATAGGGGGGTACAGTTGTAATAGGGTACGGTTGAAGCAAAGTGAATATCTCGCGAATTAGGGCGAGGGGGGGGGGGGGGGGGGGGGGGGAGCAGTTTACGTGTCCGAACGTATTCATCAATGTTACGCCAGTTACGGCATACTACAGTCACGTACAAGGGGCGCTATTGTGCGTGATCGGAACAAAGTAATATTGAAAATAGGATACTAAGTGTTTTTCTGCTTGATCAGTAGACTTTATATGTATGTATGTATGTAACATTTATTGTTCCCCTTGGATTTACAAAGACTCCCATTTTCCTCTCCCTTTACAATGGTTCTACATGTTTTCATCACCTATTCTTATCCTATTCTTACATCCTACCTTATCCTTACTTATTCTCTGATTGCCTGTGCCCTGTGCCGTTGCCTTGCCATTCCCTTACTTTCCCTCTTACCCTTTCCTTATTCTTTATCCTTATCTTGACTTAACCTTATCCTATTTTACCTTATTCTATTCCCTATTCGTCCTTATCCTAATCGACTTCCGTTTCCCATTCATCTCTCACTTTTTCATTCTCTCGTACATCCCTGATCCTTTCCAGTTCTCTCATCCAGACTTCTCCCGCCCCCTCCTCACCTAACATCTCCCTCACCACCTCCTGCCAGCTTTCCCCCCTTTTATCCCAGCCCACGCACCTTTCCCATACGTGCTCCCATGTTCCTCCTCCCCCCCGCACACCCTACACCTTCTCTTTTCCTCTTCTTCCCAGTACCTTGCCTCCTTCATCTCGCTTCGTAATCTGAATCTTGCCACCCTTGTCCACCTGCTTTCCCCCCAGCCCTTTCCCAGATAACCTGGTATCCCTTCTCCTTTCACTAGCCTGTACCATCTGTTGTACCTCGATTCCCTTATTTTCTCCCACCTCTCTTTTCTCTGTTCTTCCCTCTCTCTTTCCTCTATTTCCCTAAACTCCATCTCGCCCCTCTCCCTTCTCGCGACTACCGCTCTACTCTCTGCTCCCCTTTCCGTAAAGAAACTTTCCCTTTCTCTTTCCCATCTCGATCCCTGCCTCCTAACTTCTACCTTTTCCCTTATCTCTTCCCAGCATCTCCTAGCTAACTCACTACCCTCCCCTCTTTCCATCTTCCTTTCAAAATTCCATGCCGTTCTCCCTGCCCTAATCCCTAGCTTCTCCCTCTGTAGCTCCTCCCTTACTAAATATCCCGGTGTTCGCCCATCCACTCCTAACATCCATCTCAAAAATCTATCCTGTACCGCCTCAACCGCCCTCCACTCCCTCCACCCCCATATCTCCGATGCGTACTCTATTACCGTCCAAACTAGCCTGTCAAATAACCAAATCCTTTTTTCCCAATCCCTCCCAAACCTTCTTCTTCCTATCCCCCATACCTGCCTCATTACTACTCCTGCCTTCCGTACTCTCTCCTTCACGTGTGCTTCCTGTCCCCCATTACACTTTACTATATACCCTAAGTAGCTAAACTCTTTAACCTCCTCTATCTTTTTCCCTTTCCATCTCCAATCCATGTTTTTCTTTCTACCACCTCCTTTCCTAAATCTCATGATCCTTGATTTCCCTACATTTACCGTCAGCCTTTTCCTATCCATATACCTTTCTAACTTCCTAATCATTACCTCCATCTTCTCTTCACGCTCCGCTAGTAGCACTATATCGTCAGCTTACGCTAACGTCCATACCCTGCCACCAGTCAATCATTAGACTTTATAGAATATGGAATTTAACTTTTCTTTTGGGTTCCGAATTGTCATCACTTTCAGCCACAGAACATAGATAACGTTGACGAAACGGGCGTTACTACGGTTTAGAAGTCAGATAAAATAGTACCAAGATGTGGCACACGATAAGTCAGGGCACTGTCGTCTGCAGTAAACCTTTGCGTATTCCCTCGAGGCCGGTTTATGAAAACTTGCTCGGTTTAAGCAGGTAATCCATCAGACTGGATGCAAAACGAAATATTCATTGTATTACTAAAACACTTTCAAAAAATAACTAACTTCTAATTCGCATAGAGTAGTACTTCTGAGAAGTCTTCTCTAGAACTTCTGCTGGATAACCACCCATCGCACATTCACATAAGTGTATTGGTTTTTTGCAAATAAAACGGAATAGTTTTGCTTTCGTTCCCTCCCCATTGTTCTCATAAGCTCTAGCCTCTAGATCGATCTGTATTCAGACCATTAAAGAAAGCTATAAATTCTACCTGCGAAACTTTGGGTGAGAGCTGATGCTTATGGATTTGTTTATGAATTTCAAATCTACACTGGAAAAATAAACGGTAAATCAGAAAAACTTTTAGGGAAAAGATTAGTCAAGGATTTGGATTGTGCTTTGGTACACAAAAATTATCACATTTATTTTGATAATTACTTTAATTCTGTAGATTTAATGACACGTTTATTAGTAGATGAAATTCTAGTGTCTGGAAAATTGGGAAAAGATCGGACGGATTTACCAAAGCTTCAAAAATATTCTCAAGAAATGTCACCAGGGGATAGTGAACTCCGAACTTCGTACAAGGGTGTTTGATGGTTGAAGTGGATTGATAAGAAGTCAGTATTTTTTTTATCAAATTTTCATAACCCTTCCGTTGTATCTACAACAAACAGGAGACAAAGGGGTGGTACTTTGAAAACTGTTACTTGTCCAAAAATGGCAAAAGACTACAACACCGACATGGAATGTGTTGATAGAGCGGACATGCTTAAATCATATTATGAAATCAACCGCAAGACTGAAAAGTGGTGGTTTCGTATTTTTTTTTTCATTTCATTGATGTAACTGTACTTAGTAAACGCATTTATTTTACTCAAAATGCTTATTCTAGACAAAGACGTGTCACTCAAAAAATTTCGATTAGCAGTACTTGAACATTAAGTAGGGTTCCCGGAGCACCCAAAACAAGGAAGACCTAAAAAAATTACTTCATCGAAGAATTACAAGCCGAAAGTATTTGATACAGTTGGAAAGGCTCAGAGGCAACATCTTCCAGGTTTAAGGGACAGTTTTAGAAAATGCGACTATTGCAGTACGAAAAATCATGATAAGCGAACAAGATATTATTGCAAGATATGCAATGTTTTTTTCATGCATTGAAAAAGTTGATAATTATTATCAAAAGTACCATGAAGCACAATAAAGTAACAAAATAGCTTAGAAAATATTCAAAATTGAATAATAAGGTCAAAAATCAAAAATCATAAATAAAACAGGAAAAAAAATATAAAAATAAAACAAAAAAAAAAACATGAAAGGAACTAGTTTCATCTCACTTTCATGTGGTTCGTTCTACACCCAGAAAAATGGTTTGTCATTTTCAAATGAAACCCTCTATTTAAAAAACATTTGCTTCAATGAAGGAATTTTCTTTTCTGATCAAGTGAAAAACCTTTTACAACAAATAGAAGCATCTATTTACGCCAACTCTAAAACTCTATTTAAATAATAATTTAGTGTTAACAAATAAAACTCTTCACTTGAAATCCTTCTATTTGGACTAAATTAATTTTTCCTCTTGTCAAAAAAATGTTGTTTCTTCCCAAATAGTGTCACTTAATGGCGTCGAATAAAATCTTCTTTCCGAAAAATGAATAATTCTTTGAAACGGATCCCTTGATCACATATAGGTTTAGTCAACCCAGTTAATGACTAATTCTAATGAAGTAAATGTTATTTTCCCTCAAGTAGTGTCAATTATTGGCGTCAAATAAAAAACTCGTTTCTGAAAAATAAATAATTCTTCGAGACAGATTCCTTGATCACATATACGTTTATTCGAGCCAGAGATTGATTCATTTGATTCGAGAAAGTGTTATTTTCTCCCAAATAGAGTCAATTATTGGTGTAGAATGAAAAAATTCTCTCTATTTCAATTTTTTTGTTTCGTTATTCCGTGGGTCAGTTATTTGTTCGCAGTAAGTCTATATTTTCCTAGGCTGCCTCTACAGCTATTTGTGCGTCATTAAAATATTATTGTTATATTATCTAACTCCTATAATTATTCATTATTCCTTCACTTTGTGTACTTCTGTGAAACATATCTGTGATTTTATTGTGGTATAATACTTACATATTTTTACTATAGTTCCTTCTAATTTTTCACATAATGATTTCTCAATTGTCAGAAATGTATTTTCAAAAAATAATTATTTCATTTTCATGAGTGTGATTTTGGCAGACAAAACAATTTCAAAAAAATAAATAAACTGAGGAAATAATTACAAAATTGAAATTAAAAAAAATGCACATACTAAATTTTTAATTTTCTAAACATGCATTTTTTTCTTTTCCACTTATTACCTTTTTATTTGCTTTTTTATTAATTTAAAAATGTCATTAATATCTGCTAAGTTCACACTCATTTATTCACACATTTGTTAATTCGATCGCTGTAAACGAATCTGCCTTTCATTTTCATTTTATATTACTTTTACTATTTCATGCAAAGAAAGTGTTTCAACATGGCTTGTAAAAGATACATTCATTACATATCATCAAGGTACTTTCCGACTTTACGTTATTTAAAAAGTGCGCCAAAGCAAAGCGGAAATTCGTCGCTGCTTGTCAATTTCTCTATTACTTTTGGCGCTTCCTTTAGAATTTATTCTTCGCTACTCTAGCGCCACCCTTATTTTCGGCGGATAACACAGAGTTCAGTGAGCGAACCCTGCGCGATGTGTCGACGCAAGGCGCCTAGCAACGAATGCGCATGCTCGGCAGCGCGCGTGACTCGGTAATCCGGAAATGTCTTTCTTTCTTGTTTCGTCCATGGCGGGATGAGGTTCTTGTCGGAGACCGAGCTACGCATCAACCAATTGTGGGCACGTGTCTCAAATAGAATATAGAAAAAGCCACGGTCTTCTACACAAAATTCTGTGAGAACAATGGCCGAAGAAACCCGAACAGTGCTAACCGGCCGAGGATTGACAGAATATATCCCAATATTTCAAGGTTAGTACATTTTATATATCGTATTCATAATGCTCACTTCCAGCTTGTATATTCGATTCAGACGCACGCGGATATGAAACGTAGCTGGGGCTGTAGATTCATTAAACAAACTGGATATTGCCGCTATTGTCTTACGATTTTTTTGGAATAGGTTTTCACAAATTTACTTCGGCTCAATTTACACGGATTCAACTAAAAATCTACCCAAATAGAATTTAATTTGGGGCAATGATATATTGATTCGTTTTACCGAAATTTCTACCACATTAAATAAATTTTGCTTGAATAGAAAGATATTTTTCTTCAAGCAACTACGCATTTATTAATCGAATGAAAATAGCTTCTTATGTAGGTATAATAAACATGCGAAGCTGCCGCCATTTCATGTTAATCCCCTTTATACGCAGCTTGAAAGTACATAGAAACATGCAAACTACATTTGTATCCGCATTCAGAGAATATACACCGAGAAAAGAGTATTTTCTATTAACAAACTTATACTAGGATATGGCGAAGTGAATGTATAGTTATTATTATAAAATTTCAATTCAGCCAAATAATATTCATGACTGAGTTTTTTATTCAACTACTGACACATTTTCATCGAGCTTTATTCGAAATAACTAAATCTTATTTGACTGCACGAAATTTTTCTTCTCCATTTTATTTTACTGCTTACTATTAATCAGTTGAACATTTTGAGAGATCAATTTTTTAAATGAAATAAGTTCCACTAAGGTGACTTGAAGATAAGATTTATTCATTTAAATGGTGAGATTATTAGAAACAAAGTTTTCTCTGGATTCTTTCAATATTAGGGCGGTCACAGTTTCCAATTCCTGCAACACTGTGGACGACACCACGTTGACAGGAGAATACGAAGACTGATGCTGCCACAGGCCTACAGCGAAAAAAAATCTTTGTTTTGTATCGCAGCAGAGTCAAATAGGAGGTGCCAGAGACTGTGAGGATTGACGCCGTAGCCCTACGCTCAAAGTTTTCCTTGTCCATAGGGCCACAGTTTTACATGCATTTTCCCTCTTCTACACACATATCGTGCATACGTATATCAGGCGCTAGCACAAAACACTTTTTTTATTTGATCTGAATCAAAAGTGTATTTCAAACAATTCGTTACTTTATTTCAAGTAATGCTGTATATTCGATCCGAATCGAAAAATTTATTTCACCCAAGTAACTATTTTATTTGGACCAACGAGTTCATATTCCATCCGACTAAAAAATTTATCTCATTCAAGTAATTATTTTGTTCGAATTAAAGAAGTACATATCCCGACTGATCACAAAATTTATTTGAATTAAGTAACTTTTATCTGAACTAACGAGCTACAAATTCCGTTCAACTAAAAAATTTATCTTATTCTGGTAACTATTTTATTTGAATCAAAGTAATACGTATTCCGACCGATCAAAAAATTTAGCGTCTTCAAGTAACTATATTATTCGAATTAAAGTAATACGTATTCCAACAAATCAAAGAATTTCGCTGAATCAAGTAACGATTTTATCTGAACTAACGAGGTACAAATTCCGTCTGACTAAAAAATGTATCGTAATCAAGTAACGATTTTGTTAAAAGTGATAGAATAAACATTTAGATTGAAGAAACGAATTCTTTCTGTAAAAAAAAATAGCAAGATTTATTTGATGTTTCTTTGATTCAATTGCTTAACTTTAATGTTCAGCAAGTGCATATTTATTGATGTCAAATAAAATACGTGCGCATAAAGAAACGGTTAATAGGTTCATATACAAACAATTTTTTCCACATGAATGTAGAGCTACTAATGCTTGGTTGACAATCAACACGGAATATCATGGAATGCTGGCGACAAATCTCACGAGGATGTGACTCAGATTGTGAGAAAAATGTTTGAAAATGCGTGCTACGTGTACGTCAAAGGAGTAGAGAAGAAAACATGGCTGACGGAGATTATCAACGGTACGCCGCAAGTTATTAATATGGAAGATTTGCACGTTGTACCCCCTACACTGGAAAAACTGAAGTTTATGGAGGCGGTACCCCGGCATGACTTCAATCATGGAAACTGCCCAAACGCAAAGTTCCAGAAGTATATGAAAGAAGGCTCGATTGGGGTAAATCTTAATTGTAAATACATCCCGACGTATGATTGTGCGCTGGAAAACGTTCAACGTCTGCAGCAATGGTATTCTAAGGAATGTACAGCTTCTCTCGAGAAATCTTTCTACCTCTTCAAAGAATTGGGCGACTTGAGAGCGATGAGACCCGAGGATATAGCGTGTTTGCCAAAAGAATTCGTCTACAAGTTCGCATCAAACTCCATCAATGATGCGTGGGATAAACTACCAGAGAATATGAAAATGGACTACGTCATCGCAAGTTTGCGCAGATGTAGCACACATTATACACCAGGACCTAATGGCGATATAGTGGATGGACTGAATCCTCTAATTAAAGACTGTCTAGGTTGCAATCGTGTGTATAGATAATATGGACAATATTTACCAAAATAGCAATAGAATTTATTACAATATATACAATTATATTCGAGTTTATATGTAGAATATTCAATAGAATTAATCTCAATTGTATTATAGCTTATACATAGAATTAAAAAAAATTTACTATTCGATAAAATTATAATCTAGAAATAGGATACATTACAAATATATATCTTTATAACTTTCACCCATTCTTGTCATACAAATGTAAATGTTATGAATTTTTACTTGTGAAAAATATATAATTGTTAAGAATATTTGAAAACCACTAAATGCTACATATACTATACATGAGTATAGGCCCAGCGAGGGCGCTGTAGCTTAGCCTTAGCTACAGCACTGTACCAATTAGTCTGCGTCGAGCTGCGCTTACGCTCGCACGTCCAAGCTCGCGGTCCGTTCGGAGCACACGCATGTCTCCTCAATTCTGTAACTCACTCTCTAATACAATAAAGCTTCCTATATACAAATAACCGCAGTCTAGTTTTTATCAGGTTATGGGCCCAGGCTGTTGGGTGTGACACATACAAGGTTAAAGTATAGTGTTGATTGCAATTGGACTCTGTCGCCAGCCTCCGTGCGAAAGTGCAAAAGAGTTGTCTTGTGAAAATGGATACCGATCCAGTGAGAATCGCAAAGTTGAAAAACATTGAAAACTGGGGAGTGTGGAAGTTCCAGATGCGTGTGTTGTTAACCTCTCATGATGAATTTAATGTTGTGAACGGAACCGAAATTAAGCCGGAAGCTCCACCGGAAGCTGCCGAACCGGCAGAAGTGCTAACATACGAAAAGGAGCTGAAGGATTTTCTAAAAAAGGATGGAATCGCACAAAAGTTCATTGCTACTTCAATCGAACAACAGCCGATGACGCATATTATGAATTGTGTGAGTGCAAAATCCATGTGGGACAAACTCCTGGCGATTTATGAGAATAAATCTGATATAAATGTGCATGTGCTTCAACAGAAGTGGTTCAGTTTCAAGAAAGATCCGAGTGATGATATTGCAACGCACATTTCGAAAATTACTGATTTGTGCAATTCACTGAGAACACTCGAAGAAGAAATCTCAGAAGGCATGTTAATCACAAAAATTCTGATGACTCTTCCATCTAATTTCAACCATTTTCGTTCAGCGTGGGATTTTGCTGCAACGGATCAGAAAACCGTTGAAAATTTAACATCGCGCTTGATCATGGAAGAGATGAGAATGAAAAGTCAAGAAAGTGCCGAAAACAGTGCGTTTTTAGCGGGAAACGAAAATAATCAACGCTTTCCAAAGAAAGTTCAAAATTACAAGTCAAGAGGGCAAAATTCGGAGAAGAACGCAGAAGGCCAGTCAAAACAAGGTAAATGCTGGCATTGTAATAAGCCGGGACACCGCAAGAGCGAGTGTTGGAATCTTCTGAGAACTCCGGAGCAAAACAAGTCCGGCCCGAAGCAGTTCAACGGCGAGTCGACGAGAAGGAGGGACAACGCGCTGGTAGGAGAGGTAGCTGCATTACCGACAGAAGAGGTACTCATCACTCCGTCAGCTGACTGCCAAGATCGTTCGACATCGTGGTTTCTGGACTCCGGAGCATCAGCCCACATGTGCGACAAGCACGAATGGTTTGCTACATATGAAGATATAGAGCATAGACCGGTTACATTAGGCGACGGTAAGATTTTGTACGCTGTAGGAGAGGGAGATATTGATGTATTAGCATTTAATGGGACAAAATGGGAAAGTAAATATTTAGAAAAGGTTTTGTATGTTCCTGGTTTAAAATACAATCTATTTTCAATGGGTAAAGCTCTCCAAAAACAAATGCTGTTTGAATCAAACAATACGAAATGTACCTTTTATAAAAATGATAAGACTGTTGTTGTCGGGTGTAAAAAAGAGCACGAAACTATTTTTACGATGAAAATTAAAGTTGAGATTATTGAAAAAATATTGATGGGCAATGAAAATATTATTTCTGATAAAAGCGAGATGCAATTATGGCATGAACGATTGGCACATCAAAATTTTTCTTACGTAAAAGAATTTCTCAAAAATAATGACATAAAAGTTAAGGGTGATTGCAAAAATAATTTTTGTGATGGATGTGCACTTGGTAAATTACATCGTTTTTCATTCCTACCTAGTGACTTTAAAACAAGCAGAGTAGGAGAATTGTTACATGCAGATCTCTGCGGTCCCATGGAGGAAAGTTCTATAGGAGGTGCTTTGTACTTTTTCTTGATAAAAGATGATTATTCGCAGTATGTTACTTTGTATTTTTTGAAAAGCAAAACTGAAGTTAAAAGTTGTTTTAAAAACTTTATACAGAGATTTGAAAAAGAAACCGGAGAAAAAGTAGATACATTTAGAACTGATAACGGGTTTGAATTTACTGAAAAAGACATGAATGAAATGTATTTCGCGAATGGTATCAAGCACCAACGTACTGTAGTGTACACTCCGCAACAGAACGGCAAAGCCGAACGCGAAAATCGCACGTTGGTAGAGGCAGCGCGTACGATGCTGTACTCTAAAGGTCTGCCGAAGCGTCTTTGGGCAGAAGCGGTAAACACGGCCGCGCATGTTTTGAATAGAAGCAGAAAAACTCGCTTTGTAAACAAAAGTCCGTACGAACTTTGGCATGGTCGCAAGTGTAGTGTGAAACACTTTAAATCGTTCGGGACGGAAGCGTATGTACACATTGATAAAAGTCGTAGAAAAAAGTGGGACGCGAAATCGAAATTAGGAATTTTCGTGGGTTATGACGATTGCACAAAAGGTTATAGAATTTTAACTGATAAAAACAAAATTGAGATACATAGAGATGTTTGGTTTAAAGATGAATTTAAAACTGATAACTTGGAAGTTGACCAAGAAAAACATGATGATTACTTTTATGATATGTTAATCAAATCAAAACAGTTTGATGCAGTTGTTGAGCCAAACATTGTTGCGAATGATAACAATCAAAATGTTCTTGATAATCAAAACATAGAAAATGATTTTGAAAATGATAATTTAGCTGAAAATAATCTTGAAATTGAAAATAATCTTGGTGATGAAAATGTAAACCAAAATTTATTTGAGAATAATTTAGAAATGAATGATCAAAATAATTTTGAGATGGATAATGTGAATAATTTTGAAAATGCTATTGAAATAAGAGATCAAAATGTTGAAATGCAAAATGAGCCTGCCAATGTAAACAATGTAAATAATGAACCAAGGTATAATTTGCGAGATCGACGAAATTTACAGCCACCAGACCGTGGAGATGTTGTTAACAATTTTGTATTTGATTTCGAAAATGTAGAAGAATTATTTTTAGCAGAAGTTGATACTCCTAAAAATTTTAAAGAAGCGATAAACAGTGTTGATTCTGAAAATTGGAAAAAGGCTATGAAAGATGAGATGATCGCATTACATAAAAATAAAACTTGGATTTTAGTAGAGGCTCCGAAAAATGCAAAAGTGTTATCGAATCGATGGGTTTTTAAAATAAAATATGAGCCTGGAGGGGAAAAGAAATTTAGAGCTAGATTAGTTGTTAAAGGTTATTTACAAGAAGAAGGCGTAGATTACACTGACTTTTTTAGTCCAGTGGCTAGGTATACTTCATTAAGAATTTTCTTATCTATAATCATTTCTAAAAATATGTACAGTCAAAAGTTCGATGTTACCACAGCCTATTTGAATGGCAAAATCGATGAAACAATTTATATGAAACAACCTGAAGGGTTTAGTGATAACTCAAATAAAGTTTGTTTTGTGAAACAAAGTTTGTATGGTTTAAAACAATCAGGCAGATGCTGGTACAAAATATTTATAGAATGTTTGAAAAAGTTTGGTTTGTATCCTACTGACGAAGACTCTTGCGTTTTTGTTAGCAAAGATTCGAATGACTTTGATTTTCTAATCATAATAACTTATGTCGATGATGGTATCGTGGCTTCTAGAAATAAAAGAAAAGTTGAAGAATTTCTGACATACCTTAAACAAAATTTTGAAATCAAAACTGATGAATTAAATGTATTCTTAGGAATCGAGATTAATAATTTAGCCAATGGATCAGTACTTATAAATCAAAGAATGTATGCTGAAAAGATTGTTAATAAATTTAATATGTTAGAAGCGAACACTGTACGTATACCAGCTGATCCAAATAGTATGTCAAGTATGTTTGAAACGAGAAAATGTAGTAAAGAAATTAATTTTCTATACAAAGAGGCGATCGGGCACTTAATGTTTCTTGCATATGGATCACGTTTAGATATCGCTTACGCAGTGGGAGTATTGAGTCAGTTCAATGAAAATCCAGATAAAATCCATGTAAGTGGCGTAAAGCGAATCTTAAAATATGTAAAAGCGACGCTTGATTATGGTTTAATTTATAAGAGAAATAACAATTGTAAAGAAATTTGTGCTTTCAGCGATGCTGACTATGCAGCAGATCAAATGAGCAGAAAATCAATTACTGGTTTTGTTGTAAAATTGGGTAGTAATGTAGTATCATGGGGATCTCGCAAACAATGTACGGTTTCTCTGTCTACTACTGAATCTGAATTTGTAGCAGCATGCACTGCAGTCCAAGAAATCGTCTGGACAACGCGATTAGTCAAGGCCCTGTGTGGCAATGATATACAGAAACCTCTTCTATTGGTTGATAATCAAAGCGCCATACATTTGATAAAAGATCTAAGATATCACTGTCGTACTAAGCATATAGATGTAAGATATAAGTTTATAAGGGAAAAATACAATGATAAAGTATTTGATGTTAGATATGTAAATTCTGCAAATCAGCAGGCTGATATCTTGACTAAGGCGCTTCCTGTAAAAACATTTGAATATTTAAGAAATTTGTTAAATGTAAACTCTAAATGAAATGTATGTTATGAATAGAAATGACATGTAGCATTTGCGATTTTCAGTGGGAGTGTTAAGAATATTTGAAAACCACTAAATGCTACATATACTATACATGAGTATAGGCCCAGCGAGGGCGCTGTAGCTTAGCCTTAGCTACAGCACTGTACCAATTAGTCTGCGTCGAGCTGCGCTTACGCTCGCACGTCCAAGCTCGCGGTCCGTTCGGAGCACACGCATGTCTCCTCAATTCTGTAACTCACTCTCTAATACAATAAAGCTTCCTATATACAAATAACCGCAGTCTAGTTTTTATCAATAATCAATAATTGCGAATTTAGCGTGGTTTATTCCTCAAAATAATCCATAAGATCATTATCGTTATCCTGTTCGCTAACATTATCATCATCATTATCATCATCATCATCATCATCATCGGTATTTTCGGCATCTATAATTATAGCTATAGTTTCCTCTCCCCATTTTTTTATAATAACGTCCATACGTGTATCACCATAATTTATATAATGTTAGCTGTTTGGCCTCAATCGAGCAGCTCGCACGTCCTCAATGAGGTCCCGAAGCTCCTCCAGCGAGAACTCAGGAGTTGCTCCGGAAAAGCCTATAATTATCTCGTCCTCAGCCTCTTCATCCTCACCCCAATCAACGATTGCCCAATCGTCATCATAATCATCACTCGAATCATACTCGCAATGGGGATGAGATGTCATTTTTTTCAAAATTGATTCGTGATGAAAAATCTGTAAAAAGAGCAAACCGAAATAGAAAAGTTGATACTGCTGCACTCGTCATTTATATGCATGATAAATCTCAAACCCAAAAAAGTTTCCACATATTCAAAATGAGTGATACGACGAAAGTATGGAAGATACTAGAATTTTATTTTAATGTGGTGTTACACACCAATCCTCGTTCGAATAATAACCATCATCGTCAGCTCTGTCGAGGTCTCCCAGCAGTTGATGGATTTGATCGATCTCATCCAGAAGCAAACCGAATCTGATGTGTATGTCTTCACAACCGTCAAAATCATTATCAAACTCAATGCCCACTTCCCGTACATTCACCTCTACCCACTCGTCATCACCATCACCGCCATTCCAAACACCCTCCTCCTCCTAGTCATTGCACACTCCAAACACTGCTCGCTACCTGCTTTTCGTTCACCGATTTTTCCAATCACATGTCCCACGCTGATTAGGGTTGGTGTGTGCAGGCTCAGACCTGTTTATCATAAAAATTTTTGATTCTTTGATGGCGGGGATGGTACAAAGCTTGGACCCCTCACCATCACACTTGAATTCTTGCGATCTATCGGCCTATATATAAGCTCAACGCATCCGATGCAGACTTATCAGTCTTACACGTTACGTGCGAGTCAAAAGTTATACAAAGTTCTGCTTATATCAACGTTGAAGTCATGGCCGCTGAAACATACTCTGATCTCGTCAAAATGATGGAGAACGCACACGATTTGTTGGGCGAGATGCATCCCGAGCAGGAGAATGACAACATCTTCAAGCACTGAATTGGCGTTGGAATGGATAATCTTCAATTGCTGCGTGATGTTTCCAAGCATCCGAGAACGAGAATAGGGACGAAACTGCAAATCCAGCATACAATCACGCTCGTACAGTCCTGGATAGCAAAGATTCGGCAACAACTGCGGCAGGGACAGCAGCAGCGGCAGCAGCAGCACGCCGTGGTGATGAGTGCTAATATCGGCAGTCCTGCAAGCGTACAGTGGGACGACGTCGATAGTGCTTTTGCCAACCGGATCCGAACGGGAGTTGTCACAAATCTCGGGCATAAGAATTTGGAAGCCTTTTTGGACGACGCGCAGCGAATCGTTGTTGAGCGATCGAGGCTGATACTACGCGAGGAGGGAAATGTGAAGGTTAACCTCACATTATCGTGCAAATTTGAAAACATAAAGCACGAGGGGATTGCGGAAGAAGTTAAAAGCTTCAAAACGTCCAACACCGCGATCCTCCTCTCGAACGGTATAGACGGTTAGTTCACACACGCAAGGAACGATCTACTTGTGAAGGTTGAAGATTTTGAACAACGCGATTCTGGGTGGAGCATGATCGAGATCTTCAATACTGTCGTAAACATCAACCGGTACCAGCCGCTCGCCGCGGGGCTTTCGACATTCGTTGAGCTGCCCAAGGATATTCAGCGGAGGAGAGCGGTGGTGAAAGTGAAAAACAAAGATGAAAAATGCCTTCTCTGGTCCGTAACAGCAGCCCTCCACCCGGTCAACATCAACACCGATAGGACTAGCCATTATCGCCGCTATATTTCCGAGTTGGACTGTACGGGTATCAAATTCCCTGCTACTCTACATGATGTGAAAAAGCTTGAGAGATTGAATAATTTGCGCATCAATGTATATGGTATAGAATCTCAAACTTTTTCGCATCATGCAAAATCAAATACAAGCGTCATAGTGCCAATTTATTTGAGCGATCATTTGAGTACCGCGAACTTTGACACGATTCATCTTTTGATGGTTGAGAGTAACCCAGAAAATGATATGGCTCGCGAGTTAACACCAAGATTCCACTTTGCTTGGATTAAAGATCTTTCACGATTGGTGAGCAAACAATTGTCTGATCATAATGGTCAACTGTTTTTATGTGACAGATGTTTGTGTCACTTTAGTGTGAAACATGCCTACGACAACCACCGACAAGATTGCATTATGCTAAATAAAGTACGCATGGAATTTCCCGAGTTTAAAGATTTAACATTTTCAAATTTTCAAAACAAAGGCACCGTCCCGATTGTCGTTTACGCCGACCTCGAATGTATATTAGAGTCTGTACCAGTTGATCAATTCCAAAATCACGTTTCAAGCCGTAAAACATGTGAATTTCAAAATCATATCCCGCACAGTGTAGCATACTATGTGCGTTGCGCGTACGATGAGACTTTATCGGAGTTCCACAGTAAACGCGGTGTCGGTTGCATAGATTGGTTCATGCAGCAGCTTAAAGATTTATCGACTCAAGTAGAGTCACGCATCAAAAATATAATTCCGATGGAGTCTCTTACCCAAGTGCAACGCGATCGTCACATGCGCGCAAAGAATTGTTATATTTGCGAAAAGCCGTTTAGCCCTGACGAGAAAAAGTGTCACGATCACTGTCACTTCACGGGTAAATATCGTGGTCCTGCTCATAATCGGTGTAATTTGAATTTCAGAGAGACGCATACAATTCCAATAGTTTTTCACAATTTGTCCGGTTACGATTCGCACTTTTTAATAAAATCCCTCGCGTCAACTTTTTCCGGCAAAATTACACTGCTATCCATAAATAAGGCAAAATATATATCTTACGTGGCTTCTTATCGGAAGCAAGGATTCAAAAGGGTAAACACAACATCCAGACATTATAGTCCTCCATATACACAAGTGCTTGAAGAGAAGAAACTTGTTATTCACACATAAACTGGGCACAGGAAAACAAATTCGAAACTCTTTCGAAAATGAAAAAAAGTTTTCCAAAATATACAATGTACATTAATTGTATGGAAAAATTGTGTATTGTCGTCGTCGTCGTCGTCGTTATTATCGTATTTATAGTAACGCGTATGACACATGTGCGTACAAAGGGGATACAGCGGTACAGCAGAACAGAACTGTGAATCTTAAATCCGTCATCACAGCAATAAAGGTCGCCATGCGACTGGGTTATAAAGCCGTCGAGTCGGCGTTGGCGGGTGCTCGTGCAGTTGCGCGTGGGACTGAGAAGAATGTTCGTATGCCTCGCGTTATACCTGTGCCTGATAAAATTAGCGGCATCCTGCCATTTCTCATTCGAATTCTGGCTGGTCTAAGCGCTACAGGGACCGTGCATAAACTGTAGAGGCAGCACCGTCGCTGACGCCACCGCACTCTTGTGTCAAGTAACCGAACTTTTGTGATGCAGCCTGTCAGTTATCAAAAATGAAAAAAATTATAACATTTGGGTTTGTTCCCATCGTTTATAATTTCACTCGAGGCCAGAATGAAAGAAAAGGCGAAAAATTATTCAGATCCGGACACGTTAGAAACGTTGTCGAAACCGTAGATTCAAATCAACCGGGTACAATAACCTGCACGGTTGTAGCGCAGACCAAAGTTTCGAATGTTTACACAGTGAAACTAATAGTATGTATTTAAGAATCATGTATATGAATTATCATAAAAATTATGGTTAATTTTAGGAAAATAATCTTTCAGCTTGACCACAATAGGCACGTTACCTATGCCACATGCACATGCAAAGCCGGTCTTTCCAAAAAATGTGAGCATGGATGCGCTTTAGTGCATTTTATAAATTCACCAGAGTCTTCAGCATCGACAACCAACCAGCCGCAAGGATGGGGAAAACCATCCCATCGTCAGCTACTGGGCTATGATAAAGATGCGAAGATGTCCAGCTTGTTTCCAACACCGTCTTTATTTTCAGAAACAAGAAAAAAACTTGCACCGTTGGAAATTTCTACGTCTGAGGTGGGAGATTCTTTAGCCAAAACACCACTGTTCACCATGCTGAAGGTTGAAGAAAAAAATGAAAAAGAAATACTTACAGCCGCGTCGTTGGTAGAAATAATCCAAGCTACCGAAAAGAGTATCTGTGAGGAAAGAGCAAAGCAAATAACTTCAGAAATATTAATGCTTTAGTTCGCAAACATTTGATATAATCCTGAAATCATTATCGCGAAGGAATTATTTGATTTTTATTCAAAGAACGTATGCTGTGATATTAATGCTGCATTGACGATGAGCGTCCAAACGATCACTCAATCGAAAAACCCAGAATGGTTCAAGGAACGAAAATTGAGAATTAGGGCAAGCAGTGCACACAGATTAAAAGGGAACAAGTTCGATAAGGCCAAAGTAATTGGAAGTTTCTTAAATCCTGGGAATGTCGAGACCGCATCGATGTCGTACGGATAAAAAAACGAAGATCGTGCGCTCCAGGAGTACAAAAAGTTATTAAGTCTAGGATGCGAGGTGGTTAAAGTTGGGCTCATCGTTTGCATCCAGCAACCATGCTTGTGCTGTTCACCAGATGCTATTCTGACCTACGGACGGAATATTTGGGATAAAAAGCCATTGAGATAAAATGCCCCTTCACGTGTCGGAATAAACCGATCTTCGATCAAGAGAAAGTTGAATTGAATGTCAAGTACTTAAAGTTGGGTGAAAATGGCATACAACTCAGCAAAAGCCATTCGATTTACATCCAAGTACAAATACAAATGTATGTGATGAATATCGCGCTCTGTGATTTATTCATTTATTCTCCAAAAGCAAGTCTTCTCATCCAAGTAAAGAGAGACGACGTACTTTTGAGTAATCTAGTCCCTCGATTACAAAAATTCTATTTCAACGATTACATTCAAAGATTATTAGAAACGTATTCATGAGTGATGCATCATTCGTAACATTGTGATCTGCCAAAGAAATATATCGCACTGTTATTCATCACTGTTACAAGAGTTTATGAAAACGTTAGATTTAATACAAAGTGATTAATATAAAGTTATGTATCATTCGTAAGATTGTGATATGCCAAAGAAAAATATCGTACTATTGATCTTCACTGTTATTTAAGTTTTTAAAAAATGTCAGATTGGAAACACATTCGAAGTGCATTATTTTCCAATCAAAAGAATAATAATCATAAAAGCATCGTGAATCAAATTTAAAGATTTATTCAATCCCATAATTTACATTACAATCGTGACATATGTTATTTATTTCAGAGCATACAGAATAGTTTAGAATATTATACAATTATTATTTGATTATAGGTTTACCCAAATTGACCAGAGCGCAAATAACGAAAACAATTTCATCAATATGAGGAAATAATGCTACCGGTATTTTGTTTAAAATATTAAATTCTTTAGTCCTTTGATTTACTCGCTCAATATGGATTCTTACTGATGCAATATTATATGTCTCTTCAACTTCTTCAGAATTAAATTGATCACCATGAGAAAATGGAGGCATAACAAGGATTGCATTTTTTTTTCTTTACTTCAGTTCTTATCTGTGGAAAACCTTTATCCGCTAGAACAACATCGCCTGGTTCTAATAAATCTACAATCCCACAGTCATTTGTAATAAAACAGTCACCAGCTCGACCGCCATAACATTTCGAAACGAAGCTGATGAATCCACTCAGTGTACATCCTACCACAAACTTAACTGTGTGGTGATGCTTGTACTCTGAGTACATTAAGACTCTTTCTGTCACCTCCGGCGGTAATTCAGTATTAATTTCAGTACAATCGAGTACGACACGTGTCTCAGGGTAGTTTTTTTCGAACGCTTCCGGGAGAGTTGCTCTTACACTATTTTTAGAAGGCCAAAATATAAACTTTTCCAGCAAAATATTTAATTGCTGTAAAATATCTATAAAAATTCGTTGCGCGGTAGTACGATGTATACTGAACAATACAGATAGTGCAGTGAAAGTGAGTCCCGTTTTTAATTTCATCAACGTGAGTAATAATCTTGTTCCTTTATCCATTTTCGTGGTTTTATAATCTGGAAGTTTGCCCAGAATATATGAATATGTCGCAAAAGAAACACCAGCTAAACTGCTCAAAGACTCATCAGTTGTAATCGAAGTCATTCCATGAAAGCCCTGACATAGTAAATGTCTTTCCTCTTGATCAATCGGATCACAACTGAAATCTTTAACAGTTTTCTTTAAGACTGGTAAATCAACTTCACAGATCTTGTCAACGGATTTTTTCTCATGGATATGCACTTGTAATTCTGCAGTACACACACCGTTATCGCACCTCAAATTACAAAGAAAATACGTTGGCTCATTCGGAATATTACTACTAACTTCATCAGTTTGGCAAGTTATACTGCGTCACGCAACTATAGGAGTAATATTTGAAGTATCGGTCTCCATGCGATGCTGCGTCTCTGCTTCAGTGTAATTGTCTTGCTCCATTTCAGTGCTGCTTGTTGATGCCATCGCTTTCACTGTTGTCTTTGATTGACGTTGTTGGAATCGCTTATATCGCTGCAGTGATTGAGTGCATTATCTCAAATTTTCTTTGCCAGGAAAGATGGTCGGAATGTACGAAGGGTGCTGAGGATTTTCCGATTGTTGGTTCTGGATGAAATAACAGCTACAAATCCTCGTATTCTTCATTGGTTGCCAATCCACGGGCTTTTTGCTAAAATTATTTGAAAAATATGGAGAGGTTATGTTGTGAAATAAATGTATATTCAGCATTGTTTCTTAAACATTATTCCTGAGTTAAATTTAATTCTTATAAACACAAAATAATTTTATATCGAACACAGAATATCGCAATGTACTAATTAATTCACTTTTGTTTGAATTTATACTCACACGTGTTTTTTATAGCACTTATCCATTTCTCACGCTTCGCTGTCACACATGGAGAATTAATCGCACTCTCCGGGATGCGATAAAAAAAAAAAAAGTCTATTTTGGTTTAATTAAAACACAAAAATGATCACTGACGTAAATAAGCCCGATCACTTGCATCACTAGGTCTTCGCTTATCGCCACCAGGCAGCGCTGAAGTCATCACGCACGGTCCCTCCTGGGGCTTTTGCGGGTGGTGCTGCGGGTATAGCTAAAGCTGTCAACGAAGCTAGTGTCAACAAATATCGGTTGAACGAGACCAAACGGTACAATACAACAATGGAGGCGATTGCTTTGGGCAAGAGATTATACCTGCGACCCTACCGCAGCGGAATGGGTCTGTACTTATGTACGGCAAAAAACTAATAAAGCTACCACACCAAGCTCTCACCAACATTGATTTACGCAACTATGCTAAAAATATGAAAATTTCACATTTTCGTGGCGTTTTCATGTGGAATAATCTGACGAAATCAGGTCCAAAAATGCGAGAATCCGTAATTATTAATCTTGACGATAAAAACGGTCCAGGGACACAATGGGTTGCATACAAGAAAAATGGTGACCATGTCGTGTATTTCAATAGTTTCGGTGATTTGAAACCGCCTAAGGACTTCATGAGGTATCTCGGTGTTTTTAGCGTTGAATACAATCATAAGAGGTATCAGGAATATGATACTGTGATTTGCAGCCACTTGTGCCTCAAATTTCTCAGCGAACAACTATAAAAAGACAAGTGTTACATGAGCAAGCATTAGTCATGTCGGAATCGTTGACGTTAACACTGTCAGGCACATCCTCCGTGCTGGAGGCTCAATATTTCCCCCTAATCAAGTTATCACCAGAGAAGAACTATGTTCTCGGACTTGTCGAGTGCCTGACATTCAATTCAATACCCAATATTCATGAAACGTGTAATAAATTTGACCTGAAACGAGCGGACAACAGCAGAGAGAGCATCACGATACCCACGGGAAGCTATGAAATTGAGGATATTGAAAATTTTCTGCGTGAGGAGCTACCCTCCAACATCACCCTTAGTCTGGGAGCTAACGACAACGAGCTGAACAGTGAAGTCACGTGCAATCATGTGATAGACTTTAAGCCCAAAGATTCCATCGGCCGATTATTGGGATTTGAGGCGGTTGAGCTAGCACGAAACGTTACTCATAAATCTGAATTACCAGTAGCCATACTGAAGGTTAATACTTTACGCGTTGAGTGTAGCATAACCACAGGGGCTTACATAAACAAACGTCTAGCTCACACGATTCACGAATTTTTCCCAACCGTTCCATCGGGATATAAGATTGTCGAAGTGCCTGCCAGCGTCATTTACCTGCCAATCGCCGTACAGTCAATACATCATTTACAGCTGAGAATAGTCGATCAAGACGACGAGCTGATCAATTTTCGCGGCGAAACGATTACTGTGCGTTTACACGTGAAATCACTCAAATAATGGGAATCGTGTTTGAGATGAGAAAGTTGGGCAAAAGTTATAAAAGTCAAACGTCATGGTCAAAAATCATCAGTCGCCCGACACCTCTGACAACGTTTACACCGCCTACGAGACTGACACCTCTGAACGTTCGGTTTCTCCAGAGCCTGGGTCTTCGACTACGTGGAAATTTTGGAAAATAAGAATTCGTGTTCGCTGCATCCTGTGTATGTTGCCATGGAGGAAATAATAAGAACACAGAAACCCGTGATATTCGAGGAATCGATTGCACACTCTGAGATTCATGCTCATCAGCCGTTTGCGTCATCCACCTTCCATAACAACGATGAAATCCATATTGCTGTTCAACATCAAGACTTGTGTCTACTGCCCAGTAAAAGCTTTCTCCACATTCACGGAAAAATTACAAAGGACGATGGTGTAAATCCTGTGATGAGCACGAAATTGATCAATATGGCTGTTTGCCATTTGTTTGAGGAAGTTCGCTACGAGTTGAACGGTGTGGAGATTGATCGGAATAAAAATATTGGTATCACCAGCGTCATGAAGGGGCACTTATCCCTAAGCCCGGGTCAGCAATATAGTCTGGAGAATACCGGTTGGTTGAGCGGTGATACCAAACTAACCAATGCTTCCAGAAATTTGACGTTGTTCTACCATTGAATTATATGCTGGACTTTGCCGAAGATTATCGTCGAGTCATCGTCAATGGCAAACACGAGTTGATTCTCACACGTTCCAACACCGATTTGAATGCGGTGATTCAGACCCCGCCCACGGAAAACCTTAAAATTACCCTTAATAAAATCGAGTGGTTGCTACCCTACATTAAACTAGCCGATAAACCGAAAATCCAGTTACTCAACTACATTGCTAAGAATCCGGCCATATCCATGAGTTTTCGTTCTTGGGAAACGTACGTGTATCTGGTACTCCTGTCAACGACGCGACATGTATGGGCGGTCAAGACATCGACGCAGTTGGAGAAGCCGAGATATGTCGTTCTAGGATTCCAAACTGCAAGAAGAAACGATCCCCAGAAAAATGCCAGTGAATTTGTCATTGTCGAATCAGCGATGTAAAACTCTTCCTCAACTCGCAGTGTTATCCCTATAGAAATTTGAATCTCGAGATATCCAACAATCAGTACGCCATTCTCAATTCAAACCGTCTACTACAACAAAGAGGCCGAATCTTTGTTATCGAAGCGTGAATTTATAAACCAAGCTCCCCTCATCGTTATCGATTGCTCGAAACAGAATGAATCATTTAAAACCAGACTGGTGGATCTTCGATTGGAATTTGACGCGAGCGTGGAATTTCCCGCAAACACCGCAGCCTATTGCATGATCTTGCACAATCGTATTGTCGAGTACAACCCGATTAGCGGCACGGTTAAGAAATTGGTATAAGTCAATTTTGAGATGGGATGTTTAATTATTATTATTATTATTATTGTGCGAATAATGAAAATATGTGTAAGGTTATTTGCTCAATTTGAAATATGATGATCTATTTCCATTATTATGTATAAGTTGAAAACAGAATGTAATTGTTAATAAATAAAATAAACAAATATTCAAAGCATCGGACCGTTATTTTTTAAAACGTTAACCCCCAACCATACGATGAATGAATAAAAAATTTGCCATCTTGGTGCAAGCATTGGAAACATCGCGCAGAGTCAATCGATGGAATATCGATTGATCGATGATGCGATGGTGGGGGCGCGACATACCACGAACCTGCGGTAACACCCCGTAACACCAACTGTCGGTAAAATTGGGGATAACAATTTCGTCGGTAGAATGTTTACCATCTAACAATTAAAAAAAATAAAAAATTTGAAATGTTTGCTTATCCGACGATGAAAAAATCAAAATGGGAGCTCATCCGGCTAAGCAAAAAATCCCATTATCAAACTGTCTGACGATAAACAAATCAAAATGGCTGCTCATCCGACTAAGCGAATAATCAAAATAACTGCTCATCTGACAAAGCAAAAATCAAAATGGCTACTCATCTGAATAAGCAAATAATTCATTGTCAAACTATCTGTCGGTAAAATCGGACAAAAATAACGGTGGCGCTACCTATGGTAACGCTACAGTCGGTAACAATATCGTAGGTAAGGCTCATCATCGCGGTGGTAAAATACCGACTGTCGGTAAGGTAGGAAGGAGTCGGTACACCGCCATCCTGAGTTAGAACTCTCGTATATAAACTACTGACCATTATATGTAGATTGCATACGAATATTAAAGCTGAAAACGTTATTCAATAAAACAAGTTGTCCCATATGATTACACGTATTTCTCTACGGGATATTAGTTTCTGTCACCCCCCCATTTAAATAAAATTCCGAGAGATGGCGGTGCCGCTCCGCGCCAAAGATCGCATCTTTAAAAATTTATTTCTAATATAATGATATATTTTATGTTAAAATAATCTATAAAATGTTCAAATAATTTGTAACATAAAATTTTCAGATAATTGTAATTCAATCAAAATATGAAATAATAGAAAACTGTAATATCAAGTGTAAAATTGGTTGTATGGGCTAGTACCCAAACCTTATGTATTTTCTTTTTATCTCTCAGTTGAGAGAACTTGATAAAAAAAAAATACGTTCGTAGCATATAGCATTCAGTTGTTTAACGATTCACGGCACTTACTGACATACCCATTGACATACTATATGTCGATGTACATACCACTGGAATATATTTTACCCACAAGAAAGCAGCAGCCCGAATAGGTTAATCGCAACTCCGTTGTTGATTAAACTCTATTTACCAATATTTTACAACGCGAAAATTCATTGACATAAGATAGCGCCACCATTAATTTTTCGGCTCGGCGCTGAGCCGGCGAGGCCTTGCCACGGCCGAACCCAAATCCCGTGGGCCCCGTCCGCTGCATTTTAACCGATATGATAAATTGACGCTGAAATATACAGGTAAGTATTTGAACAAAACATATGAAACTATTTAGATTTATTATAATTTGCTAGATCGTCGTAGTGTCCATATGAAATGCTTATCAATTTTGAATAACTCGCGAAGGTAACCATACGTAATTTGCGTGTATAACCTAAAACTTATCATTGTTCACTTGTGACGAAAATGTCTCTACCGTCGTATAATTAAAAAGAGATAATGAGATCCATTGACAAATTTTTCTGAAGTACATTATTCATTATTCTGCTTTTGACTTTAGATAGAATGTTATTTTAAGACTTGCCGCCAAATGTTGGAGATATATATTTTAACTCCAATATTACGAAAACAAAGTTTGAATCATGAAGTATGTTACCTAGTAGAAGGAAAACTGGTTACGGTTACTGCAGTTATAGTTTTGTTAGAGACATATTGAGCCTTGCCGGAAAAGTGAGATATATATATGTATATTAGGGTGCTTTTTTTTTTGGACTATTTTTTTTTTTCGGTCCCATCGTGAAATTTTGTTGGAAATACAACAAAAAAAAATTCCCTGAAAGATTGAGCCCTTCATATTAATATTAAGTGCTCGCCCAAGGCATGTAAAGATTTCCCGCTTAAAATACACGTAAACTTTAATTTTTTTCTTTAAAACATCTACAGTTCAGAGGCATTCTATGGTGTAGTCTAGGACGTCGGTAGGTTTTCTTCGGAATGAAATGCTCTACAAAAGTGCTCATTGCGGTGAAGTCGTAACTCACACGGGCGAAGTCGTACGGGCCACCCAAACGCAATTTTTTCATGAAATTCTTGTCTTTTTACCCGTATCTCGTAAATAACAAGAGCTACACAAAAAAAATTTTCAACAAATTTGTAGGAAATTTAATTTTCTACAAAAAACTTTCAGAAAACCAAATTGCTAACATCAGTATTTATTGAGATATTGGGCTTTTAAGGTGAGGAAGTATGGAATTCTCATGAATTATTGAGTTAAATTGTCGAATTATTGATTGTCGAATATTTTTTTGTTTTGTAGCTCTTGTAATTGTAATGATGTACAAATAATGTAATGTACAAATTTATTGAACATTTCTTTTTTTGTAGCTCTTGTCATTTACGAGATAGGGGCAAAAAAACAAGAATTTCATGAAAAAATTGGGTTTGGGTGGCCCGTACGACTTCACCGCAATGAGCACTTTTGTAGAGCATTTCATTCCGAAGAAAACCTACCGACGTCCTAGACTACACCATAGAATGCCTCTGAACTGTAGATGTTTTAAAGAAAAAAATTAAAGTTGACGTGTATTTTAAGCGGGAAATCTTTACATGCCTTGGGCGAGCACTTAATATTAATATTAAGGGCTTAATCTTTCAGGGAATTTTTTTTGTTGTATTTCCAACAAAATTTCACGATGGGACCGAAAAAAAAAAAAATAGTCCAAAAAAAAAGCACCCCAATGTATATACATATATAGATGGCGCGTCGAGCGAATGCGACGTTGATAGGGAAGCAAGTGTGGAGCGGGCGCTGCCATGATGAGAAGCGGTTGGGCAGTTGCGAACAGATAGCGGAAGAGAGTAGAGACGTAGTCGAGTGAAATGCGTACGGCAGTTAATGGCCGCGGCGGAAAAGTGTAAAGCGTACGGTAGTTAATGGCCGTCGTTAGGCGACGATTGAGTCGCGTAGTCGAATCAGTGTTGCCACTCTATTACAATTGTAACAGATCTATTACCTTTGAATAGGATTTAGTACGCTAGTACGCCGATAGTCGATCTATTACGTTTGAAAAAGTAGATCGCGTCAGTAGATGGCGCTGATGGCAAAATTCATCTTGAGCTTACTTTTTCTGCCGTGCAGGCACATGTGCGCTTCTTTAGCAACGATTGACCAATCCTCGCTCGTAAACAGTGAGTGCGCCGAGCCGAGCCGCCGACGGCGCGGACGACAAACGACAAACGAACGACGAATTGACACAAGTGACTTATTCTTTGGTGTGTTTTCCTGAATATTAAAACCATTTCAAAATTAAAACTAATCAACTAATGTCGAGATTTTCGCGATCGGCGCATTGAGATTATTCGAGATGGTCAAAGTGTGAGGAGTGAACTCGGGGCTTTACCGCCGAGCCGCCGACGACAAACGACAAACGAACGACAAAGTGACAATTGACTTTTATTCTTTGTTGTGTTTTTACGAATGCTAGAACTAATATCGAGATCTTCGATATGACTTTGGTCAAAGTGTGAGGAGTGAACTCGGGGCTTTACCGCCGAGCCGCCGACGACAAACGACAAACGAACGACAAAGTGATAATTGACTTTTATTCTTTGTTGTGTTTTTGCGAATGCTAGAACTAATATCAAGATCTTCGATATGACTTTGGTCAAAGTGTGAGGACTGTGACTGTGAGGGTAGCGAGTGCGGAAACAAAGTCTCATCCGAGTCGGTATTAAACGAATGTCCAAAGATGAGACGGTAAGTAACATTTTTCAATAGTATATAGAATATTTGACTTGATTTTCTGCTCGTTTTTATAAAAAAAATACCCGTCAACATTTTTCCCAGATTCCTCGTTCCTCGACGAAAGATAGACGATGTTGATTCATCGGATATTGAGAAAGCTAGTCCTTCGAATCCTCCGATATCGTCAATTAATCAGCTGTCTGTTGTGCCAGTAAATAAGTATGTATGACTTGATTTTTTTCTATAGAAATATATTGTCATCATAAAATAAAAAGTATCATGAAAATTTTGCTTAATCCATTATGACCGTTTTGTGTGTCTTATTCGCTTACAAAAATGTGTCCTATTCGCACTACAAAAATACTGCTGTTTCGATCCAAAACTTATCGATGATGATTTTAGCAGGTATGCCGATGCCGAAAAGAATTCTGATTGTTCAGAAAGTACGACAACTGATACTGACACTACAACTGGTCTAGCTGAAGATTCCTATGCATCAGATCATTATGTCAAAGAACCCTCCAAGAAAAGACGTAAATCGTACCAACAAAGATTCAAGGACAGCTGGCAACACGGTTTTCCATGGTTGGAAAAAAAGTCGGACAAATCGTTCTGCACGGCGTGTCTCAAAACGATTAATGGTGGGTTCACTCACTTAAAACGACACGAGGTTACTGATTTTCATATAGAAAATATGAGAAAAGCTGAGAGGACGGTCAAGATTAGTGAGCATTTTAACGACGAAAAAAAACAACAGGAGAAACTGGTTAAATCGGCTGAATTGAAGCTCACGATGTTTTTGCACGAACACAATTTGCCGTTCCTCTTAATGGATCATTATAGCTGATATATATCATATATATGATCATAATGCCGAAGCTGGTTGCGTCTGTATGCCCGGATTCGAAAATAGCAAAAGCGATAAAATGCTGCCGAACAAAAGCTACGAACTTAACAAAAGACGTGATCGCCAAGGAACAGATATCAGTCATTTCGGAAAAGTTAAAAAATTGTGTTTTTTCGATAATTATCGACGAAACTACCGATATCAACACAGAAAAATCACTTGCTATCGTAGTGAGATTTTACGATAATGACGAATGCAAGGATAGATTTTTGGGGCTGATAAAAGTACAATCCTGCACTGCGAATGATATCTTTACCGCAATCTGCAATTTTTTCAAAGAGAAGAACATTCCGGTGACACATATGATCGGTTTGGCGGCTGACAACGCATCTGTAATGATGGGAAATATCAACGGAGTACAAGCCCGCTTCAAAGCAATAATACCACATCTGTTCGTCCTTGGATGCGTTTGTCATTCATTTCATCTGGGCTCTTCAGCTGCAGCTAAAAAGTTGCCAAGAAGTTTGGAAGATTTGATACGAGCAGTCTATTCTTACTTCTCGCACTGCAGCAATCGATCTGGAAGATTACAAGAGTTTCAGATATTCGTAGAACTGAAACCTCGCAAACTGTTGCACCCGAGTGCAACGCGGTGGTTGTCTCTTCAAGTAAGTGCGTTACATCGGTTGTGTTCAGGAGTGTGCATGTAATTTTGCATTGTCTCGACTGCTTATTTGTTTACTTCTGTACTTTTTCAACCTCAAACTTGGCATTTTTTTCCTCAATCTAGGCTGCTGTTGATCGGGTGTTACAGAATTGGGAAGCTTTGATCCTTTTTTTCACGCACTAGTGCTTCGAAGATGACTTGCCTGCAACGCAAGCGATTTTGAATCAATTAAAAAATCCCATTTTCAAAGTATATTATACTTTTCTCTCTTACATTCTCGAAAGTGTAAATCGATTGAATCGAGAGTTTCAAGCGGAGAAACCGCAACTACATCTTCTTTTGAAAAGAGTTTCCGATTTGTTCCGAAACATTTTGAGGAATTACGTGAAAAAGTAATATCTGGATCGTGTTCCGATTAAAAACATTGAAGTCACTGATCCACGAAATTTCATTGCATTGGAGAAAATATATTTCGGAGCAAAAGCTGAAATATTAATGTCAAACGAAAATATCGATCGAAACGAGTTGCACAACTTCAGAGTGCATCCTTTGGGGTTTTATGTGATGCTCGCGGAACAGATCAAACGAAGGTTTAATTTCGATGACCCGGTTTTATTTTTTGTAAGCTATTTCAATCCGCGCATAGTGTTATATATTATATCAGGGCTGTTTGATATATCAACACTGCGTTGTGAAAAATTGTATTCAAGTATTTTTTATTTGATTTGCAGAATGGGTGGTATTTGAAGGATTTTCAGGGGTGACCGAGAGACGTTTAGGGTTTAGGGGGTGATGACCGTGTCCGTCTGGCAACACCGTCAGAGAAATAAACATCAAAAAATAAGACCAATCGCTACAAAAACAATTTAATACTTCGGGGGAGTGGATAAAAATGAAGTTTACCGATAACTTATCGACTCACAACTATATATACGTAAACATTTCGTGCATCTTTCCCTCTCTTCTCGTTCGTTGCGTTTTAGTACGTTTTCTCGCCACCGTCCAATACGAAATAAAATTTTGGACTGGCAACACTGAGTGGAATAGTCACTAACCAGTCTATTAATTATCTTCGTAATTGTAATAGTAAAATATATATTTATCCTGAAATAAAAAGAAGAAAATAAAGAAAACAAGAAACTTTAACAGTTTATAAATCTAATCAGAACATTTGATTTTAGAAATACAGATAATCTAATCAACATTAATTGTAAAGTAGTATTCCGAAAGTAGCCAGAAAAAATTATGCCGGTTGGGATTGTGCTAGGATCGTATGACAAGATCTTTAAAGCGATTACACAACTTAGATGACATGCCGAGAGTTTGCTGTACAATCAGTAACACTGTCGAAAGCTACAATGTTATTGTCAGATAGTTCAAAGAAGAGAAGCGTATTTATTGCCGAAGCGGAAATTCTTACAGCGCTAGGGCTGTTATACAATTCAACACACCATAGTCGTACTCAAAGTTGAGTACTGCGATGGAAAAGAATCCAACTACCGAATTTCAACTACAAGCAATTTTTTTAACCATTCTAATTATGATAAGAATTGAAGTAACACTATAAAACCAAAACAGCTTAGCTTACAGTTTATTTGCATACATCATATGTTTTGACTAAAAAATTTTATGCACTACGTAATATTACACTATAGCGCATAACAGCCCTGCTTCCTCGGAAGCGAAATGAAGATTTGTTTTTAATTTTTTAGATGAGGTACCTTGCAGCTTATTCGCTTGATAGCTTGAAAATGTACAAAATTGTACGAAGCAAATACTGCAAGACAATTTTGAAGAAGTCCAGAATGTATACGGTAACACCTCGAAAATGGTGTGATGTGGAAAGACTAAAACCCTGAAGGTGATACTCTGCACGTATGGAAATATGACGAAGATGATATGGAGTCAGTATATGGATCGTCGTGATCATTCTGGATGATAAGTAGACATAGCTCGACATACTACGTAACTTGCACATGATTTTCTGAATCTCATTTTCTCAAATTACAACTCATACGAGATATTGGAAAGCAATTTTCGAAATAATCGTCTCTTATTTCACAGGAACTCTGACGCTAAAGGTTGATTGATGCGTCGGGTACACACGCTTGACTTTGAGAGGGCCATCAGCTTGACAGTACACGAAGCAACGCATGTAACATTGTTTAATATAATCATTAGAGTGATCCTTAAAAGGTTCAATTTTGTATCTGAACCAGCTTGCACCTGGATCGGTTGAAAATAATTAAAATTTTTTTTTTTAAATGTCAGCAAGCTAGTTGAACTAGAAAGGATGCCTGTGAGCATAAATTCATTTTGAGTTTCGAATTTGAGCAGGAACCGCTAATAATCACTGACGATGAAAAATCTATGCAAATAATGAATTATTACATCAGCAGTTTAAACAGTATTTCCATCGTAGTGGGGAAATGAGGAAAATATCATAGCTTTGTACGTTGACACTCCTGAAACAATTCAAACTTTGGCAGAAATATTCTTTGAATATTGAAGATAAAATAAAAAGTTGAATCATTTATAATTTAATTACAAATCGATCAGTCGTTATTCCCAATCTACACTCATCATTCATTACTTGAAGTTAGCGATCGATCATCATCGCAGAATATTTTAGTTTATCTCCAATGTTCGAAAAAATTTTCCAATTTTTTTTGCAGCCGATCTGGGGATCATTTCCAGATAAACTTTTTAAAGACCACTCTAATTATATATGATTTTTTTGTTGAACTATTTCTGAAAACATTTTTTGCAAATTTTTGTAACTGATAGGAAGTGGAATAAAAAAGTTGACAAGTAATTATCCTGTATACGTCGATAGTAACATAAATGCGTACTTGTGTTGTATTTCAAAATATTGACTGATCTATTGGGTAATCCTATTCTTTTTAAAGACCATTCTAAAGCTACGTTATTATATCAAATAATGACATCTCTGCGTAAGCAAATATTACTATGGATGATTAACAAGTTTGTAATTGATTTATTATTTGGAATTGATCATACTATTACATGCTCTGATTAGACGTGAAATAGGTTTCTGTTCCGGAATACAATACAGAAATAAAACTACATCGTTACAAATAAATCAGTCTTTGATACCAAAGAATTAATGTTCTGTACATGTTCTTGTCAAAAAAATTTCAGCAATTTGGGACCCCAGACACCATAAATGAAAAAATTTGCATATATGGACGCTCCTGACCGACGAAGTTCCTATGTTGACCACCAGTCAACTCTGCCGTCGACTACAAAGATAGCGGCCACAGTGGTTCACTCTTAAGGCGTCTAGCCACTCTGGAATTTTTTTTTTAATTGGTTGAGGTTAGAAGGTTGAGCCACTGCGGGCGGTCAAACAGCTCATGCAGCTGTCGTATCGTGTCCTTTTATGTGATGAATCATTGTGTTTATTGTGATTTATTGTGTTACCTGAAGTAGTGTAAGAACACTTTTCGGAATTTAAGTCCAGTATTTCTAGTTTCACTAGCGTCAATTAGTATTCGACGTTGAACGCAGAAGCACGTCAAAATATTCTAACAAAAATATAACTAAAAATGTAAGAAAACCAAGCATCTCGACATTATGTGGACGAAAAGGGTTCGAGGAGTCGAAGAAGTCGATCGAGCAGTGTTAAAAGTCATCACCGCCCGGCTAATCAATACGAAATCGAGCCGGAAAAGGCGAGTACGAGTCAATTGGGAAAAAAATTAAAGTCCGATGAAGAAACCGACGTACTGGTTAGTGGGAATTTCTGATACCGTATCATCAAATTTGTGACCGTTTTTTCTGCACTTAGTAACATTGTGAAGTGCAAAAAGTGCGACGGTGACATAACGTTTTCGGAAATGAGTATTCGTGGACTCGGTTTCAAGTTAGTGGTGTCGTGTGACTTGTGTGAACCAACCATAGTCAATTCAAGTCCTCTCATTAATGACAGGGCGTACGACATAAATTGACGAATCGTATTCGCGTTTAGATTATTGCAAATTGGTCAGAAAGGAATCAATAAATTTTGTGGCATCATGGATTTACTGAAAGCCGTATATCACTCGGTTTGCGACACCGTTGTCAAACAAATTCTCACCGCTGCAGAAAATGTGTGCAAAATATCGATGGAAAATGCTGTGAGAGAAAAACAAAAATTAACAGCAGAGATGGAAAAAGGTCCAGGGTTGACTGTTTCTGGCGATGGAACTCGGTGCAAGCGTGGTTTCTCTTCGCACTATGGCGTATCGATGATTATTGGATACTACTCAGGGAAAGTGATCGATGTAATAATTCAATCTTCTTACTGCAAAGCTTGTGAGTATTGGAGTAAAAATCTTGGCACCATTGAATTCGAGCTGTGGAAAGAAGATCATAATGAAGAATGTGTCGCCAATCATGAAGGGTCCGCTGGAAAAATGGAAGTCGCCAGCATAGTGGAAATATTTTCGAGGTCGATGGAGAAATAGCGACGGAGATTCAAAAACGTATAAAGGAATCGTTAATGCCAATCCATACAAAGAAAAAGTGATGAAAAAAGAATGCATAGGTCATGTGCAGAAAAGAATTGACACACGCCTTCGTAAAGTAAAAAAGAAAAAAGCGGTCTTGGTGGCAAATGAAAGCTAACTGACAAGTTAATCAACGAGCCAACAGTATATTACGGTCTCGCTATTCGAAGATTCTCCCATTCGAAAGACGAAATGAAGAATACGATTCGGGCGACATTCATGCATAAAATCTCGACCAATGAAAATTTGCAGCATGACAATTGTCCTCCGGGAATTGATGGGTACTTTAGACGAATATGAGCATAAGAATGCACTAGCTCAAATAGTCCAAGATACCATTCGACCTATTTATGAGGACCTCACTGCAGATGATTTGTTAGAACGGTGCGAAGGAGGCTTCACGCAGAATAATAATAAAAGCGTCAACTCCGTCATCTGGTCAATGGCTCCAAAAACGAATTCCAGCAGTGCAAATATCGTCCAAATTGCCACGTACATTGCTACCAGTACTTTCAACGATGGGTATAAGAGTATTCTTCCGATAATGAATGTTCTAAACCTAACCGTCCGAGATCGCAGCTACAGTTATTGCACTACAGTAGACGATGAGCGCTGCGCTACAGCAGACATTCGCGCTCAAAATGATTCTAAGGAAGCAAGAATAGCACGAAGGGATAGTCAAAAAAGGGCCCAAGACTCTTGATCAGCTGCCGAGGGAGTCGTCTATGGTCCAGGGATCGCTGATTGAAGGTAGGACTCACCAAAATCGCGCCGTCAGCTGAATAACTGCACGGTTACTTTCTTTGGTGATTATCTCGAAACTACATTTTTTGACCTGGGGCCTTCGAGATCTTGGAAACTATCCGTCCGATTGCTTTCAAATTTTAACTGAATATTCTTAGATACATTATCTACAATGTTACGTAGGATTTTTTTTGAAAATTTTTTTTTTCGGCTCACCATAATTTTGCTAATGGTCCAAAAAAAAAGGCTACGCTACATTGTAGTCACACTACTTAAGAATGACTTAAATTTTTTGTTTTTTTTCTCAGATGTACCATAACCGAGTACCAGGTGGGACAAGGACCACGCGTATCGTGTGGAGGACCTCCGCGACAACCAACATCACGGCGCCATTTTTTTAATATTTGCAAATAAAAATTCACAATGTTATTTTTGAAACCCTTTATGATATTAAGTTGAAAGATAAAAATATTCCGGCCCATAGTTTTGAATTTATGAATTAAAAAAAAAAGTGCATTTTTTAGTCCGCCAGGGTGGCCAGACGCCTTAACAAAACCTACTAACCTGATTTTTTTGTTTCAATTCACTTTCCATTTGCAGAAGAGTCCGTTCAGCTTCCAAACAATCCTCGACTAATTCATGCCATGCCAGAAGTATACCGGCACAATGGTAACATAGACGTAGAGGCAGATTGTCTTCTTCAGACACCTAGAATCCACAATTTCATAGTACCATTCTGTGACACAGTTTTATAGTGCAAGAGCCCAGGACCAAAACCATGTCTCATTGCACCAAGAACAAAATTATAAACAATCAATAGTTTAGTTGACCCTAGACCCCACTTGGGGGGTAGTAACCTTCAAAAATCTTGCAAGGTCACAGGGACGATTTCTGCTATGTAAAAAAAAAGCCAGATCATATGACGATATGTCTGACATTGAAGATGTACACCTGGAGACAATGAATCTGAGACGGCACATTTTTTACACAGGACAGTTATGTTGGTAACACAGAGAAACCTACAGCGCCACAGTCAGCCATATTAGAATAGAATATGAGTCAATCTAACACGTCTTTATCCCCGTGGTATTCTGAGGTTAGATCCTTAGGTCATGGGTTATGTTACGTTTATTGAGATTGAGTTTGTTTCGCACTCGGCCGACTGTGGTGCTGTAGGTTTCTCTGTGTTGCCAATATGTCTAGTATAAAAAATTAGTCGTCTCAGATTTATTGTCCCCAGGTGTACATAGGGTTTGTTATTTTATTACTATAAATACTGTTTTCAAACATTGCATCTGCCTTGAGCACATTTCTAAAAATGTCAGAAAATTTAGCCGACTCATATCATTGCAATTAACTTCAAATTTGTTTTAAATCTTTTGTATAGCTAGCGAGATTTCCAAAATACTGTTTTCAATCATTTAGAATCTTGCCTATAATGTTAAAAGCGATAAAAATATTTTGGGACGTATTGATGATTGCAACAATGAAAATGAGTCTGACAGTGACTAAAAGCAGTCACGAAACTGTTATTTTCAATAAACATGTTTTACTCACCCTTCACCCCTGTTTTATTTTGTAATATTTATTTCAAAAGTCCTTCAATTTCAGTTCGATGGTTTCGGGTAACCTTTTCTTTAATCAACATCTAAGAATTTGAGAGGTGCAACTTATTGCGGAGATGTTAATATGGATAGATAAGATTTTTTTTTTTTACCATCGTAAAAATTGTCTAATAGGGCCAGACTCAAATTGTTTTATATCGGTTTATTCTGCATCGGGGCAACTTATTTTATCATGTTGAATAGTTTTCACACATTTTGCAATAATATCGACTGGTAAAAATTTATTACATTTTTTAAATGCTCCCAAAATGTATGGCAAATAGTCTTATCGGAAAATTGATTATTTTGTATCAATTAAACCAAATTTACTTATTCATGACATTTTTTAAAATGCGCTCAAGTCAGATGCAAAACGCAAAATTTCAGAAAAGGTAATTTTGGGCTCAGATTCATCTAAACTATTGATTCTACATGGTTTTACGTGTGGTGCAATGAGACAAAAATGTTAGTCATGGGCTCTAGTACTATTAGCGAACATCGAACATGAAAATGATATTACATGATCATTACTCAACGATTATTATAGGAAGTATTAACGAATGTGGATGATGTTCAATTTACCTGAATTGGCAAATATCGGTGTATCTTATTGTGAAGGTCCTGTTCAAGGCCTTCGCCTTCAAAAATTGGGATCAAATAATCATTGGTATTAGCGCATATCCTACAGATTTCACCCCATGATTTACGTTGATCAATTACAGCGGTAGCGTCAAGTACCTCCATCCCAGCACTAACTGCTAGTTTTTCAGGATTTTCTGAAACCTCAGTTACAACAAAGTATTTGCCACCTTGATTACTGTTGTGTCCTACGACATCAGTCGCGTTCTGAATTATTATTGTTGGATCCTCAAATTTAGCCACCATTTCTACGTGACCAATCTCCATTCTACCTGTACAAAAAAAATTCCAAATTGGTTGTAAGTGATTATCTTATATAGTGAATAATGATAAATTATGTCACTAAGCCTCCAGAAATTATCATTTTGACTGTAATATGGTTATTTGCCAATAATTGATGTGAGTTCTAAGGTATTTTCTCTAGAATACGTTAACGAAGAATATTTTGAAATGGTCGTAGAAAATAGATTTTTTCGAATCCTGTTGAAAATCATTTGTTTTTGCTTGACGCCTGCATTTTATTCCTCTTGCCTGTTATAATTAAGCCACCCTACGCTATATACGCCAAAATAGTACTTCATATTTTCAAATATCAAAATCTGAAACATTTTCTGGAACCGACGTCATGTACGACTTTCGTATGAAACATAAAAAATAAAATAAAATGCTGTTGATGCCTGACAATATAAGAACGGTATCTTGTCATCGGACTTATGTATTATTCTTCTAAAAGCATGAAAATGAGTCAGTACTGGTGCAATAGGTAACATGGGCTGATTATGTATTCCAGAACAATACCATCTTAATCCATAGTGTCAATACGACTGATTGTTAATACATCATGTTTATTGGTTATGACTTGTCACCAAAGTTATGTTTTGTGAGTGTAACTAATGAGAGAGTTATTTTTCTACCAAGTGCCAACTATATATTTTCAATTAAAATGAATCACTGTCTAGCTTAATCTCTGGTGAAATTATTACGCACTAACTCCATGAAAATTATCAGTAAAACCATCATTCCCCAGGGATCCTTTGGGTGTTTTTTATGTGTAACAATAAATAAATTGTCTGTTCCTTCAAAACATAACGATGACTTCATACCCAACAGTTTCAAAAAATACGCAATGATGTATTAAAATAGAGTATAATATTTGTAAATTATAAAGTTGGCACATACCACACCAATGACTCTGAGAACCAAAGGGTGATCATGAATATAACTGCTCATGTGCATTTCTATTTTTAAACCTTAATCACGTACAGGTGCAAATTCATACCAGTCTAATTGAAAATAAAGTGATTTTTTTAAAAAAGGGATTAATTCTAAGGCAGTTTTCACCGATAAAATGATATTTTTCAGTGCTATGCAACATTCCACGAGATTTCTTACCCTTTTGAATTCAAATAATTAAAAAAAAAAAAGAAGTCGATATCGTTCTAATGAATGTGAAGTTATAAACCGTAAAAGTTTCATGATGTAAATTCTTATCTGCGTATATACCTAAGAATACCAAAGATAATGTAATTGAAGGGTTAATATTTGATCAAACCTTATATGTAAGCAGAACTCTGAAGAGTTAATAATATCAAAATGTACTGATGAAAACATTGTAATAAAACGCTTGTGCCATTCTTTTAGCAGTAGTATTTCTGTAAACTAAATTATATTAAAATAAGATAAATACATTGAAATCGAAAAATCAATTCGTCCATGGGGTAAAAAATTTGGCTTAAAGTTTATTTCGATTTTGATAAATAAGAATAGGGAAGTTTTCTTCATCGTTTTTTCTGAATGCGAAATAATGATTGCAGGAGATTTGAACAGACTGTAACTATTTGCACACGTACGATTCAAATGGAACAATACTAAAGTTACGCTTGGAAGTCATGGTTAGAAATCACATCTGAATGCATCTTGAAACTATTGAACAAAGAGAAAGGATATTAGTTACTTGCATTCAAGAGTAATAATAAATAACTTGGAAGCACCTGAGCGATTTTTCGGAGATCAACCAAAGTCAGTGAATATCCGTGACAATAGCCCTCTAATGGTCATTGACATCAGCAGCATTGCTAGTAGATCCTTGCGTGTTGTGGTATTTAGATGACTACAAAAAACTTTCAGTTCATGTACCAATTGCAGTATTTGCACCTTCTTTTTGTGAGTATTACGACTCTACTCAGTTCATTCCTCTGCAAATAATTTCTGAAATTTTGATTATCCCAACTTAATTGAAAATAATTCCAACAGCAAATGGAGAGATCAGTGCAATATTCAACTGCAATTTTACCATTTCTTACTCTGAAACTGCCAGCTAAAATTCGTTTACTTTACAGAAACTAATCAATGGAAACTTCACTGGATAACGAAGCATGTCTGTGCAAAAAGTCTGCTATGCTTGCTTAGATTGTCGTTGAGTTTTTACCTCAAATTTTCGCGGAATAATTTTTGTGCAGCAAATTTACAGTAATAATTGTTTGTTCTTTTGATAGCTTTTGACAGCTTTTGCACAGAATGATTTGCTTGGCTTTTGATAGCAATTGAAGACACACCTTGTTCTAATATTGCTGGCAATACTTTGCAACCAGAGCTGTCTTTTTGCTCCAAAATTCCCATGCATGTTGTTATCCGGGTATTGCCCATTGCATACAGCCATTAAAATTAGGTAATGCAGATCATTATAAAAACTAATTTGCAAGGTAGAAAAAAAACCTAAGGCAGCATGGAAAAATTGTATTGACACCTAATAAAATCCACGTCATATTATTCTTTGAAATTGGACGTTTATAAAACGATATTCAGTTTGGAGGAATACTATTACTGTTTTCCATCACTTACTCATCCCTATGAGATATTCAAAAATTTGAAAAACATTCACTAACCCTGAACTCTTATTAATTTTTAGAATAACTTTTCACATTTTACCCCTAAGCTTGAATATAATTATTCATTTTATCACTTTTATAATTTCTTGCGGGTATTTTAAAAAGATTTAATACATGATCTAAACATTGGATAGACAAAGGAGTTACAGAAAACATAAGATGTAAAACATATGCTAAAACGGCAGTAAATTCCATATAATTTAAGAGTTGGATATTCTATTAAATTGATGAAACGTGACAATTGCAAAAAATGGCTATTACTGATTTTTTTTAAATTCCTACCTGAAATTTGACATCAAAATACGCAAATCTTAAAGTTTGCAGAAGTGAGAAATAAAGAGAAGCTATTTGAAATAGTGCTGTATCATTATTCTGACTGACTTAACCAATTCAGACAGTTTTTTTGCGATTAGTTGATTAGCTAGAGGTCAATGTGTAGATTAATTAACTAGTAAATCGATTAAGCTAGCCTAAAAATTTAATCTGACAATACGAACCAGCCAAGAAAACCGAAAATACAAATGAAGAATAAAATACAAATTATGTTTCAAAAAGTTGATTTTATAAATAAAATGAGTTTTATGATTGTTACGTCTGGCGTAGCGCCACACGTCCCTCCCATTTTTTCCGACCATGAAATGCCTCTACTTGCCAACTCTTCTATGTTCTGTAGAGTACCGTTAAAGTCTTTATCCTGTCCTCCTATTTCCATCTAGCCTTACGACACTCATTACCACCCTTACTCCGCTGATTCTATTCCCTACTATTCTGCTTTCTCACACGATTTCTGCACTCGTATTCTTTCTTCCAAGCGACTTTTATTCTATTTTCCATCAAATACATGTCTAATCCATATCTCATCAAGAATATTTTGAATCTATATCCAACAGGTCAATATCCATTCCATCATTCCAATAAGAAACAGTCAACTCCAATTTCAATATTCAAACAATCCACTTTGTTTAACTACAAATTTGAATTTATCACTATTTCAATAAAGCATTTATACATTCAATCATAAACTTTACTTATATCAGTTCTAACTCCTTCCTCCATTCCCTCACTCGAGCGCAGCTACGAGAACAGACCCAAAGGTAACCGAAACATCACAGGGTTCATAATTGCAAGATGAATATACTTTTCTAGATTTCAGCCATGAATCATAAATTAATAAATTCTGAAGACTCCTCAACTTTCCAACTAAGATCTAAGATTCAAAAAAATACTTCATTTTGTTGATGTTACCAACTTCAAGATGCAACTCATTTATCCGATTCAGTTCTACCTTTCAGAAGGCATTTGAGGTTCTCATTGATCAAATACATGGAAAAATGATCAATTCACACTGTGTGCTGTACATAATATTTTGTCTAATTCTCATGCTCATATGTAGTGTGAATCATGAACGGAAACTATTCAAAACAGAGATATTTGATTAAAAAAAACTCCTTTCTTCCTCAACCATAGGTTAGAAAACTCTGAAACAACTTACCAGCGATATTTGCATCCACAGCTATAGACCAAAAAATTCATCTGAAACTCTGCAAAAGTAAGGTTCGGTAAGCGTTCAAAAGTGTCTGAAATACGTACCGGAATACACATGTCGATATTACATTGATAAGGTATAGAATGTAAACATTTAAGTGAACTCACATTTTTCACAAATGCTATCCATTACGCCTCGGTAGGAATAAAGATCAATTTTGCTCTAATCGTAAAGTTCTTTTTCTTGACAACCAGTGTATAAAGAAGACACAACCGAAAATATTGCAATTGCATTATAATTACAAATTTTACTAAACTGTCCACATCACCGTACCGGCCACAAGTATTACCGGTGCTGTGGTTGCGGCATGGGGTTGGAATTGGTTGCATCTAGCTTCGGTCATGGAGTATATGACGTACTGTGACGTCGGTACGGTAGCTCATGGAAATTTCCGGTTGCTAGACACTGGAATCGATCACACAGCGACAGTTAGACTCGCGTCATTGGATCACCAATTACCGATAAAGTATTAAAATATACCGGACAACGGCCATTCTATCGCTCTAATCAAACGAACCGAGGAAGGAGTAAATTGTTAGATAAAAATTTTAGATTGGCTTACCTTTTGAGAATAATCTGGATATGATGAATTGCAGCGCAGATTGGTGAGAGGGGTTAACGAAATGACTGATTTGGATATATTTTAATAGTTTGATTAACTCGGATTCATTTTATAAGTTCAATATTTCGAGTCACAATAACGGAGTTACTCAATGTAAGATCTTAAATTAATATGACAAAAAGGAGCTGAAAGCTCGCTGGACTTTTGGGCAGAGTAACGTTGTACGAAAAGTTTAAATGCAAAAGGCAAAACGATTTTACCGCGAGACTGTACCGGAACAAGGTGTTGATCGTTGCGCAGAACGATCCCCTTCTTTAGCTTTTGACAACTTTTGCGCACCTTCCCCCTTTTTCTAGGAATTAGAATTAGGGCACGACATCTTCGCCGCATGCACGCCTGTGATCTTAGTTCTTTAGCTATT
Source organism: Neodiprion lecontei (assembly GCF_021901455.1). NCBI lineage: Eukaryota > Metazoa > Arthropoda > Insecta > Hymenoptera > Diprionidae > Neodiprion > Neodiprion lecontei. The sequence goes on along the minus strand of NC_060262.1, from coordinate 10,884,290 downwards.
ACTATATTGCAAGCTTTTACATATGGTATGACGCTGTGTTGGTGCTGTGGTGTAGGTGTGGGGTCGTTGCTCTGTAATTTTCCATCTGGCGTGGGCTTTGGTGTTGGGGCAGCAAGCCCACCTTGGCCCCCCGGCTACCGTGCTTCTTCCCCCCTGTGGGCGTTAGGACCCGGGCCGATTTTAGCAGTTATTTCCAAATATGGTAATCGCTGTGCGTATGCGCTAGAGATGACCCATGTTTCGTGGTGTACGTTAGTGCCGTGTACATTTTCTGAGTCACAATGCGCTGAATTCCAGTCGTAGTTTACTTCTTAAATATTCTCACTATCCTGTTCGTTACAAAGTCTATATATTAAGATTGTCATATCGGTTACTTGTCGTTTTGTTAGTTTTATAGAGTGTAGATATATAAAATTGCATATGTATTATAATTGATTACTGTCGTTATTCACCTGGAGTACAATAGCGACTGTTTATGAGACATAGTTGCTATTTGCTTATCATTATTATGATCGCGCTGCTGCGAATATTCTTAGGTGTTTGTGTTGTAACTATCTTAACAGATTTAGGGTATTTAACAATTTGATAATTCGTAGTTTTAGAGCAGGTTTACATGTGTGCTTTTGTATATAATTCTCTTCTGTAATTAGTAATTCTTATATTGATATAAATCGGCTTGGAAGCTTCTAGAACGTTTTTCTTATGTTTGTTGGTTGCCTGTTACTGGGCGTTTCCACGTATGCATCTTTGAGTTTATTGCGAGTTAATTTACCTACAATCGTTTCGTCATTAAGCTTACTAATATGTTTTCGAAATGGGGTTCTGTATGGCTCCACATTGGAGATCTGCATTACCTCCATAACGTTTATGCGCGTTGACTACAACACGGCGTTACGGAGGAAACTCCATAATTCATGACGTATAATTGGTATTTATATCTTCAGTCAAATTTACGGTTTTGAAGGTTTTGCTGTCACTGGTTTTATGGATTATTACAGCAGTGCATCTATCTTTACATTATATCAGTTATATATGAAGTATTCCATGCCAACTGAGAGGACATTTTCCCTGACCCCCGTCAATTTGCTTCATTATTTTTTATATGATTCTACAACTTAAAAAAAGCACTCACAATTTTTTTCAGATTTTTCGTCCCAACCATTATTTTAAAAAAAATGTTATAAACCCTTTTATGGTACTAAAAAAAACGCCATTTTTTATTTTTTTACAAAAATTAACATAATTTCCAGGTCCCTAAACAAACATTTGAAGCCACAGTTGAGATTGGAGAATTGATCTTTTGTATTTTGTAAATATTTTTTTGGAGGAATAAGTTTTCTTTTTTTGTACGTATACAAAACATATGTTATGTTTGTAACATTTATTCAAAAAGAATGGTTGGGACAAAAGATCTAAAGAAAATGGTGAGTGCTTTTTTTAGGTTGTAGAATCATATAAAAAATAATTAAGCAAATTTACAATTTGTATACATACAAAATAAGAAAAATTATTCCTCTAAAAAAATATTTAAAAAATACAAAAAATCAATTCTCCACTCTAAACTATGGCTCAAAATGGTTGTTTTGGGACCCAGAAATTATGTGAATTTTTGAAAAAAATAAAAAATGGCGTTTTTTTTAGAACCATACAAGAGTTTGTAACATTTTTTTAATAACAATAGTTAATTATGATGTGAATATAATAATAATATATAATATTGTATAATATTATAGCTCTTTGTAGTCCGAAGATCTCGTAACATGGTTTTAGGATCTAGTTAATGAATTTCATAGTTATTTGCATCTAGGGATATTTCAAATAGTTAGATGGTTGTTTTAATACCTTATGTTTACAAGATTCTCGTACTTCGAGTTTGGTTAGTTGACGAAAGTGACATGCAATAATAATAGTCAATAAAACATACGGACGTTCCAGTCAGATGTTACAATAATTTAAAAATAAAATCGTACACAGGGTGGTTGAGACAGTTCCCCAGAGTGCGTTCGAAAAGTATGTCTAATCAGAGCGGGAGTTTTAGATAATTCCAGAAGCTAGATACTAGAATCCATTCAGAAAAATGCACCTAGATTCACAGGCAGTAGTGTGGGTCGCCAAATACAAATTAAGCGTTGAAATGCAGTAGGAGATTTGATTCAAGTTCATAACGTTAGCACCCGAAGTCGATATAGGTAATCGATTGAAAGTAGTTTAAATCGTTTGCGCGGTGCTTGAAGAATATCACTCGTCCTCGTTTGCGCGTTCACTCGTTTTTTGAGAAAAATGCGAATAAAGTTAAGGTGATTTTTGAAAATGGTATTATGCGAAAGAATCATAGAATTTCGGATACATTGTCGTGTCAATCGTTTACACATCGTTTGCGCAACCAACACCGCGAAGTAAGTAGTCAGAAAGTATCAAAATTATCAGTAAAATAATTATTTTTTCTAACTGACAGTGTTAGCCACCAGAATAAATTACTGCGCATGCGCAGAGAGCGGTTCAATTCTGTACGTGCCAAATTCCAACCGGATAGACCGTAACTAATGTGGTAAATAGCTGAAATAATGCGTTTCAATCACTTTAAATCGCTCACGTGGTTTGCGCGTCGCTCGAAACCACGGACTTATGGACGGTTCATGCCCTTGCGCGACGTGCACGGTGTAAAAATAAGAGGTGGTCCGACTGGCCCTCGGTCGCTGTGATTATTTTGCCTTAGTACGGTGGCAATCCACCAGGGGCCTCATGCGTCGGTACGGATGAGGTAAACAATAATGGCGGTGATTTAACCACACAGTATTTACGAAAGTTGACGGGCAATCCGGGATCGACGTTTGGGTCTCTGTCGTTTACTCAAAAGACAAGAAAATGGTGAATTGTTTGCCCGATTGTCGGAGCGGATGTCTAGGAGCTGACGAAACAATCTCCTTGTTTCGTGCTCCCAAGGATCCTATTATATTTCAAAAGTGGTCCAGTGATGTGAAAAAATTTGGCGTCGATCTTAAATTCATTCATTTTATTTGCGAAAAGCACTTCAACTACGACGTACCTAATTTATATCAGGAGACAGTTGATGATGCTCTAATAAATTGTAAGTTCTCGTTTCCATGTGATTTGCATAAGGAAGAAATCATTGCATACTGTCTACATCACTATACAGTCATGAGAATGCGTCAATCAATTAAAACAAAAAGTCGGGAAATGGTAAAGACTAGTGGGGTAAAAAAGAAGCAAGCAAAACTCTACTCTACGTAAAAAAAATCACGTTAAATTTTTGAAATATTTTAATATAAGAATAATAATATTATAAATAATACGTAATTATTTTATTATTACCCCAAACATTTATTATTGTGCATCCTTTGCATTTGATTTTGATTTGAAATTGATTCAGTGTAATTACCGTATTCTTTTTATCAAGAAAGCGTACCGATAGAATTTTATTTGATCTTTGGTATTTCGATTTATCATGCATTTCATTTTCATTATTCTTTTTGGACGTTACGGAAATGAATATGGATTCGTGAGTTTGATTATCAAGCCAAAATCAAAGGTGTAAATAAAATGTTGAGAAAAAGCTTTAATTGCAGGGTACGTGTTTCTGGTTTTAAGTCTGAAACAAGACTGTTTTTACAATAATGTTGGTTGACGCAGCAACCTTATTCTTATGAAAGACATAAGAGGTTTATAAACGTCTTTTATCTATGATGACTACTAGATCATTAAAAAGAGGGCAAAACGGGTGATTTCGCCCTTTGTAACACTACTCCCCCCCTCCCCCGAGGAAAAGAGTTGTCCCGACTCGGGAAAGATAAAACAATTGTAAAAGTGATCTACCAATCAGTGCTCGAAGGTGAGTTGAAGCTGTGGCTCTAAAAATTTAGAGACGCCCTTTTTTACTATCTGGCATTTGCCCACAGTCTCAAGGTAAACCACAAAAAACCTTGAGCAGATAGTTGAGCATTAAATTGAATTTCAGAAATTTATGTGCCTTGTTTTAAAAAGGTAAGTGTTGTTTAGTGTTATGTCTCCTCATGAGTTTGAAGAAATCAAAATCATCTGGATCGACATCGGAAAGGAAATCCATTCCTCCGGCAAATACGTCGAGGCGGGAAACCGTAACCGGGAAAACTAGGACTCACTAGGCAAGGAAAAGGCTGATTTCCTCCGAGAATCTTCAAAACGAAGGCCACCAGTCATCCTCATGAATCGGGAAAGGTCGAAAGGAAAAGGCTGGTCGGCAAATAACCTGAAAAGTGCTTACAAAAACTGACACTTGAGGTTAATAAAATGTGAAAATCAAGCAATCGCTCATCGACCTTGAAAAATAATCGTGGCTCTATTCACATTATAAAAGAAACCAAAGCCTATCCGACACAAAACTCGATTCCAAAGGAAAAGTTTCTAGAAAGAAACAACCAAAGAAAACAAATTTCGAGTTGATTAGCAACTCAAAAATAACAAACCATTATCAAGTTTTCGTAATAAGAAGAAACATGTCTAAAATCCACAATTTAATAAACGCCGGGATATTAGCCCAAACCTTTGACTTCTGAAATTTTAAAAACCTTTCGGAAGAAGAAATGGAAATTGAATTTGAACAAAAAGGGAAGGAGTTCTATTATGGATATTTCAACGGAAAAGTTGAAAAAGGAAGACCCGGGTTTTTATGTCCATCATGCTTTGAGTAAGTGGAAAAGTAAACATAAGAAACGAATTCTCTTCATTGACCTTTTGTTAATTTTTCTATTCTTGGAAAGTTCCAGTCCCGAACAACTGCGATGCGAGCTGGATCTTCATGTAACTTTTTATAAGGACAAGACTTTTTGCACAGGCTGCAAAGACAGCATCATTTTTATCGAGAAACCGACCGAAGGATGCAACGAATGCGAGTCCGTCAAAACGGAACTTGAATCAATTATCAAAACCGTTTTTTATTTTCCAATTGTCTAATTTATGATTTGAATATCTATTCTAAGAAATTCCTTTAAAAACCAATCTTCAATAGAAATGTTTAGTATTGAATTCAAAAACTTAACCCTGTTCTCGTGACATTGCAAAACAGAGATTAGAATAAACTTGGTCGGCTGTAGCTTCTGCATTTATAACCAAAATAGGAGCCGATAAAGAAGACAGTATTTGATTCACTAGCCAATCCTCATGAACCTCATGAATAGTTCTGAGTAGCTCTGAAGAAATGCTCGATTCCTCCTCACGAGAACGGGAACTTACTCGAGCAAAAGAAGTTTCTGGGGAAACTCACAAATAAACAATTAAATCCACTCTGAGTTCAGACGAGCGAATGAGAAGATCAAAATTTTTTCTCAATAAAAGAGATTCGAAGTCGCGAAAATTACCTAACCTTCGACGAGCTTCTACCAAACAATTGCTACTGAATATCGATCTTTCTGTTCCGTAGGAAGAGTAAAAACATAAATATATATGTATATCAGCACATATATACACACACATAAACAAATAACATTTGCTAGCTCGCGAAAATCTTCTTTCAAAAAAAAAGGACTCTTGTTGTAGCAACTGAAGTTTCAGTTATCGCGAAACCTTTTTTTCGTACGCACGGAGTCCCGGAGCAAAAAACATATAAACCCATATAAAATCGAATACACCTTCTTAAAGCAATTGCCTTTGGCAAACGAATTATACGATCGAGCGCTGTCTCTCAACTAAATCATACGATCGAGCGCTGTCTCTCAACTGAATCATACGATCGAGCTTGTCTCTCACAATATAACGCGACGGGCTGACGAGCCCGTCCGTAGGAGTCGAGCATTTTCTCCTCCTGACTTTCCGCGTGGAGTCGAGCGGTCTCCTCCCAATTCCCACACTTAATCATTCACACGTTATGAAATATTCATACCACTTCGATATTTAATTGATTTCATCTAAACTTTGTTCTTGTGTTGAAATATAAATAAATTTGGGTTTTTTATGCCTTACGGCTTTTTCCCAACTAAATTCCCTGGTCCAAGTTATTTCACATAGAATAAGTGTCTTCGTAAGTTTCCTCGTTCATGAATAAACACTTTCCATCACCTTCTGGGTAATGAAGTCGTCTGAAGATGCCGTTCTAACATAACCATCTGAGAAAAATACTGAAAATGATAACAATATCGATCTGGGTCTTGATGCATTAAATTTAAAAGATTAATTCCAGCGACGTCTCGATATTCTTCAAAAGGTTCTAAAAGCGTACAGACCTGGCGATCTGCTAAAAACCTCTTGGTGAAAGTTGTTTTTCCGCATCCGATATTCCCTTCAATAATGATCGTAAGCGGTCAAGTTTTACTCAAATGAATTCCAAAAGGAAGATTCTTTTTCCCATCGACGACTAACTGTAAAGAAGGTTAAGTCGATGATAGTTGACAAGGATGTACGTCTGAAGATCTAACCTCGAAGGATGTTCCAGGTCTTGGAAAGTCTGTTTCGGGTTGATCTTCTTCAAATGGAGCAAGACGGTCCAGGTGTACCACTTTTGCCTTGGAGTAAAGGTTTTTTCGGATCCTGTAAACGACATCATTGATCCGGTTAACCACAAGGTAAGGGCCTCCCCGATTTCTTCGTAGTTTTGGACATCGTCCTTTCTGTCTTCGAGGTTGAAAGAGCCAGACAGAATCTCCGGGATTAAATTTGAAATCTCTAGCTCGAATATCATAACGAGTTTTCAATTTGTCTGAAGCCATAGAAATTCTACTTCTAGCAAAGTTATGAATTCTTCTAATCGTTGTTGTAAAAGAGAGGCATAATCTGTTTGATGATGTCTTTGCTCGGGAACAGCGCCTTTTTATAAATCTGACGGAAGTCGAAGATTTCTTCTAGTAAGCATGAGGGCTGACGTCTGTTTCGTCGTCTCATGAATCGCAGATCTGTAAGATCAGAGGAAGAAAGGGATCCAGGAGTGCCAGTCTCTTTGATTCTGCTCTACGAAGGACGACATATATTGAAGTTCGATTCAGACGCTCAATCATGCCGTCAGATTGTGGATGCAAAGGAGTCATACGAGTCTTTCTAACCCCTAAAATCTGAGTAACCTCTTTCATCAAGGTTGACTCAAAATTTCGGCCTTGATCAGTATGAAGTTCCAGAGGAACTCCGGGTCTGCAGATAAACTCTCTAACGAACGCTTGAGCTACAGTAGACGCTTCTTGATTGGCAAGTGGAACCACTTCGGGCCACTTGCTAAAATAATCTGCAATAATCAGAGCATATTTATTTCCAGAATAGGTTGTAGGGAGAGGTCGAAGAATATCCATCGCTATTCTCTCAAGAGAAGCTCCCACGTTGTAAACTTGAAGAGAGCTATGTCCTTTAGCTCGAAGTCCTTTCTTTGCCGTGTAGATTCGACATCTTCAGCACCAATCTTCAACGTCCGACGGGCAACGAGGCCAGAAGTAGAATTTGCGTATTCTGCCTAGAAGTTTATTTGAGGCGAAGTGTCCGCCTGTAGGAGAATCATGATGAAAAGCAGGAATCTCTGGAACTCGTGTTCTAGTTGCCACCTGATTTCCTTCAAGGCTGCAGATTCCCATTTTCGGTATAAAATTCCGTTAATTAAAAGGATACAGTTCCATTGAGCCCAACAAATTTTCAAATCTGGCCCGACTGAAGATATATCCTGCCAGTCTGGGCGAGTCTCTGTTTCCTGCCGAGACTTAACTTGAGTTAAAGTGATGTCCTCCTGTTGAGATTTTCTCCATTCCTCCAGGTCTTTTTTGAGAGAAACCTTCCGTAATAAATGAGGGGGGTTTCGGTTTTTCTCCAATCGTGCACACTGTTTACACTCTGGCATTTCTTCGCAGGGTCTTCGAGAGAGAGCATCGGCGATTCCATGATGAATTTCTGCTCGATGACGAATGTCAGAATCGTACTGACCGAACCTTTCTAACCATCTAGCTACCTGACCTTCGGGGGATTTTAATGAAAGTAACCACCTAAGAGAAGCATGATCTGTTCGTATAAAAAATCTCCTACCGTACAGATAATGATGAAAATGAACCACGGTCTTAACAACAGCTAAAAGTTCTCTACGAGTGACACAATAATTTCACTCGGTTTTACTCAGAACTCTACTGAAATAACTTATCACTCTCTCCTGACCTCCCTGAATTTGTGACAGAACCCCACCTATTCCTGAAAGAGAGGCATCCGTATCCAAAATAAATGGAAGTTCGACCTCTGAATAAGCTAAAATCGGCGAAGAAATAAGATTTTCTTTTAATTTCTTGAAAGCTTCTTCGCATTCCGGGGTCCAGTCAAAAGGAATCTTGATTCCGGTTAAGTGATGGAGAGGTTTAGCTATACTAGCGAAACCCTTTACAAATCTTCTGTAATAAGTACAGAGACCTAAAAAGCTTTGTCCTTGTTCTTTATTTATAGGTGTCGTCCAAGAAGAAACCTTCTCGATTTTGGACGGGTCGGTCTTCACACCTTGAGCTGAGACGATGTGTCCGAGGAAGCCTACTTTTTTCTGGGATAAACGGCATTTCTTCGGGCTCATTTTTAGGCCTACTTGCTTCAGCCCGGCGAAAACTCGTCTGAGATTTTGAACTTCTGCTTCAAAGTTCTTGCCAAAGACGATTATGCCGTCTAAATAAACGAGGCATATTTTGCCAGTGAGCCCATTTGCCAGTGAGAACAGCCTCCATCATTCGTTCAAAGGTAGCCGGGGCATTACTTAAGCCGAGAGGCATGACCTTGAACTGCCATAATCCTCCTAAGCCAGTGACAAAAGCTGTTTTTTCTTTGTCTAGAGGATCCATTTCGACCTGCCAGTATCCACTCTGAAGATCTATGGTGCTGAACCAGGTTGCACCAGCTATCGGGTCGAGTGTCTTGTCGATTCTGGGTAGAGGGTAAGAATCTTTCTTCGTTATGTCATTCAGCTTCCTGTAATCGATAAAAAATCGTTTGGATCCATCCTTCTTGTTGACAAGGACGATTGGTGAGGCCCAGGGGCTAGACGATAGTTCGATCACATCGTTCGTTAGCATGTCTTCTACGAGCTGCTTCACCTTTTCTCGGGCGTTAAGAGCGAGTCTTCGAGGAGCTTGTTTGATTGGTGAACTTTCTCCGACGTCGATCTTGTGCTTGACGGAAGTACATCGGCCCTTATCACCACTATTCTTGGCAAAAGAATCTACAAACTCTAATAAAAGAGATCTAAACGATTCTAACTGAGCTGGTTTCAACGAAATCGGAGATTTCTCTACAAGGCTCTGTGAATGTAAAGGAAACTGATGTTGAAAATCGTCTTCAGAAAGTTTTATTTCTCGAATTCTAGGAGGCGTCCAATAAATTCCATTTCTATTTGTACAAAGAGCTACTTCGCGATTGTTTGAAGCTAATGAGGTTCTCTTAGTCGAGATAACACAGTTATGTGCTGTAAGAAAGTCTATTCCCAAAATACCTTCATCCCCCATATCTGCTATAAAAACCTTATGTGGAGAGTCAATACATCCAAAAAGGTTAATTTGGACAGTAACCTGTCTTAAAACCGGGGTCGTCTCTCTAGTGGCTGTTCGCTGGGATAAAGAGGGAACAATCTGATCATCGGATTTAAAGAAATCCGATCGAACTGCGGTTACTTCCGCGCCGGTGTCTATTACCCAAAGACAATCGAAGCCATTTACAGTACCACGCGCATAAAGACCAGACTGTCGTAAACTTCTAATTAAAAACTGTACTTTAAGAGGGCTTTCACTTTCAACAATCCGCGAGGATTTTCGCTCTAACAAATCATGCGAGATTAGTTTTTTGCTCGAGTTTCTGCTGAAGAGCTCGATTGAGGATTTCATTCCCTAATTTCTATATCTTTTTTCCGCCAATTATAGGAGTTTGGATTTGAATTTTGCATTGCTTCCCCACTAATTTTCTTAAATAAAAAAACAATGGTCACATCATGACCAATTTTTTTACAAAATAAGCGAGACAATACAGTTTGATCGGACGCAATTACGCTCTTAATTTCGTGTCTGTTATTCTGATTTTGAAGAAAACCACGATTTCCTCGTTCAAAATTATCATTACTATTTTTATTTCTATAATTCTGTGGTTTGGTCTTTTCCGAGCGCCCTTGTTTTCGTCTTTCTGAGGTATCTTTGGTCACCTCAATTTGACGAAGTTTGCCCGGCCCGAAATATTGCTTTCGCATGGCCTCCACCTCGAGAGCTTTGGCCGTTGCCTCTCGCAGGGAAGTTAAACCTGATGTTCCAACAGCCATTTTGATTTCCGGATTGCTAATTGCGTTTAGAAAAGCTTGAGTCGCTAATAAATTGCGAGACGGCTCGTGATCTGGTAAAGCTACACGAGAAAGCCGTTCAATATCTTGGCTAAGTGACGCGGGGTCTTCGTCTCGTCCTTCTTTCCTGGTCTGTAATTGAGCTGTGTAAAGTTTCGTCAGATGGTCATTTCCGTATCTCAATCTAAGCGCGGAGCTAAGTTCATCATAATCGGAAATTTCTTCCTCTGACAATGCTGTCAATACATTTAAAGCGGGAGCTCGAAGGCAAGAGGCAAGGCTGTGAGCCTTCATGGCGGAGTCCCACTGGTTATATTTTGCTATTGTATTGAATTGTCTGTCATACTCAGCCCATGGAATTTTTCCATCAAAAACAGGCGGTTTTAGAGAACAAAAAGGTTTCTCGAATATTCGAGAAGAAACCCCAGGAATTCTGGAATTATTTAATTGATTCAAACGAGAATAACGTAGCTGAACATGAGACGGAGGCTCGGAAAAGCCAACCTCGTTTTCTACCCTTGATCTACAAATTGGGGAATTGTCTATCTCCCCAATAAGAAACACAGACCTTGTGTCGTGAACATCCTGGGATCGATCTGGATGTTGGACTTCCCGAACAGTGGGAAAGGGAATAAGAGAAGGAAGCGGAGTAGCTACTGTGGAACCCCGAGAAGTGACGGCCGGTTCTCCACAGCCGTTCATTTGATGTACGGATTGAAGGGCCGCCACAGTCGTCCGGAGCAGGTCATGTAGACTCGTTTCCGAACGTTCTCGCTATTCTTGTTGCTCTTGAAGCAACTGGACAAGTTGTTGTTGTTGTCGTACAGCGGCTTCTTGTTGTTGTTTAGCTGTATTCAGAAGCTGTCGTTGATGTCGTTCGGCGGCTTCTTGTTGTTGATTCATTAATCTTAGGAGATCGATTTGAGAGAATGAGGCCACCGGAGGCACGGGAAGAGGGTCCACTGAAGGTGTCGATCCTGCTTCAGGGACTCGCGGATTTTCTGTAATTTCTTCTCCGCCACTTTCCCGTCGCTGAGAGCGTGTCATACGACTATTGCTCATAATTATTAAAATTTCACGCACCGAATTGACTCGATTGAAACTCCTAATCCCACTTCTGACACCAGTGTTACGTTCTTGGATGTTACGAAAATAAATATGGATTCGTGAGTTTGATTATCAAGCCAAAATCAAAGGCGTAAATAAAATGTTGAGAAAAAGCTTTAATTGCAGGGTACGTGTTTCTGGTTTTAACTCTGAAACAAGACTGTTTTTACAATAATGTTGGTCGATGTAGCAACCTTATTCTTTTGAAAGACATAAGAGGTTTATAAACGTCTTTTATCTATGATGACTAATAGATCATTAAGAAGAGAGCAAAACAGGTGATTTCACCCTTTGTAACAGTATATGTATTTTATTACATTTTATATTATTTATTATTTTATTTTTTATACTACATTCATCATACGATTATTGTCTTTTGTCAAATATTAATGTACCCATGTAATCTTAGCAGCAGATTGGATTTTCCACATGCGAACGTCAAACTTTCGTGAATACTGTCTGCTAGAACAAGATCCCTAAATTATACAGACACGCGTGGGCAAAAAGATTAGTGAGAAAGCGCAAAAAGTTTCGTATGACAATGGATGCTTTCCATTTAGAGCACAATATGACACGGTGTAAACATTTCTGGTCTATTCCTTTGCCTGGATTGGCCGCTTACAATAGAAATTTGTACACTGTGTCACACTGTGCTCTAAATGGAAATCATCCGGTGTGGTTCCGATTCCTGACCTGTCACAATGATTAACCTCAAAAATATACGTGCTTCTATTTATTTCGTGAACGTCAGGACATTAAGGGCGCACCTCGTTAATGCTTAACCTCAAAAAATTGAGCAAGATTGGTCAAAACTGGTTAATGCGGTAATGTAAGTTTGATATTTTTTGGGCGAACGCGCATAGAATATTTTTGCCCACGTTATAGTGAGAAAAACTGGCACACGCGTGTATAATGTATAATCTAGGGACCTTGTGCTAGATCGCTGCCATTATTGTTTACCTCATCCTCACTGACGCATGAGGTCCCTGGCGGATTTTCGCCGTATTAAGACATAATAGTCACAGAGCTCAACACAGGGAGTATAGGGCACTCGGACCACCTCTTATTTTTACACCGTGGCGGCGTGCGGCGAAAGACGAAAGGGGAATCAGCCATGGCAGTCATCTTGGAGAAAGTGTCTGCGCGCCACATACAAATCGTAGCCCTATATAAAAATTACGCAATTGACATAGCGTTGCGATTAAATCGGCCAAATTTTTATTTATTGTTTTCTTGACTCATTCGAGATAAGTAACGTATTCTTACAATAGTAGATACCAGAAATAGTAAAACTAATCGTATAGTATCGAATAGGAGTATTTATGTAATTCTCAAGGGGGGAATAAGGGTTTGCACTTTCGAAAAATCGAATTTTGTTTTTGTGTCTTATCTTACTGTTAAACATTTCAAGAATATATTCCCAAAATTTTAAGTCGATCTGAGCAAAACTCTTGAAGTTATTGTCTAGTTAGTCTCCGGCCGTTTAACACTATAGCTCTGACAGCAGGTATACAGCTTATTCACTTCTATCGTTCTGGTACATTATCCTGTTTCGAAAATATTTTATTTAGTACAGACAGGTAAGTAACGCCATAAATACATATTTTATATTTGTATGTATTCTATACATATACTGTACAGTATTTTAAAACGAGAGACGAGCGTCAGTTTGTCGTTGCACGTTCGATCGTGCGCTTGTGATTTTTTCTCAAAACTACTTTTTCAAACTGCGTGTTCACTGCCATTTAAAAGCTACTTGACCGATTCATTTCAAACTTGGTACACGTTTTCTACATATAAAATACCTCCCCCCAACGTTGAGTTAAAAGTTTTTTTTACATTAAGGGGATTTCCTACCCACAAAATGGCGGGATTTTTCGTGGAAAATAGCAGTTTACACTTTAGATGGCCACCAAAAATTTTTGAATGAAAAAAAAAAATCATGGAACGTTGGGGGGAGGATTTATTGATACTCTGACTAAATTTTAATGGTATTTGATTTCAGATAATTTCCGACCGAGATGTAGTGAACACCGCAAATTGTTTTTTTTCTAAGACGTTCTGGGGCAAGCTCTATCACCGGCTTGTTCTTCAATATTTCCGCATAAAAAAATTACAGAATATTGTTGAAAGTATACTTAATAATGTACAAAAGGTTTGACTTAATTTGCTCAATCCATACTTTAAAAAAAAACTCACAAGAAAAGTGTTTTTTTTTTACGCTGAAACTTAAATAGATTAGAATAGATAGCAAAAAATACAGTTATAAATAAAATTTCTTTATTACAAAAATGAACAAACCGTCATTATATACTTACAGATACAATCACTTCGAATTTTGATGCAAATTCTCTCATAACCATTCGTTTTGTACAGTCAGGAAATTTTTTTTTAAAGTCTGACAATACTCGCATTAAAAATTGCTTTTGTTCTTCGTCCCTTGATAAGATATTTACATAGCCTTATACCAAACTTACAGCTCTTTCTGCTGTATCGTTGATAATTTTTAATCCTGTGACAATTTTGAGGCCTATCTGAAAATTTTCGTCTTGAGCCCAAATTTCAGGATCCTTCTGCAGAAAATCAGTGTTAATTTCAAACCTCTCGAAAAATTTTAGTGACTCCGAACTAATCAAATCATCAATTTCTTTATCATATAACTTTTCAATATCTTTAGAATGATAACGATTTTTTTCCAATTATTTTCACACGATTCTTCATCTTCACTAATTTTCATTTTTGTTACCATCTGTTTCTTCATATCATTCGACAATTCTGCATCGACAAAAGACATTGCAGCTGCCTCTGGAGTGAGATACCACAAGTGATGACCAAATTTTCTAAGTGTTATTTGAGACATTTTGAAATCAATAGATTTGTAATTGTATCATTTTTTTAAAAACTGTAAATCACGGTTTGGCGCTTGAGGCGCTAGAGGCGCTGTAAACCACGCTCTTACATATATTATCACAATGAAAATGCATATTTCTAAAAGAGCTTTCTTTTCATTCGCTGTCAACCGAAATTGTGAACGAAACAAAAAAATTTTTAGCTAATATATCGCCTTTGACATCCAGCGAGCATGGTGAAATGCCCCTGGATGTTTGAACTTGACCTCATGAAGCGGAATAACACCGCAAAACACTCTTGTCAGTTCCAACAGTTTTTTATAATCATTACGTGGATGATTTACCTTCAGCATTTCATCCACAAATAACAGAATGTTTTCAACATGGCTTTCCAATGCATTCTTTACCGTTTCGTCGGCTAATCCACTCAAGTAGTTGGTTGTATACAAACCTTTCCATGTATTTCGGAATCTTTTGAAAATCTCAACATTTGGACCGCAAGTCTGAGGCATTTTTTTATCAAACACACTTTTTATAATCAACTCGTAAATATGATGCCGGCACTGAAGATATAAAATTTCGCTTTCTAATAATTGTTCCAAGTTTATTGCAGCACCATTGATAATACCTAAATTAGACGGAGTTGTGTCACAACACAATGCCTTGATTTTATCCGACACCCCCAATCCTCCTGTTCCGGAATCATCGCTAAACTTATTCTTATTTACAACACATACATACGTTAAACTCGGTCTCTCACGCACACATACACCCAAGCGGAAGAAACTTATTTCGAGCAAACATCTTTCTTTCTCGACGCGAAGTTGGAGCTCGAAGACCAACCCACTGCAGCCGCCGGCAGCGATGGACACCATACAGCGCCGTCGTCTCACCGAAAGCTACCTCCGATTTCTCTCCCCTCATTCTCAGGAAAGTACACCGAGTGGGCTTCTTTCAAGGATAAATTTTCGAGTCTTATTGAAAAAGACGCAAGCTTGCAGCCAGTTAACAAGTTGCATTATCTCAATGCCTGCTTAACGGGTGAAGCTAAAAAATGTATTGGAAGCATTTCAGTGTGTAACGATAATTACGATCGTGCCTGGCAAAGGCTCCTTTCGCGCTATGACAATCAATGCGCAATTATCACGTCGTACCTTAGTAATTTGTTTCAACTAAACAAGATTTCTTCAGAATATTTCTCTGCGCTCAAGGCACTCCGAGATGGCACGACGGAATCCGTCGAAACTCTGGCAGCTCTCAAACGTCCTGTGGATAAGTGGGACAACCTCCTCGTTTACTTGACAGTTTTACGATTTGACCCGACAACTCGACGAGACTGGGAGACGCACCTGGGAGCTTCAACTCGCCCGAGCACTTACGAAGAGTTGGACGACTTTCTTCAAGGTCGTATTCAGGCTTTGGAACACGTAGAGCAGTCTACTCTGTCTACCCTGTCCAATTTTCCAGCTGACAAGCCGACAAACGCTTCGAAAAGGCAGCCCGCTTCTCAACCCAAAGTACACACATTGGCGTCTGTTAAAGTCAAGTCGTCATGCTGCTCCTTTTGCAAGCAGTTACACTACATAGCGAGATGTGACAAATTTCGTGAAATAAATGTTGACGATCGAAACGCCTTCGCTGTATCTAGTCGCCTGTGCTTTAATTTCCTAGGTACTCACCTGCTTCGAGTTTGTCGCTCTTCTGGAACCTGCGGTACGTGTCGTGGAAAACATCATACTCTGCTTCACGGTGCTACCATTAGCAGCTCATCGTCTACTTCACCAGTCAACCCGCCGAGCTCCTCGTTCACGCCAAGTGTTTCAGACTCTCAAGGTCATCAGCCACCCACGGAAGTCTCTGCTAACGTCGTGCACTCAAATCCGAAAATTCAATGTTCCACTTGGCTCGCCACTGCACGAGTCAACATAATTCTAGACGATGGAAGAGAGTCTAAACTCCGAGCTTTGATTGACCCGTGCTCTGGAGCATCATTTATTGCTGAGTCAGCAGTTCAGCGTCTCAATATGCCGCGTCGTTCAGCTTTTGTTCCTGTTCCAAGCATAGTTGCTACCCGCGACCAGACAGCGAGGTCCAAGGTCTCCGTATCGCTGACCTCTCAGTATGACAAGAGCAAGAAGTAGATCACTGACGCCTTGATACTTCCCTGCCTTACCGACTATCTACCGTCACCTCGCCCGTTCAGCGTACAGCTCGCTTTCGTGAGTGGACTGCCGCTCGCAGATCCACGCCCCAACGCACAAGATCCAATTGAAATGATTCTTGGCATTGACCTCTACACAAATTCATTGAAAATGGCTTACGCAAAAGTGAAAATGAGGAAGTAATCGCACAGCAGACGGCTCTCGGTTGGATCCTCTCAGCGCAATCAGGCAATTTAGACTCACCCACGGGCAACTCGATCTCAAGTTTTCAGTGTTTAGTCGACACTGATCTCTCTGCAAGCTTGCAGCGATTCTGGGAACAAGAGGAGATTTCCGTAAACCCTGACTTGCTTCTCACCCCTGATGAAAGGGAGTGCGAAAAACATTATACAACAACTTTTCGTTGGACAAATACAGGCAAGTACGAACTGTGTTTGCCATTCAAGAAACCCGTTAAAGAACTCGGTGACTCTTACGAGGCTGCAAGAGCAATGTTGGAGCACACGGAGCGACGCTTTTCTCGTGATCACCAATTCCATTCGCTTTATCAAGACTTCATGAACGAGTATCTCTCGCTCAGTCACATGCGACCCGAGCTTCCGGGGGAGGCCTCCAGCGGTGAAATTGGCTTCTATTTGCCTCACCACGGCGCGGCGTTCTAAAGGCTGGCCGACTTCGAACAGTCTTTAATGGGTCAGTGAATTTCTCATCTGGTCTCCCCCTCAATAAATGCTTATACGTCGGAAAAAACCTCTTAATTGACACGGTGATCATCATGTTGCGTTGGCGCATGTTTCCTGTAGTTTTCTCAGCAGATATCGTTAAAGCTTTTCGTCAAATCGGCATTGCCAGGGAGGATCAGAGATTTTTGAAGATTCTTTGGAGAAGGACGCCATCGAGTCCTGCTGAAACCTTTCGCCTCTGCACCGTAACGTACGGCGTAGTCTGCTCTCCGTTTTAAACGAATCGCACGATACAGCAACTCGCCAAGGATGACGCCGCACGTTTCCCCGCTGCTTCGCGGATTCTTAAAGAATTATCCACGTCGATGACGTGTTAGCTGGAGCAGATACTCTAAAAGAAGCTGTTTCTCTGGAAAAGGAACCCGTGGATCTGCTCTTGGCCGGAAAATTTCCTCTCCGTAAATGGATAACGAATAATCAAACTCTGCTCATGAAGATAAACCCCGAAGATCTCGCACCCGCGCTATCACTTGGATGGAAGTATGCGCCCGAGCTCTAGATGTTGGGCATCTCGTGGAATCCGTCAAGCGACTAGTTCAGCTTTCACTTCAACCCTCAAAATTCAAAAAATTCGAATACCAAAAGAGGAGCTCTCTCAATTATCGCCCAGCTGTACGACCCCCTGGGATGGATTTCGCCTGTGACCATTAACTTCAAGATCTTCATGAAATCTCTTTGGAAAAATGAGCAGCAGTGAGATGACCCACTTCCACTTGAACTCAAGAATAAATGGATAAGCCTGCTATCATACTTAAGTGACCTGCATCTCGCCTCACTGCCTAGATGGGTAGCCTACTCACGTAGTTGTCAGCTCGTAGAGCTTCACGGCTTCGCTGATGCCTCAAACGATGCATATGGAGCCGTGGCTTATCTCAAGACTGTTGACTCCGCGAGCACAGTCAACTCAGTTATTTTGACCTCAAAATCGAGAGTTTCGTCGGTAAAACAAACCACTATTGCTCAGCTGGAGCTCTGTGGAGCCTTGCTACTTGTAAAACTCGTCAAGCAAGTGCTCACCGCTTTAGCTACAGAAAATCTAGCCTACCACCTCTGGCTAGACTCTATGGTTGCGTTGTCTTGGATCAAGGGACAACCAACTCGATGGAAAACGTACGTGGCCAACCGTGTAGCGGAAATTCAATCATCTCTTCCGAATGCAGCATGGCACTACGTTAATACGCCAGAAAACCCTGCCGATCTCGTCTCTCGAGGTACTACTCCACGAGAATTAAGTCAATCTTCACTGTGGTTTCATGGCCCAACCTTTCTCTGCGCATTAACGACCCCATGGCCAGCTTCTGAATTTATCCCAGATTCGACGTGCACAGATGAACTCAAGGTCACCAGTCATGTTGTCAAGGTAAATCTGGAAGAATGGGATCTTGTACACCGCTATTCTTCACTCACCGAACTGCTCTCCGTCACAGCCTGGTGCCAATTATTTATTGAAAGGGTCAAAAATCGCATCGCATTGTAGCACCAAGGTCAGCAACTGGAGCAGTTGAGTCTACGTGCAGCCGTGCCGAATTTCCTGGTTTTCACACCCTCTCAAATCTAGGCAGCATTTTATTTTTGGGTTTCGCACGCTCAAAAAACATATTTTTCAGAAGAAATTCGAGTCCTTTCTCGCAACTCTATGCTACCGAGAAGGAGTTCGTTAATCAGGCTGAATCCGGAAATCGACGCACACAACATGCTGCGAGTACGAGGGCGACTCATGCACTCGTTGCTCGAAGACGATGAAAAACATTCGGTTATATTGCCGCGTCAAGCTCAACTTGCAAGTCTCATCGTTCTCGACGCTCATGAGAGAACTTTACTTGGCGGAACACAACTTACCTTAAATTTTTTACGCCAACGGGTTTGGATAGTCCGAGGGCGTCAACTAGTCAGAACCCTGATCTTTAAGTGCCTCAAATGTTGGCGCTTATGTACTCGTCCGACAACTCAACTGATGGGAGATCTATCCGCCGCTCGAGTAAGACCCTGCCGGCCGTTCTTACATGCTGGAGTGGATACGCCGGACCAATAAACATTCGATTTTCCGCTGGTCGAGGTGCCAAGTCTCGAAAGGGTTACATCTGCGTCTTCGTATGCTTCGCCACACGTGCTGTTCACCTCGAAGCCGCTTCGGACTACTCTACCAGGGAGTTTATAGACGTTTATCGTCGTTTTGTTGGGCGGCGAGGAATTTGCGCAACACTTTATGGTGATTGCGGCACAAATTTCGTAGGTGCAAGTTTCGAGCTTAAAAAGCTCTTGTTAGAAGCAGGAAGCAGCAGCAGCGACATCGCTCGACTCCTTGCAAGAGACGGCACCGAATGCAGATTCAGCCCGCCTTCGGCTCCACACTGTGGAGGCCTCTGGGAGGCGGCAGTAAAGTCTGTAAAATATCATCTCAAGCGGGTCATCGGAGAGTCTACTCTTACTTTCGAGGAGATGTCGGCCTTACTCGTACAGGTAGAAGCTTGCTTGAACTCCAGGCCTCTGTGCCCCCTAAATGATGACGTCTCTAATCACTCTTTGCTCACACCAGCTCACTTTTTGATTGGAGAACCATTCAAGCTTGTGCCCGAGCCATCTGTATTTTCCATTCCTGACAACCGACTTGCGCGCTGGTAACATGTAAGAAAAATGTTCGAACATTTCTGGCGTCGTTGATCGTCTGACTACTTACATGAGTTGCAGCAGCGCCCAAAATGGCGATCTAAAAAGCCTTCCGTTAATGTAGGGGACTTGTGCGTTATTCGCTCAGAACAATTTCCGCCTTGCAAGTGGCCCATGGCGCGAGTAATTGAAGTATTCAAGGGAACCGATGGCTTGGTACTTGTTGTGAAGCTTCGTACTGCCTCATCGACTTTTACTCGACCGATCGTCAAGATCAGCGTTTTACCCGTAGAGAACTTATTTCTTCGTCAGGACTGACGAAAGGAGGGGGCATGTTCCGGAATCATCGCTACACTTATTCTTATTTACAACACATGCATACGTTACACTCGGTCTCTCACGCACACATACACTCAACGATAAATACGAGATGTCGATGCGAGAAGTTCAGTTCTCGAAAGTCCGCGAGAGAGAGAGAGAGTACACGCGCTTCACGCTTTACATAACACGACTACTTGAAGCTTAACTGGTTACTTAGTGAAGCTCATCATTAATTATTCTTACATCAGTGAATTTAGAACAATAGGGGAAAGGGGAGTAGCCCCGGCCAGTTTTCTATTTCTATGTGTATGCCACAAATTAAGGTTCAATAATTAATTGGAATCGCATGAATATTTCAACAAAGATATATTTCAACAGAATATCGAACAAAAAAAAATTATAAATTATCAACAACTTAAAAAAAAAATGTTAATTTTTGGCTTAAATTCATCTTCCGAAAAAAAGTGGCGGGTAGCTCCGGCCACTGCGATATTTAATTCCAAAATCGTTCTTTGGCTACACAAACGTCACACGCGTAGTATAAATCGCCTGGATTTATATCATCGCATTCCTCGTGAGCCCAGTCTTGACATTTGTGGCATTGGATCCAGTCCTCGTCAAATGTTTCGCCACAAATTATGCACTCGGTGTCTTTTTTTTTGGCACGCGATTTCGATTCAGCTTTTCTTTTTGTGACGTTCCTTTTTTTCACCGCGATCTTTTGCTTTTTTTCGGAACTGCTGATTTCTCAATCAGCTGATTTTGATAAGAAGATGACGTCACAATTTCACATCTTTGAGTTCTTCTTTTTCGAACGGACAGTCTCTTCTCTGAGGCGTCTGGAAGAGGCAACAAGGTATTCAAAACATCGCTAATTGTTTCAACGATGTTGGACGTGCGATTAATCGAATTCTTCGTCTGGCGGGTAGATGTGGACGGACATGTCGATGTTCTTGGGTGGTTATCGCGATCTCCGGGTAGTGCAATATCTGTCAAAGCAGAACACAAAAAATCCAAGTCTGAGAAAATTTCCCGATCGAAGGGCACGATGCCTGTGCAGCGAAAGGAACTTTGGGCCGTTTCCAATTTGGCCACTTTAGTGAACGCTACGTTAACAAGTCCAGCAATATCATAATCCATCAGTCAAGCTCCAGGATTTCGACGCATCCACGTTGCACCTGCCGATCCATAAGCCTGTTTGAAAGGCTTGAAAAATGCACAGTCGAGGGGCTGCAGTCGATGTGTTGTGTGTGGAGGAGTGCTTAGCATGTGAATATGGTGATCTCGAGCATATTCAATAAAACTCAGCTCTTTGTGGCTAGAATGTCCATCCAAGATCAAGAGAATCGGATCAGCTTCAGAAGAATGAACATGTCGCTCGAAATGTTGAAGCCACTGAAGAAACAACTCTCCATTCATCCAGCCACTTTTAGCCGCGACGCCAATACTTTCTGGAGGAGCACCACCATCAGACAACCAATTTTCTCCATTTTTGTCCTTGGGAAAATGAACATGGGCGGTACAAAGTGACCCACTGCATTCATAGCAAACACGGTGGTAATATTACGTCCTCGTTCTGCTGACGTGAGCTTCCCAACTTGTTTTTTCCCTTTTACTGACAATACTTTGTCATTTTTGTGGACGGTGGTGACTCCTGTTTCATCAGCATTGTACACTTGTGAAGCTTGAAAACTGAACTGTTCTTGAAGTTTTAGAAGAAGGTCATAAAATCGATTGACTTGTGCCTTATTAAAACCAGTCGCTCGGCTCAAGCTTGTCGGCTCGGGCGTTCTCAGAGCTGAATCTGGATTTCTTTTCTTGAAATTACTGAAAAAACCTTTCCCAGCCATCTGTTTTTCCTGATTGAATCGGTGAGGAATTTCGAGCTTTTCTGCTAAATCGAAAGCCAAAACGTGAAAATTCTTTTCTCGTCACAGGCATGAGACGATTATCCAGATCTTTAATGTGCTTACAAAGCTGTTTTTCGTATTCAGCAGTGAACGTTTGCTCGAACCGCCCGAGTTTCGGCTCAAGATTAATCAAAGAACCTTGTTTTATGGCCTTAATATGGTCGTGTAGTGTGGTGCGAGGAATCTCATAACGTTTTGCAGCAACTCTTTCAGAAGACTTACTTTCAAAAACTGCTTTTATGGCTCTTCTCATATTTTCGCGACTTCAATTTCCTCGGTTCGTAGTTCTTCCTTTGAACTTAGCCATTTTGACGCTCACCTACGAAAACAAACGACATGTAATTGCAGTAAACCTTTTTTTATCAAATTTCGGTAAGAAATAGGCCTTTGAATAAATGGCCGGAACTACCCTCCAAAGTAGTGGCCGGAGCTACCCGATTCGATTTTTAGCAGAATTATGGCTTCAGCACTAAAATAAATATTAATTTTTCCAAACCAAAAATTACATGTAAGATTTAGTGATTATAATAAATGTTGGCCAGGTAAAAAATGTAATGACTTACGTTTTTTCAATGGAACACACTTTTTTACTTTGAGTATAACGTGATCGTGTTTCACAGAAATCGATGTTTACGTTTTCACGACCGGACACAAAGCCGAGGTGAGCTCTACTGCTCGCGCGTTACTGGTGGGACGCGAAATAACACAGAACAATGGAAACAATCGAAATAAAGACAAAGCGAGCATAGATTTTAAATATGGCCGGGGCTACCCGCTGGCCGGGGCTGCCCCCCTTTCCCCTATACGATTATTTTACGAACAACTGTGCGAGTATTTAATTCAACACCTTGCATCCCGGCACCCTCAATCATCCAACTCATTACACCTCCAGTAATTAAAAAATAGCTGTTGCTTGAGATAAACCCTTACTATTTTCCGGCTCAGGCACTCCTAACAACTATTCAATATTTCCATCCGATATAAGAACAGGTAATCTATCAGTTACTTTGTGCTCTAACAAGTTACGCGTCAATTTCCCATCCCAATGTAATACAGCTGCGTTCAATCCTGTGTTCTTGAATATTTCTTTCACAGTTGCGGCTCTCGATTCACGCAATTTTTCTCGACATTTGCGAATGGATGTTTTGTTAATAATCAATGTATTGACATCAATGTTCAATGCTTGCGCTATTGAGATTATTAAATGAACGCCATTTCTGTCACTGACTTTGCATTTATCCAAAACCGCAACCAACTTTTCGTCATGACAATTATAGATCCCCGTGATGTCCTCGATTCAGATGGTTCTTCTTCACTGGGCACGTATGAAAAATCGGACGTTGTCGCTGATTCATGGGACAAAGCACTTTCTTGACTCGAAGCCAAAGATAAAATAGCAGGACTTTGCTTCGCTTGAGTAAATGGGCCTAAAACAGAGTAAATGAGTTATTTTTATGGGAAAATCAGCTGCCACATGTGACAAATTTTTTTAGTAGTCCCAAGTTTATGCAAGGACATTACATAATTTATTGCGTTTGGCTGAATATTTTATTGCTCAACAAAAAAAAATGAATACAAAAAATGACAGATGACGATAAATGAGAAATGTATTGTATATAATTTCTCATAGTCGTACTTTACGTGGAGAAATAACTTTATAAAATACTTACTTTTCTCCTGTTTTCTTCTTTTATGTGGCCTCGGAGAATCATCTCCACCGTCGTGATTTCGAGCAAGTTCCTCAGTACCATCATGAACGATACAAATATTCCCAATATAACCTATCCGCCCTTTTTCTCGTTGTTTCGACAAAAATGATTTCTGCTCGTCATTGATCATATCATCCACTTGTGCATAAGCAATATCAAATAGGTTATCAAATTCAGAAGTGAATTTTATTCTTTTTCCAAGTCGCATGATCTGCCGGCAGTTTTTTGCAAAATTCTCAAATCTTCAGACAAAGTTTTCAACTTCGTGATACAATGATCCTGTCTATGAGTTGGTATTCGAGCTTTTTGCCAAAATACTTCCACTTCTTTTATCAAAAGCCTTGCACTTTCATGTATTGGTAATTTCACTTGTCTTATATTGAACAACAAAACTTTCAACACCTGGTTTCTTGAAAGTAATTTATTACCACGAATTTGAGTGTCAGTGGGACCAATTAAAAAAATATTTTCAAGAATAGTTGCTGAAGAAGACATTGTCACTGAATCGCATATTGATTAGCTTAAATTAAATACAGAAAAGACCGTTCTTTTGAGAGTATACTGTAGTTTTCACTTTTGAGGTCAGACTGATCCAATTCGGGTGAAAATACAGAGCACAGATACAGAGAAACCGAGTATACGAGCTACATACCGCGAGTATGGACATTTTTTTTTAGCCCTGTATTAGGTCGTCCTCTTGCGGCGATCTGTGGCACTCTCTTCGAGTACGAAGATAGACAGAGAACGGTAGTCTAAATGGTAGTCGTTGGCGTAGCTTTCAGTGGAAGGCGGCAGATGTCGTATCGGGCAAAAGTATTGAAAAAAGGGTAAAAAACGTACACTGAGAAGTACACCTGGGCTGAGTTCAGAAACCTTACTCGAGTGACTCGAGTATCGTTGTGTCTTTGTTTAATCTCATGTGTTAGACAGAGACAGTATGATATCCGAGTTCACTCGGGTAAGGTTTCTGAACTCAGCCCTGCGGTTACATGAATTATTATTCGTTGCTATTTTGATTTATTAATTTCTTATTCTAGGCTTCCTTACAATTTTTTAAAGAATAATTTCTAGGATATATTTTTTTGGACGCCATGTTGAATATTCCATCATGAAAAATTGAAAATGTTTGAGTGAAAAGTATTTTCAATCCCAGATTTTTTTGTCTACCGTTTCATTTTTTTAAATCATTTTAATATTGAAAAATATCATGATCTGAAACAAATTGAAATTTCATTAAAAAAAAAAAAAAATTGAAGAAATTATCGGCACACCTTAATATTAAGATAGAGCATTGAAATTTGGAGGATCTTCTTTTTTCAAGGTTAAGTTTAGGTCTTTCAACTGGGAGCACAAATTTTTTTTTAACGGTCAGTCTAATATACTGTTTTAGTTTTAAGTGCAGAATTCTTTGTCGAAGATGTCCCTCAAGAATTCCAAGCCATACATGGACGGGATGATGAAAAACAATGGTTAACGGCTGTACAAGAGGAGATTACATCGCTCATCGAAAATAAAACTTGGAACTTGGTACCATTGCCTCCTGGAAGTAGAGTCATTGACAACAAATGGGTTTTCAAAGTAAAGAAGGATGATGATGGAAATATAAATAAAAATAAGGCTCGTTTGGTGGTCAAAGGATGTTCGCAAAGAAGAGGACTGGACTATGAGGAAACGTACGCACCAGTTGCACGTCTTACTACGGTACGGGCTCTTTAGTCGATCGCCAATGAACAAAGGTTAAAACTCAGACAATTAGACGTCAGAAATGCATTTATACATGGAACTATCAGCGAAGAAATTTGTATGAAACAACCACAAGGGATTGCAAACAGTGAGGGTTTTGTATGTAAATTAAAACGCTCCTTGTATGGACTCAAACAAGCTACAAGGGCTTCGAATGCCAGGTTTAACGAATTTATTCTGAAGCTGGGACTTAAAAGATCAGAACGAGACCACTGTTTTTATACAGCAAAACCGGAAAATTTACGTCTGTATCTTATACTTTATGTTGATGACATTTTGATTGCAGGTGAAGATGGAACTCGGATACAAAATGTTGTAAATGCTTTGAAGGGTGAGTTTGCCATGACAGATGTTGGTGAACCAAAGAGCTTTCTCGGTATAAAAATTCAACAGATACCGAGAGGACTGTTCCTGAGCCAGAAGGCGTATGGAGCGAATGCTGATTCATTTTGAAATGTCAGACTGCAATTCATGTAAAACTCCTATGGAACTGAATTTTGAAAGAAACGAAGATGATGAAGAAGAAATAATAATCGAGACGAAACCTTACAGAGAACTAATCGGATGTTTGACGTTTCTCATGTTAAATACACACCCTGATATAAGTGTGGCTGCAAATTACTTCAGTCGTTTTCAAAGCAATGCAAAATTATCTCACTGGAAAGGGCTGAAACGAATTCTTCGTTATATCAAGGGTACTATGGATTATGGTTTGCGGTTTGATCAAGGCTCGAATTCAGAAATGCTTCTTCGGGTGTATGTAGATGCAAATTGGGCTACAGAAAACGATCGTAAGTCGACGACGGGTTTTCTACTACAAGTATACGGATCAACGGTGACTTGGTCAACGAAGAAACAATCAAGAATTATTCTTTCTTCGGCTGAAGCTGAGTATGTTGCTCTAGCAACAGCGATGACGGAAGTGATTTCGTTAAAAGGTTTTTTGGAGGACTGTAATCTGCATAGTGTTAACATGTAGCGGAAGGCGGGGCAATGTGGACACCAAAAAACTAATCCAGGCATAAAAAAAATATCATCGACCCAGGTTACATGTTTACGGATAAATATCGTAGTTTACACTTCTAGGAAACAGTCTATCATAGTCAGACCCTATACTTTTGTGAAATCGTTGTGTTACAATAAAAACAAAGCTTACCTGCAAAATGATCACTTTACCCCGCATACGGGGTAAAGCGAACAAGCCTATGGGGCAAAGTGGTTCAGACTGGAAAAATTTAACTACACATTTGTTTGAGTATGTGTGATGAAGGAAATTGAATTGTAATTTAATTGTAGAAGGTACTTTTTTGTATCAACAATATTTATTACACAGTTTTACGATCTTTCATATATTTTTTAACTGTTATACATATCAACTTCGAATAAGCATCTACTTAATATTAACAGTCAGCAACCTGCGCTTTCATATAAATAATCTTGTAAAAAATAATGGCACACGACATTTTAAGTAGTGTGACGGGAATTTTTCCCGCTCCTCGGTCACTCGGAGAAAATGACCAAGAACTTACCGCGTGCACAATAATTTGGCTTCCACGATGTACCCTGGATCTAAAAACAATATTGCGAAGTTTTGTTGGGCGCCTGGCTTGATTAACACGCCTCGAAATCGTTAATGCGCTATACCTCGACAATATGCTCGGTAGCTCAGTACCGCGGAGAGGGAAGGGGTAATTTTTGGAGAGAGAGAAACACTCGAAAACCACACGCTGCGTAACAAAAGAAGTAAAATAAAATCTGACTACAAAAGCACATGTAATCGGCCTCCGCTTATAAATTTTGATGATCTAAAATCATCAAGGTTGAAAATGTCTGCATCAGAAATGCAGACTTTTATACTTCATGCGGGCTTACTGTTCGGTGATCTGATTTCAGATGAAAATGATGAATACTGGGAACTTTTCAAATTACTCGGGCAAATTCTTTCAATCACCTTATAAACATCCATTTCAAAAGGGACATCTACTTACCTACAATGTTTAATTGAGGAACATCATATGCCATTCGTAAAACTGCATGGCAATAAGCTAATACCTAAGCATCACAATATGATTCATTATCCGGGAATAATAGATAAAGTTGGACTTCTGCGCCATATCTGGACAATGAGGTTTGAAGTAAAACATCGACCTTCAAAAAAGAGTGCTGCCGTTAGTTTCAACCGTATGAATGTTTGTTACACTATAGCTCTGAAAAATCAATTGAATTATTCCAATACTCTGATATACAATAAGTCATTCGCGGATGATGTTTCCTTTAAAAAAATTTAAAAAAAGCCAAGAGTACTCTGTGATCTCCCTCTTGATGCTGCTGAGCCCATAAGCGTTAAATGGATTCGTGTAAATGGTGTTAAGTACACAGTTGAAACAGTTATTTTGATAGGTATTAACGAATTACCTGTATTTGGCAAAATTCTACGTATTTATTTGAGGCGGAAACTTGTAAATCCTAGAAAGTCTGATATTTTATTTTTAGTTGAAACTGTTGAGTGTCAATACTATAACGATCATTTACAAGCTTACGCTATTCGTAACACAAATACATTGCAGTATAAACAACTAGAATCAGTTGTCCGCGAAGATCACTATAATGTTATAACGATGCCTTGCGGAACATAGTATTATAGTACATACAATTTTGAGGTAACCGAAGCAGGTTATTAATTCCCTGAAGATATCTATATGTGATACATACTTAAATATAATCCAAAGAAAAGGAATGTTTCTAAAATACTTTATATTATTTTATTTCGTTTGTTTAGTAAAGTGAAGATACAAGAGCTAAACAGTACTGTATAGTTCTTTAGTTCTATTATGTCTAGTCTCATTGCCTCAACCGAAGGCAACTGACTGATGATTTTGATAAATGATATATATTCATAGATATATAACTTATGCAAACGTATATGCGTATAACATACGTATATATGTGAACACTGCAGATTTCCACAAATGATTATTTTAATTTAGAAAAGTCACTACGCAACGAGTATGAAACAAAGTAAACTGCGTTATAGCTATGACATTTACTTGATAAGTTATCAGACTAAATCATTTTTTTTTTTTTTAACGTGAACTACTTCGCGTTTTGAATTTGTGATTCTGTCATTTCACGTGTTGAACGAAACCTTTTAGATGTAAGTATTTGTCACTGCATATTTTATTTGTATTGTAACTTCTGCATATGTTGTGAATATACGCTAAACGTAGATATTAGAACATGTTTATTGAATATTGATCTCATTATCATAATTCAACAATTCAGAAAATATTTTTGTTCAAAACTTTCCATGTAAGAATATAATATATAATTTATGCAATATGTAGATTAGAGTGGGTTTTTCTTTTAACTTTTTTTTACGTACTCTGTGAAACGTTAGTTTCTAGCTTTGAACGAAGTCTCGTGAAACCAGAAGTCGGTAGCAAAATTTCAAGAGGTGCCTTATCGCGATTTCCTATTTCTCATTCGAATACCATGGGGAATTTTTTTTTTAAACTCTCGAATCTAATACTCGTCAACGCATTAGTGTACTAATAAAACCAGAACGTATTTTGTGAGGAAGTGAATGCTGTACAAAAAAGGTTTCTTATCCTTTTTTGATAAATCCGCTCTTTCAAAAGTTATTTAAGGTCCTTAAATACATTTCGAAAGATTGGATTTATCAAGAAAATATATGAGATCTTTTTTGTGGAGCGTTCAATTCCCTACAAAAATACGTTGGTCTTATGAGTATGCTAATGCGTTAACGAGTTGTGAATTTCCAAAATTCAAAAAAACAAATTTCTCATGTTATTCAAGTAGGAAATGGAAAATCGGGATGAAGAGCCGCTTAGAATTTTACTACCGACTTTTGGTTTCACGAGGCTTCGTTTGAGGCTACATAATAACCTTTCGAGTGGAATGTTAGAAAAAAAAAGGTATGAAAAATTTCAAAAAGAACCACGCTAATGTGGATATACGGTTGAGTTTGTTAAAAGGGGACCAACTGAACTTTTGACAAGAACCATTTATTGTTTCCGTTTTTGAAATGATTTGAAACAATCTAATTAAAAATCATTTCCAGCAAAACTCAGGTAATGACGGTACGTGCGTTGAACGCAAATATGAACGTTGTGTTACGAAAGTCTATGCGCAAAAAACCCTTTGGCCGTGGTACGCTGAAAATATTTTGTGACAGGTTCCCTGCGCACAAACTTTCATTGCAACACATTCACATTTATTTTCAATACACATAATAAGATTATCTGAATTTCGATGGACGGAATTACCGATTTGATTTTTTTAAGTCATTTTAAAAATGAATGAATCGTTTCTGTCAAAACTTCACTGGAGTCACCCCTTCAAGTATATAAGTATTAAAGTTGTGTTGATACTATAATTCGTTAAAAAAAAAAGAGAGACATACTCAATGTGGCCGTTCTTTTTAGACAGTTTCATCATTGATGCGCACGTGATAAACTATAAGATATTGTATCAATAACTAAATTTCACAGTCAGCCAATACAATTACTATAGTTATATTGGCATACAATATTTTGCAACGAATCTACATTATGATTAGAACAACACATTTAATGGCGTGTGCGACCCAATATTATAGTTTTTTAGAATTTTATAGATAGTGTGAGTAGACTTAAATATGGTTAATGCTGATACAATAATTCGTTAGACAAGATCATACGAACATAGTTTCACCGACTATATACATATGGTCAGGTCTTCGTATCGTACCGTTAACTATGCAACTTTTGTCAGATGTAACCATAAATTCATAGTTCGGAACAACATAATGCAATAAGTTCTATTAACCATAAATTCGTATTGTCCCCTGAGCACACTGTTTTTTATGGTAAAGATAACCACAATTTTCTCTGAGTGTACGTATACAAAACATATGTCATGTTTGTAACATTTTTTAAAAAGGAATGGTTGGGACGAAAATTTAAAAAAAATGGTGAGTGCTTTTTTTAGGTTGTAGAATCATATAAAAAATAATGAAGCAAATTGGCGGGGGTCAGGGAAAATGTCCTCTCAGTTGGCATGGAATACCTCGTATACATATTAAGTACAGAAGTAATTAATTAGTAATTGAATTTTTGTAAATTGCCCATTACAAAAGTAGTTTGTAATTAAATATTTTTTCATCACACAATACAAATATAAATACCAATTGAATGTGTAATATTTGAATTGAAAATCTAACCGAAGACAAGCAACATAATAGTACAACTACGATGAGGTTTCTTACACTTTGCCATTTGCTTGTGTGACTGCGTGCCGCTAACGCATGAACGCATATCACTTCCAACATTGAAGACGCAACTTACGATTAGTATTGGGGTCGATGAGCGCATGCGTTCAAATATCAGCATGTTGCTAACAATTATTCACAACATTTGTAACAGGGTAACTTTGAAGCTAAATATTTCTTCATTGTGTTCCGTCTCTATAAGAGGAACCTTGACCCGTTCATTTTAAAACTAAAATAATAACTCGAAACGCCTTTATTCCATTAAAGAAACACTTTCTGGACAATTTTGAGATTTTTTGGACATGTTTCAGAAATTGAGTTATTTTCAAAATTTATATTTTTCTCTCAATGCGACAATAGTTCTACAAAATGAAGCAGCAATCGATTTGTCAAAAAATTTTACCCTTATTTCATTTACTTGATAATAATTTAATGTGCAGTATGTCGCGAGAAAATCGTATAAAACAAAAATCAAGATCGTACACTGTCGTATACAAAAAAGCGAATGGGTTAACACACACACAGCCTAAGCGAATTATCCTCAAGCCTGAATTTTCACCCGATTGTAACTTTAGTCAAGCGAAAATACAAATGAATTATTCAATATAAATGTACTCTACTCCTGAAGTGTTTTTAAACGCCGCGAGGAGATTATGCATCTTCCGATCTCTCGGTTGTGATTAAGCAAATGATCGCAGTATATAGAGTGCTGTAGCCAGTGAGTAAATTCCTTTGTGCAGAACCATAAGTCTGCTGTTTCAAGCCAATCGCGTTCGAGAATAAAGTGGAAACTACCAATGAGTTCCCAGGCTGCCACTAGAAATGCATAAACGAGCACACTCACGATCAGTGATAACAGTGACAGTTGCCTGACTTCTTGTACCGAATACCAGATGGTGCTACACACACACTTTTTTCTGTACCATTTTTTAGATAGCCGAACAAGCGGTTATCTAATGGCACCGAGTCCAGTTCATCCTGCAGAGCTGAAGCCTGCAGACGCTCTGATAACGTCTCAGTTTTAAGAAGAACGCAGTCTCCAGTTGAATACTACAATATAAAAGTAAGTACTCACCAGTGTTTCGCAGTACTAAGTACAAAGTTTCGAATATTTAAATTTTCATATCAACCATTTAAACCAAGTGAATTACTCCCGAAATCATAATTTTTCCAAACACCAGCTGTCTACGTTAATTTAATAACCGGCATTGTAGACATGCTATTTATAGTGTCATTATTGATCAAAGGCGTTATTACTCCGTTAAAATCTTTTGTTAATAAAAAAAGAAACTGTGATGACTGCTAATCAGTTAATTAGTATAATATCAGCATCGTGAAAATTCTCCGTTTATAAAGAATTCAAATTTATATTGTATAAAAATGTATCGCACAACTTCAGTCGCACCGTTTATAAAAAAGTGAGTAAAGAAGGTCGACCCCGGGTAATTTTTTGTGACACCTTAATGCGCTTGGGTGGGCCTGGGTTCACCATCTTCCTCACCCCCTTTGCGTCTATCACAGGAAAGCCCAGTAGACTGACTGCCGTTGGTATTCTACCGCCAATGGTCGTACAAACATGTGTCATGTAATTGTTACGCTGGACTCCGTATAATGAAAATAGAAAGCAAGTGTAAATATCGTCAAATCATAGGATTGACAAAACAGTAGTGACAACAGTTACTGAATTAATTCATACTAAAAATAAAATTTACCGAAGACTGAAACTTGATAAATTCTTTTAAACGTATCTGACAACACGTTGTATCGATGTTCATAATTATAATTTTTTAAGGTATATGAATGGTTAAATCATCCGAAATGTAAAAAATATTTCGTCCCGTTTCCCACGAGAGTCTTCGGGAACACATCAAAAATATGTTCCGTCACGGAATATAGTGGAATGTACTTGACGTTTAATGCTACTGTGCCGCTTGACAAAGAAGAATAACTCCATAAAAAATCGACATCAATTACGCAAGCTACGACAGATGAAAAATAGATAGACTCTGATCTTGTTTATTTCTTATATAACTGGTAGAAAAGGCAATGGTTGTTTATACATATTTTTCAAAGTTTATCGACTGTAATCTTTGACGATTGTCCGCAAGTTGCGCTGTTAGTTGTATTTTTTTCAATCTGCTCGATTCTACATGTCATACGTAAACCCTTTTTTCCGATGGAAAGTACCTGTACAGTGTAATTTTAAGGATACTCGTACTTCAGACAAATTATTATTGCATTCTAGCACGTTTAACAGATGCTGATTTTTTTTATATGTACATGGTTTTTTCAATAATTTAAATATTCACAATACTTCTGAAATCAAAAGTTTTGGTACATATAATGTATATGTATTGTGATCATGGTATGCGCAATTTAAACCGTGTGTATGCAAAATACCACTTAGATCAAATTTCATAAAACAGAGTGTCTTAAAAATAAAATCTAGCGTAAAAAAATTATTTGAGTACAAAGACATACATCCAAAAATGTTGTCTGCAATGGAACTCGCGTAAGGGTATGAAAAAATTATACCTGCTTTGTTGGGTAATTCGCCAATTCTCGATTCGCAAATTTCACTAATATATCGAAATCGATCGTACATTTTAATGTCTAGTATATTATGACTCGCCAGTAAGGTGCGTGGCTTTCTTATCAGAACTTGAAAATGATTAATGTATTGAAATTTATTTTTCCTATTTCGGAGATTTAAATTATGAAACGTAAACTCACGGACTCTCTTTCCGTCTTCGACCTTACTTTCGGGGCACAAGTAAAGCAATGCGCAAATTTCAGTAAGATTTGTTAACACTAGAACTGCCAAACCAGTCAAAATGAATGGTTTTACAATTTCGTTTTAAAATTCACGGCTACACATTCGGGTGTCCTTAAAAAGGTCATTTTTGAATTTCGACTGTCCTACCCCCCAAATTAGCTCCAAATAATTAGAAAATGACTCTCTAATTTTTTCACGGGTTTATCTCAACGCTAACCCCTCCCGCCAATCGGATGGATTTCCCCATGTAAAACACACGTGTTTCGGACACATTTTCAGTGTATATTTTATCAAAGAAGCAATAATGTTCAATAAGATTGTGTATTTGAAATGCTGAAATCCATCCTGTTGGGTGGAGCAGTTAGAGTTGAGGTCAAGATCTGAAAACATCAGGGAATTACTTTTGAATCATTTGGAGCAGGTTTAAGAGGTAGGACAGTCGCAATTCAAAAACTACCTTTCTAAAGAACACTCTACTACACATTTGTGAATTTTTTGGTCAGTCACACCCTGGTATCTAGATGATTTCCCCAATTGATTAACCGTACACTCTTCGAATGTTAATCGATTCCCAAACATTCATTTTGCAACGCATAGAATAAATTGTACATAAATTCGACTCGATCTGGCAAATATGCGATAGGAATTTGAATTACAAATACTACGGGTATAATTCGTAGGATCGACATAATTTCAAGAGTCCGACATTACGTCCGTCTTTATTTCGGTAAATGGAGCATTATTTTTTAAATCGAATATGCTTTGAAGTTCAAATTTTCAATTTTCTTGATTTAAAAAAAAATAATATTCTTTTGGAAATCTTTATTTTCATATCTTCTTAAGTGATGAATTTTCCGAATATTGTCTGTTTAAATTCTTCAAACAAATATTATTAGAAAACGAAATGAGATGCCGGAAAAGTCGAGACTTTTTTTTCGTCTTGAACCCTGGATTCATAAAAACAAAACATATTGTAATTGTACTTTACAAAAATTACTAACTGCATTGAACTTCAAACAATATTTTTCTTCTTATCATAAGGATTTAGTGTTATTTTTTTGAGAAATAATTATTCGCGAAATTTTTATTATTCATTTGAACGTACCCTTTGTTTGTCTATAATCGCAAAACTTCACCATTATTAAATTTAACACAATCGATTTACAAGTGCATAATATAAAGTCCCTCATCGAAGTCACCGACACTGTGGACACGTTTTGAATCAACCATTTTTCCATAAAAAATTTTGATTGCTCTTCCTCCCACTTCACGGTATGGAGCATATAACATAAACATTTGAATTAAGCGATAATTGTAATTAATGGCGTTGAATACTGGTTATGTTATGTTGCAACAATATGTCAATTAAAAGTAGTCAGAAGAACACAATTAAACTGCAATTTTCAAAAATGTACCATCGTGTAGCGCTAAAAACCATTCAAAAATGTATAAATTTCTTGAATTCATTCGGAGTTAAACAATTTTTATTGGAATAAAAGCGATTATGCATAAAATAAATGTATTCTTTCTTCAAATTTTTCAAGTTAACGATGCCATGTCTGAATTTGTAAGGCTTTATTGAATGCTATGCACTGATAAAATGTTTACAACCTTATTAATAACAATTTGTTACTTGCAAAAAAAAACTAGCGTTCTTTAAAACTGAAATTGTGCAAAATTTATACAGTTCGCTTGTAAACACACATGAAATATATTATTTGTATAAATGTCGTATATTCTCGAAATCCTTGCTACCGGCGAGGACTTTTCTTCATATTTTATGTGATACTGATGATATTTTGATAGGCGGTTGAACTTATAGAAAATAAACAGAGCTACAAAGTGCAGCTAAATTGATATCGTTGTGTGCGATTCTTGGAAATTAGGTCACGTTAAAGTCTGAAAACTATAGCTAAAAATCTGAATTTTGTACCCAGCTGATGAAATTTTAATTTTCACTGAGTCAGAATTTCTTTGAATCGGTAGGTTATCTGTCTAGTGTGTAGATGTCATTGATTTCCCAAATTTTTTTTTTTTATCCAACCTTTAGATATAGATTTGTTATTTTTTGTGTCCTTACTTCTACGTGATCACCATCCTTCTGTCTAAAAAAAAATGTTCACATGGTTTTTTGCGAATGAATTTGTATTTAAAATTCTTATCATTATGGCTCAATTATTTTTCGTTAAATACTTTCGATTTTTGTTTATGTCCAATAAATCATTGATACAGAACTCTCATGTTTTCGATTTCAATACTTTCTAACAATATATTTTCAATCTACTTTTCTACTTCTTGTACACGTGTATGAACGCAAGCTTTATTCACAACAACCGAATATATTTTGTTCTTATTCTCAGTAGTTGGGTAAATCCACGAGGGCCTAATTTTTATTTTCTGATTTTTCCGCAGAAGTTTTCATCTACCAAAATGCAAAGCAAATCGATATCTCTCTACTTGAAACTTGAAGAATATCTAGGGTAAAACGAGGCAAAATGATTCCGTAGGGCAAAACGATCGTATCAAAGTTTAAGCCAATCCGCTATCAGATCATAATTTCAATTATGCACAGTGTACGTGTCGCGACCAACGTAAATAAATGATGTAAGTACAACAAAGCAGCCGTGCGTGTTACTGCAGATGAGAGATAACTGGGCTTACTTCAATCGCATACTCTTGTAATGCAAGTGTTCTATTATTTGTGTCACGCAAATCTTTCCCTTATCAGGATCCGAACAATAACCGTATTATATAGATGAGCATACATATGGGTCACATTGTGTGCATACATTTTTCGTGTCGATGATGGCACAGTACGTGGGGTTGAATTATACTTTGCGTTTGGAGCAAAATAGTTATTCATGGGCCGGGCCAAAACGAACATAGGTAACTCAAATGAAACATAACCGGCGACCGTTCACCATTGGGTTCTTAATCAGTACGTTTTCGGGATGGGCTTACAATACCCGTGCCGCCATTAAGGGGTAAGGCCACTATAGCGCGGGAAAAAGTAAGCATATTTTGGGATTTTTTTTCAGCGGGACAATCGAACAAATCAAATTTCTGAAAAGGGTCCTTCATTGTGCATATCGTAAACTGGATAAATAATTTTTTTCAAAGTAGTATAAATGAACATGGCGGCTGCAAAGCTTTTCTTCGACGAAGCTTTCTTTTTCAAAGGCGCGCGTTCGGGCCAACTCTAGCTGCAATTTTTAATTTACAGTCAATCAAAATTTTTTTCTCGATTATACACATAATAGCTACAGAACTGCGTCGGTTTTTTTTTTTTTTGATACTTGAATTTTTGAAAAAACGGCGCATTTTTTAAATATAAGTTTAAAGTACCAAAAATAAAAATCGTCCAGAAAGTGTTCATAAAAAAAAAAAAAAAAAAATATGTAATATATCGGGAAAATCCTTGGTACTTCTGTGCAGAATGTAATTGTGAATACACAGTTAAAATTTCAAGACCATCGGTCAAGATTTGTTCTCTTTTGTTGTTTGTGCTCGAGTTATGAGTGCGGACGACTTGAAAGATGTAGTTTCAAGAAAAACGCGTTTAAAGTTTTCGGTACGGAAAAATGATTCAGTATTTCTTTGGATTGCTAATCCGTAATAAATAGTTAAACAAACCATTAGCTTTCCGGTTAACTTTCCTTTTCCGCCAAGGCCTTTCCCTTTTTTTTTAAAGTACGCAATCGGGTGCTCATCCTTTTTTGCACGTGGTCAAGGTATTCTTTCTTGAGCACTGTAAAATTCTCATACGGCTTAGCATCTACGATTCCTTTCATATTTTTCCCACCTTAGTCATTCGAGTATGTCATTTTTAAGGTATCAAAGCATTTTTTAAAAAAATTTAACGAAAAACAATTTTTTGATATTTCTACAGTGGCCTAACCCCTCAATTCCGATTGTACAGAGCTTACATTCCAAAACCGTTGATTACGCGAACCAACAATCGAAGTGGTACAAAACATGCTTGTAACAAATGAAACGTTACGGTAAAAACCCATGTCTTCACAAAATAAAACCCCTGCGCTGTAATAAAAGCTGCCGGCAATGGATAATTAATTTATTTCGAAACGTGAATATGTATCAATATCACGACATGAAAAAATAAACATCTCGTGGTGACTATTTTGCCCCGCGACACGAGGTAAACGATCATTTTGCATCAGAGCGCTGTTTTGCTAATTACAGCAATAGTAGCATCTTATAAAATCTCTGAAAATTAAAAATTATAGCCAAAAGGTGGTGGAATTGACATTAGATGTCACCGTATTTTATCAATCTAGTTGATTTTTCTTTAGGAGGATTATTTTTTCCCGGTCTCCGTTACTTAGGTACCCGTCAGAAGGTTAGTCGCGAAGTACTTTTAAACTTTTAGCACATACAAAAAAATGTACTATTATCTTTTCTATGCGTACGTATACGGTGTTTTCTTACTCTGTAGCACTGAAGTAAAAGTGTTTGTAGTGGAATTTCCAAGAAAATGATAATGCTCCAGCCGCACTCTAAAGGTCATTTCTAGTGACCGAGTCTACTCTTATCTAAACACAACCCAGATAGCACCACATGCAAAATAACTACGTCAAAACATATTACCAGTTGTAGTATGGATGTGGCGGAAATTATTTTCAGTATCTGATATTAATTAGCGAGTACCCCATAGTTGTGCACCATATCACGACGTATCAAAATTGTCATGATAAATATGGAAAGTTTTGCAGTGAATGAGCAATTTATTTGCGTGATCTTTGCGCGGATTCGATCAAAAATTTACGCTCACTCTTGTGCAAATATTGAAACGTGTACGCTGATTGTGTTTTGTAGTAATGAACAAAACTTTGATCATTGTATGTCATAACTATCCGAATATTGGGATTGTCACTGTGCACTGCGTAATCTGATGGAAAAAGTCAAACCAATATAGCCCAGGTGACAGCTAAACATTGACAGTGTTTTGTCGCGCACGGATAGTAGAACAGGTATATTATTGATTGCGTTTCTTTAATTTCTGTCACATGAGTAATTTGAAACCTCGAGAATTACAATTTGCCGTCATTAAAATTGAAAACTTAGGCTATCAGGTGATTAAATAGCACCGACAACAAGGCTCTGACGTCATGAGGACATTTTCCAATGCCGTTGATACAGATGAACGTACGTAACTTGCAGTAATCTTGAACCTGCGAAACGCAGAGAGGAAATGTCAGGACCCACACAATTTTAGTAATATTCGCGTGTGTTCAATGATTATGACATGTGATAACATTTCAATGTAGGTATTACCAGGAATCGCAGCCGTGGCGCGAAGCTTGTATTTAAACAATTCCATCATAATACGACAATCTGCTTTTAAGTTCTAAAGATATCAGTGAAATACTGCAATAAATAGATTGATATCTCCCGGTGAATTTACTGAAACGGTAATCATAATGGAATTATTTCATTCGGTTTCGCTTTTAGACTTCATCTTGACTGAAGTACGCAAATGAAGATGCGGGTTTCGGTAGCAGGGGCGATGGTGCTATGCCTTTACGTCAACGCTGCAGTTGCGAAAGAAGTATGGTACGTACAGTTTCAATAGTAATTACAAAAAGTATCTTACCTGATACGAATATGAAATATTTTTCTCAATAAGCCTAGTTTCGTGTCCATTTTGAAGTGTTTCATGCAATCAGTTTTAAATACGCAAACAAGGAATTTATTTATACATAGCAGATCATATCATATGGTGGTATTTGTACTTATATTGATCGTAGTTTTTTTGATTAACACTTCGATGTTCAATTGCAATTTAATAACTGAACGGCTTTTATCGGTAGAACGTAATTGATATTTTTAGCTGGTCGAAAGTCATTGCACTTCGTTACAGTATTGTAATCAACAATATTTTCCAGAATCGGAGACAATTGTCGCAATTATATTCCGACGGAATCAAAAATTAATTACTTTTTTTTAGCCCCGATAGCGTGATTAAAGATGCTATACTCAAATTAGCACACGCAATGCGGATTAATAGTCAGAAATTAGAACGACATGAACTTCGTGACCGTCAAGCAACAGAACATATGAACGAGGCTGTGGGAACTTTAGTTCAAAAAGCGTCCGTTCTTGACACGATCACGACACATTTCACGAAAATCGAGGATCGGATATCTGGAATTGAGCAGCTCATTTCGCAGGTAAGTAAGAGGTGGTTCTCTCTGAGAAATTCTATACGGTTTCACCTGGCATCGGGCGGTCACGATTCCTGATTTTGTTACGACCTCAGCGTATAGTGTAGTCCTCTCAAATACGACCACCCGTAATTTTATTTTCGATATCCCTCACCGTTCCAAAGCCAAAAGCTGTCAAACTTCTAATCTTCTGGTCATTTATTATAAGCTGCAAGAACTACAGAAAATTCTATGCAAAATTGCAAAATTTTTAAGCCTGCTAAAAGTTCGTAATTCGTCGATAATTTATAAATTATTCATCACGGTTACCATTCAATTTATTGTTCGAGATTTTTCCGGAGCTCTGACAAATCTGAAAATGAATTACAGAATATTGTAGGGGAAATTGAAAATATTTCAGGCAAAAGAAGTTTCTTTATTCTTCGAAATTATAGCCATATTGTGTAGAATTTGATGTAATTTTCTTCACATTTGTTTATAAACTGGCCCCCAAAAATCTAGAACAGTAATTGAGTTGTAGCAGTATTAAATAATTTATATCTAAACCAACAAAGAAACCACTTCCTGTACGGTTTTGTAATGTTTGTCATTTGGTGTAGAATTTTATGTAATTTTTACACATCTATTCGACATTTGCTCAGAAAATCTTAAGTCTAATGATTTTTAACTTCGAAACGGTGGGAAATATACATAGAAAAAGACTTATGATTCTGGTTAAAAGTACTTATATTGTGTACTGAAATTGAGAAAACTGTTGAATAGTGACCGTTCAACGCTGGACGAAACTGTTCGAAATTCCCTGCACTCATAATAAGTCGGCACTCAAGGCCTATTGAATAAAATATTATCGTCAAAAAAGGTAGCCTTTTGTTTACTCTCCCAACATTATATAGCCTAAATAAATGCAAATATCAGCCATGAACCCTAATTTACTTTTAGTTGATATCATAGTCACGTTTATACTTATACCGGTGTCGGAAAATATGTTGAGCCCGATTTCATCCAATAAACCTATATTTATACATTGTGGATCAAAGTATTGTCACCGAATCTTACTTTTTTTCGCCGTTGATTTCTTCTCTTTAAATGTTAACACGATCTAGTTTACATAAGTAGTAAGTCTGACTGTACAGGTGAAGTGTTCGGAATGTAATAGATTTCTGAAAGTGGAATCGCAATATTCGTAAGCTATTGAAGCTGAATATCAAAAATTTAGTAAGTCTGTCAAAGATTATAATTAAATGAAACTCCACATGGTCTTCAAGTTTACCAACGAAAAATTTTTCTTTCATAGAAGTCATCGTTATATGAACACGTTCCGTTCGTTGACCTCGCTGCTATGAAGTGTGGCACATATTCCATCGCATGAACAGACAGTATTGTAGTTAGAAATCACTGACCCAGAGAGCCGCCAGGGGGGTGGGGGGGAGTAGAAGGATGGTTATATATAATATCAGTGAAGGGGAGGGTGGGAAACTGTGATGTTTTTTTCTGAAAATACGTTGAAAAGTTATTTTAACTCTATCTATTATATAATAACGGCAGTACATTGAGATAATAATAATAATATCATCGTAAAATTATCGATTTCCGTCTATAGTAAACTGAACAGTAAAATTTCAACGGATTGATGATCGTATTCAAATTGACATGAAATCATCTATTGCGCTATCTTAGTAAAACTCTAAAAAGTGAGACCGATAAAATAAAAGAGAATACATAGCTTATATCCTTGGAGACTATCAATGCTGTTTGGACTAATAGTGACATTAGTTTTAGTCAGTGAAGGCTCTCAAATTCCGAGATTGTAATTGCTAACGTTAACGTAACGAAATACTGAAAGAAAAATCACAATTTCACGCCTATTGAATGACTTTGTATAGGCGCTGAGTTTGCAAATATGAGTACGTTCTGCATCGCTTACCGAATCTTGCAGACAATCTTAAAGCTGTGAAATAATGTTTTTGAGAATCGCATCCCTATATCAATGTTAGTAATGTTAACTCGTCCTCAAATGCACTACAATATTCCCATACACTCATACCCAGGTCAACTTAGCTGATGCAGCGTATGACTATACATTTTTGCAACGTTTGGCCGAATTTTTATAAATTTTGACAAGCGCGGAATTGTTATTTGCACTGTCTGATTCTAAGAGACTTATGATTAGTTTGAATTAAACAAAGAATATTTAACCGCATGCACATTGAGAGTACATTCCAATTTTCAAGTCAGTACAATCATCAGACACATTCGTGTATAATAATATAATGTTAATAGTCAGGATTTACAGATAAAATACTATTAGGTTGAGAAACAGTTAAATTTTCAACTCGAAGTAGCCACGAAATAAGTAAATTTCAATATACTGGATAGTCTAAAGTATGCATATGTATTTGATTCTGAGGAACTATTTAGCCTTGACAAAAGATATTTTATCATACGTTTTCATAAGAATATTTTCTCCTTTGTGTTGTCCTAATCTAGAAAGACGAAAGAGAAAGAATCCAGTTGCAGAAAACCGTGGATTTGGTAGAAAAGTTGGAGAAATTTCTGGAAACACAGTTCAAGGAAATGAAAACTAAAATGTCCGAAATGAGTGAACGTACTGAACTAACTACACCATCGACAACTCCTGAATCCACATTGATGTTAGATATAATATCCAAGATAAACGATACAGAAGAACATTTAATAGAACAAGTTGCAAGGATTGAATTTGGCGTTAGCAGGATGGCCAATAAAAGTGACGATAACATTGCTGTTCAATATGAGAGACTACAGACCGTAATTGACGAAGTAAAGCTTTTTTGACTTATATGCTTTTTCCAAATCATTTAATTTCCAGTTGGTAATTAGATTGATAGTCTGTCGATGACTTAACAACAGTTGAATCCTGTCTTGAACAAAAAATGACTTTGATATTATCAAAATTATAAAAATATACA
This sequence comes from Neodiprion lecontei, assembly GCF_021901455.1. Taxonomy (NCBI): domain Eukaryota; kingdom Metazoa; phylum Arthropoda; class Insecta; order Hymenoptera; family Diprionidae; genus Neodiprion; species Neodiprion lecontei. The sequence continues at coordinate 10,841,712 of NC_060262.1, read as the reverse complement.
AATGATTATTTTACATATCATGCAAGTACAGGATCCTGTCAGTGAACTTTTTGTCAGGCAATTTCACCATTGTATGAATTTTACACAGGTACAAAACATAAGCGGTAGAATTACAGACATCGAAACATCTCTCGAAAAAGATCACGAGATCTCCAAAAAGGACAAAAACGAAACTATGGAGCAAATGGTTAACGTCGGATTAATTCTGCAACAGCAGAATGAAACACTTGGAACAGTTACCGAACATTTGGAAGGCATTGCGAACCGTGTCCAAGTTTTACCAACGTAAGATAGTTTCTGTCCCTTTTATTCTATTGCAGTACGCAGTAGCAGTTAGTTCAAAATATTTGATGTTTTTCAAGAATTTCAAGAGTAAACGAGCTAAGAATCAATTTAAACGATCAACAGTAATTTAAAAATGTACCACAGCTATTTCCCCTGTCTACATTTTATGTTACCGACAGCTTGATAAACAAAGAATGTTCTACGTTACAAATTCTAAGAGAGCTCGTGTGTTCCTTTAATCCGTAATTTAACAATTTTTACAGCAATACTTAATACTTGCAGAAGAATTTCCCCACCTTGTCATATTTTGAGATTGAAGACTCGATTACGAAATATCTTATAGACTTTTCATTACAAAACGTGTCACGTCGATCAAAAAATTTATCTTTAACTTCAAAGCGCAATTTATCGGTTATAGTTTTCAGCCTTTTCATTAAGTATGTGATAACATTAAGAAGATTTCTAATTTTAATTACAACAAGCGATGTGTCCAGAATCAGTATAATGTCTAATTGATCGGGTGGCTATTTTCGTGAAAAATTGAGTATTCGGTGACGGGGTGACAACAACTGTTCAATCGCCCGTGATATCTGGTTATAAAGTGGCAGCTACACACTTTTCAAAATTTGTTCACTCTTGGGATGGCATCCTGAATGCATTTTCATGAAGTTTAGTATGCGGTCTTTTGATATTGATCTTGCATATGTTTATGGATCGTCAAATTCAACAATAGCGGGCTTTGGAACGACATAATTTCTTAGTAATGACGAGATTTATACGTCGCAGTAGGTTACGATTTTGAACGCAACAACATAAAAAAACCATGATTGTTTTAGGCTGTTATTGAGTATTAATCAGTAGTGGGTAATGTAATTGGCTCTGTATGATATATGTCTTTCTGTGTTTAAAACGATTTTAATTGAATATGCAGTCAAAAGCGATGAACCACTTGCGCTTAACAAATTAACAAATTGAAAGTTTTTAAAAATAAAAATTTCCAATTAACGTAGGAACAAAGGTCATATGTCGGCATAAATCACCATTTGGTATTATTTCTTAATGGACTCGACCCAAAAAAAAAAATTCTCAGATAGAACTCGAATTCGGTTAATCTATAGCCCAGCTGGATTGAAGTCTGTAGTAGATTTTTTTTTACATTTATACAAATGATTATCAAATTTTCAAGGGTTAAATTTACAACTTTAGCTCACGCATTTTTATCTTTGAATGTCCCTAACTCCGATCCTTACAATGAAGCAAATCGACTTTACTCGGAGTGTTTCGGATTCATTTGCTCACACGATTTTCATTGTTACTAACTATTTCACATTATATTCAAAGGACCGGATATTTCGAAAAAATGTATCCACCCCTATGCCATCTTTCGGCTTCAGTTACTTTTTTCGAAGCTCGTACGATCTGAAGTATTTAGTATGTGTACTTTTGTCAAACTTAAGATTGAAATATCGTGGAGGGTAGTATTGATGACCTTGTATCACTGACTTAACAATTTTGAATTACCCCATTACAAAATCAGAAAAACTATAAAATGTTTTCGCTTTACGAACTACTCGAAGTAGTATAATAGCGCTGAAGAGATTGTTTGAGACTTGTAAATACGCGAAGCGATGCACATGAGTGGAATCAAAGTAAATTTTATCCAAGAATAATTCGTGTTTTATTTGAAGGGTATCTGAGGTTGAAGCTCGTCATCTCGAAATAAAGGAGGCAGTAAAAGGAACTCAGCATACGTTGGCAGGTTCACTTACCAATGAAATTGACGGATTAAGGAATCAAGTCTGTGAAAGTGAAGAAAAAATCAAAAACAGTGTTGCAGACCTAAGGTGAGACAAGAAGAGTTTACTGTGCTTATTACAGAAATTTGATAATATTCCTTACTTCAAGCGTCCCACAAACAAGACTGTAGGTATTATGTGAAATGTTTTTATTTGAGTAACTGGATCGAATCTTGATAAAAATTACATAACCGCGACTAGCACAAAATGAAAATTTAATATGATGATAGTCGAAGTATCGTCACTTAATGTTGTCATGATATTCCGAATGTGTCAAGTAATCTGTCTCAAGATTAACTATGGTGAAAATTCATATTCCCACCAAAATGTTCATTAGCATTCGGATAATCTTGGCCGTTGAGAAGTCTCCATTGCAGCAAGATAGCCATCTCTAGCTGCATGGTTTTTACGATACAAACATCACCGAAATGACACCATATCTGATTTATAATGAGTTAGTGATGGTACGTGAGTTATCCACGGTTGCCTTTGTAGCGAATTATAGTTACTTGCTCAGCAGTTTTTTTTTTTTTACCTTTTACCTTCAAAATCGAAGTACATGGTGAAGCAAATGAGATATTTCAATAATTAAATTTTAGACCCCCTCTTTCAGGTTTAAATCTAAAAATATCGGCCTTGGAGAAAAAATAATAGAAATAAAAATTGTAGGAAATTCATTTCCTGCAAGTTTGTCCAATATCATTTTTATGTAAAAGTCAACTACAAACGAGATAATGCAATAATCAAATCCCTCGCCCTCCCTCCCTTCGGGTTAAACTAAAAAATTATCGATCACAGAGAAAAAATAGTAGTGTCTAAAATTGTAGAAAATAATATGTACTTCAGATTTGGTTTTGGCATTTTTACTGTGAAGTTAAAAATAAACGACTAATGTAATAAATAAGAAAATTCACCCTTAAATTCGATATGGTGACCGAACGACGAAGAGTGGATTCTCGAAAATCTGGATTTGGGCTACCCCCCCCCCCCCCCCCCCCCGGCGACTCGTGAATGAAAATTGTTGTTCCAAATTTATACAATTTGAAATCCTCAAATGACTGGACCAGAATAAGACTCAACATCAGGGATAAAGTCTCACTCTCAACTCTGTTCAAGTTCAAGTTGATCTTCAATTTGAAGATTGACCAGCTTTTTTTTTCTTGTCCGCCGTGACTTTCTACTTATCAGTGTCTCGGAAATTTTTCATGTGTAACAATTTCCACTAGTCAACTAATTGAAAATTTGGTAAACCCAATGATCGGAATATAAAGTAGGCACCTAAAACTGATGACCTGAATTGTTGGGAAATTTTTGACAAGCCCTAAGTGAGGAAAAGAGAGCCCAGGACAAAATCGCCCACGTTGGCCGGCAACGTGAGTAAAAAACTACGTGGCTGTTGGAGGGTTAGCTACCAAACCCGATGTTCTTGGGTACGAATTTCTTTTCGGCATTACATCACTTTCTGGGACGCAGGGTGCGACGAAACCGAACGGACAAACTGTTTCTCCCTGATTATAGTTTATTACATTTATTCTAATCAATTAAAGATTTGATTTTTATTATTCTAGCTTACAAAGATACTTAGTTCTACTTAATGGTTGTAGAAATAACTTTGTATAAGTATTTTTCGGTTGGACTGCATAATACGAACCGCATACTACTTTAATGTTGTTATAGTTGCGTTCGGTATTTCGCTTGTATCGACCCGTTTTTTGAATTATTTGGAATCTCGTTGTAAATTGTGACTTCGTGAGCTAGTAGAGACTGCATTTACTTCCGGATTTTTGATACGCATTCTTGTTACAAGTATGACTTCCCATCTATGCAGTAGGAATCAAAAATGCCTCAGACTACCATCACCGATTTATTGGTAGTTGCTCATCCCTTACAGTAAGGAATATCCCTGCTTTCTAATACTCAAAAATCTAATTTTTTTACTATCCTCTAAGCTCAGAGGTTATTTGCGAAACCGCGTTGACAACGCTAAATCTTAGAGCGTGAACGATCCTCAATTCTGTGAAACTTTACATTTTAACACACCATACTGACCAATTATCGTGAGATTTGTATGCCTTTCAGATACTAATTGTAAGTACTTAACCAAGGTCCAAGGTTTTAAGTGTTTGAACTTATTGTTCGTTGGAGAATGAAAGCAATGCCTACCGCAGGATGGAAGATGTTAATCAATGTATTGTACATCCATAGTATCCGACAAAGAAATTGTTGCATCACAAAACTCAAAATCTATGGTAATTTTCCGTAAAAATCACTTGAAAGCGACGCAGCATGCTTTCTCAAGCTAGAGAGTGGAAGTACCCACACCAAGCAGCCTGTCCCCCTAGACATAAACCCGTAGTACTGGAAAACAAAATAGTTTGCTAACAAACGCCGAAGAAACAACAGCTCTTAATTTCAATTGCCAAAATCGTTTATAAAGGTCTTACTATTAACGTTTTCTAAAACTTCAACACTCCATATAATACAACATGAAATAACAATTAATGCAGTTCACATGATAGTAAAGATAGTAAAGATAATTTGCAAAATATAAAAATGAATGCAACTGTTCCGTTATCTGTAAAAATCTAAGGCAACCATCGTCATCTCCATTTCGAAAAAACTTAATTTTCCTCCCTTTAATAAATTGCAGCGGGGAAGTCGTTAAAATCGCGAAATCAAGGAAGCTCGGTTCCTGCCGGATGGAGATTTACACCCTTTGCCACCTCTCATATCCTGATCGAAGGATGTTGGGCTAGCTGCCCACCCCTTCCTCCTCAATTGGTTCTGAAAATTTGAAAAAATACTTTTGGTGAGGGACCTAACTGTACACGACTGTCAGTCGTTCCATCCCGTAATTTCAGGAATGTCGGAAAATTGGTCACTCTATTTTTAAGAGTAAATTATGCGCTCTCAGAGTATGGGCTTATAAAGTTTTGCCCGAACTCACAATCAGTTACGTACCACGGTTCTTATCATGAGCAAAACTCTTGGGTTGCCGAAACTCATATCTCTTTCATCTCACAATAATTTTGTACAACTGACCTTTTATTATATTGGTTGGCGTTATTGTACCGTAAGATAAGTAATTTGTGGATGTTTTCGTACATGAGCATTACCTGTATAATTCCGCTATCTGCGACTGTTCGGCGTAAATGATGCGTATAAGGTTTCGATAATTGTGAAAATTAGTTACTTTAATTTGACATGGCCAGTGAAAACTAACTACCACGAAATACGATTCAAACGTGGCGAATATGAAACAATAAAATCACAAATAAGTTCTGAGTACTAGTCCACGCTAGTTGTGGCATGGAAAAAATTCAATTGAGTGCTATTTACAGAGGGAATAAATGATTACAGTTCGTTTCACGTCATTTTTCGATTTCATGGCAGAGACTTTTCACATATTGGTTATGTTTGAATCGTATTTGGCTATGGTCAGTTTAGTAACTACTTGAATTTGGTATCATTTATTTTGGTTATTAACAAGACCTTGTACGTGTCATTCGTACAAAAAAATCTTAAATGTCGTATTTTTATTACGATGCTAAACACAAATATGCGAATACTGTTCATCTTACGCCAGGATAATTCGCCGGAGAATATGTTCTTGCAACTCTTAGTAATGATTGCTATAACATCGATTACACGAAATAATTGTGAGTTGTGTACAACCCAAGGTTCGACAATTGGTAATGTTACGTATTGCAGTCTCAAAGTCGAATGTATCTGGCAAAAGATTTGTAAAATCATATTTATTACTCTTTACTTACGACAGGTCAGATTTCGCCATGAATTCAGAGAGTGTGAATAAGGAATTAGCACTCCTTACTCAGGGTCAAGCCGTGATGGAGTCTACGGTAGACAACGTAATAGATACAGGAACGAAGGTGGAAATTGGAATCCACCAGATTATTACGGGTGTCAAGACATTGATCAAAGACCAAAATACAGTATTTAATGATAACTTTGACGAGAAAATTAGCGCAGTTTCAAACAATATCATCGGAAATCAAAGTAAGGCTCTGGCAAACTTGACAACTAAAGTCGAAAATGAAATTCTTACGGTAAGTTTTTCTCGTAACATATCTTTCGATTTGAAGTATAACGTTTTTGGAATCGTGTGTTTATAACTAGCCAGCCTCAATAAATTTAATGACATATATAATAATTCCAGGTTTGGAGAGAAATACATGCGATGTATCAAACGATGTCTCAAAATGCTGCAATACTAGAGAAACTTCATCAGAAGAACGAAGTGTACGTCAATGATACAACTTCGACCATAGACGGAATAGAAACCCAGGTTTGTAATTTCTTCAATGTAATTGAGAAACAAAACCAAAACTTTAACCAGCACAATTCATCGTCCGTCTTCTTAACCCATGGGTTTTGGCGGCCGTCGTGTGATGACAAAACAACCATAACCATATTGTATTCCCAGCGTGCAGTGCCAACGCTTTATAATCGGGCTTTCGTTGGCCCACTAGTTTCACCCAACCGTCAATTATCACCATCCTTGCAACTATGGGCCAGCGAATGTTTTCCTTAAACCATAATTGGCTCAACGGTTGCATCCAAACGTCGAGTAATTCAAATTGTTAACTTTGGCCCAGCATTGCCAATGATAACACCATGCTAGCCCGGTTGTTAAGCCAACGTCGGCTGAACGTGGAACTGATATTTCCTTGTCTGAGAATTAAATCTTGATCTCGTATCCAAATATGATTTCACGGAATTAAAGTGGGATCGAAAACGTATGATATGATCCTTTATTCTCGTCAGTTCCGAGTTGAAAATTCTTCCCAATTTTTAAAATTATTAGAAAAACTGGGTTTGCGTGTATTTACAGCTTTATTATTTTCTATAACTCTATAAATTTTCAACTCCAACTTTATATTCATAATTATCGATTTTACCACTATTCGAATTACAAAAGTTCAAACGCTGAATAAGGAAAAAATTAGCTGTTTCAGAATTCGTGTTCATATGTATACATCATCGATTTAAATTTAATGTTTTGGCGCGATTATTATCACCAGCTTTTACCTTTAAGCAAATATTTCCGAACCATTCGTGCAAGCCTGGTGAAATGTTAGCCTCATCACGATCTGTGACACGAATTAAATTAAAGGATTTTCATGGTACTGTAAAACCGCACCGGAAAACAATTGAGGACACGAAATTTGCACATGCATCACTGCTGATTTTACGCATCGAAAAAAATAAAATTCTTAAAAAAATTCCTCGAATCTCAGTTCTTACATAAGTTGTATAATTTTCCGAGATATTCAGGACATGGCAAAAAGTAGAGATTTGATTGTCAACTTTCAAGGTGCTTCTTTAGCTCAGGAGTCTTTTTCCGATATCAATCTGTGTATTTAAATAAAATTCAGTATAATGAAAAGATCCATTTACAATTAGTATCTACAAAAGTTTTGTTGTTCTGCAAAAGAATGCCGAGGTGCAGCCGAATCTTGCATCTCAGAAAACTGTTGAGATACCGTCCGTAGATTTTCTTTGCTTCATAAGACGAAATGAAATTTATATTTAACTTTGCTATATAGACCCAAAAGGTACGTCTCAAAAAATAGTATGGGATCCATATGAGAAACCCTATTTATTCGACGCATTCATAGTGAGCTTCAGTTAAGAATAAAACATACAGTAAATGATTCAAAGTTTAACCAACCGCAAGCCCAAAAAAAAATATCGTCTGCACTAGTATATTTTACGAATTTATCACGCTGCTTCGAAATGGTCCCTCTTCACAGAGATTAGTGAAAACTAAAGAAACAACCCCCCAGTTAATTCAGTTTTCAAAGACATATCACTCACGATATAAATAGTATCTCATCTGTGCGCCAATAATCTGCAGTTTTTCAAATAGATCATTTTTATAAAAATTCTGAAATAGTTTTGTAAATAAAATATTGCGAAATTGTATTTAATTCTTCTTTTACAGGTGACAGATATGTCGAAACGTACATATCAAGTTCACGAAAATTTGAACGTTTTAATGAACCGCATCGGCATGGTGTCCGACGAATTCGGTGAAATCAAAATCGCACTTGAAACAGCACTGGATAATATTAAAGCTTCGTTCAAAGAAATACAACAGAAGGAAAAAAATATTACTGGTGTAGTACCACATCCTATTCCAGACGACTATGACGAGCCGGAAGTGAACCCTGATACTTCAAAAGTTAACATTAATCTAAACACAAGAATACCAATCTCAGACGTCAAACCTAACTGAGCTTGCGTATGTAACTTTATGCATAATAAATTGATAAATAATTTTGAATATTGCCATTCTGTGATGAGCGAAAGAAGGATGATTTTCCCGCATAAATCGTCATTTATAGTGATCATTAAGAGATAATCGATTTATTTGAAACGACAATAACGTTATTGCAATTTAAACGGAAACATAAAAAATTGAAGAATTAATGCGAGAAATTATTCATACTTCGAATATAATTTTATTGTATCACTTCAATTGAATTACAAAGGATTTCATGCTATTATTGTTACAAATATTTCTTATTGACTATTATTTCGCTTGAAAAATCAGTTTAATAACTTTTTTGATAACCTGATTGTAGGGCCGCTCAAAAGTGGCAAAAAAATCGAAGAAATTACATTATAATCAGTAGTTCAAGTTCAATGTACTTGCCCTCTACCTTTGTATATAAGCAGGTGCCCTAAATCATTTAACTCGTTGCAATAATTACAATATTTACCATCCACAATTTTGTAGTACATTGAGTGTAATATAACTCTTGTATTGTGCACACTTGAGAGCCGAATTTAACATCGTATTTTTAGAATCTTGAGCGGTAAAGGTGTGTAATATTTATTTGTTTATTGCGACAGGTTATATTCTATAATTATAGTTATATACACGATTGAGTAAAACAATGCAGAATTTATTATAGACAAGAGCTCTCCGGGCTGGAATAATCAATAGAAGATGCGAATGTGTAAGATTTATCATTTCCTTAGGATCAAGATATTCATATATGCGCAAATAGTACATTAATATTAAATTATTACAGACCATTGGGATAATGATGTTGCGGAATAGTTCAGTACATAATTTGGAAAATAAAGAAGGAGTGTCTTTAAAATTGTATAAAGACGAAAGAACAACAATTAGAAACCATTAACAAAGAAATATGCGATATGATAAAAGATACAGTAGCAGGGCAATCTAGCTCATAATTTCGTAGAACTTTCGTTCATAATGACTAATAGCAATAACAAAGAATAGCCGACATGATAAGATTTACATCAGTACAATTTATCTTACAACTCCATAAAAATTTGTTCATGATAATTTACATGGCCTTAATCTACATCGAAAAGGATTACAATAAATAACAGGTGCTTCATAGATTGAATATACAATATTGTACGACAATATCGTTAAAACATGTAGCAAGATGTTATTTACGATAATTGTTCTGCTTCGTGGAACAAGATTAGAAAGCGGAGTGCGGTACAAAAATCCTCATCCCCAAGATGCCCAATCATACGGAGGCGAAGTGAGTGAAACAAGCGGAACGCTAATTGTAATGAAACAGAAGAAACAGCTGTCAAAAATAATCCAAATTGTACAGAAGATATATCAAAGTGAACTTACCCCTTTCGAGGTAGACGAGTGGCATGAACCAATAATTATGATGTGTGGATTAGAACGATACATATAAGTACGGATATATAAAAACTAACAAGTTGTATTGCTCAGTCTGACTCCGAACGTGTATCGTCTAAATCTAAATATAAATGGTATTATAAGCTTGGCAACAGCCTGCGTATACAATGAACAAGAGGAGATAGCCCGTGACCATGTGCCTATACATCCATGTATTAGCTTGATCCGTTCCAGGTAACTTCAAATAATTCTGGACCTGATCACTCAAGTTCAAGTGGCCATAAAAAATAAGCGAGGAAGTGAGTATTCCTTTTTCTTCATCAAGCCGAAGAAGGTATTTTGCATACTTCTTTAATAACGCCTGTTCATTACCAACCAAACTTTCTTGAGTTACATTTTCCCTTAAATCCAAACTACCTATCGGCGCAAAGAATATATTTTTCATCGGTATGACCCAGTCGAATTATTATTAAAATTAAAAGAACTTCCTTCCTTTTGCCAACTTTAACTGTAATTGGTTACGCATCATTAGAATCGCATAACGGTTGGACGGGGTGAAATCACCCCAGCTCCAAAAAAGTGATATCCTGGTTCAAAAATGAATTCCAAGAATATAAAAAGAAATATCTAGGTATTGTTCAAGGATCGCGAAAAAAGCTCTCTCAATTTTCCTAGTCAAAATTACAACAATTAAGGGGCGCTACGAGAAAAAATTTTTGGGGTGAAATACATCCTCAGTAACCAATTAGTTAACCTTCTCCTACCTAAGTTTTGAAAAAAACCGCGAGGCTTGTTTCCACGAGTAAATAACTTTACGATGGGTTTGAAAGATGTTTACCTTTCTTCTCTTATCCCAATTACCTTTATAATTCGTTTCATTACTTGTCTGAAAACGGCCAAAAATTCTATAAACCTATCAACTAACTGAAATTTCTCATTCTTTCTTCCGTGTCCATGCCCTTCTTTCTGGAAGAGTACTATTTTAGTGTTATCCACATTTATATGCAGTCCATTGATCTCGCAGTACTCATATAAGGCTCATACATATACAGGGTGGGGCATTTAAAGTGTGACAGAGCAATAGCACTCAAACTGTTGGTGATACTGAAAAAAGTTTCATACGAAAGTTATATTGTTTGAAAAGGCCGACATCCCATTATTTTTTCGGTGGAGGCACTGAAGCTACGTCAAGGTCAACTCCACTTTTTTAAATGGAACTATGTATTTTTTTCCACGATATTATTACTGACTTTAAGACAAATTTAACGACCTACAACACAAGGTCATTGTAAGCACGCAAAGTATGAAAATAGTCGAAAAATCAAATTGAATCGAAATAATTACTTTCAAGTTAGGAGTCTCGTGAATACTTTTGAGATAGATTTTCAGGCGAATTTTCAAGCGGCACGATTCTCTTATGTTTGGCCTGTATATTATATATATGTATAGTTCAGTACAACTTCCCAGCCTGTTACAAATTTATCCAACGGGGAAATCGCATCGGTATGTAGTTCAATTAATTGAGAAGTCATGTATTCTATGTTCAACTTGACTCGTGCATCTGAAGTGTGAAGTTCACAGCTTCGGTTCGTGGTTATAAGAGACGGCTTGGCAATTTGGATGGTAAAACTTTGCTTTGGGGAACATGTTACGGTTACGTCAATTGGCTTCGAGGGTAAAATCATTTGTGTACCTTGCATTTGCTTTTTAGCGATATCTATTAGGAGAAAGCGACTGAAGGTACATTCACTTGGTATGGGATTGGTTAATTTTTCGCAGAGTTCTATCGTATCGTCACGATGTGCCACACCATGGTAACTAGCAATAAAATAATCGGTTATTTGTTTTAATTCAGGAAAAGTGACTTCTCTTAAATAATCGTTTGGTGTTAATTTTAAAGCATACGTTGGGCTAGGTGTTACATAACTATTATTCATTTTTACTAGTACCGGGGTATTCTCGATCATTATCCACGGTTCCTTGTCTGAGTCAGGCAAAGTGAGTATATAAATAAGTTTGCCTCTATCAGTAGTTATCATTACATCGCTTATTCTAATAAATTGCTCGTAATTTTTCCATTTAATGGATATTAGCATCTTTTTGTTATGAGCGTCGAAAGCTCGAAGAGCCGTCATTACTTCCTCTGGAGTGAAAAGAGTATTATCAATAATACTGTTTTGGCAAAGTAGCGATGTACAATTTTGAACAAAAGTATTTCGCACTCATCACATTCTCATTTCACTCGCTATTTGAAATCATCCTGACACAGGTACTCACACTCGCGTGCAATGTTTACCTGTCCTCTTCACCTCAAATCTAGCCGCTTGCCTGTGTCACGACTCAAAACAAATCAGCTCTTCATCTTATGTCCTATTCTCCACTGTTGCGAAATCATGTCTGTGTATCATCTATTTGTATTATCGCCTTGTAAATCCTCAGTTGTCGTTCCGTTCTCTTGCGATACAAATCATATCGCTTTGTATATTTCTCGAATAAAATATCCTTCATTGATAATTAAACACAATCTATTTCAATCCTCATCCCGGTTCCTCGCTATACAGTCATTCATCACTAATTCGCGGATCCTACATCAACGATCCAGTCTCTATCGTTATCTCTCCAAACAAATGCCATATTTCCCTAGTTGGATAGCAGTCATCACTAAATCAATTAAACGTTGCAATTCCTTAATTTTGAATAGAGTTAGAGTTACGGCTTCCGTGTACTCATGATACATAAGCATTACATTTCTTTCTATTTTTAATAATTTTAATCGTCCCTATATGTTTTCTAGTGACTGTTTGAGTTTGACCTGGTTTGCATTCAAGGTGTTAATTTGGACCTGATTAATATGCAAGAATTTTGCCACAAGATTTAGAGTGTCCGTCGCAGTTTTTAGTGAGGCTAGATTTACATTAATTATTTCTAAATCATCTACGTCGACATATTCCACAGATCGTCTTTTGGACTGTTCCTAAAAAGTTGAATATTCCTGTTTTATGTCTGATGTCCGAAAAGGGATCAAGCTTCCTCGGGGAAAACATTTCACTTCTAAGAGCATCTCGGGCGACCTCCTTTCCAAATTCTGTTTCAAACATATCCAATGTTTCGTAACTGACGTCATTTAATGTAAGTGCTTTGAGAGTATTTGTTTCGGTTCCGTGAAATAGAGATTCTTTCAATATAAGAGGACGGGGAGTCATTTGAAGAATAGGCGTTTCCATGTTCAAGATTGTCTCTAAAGTATTCTTGTGTGAAGAAGTGCAAGCAATTTCTAAGTCTAATGCATCGAGGGCAGACTGGGCGAGGAATCGCTGACCCGGGGTTCAATGGTTCAGATAGGCATCACGTATCGTCTGTAGGCCTCAGATTTTGTTGTGAATTGCTTATGATGGTTAAGTGAAACTGGTTGCATCAATAGATTGGAATATCTTCCACCTTTCATATGTGAGAAGTTAGCATATCATTTCTCAACACATCGAAAATTAGATGGAGTTCTATTTGCATCTAACTGAGTTCTATAGTTCCTGATAGTTTTCAACAATAGTTCTGGTCATTTGATACAAAAAAACGAAAATTGAAAAAATTGTTCGCTAACTTCGCATAGCATATCACTGTTCAACTACTTACTTCAGTTGGATTTTTTAGTTTTCGGTGAGTTCTATAGTTCTATAAACAAAACTCAAGGAGTTCTGTCAGAAAAACCGTGGAGCCTTTTTTTTTAATTAAAAAATTTAATAATCAGATTTTAAATGTACGATCAAGATATGTTGAAGCTTCTACGGGAGTTTTAGGCTTTGATAATTTTTTACGTTGCAGTATTTGTGTTGCCGAACAATCTTCCGAAGTTTTCTCAATCTCAGCATAACCCGAAGCCAATGACGTGGGCGTATTGAGAACTGGCTCCCTTTCAACATTTATTTTCACTACATTTATTTGAAAATTTTTTTTTTTGTTTTTATCTTCTTATTGTTTATTTATTTACTTTTTTTTTGCTTTTTTGCTGTTTAGCTTTTTTGCTTTATTTTCGTTAAAATATTAACTCATCAAACTGTATAAACTAGTGTTGCCCAAATTCAGTCTTGGTCTTGCAGTCTTGGTCTTGTTCTTGCGTTTTTGCAAGACCAAGACCAAGAACAAGACCGCGTATTTTTAGCAAGACCAAGACCAAGACTGACCGTGCAAGACTTGAGCAAGAACAAGACATAGCCTGCAAGACTCTTGCGTCTTGCAGCTAGGACTTAGCGCTATTTCACTGAGTAGTTAGGTGTAACAGTTCGGTGTATAGGTAGGTACGCTTAGAAATTCTATGAGACGCAAAAAACTGTATCAAAGAATAGGTATGAAAAACTGGACCTATCTATTAAAATCAAACTGAGTGCATGCATAGTTATGTTTTAACCATCGGCACTTTGATAATGCGGCTTCAAAGGTTTTGTACTTACTTCTCAAAGAAATTTGCCGCTTTTCGGAAGTACATGGTTACGATACACGCGCCGGCGGCTTCTTTTGAAATCTAAAACAATCGTTGCCGCCACGCCGAAATCATAACATTTGACACTATTTGATTGCCGCCATAGGGCGTAGGCGTAGGTATACTCGTGCAAAATAATTTCGAATTTTAAGAGTACCTACAGGTGTTCCAAAGAATAAATAAGTTTCAGAGTGCTTAGAATGAAAATGAATACATTATACTGATCACGCAAGTAGTATTATGATTGGGATAAAATGGTAAGGATAGGTAGTAGATGTCAAATTAATTCATTCTAGTAAGTATATATTATAATATTGATTACTTATATGGTTTTAAACTAATTACTTAGGTACTATTATTGTACATTTAGTCATTATATTTCTTAAGTTTTTACAAGAAAAAATAGCAAAAAAGTGTTCAAATATCACCCCGCACCCGTTTAATAAATATTGTAGCCACTTTTAAATATACTTGAAACGTGTAAAAAAATTCTACAAAACTAATAAAATAATATAAAAAGCGTAGGTACTTACCTACTAATAAAATAAAAAGCCTGCGATAAGAGTTTTGTATTACTTACCAGCCCGAATATCTCTGAGAGAGATGATGAGAGTAAGTATTTACTAGCTGTGCCCGCGACTTCGTCCACGAGGAATAGTAACTTTGGAGGTATAGTGACGTTCAGGACTTATTTATTTATTTTAAAACTTCTGTCATCAAACATACAAACGAACTCTTCAGCTTTATAATATTAGTATAGATGTACGCCAAAACATTCACTTATATGTAAAGAATAGTGATTTTCACTAATTCTTTATATATATTTTATTCACGCGTCGCGTCTGTACAAGTAGGTAATATTTAGTGTGTGTTTGTACGCCGCACGCGGCATTATTTGATTTGCGGCGGCATCCTTTTCATAGAGCCGGGACGTGGCGAGGCGGCGCGGTAGAAAGCAAGGAAACGTACTATAAATAAAGGAATTATTTTAATTCCAGTCATTTCCAATTGAGCTGTGCTTCGAGTCTAACTTAATAATTGTTTTTACTAATTCTTGTTGTTTTCTAAAAACGTATCACGTGTACAATTTAATATGAGTGACGAAGATTCAAATTATTCGAGTCCGAGTAACGAGAGTTTGAGTCACAGATCTAAAAGACCCAAAAGCAAATTTGAAGAGTTTTTCGAAATAATTCATGCATCCCAAACTGCCTTCTGTAAATTGTGCCAACATAAAAAGATTGAAATAAAAATGAAAAACAGAAACACTTCAGGCTTAAGGAAACATCTAATATCTTTCCACAAAAAGGAATCAGAAATATTTCTTCCTGTTAAACCAAAATTAAGTGGAGATATCACAAGCTTTTTAGTAACCGCTGGAAGAAGTGGACAGGTAAGAATATTTTTTTAACTCTGCATAGCTATTCATGCGATACTTTCAAAAACGCCATTAACTTACGTAAGTATTTTTGAGTTAGTGGTGTTTTCATCTAGGGGTGCGACATATTAAGTATGTAATTATCGTCTTAAATATTTTTTATAAACACCCATATTTTCATTTAATCGGCCAGTAACAACTAAGTACTTTATTTTGGTAAATTACAGTACAGTGCAACCTTAATATAACAAATATCAATTTAACGATTTTCTCGATTTAACAACAACATACCTCCTCCTCTTATATGCTCAAACCTTGTATGTTTTAAATAATAACACAAGATTTATTGTTTTGTTTCAGTCGGAAAACAGCAGTGACAACATCACGACAGCTACAGTTGATTGGGTGGTGAAAAAATATCTTCCCTTCTCATTTTTCGATGACGAAGCTACACAAGTATATTTTCGACGTATTTGCCCTAATATGGTGTTTCCTAAAAGGTCTACACTTAGAAGGAAAGTCAAAGAGCGATTTGAAGAGCTCCAATTGAATCTCAAGGAACGACTTCAACAATTATCATCTAAAATGTCTTTTACCATTGATGGGTGGACGTCAATTGCTGGTAGGAGTTACTACGGGGTTACTATTCATTATATAGACAACGAATGGAAGTATCAATCTGTAGTTCTTGATTTTATACCATCACGCGGTCGACATACTGGGGAAGATATTGCAACGATTTTCCATGAATGTTTATTGGAATATGGCATAATTGATAAAATACAAGGTATCACGGTCGACAACGCAACTGCAAATACCAAATTTATGTATGAACTGGGCAAACAGCTGCCGCCACACTTTGATTCAGACAATCAACATTTCCGGTGCTTTGCTCACATTTTAAACCTTGGTGTACAAGATTTATTAAAGACCTTAGCATTACACTGTGAGTCTGACACTAACGCGCAAGATCAGCAGTACGAAGACTATGCAGACGAAACTGAGGATGAGGAAGATGAAGAATCTGCACCAAATATTGCTGACTCGCGTACATCTGTAACAAAGTTACGCAGTGTTTCCAGTAAAATAAAAAGAAGTGAGATAGTGAAGAAGAAGTTTCAGTCTGCTTGTGAAGCAGCTGGCGTGCCATCAAATCTAAATGCCATTCTTGACTGTCCAACGAGATGGAATTCCACACATGATATGATTGGATTTGGTTTAAAAGTGAGAGCGGGCATTGACATATTGTGCAGTTCTGTCACCGAATTAAATGATTTTCAAATCACAGCTAATGAATGGCAGGTACTCGAAAAATTACATAAATTTCTAATAAACTTTAAACTTTTAAGTACAAAACTTGGTGGAGACAAATATGTTACATTACCGCTAGTCATTGTATCATTCAATCTTTTGCTAGATAAAATTGAATCTATGGTAAAACAGTTAGATGAGAAACCTAATCGATCTGAAGTGGATGAAAGGCTCATTCTAGCTTTCCAAGCAGCTCGAGACAAAATGCTTAAACATTACAAAAAGAGCAACTGGATTTATTGTACTTCTTTAATTTTAGACCCAAGGCATAAGGCTCAGACTTTTGACCTGACAATGTGGGGGAAGCAACTTAAAACAGAAAGTCTGCGCAAGTTCAATGAACTTTATGAAGAATATAAAAATCTACACTCACTGAACAAATCTCTGGAATTACCAGAAAAAGAAAATAAAGTATGTGATGAAGATGAAGACGTAATAGACTTTGATAAACTCTATGAATGTCCCTCGACGTCATCTGGATCTTGTCTTCAAGGCTTAGTGATAGACGAGTTGGAGGAGTACCTGAGAAAACCAAGAACTGCCAGCTCGGAAGACATTTTAGATTGGTGGAGGACGCATGAGACAGAGTATCCGATTTTATCGAAAATGGCCCGTGATTTTCTCTCAATACCTGCAACTTCAGTACCTGCTGAGAGGTTATTTTCTAAAGCATCATTAGTAATTAGAAAACATAGAAATAGGTTAAATGATGAGTCAGCCAGATGGTTACTTTGTATTAATTGTTGGTCAAAAAAATTGATATAAAGTATCATAACCTAATGATAAAGCTGTTGATTAGTGTTGTATTTTATTTTTTGTTCAAATAAATGATAAATCGTAAAACTCTTTTATTAAATTTCTTATAAGTTGAGGGTTCAATCTCTTTTTAGACAGATAAGTATTGTTCTTTAAAATACAGTCAAGTTATTGTAATTAATTTGTTTTTTTACATGTTTTAGCAAATGTAAGCTTATAAATCATAAATGTTTATTAAGAAACAGTTACTTCCATGGAAAACGACATATAGGTCAGTTAATTTTTCGAATTTCTTATTAAATCTTCAGTTATTTGTTAATCTGCTTGATCTTTACTATGGCTATGTTAATTCAAGCTCACAATGTTCCAATTCTAATACGTTTTTTTAAGATTTAAAGTAAACTTTAATAAATAGTAATAGACTAATAGGTAATTGCAAGACTTGCAAGACTCTTGCTGCAAGACCAAGACCAAGACCAAGACTGGGAGCGCAAGACCAAGACCAAGACCAAGACCAGGTGTATTGGCGCAAGACCAAGACCAAGACTGGCTAAGTCTCGTTTTGTTCTTGCATTTGGGCAACACTAGTATAAACTGAGTAAAAACTTTGTAATATTTTATTCAACATTTCTTGTTTCTTTGGTTTTTTTTTAGCTTAGGTTTTTATCTTGTTGGTTTTTTTTTTAATCATTTTTTTTTTTACCGCGTTCATGCGTTTTTTCTTCGAAATATCAACTCATCAAACTCTATATTCCAAGTGAAAATCTAAATAGGGCTTAACCACAAAACTTTGTAATATTTTATTCGTTGAATGTAATCCATTCGATCCCGCGCCGCACTTTCACCAGCTCCCTTTCATTAATTTTAATTGTTCCAGTAATGATTCATCCCGTTTCTTTTTCATTATATCTTTCTGCGTAAAACTGTAGAAGTATAGAATCGCTTGTTGAATCTTTTTTTTTCAACCTCCTGAAATTGAAAATTTTATTAAAAGTAATGATTGAATTTTCATAAAGAGACCTCGTATTGTTGCCTCTACGATCGAGTTTTATAGAAGGTATTTAACATTGATTAAAGTTTAAAACACAATTACATCAATTACGCGGATATTGATGGGTCCTAAGATTGGTGCGTGTTTATTTGGTATCGTTGCATATCGCGTACCTACATAATGAAATGCGGCTTTATCTGGGTTTGAGGACTTACTATTCTCGATTTGTCATAAGATCGTTATAGCGATACCAGTATATTCCTGCTGGCGCGTACGCTATATAGTGCTCACTTTCCAGAATATAATCGACTACTCTCATTAACATATACACCTTGTCTCATACCTCTACAGTTTTTGATATGGAGCCTAATGTATGAACAGCGAGTTTGTCCTTATTTTCGTAGCCATCGCCTGTCACAATACTCGAATCAATAATCAAGTGAACCCTATAATCTGTGCCATTTTCGACTGATTTTGTGCACCCGAAACAAGATCTATCGACTTATAAAGTATCGTCGATCGCTTCTTGCATTAGATGAAGTCCACCACATAACATGATATCGACTTTGACACTCAACAAAGGATACTTATTGCTGAAGACGATTTTTCTTGATCTTGGTGAATTGTTGAATAATATTATTCTTGGATATGAAGGTCGTGAACATCAAAACACGTTTTTTGTGTTAACGTTTCAGCTCACTGTCATCGATCAGTTCCAACAATAATAATGATGCATCTGGTGCACAAGTTAATCAAAGAAACTTTGTTTCCATCCCATACGTTACAGGGTTGTTTGAGTCACTCAACAGAATATTCTCTAAGTATAAAATCCAATTTGTGGATAAAAGTGCACATGATCTATCCTCTATGTTTGATTCTGGTAAGGACCCTTTACCCCCGTGTATGCGTTCTTATGTAGTCTACAAAACTCCCTGCAACCAATGCAACATGTCCTACATAGGTCAAACAAGTATGCAACTACACACCAGGATAACTGAACATAAACGCAATATCCATGAACATGAGGATAATTATACTGCACTGACGAGGCATGCCATCGATTTCGACCATTCATTCAATTATTCTCAAGCCAGCATTATTGACGTTGAACCATTGTATTACAATAGGTCATTGTTAGAAATGTGCAATATTGTTGCACATCCCAATTCTGTCAATCGACGACAAGATATTGAACATCTGAGAACTATTTACACCTCTGAGATACACTCATCGTAACTATCTATTACCGACTGAGCTTGCGCTCGATTTTACCTTCTTAACAAATTCTGGTTTCTATTTAACTCGTTGAATCTGTGCTTGCTCTGATAATGACTGATATCGGTCTCCCCCCACTACACACTGGACGTTCCACATGTTCAAAAGTGCTCCAGACTCAAAACCTAAAACGGTCGCTGTGTGTTTTTATTAAATTAACAATAAGGATGAATGCTTGGGAGTTTCGTATCGCTGTCGTAGTGTTTTTTTTTTTTTTTTTAATGAACATTTGTGTTTCATTCGATTATTCTAACACGCATTCACTACATACTAGTGGTTCCTTTTCTTCGGTAATTGAAAGTGTCAGTTCACACCAGGTAATCCCTCTCGTTTATATTTGCATAGACATCCCTGCTTATTACCTAAACCTTTCATATTTAATTTTGTTATAACGGAGTTGTACATTATTTTATTATTTCTGTTCGCGACAGATGTTTTAAATAAATTGTTCTGAGGAGGGCCCCCATCAGGGCTGAAACGTTAACACAAAAAAAGTGTTTTGATGTTCACGACCTTCATATCCAAGAATAATATTATTCAATACTTATTGCTGTTGGAATATCCGCATGGACACTCAATTTTGTACGAGTAAGTAGTGTCCCTAAATTGGGGGACACGGACCAGCCAGAGTGATACCTGACTGAAATGCAACCGAGAATTTCTTTACCGGAAGCTCGTCCGATGCATAGTTTTTGATTTATAAGCGATAGCGCTGGGCCAATCAGAGTGCACCATTTCATCTGGATTTACCATCACGGAAATTGCTGTTTTGTTCGTCTCACAGTGGTCCGAAAGCCCGAATTCTCGGCCAAAACCCCCAAAACCGAAAGTTATCATCCGAGGTGAAGCTTCACATATTTTTGAATAGATAGCATTAGAGCTTTGAAATCCAGAAGGGCAGATGTTCATATTCATTCCATGGCCTGTGGTAAACCCTCGAAAGTGATCATTGTCGAGACTCGCGCGGAACGCTTTCGAGCGAGCGAAAAAAAAGGCTGTAGTTTTTTCAATTTTCATCAAAATCGAGTGAACCAAAATGGATATTAATCTTCAAGGTAAGTGAATTAAATAAATTTTGTGAATGAACCAAGTTTCGGAATTTATGGCGATGATATTAATCATGCAATACGAGTGCTGCAAAATAACCTATTTCATTGAATTGCATTACCATCTGTAGAGAATTAGTTATGATCCCCGGAGTTCCTGCGGAGATCTCAACGATTCCTAGTGTGAAAAAGTATAGAGAATGTGAAACCGTTGGCATCGCGTACTCTTTTTTGCTCCATTGGTCAAAAATACGCATTCTTTGAAGCATTGTTTTGTCGACTCGGTCGGAGCCTCGTGGCCCGCCTCGTGGGATTAGTGTAGCGGGGCGATGCAGACCTTTTCTTTTGTTTACATATACCTGGGGACCGTTAGAAATGTATCTGATGTTATATACATGGTGTCCAATTTGAATTTCATTAGACTCGCACTACTGAATATTATCATGAAAGTGAATAATTCTAATTTATAAATTATAAGAAGTAAGTAAAATATTTTGCATTTTCAATGATAGGATCCAAGACGGAGGTTGTGCAGTGGACACGACAGCAACTGTTTGATGCCGTGCATGAGGAATGGGACGAAAATCTCGATACCCTTATCGAAAATTTGGGCGTTAAACTGCTCAATAAAGCACCACATTTCCTTCGCATCGAAGATCGTTCGCGACAGGCGTTGAAAAAAGTCATTTGCAATTTCAAAATGAAATGGCGAAATGCTTGCCGCATTAAGGATCGTTTTCTGAAATGACGGCAATACGGCTCGGCGTTTTTTTGAAAACACTGAAACGTCTGCTCGCATTCTTGGGGTCGATGCTGAGTTAGTGAAAAGATTTCACGTAATTTTGCAAGTTATTTCATGCGGGTTTAACGTCAAAGTGGATTCGTTTGGAAAATATCGCAACGAGACTGCTGATCGATTCGCTGAATTATACCCATGGTATTGTATGTCCACAACCGTACATAAGGTACTTATGCATGGCCCACGGATTGTCGAATTAGCCATTTTGGAAATAGGACAGCTCTCTGAAGAAGCTCAGGAGTCGCGAAATAAAGACGTACGGAATTACCGCGAACATTACTCACGAAAATGCTCGAGAGAAAAAAATATTGAAGATATATTTCTCCGACTTCTAGCTTCTTCAGACCCGCTTATTTCGAGTTTGCGAAAGGCACCTCCAAAAATGGGAAAAAGTTTGTTTCCTGAAGTGATCGCGCTTCTAAGTTATGAAAAATTTAGTTTTGAAGAAGGCGACGCAGACAACGTCATTTATCAAAACGACGTCGATGATAAGAATTCAGATAGCGATTAATATGTATCTTTGAAAATTATGTTATTTTGTTTTATAAGAAAAAAATCTGTATGAATTAAAAAAATTAATTTACAAAATATCACTTTTAACAAAGTTGTGCCATTTTACACGAAATATTCCCGCCATTTTCGGTCCACCATTTTGAATTTCGCATTTTTGCATTCGTTTTCAAAATCAGCCAGCCAAAAAACTATAGGTATAGTAATACTAGCAATTTTCACTGAGAATTATTTGAGTTATTAGTTTTGACCAGGGATTCGGGCTTTTGGACCACTGTGGCGTCTGGGTGAATTATTATTATTCGCTTACGAATTAAATATCAGCACCTCCCCTCTCGCCCTGTTGTACCCCTTCTCGGGCGCTGATCTCGGTATTGTTGCCGCGGCACACGCTGCCGGCCGCACATCCACGGACGCACACGGCGGGAGAGCAATAAAACCCAAAAATTTAGGGATGGCGGGTCGGATAAAGGGTGGACCCAGTCGTCTCTGACGTCATTTTTCCCTCCGAGATGCGCAGAACGCAGTGCGCACCGTTTCCAAATTCTTGCGATCTATCGACCTATATATATATTGTAACGTGGCAGTTTTACTGCGCGTTCCACACGGCTCCCCGAACTCTAGACGGACCACCGACTTAGGGAGCACGCGAAGTAGACCGCGGCTCATTTCGAAAAAGAGCGCCAGGACAATAGTCACGCATCCGAGACTCTAAGAGGGGACCATCGCCGGTTTAGCGAATAAGACTTTTCAGGATTTTTGTTTATTTTTTTTTGGGTGGCGAGTAAATGCGGCTTCGGACAGGGGATCGGCAGCAAATTCGAACGATGTTACTGGATGGCAATCGCGGCGGATCGCAACGAAAGGAGGGCCTCGCACGAGGCTACGGAGAGAGCGTCAACGGAGAGCTCTGCCGCGAGGGAATCCAAGGCGGACGAGATTCCCGTTGGTGGCCGGCGAGCCGTAGCCCCCCCCTCCGTCACCCAACTGACGACAGGTGCCCTCGCGAAGTCATCACCCCGCCACTGTCAAGCTACGGGGTACACGAGACTGGTCAGCCAATCAACACCCCGCGACAGCGGAATCCAACGATAGCGATACGCTAGATTGTAAGAATTGCGTAACGAGAACCCCAATGCGAGCGGGAAAATTTTGACTAGGGATGACGCCTATGTTCGGGGCATGTTCGAATTGCGGCTCCGATTTGCAGGACCCGGCATTTGAGTCCTGGCGACCGTTCGAGATAGTTTGATTTTGATTTGTGATTGTTATGGCGGAGACAGACGTAGGAGGATTTTTGGTGTGGCTGAGGAGCGGTAAGCGCTTATAATTCTTTGCGGGCATATTTCGAGCGCCAGTTAAATTGGCACACCGATAAACGGTCGGCCCACGCAATCCTAGAGTTAGAGTAACGCTCGAAATCTGTTTGCCGATCTCCTTGAGGATGACCGTAGCCTGAGTTTCGCGATAACGTGTAGAGTCAAGGGGATCCTTGTAAAGTCTCGCGTCGAGTCACGGTTTCGCGTGGGGAACAATTTCGGAGTGAAATTGAGTGTGGCCAAATTCCGCTGCACAGGGTCTCGTCGAGTCTGCGTACGTAAAAAGGGTGGTGAACTTCGAGGGAATAGAGACTTCGACTTGAGCTCGGATGCGTCATAATACGCTATACACTCGCGCGATTAGAAAAGCTTTCTAGAACGATTAATTTGGTCGCGATTAGCGCGTCGAGGCACGTCCTTTTTGATTTAGTTTATGAATTATTGTGCATCAGCAAAGTGGCGACTAGCGCCCGTAGAAATAAGATACCAGCTAGACTTAATCAGAACTGCGATTAGCGCGTTGAGTACGATCTAGATTACGTTTTTGTCTAGCAGTTTATAATTAAGTGACGATTAGCGTCGTAGTTGAGGCCGATCGCGGGCAGCTCGTCGAGTCCGATTTTGTTTTTGGTTTTTGCGAGTTAAGGTATTGTTAAGACGGCGACTAGCGCCAGAAGGCCGTAGAGGTCTCGTAGATTTATTCATTTTTTTTAATTTTTTTTTATTTTGTTTGTTTCTCCCTTTCTTATTTCTTTTGGATTAAACTTAACCCGTTGTACTTGGAATCGCGAAGGATGACTTGCGCAGTCGTATGATTATTTTTATTTTTAATTTTTTTTTTGTAACATCGCTAACGAGAAATATATTATTGGAATTTTATAGTGATTTGGCCAAACCACGCATTGGCTTACTTGTGTTACATCTCTCTCTACCCAAAATTTACCCCTCCCCTCTCCGCGGTACTGAGCTATCGAGTATATGGTCGCGATATTTCGCATTACCGATTTCGAGGCGTGTTTATCACGCCAGGCGCACAACAAATCTCGCGGTATTGTTTTAGGTCCAGGGTACATCGTGGACGCCGATTTATTGTGTACGAGGTAAGTTCTCGGTCATTTTCTCCGAGTGATCGAGGTGCAGAAAAATCTACGTCACAACATATATATAAGCTCAACGCATCCGATGCAGACTCGTCAGTCTTACACGATACGTGCAAGTCAAAAAAGTTATACAAAGTTCAGCTTATATCAACGTCAAAGTCATGGCAGTCAAAGCGTAATATACGGAACAAGAGACTGTGCAATGTCGCAGATCCCGCAGAGCCGAACAATGCTGTAACTTTGAAAATCTTGGGACGAAAATTCAACGTGCTGCAAAAACAAATCGACAACCTCGATCAAATGATCAAAGCTTTAGAGCTCACCACGGAGAAAGCCGTGGATACCTTTTACACAGACTTTAAAACAGGCAGAGACCTGTCGATTCGAAACGCTGATAACATTTCTCAATTGGACACTCGACTAAGAGCGTTGGAATATGAACGAAGAAAAGCAAGCACTGGTGACGGAACTGCATAAGCCTGCACGGCGGAATTACCCGCGTCGACGTGAAGACGTGCGCGGCATCGACGAGACCTGGCAGGCGGATCTTGTTGATATGACGTCATACGCTGGACAAAACAAAGGTTACAAGTTCATGCTCACAGTCATTGATATTTTTTCAAAGTATGCGTGGGCTGTACCGATGAAGAGCAAGTCTGGAGATGATGTTACGAAGGCAATGGAATCTGTGCGTGTTCAAGGACGGGTACCGAAAAATTTACACGTCGACAGAGGAACGGAATTTTACAACTCGAAATTCGAATCGCTTATGACACGCTACGGAATCAAACTTTACTCCACGTACAGTAATTTGAAGGCTTCGATCTGTGAACGTTTCAATCGCACGCTGAAAGGTAAAATGTGGACACGGTTCAGCATGCAAGGAAGCTACAAGTGGCTCGATATCTTATCCGATTTGGTTTCGGCTTACAACAACGTCAAACACCGAACCATAAGAATGAAACCGTCGGATGTCACCGTTGCAAACGAGAGGCTGTTATTACGTCAGGCGTACGGTGGGCTTCGAGCGATACCTACCGTATCGGCAAAGTTCAAATCCGGCGACAAAGTTCGAATCAGCAAATTCAAAAATGTCTTCGCGAAAGGTTACACTCCCAATTGGACGACTGAAATATTCACGATAAGTCGAGTGGAAAATACTCATCCTGTGACGTACAAGCTCAAAGACTACCGAGATCAACCCATCGCTGGTGGTTTCTACGAACAAGAGCTCCTCAAGGTTAAGCATCCGGATATCTATCTGGTGGAGAAGGTGCTCAAGAAGCGTGGAAGAAAAATATATGTTAAATGGTTAGGTTTTGACAATACACACAACAGTTGGATAAACAAATGGGACATGTAACATTTGAATAAATGAATTTTTTTGTAAAAAACGTATGTGTCTCTTTATTTTATACCCGACACATAACAAGTATGCATCTTCATTTTTTAGACAATCGACAGACATATGCATCGTTGTACAATTTTTTTATACTTCGGAGCGTTCTTATTAACCATCCTACATAATAATAATATTTTATACATCATGGTACATTTGTAAAAAAAATTAAGCCCTACATAATAATAATACTTTATACATCATGGTACAGTTATAAATTAAGTCCTACATAGATTACGATACGGTAATTACAAAGCTACGGTGCAGGCTTGTAACCCCACGGAAGCGTGTCGGTTGTGTTTTGAGACACGATCCGCTTGTCGTCATTCCAGCTCAGTGCTACTTTCTGCTGGTCTACGGTGTATACCTCATGCTTTCAACTCAATATCAAATGCTGAGTTGAGGATAGATTTTTACGTTTCAACGCACAGTCGAAATGATAGTTGAAAGTTATTTTTCTCAACGCTGATCGTCTAACACCTTTGGCACGTTTATTGTCTTTTTCATCTCCCAAGACTCGGAATGCGTACAATTTAGCTCGTAATCCTACAAATTCCAACATGATTTTCCCGTTATTCTCGTCTTTCATCAAGCCGAGAACTGTTTTGTTTGCTCGAGGTATTCCGTAAACGTTGTCAAGCGGATAATCCGACGTGTCGAATTTGTGCAAGTCCTCCTTCATGTGTTCGTATATGTCGGGGACGGTAGAATTGTAAATCAAACTGTCGGTATCCGTGTACATTAATTTTGCTCGGTTGCCAAATTTCTGCTTAATATAATTATAATGAAAATCATAGATATATGTTTTAGACAGATCCAGGATGGAGAAACCTGCATACAATGGTTTATTCAATTTGACCTTCGTCTTACTCATTTCAACGATAATTATACCTTTGTCGAAAACGGTGCAGCTGTGAAAATTGGGTTTGGCTATGGTAGCTCTCGCACCGTACAGTCCATCCCATTCCGTGATCAGTCTGACATCTCTATACTTCCTAACATTTTCCATTGTTTTGCCAAAAACTGCGTTGTTCATCAGTTTGTAAAAATTTTTCTCGAATTCGTTGTGAGATTTTTTGCGCAAATCGGTATTCAAATCTACGTATTTTTTGAGCCACGGGGTTTGTCTGAATTTGAGAACTCTGTGAATTTTAAGTAATTTTAAGCCTAATTGCTAAAGCCAAGACTACTGGGCATGAAACGGTACGAATCTACGAATCTAAATTTTATATCCGTTCCCTTAACGAATTTTGTAAATGAAATGTACTTTTCTTTGTTTACGGGTAGAAGCTCAGTTGTGCCCTCGAACGATGTAGCCAGTGCTTTGATCAGAAAATGTGAATCGTAACCCGGCAGATTGTGGAATATCACTGGGATAGTGTGCGAATTTTGGTAATTTAGATTGCAACCTCGGTGAGCAGCACCACGGTACTTTCCCGTGAAATGGCAGTGATCACGATGTTTCACGTCTGTGAGTATAAACGGTTTGTCACAAATGTGACACACTGTTGTTAAATGAAATTCGTTGATTTGATTGAAATTGAGCGGTTCCATCGGTACAACAGTTTTGAAATAAACTTCTAACGAATGTGCCAATTCCGCTAACTCATTCACAAACCATTGAACGCAAGTCTCTCCACGATTAATTTTGAATTTTGAAAGCGAATCGTCAAACGCACAATGTAGATAGTAAGCTATACTATACGGAAGATGCTTCTGATAAATTGTTCTTGTACCCATCTTTTTGAGCGTAGGTTCCAGTAAACATTCGAGATCCGCGTAAATGCAGAATGGAACGGTTTCTTTGTGCTTGAAATTCTTGAATTTCAGTATTTTTTCCTCATCTGTAGGTAGAATAACTTTGGTTTTGTTTAAATTCATGCAATCAACTCGGTGCTTCAACAAACATCTTTCGAAATTAAAATGAGACAGACACCTATCGCACAACCAAGTACGACATTTATGCTTAGAAATTTGAGATCTTGTTAATCGAGACAGATTTCGAATACAAGTAAAATGAAAGATTCTATTTTTTTCATAATTTTCCATATCGACATCATCATCGTCATCGTCAGTGATTTCAGTTTCTATCGCTAAAAGATGAATTACAGGTTTGTCAGACTTGTTTCGGCTCAAATAAATGGGTACGATTTCACTGCGCTTTTGTTTTTCCGTACTATTTATACCATAAACGTTGATTGAAAGTTTGTTAAGTTTCTCAAATTTTGGAATCTGGTCTAAAGACATTGGAAAATGCAAACCGTCGTATTGTAGCACTGAGCTGAAATGCGGATGTGAAGTAATTTTACTGGAATTATTGTTGTCGGCTGGGAACAGAGCTGCGGTGACCGACCAAAGAAAGCAGTAAGAGTGGTTGTTACGTATGTTGACGACAGCCTTCTTATCTTGAATATCTTTGGGTAGTGGTGTGTATGTGAAGACACCGCCTCGTAGTGGCACGTACTTGTTGATATTCACAGTCAAATTGATTATTTCAGTCAGCGACCAGCCTGAATCCTTTTCCTGGAAATCTTCCACCTTTTTCAACAAACGCTCCGTCGCGTTTTCGATGAACCATTCGTTGATATCCGTTGTCTGGAGGATGATTTCATTTCTCGTATTAAAAAATTTGATCTCTTCCACCGTGCGATCATCTTTTCTAACTTCAAATTTACAAGCCAGGATAACGTTGGGTTTCAAGCTCCTGTTTTTCTTCAGAGCGTTTTTTAGTCTCGTCACACCTAGTACCTTTGCGTCTTCTAGAAATCTCTCCACATCTTTATGCTTCAAATTGACGATGGATCCAGTTCGAATTCTCCTCTCGAAAGCTGATTCCAAATCTTCCCACCGTACTCGATCGCTTCTTTGTCGGCTTCGTAATCCGTCACCCACTTTTTGAAATTGTTGAAATTTGACTGTCAACGATTTCAGAATTCCAATTGCAGTCAAAATTCTTGTCTTCTCCCCGATCGTTGAGGCGTTGTTGCGTAAGATTTTATTCAAAAGCCTGATATTTCGGGTTCTGAATCGAATCCATTTTGCAATTTCTGCCGGCGACGATTTTTCAGATAAAATCTTGAACGCCGTTTCCATAATATCGATTAATCTCAAACACTTCGCGGATTCCATCTTGAGCTTTTTCCTCACGTATACTTGACAAGTTGTGACTTAATGATCGTTTACAGTGATGAGCGTCCTTTTTATAGGGCAGTTGTACGTATGTTTGTGTATGCGCGCGCACCTTTTGGCACTCCCAGAGCGATAGTAACCCAACACCGCAGATCCATGGCTTTGAATGTACCGCGGCTATCAGTCGAGCTTGCACTCTGGTCTTGACTGAACCCGTTCAAAATTCATCGTTGAGTTCACACGGCAGTTACAAGCCAAAAAATGTCACGTGGTTGATATCAAACCGACATCCGAATAAGTGAAAAACAATTCTCAGAACCATTAATTTTGGAATGTCGCGTGGTTGATAACGTGGGAAAGGAATGTGGGGGTGGTTGATGTTACACATCAGCGATATCCGAGTGGATAAAAAACAATTCTCGGAACTATTAATTTTGGAATGTCGCGTGGTTGATAACGTGGGAAAGGAATGTGGGGGTTGTTGATGTTACACATCAGCAATCCTACTATGGGAAAAGAATGCGGGACGGTAAAAAAGTTCTCGCCCCTGCTGCGCCCTCAAGCCGGTACGGCAGACCGTGACGTCATCGCGGAAAAAGGTTTGAGTCTGGGGAGAATGTCGCAAGTCAGTACGGCGGACTGTGACGTCATCGCGGAAAAGGGTTTGCGTCTGGGCTGCGCGGAGCGGCTCGGTCGGTAAGGAAGGTGTTTGTACTCAGAACCCCCCTTGGTATACTACTAGTGCCGTTTTTTAAAAAAGTCTGCGATTTTTGGTTACAATATTCTGCAATTACTTTTTTTTCCCAGAAAACGCGATGGGCCAGTTCAACGAGGGAATAATCTGTCGAATAAGTCTCTTCTCGATAAGTTCTGTTACCCAAGATTGCGCTTATCACGACCTGAAGCATTGAATCGAAAGCACACGCATTTTTCACGTTCAAGTTCCAGCTGTCCATTTTAACGGTACCCGTTATATTTCCATTTTTAAGAATCGGGATACGTCCGATTCTCGCGTTTTCAATAAAATCCCATTCCCGACAATCATCCAAGTAGGATGGCTTTAAGCGTTTTGGTTTTGGGGACTTAATGCTCTCGATTGTTTTTATATTTTTTTCAAAACCGCCCCACGTTTCGCAAACAACCCATTTCTTATCGGCTTGGATATTTTCATCCATATCGCCTCGATTTTTATCGCACGGTGTGATTTCTGCGATTGATAAGTCGAGAACACTTTCTCGAATATCGAGGATTGAATATTTGGCAGTCGAATTTCATCTGTTTCCAGCAGAACTATCTCCCTCATTGTCATTCGATCCAATAAATTCTTTGCCATCACTTGTCAAATTGATTCTGCGTGATGACTAATTCGATACACAGCTGCTCAATATATCTTTATCAGTTTCGTTTAGAGTGCTGGACGCATGTTTATGTCCAGAGGCAAAATAAACCTCTGTTTTCGATAACAATTCTATCGGTGGTAGTAAAGAGCTTTGACCATCCATGATCTCCCTAACTTTGTCAGCCTGATCAAACGAGAAAACATCCGTGTCATTCGATGCCAGCGTGATTTTATCATCAATATTCCCTACATCCTGCAGTACGAACTTGTCTATCCTCGTAGGTAATTCTGCCTCGAAACCACGGCGTTTAACATTGCAGAAGTCCGATTTAATAGCAGCTGATTTTGCAGTACATCATGGCACGTAAGGGAGTTGTACTGCTTGAACCTCTTATTGTTAGCAAATTCTTCATTATAACAGGCATTTATCGTATCGCCAACTAATGAATCAGGGTTAGTCGTAATATCTCTCGCTGCATCATAAAGATCGTCGCTGCATGCTTTCCAGCAGGAATTGTCGCTTTCGTTGACATCGGGATGTGCCTCTGTTTCTCTATTTTCTTCATCCGGATGTTCATCAGAATCCGAGTTGTCGTCGTCTGCTTCTTTCATCGACATACCTTTCGTTTTATCATTTAACCTTTTCAGGACGGGAATTTTTACGTTGAAATCGACCTTTTATTTTACACGAAATTTGTGTATAATATCAATAAATTTCTCACTTGGAGTGTCCGACCAACCCAGTGGTCGAAATTTTGACCACTCCCGTCTGCAACGTAAAGTCCAATGTTAAAAATTTGATTTGGCGAGTTAGGAGGGCTTTCCTATGTAATTGGATACGCTGAATACGAAAAAAATAGTGAAAGATGTCCAGAACACATCCTTGATCTTGAAAATTACATTTCAAGGTTAAATTTATTGCTTCTTCTATTTTAACCCGAAAATGATAAGAAATCCTCCGCAAGAAAAAACAATGTGCTGATCTGTCAGTAGAAACTAACGGTGATCAAATATTTCGACTTTATATTCACCTTGAAGATGCGTTTTACCATATGCAATACTATTTTTTTCGAATTCAGTGCGCCAAAATACGTGGGTATACCAATTTTCAGGTCGAAATACTGAATAAAAAATTTGACCTTGAAATCACTATTTCAAGGTCAAATATGCTTCCTAGAATGGTTGCACTATTTTTCCTATATTCAACACATAATATTATCCCCAAAACAACTCGAAATCATTATGATACTTGAGTGGTCGAAATATCAACCGGTCCCGTCCTAAAAACGTTAAGAAGCTCATACGTTCTTCGGAAGGCGGAATTTCGTCAGAGCAAGTATGGCCAATGACCTGACTGAGTGCGACACAGAGAATAGACTCTACCAAGTTAGACTATTCCCCCATGTTCGAGGTTTGGTACATTTTTGAAACGCAACTCAAGTGAAATTGTCGCACAAGGCATTTATCTTTTCCTTTCAGGCAGTTCCAGCGTAATACCATCGCTACGAGATGGCTTACATCCATTCGAACGTACGACGATGGTAGCAAAGTCGATTTGTGGACGACGGCATCATAGCCCTTTTGGAGATAATCGCTAAAGCTTGAACATTTTCCAAATATTTCGGCGACTGCTATTAAAAGTGCCCATCCAAAGTCTGTAATAACAATTGGCGGAATTGGTACGTTTACGGTCAGGATAAGGCGCAAAAAATGGGCAACATTCAACGCTCGGTGATCAGCCGTCACCATTTGAAATGTGGGAACGCTACCTTCGCTTAACACGAGCATGCATTGATACAGAAATATATACGGCTCGTTCCCTACATCTCATTTGGCTATGCCGCCCGTAGCATCGAGAGCAAGCCTTGCGTTCGGGTTCTTCCGGCAGCGTGCTGAGTATATTTGAAGTTGTCTAGTCTCCAATAGATGCAACTGAATTTGAGTAAAGATATGAAATGTATACAACCAACATACTACCATACTTAGAACCGTTTAACAAATTCAACGCCGAATTCGAAAATTTCACTCCGTATTTTGCCAAAAGACGCTCTTCTTTTGCTTTACGTAACATGGCGGTACTTGGCAAGGTCGGCGGATTCTTTCCTGCGACGAGCCTCCTGACGTTGCAAAATGAGTGCGTCTTTGGGCCTATTTATCATAGAATTAGCCATTGTGCAACGACGCGGACGGTCTCCTCCCAGGTGTTTTCGTCTTTTTTTTTTTAATGGTAGCGAGCCTTGATGACCTCAATGTGACATTTCAGTACTACATCAACTTCTTTGGATGTTTCTTTTAGCAGGCTACCACTGATGGTGGCGTTATATTCGATGCAGTACCCGAAAAAGGAGGAGTGTTTTTGAGCGATGGCACTTTGATGTACGGTGTGGTTTTTAAACGAAAATAAACGCGATTGTCGTAAGATTTCTCCATGGGACGTGTAGAATGGAATTTTTCAGACGATATCACGACATTGATATAAATAGTCACAGATGTATCCGAAATTTCCAAATTCGTATCATTTACAGACCGAATTAAATTGATGGAGAAATCCGCCTCATTAATACAAATGCTTAATTCACCCTGTTTTATATTAAAAGTTTTCAAAACAAACTCTTTAAAACTATTACGGTTGTTATTGACGATAGTATGCACATGTTTCGGAGTTATCAGTGATCCTTGTTCGAGCATGAGTTTCGCAATCAGATCGCAAACTTCATCGCACGGTGGGCGATCACAGCCTTGATCGGTAAGGGGGCAACATCCGGGTTTTGTTAAAATTTCCTGCAAAGTAAGTGTTTGCTTGATTTGTGTCACAAAGGGAGAATTCGAGGAGGATTGGATAATCGGGTTTGTGAATGATAACACAGTCGTTTCGCGGCTAATTTAGTGATTTACAACTTGCTCGGGCGTAAAAACCCTCCCAGCGTAGAGGGAAAAGCTCGAGCAAATCGGAAAGTGCAAGCAGGTTTATTGACTGAAGTAACATCAGACCCAATTACATAAATGGGGGTAAGTTCTTGGAAATGAAGGTCATAATAATAACGTAGAAAAACTTGTTGACGTTTCGACCCAAGGTGAGGGCCGTCCTCAAGACGAAATGTATAATTGGATCTGTTCAATCAATACACCAAATAAAATTACAATCTTGAAACAAATACAAATAACAGTTATATTACAAACATTATATATAGAAATCATAATAAAAATAAACTTAAAAAATAAGGTAACCAAAAATTTAACATGAGTATAATTACCTCAAGTGCAGTGTATCGAGTCATGTGCACTTATTGTATTTGTATCACATACAGTTTAAATGTTTAACGAAAAAAAGTTATTCGCGACAGAATTAAAAAAAGAGTAAAAAGAACATGAAGATGAATGGAATTTAAATTTTTCCAAAGATTATTTTGGCTGCTAAGGCCATTTTTGTTAGATAAATGGATATACGTAAAATCCAACAGCTCATGTTCAAAGACATACTTTGTTGAAGAGATCAAACAATTAAAATAAATGAATTGTCAAAACAGAATTATAACGGTTAACTGCCGTGCAGCAACTGAGGAAGAAGCAGTGTATTAGGATATAATCAAGAGTCAACAACTCCATAACCGAAAACAATATAGAAGACAAAAAGGCTCATTGAAATTTATCGATAGAATGAACGGTCGGTAAGAAGAAATAGGTTGTTACCGTCTAATGATAGAGGTATATACGTTACTTGAGTATTCTATACTTGGCGCAAATTAACGCTATTTGAATGGCATAAGATGTTGCACATTTCTCAGTAAATTCTACGATATACAACGGTTCTGTTTCTAAAATACTAGTCATATCGTAATCGAAATTATGGTCTGCAGTGATCATATGCTTCGTCAAGGCAGTGTGATGTTCTTCGTTGTCTTGTATATCCTTTTTATGTTCGTTGATTCTCGTATAGATTTGTCTGCTCGACTGAAGGATATAAACCTTGTTACAATCTTTACATGGAATTTTATAGACAACATTTGAACGCTTATCCTTCTGGAGTACATTTTCGCCAGTATCAAAAAGATGGTTGAGATTATTATTGGTGGTAACAACAAACAAAATTTCATATTTGTTGAAAGTGCGGTTGAGAGGTTCAAAACGACATGAATATAAGGTAAAGCTACATATTTTTTTTCTGTTAAGGGCGTTGCCTATGCCTCGACGAGCGCGCGCGAACAGAGACTCACGATTTTCCTTCTCATTTCCTCATTTTTGAAGGTAATTAGGTTATTAGGGGGCCATTTTGAAGATGAAGAATAGATCTGTGTCGCCTCTTTTACCGAATTTTCGATTTCGCTTTCAGATTTGCGAAAAACGTACTTGAAAGTACGTTATCTTTGAAGTGAGACACAGCGAAAAGTGAATTTTTTTTCGAAATTCGGCGGAAAAGGCCACACAGATCTATTTTTTATCTTCAAAATGACTCCCTAAGAACCTAATTATCTTCAAAAATGAGGAAATGAGAAGGAAAATCACGAAGTATAAAACAACAAATTTTTCGCGCTAAAGGCGGGCGGCTGCTAGCGCCACGACCGCGTTGGCCGGCGACCATGCGAATTACAGGCGAGGAGAGTAGACTCAAACCCTCCCACTACAATTCCCCTCGTTCGAATCCTCGTCGCTCGGCACGTGAATAGTGTTCCGCGCTTTTATTTTTGCTTGTGTTTTTCTACCGTGTTTTTTATTATTTCGAGGCGGTATTTATTCCCGCGATGGCTAAGAAGAGAAGGAGCCTGTCTTTGAAGAAGGAGAAACGACCCGGCATAAAGATTTTGGCAAATTTCAGGAAAAAATTAGGTGAACCGAATTATTTATATGTTGGTAGTATAGCAAGGCGAGTTCTGAGTACAAACACCTTCTTTACCGACCGAACCGCTCCGCGCAGCCCAGACGCAAACCCTTAAAGGTTACCTCCACTCTCGTTAGATAAGACCATGCAACCTTACCGACAGTTGTATCGGTCGACGGTGAAAATCGCACTGCTTTGCCGGCAATTCTTATCGATCGAGGGTCAAAATCGTGCTGTTTTACCGACAATCTTACCGACCGAAGGTCTGTAGTGCTCGCCTGCCAACGGTAGAGGGCGCAGCGGGGGCGAGAACTTTTTTACCGTCCCGCATTCTTCTCCCACGATGGGACTGCTGATGTGTGACATGAACCACTCCGAATTCCTTTCCCACGGTAGGACTGCTGATGTGTAACATCAACCACCCCACATTCCTTTCCCACGTTATCAACCACGTGACATTCCGAAATTAATGGTTCCGAGAATTGTTTTTTATCCACTCGGATATCGCTGATGTGTAACATCAACCACCCCACATTCCTTTCCCACGTTATCAACCACGTGACATTCCAAAATTAATGGTTCCGAGAATTGTTTTTCACTTACTCGGATGTCGGTTTGACATCCAAGGTCGACCGATAGTCGCGGTACATTCAAAGCCATGGATCTGTGGTGTCGGGTTACTATCGCTCTTGGAATGCCAAAAGGTGCGCGCGCATCCGTACAGCTGCCCTATAAAAAGGACGCTCATCACAGTAAACGATCATTACGTCACAAGCTGTCAAGGATACGTGAAGAAAAAGCTCAAGATGGAATCCGCGAAGTGTTTGAGATTGATCGATGTTATGGAATCGGCGTTCAAGATTTTATCGGAAAAATCGTCACCGGCAGAGATTGCAAAATGAATTCGACTCGGAACCCAAAATATCAGGCTTTTGAATAAAATCTTACGCAACAACGCCTCAACGATCGGGGAGAAGACAAGAATTTTGACTACAATTGGAATTCTGAAATCGTTGACAGTCAAATTTCAACAATTGCAGAAAGTGGGTGACGGATTACGAAGCCGACGAAGAAGCGATCGAGTACGGTGGGAAGATTTGGAATCAGCTTTCGAGAGTAGAATTCGAACTGGATCCATCGTCAATTTGAAGCATAAAGATGTGGAGAGATTTCTAGAAGACGCAAAGGTACTAGCTGTGACGAGGCTGAAAAACGCTCTGGAGAAAGACAGGAGCTTGAAAGCCAACGTTATCCTGGCTTGTAAATTTGAAGTTAGAAAAGATGATCGCACGGTGGAAGAGATCAAATTTTTTAATACGAGAAATGAAATCATCCTCCAGACAACGGATATCAACGAATGGTTCATCGAAAACGCGACGGAGCGTTTGTTGAAAAAGGTGGAAGATTTCCAGGAAAAGGATTCGGGCTGGTCGCTGACCGAAATAATCAATTTGACTGTGAATATCAACAAGTACGTACCACTACGAGGCGGTGTCTTCACATACACACCACTACCCAAAGATATTCAAGATAAGAAGGCTGTCGTCAACATCCGTAACAGCGACTCTTACTGCTTTCTCTGGTCGGTCACCGCAGCTCTGTTCCCAGCCGACAACAACAATCCCAGTAAAATTACTTCGTATCCACATTTCAGCTCGGTGCTACAATACGACGGTTTGCATTTTCCAATGTCTCTAGACAAAAACACCATTTCAAAATTTGAGAAGCTTGACGGTCTTTCAATTAACGTTTACGGTATAGACCAAGGTGATCGGAAAAAAAATGAAATAGTACCGATTCACCTGAGTCAGAATGAGTCTGACAAACCTATAATTCATCTTTTGGCGATCGGAACTGAAATCTCTGACGATGATGATGATGATGATATGGAAAATTATGAAAAAAATAGAATCTTTCATTTTGCATGGATTCGAAATTTATCGCGGTTGACAAGTTCCCAAATTTCTAAACGCAATGGTCGTACTTGGTTATGTGATAGGTGTCTATCACACTTTCAATCTGAAGAGTGTTTAACAAAGCACTATATAGATTGCATGAATTTAAACAAAACCAAAGTTATTCTACCTACAGATGAGGAAAAAATTCTAAAATTTGAAAATTTCAAGCACAAAGAAACCGTTCCGTTCTGCATTTACGCGGATCTCGAATGTTTACTGGAACCTACGCTCAAAAAGATGGGTACAAGAACAATTTATCAGAAGCATCTTCCGTATAGTATAGCTGACTATCTACATTGCGCGTTTGACGATTAGCTTTCAAAATTCAAAATTAATCGTGGAGAGACTTGCGTTCAATGGTTTGTGAACGAGTTAGCGGAATTGGCACATTCGTTAGAGGGATACTACAAGACTGTTGTTCCGATGGAACCACTAAATTTCAATCAAATCAACGAATTTCACTCAACAACAGTGTGTCACATTTGTGAAAAACCGTTTATACTCACAGACGTGAAACATCGTGATCACTGCCATTTCACGGGAAAGTACCGTGGTGCTGCTCACCGAGGTTGCAATCTATATTACCAAAATTCGCACATTATCCCAGTGATATTGCACAATCTGTCGGGTTACGATTCACATTTTCTGATCAAAGCACTGGCTACATCGTTCGAGGGCACAACTGAGCTTCTACCCGTAAACAAAGAAAAGTACATTTCATTTACAAAATACGTCGAGGGGAGAGATATAAAGTTTAGATTCGTAGATTCGTACCGCTTCATGCCCAGTAGTCTTGAGAAATTAGCAACGTATCTCGGTGATGATCAGAAGTCAATCACACGAAAATTTTATCGCAGCTCATATAAATTTTAGTTATTAACCAGAAAAGGAGTGTTCCCGTACGAATATATAAACAGTTGGGAGAAGCTCGAGGACACACGGTTACCATCCAAACAACAATTTTACTCAAAATTAACTGATCGGGATATATCAGACGACGACTATGCACATGCATGTAAAGTTTGGCAAACTTTTAACGTTCAAACTTTGGGAGAGTATTCGGACTTGTATTTACAGACGGACGTGTTTTTACTGGCCGACGTTTTTCAAAATTTTCGACAGAGCTGTTGGACGACGTACAAACTGGACCCGTTACATTACTACACAGCGCCCGGTCTGTCGTTTGATGCAATGTTAAAATGTACAGGCATCGAACTCGAGCTTCTCACCGACATAGACATGGTTATGTTTATCGAAAAGGGTATTCGTGGGGGTGTGTCACAGTGTTCGAACAGATACGCAAAGGCCAACAATAGATATATGGGAGAGGAATTCGATCCTGAGGTCGAAGAATCTTATCTCATGAACTTTGACGTTAATAATTTGTACGGTGCAGCTATGAGCTTTGCTCTGCCATACAGTTCCTTCGAATGGTTAACAGACTTCAGACAATGCGACGTTCTTACCATCTCGGACGATGCGGAGTTTGGTTACATACTGGAGGTTGATTTGGAATATCCTGAGGAACTGCATGAAATTCATAAGGATTTACCACTGTGTCCGGAGCACTACATACCTCCGATCTCGAATAGTAAGCAACCGAAATTGACGCCCACGCTATTTTCCAAGAAAAACTACGTTGTTCACTACCGCGTTTTGAAACAATGCTTGCAATTAGGCCTCAAATTACTCAAAATTCATAGAGTTCTCAAATTCAGGCAAACCCCGTGGCTGAAAAAATATATAGATTTGAATACTGATTTGCGGAAAAAATCTGACAACGAATTTGAGAAAAATTTTTACAAGCTAATGAACAACGCAGTTTTTGGCAAAACAATGGAAAATGTTAGGAAGTATAGAGATGTCAGGCTGATCACGAAATGGGATGGAAGATTCGGTGCTAGAGCTACCATAGCCAAACCCAATTTCCACAGCTGCACTGTTTTCGACAAAGATATAATCATCGTTGAAATGAGTAAGACGAAAGTCAAGTTGAATAAACCATTGTACGCAGGTTTCTCCATCATGGATCTGGCTAAAACATATATCTACGATTTTCATTACAATTACATTAAGCAGAAATTCGGCAACCGAGCAAAATTAATGTACACGGATACCGACAGTTTGATTCACAATTTCACCGTCCCCGACATATACGAACACATTAAGGAGGACTTGCACAAATTCGATACTTCTGATTATCCGCTTGACAACGTTTACGGAACACCTCGAGCAAACAAAAAAGTTCTCGGCTTGATGAAAGATGAGAATAATGGGAAAATCATGCTCGAATTTGTAGGATTAAGAGCTAAATTGTACGCAATCCGAGTCTTGGGAGATGAAAAAGACAACAAACGTGCCAAAGGTGTCAAAGGATCGGCGTTAAGAAAAATAACCTTCAACGATTATTTGGAATGTGTTTTGAACCGTGAAAATCTATCCTCAAATCAACATTTGATATTGAGTCGAAAGCACGAGGTATACACCGTAGATCAGCAGAAAGTAGCACTGAGCTGGAATGACGATAAGCGGATCGTTTTTCAAAATACAACCGACACGCTTCCGTGGGGCTACAAGCCTACACCTTAGCTTTGTAATTTATAACTGTACCATGTCTGTCGATTGTCTAAAAAGTAAAGACGCATACTTGTTGTGTGTGTCGGATATAAAATAAAGAGGGACATACGTTTCTAGAAAAAATTCATTTATTAAAATGTTACACATCCGATTCGTTTATCCAACTGTTGTGTGTATTGTCAAAACCTAACCATTTAACGTATATTTTTCTTCCGCGCTTCTTGAGCACCTTCTCCACCAGATAGATATCCGGATGATTAACCTTGAGGAGCTCTTGTTCGTAGAAACCACCAGCGATGGGTTGATCTCGGTAGTCTTTGAGCTTGTACGTCACAGGATGAGTATTTTCCACTCGACTTATCGTGAATATTTCAGTCGTCCAATTGGGAGTGTAACCTTTCTCGAAGACATTTTTGAATTTGCTGATTCGAACTTTGTCGCCGGATTTGAACTTTGCCGATACGGTAGGTATCGCTCGAAGCCCACCGTACGCCTGACGTAATAACAGCCTCTCGTTTGCAACGGTGACTTCCGACGGTTTCATTCTTATGGTTCGGTGTTTGACGTTGTTGTAAGCCGAAACCAAATCGGATAAGATATCGAGCCACTTGTAACTTCTTTGCATGCTGAACCGTGTCCACATTTTACCTTTCAGCGTGCGATTGAAACGTTCACAGATCGAAGCCTTCAAATTACTGTACGTGGAGTAAAGTTTGATTCCGTAGCGTATCATAAGCGATTCGAATTTCGAGTTGTAAAATTCCGTTCCTCTGTCGACGTGTAAATTTTTCGGTACCCGTCGTTGGATAAGCACAGATTCCATTGCCTTCGTAACATCATCTCCAGACTTGCTCTTCATCGGTATAGCCCACGCATACTTTGAAAAGATATCAATGACTGTGAGCATGTACTTGTAACCTTTGTTTTGTCCAGCGTACGACGTCATATCAACAAGATCCGCCTGCCAGGTCTCGTCGATGCCGCGCCCGTCTACACGTCGACGCGGGTAATTCCGGCGTGCAGGCTTATGCAGTTCCGTCACCAGTGCTTGCTTTTTCTCGTTCACATTCCAACGCTATTAGTCTGGTGTCCAATTTGGAAATGATTTCCGCGTTTCGAATCGACAAGTCTCTGTCTGTTTTAAAGTCTGTGTAGAAGGTATCCAAGGCTTTCTCCGTGGTGATCTCCTAAGCTTTGATCATTCGATTGAGGTTGTCGATTTGTTTTTGCAGCACGCTGAATTTTCGTCTCAAGGTTTTTAAAGTTACAGCATTGTTCGGCTCTGCGGGATCTGCGATGTTGCACAGTCTCTTGTTCCGTATATCGTAATGCCCGTCCGCTGTTATTTGAAACCCGACACCCGGAGGACCGCGAGTGCTCGCGGTCGTGTTTTTATTCAGCTGACGTCCGAACACGTCGACGCTCATCTCGGTAATGAATGCAAAAATGACGGGAGCTGCTTAATAAATGATTCCTGCTTCGCGTAGCTCTTCGATAATGGAGATTATTTCGTTATTGTGACTCGGATTTCCCGCTGCCTGAGATGCCAGGAGTAAACGAAGACGCTCCACCAACTCGTTTGGATCATCCCAGAAGACGTATTCCGTTTCAACACTTTGTCCAGTGATCATAGCTTGCGGAAGTAGACCTTTACCCTTTCGGCGAGGTGATGGGGAATAATCCATTAATTCGGCAATGACATTTCTAAATTTGTAACTGTTGTCGTTTCGAACAGCTCCATCGGATGAGTAATACTTCTTATGCGCGTTCGTTGCGAGGATTATGTTTTTAAAATTTTCCCGATCTCCGGCACTCACAGAAGAACCGTTAGGCTTCTTTTTGAACAAAAGTTCCAGCAAACCCTTCGTTTTCGGGTAACGCGTGTCGCCAATACGAACGTAGTCACTCTCAAAAGATATCAACAAATCACCGATCATTAGTCCGTTTGAGAGTTTGCGTACACCGTACACGTTGTCCAATTCGCCTGTTGTCTTCGCATCTCTCATCAGTGCAAAATACTCGTCCTCGACCGGTGTTTCTACGACTGTTTCATCCCCCGCCGAAGCAAAGGAATCGTCCATTTCCGAGACAGTTTCATTTTTGGTTTCATTTTTCATCTCTTTTATTTCTTCTTTAATTTCTTCCACCTCTTGTTTGACAGGTTTGGTATCTTTTGTAACATTCAACAGTTCTTGCAACGGAGTCACTACTGGTTTGAAAACGTCACTCAATTTCTGAGTCGTAGATTCCCTGCCCGACTTGAGCAATCTGTGTTTTCGACGGATCGCAGCACTTGCTTGAGCGATGTGATGTAGGACATCTTTTTGCTTGGAAATCTCGGAGCTCTGCATGTTGACGCAACTGAGTCTGCAACGCTACTGCGTCTCTCGCTCGAAAACGGTAGATTTTATTCCTTTTCCAGGCTAACAAAAGAATCGAATCCCCTCCTGTATCGTCCTTCGTTGAGCTCACTGTCTTTGTCGATCACCAGAAACCCGTACTTCTCACCGTTTCAGCCTGCAGAGCACACACTTTTAAACTCTGTGTAAGACATATCGGTGTTCACATGGTCGTTGTATACATGTCTCAGGTTCATATCGTCTTGTTTGAATAACACGAGTAAGTTTACGTTGTCGCACACGAGATGTTTGGGAATACGCGCGTACGTCTGACAGAGATAGAAACAGTCAACGTCGTGATGTCTACCCATGCAAAAGTAGGCTCTAATATTGTGCTGCTTCTCGCACGCTACATCGTCAAATATGATTATTGAGTTGGGCCGTGCTTCTTCTGGTGGAATCACTTGCTCACGCTCGGTAAACGCAAAATACTCCATATTCTCAACATGGTCCAGCAATTGCTTCAACAATTGGTATTTAGGTTGGTTCAGAGATTTCGAGTAGATGTAGATATTTTCAAATCTGAGTCCATTGGGATGGGTTATAAGTATGAGCAACGCATTAGTTTTACCACAATTCGACGGTCCACAGAATATCGCACGTACACTGTTCAGATGTAATTCACCGTGCCATTTGTGCCTTTTGACATTTTGCCCCGAAAGTTTTTTAAAATTCATCACGGGAAGCTTGGTAGGTTGTTTCTCAAACCGCATCTCGGACATGACTGATCGGATTTGCTATAAATACCCCGTTTTAAAGCACTTTTCTTCAGACAACGCACGAACATGATCGCGTACAGAGGTAAACGAAGCAGCAGCAGGCGGCAACATCGTGGCAAGGGTCTGGTGAATAGAATCATCAACAAACTTCCGATCGAGTTGCATGTTCCCGGTTACCAATACTGCGGGGTCCTGGTACGAAGTTGACGAAAAGACTCGCGAGAGGCGATTCCGGTATCAATCCTCTCGATGCAGCGTGTAAGGAACACGATATAGCGTATTCGAAAAATCGTGAAAACCTTGAGGTTAGAAACGAGGCTGATAGGGTGTTGGCTGAGAAAGCTTGGAAACGGGTTCTCGCAAAGGACGCAAATTTGGGTGAGCAGGCAGCCGCTTGGGCAGTAGCTAATACAATGAAAGTAAAATCAAAACTCGGAATGGGAATGCGAAAGTCAAAAAATGCGACCTTGAGAAAAATTATAAATGCTGCAAAACGTTCTATGGTTCCAAGCAACGATGCAAAAGTAGCTATCGATTCTGCGCTGAAGGGAGCTGAGAACGCCGTTAAAAAAGCGGGTGGTGAATGTAAAGTGCGAACACCTCGCGTCCTACCGGTACCTTCGAAAGTCGGTGGTTTTCTACCGTTTCTGATTCCTATTTTTGCCGGTCTCAGCGCTACGGGTGCGTTAGCCGGTGGTGCGGCAGGTATAGCAAAAGCTGTGAACGATGCGAGCGCGGCTAAACGAGAATTGGAGGAAAGCAAACGACACAACAAAACTATGGAAGCTATCGCGTTGGGCAAAGGGCTTCATATGAAACCGTACAAAACAGGTCTTGGTCTCCATCTTTCAAAAAACTAGATGCGATGTTACCACGTCGAGTGTTGACTGATTGGGACTTGTTGAAATATGCAAAAATCTTGAGGGTTCTGCATTTCCGCGGTGTTTTCATGCGAAACGAAATGCCCGAAAACGGTCCACGAAAAAACGAGTCAGCTATAATCAACCTTGACGACAAAGACGGTCCGGGAACACACTGGGTTGCATACAAGAAACGTGACAATAATATCGATTACTTTGACAGTTTCGGCAACCTTCAACCACCCTCAGACCTCATAAAATACCTCGGCGTTGGTAGCGTCAAATACAATCATGAGAGGTACCAGGATTATGATACATTTGAATGCGGACACTTGTGTCTGAAATTTCTAAGTGGTGAGCTATATAAACATGGTGCGTGATTCGTCAAAGTCAGTCTACCACTCGCAGTCATGGATGATTCGTTCACGTTAACGATTTCGGGAACCTCTTCGATACTCGAGGCACAATATTTCCCACCGATCGAACTTGCTCGTGATAAAAGTTATGCTCTTGGCTTGGTAGAATTGTTAACCTTTAATTCGATTCCCAACGTTGATGTCGGTCACAATAAAATTTACGTAGCTGACAAAGTGATCACCATACCTACCGGCAGCTACGAGATCGAGGACATAGAGAAGTATCTTCAAAACGTGCTAAGA
Organism: Neodiprion lecontei; assembly: GCF_021901455.1. Classification (NCBI taxonomy): domain Eukaryota; kingdom Metazoa; phylum Arthropoda; class Insecta; order Hymenoptera; family Diprionidae; genus Neodiprion; species Neodiprion lecontei. The sequence goes on along the minus strand of NC_060262.1, from coordinate 10,797,157 downwards.
AATACAGATATCAAGCTCGCCATCAAACCCAACAGTAATACATTACGCAGCGAAATCACATGCAACCACACGATTAACTTTGAGCCGAATGATTCCATTGCTCAACTTTTGGGATTTACACCACGTGTATTGGAGGTTGATAAAACTCACGAATCAGACGTGCCTGTAACTATACTCAAGGTCAACGCGTTGCGAGTCGAGTGTAGCATTACAACGGGCGCCTACGTCAATGGACACAAAGTACACACTATTCACGAGTTTTTCCCGACTGTCCCACCAGGATATAAGCTCGTGGAAGTACCGTCGCACGTCATCTACTTTCCGATCACCGTCAGGACCATAGATCACGTTCAGCTCCGGTTAGTGTATCAAGACGGAGACCTGGTTAATTTTCGTGGAGAAGTTATTACTGGGAGACTGTATATCAAATCGCAATAAACGATGGGAATTGTATATAACAGACTGTCAAAGAGTAGGTGTATCAGTAAGTCGGCATGCCCTGATCAAGTCAGTCATCGATCGATTCTCGAACCGTTAACACCTCGATACGTGTAGTTCCTGATAGCTCTGGGTCTGAAACTGACACCTTTTGGAAGAGGAATTTCCGACAAATAAAAATCCGATTTTGCTTTTTTATCATCTGCTACGTGCCATAAAGGAGGAAATCTTGAGCATTCAAACACCAGTCGTCTTTGACGAATCCGTTGCGCATTACGAGATTCACGCTCACAAACCTTACGCCTCGTCAACTTTCAACAACAGCGATGAAATTCGAATCACCGTTCAGCATCAGGATTTATGCATATTACCCAGCAAAAGTTCGGTACATATCCACGGACGACTCCTCAAACCTGATGGTACAGCTACTGTGAACACACAGCTCGTAAACAACGCCATCTGTCATCTGTTTGAAGAAATTCGCTACGAAATTAACGCAGTTAAGATTGATAGAAGCAAGAACGTTGGCTTGAAAAGTCTCATGAAGGGTTACGCTTCCCTGCACCCTGGTCAGACTTGGCTCATGGAGAACGCTGGATGGCTCGATGTAGAAGAGAAGAAAAAATTAACCGATGTCGATGGTAACTTTGACGTACTGATACCGCTCAGCATGATATTGGGTCTCGCCGAAGACTACCGCAAGATCGTTGTCAACGCTAAACATGAGTTAATTTTGACGAGATCAAAAACTGACGTCAACGCCATCATGCAGACTCAGGAGGAGGAATTCAAAATCACGGTCAATGCAGTGGAATGGCTAATACCGTATTTGAAACTCGCGGATCAGAAAAAAGTAGACCTACTAAATTTCATTCAGAGAGATCCGCCTATTTCGATGAGCTTCCGCAGTTGGGAATTATACGAATATCCCTTACTTCCCACAACATCGAAACACGTTTGGACTGTGAAAACTTCCACTCAGCTTGCAAAACCTCGGTACGTCATTTTGAGTTTCCAAACAAGTAGAAAGAACAAGACCGGCAAGAACGCAAGTCATTTCGATCATTGCAATATCACGGACGTCAAGCTATTTTTAAACTCTCAATCTTATCCGTACGGTAACCTGAACCTCAACATGAGTCGTAATCTGTACGCGCTCCTGTACGAGATGTACGCAAACTTCCAAGCTACCTACTACGACAAGAACCCCGAGCCGTTGCTGACAAAAAGTGAATTCCTTCGAGACGTCCCCTTATTCGTTATCGACTGTTCAAAACAAAACGAATCTTTGAAGTACGGACCTGTCGACATCCGTCTTGAATTTGAAGCTAAAGCCAACTTTGCCGCTGAAACATCGGCGTACTGCTTGATCGTTCACGATCGTATTGTCGAATACAACCTACTCAGTGGTGGGGTGAAAAAGTTGGTATAAAAGCTGACCCGTTTCCACCATCTCGCACAGTTCAAAGATGGAGCTTATCGTTGACATACGAGGCTTTCGTAGACCTTTCAACAACACCTTCACATTAAAAGAATTGGCTATAATTTCAATCTACTCGGAAGCATCTCCATCAGTGTTTTTCTTTAAACCACCTTACAAATGGAATTTACTGGACGTCAAATACAAAAGCCAAAATTCTTGGTTAGAACGCGATTTTCACGGCTTACGTTGGAGCTGTGGAACCATACATTTTGAGGAAGTTGAGCGGACCATTGAAGACAGGCTGTGCAAAACTCAAACCGTGTACGTAAAAGGAGAAGAAAAACGAGATTGGTTGCTCAAAATCGTTCCGAAAGTTCAAATCATCGATATGTTGGACTTTGACTGCCCGTCGCTTGAAACCCTGCAAAAAACTTCAGCTGCGTCTCTGAGATGCAACCTTCACACAATACCCAACGCAATCTGTGCAGCACGAAACGTTTGCATACTTCAGAATTGGCTACAAAATCATCGTACTGTCCGGATGGCGAGGCTGTACGATTGTGTTACTGCGCAGAAGCGTCTACAAGAACGGTCCCGCATTCCTGGCGAATATATCACCCTGGTCATGACACTGTTGAATAGAATTATTGTACTATTTTTGTGAAGTAATTGTCAACCGTACTCTAAAAATTGTACTCAATAAAACTGTTTTTTTTAAAGAATATTCATGAAATAATTTTATACCTTCACCTTAGCTCGTAAGAGAGAATTTTTTTCAATACGAAGCTTATGTAAGATTCGACCTTGCTCTCCATCCTTGACCGAGCTGTACTCAAACCGAGTTATGTTTTGCATTCCTAGAGCGATAGTAACCCAACACCGCAGATCCTTGGCTCTGTACCGCGGCTATAGGCCGACCTTGCACTCCGGTCTGAACCCGTTCAAATACTCATCGTAGAGTTCACATTACATGACGCAGCTCGAAACCCTCCATCGTTGCTTAGTGGTGTTCGGAGTAGCATTTTCTTAGGTTTTGAGACTTAATTCTAGATACAATTACAAGGTACAAAACGTACGTAGGATTTAAGGTATACAAGATGGATAATTGAAAAAATATTCATAATTTAAATCTTTTTTTTGTTTATTGAACGTAAGACTTACACAGAACATTGGATATTCAAATATTATACGTATACAAATTCAAGTTGACCGTACGGTCCGCCAAGATAGCGTAGATGCAACCGTATCTCCTTACTGGCTGTCGTCACCTTCTGGAACAAATCTTCATTTTCGTGGAGGGCCTTGGTCAGTCGGTTGGGCAGAAAAATCGTGAAAGCGTCATCCAAGTCCAGAACGATTTTGTCTCCAAATTTCGTTTTAACCCGACGAACGCCACTGACCCGGTATTCGAAGTAGACTTCGAGGTGCGAGAGCTTTTTCAACGGCAGAAATGTCACCAGGCGAGCGACTTCGTTCAATTTTGAAAAGTCCATGATCGTTACGGTCCAGTTGTAGGTGCTCGAAATCTCTTGTGAGTTGATTGAGGTCGGATCTGAGTTTCAGCAGATGTTTTACTTCTCCAATATTCTTGAGGAGCAGTTCTAGTCGTTTCTTCAATTCACGTTGTTGTTCCAGAGCACTTCTCATTTGCAAGAAGAACAGCTTCAGACTGGCGATGAAGTTTTCACTTTTCGCTTATATAACGTTCCCCCACCACATAATTTGATGGAGGGTAAGGAATGTCACGGGGCTGATATCAAATACGTATGTTTGTGTATGCGCGCGCACCTTTTGGCATTCCAAGAGCGATAGTAACCCGACACCGCAGATCCATGGCTCTGAATGTACCGCGACTATCGGTCGACCTTGGATATCAAACCGACATCCGAGTAAGTGAAGAACAATTCTCGGAACCATTAATTCTGGAATGTCACGTGGGAAAGGAATGTGGGGTGGTTGATGTTACATATCAGCAGTCCTACCGTGGAAAAGGAATTCGGAGTGGTTCATGTTACACATCAGCAGTCCTATCGTGGGAGAAGAATGCGGGAAGGTAAAAAAGTTCTCGCCCCCGCTGCGCCCTCTACCGTTGGCAGACGAGCACTACAGACCTTCGGTCGGTAAGATTGTCGGTAAAACAGCACGATTGTGACCCTCGATCGATAAGAATTGCCGGCAAAGCAGTGCGATTTTCACCGTCGACCGATACAACTGTCGGTAAGGTTGCATGGTCTTATCTAACGAGAGTGGGGGTAACCTTTAAGGGTTTGCGTCTGGGCTGCGCGGAGCGGTTCGGTCGGTAAAGAAGGTGTTTGTACTCAGAACTCTCCTTGCTATACTACTTAGGGAACGTACCCATACTACGTGACCCGTTTAAGGGGGGGAGCGGAGTCTTTAAAATACTACAATCAGTCACAGGAGGGGGGGAGTGGCTCAGCTTTTTGTCACGTAGTCGATTTTACTGAGAGAAATCTCGTATTCTTTAGACCTGTATTTGAATACTCGTATAGCGCGCAGTGTTTAGCGCTTTTTAAACTCACAGTTGGTGGCGCTGACGCACATATGCCGAGACGGCAGCCAATTGTAAACAGACACTGTTTGTCAGACAGTTTGTATTTCAGTGAAGTTAATACTACGTGAAAAATAAAGGGGGGGGATGGGGGCTCTTGGCATATACTACGAGAAGTCACCGAAGGGGGGGAGGGGTCGAAAAATCTAAAAAAATAGGTCACGTAGTATGGGTACGTTCCCTTATGTTTGATGTCGCATCCTCTCCGACTTCGAGATTCAATCACTTGAGTACGAACAATCGCAGGGCTTTAATCTAAGAAGGTACTTTCAAGAGCCGATATTGCTGTTCATAATAGCAGTATAAATTCATTCACAAGTTTTTTGTACATACGAAAATATAAACTAGAATGCATTGCGACGTGTGGTACTAGCCCAGTTTGCATTAGTCGCTAAAATATGTCATCAATTTGTTACGTGTTCAGGTTAAATGATCGAAATCACTATTCGGCAATTTACATTAGTGTTTACACTTTGTCGATCATAAGTAATATTCTCATCACTTATTGTGACTACCTAAGTATCCAAGGTAAAATTACAAGGTATCTGGTAGAATTTCCCATACGAAGTAAATACGGCGCGTGCGTATTAGGCCACTAAAATACGCGCGTTTTGTTTTTAGAAATAAACTTGACGTAATTCTGGGGTAATCATACATGCATACTAGGGTGGGCCAAAAAAATCGACTATTTTTTTTTTTCACTTGGTACTCCGAAAACTTGGTTGGTAGAGACCTCAAAAACATTCTCTTCAAGTATGAGCTCTCAATTTTAATAGGAAGGTCCTCCGCCACGCAGTTTTCTATTTTTTTCTCATGGTGAGGAAGAAAAATACATATCTCAGTATCTACTATTTATAGAAAAAAAATGTGTATCATATTTTCGTAGGAAATTGAATTCTCTATAAAAAAGGTCTCTTACAATTTTTTTGTATACCTCACTGTTCAGAAGATCTTCACCGTCAAACTTCAATGCACACTATTTTTAACAGTGGCGTTAGTTGCGCAAGACAAACAGACGAAGCGATAGGATTTAAAACAAAAATGCTCTCGAGCAAAACATTTTATGCATAATTTGTGAAAAAAAGTGCTAAAATGTTCTCTGAACAAACGCCATAAAAATAATTAAGAGCATGATTGGGATTTCAAAATATTAAAAAAAAAATTTGTAAAAATACTAAAAAAAATTATAAATTACGAAAAGTTTTTGAAATAGAGAACTTCTATAGTAGTTACTTCGACGACAGAAACTGAAATTTGTACAAATTTTCCCGAAACTCACAAATTAAATTGAAATTGTTCGAATTTGTTCGAAAATTGAACCTTTTTTATAGAGAATTCAATTTCCTACGAAAACATGATACACATTTTTTTTTCTATAAATAGTAGATACTGAGATATGTATTTTTCTTCCTCACCATAAGAAAAAAATAGAAAACTGCGTGGCGGAGGACCTTCCTATTAAAATTAAGAGCTCATACTTGGAGAGAATGTTTTTGAGGTCTCTACCAACCAAGTTTTCGGAGTACCAAGTGAAAAAAAAGTCGATTTTTTTGGCCCACCCAAATGCATACATTACCTACAAAACAGCCACCTACAAAACTGTCATCAAATCAGATACTACCGCCAAGTGTAATTTATTTGGAAACTAATGATGATTTTGATATACTATAACTAATGATGACGAAAAAAAAATTGAAATCAAAATTGAAATTGAACCTGAATCAAGGACACATTTTTGTTATGAAATTCCATACTTGAGAGTCGAATCGCTCTATCAACCAAACAATGAATAGTTCCAATTTTGTAAGATGTGGGATGGTGAGAATGAAAATTTAAGTACCTTTGTGACCAGGTAGCCTTATGGAACCAATCTGTTTTGATGAGCTGGTTATCATTAATGATCAAAACATCTAAAAAGCTAATTCGATGATTAAACTCTATTTCAGAGGTGAATTGTAATCTCGGATGGAATTGGTTGAAGACAGATAGCATTTCTGCAACTTTATCCGAAGGGACAGCTGTGATTATGTCATCTACATATCTGAAATAGAAAGAAGGCTTGAAGTCCAGTTTGTTGAGACAATATTGTTCAAGATCATCCAAAACCAAATCCGACAAAATTGGAGAGAGAGGCGAGCTCATCGGTAAACCATAAGTTTGAGCATATATGTTCTGATTAAATTTGAATATGGCAGCCTTAAAGCAGATGTGTAATGCTTTTATGAGTTCATTAAGTGGGACAGGAATTTTATCCATCAACTGATGCCAACGCTGTTTCACCGCGTTGATTGCTAGATCACGTGGAACATTGGTAAACAATGACACAACATCCAGCGAAACTAATACATGATCAGGTGGGAGACGAAAGTTCCTGATAGAATTAACCAGAGCAAAACTATCTCTTACACGTGACAAGGGAGGGACGATGTTGTTACCAATCCTTTGACTGAGGAAGCGAGCTAGATTGATAGTCGGACTATCTGTGAACGACACTATAATTCTTACCGGTTTATCAGGTTTATGAATTTTAAGTAGCCCGTAGGCTCTAGGTGGTAAATAATCAGTTTTTGCGATTTGACGTCTAAGTTGATCTGAGATGAGTTTACTTTTGGACCAATCCATTGTCAATTTTTTAACTTCGTGTTGCAGGGTACAGGTAAGATCATATCTAACAACTTTGTAGGAGTTGTTGTTAGAGAGTTGTTGTAACATTTTTTCCTCATACATTTGTTTGTTCATCACAACAGTCGTGTTTCCCTTGTCTGCCTTCAAGAAAAGTAAATCCTGGTTATTGTTTTGAAAGATCTTAGTTTCATTAATTTTATGAAGGATATTCTTGTCAACGTGAACGAAAGAAGGGATGTTGATGAACTTTTTTAAGGCGTTTGTAAAATCTTGGCGAGCCATATTGCGGCGGTTAGAGGGAATAGAAGAAATCTTTGATTCGAAATCAGAAATACGTTTGTTGGTTGGGATGCGGTGGGGCTTAAAAGGAATGCCATATTTGGGTCCCATTTTTAGAACGTCATTAACATTGACAGGCATTTCCGTATTGCTGAGGTTCACAATCCAATTTTCAAAGGTCGAGTCAATTAGATTAGAAGTGGGACTTTTTTTTGTTATTAATAAGATTAGCTAACTTGTTGATGTTAGACGCCTTGTGAGCATTGAAAGCCGGTTCCAATTTCAGGTGTTGTGTGTCGAAAAATTTTTTTGACAATTCAACAGGTAATTCTATTAAAATATCGTTCTCAAGCGCCAGTAAAATATTTTGATACTTAATGTGGCCGCATGAGCGTCACTAATCTCGAGATTAAGTAACGACTTTTGAAATTTGTGTACATTATGTTGGTAAGCAGTTCGCGACTTGGACATTTTAAAACTAATACCGTTCGAGATAAGCTTAGGGAATTTTAAATGGGTTGGTAAAATCGATCGTTTCTTGCAGATTAAAAGAAAGATGCGGTGGTTTTTTAGCTTCAACAGAGACTCGGATATTGTGGCCCAACGTCGCAGCTTCCCCGCCAAAGTCTTCCCATATGCAAGAGAGATATCACGAAGTATAGATACAAGGAGTCTGAACGTAATGTTGAACGAATGGTCGTAATTTAGGGGACAGATTTTTTTGCCGGTAGAGTGCGCCACTTTTTAAGAAGCACTCGTTTAAATTCTTACGCGGGAAGTCTTGTTGCTATTGACACCTCTCTGGAAAAAAATATTCTGAGAAATGTGGAATTAAATACAAAGTTTTAGGATTTACATTTAACTTTTCTCTCCGTAGCACTTTTATTAAAACATTTGACTAGAAAATGCCCCCGCATTATTATGAAATTGTTAATTATTTTTTTTGTTAATTCTTTTTTATGCTCGTCACAGCCAACAAAAATTGATATATTTCTTGTCGTATCGTCATTTATATCAGAGATTGTTGAAGAATCATTATTTAATAGCAAGCTACAATTGTTTTCATTGTCGTCATTAGTATGTGATTTTGGCTCAGCTTTCTTCCTCAAATGAACTTTCTGGTATTCATACACATATACACTACCATCTTTTAAAATCTCTCGATCAGTTTTAATCACATTCTCTGGATTAAAGTGTAATTTGCAAATAAAACTGCTAGCTTTTAATTCTTGTCCCAAAGCTGAGCTCCATTTACTACGCAATTCAACATCCTTAAAAGTAATATATATTTTTATATTTAAGCACATAAATAAAAATATTTTTCAAATATTAGAAAACTACATAAATTTTAGAATTATTTGTTAATAACACAAATTTTCAATATTATTGTGAGGTTACTCACTTTTGGTGCTTTGAATAAAGCTACTTTCTCTACATTCTCACTTGCCTTTCGGCCACTAAGACAACCATGAACAGCACAACACCTACCCATTGTTTTCTTAAAATTAATTTTAAATAGATAAATTTTTATTCTATATTTAATTTAATTAATTTTAACATTCGCGAGCTAGTATATGGTGTATGTTTACGTGTAATAATAATAATAACAACGGTACGTCCTGAGTACTTGCGCAGCCAGTGGCAGAAAAGAGAACTATGATTTAGGTTTATTATTGCGTACATTAATACTATGAAAACCCCGATACCGTTCAGACTCCTTGTATCTATACTCCGTGGAGATATCATGAAAAAACCCCATGGTTCCCACGTTTTATCCCGTTAGTATGATGAAGACGATTTTTTTTGACCTTAGTGACTTGTTGACTAATATTATTCTTGGATATGAAGGTCGAGACATCAAAACACTTTTCTATTGTGTTTACGTTTCAGCCCTGATGGGGGCCCTCCTCAGAACAAATTTATTTAAACCAACTGTCACGAACAGAAATAATAAAATAATGTACAACTCAATTATAACAAAATAACATGAATAGTTTGGATAATAAGCCAGGATGTTTTTGCACTATAAGTGAGAGGAATTACCTGGTGTGGATTGACACTTTCAATTCCAGAAGAAGGGACCACTATTAAGTGGTGAATGCGTGTTAGATAATAGAATAAGAACAAAAAAAAACAAAAAACCAAAACACACTGCGATCGCGATACGTAACTCCCAAGCCTTTATCCTTATTGTTAATTTAATAAAATAAAACACACGACGGCCGTTATAGGTATGAATCAGGAGTACTTTTGCACATGTGGAACGTCCAGTGTGTAGTGGGGGGAGATCGATATCGATCGTTATCAGAGCATACGCAAAGTCAACGGGTTAAAAGGAAACCAGAATTTGTTGAGAAGGTAAAATCGAGAGCAAGCTCAGTCGGTAATGGATAATTACGATGGGTGTATCACAGAGGTGTAAATAGTACTCAGATGTTCAATATCTGGTCTTCGGTTGACAGAATTGGGATGTGCAACAATATTGCACATTTCTAACAATAACCAATTGTAATACATTGGTTCAACGTCAATAATGCTGGCTTGAGAATAATTAAATGAATGGTCGAAATCGATGGCATGCCTCGTCAGTGCAGTATAATTACCCTCGTGTTCATGTTCGTGTTCGTGCGCCACACGGAAAAAAAAATTCAGCTCGTGGAACTAAATATTAGATAGTTACTTGTAAACAGTTCGTCGAACTAAACGTTCTGTTATTGGAAGAGCACTGCATGGTTCGTATAACTGACTGTTAGTCAGCTGTCATAGCTGTACGTTGTTCAGCTCTCTCAGCTAAACAGCTTCGTTCGAAGAGCTAGACCAGAATTTTTCGGCTCCGCTCACAGCGCCGCTCAACTGAGTACAGGGAAGTATTTGTAAGCGCGCCATAAACACTGTGCCTCTTGTATGTGAAAACTTTAAGTCAAAAAATGTAAAATAAATTTAAATATATGAACAATGGACTCTTATGTGCAAAATATTTTGGCTGAGTGGAATCTTTCTGATTATGTCAATGACTTTATTGGTGAGTATTGCTTTTTTTCAAAAGAACGTCCTTCTTAACCTAAAATGCAGTGGTACAAAAACAACTAGACATTTTTTTTTGGTTTATTTTATGAAAATGAGATTTACATATTTACATAAATAAAAATATTTAACACTAGAAATTTTCTTAGTGAATAGGTATATTTTTTTGTATATATAACAGTGGCTTGATCAAAATAACCAAAAATTTGTCAGACATTTTATTGTTGTAACATTGAATCCAATGGAACTACTGGTTGCATTTTCTGAACTTTAAAATATTATACAAGTGAATAAAAAAAAACTAAGTAGTAAAAAAATGAAAAGATAATTATTCTTGAGTCATAAATTTTATTATTTAAAGAGTTGTAAAAATGCTTATTTATTTTTTATTTACTGTATTGACACCTGCTTATACATATATGCACATATATAAATATATAACTGGATATGTATATTTAGAACAGGACATTAGTCAAGAATCCTTCGAATGCTTGGACGAAGACCTGATAAAATCACTTTTTCCGAAAGTTGGACCACGTGCAATTTTTAAAACGAAATGGGCAGCCTTAAAACAGAATTCTAATGCGAAAAATTCTCACGTAGGCAAAATTAAGAATTTAATTAACTTTTTATCAATGACTTACATATTTTATCATCAATTTATATTTTAATTGTATTAGGTGCAAATAATAAACGTTACTGACGACGACGATGTTTCCCCTGTAAATATCGGTTCCTCAGGTAAATTCAAATTAAATTTCAAATCCTAATTCTCAGATTTTGATTGTTACATTCTGTTTATTTGTATTTATTTATTATGTTATTTATTTTACTTCATTTTGTAGAAAATGATGGAGTGGGAACTGAGGACGTTGTCGTTGAAAACAGTATTGATGAATTTGAAATAATAGATAACACAGACATATCATTAAAACTTTGTAACCCAATAACTGACTTGATTGAGTGCTTGCGAAATTCTCCTATGGGTGCATCTGTTTTAAGTTATTATCGCAAGAATCACACGCTATCGGATAACTATAGACTTTTGTTATGTGATATTATTTTAGAAGTCGAGTTACGATCAAACACAGAAACACAGTAAGCTTCGTTGTTATTTGCTTGCCAATAATAAATCTATGCTTTTGTTTTTCCACTAAATACATACTATATTGTCTTTTTAACCATTTTTTTTCTTCTGTACGGAAAAAACAGTGATGCTAATTCAGTAGATTCACTAAATATACTCCAGTACATATATGATCTATTTCACTGAGCAAAATATTGTACCACCTGATTAGGAATTTGTGTAACGAAAAAAATTTTTACCTATCAATCAAACAATTTATCTACTAATGATCATGAACTATGGTTTGATTTATTTTTAGAGTCTCTTCAGCACGCTTAATAGAGTTAAGTAACCTTATCATTGGAGTGTTTCCTACAGAACAAACACAGATTTATTACGTGCCTTACTTCCATGACAAAATTACAAGAACCAAAGTAGCCGCCAAAGGTAAATTGTATGTGAGATATTGTCACAAGAGAGGTATTCTGCTAGAATCTGGAGTTGTAGTGACTTCACGAGGATTAAAAAGGAAGATTCCCCAGAAATCTCTAGTTTACCTAGGATTTTATGATAATTTTGCTGGCCAAGGTAGGTTTGTGTTTTGGATAATTAAAAAAAAAATATTGTTATTTATGATTAATTTATTTTTGTTAAATAGAAGCTAGTAATGAAATAGATCGACAAATAGACGACTTGCAAGATGATATTGACGAGTGGCCGACGATCGTAAAGTATTGGAGAGATACTTCGGTCATAAGATTGAAAAGACTAGTAGACGACAAAGATACCACCAGTGCAGCCTACATAAACAGCTTCCCAATTTTGCAACACGTAAAAAATGCCCTAATATTGGTAGGTTATAATTTATCTGACGAAGTTTTTTAATTTTTACTAATCTGGATATATATAAATTTATTTTATCAAGATTAATATCGATTTCGAAATACAATATCCATCAAAAACCAATCAATTGGAAAAAGAATTGAGTAGTTTCAAAACAGAAATATATAACTTGTGTAAATCAAAGAGAAAGCCAGACAAAGAATTGAAAGTACTTATTTCTAGTTTACAAAAAGTAATAAACACAGACAATGAAGGTATGAACAAAAACATATAAACTTAGATAAAGTTAATAATAAGTCAGTAAAAATATTTATAACAATATACCATATTTTTTCCAGAGATCAAAGAAATTATAAGTTTTCGATTACTTCCGTTGTTGTTACCTTGTCCACCTGCTATTTATTTTCGTGGAAAAGAATCATATCGTCCAAAAAAGGTAGATGTTCAAAATGAGTTTCTGTATCACGCCAAGGTTTGTTTATTATTCACTTAATTAATGTTAATTGAAAGATAATTTAGTTGCATTCATGTTCATTTTATCAATTGTTTTAGGATCGACAGGCCCTGACAGCTTTTTTAAAGGGAAGAAAAGACAATTGTAAATCCTATGGTCTGAGTGAACAGCCTTTATCTGTAATTGTTGGCGAGACGCTAGAATCGATACACACATATTATTTAATAATTAATGATATTAAGTATGAGGCTAGCTCCATCAGAGAAGTGATAGATTTGAATTTCAAAAGCTGCTACAGTTTCCAATTGGCATTTTCTAAGGTAGCGCTTCATCCTTGGGTTGTTCTACAAGAACGAATTTATAAAATACGAGGGGAAACTGACGAAGTCAGACCTTCGATTACATCATTTTTAACTAGTCTAAAAACTGCGGTTTAAAGTTATCTGAGTTGTCTTTTATATTTATTTCGTAATAGTTTTTACATCGTTTTTATTATTTATTTGAAAAATTTACTTAAGGTTACAATGACTATCTGCTTTATTTGTAAAACAAATATTGTGCTAAATCAGTTACAGCAACATTTTAATAATTACCATCATTATGGTAATAATCTACCCTTTAAATGTGCTGAACTAAAATGTTCAGGTACTTTTGAAAACTTCACTTTACTGTATCAACATTTAAACACTTAACATCACAGCGTACAATTAAAAACTTTGAAATTAAATCCAGATCAAGACTTAAAAATCTCCGCAATAAATGTTCAACAGCATGTTCGATCGAAATTAATTGAAATCTTCACTAACCTCTATGAAACAAATGTCTCACATCAGCACATACAACATACAATCGATGTTATTAAAGATGTAGTATCTTCTGGGTTGGATGTTGTTAGATCAGAGTTAGAAATCGTTTATAAAAATAATGTAAATAACCGTCAATTGATATCTGATATAAATCTCATGTTTAAAACTTTTATTAACAGTTTCGAAGAATTCGAGAGTGATCATAAACGCCTTCAATTTTTAGAAAGTGGTAGGGGAGACTTAGGAGGGTTGTGACAGAGGTGAGTTGTGACAAGGACGATTTCTCCCAACCTATTATAGGTAGCGAGCTGGCAAAGCCGCATGCATGACGCTTTCGATACGCGCTACTCGACTCAGCACATGCCGGCGACGCACGAGGCGCTGTTGCGTAAATACGACGGTTGTGTACAAAAAATGCGAAAAGTAAGTTTTTCTTCAAAATTTTATTTAAATTTATATCATTCCTTATTATATGTGCTTTGCTTTCTTATTTTTTCTTAAGTTGTATGGTTATTCAACTCTCAAAACATTGCAATAATCTTTTGTGTGCGCATCGTGTTTATAAAATATGAATTATTATTCAGATCAAGTCGTCATTTCAAACACCTAGGCGAGTTGTGACAGCCTGTCACAACTCTCCTATATTATTCCATTTTCAACCGTGGCTAATTCCTTAATGTTTTTTATTAATTTTAGATGTTTGTTTATGTCTTAGTAGGTAGGTACATAATGTATATAATGGCATACTGCATGCTGAATGGCTCTTGTTTCAGAATGCCTAATAAATATACACGAAAGACTGATAGAGGAACCGCTAGTGTCGAAATTTACGACCTGGCTTTTGAAGAAGTTAAGTTAAAAGGTAAAAGTTTAAGAGATGCTGCGGCCTCTTACAATCTAAACTACATGTCTTTATCAAGATATATTAAGAAGAAAGAGGCTTTTCAAGCAAACCCAGAAGGCGAAGCTCCGTCTATGGGTTATACCATTCCGACTATTTTTACAAAAGAGGAGGAGAATATATTAAGCGACTATTTGCTAACATGTGCAACATCTAATTATGGGCTGACAACGAAAGAAACTAGAGTCATTGCATATAAGTTAGCCAAAAAATATAACAAAAAAGTTCCAGAGTCATGGGACAAAAATGAAAAAGCAGGAGATGTGTGGCTCAAGCTATTTATGCAACGACACTTTTACGACGAGTACTTTTTCCTAAAAAAAAATGTTTGATTTATTAATATTAAGTGTAATGATATTTTTTATACCTAATATAATGCTGTCACAACTTACCTCGGTACCGGTCACAACTTACCTCTGTAGTAGGAGAGTTGTGACAGAGGGAGTGGTCTTTAATTCTATCGATTTTCTCAGAAACCATAATACTTAAATTCATTTTGGTGATTGTTTTGAAAACAGGAGGAATGCCGCTAAATTAATCACATGGGTCATAACTGTGGAATGTTTCTTGAGCGAAATATGGCCCCTAAAGTAAAAACTGTCACAACCCTCCTAGGTCTCCCCTACTTATTATATACCTGCAATTGAATTGATCATTGGTCGAAGATCTGCAGCTTCTGAAAATAATAAGCATGCCGAAGAACAGTTTACTGAAGTAAAGGCGTATTTATTTCCATTACGAGATATTTTTAAAAAAATTTTTGAAATTCCAAACGTTTATAATAAGGTATTGAATTATAAAGAAAAGCTAGAGAAATCAAATTCACCCGTTATTTCAAATTTTGTTCAAAGTAAACTGTGGAAATCTATACTAAAAGAATTTCCTTCGAAAGTAGTTTTTCCTTTATTTTTATACTATGATGACTATGAGACGGGTAACGCACTGGGCAGTCATTCAGGTGCTAATAAAATTGGAGGCACTTATGTTTCTATTCCTTGTTTTCCACTAGAGTATCAATCTTCGTTAGGTTCAATTTTTCACGCTCTTTTGTTTTATACAAAAGACCGAGTACACTTTGGAAATAATGCTGTGTTTAGAAAATTAATTGAAGAATTGCAGTTTTTATAAAGAGAAGGAATAGAAATAAACTTATCGAAGAGCAAACATAAGATTTATTTTAAATTGAGTTTGATACTAGGAGATAATCTCGGTTTGCATTCTTTATTTGGATTCGTTGAGTGCTTTGTAGCTAATTACTGCTGTCGAATGTGCAAAATGAATAAAATTCAGAGATCATTAGCCACTGTGGAGGATAAGTTCTACTTGCGAAGTAAAAAATCCTACGAGACAGATGTGAAACTGTATGATTCCAGTGCAACTGGAATTAAATCCGAATGTATTTTTCATGAAATCCCGGGATTCCATGTGACCAATAATTTATCAGTAGATATCATGCATGATCTAATTGAAGGTAGTTGTCGTTCTGATATGATAGCTATCATAAACTTTTATATTACGAATGGAGTGTTTACCTTAGACGATTTGAATGATCGAATTAAAAATCATGATTTCGGTATGGTTGACCATGATAATGTACCACCCCAAATCAACAGCAATAATTTGAAAAATAATACAATTAAGATGTCAGCGTCGGAAATGTGGACATTTGTTCGGCACTTTGGCTTAATGATTGGAGACCTAATTCCTGAAGACGATTTGCCGTGGCAACTTTGGATTAACTTACGCCAAATTCTTGCTCTTGTATGTTCTACTTCTATTCAAAAAGAATGTAGTATAACTCTGAATAACTTGGTTAAAGAACACAACTATTATGCTCGGAAAATTTTAAAACGAAAATTAACGGCCACTGATCATCATCTTGTCCACTATGGAAGGGTTATGGATCAATCCGGTCCTTTAATTTTCATGTGGTGTATGCGCTCAGAATCTGTGCATCAAAATTCAAAGGCAACATTGGATTCATCCAATTCTAAAGTCAATGTTTGTAAAACGATTTCCAAAAAACAGCAATTAAAATTGGCCCATATGATTTATTTTAATACGCTATTTTCCGAAGATTTGAAAACTGGACCAACAACAATTCATCGAGTTTCAGATTTGCCAATTCAATGTAATAAAAATTTTAAAGAATATCTATCTAGCAATACCGTAATAAACATCTGTAATTGGGCAAAGAAAAATGGTAGTACATATAAGCCTGGAATGGTTATCTGTGTTGGAGAGTTTGATAGTATTCCTCGATTTGGGTTAATTGAATTTATTTTTCATCAAAAAGATTCACTATATTTTATTTATCAAGATTTGATAACTATTTTCAATTATCACTATTATGCCTACATAGTTTTGGGAACCGTAGATTCACATAGTGTAATGAAATATGAAGATTTATTCCATCCTCGTCCAACAGGGTTAATTAAAAAACCAAATAAAACATTTATTGTTCTCCGTGATGATTTATAAATATAAGCAAAAAAATTTTTGACATGTCTTAGTTAAAAAACATATACTTAATAATTATATTTGGACTGTATATTTGTTACGATGAATAAAATATTATTTGGTAAAAATTTATTATAACATAACATGCACAATAAATAAACAAGTAAATCAGTCAAAACCTTTCGAATAATAGTTAATTTATTATTATTATTATTATTAGCAATTATAGAGCATATCTAAGAATCATTTAAATAGTAGAAATACGAACTCATCTAGATTCAATAATAATTCTTAAAACTAATGTCCCAAGATGATAAAGTTGAAAGTTAATCTCAAAAATGCTCACGATTTTCATTTTTGTAATCTTCAATCATTGACGTTATTTTTTGCTGATTGTTTTGAGCCAGATCTTTCAAGTTATTTGAAATATTTTAGAAAATCAATTTAAATTATTTTGAATCAATTAAAACATTAACTTTTGATATTTTACTTAATTTCATTGAGCAGAAAAATTAAAAAAATCTCCAAATTAAGTTTTTTAAGTATATATGAATTTATTTCTTTAAATTTAAATTAAATATAATATTCGATTGATTTTTTTAAGTAAAAAAGTCTATTTTCGTAATAGCAATTACGAAAGATGTATTTTTAACGTTTATTATTAAACAGTACAATTATATTGCTATTAGTATTATTTTTCATCATTACTATCATTATTTATTCAGTGTCATTTACATATTTGAATGGACTATTTAAACAATTATCTATCAACTGTATTTAAATCATACTCATGAAATTTGAAGGTTATGAAATATGTCAACGCACCAGAGCACAGCGCAACTTACAGCTCTTAGAGCAAAACCATTCAGCTGTGAGAGCTGAACAACTTGCAGCTATCAGAGCTGACTAATATATAGTTGCTGTAACTACAAGATAGACCGTAGAGTGCGTATAGTTACTGGAGCTGTAGAATACAGCTCGCCGAACAGAATTTTTTTTTCAGTGCATCAGGGCTGAAACGTAAACATAATAAAAAAAGTGTTTTGATGTCTCGACCTTCATATCCAAGAATAATATTAGTCAACAAGTCACTAAGCTCAAGAAAAAATCGTCTTCATACAGAATTAATATTTGAGACGAAAATAATCGGTGGAAAAGCCAAGTTAGAGCTTTCTCATAATTACATGTATCAAGTCCAAGGTCTTCTTCAAGGACAACCGACAGACGACAAACAACTGTAATATAAATTGTAACGTGGCATTTCGGTTAGGCCTGCCTGTTACAAGGGACTCCCTGAACCCTGGGCGGAATCCAGGAATAAGGGTTTCGGAAATCGAGTCGCGAAATAATCATAGAAAGCGCCAGAACTGGAGTCACGCACCCGGGCTTCGACAGTGACGAAATAGCGAATTACGAACAAGATATTGCAGGCTTTTATTTTTATTTCTTTTTCGAGTACACCGGCTACCAGCCAGCGACCAACTCCGACGCCGAAGATATTTCGAGGCAAGGAGAAAAAGCGGAGATCTCGTGGGAAGGATACCGAGGCTGCGGAGGGGGGAGACAACGCAGATCCCTGCAGCGCGGGAATCCAAGGCGGACGCGATTCCCGCTGGCGGCCGGCGCGCCGCAGCCTCGCCGCTCACCCCGCCTACGCCCAACTGAGGCAACCGCGAGAGACCAGCTAGCCACGAGGGCGCACCACCCCGCCCAATCCTAGCACCCCGTAGAGCTGCGCGGAAGACGACATCGCGATCTAGCCCTAAGTTCTGCGCCGCGTAGCGACGACAGGTGCGCGCCGAGTTGCGCAATCTCCAAAATCGATGACAGATCGATTGTTGCGCATTCTTAGGGTGATGACGTCACTAAGGATTAGCGTGACGAGATCGGCGTTGCGGCCGATCGGCCATCTGAGATCACTCTAGTTCTGGCGACGAGCGGAAACGGTAGTAACTTGTTTGTCGCGCTGAATCAAGTTCGTTGAGTGTTGTTAATAACGTTGAGGTTGCGGATCATAATGGGGGTCCACCGTCACGAGGGAGTAGGCAGCTTCGCATTCTGGATGTGGAGCGGTAAGCGCTGCTAATATTCTTGCGAGAGAATTTCGAGAGATATTAAATAAAGGCTTGCCGAGGAACGGATAGCCATCGAGGATTTGCGTTAACGAAAGTACTCGAAATTTTTTAGCCGATAAATCTGCTTGGTGACCGTAGCCTGAGTTGCGCGTACTGACGTAGAGACACAGTTGAGTGACCGAGAAGGTCGAGTAGAGCCCCGGGTTTGAGTCGCGGCAAGACTACTGTAATTTGAGTGTAACCAAATTCCGTTACACTGGGTCACGTCGAATCAACTACGATAACGTGTAATTTCTCGTGTAGGTCGCGAGTCGTCGAAAGGGGAGCGTTCGAATTCGCGAACCGCGTCCCGACGTCGCGGAGAAAGTTGAGCTCGGGTGCGCGTTAATAAGAATTTTCTTTTGTAGAGGATAGTCGCGGGTGACGCGACGAGCCTTTTTTTCGTTTAGACTTTTGCCTCAGTGGTTAGTGATAAGGTGGCGATTAGCGCCCGTAGGCATGAGCAGTTTTATTTCTTTGTTTTTTTTTTGTTTGATTTATTACCGATCGCGGACAGTGTCGGCCGGGGATTCGGTTCCGTTTCCGTCGAGGAGTTTATTATTAAGTTGGCGATTGGCGCCATTACGTAGAAGACGATCGCGGGCAGCGTGACGGGTCCTATTTTGTTTTTGGTTTTTGTAAATTAGCGGTTATTATTAAGACAGCGACTAGCGCACGTAGGCCGTTGAGGTCTTCTAGATCTATTAAAATTTCTTTTTGGTTTGTTCTTTCTTTTTTTTCGTTAAACCTAAGTCTTTAATTTTGAATCGCGCCTGGCGACTTACGGGTTATTTTTTCTCTGTATTTGTAATTGTAATCGCGAAGAACGACTTTTGCCGCATTATTATTTTTATTTTTGTACTGTCGCTGGCTGGAAATATATTATTGGAATTTTATTATTGCTTTGTAAAATAACGTGTTGGCGTACGTGTGTCGTATCTCTCTCTACCCAAAAATTACCCCTCCCCTCTCCGCGGTACTGAGCTGCCGAGTATATGGTCGCGGTATATCGCATTACATACCGACTTCGAGGCGTGTTGACCACGCCAGGCGCCCAACAAATTTTGTGATATTGTTTTAGGTCCAGGATACCTCGCGGACGCCGATTTATTGCGCACGCGGTAAGTTCTCGGTCATCTTCTCCGAGTGACCGAAGAGCGGGAAAATCCACGTCACAAAATATATGTACATATGTACATAAATATAATAGCTTTGTATATACCTTACGTGCAATATTTCTGTGATTTATGTTTAGTTAGTTATATGTATTACTGTGCTAAAAATTTGCTAGTCATATCATTATAATTATGTATCTGATTATTCATTCCAGGAATACTTTCTGTAGTCTGACCAAACTGCGTGTATGCCTATATATTATGTAAATATTCTATAGCCTATTTTTTCATTACTATCTGTGACCTGCACTCGTGACGTACTACTTTCCATAGTTTGCGCTTTCTATAGAATTTATTTAGCCATATAATGTATACAATGCTCGATGCCTTGTTATATCAATTTTCTCTATCAAGATGACTGTCATGTTTCACTTATACTGTTTCAATTTAATTTCTATGAGATCCTTTTCATACAGATTTCGTGATTATGTTTATTAAGTTTAAACGAGTTTAATTTCACTTTTATCATTTTATATTAGTTTTCATCATTTTGCATTTGTTTAGTGCAAACCCGATCATGGGTGGGAGGTAGGGACGGGTTAGACGGGTCTTTGTTTGATAGGGACCTCCACGTGATGAGACCTGGGAGATTGATGATATTTTCGTTGTTATATCATGAATTTGCTCACAGCTATTCGTTCCATTTTCAATTTAAAATGACCTGTGACGACGTCTGGCCGGTAGTCGTAAATAGTTACGTATTATTTTCCAGACTGTATTAGGAACAGCTCTTAGCCGATCAAGCTATGCTTTGAGCTGACTCAAGACAGTCCTGCAAATCGAACCTGACTATGAATACCGGCTATTAGACTATTACCAGTCACGTGATCGCATTGCGTAGAAATACGGACGCCGGTGAATATAATTTTCGTTAAAATATGAAGAATGTATATCTATATCAATATACGTATAAAGAATTCTACGTAACGTCAATCAAAAAATGACCTCGTATTTTTTCAATCTATTCATACTTTTTTTTACATGAAATAAAGATAAAAAGAATCGATACGCATTTTGGTGTTCGTCCGAATCATGTTTGTTTTCGAAAGTTACAAGACAATCATTCAATTTTGATCCAAAAGGAGCTCGCATATATCCGGTTCTATTCGACGTCAAGACATCATTTACAGTGCATTCGGAAGGTGAACGAATAAGCTTTCATAAAAAAAATGCAGTGTTGAACATTATTGACAATCCCAATTTTTATAAACAATTCAAATGTTTGACGATTTTTACCTCATTAATGACAAGTTTTCGAATTATAAAAAAAATAGTTTCGGGTTCCTTATTAAATTCTGTATTTCTAGTAAATTTTTCAAGTGGACTCTCAAAGGAGTCTACTTTTTTTTCTCTATTATTCATCAGGTGCTGCGTCGTGCCGAGTGCGATACACTGGGCTGGTTAGAAGGATTTGAAACCGAATGCTCGTGAGGTGTGGAAGAGGCTAGCCGCGTCACCCGCCCCACTCCGGCGACAGCTCGGCTGCTCCGTCTCACTTGTTTCTTAACTCTCTCTCTCTCTCTCGCCACGGTTAACGCGGGAAGCGGAGTAGCCCGCGCTTTCTAGCTAAGCAACGCCCTTAACAATATTTGATACAGAATGGCTAGAGTTGGAATCAATTGTTGCAAGTAATTCACGCTTAGATTTTATATATTTTGTTAATACGTGAGAAGGATAATCATTGAAACTTAACACTTGAAATATAAGATTTAAATCTTTTTCATGGAATTCAGGGTTAGACAGCTTGATAGCACGTTTGACTAGGTTGTTCATTGTGCTAATTTTTTAGGACTTGGGTTGATGTGAATTATAGTTTAAGAAATCTTGCGACTAAATTTTTTTGTGATACCAGTCCGTTTTTAGATTTAAGTTATCATTGATAACTAAGACATCTAAGAAGCTAATCTCATGTTCAAATTCCACTTCAATTGTAAATTGTAATCTTTGGTGATATGTGTTGAAAAGCTCGCGGATTTTATTAACCTTATCGGTGGGAGATGTAGTAAGAATGTTATCAACATAACGGTAATAGAAAGGTGGTTCAAAATCGAACTTTTCAATACAAGTTTACTCTAAATTATACATCACTAGATCAGCCAAAACAGGTGACAAAGGTGATCCCATCGGGAGACCAAAGCATCGGGCAAAAATAGTTTTAATGAACTTAAAAATAGAGGCTTTAAAACAAATATTCAGAGCTTTGATCAACTCTCTTTTTGGAATGGGAATATAAGGTTGTAACTCAGGCCAATGTTTGTTGATAGCTCTTATAACCAGATCTTGAGAGGTATTGATAAATGAGGAAACGACATCTAATGAAATTAGTACGTAGTTAATCGGTAACCTAATATTTTTGATGACATCAACAAATCCAAAACTGTCTTTGATTCTTGAGCGTGGAGAAGTAATGTTTTTAGAAATCCAATTATTTAAAATACTAGAAAAATTGATAGGTCGAACTATTAATAAACGAAAAAATAACACGTACAGGGATATTTTCTTTGTCGATTTTAGGAAGTCCATAGGCTCTAGGTGCCACACTATCATTATTGGAAATGGAATATCTATTTCGTTTTGTGGTATAATCGTTGTTAACCCAAACCGTTGTAATTTTGCTAATTTCCTTCTGCACGGTGTTCGACAAATCGTGTTTTACAATTTTATAGGTTTTAGCGTCGTGTAGTTAGTCTAGCATTTTATCAATGTACATTTATTTTGGAATAACATAAAGATGAGGACCTCCAGAGGTCAACCTTAATTCTTAGCTTAATTATCGCTATCTGAGAGAGCTCTCTTATTTGAATCTAATTATCGTAGGAGAACGGTCTTGAAAGTAGGCGAAAGAAGACTTGAACCAATCCATAGAATTGTGGAAAGCACACCCCATCTGAGCCAGCAACGCGACCCCAGCCGAGGCCTCTTCCACATTGTAGGATGATGGACTCAAGGTCGCAAAAGGGGTGTGACCTGGCGGCGATTTTAAGATCACCTGCCCACGAGCACATCATGTGAGTCATCCAGCTGATGCTCCCTGACTAGCTTGATGAGCTAGTCGAACAATTGGCTAGTAGCTCTGAGAGACGAGCCCATAATCGAGAGTGGACCCAACACAGGGCGACCAATTGAGGGTAAGGCAACTTACGAAATATGCGCTGTAACTATTGCTGACAATTTATTTCAGATAGAGTAATTGTGAGGCCGAAAATACGGTTACCCTACGGCGCAGGTACTGGCCTGAATAATTGGTTATTGAGATCATTGAAGAGAAAGATATGATTGTTGGGCGCCAGAAAATAGATAATTAAAAAAAAAAATATAGCTGAAGACAAGATCAGTTTCTACGACGGTTTCACACAGCTTGCTCAGTATAGACAAGGTAATGTAGTGGTAAATGTCGGTGAGCGGTCATTAAATATGTCACGAATATTTTCGTTAACGTTTCGGCCCGAGTAGGGGCCCTCCTCAGAACGATCAATTTTTTGATGTGAAACATCTATAGCCGCACGTAAAACAGATTTCTGGCGTGGCGACGCAAGCCGTGGCGACGCGTCGCCACGCTATATGATGGTAGTACGGTGTGGCGACGCGTCGCCGTGCGCAATCAACTGTCCATTGTATACTCCCGGAGTGTATACAGTGTTTTGTTTTTGTTTACTACAGTACACATAACCTGTGTTTTACTTGAAAACAAATTTTTATAATTAAAGTGTGCATTTATCTGTGCATTAAGCACGTGTATATTTGGTGTGTTTTAACGCCAGTAAATGTAAAATCTACTTTCTTAGTAGATTAAAATTCACATAAATTTCATTGCATACAATGTTTTTAAATTGATTATTAATTTTAATTAATTTTAATTTCATTCTAATTAAAATTAATGCATCAGAACAATTGCTTAAAGAATAAATTTTATAAAGACTGATAAAATTGTATTTCAAAATCATCTGATGGCGTGTAGCGCACGAATGTTTTTCTTATTACAAAATAATGTCGATGTTTCACATCTGCCAGGCGTCCCGTTACGGCTCACATTTTTTTTATTTAACTGTCAAGAACATAGATTCCATCGGTAAGAGAATAACATCAATGGATACCATACTATTGAGAATTATTATCTATTGTACATTTTTTTTTTTTTATTTTATTTTATGTCTGGTACAAAAAAATTCTATAGAGATGCAGAAGCATCTGTACATAGAACCAGAAGTACATCTAGTTTAGAAAATGAACATTATGAAAATACAAAAAAAATTATTACTTATTGTCTATACTGCTTAACAAAGTGATAGGAACCAGAATTACACATAAAAGTACATAGTTATCAAAGTAAGGACTAGTAATTTGAGGAAATAATCCAACATTTCAGTTTCTTCCTCAAGGTTTTTTGCTTACACTCTAATGACTTTAGGCAGTTAGGTAATAGATTATAATACTTGATTGCGACATAGTATGCATTTTTAGTGCTAATTGTCTTATTAATCTTAGGTAGAGTTAGGAGATTAGATCTCGTTTTCATCTGTAATTGACTATTAAATAGTAGATTTTTGCATTCATTATAATAATACATTATTGCACTAACAATAAAGGATTCGTTAATATTAAGGGGAGCAGAGACATCTTTGCACGACACTAGGAAATTTATTAATCTTTTTTGTATATTAAGTAACGGTTTTACAGCATTGTTGTACGCACCTCCCCACGCTATTAATCCATAATTAATTATACTCTCAAATAATCCATGATATATAGTTTTTAATATTACAGGCTTTAGACTTTTGCTTAGTTTAAAGAACAGAAAAGAGAAATACCTTATTTTTTTAGTTCGTTCATTTACATGTATATTCCATTTCATATTTGAATCAAAGAAGATCCCCAGGTATTTACAATTTTCATCTCTACTGAGCTCTCTGTCGTTTATGTATAGATGATAGTTTTTGGGTACACTGTCACTATAGCTTCCAAAGGTGATATAAGTTGTCTTATCAATGTTCAAGGAAAGTTGATTAACTTTTAACCAAATGTCCAGTTTATTTAACCAGTTATTTAGAGTTACGTTCAGTTCAGTCCAATTTCTACCTGAACATAATACTGCAGTGTTATCCGCGTATGCTACAAGAGCATTTGGAGGTAAAACATCAAAAATATCATCTATGTACATGATAAACAACAGGAGACCCAGTATCGTACCTTGAGGGACACCAACTTTCACCATCTTAGTTTCACTTGTGCAGTTATTAATCTCAACACATTGTTCTCTATTAGTTAAATAATTCGTTAATAGTTGATGTGGAATACCTCTTATTCCACGTCTCCATAGTTTATCTAATAGTATCTTGTGGTTAACAGTGTCAAATGCCTTTGCAAGATCTAGGAAAACAAGTACAGTTGGCAGGTTGTTGTCAATATTATTATATATAAAATTAGATGTGATAGCAAGGGCATCACTTGTACCCCTATTTTTTAGAAAACCAAATTGATTGTTAGAGATTAAATTGTTGGAAATGCAAAAAGAATATAATCTATTAAAAATTATTTTTTCAAATATTTTTGCTAAGTTAGATATAAGCGATATAGGTCTATAGTTGGTAGTTAGATGCTTATTGCTTGATTTAAAAATTGGAATAATATCCGCTTTTTTTAAGGCAGAAGGCCATATTGCACGATTAATACACATGTTAAAAATATACTCTAGGGGAACACTGATATCATTTGCAATAATCTTTAGAACTCTACTACTAATACCATCAACGCCTCCTGATTTGTCTTTCAGATCAAGTATTGTTTTTTCAATTTCAAAGCTATCAGTTGGAGTGAGAAAAATACTATTTGAATTATGTTTCACATTTTTTTCTATGTTTACTTGTAGTTTATCAATTTTTTTAGCTAGTTCATCACCAATATTACTAAAGTAGTCTACGAAGTTATCCGCAATATCCCTGTTATCAGTGACTATCTCTTCGTTACGTATTATATAATCTATTTCAGTAGAGACATTTTTATTCTTTCCCAGTTTACCATTAACATAATTCCATAGCTTCCTACTATCTTTATATATGTTTTTTACCATCTCATTCTCGTATTTATTTTTTGCTAGTGATATTAACTTATTTGATAATTAGCAATATGTATTATATTTCTGTTTCAGTGTGTTATTACTCCTATCCAGATTCCATAAATTATACAGAGTTTCTTTAGTTTTACAAGATATCATAAGACCTTTTGTTATCCAACTACTACGTGGTTTATTATTGTTTTTATGCTTAGTCATAGGATCTTTAGACGTGCAATCTCTGATTAGAGATTTTATATTATCAATAAGTGTGTTAAAAAATATATCCGGATCAGATATATTAAGCAAAGCAGACCAGTCAGTGTGGCTGCTACATTCAGCAATACGTTTGTAGTTGATAACATGAGGTCTTTTTGATTGAAATTTAACAGTGTTTGTGCCTAGTGTGACAAAAATAGGGTAGTGATCAGTAAAAACATTCGTATACGTAAATGATTTGGTATTAACATTGTTCGTTTTAACAAAAAAGTTATCAATACATGTGCCTCCGTGGTCATTTGGTCTAGGGACGCCATTAAAATATGGTAAAAAACTGCGATCAAGGAGTTTACTCAAGAATTCATTAGTAATACTGTCAGAGCTTAATAAATTTATGTTAAAATCACCTACGATCATATGAATGTTTTCATGTTTTTTACCGTCAATAAAGTTAATGATTGAATTTACGAAATTTTCCTTATTTAAATCATGACACCGATAAATACCAGAAATTTTTACAGATTTGTTGTCGTTTAACTTTATTGACGTAGAAATTATTTTTAGATCACCAAAAACATCTAATGGAATACAATATTTTAAGGATTTTTTAACATATATAACCACACCATCAGCTTTATTAACATTACTATAATTATAGTGGATATCATAATATTTCAGTTCAAAGAATGTAAAACAAGTTAGAGCCCAGGTTTCTGAACATATAATTACATCAGGTTTAACTAATAAATTTTCTATAAAAAGTTCTAATTTATTAAAATTGCTATTTAGGCCTCTACCATTTACATGCAGAACTAAAATATTATCAGAACTCAGTGATTTATTTGAACTGTGCGAATCAGCAAACAAATCTTCAATCAGTAGATCGTCGCTATCAGCCATCGTAATATATTATTGACTATTTGGATTAGATCTGTTTCCTAGTTTACCCACTGAGTTCGGTATTAATGGTTTAACAGGATAGTCAGTATTATTTATTATTTTATTTAGTCTGAAAACAAGATATTCACAGCATGTATCCGTAGCACAATGATTAGCCGGTCTGTTTTTATGATATCTGTCATTGGAGAAAACATTAAATATATCTGTTAAAATTAAAAATATATACGAACACTTAAGGGATAATTTACCTTGTATAAGAAGAGATTAAAACACTGGTCAATATCATAAAATTCAAACAGAGGAGAGATGGTTCTTCAGCTAAGATGACAAAAGGCCATTTTCATCTTCTCCAATCATTAAACAATGTCGGTGTTGTAACGTGGCATTTTTGATGCTCGTTACAAGGGGCTCCTTGAACCCTGGGCGAAACCAAAATTTAGGAATTTCCGAAATTGAGTCGCGAAGTTTTTGCAAAAGAGCGCCAGAACTAGAGTCACGCATCCGAAACTACGAGAGGGGACACCTTAGCGAAAAACGTAAGATATTTCAGGTTTTTTTGTTGTTTTTTTTTATTTTTCGAGCTACAACGGCATCAGGCAAGAAGTCGACACCGAATTCGAGGAAATTGCGAAGTGGCGGACTAGCGACAATTGCGAAGGAAGGATGTCGAGGCTGCGGAGGGGGAGCCGACGCAGATCCCCGCATCGCGGGAATCCAAGGTAGACGCGATTCCCGCTGGCGGCCGGCGCGCCGCAGCCTCTCCCCCTTCACCCCGCCAACAATTGACCAGCGAACTTGCGACGGACCGACTAGCGACGAGGGAGCACCACGCTCACCGCCAAGACGTCATGGAGCTGCGCGGAGGACGAGATTGCGACCTAGCTTTAAGTTCTGCGCAGCGATGCTATTGAAGGTGCGCGTCGAGTTGCGCGATCGACGAAATCGATGACGGATCGATTATTGCGTATTCTTGTGGGTATGACGTCGCGTGTGGGATGGCGTATCGAGATCCGTGTTGCGGCAGGTAGTAAGTTTTTGAAACCACTCTAGTTCTGGCGGTCGTGATTAGTAGTCACGTTTTGGGGGAGTTTCGCGAAGCAATGGAGTCGCCCAAAAATCGCGAGGGGAATGGAAAGGGGGTTGCAAGGATGTAGAAGGTAAGCGCTGCTTCTATCCCCGCGATTGAATTTCGAGCATAATTGCGAAAAGGCTTACCGAGTAACGGATAGCCGTTTTGGATTTGCGTTGTAGAGAAGTACTCGAAATTCTTTTGCTTGATGACCGTAGCCTGAGTCCGCGTGTTAGAGTAGAGTAAATTTTGAGTTCCTGAGAAAGTTGAGTAAAGTCACGGGTTTTAGTTGAGTCTTTCTCATTAGTGAAATCAAGTATAGCCGAATTTCGCCGTACCGGGTCGAGCCGCGTTATCGTTTTTTTTTAGTGTCACCTCTCGAGTAGGTCGGTAAGTGCCGAATTGGAGTGCTCGGATTAGCGGGTAACGTTTTGGAGGATTTTGAAAAGATTAGATTTCGGATGCGTTGCGATTGCGTATAGTTTAGGTTACGTTTAGTTGCGCCTGCATTGAGTTCCGTACCCGTTATTCAAGATAATGTAGATTGAGTTGCGTTACCTTGAGCTTGTGTTGAGTGGAAGTTAAATGTAGTGGTGCTTGCGCTTAGTTAAGTTTACGTTTAGTTAAGATAGTGTTTAGTCGAGGTTTGGCGATGTATAGTCGAAATGGCCGTTGCGTTGAGCAGCAGTTGAGACGAGAAGTTTGAGCATTGAGTTTTGGTTGCGTTTAAAATATAGTAACGTTTGCGGATTCGTTTAGACTTAGGGCAGCTCGCGGTAGCGTCGAAGCTCCGAGTCGAGTGAGATCTCGGGTGAGATTGAGGACGCCGTCTGTTCGGTAGCCCGACGGCGCACCGTCGAATAATTAGTTTTAGTTTCGTTTCGAGCAATAATCGCCATGGAGAACAAATGGCGAACTTGCAAATTGAGAATTGCGTATGAGGATTTTGTGATCGTTGAGTGACGTTTTAGTTAGGGAGCCGCGAGCTCATTAAAGTAAGAAATAGAGTAGGTTACGTGTAATTTTCTGTTTAGTTTTAGACTTGCGATGATCGATTTTTGGATTATGTTTTTTTTTTGTTTTGTATCACCGCTATTGTGAAATATAAGATTTTATTCTACTTTTGTTAAATAGCGTGTGTGCTTCGAGTGTCTCTCTCTTTCTCCAAAAATTACCCCTCCCCTGTCCGCGGTAGTGAGCTATCGGACGAGGAATAGCGTATTAATGATTTCAAGGCGTGTTAATCACGCCAGGCGCCCAACAAAACTTTGCGATATTGTTTTAGATCCAGGGTACGTCGTGGACGCCAAATTATTGTGCACTCGGTAAGTTCTCGGTCATTTTCTCCGAGTGACCGAGGAGCGGAAAAAATCCACGTCACAGTGTATAATATTTGACTCTTAGTATATAAATCAACAATGAGATATTCACAAAGCACCATTCATAAAATTAAAAAAGTGAAAAAAAGGGGTTAAGAGAGTTAACATAGTTACAACGATGCCGACACATTAATATCGGTATCATTATCTCTCAGTTTTCCCTATCAGAAACAATTTACTCAATGGTTTAACTCAACTAGTAAAAAATGACTCCTGGGCGAATCACCTGTGACCCAGAGTGAAGGCAAGCAAGTATAGCAAAAAGTAAAAATAATAGCTGAGTGGGAACATCAAATTATGTACCACTTATTGTCAAGGTTAGACAATGTGTGACATGTGGTCAGTAATAAGCGGTTTGCAAAGATTGCTAAGGTGTTCGACATATTGTCTAACGTTAACAGAATTTGAATGCCCTACAATATTACATATTTCTAATAATGAACGTTTATAATAATTAGGTTCTTCAAAGAGGATATTTACATTATCGTAATTGAAAGAATGTGCGTTGTTGATCACATGTTTTAGTAGTGCCGTATGTCGATCATCATTCTTCTGTACATTACGTTGGTGTTCTTTAAACCTTGTATCGAAATGGCGGCCAGTTTGTCCAATGTAGACTTGATTGCAGTCTTTGCAACATATTTTATAGACAACATTCGATCGTTTGCCCACAGGGATCCTATCCTTTCCAGAATCAAAGACCAGTTGTAAATCCTATGAATTTTTTCCCGCAAACTTGACATCATATTTTGTAAACAACCTGTTCAAAGACTCGAAGAGACCAGATATATATGGGATGGAGGTAAATGTGGTGGCAGGTCTGTTGTTGTCATCTACGGAAGCAGAATCAACATTGTTGTTAAGAAAATTATTGATATGGATGCGTCTCTTATTTATCTATTTGCACGAAAGGTCATGTGGATAGTCATTCCATCTTAAAATATTGTATATTAGCGACAAATTTTTTTCATGGAATTCGATATATGATAATTTTATGGCCCGGTCAACCAGATTAAAAATAGTACCTATCTTGTAGGACATCGGATGGTGGGAATTGAAATTCAAATATCTTTGAGACCACGTTTTTTTGTGAAACCAGTCTGTTTTGACGTTAGAGTTGTTGTGTATCAGCAATAAATCGAGAAAATTGATAGAGTTATTCACTTCTATTTCCATGGTAAATTGTAGTCCAGGATGATATTGGTTGAAGATAGTAGTACAGCAAGGCGGGTTCTGAGTACAAACACCTTCTTTGCGGACCAAGCCGCCTATCGCATCCCAGACACAAACCCTTGAAGGTTACCCCCACTCTCATAAGATAAAACGTGCTCTGCCGTACCAACCTGAGGTCAAAAACGTGCAACCTTACCGACAGTTGTATCGGTCGACGGTGAGAATCTCACTGCTTTACCAACAATTCTTATCGGTCGGAGGTCAAAATCGTGTTGTTTTACCGACAATCTCACCGACCGAAGGTCAAAGTCTTTATTTAGTGCTCGTCTGCCAACGGTAGAGGGTGCAGCGGGGGCGAGAACTTTTTTACCGTCCCGCATTCCTTTCCCATGGTAGGACTGCTGATGTGTAACATCAAGCACCCCACATTCCTTTTCCACGTTATAAAACACGCGACATTCTAAAATCAATGGTTCTGAGAATTGTTTTTTATCAACTCGGAAATTGCTGACAGCGACATTGCAAAATTAATGGTTCTGAGAATTGTTTTTTATCCACTCGGATATCGCTGATGTGTAACATCAACCACCTCACAGTCCTTTCACACATTATCAACCACGCGACATTCCAAAATTAATGGTTCTAAGAATTGTCTTTCACTCACTCGGATGCCGGTTTGATATCAACCACATGACAATCTTTTTGGCTTGTAACTGTACTGTGAACTTTACGATGAATTATGAACTGGTTTAGTCAAGGTCAGAGTGCTAGGTCGACCGATAGCTGCGGTAGTATATATTCAGAGCCAAGGATCTGCGGTGTTGGGTTACTATCGCTCCAAGAATGCAAAACACAGCGCGCGCACACACAAACACACGTACAGCTGCCCTATAAAAAGGACGCTGATAACTGCAAACGATCATTCAGTATCAACTTGTTAAGTACACGTGAGGAAAAAGCTTGAGATAAAATCGACGAAGTGTTTGAGATTGATCGATATTATGGAATCGGCTTACAAAATCTTAGACAAATCATCATCAACAGCAGCGATTCAGGAATGGATGAAATTCGAAAGTCAAAATATTCAGCTTCTCAACAAAATTTTGCGAAAGGCTTCATCGATTGAAGGAAAGATGAGAATCATCACAACGATTGGACTCTTGAAAGGGCTCGCGGAAAAATTCAAACGTCTTCAGAAAACGGGTGGAGGTACGCGGAAAGTAAGAAGAAGCGATCGAGTTCACTGGGAGAATTTGGAATCAGCTTTCGAGGGGGGAATTCGAACTGGATCCATAGTCAATTTGAAGTATAAAGATGTGGAGAGATTTCTAGAAGAAGCAAAGGTACTAGTTGTGAAAAGACTAAAAAACGCTTTGAAGAAAGACATGTAACAGTTGAATAAGCCGCCAAACCAGTGACTACCGGACTCAGTAATCGGTAGGACCGTAGGCGGGGGCCTTCACCTAAGCGGTTATATGATATATGTACGGTCATTCAATCGAGAAGTGTAAGCTATAGACGACGGATGAGCGGTCGATCGTTATCAGAGTGCGCTCTAAAAAAGAAATCATATCGAACGAATTGATAAAGTTGACGGAATGAAATAAAACGCATACGGATAACATTTGCGATAACGAAGGAAAATTAGCAGCGACCCGTCTTTTTACGGATTCCCGATAAAGGAAAACCACCTAAATATGACGGACGAGGGGAGTCCAATTGACCGTGCACGGAATTAGCGAGTGCAACATGGAAAATGGAAACTGGAATGTGAAGCAAATCACAAAAAAAGAAACACTTATGATAAGTTTTTATATTCTAACCTGTTCTATTTTTATTTCTAATTTTACGAGTATACCGTTTGTGGAATTGTAATTGTCATAGATGTCCGCCGTGCCCATTTTATTTATACAATTTATTTATCATTTTCTTTTATATGTATACGCTTTTTTTATTCAGTTTTAGTTTATAGGTGCATGCCATTAGGTCACACCGAACATCCGAAATTCCGTTCTAACTGAAAAAAAAAAATAAAATAAAAAGTATATTGATAGCGGATGATTTTTGTCAATTGCGAGAGGCTCCTCAGTTGGAGTTGAATCCTGGTCGGAGCAAACCGCGATAACGAAAAAGACCGTTACAAAATTGGCGCCCGAACAGAATTAAGCAAAAGATTAACGTAAGGACGATTAGACGTATATTTGTGTATAATCCTAATTTTGTTATATGTCTCTTAAGCATTCACCTGTTGTAACTAGATCTCGAGACAAAAGGTTAACATCGCTGAATAGTTCGAATTCACAACAACAACAAACTACGAAACAGACGAACAAACAAGAAAAAATGGAGGAAGAACTAAAACAGTTGCGTGAGAAGGTCGATACAATGAAAGATCTGCAAAAAATGGTGGATGCCTTATACGCTCAGCAACAGCAGAATCCGAAGATTTCTGAAGAGATACAAGAATTACGTAAGCAGAATGAATTGCAGCGTATAGAATTAGAAAAAATTAAACAAAGTAGAAGTACCTAGTCAACAATCTAGTAATGAAAGTAGTTTAATCAGTGGGCTGATAGAGAACTTGCAACAACTAAGAGTTGATTTAAAACCCCCAGAATTTTCAGAGGAAGAAGGAGTTAATCCGAGAGAATTCCTGGAAGATGTGAAAAATTACTTAAAATTTAAACATATCTCAAATGAGTGTCATTTATTCGTTGTAGAAAGTATGCTCAAAGGTCGAGCCAAGATATGGATAGAATCTTGTCGAGGACGATTCTTGGATTTGAAAGAGTTTGAAGATAAGTTTTAAAAAAAATTTTGTTCCAATCCATTGCAAATAAAAGCCGTAGAACATTGGCGATCTTGTCGATATAGTTCACAAGACGGTACTTTACAAAATTACTTTTACCAACAAGTGAAACAATCTAATTTTGCCTTTCGAATTTAAACACGTATAAACTTAATTTTACAATAGTACAACAAATGCCTGTGCGAGTCAGAGATGCACTTGCATTAGCTGATTTCAATAAAGAAAGTGAAATAGTACAAACTTTATCGATATTAGATGCTGGTTATGAAGCTAGACAAAGAGATGATCAGAGAGATAGAAAAAGTATACTAGTAGTTCGAGTCAAGTAAACACTTACTCAAATTTGAATCAGGGTAAACAAAGTTATAAGAGTGACGCGAACAAAATCCAAAACAACGCGGCTAATCCAAACGTACAAAGTATTCAGAGTCACGGTGGTGATAATCAATATTTACCAGTTGGACATTCAACTTTTTCTCGTCAAACTTATCATCAACCGTTAACAGCAAATTGGCAAAATAATCCACCAAATAATTATCCGCATTATAATCCAAATATGGTATTTCCAAACACTCAGTATCCTCCACCTGTAATTATAGATGCTCATAGGAATAGCTTAGGTAACAACAATATAAATACAACAAATGCAAATCCAAGCAGGCAGCATTTAAACTAATGTGCAACGCGGTACAGCTAGGTCCAACATCGGGTTGCGCATTATCTTTTCAAGATATAGAACAGGACCTAATTTCAGATGTAGAGTTAGAATTTAATGGGAACGCACAACAATTTAACCAGTCATATAAATGTTCGTTTATTTTTGGTAATATTGAAGGTGTTCCTGTCTCTATTTTAGTAGATACGGGAGGTCAAATTTCTTGTATATCCGAAAAATTATTTAGACGTCTAGAAAGTGTGAAAAAATTTGACATTTTACCGGTTAGTAATATCCTAGTGTTACCTGGAATTGGGAAAAAGGCAACTCCAATAAAGAAGCAGATACTAATCGAGGTTAAAATAGGTGATATGTTGAGTAGATGTTGATTTCTTGTGATACCAGGATTAGCGAATGAAGTGATATTTGGCAATGATTGGCTTTCGATCAATATAGCGATATTAGACTATAACAAAAAGACGATAGTAATTAATGGGAGTTTGCTTAGTGCGTCGTTGGTATCATACGGGTGGACCTCTTCTGAAAGATTGCTCTCTTATTTAATTTGTAATAAAATATGTACAAGGATTTTAAACGTAGAGGTAGAGGAGATAGCAAGTGAAAAAACTAAAGTCATTGAAGCAGAGAGAAATGAGAACTATGGGAGTTCGACAATTGTTACAAATAGCGGCGTAAATGAATACAATTAATCTGAAACTTAAATTTCGGATAATAATTTGGCAAATAATTTAGTAATTAGTAGAAAATCTATACTCGTTGAAAAAGAAATTGATATAAATAATATTGTTAGACTAGGTGATAATAATAAAATTGATAATCATAATATTGAAATTGTTGGGGAAGAACCTTTACTTAATAATAATAATGAAATTGATCGTAATGATATTGAATTTCTTGTGGAAGAACCTTTACTTAATAATAATAATGACTTTGATCATAATGATATTGAATTTGCTGTGGTAGAACCTTTGTTTGATAATGATGAAATTGATAATAGTGATATTGAAATTGCGTTGCAAGAAACGTTAAGTAATACTTGTAGAATTGATAATAATGATAAGGATCTTAGATTAGAGAGAAATTCTGTTGATGAAAATTTTTGCAAAAAAAATCATAATTTAGATGGTTAGACACTTGATGATTAACCTGAAAATGATTTGGTAACAATAGTTGAAAAAGAAAATGCTAGAATACAGAAGGAGGGAGAAGACCACAACTTTTTTGACGAAGTTGTAGCTAATTTGAACTTAGTAAGCTTTAATGAATCAGATAGGACAAGCGGCTTTTTGGAGGATGTCCAAACGATCGCGGATTCAATTAGGATGATTGACGACAAACAACGGCAGGCTCTAGTTAATGTACTGTCGAAATATGAAAAGTTATTCTCAAACGAAGTAGGATGCGTTAATATCTATGAACATAGTATAAAGCTAAAGCATAGTAAACCTCATATAAAAAGATCTTATCCAGTCCCTTTGAAATTTAGAAATCCAGTAGCTGCAGAAATTAATTTAATGTTGGAGGCAGGAATTATTGAAAGGTCCAATAGCCCTTATTGTAATCCGTTAAGAATTGTACACAAATCAGATAATAGTATTAGAATTTGTCTCGACGCTCGATTCCTAAATAAAGTTATTGACACGGATAACGAAACTCCACCTCCGATACATGAGTTAATAAATAAACATCACGGTAACAAATTTATAACTACAACCGATTTAAGGCAGTGTTATTGGCAGATACCGTTAGCTGCGGAATCGCGGAAATATACAGCTTTCTTACATAATACATCGTTGTATCAATTTACGAGAATTCCTTTTTGGATTGAAAACTGCCGGAAGTGGGTTTATGAGAGCGTTAAATTCAGCAATTGGGGAGCACTGTTCTGAATTTTTGACAACTTATATAGATGATCTTCTAATAACTTCAAAATCGTTCGATGAACATCTCAATCATCTGCAAATGGTATTTCATCGGTTAATGGTTCATGGTTTTACACTGAAACTCAACAAGTCGGTATTTTGCCAAGAATCAGTTTCTTTCCTAAGATTTGTTTTATCACCCAACGGAATCACACCTAATCCAGATAAGCTCAAAGTAATACAGGAGTTTCCTGAACCGAAAAATGTAACACAATTACAACAATTCTTTGGGATTTGCAATTATTATAGACAATTCGTAAATTAAACATGCAAACTTTGTCAATCCATTTCGTGATTTATTAAGTAGTAAAGAGACATGGAATTGGAAACTAGAACATTCGATAGCATATCAACAATTGAAAAATAATTTTTTAAACTGCGTAACTTTACATCATTATATACCTAACGTTCCCTTTAAACTTCAAACTGATGCTAGTGACATAGGAATAAGCGGCGTGCTTTTTCAGATTGACGAAAACGGAGATAAGAAAATAATATCGGTAGCGAGTAGATCAGTCTAACAAAAACTGAACAAAAATATTTCAGGACTGAAAAGCAAATACTTGCGATTTTACACTCTATAAGAAAATTTAGAACGTACTTAATTGGTGCAGAATTTAAAATAATCACGGATCATAAGGCTTTAATATTTATTCAAGAAACTGAATTTAAAAACGATAGACTCATGCGATGGAGTTTATACTTGCAACAATACACATTGTGACGTGGATTTTTCCCGCTCCTTGGTCACTCGGAGAAGATGACCAAGAACTTTCCGCGTGCACAATAATTCGGCGTCCGCGAGGTATCCTGGACCTAAAACGAGACCGCGAAATTTGTTGGGCGCCTGGCGTGATCAACACGCCTCTAAATCGGTAATGCGATATACCGCGACCAGATATTCGGCAGCTCAGTACCGCGGAGAGGGGAGGGGTAATTTTTGGGTATAGAGAGATACGAAACACGTACGCCAACACGTTATTTGGCAAAGTTAATATAACATTCCAATAATATATTTCTGGCCAGCGATAATACAAAATAAAAATAATAATACTGCCAAAGCCGCTCTTCGCGATTCCAATTACAAAGCCAGAGAAATAATAATCCGTAAGTCGCTATGCGCTATTCAAAATTAAATACTTAGGTTCAACAACAAAAAAAAGGGAAGAAAACAACAAAAAAAAAATTTTATAGATCTAGAAGACTTCTACTGCCTACGTGCGCTAGTCGCTGCCTCAATAATAAACGCTACCTTCAAAACACAAAAAAAAAGTTTTACTCGGCGCGTTAGCCGCGACCGTCTTCTACTAACGACGGCGCTAATCGCCACTTAACAATAAACAATTATTCGATACTGAAACAACAACAGAATGCAACTCGATGCGCGAGTCACATCTCCAGTCGGTATTTTTAATAGCGCCGGTCACCACTGGGATCGCCTGGCTGTTATTTAAACGCATCCGAACTCGACTTTCTCGGTGACGTCGGGACGCGATTCGCGAACTCGAACGCTCCCCTTTCGACGACTCGCGACCTACACGAGAAATGATATTTTATCAGACTGATTCGACGTGACCCCGTGTAACGGAATTTGGTTACACTCAAATTCGAGACAATAGTGCCTCGGCTCAAACACGTGGCTCGACTCGACCTTCTCGATCACTTGAAATTGGCTCTACTTTATTACGCGCAACTCAGGCTACGGTCACCAAACGAAGGAATCGGCAAACGAAGTTCGAGGATTTTTCGACCAGCAAATTACAAACGGCTATCCTTTCTCGGACAAGACCTCGCTTAATTGCTCTCAAAATTCGATCGCGAGGATCTCAGCAACGATTACCGCTCCACATCCAGAAGAGGAAGTCACCAATCTCCTCGTGATTCGCAACGGCCATCGTCTTCGCAATATTTCGGAACTTCTCTTTTCCGCAACTCTCAAAAACCCGCAACTAACAAACTCCACGGTACCTCTCGGATCCGTCGCCAGAACTAGAGTTATCGCTCATGGTTGATCGGCCGCAACGCCGGTCTCGTCCTTCGTGACGTCATTACCCTAAGAATGCGCAACAACCGATCTGTCACCGATTTTGGAGATTGCGCAACCTGAAGCGCACCTGTCGTCGCTACGCGGCGCAGAACTTAACGCTAGATCGCAATCTCGTCCTCCGCGCAGCTCCATGGTGTCCGGGGGTTGGGCGGGGTGGTGCTCCCTCGTCGCTAGCTGGTCTCTCACGGTTGCCTCGGTTGGGCGTAGGCGGGGTGAGCGGGGAGGCTGCGGCGCGCCGGCCGCCAGCGGGAATCGCGTCCGCCTTGGATTCCCGCGCTGCAGGGATCTGCGTTGTCTCCTCCTCCGCAGCCTCGGTATCCTTCTGGCGAGATCTCCGCGGTTTCGCCTTGCCTCGAAATATCTTCGGCGTCGGAGTTGGTCGCTGGCTTGTGGCCGGTGTACTCGAAAAAAAATAAAAACAAAAGCCTGCGATATCTTATTCGTAATTCTCTATTTCGTCCCTGTCGAAGCCTGGATGCGTGACACCAGTTCTGGCGCTCTCTATGATTATCTCGCGACTCGATTTCCGAAACCCTTATTCCTGGATTCCGCCCAGGGTTCAAGGAGTACTTTGTAATGGGCAGGCCTAACCGAAATGCCACGTTACAACATATACAATCAAATACTGCAAAGGCAAGGATAACATTGTAGCAGACTTTTTCAGCCGTAACATAAATGGTTTTTCGGTACCAAAAAAAACAAAGAGAACTAATAGTATTATAGGCTTAGTGAAATAGAAAATAATAAAAATCTAGACAGTTTTTTGAAGTAGTGGCACTAAATTTAGAACCGGAGTTAAAGACAAGATTAAAAAACCTAGCAAACTTACAGATGGAAGATACTCAGTTAAAACTAGTTAGGCAGAAAGTAGTGGACGAAATTAATGCGGATAAATATAAAATACACGAAGACATACTATTTCATAAAAAATTTAATGAACAAAATTGGAAAATAATGATACCTGCAGAATTGATTTGGCTATTAGTAAATACAATGCATGATAAATTAGGCCATGTAGGGGCATTCAAGACGTATAGCTATCTTACGCAATTTTACTATTGGAAAAATATGAGGCACTATCTAAAAAAGTTTGTGACGTCATGTGATCTATGTCAGCGAGTAAAGCCATTGACGTATAGTATGGAAGGAGAATATGGCTGAGTATCCGCAAGAAAACCCAATGAACTATTGACACTGGATTATAATGGGCCGTTACTTAAATCAGTGGGTGGTGTTCAATTTACATTAGTGACGATTGTTTCATTTTCAAAATATGTTAAATTATATACGCTAAAAAAGGCCACAACATTCAGCATAATAAATAAATTAACAAAAAATTATTTTATCGAGGTAGGAAAGCCAGAGAGAATTTTAACAGATCACGGAAGCAAATTTACGTATGCTAAATGGAAAACTATGCTAGAAAAAGAAGGAGTTCATATAAGTTTTTCTTCAATCAGACATCCGCAATTAAATCCCACAAAACGGGTTATGAAAGAATTAGGCCGTTTATTTCGAACCTTCTGTGCAGATAGACATACAAAGTGAGCTGTTCATATTAGGCAAATAGAAGCGCTTTTTAACATTACTACCCATCATAGTACAGGTTTCACTCCACTAGAATTACACTTCAACAAAAAACCGAGCGATAAAATCGAACAGATGGTAAAATTTCCAACAGGTGAAGAGAAACCAATTAACGTGAAAATAATGTTAGCAAATGAAGCTCTGACAAAAAATTTCAACATCCGAAAAAAACAGCAAAGAACAAAATCAAGAATCGTGCTGGACATTGATGATTTAGTCTTGTTAAGAATCCCACATCAATCTAGTGCTTTGGATAAAATGACAAGTAAATTTTTTCATATTTTCTATTGACCTTATAGAATTCATAAGAAGTTAGGAGAAAATGCCTACCAACTTACTGACATAAATGATAAAGATAAAATTTTAGGTAACTATAATCGATAAAATTTAAGAAAATATCATCTGCCTACGTAATTATTGAAATTGGTGAATAGGGGGGGATTGGAAAGACAGACAATTGTTCTAGACTCTCCTTCCATTTTTTTTTTTTTATATTTGTGAATTTAGTAAATAAGCTTGACTGTGTTGTTGGTAGTTACGAAATTAGCAAATTTTGACGACATATTCTTTCTCTGATTGGTTGAAAGAAGTAGAATAAATAGGAAATAAAGCTTGTCGACATTGGGAATAATGTTATGTTAGTGATAAGGACTCGATGTACAGCAAGAAGACCGGATTTGTCAAGATGTGAAGTTAATTTAAGAAATGACTCAGTGGGTGAATGCACAGTGGTAGATGTAATTTTCAGACTTTTATTTATACGCCGCAAGATTTTGATTGTCATTGTAAAGAATTAAAACGCCATATCAAAATCAGGGGGGGAATTGTAATAGTTGAATAAGCCGCCAAAGCAGTGACTACGGGACTCAGTAATAGGTAGGACCGTAGGGGGGGCCTTCACCTAAGCGGTTATATGATGTATGTTTAAGTTATAAGCGTGACTCTTATAACTTAAAAGGGTTGCGGAAATAATAATTCCTGAGTCTCAACGACTTGGGTTGAAGTAGAAACGATACTAAAACATTATATTAACACCAATCACAAATAATTACATAAATAATAACAAAAATAATTATAACACTTATAGTCACCTAAATCAACAACAAGGTCGGTTTTGACGATCGGGAATGTAGGCTTAGTTAACAGTGATGAAAAAGAATAATTTACAATATATTTTACAGAGCATTCACTATGACGATAGTGGATGTCTCGAGCGCCTGTCAATCACTCCCCTCTCTCCCGAGGCGATGACTCCGCGATGGTCACTCTTGGTTATCCTTTCCGTAACCCGTTCAGCGTGTTTGTTGTTTTTCATGGATAAGTTTGGGTAAACAGGCCACAAACTTACATCCCCCCTTCCCGGAGAGGATTGGTTAGGATCTGGGACGGGTTGTGAATATGGGACCATTTTGCTTTTGTGAAAAATATTTACATCTTTTTTTCTTGTACCGATATCAATTTCATAAATGGATTTAGATATTTTTTTTGTAATTTTGAATGGTCCAGTTCGGACGGGATCTAATTTTTTTTCTATTTAATTTATTCCCATTTTGCATATACACCAAGTCATTTTCGTTATATTCTATTGCATTTGTGTGAGTGTCGTAGTATAATTTATTCCTGTTATGCGATTTTATGGAATTTTCTAATGCTTTTG
This sequence comes from Neodiprion lecontei, assembly GCF_021901455.1. NCBI lineage: Eukaryota > Metazoa > Arthropoda > Insecta > Hymenoptera > Diprionidae > Neodiprion > Neodiprion lecontei. The sequence goes on along the minus strand of NC_060262.1, from coordinate 10,755,493 downwards.
CTCTATTGACATCTAAATTTTCTTTTGTGTTTTCATTTAATTCCTTTGGAATGATTGACCTGTCCATTCCCGAGAGCAAATAGTTTGGTGAAAAACCTGTAGAGCTATGTACTGTATTGTTATATTCACTTATGCATTGTTCGGCAATTGTTGTCCATGATTTATTTTGGTTTTCGTAAAGTTTACAGCGAATTCTGTTTACTAATGTTTGATTTGTACGCTCGTTTTGTCCATTGGAAAACGGACAATCTACCGCTGTGAAACTCAGTGTTATATTTTTTTCTTTCAAATATTTCTTGAATTCTTTGGAATTTATCCCAGGATATTGGTCTGTCAGAACTGTTTGAATTTTACCTCTTTTTTCTATTATTTGGACTAGGTTTATAAAATCTTTTGCTATTTGTGTTTTTGAAGTGGACATAAATGCATATCGAGTTAATTGATCTACCATTAAGTGCATGTACTTTTTTTGAGATTTATTTCCCGTGAAACCGCCTATTGTATCTAATGAAACTATTTCTAACGGCTTGGACGCAGGACCCAACTGCGACAATGGCGCCTTAAAGTTTCCAAATCTTGTTTTATTTTTGATACAAGTTTCGCATGATCTACAGATCATTTTAATATGTTTCTGCATATTTTTAAAATAAAATATTGGTGTAATCGTAAGTGTCATCTGTTTAGTTCCAATGTGACCTTGTGACCTATGTAAGTTTTCAAGGGCTGCAATACCATATTCTTCTGTTAACCAGACCTTTTTCCTTTTGTTCAAGGTTTTGTATATAATATCATTTTCTTTACTACAATGTTTGTCCCACTTTAATTCTTTTTGGTTCTGTAAGATGTTTTGCATAGTTATGAAGTTGACGATTTGTATTTTAGAACCTTCATCATTTTTGTTTTCTGATAGAACCGGGTTTCTTGATAAGCAATCAGCCTCTGAGTTATTTATGCCGGGATTATATTCGATATCAAATGTAAATTGTGAAATGTAATTTAATATGTGTAAAAGTTCTGTATCTTTGCAATTTTTTATGTTGAAATTACGTAAAGGTTCATGATCTGTGAATATTTTAAATTTTTGTCCTATTAAGTGATATTGCCAATATAGAATCGGCTCTTTGATTGCTAAACATTGAATAAATATAGCTGTTCACAACAACATTGTGAACGCAACTCGTTGGTCGCGCGCCTTCCAACCCACGCGAGGCAACCAGCCTTTCACACTTTCTAGTCACGCGACCCAGAAGAAAGTGTGACGTCACGCGCGCCGCTCACGCCACCCACGCAGCCGAGCGCGTTGCGTAATCAGCCAACGTGGTCTCCCGCTGCCAAAGACCAACCGAGGCTGCGATAAGAGACGACCGATCAGACCGATCGGCAGGACACTTCGGGTTCACCTCGTCTTGACCGACTCTACTGACGCTGACGCTACAACGCCACGCCTTGCCTACGCTTCAACGCCACGCCGACGTTACGCCACTACGACGTTTTACTGACGCTACGACGCCACGTTCTAAGGCAGACCGGACAGCAGACTGATTGCATGACGGATCCTGTTTATCTGGCTGCGGCCAGCCCACATCCAAACACAGCAGCTTCGAACCCTCCAGCTCCTTGGGTATTGCACTCTATCGATATTCCGTCGCGGCCTCTCACCAGACCCCCAGCTGTACTACTTTCCTTGTGGGATGTACGGAGAGCTCGACTAACATCACCTAGCTACTGCAGACGCATCCCGGCTCCAGTTTCCCCGTTTCCCGAGCCGCAGCGCTCATTCGTGTCGACTGCCACCCAGACGACCCAGTCAGAGAGTGAGTGGGAGTCTCCAGTAAAGACGACTGAGAACCGCCGTCCCCCGACACCACCAAGCTCTCCAGAGAGCCGGTACACGCCACCACCAAGAGCCAAACGACCCCCCTCGACGCCCGACATCCTCGCTGCAGCCTCCACCACAATTCAAGAAGACAAAGACCTCTGCTTCTATCACGTGGCAACCATTACTCTAACTTTGTACATATGTAAATATAATAAATAAGATGTAAAATAAACCCAAAAATAAAAACAAACTCATCTTTGACTTCAGCGACCCACACCTTCCACGCGGTTCGGTCGAACTACTAGCTATCAAATAGCGAACAATAGCTCTTTTTATTTTTTGAGATTCTGACAACTTTCGCGAAAAATAGAAGACCGGTTTAAGTGTGTTATCTTCTTGAGGTTGTTTTAGTATTGCACCCACGCCTTCTAAACTAGCATCTGTATATATGAAAATTGGTTTAGTGGGGTCGAATATTGCAAGAATTGGTGCTTCACATGAACAGCCCTTAACCTTATCAAAACTGTTTTGACATCTAGCGGACCAATCGAACTGCACATTTTTTCGCAAGAGATTGTGCAATGGATCCAAGATAATTGAGGATCTAGGAATATATTTCAGATAAAAATTTACTTTCCCCAGGAATTGTCTAACTTGTTTTTTTGTTTTCGGAATCGGAAAGTTTTTGATCGCTATTAAATTGTCATTAATCGGTTTTACACTATTGTTTGATATTGTGTGTCCTAGATACGTAACTTCTTTTTTAGCAAAACTGCATTTATTCGTGTTTAATTTCAAGCCTTGCTCATGTAAAACTTCCAATGTTTGTTTAATATGTTGTACGTGTTCATCGTAATTTTTCGAAAATATCAGAATATCATCGATATAATTAATTGCAAAGGTGTCTAAATTGTTGTTTCTAATTATGGTTGAAAGTATTCGTTGGAATATTGCTGGAGCCGATTGTAAACCAAAAGGAAGACACGCCCATTGCCAGTGACCGTGGTGTGTGACGAAAGCCGTTTTATATTTATCTTTCGCACGTAATGGTATTGACCAGAATGCTGAGTTGATATCTAACTTCGAGAAGTAAACACACCTCCCAACCCGAGCAATCAGATCATCAATTCTAGGAAAGGGGTAACCTTCTGGTACTATGAGTTTATTTAGTTCGCGATAATCAATACATAGTCGCGATTTTTTGTCTTCATCTTTCTTGTGTACTAAGGTCACTGGTGAGGCATATGGACTATACGACTCCTCGATCAATCCTAATTCCAATAATTTCTTTATTTGAAATTCTATTTCTAATTTATCGGGAATAGAGCACTTATATGGTTTTCTCGATATGTACTTATTTTCCGTTAATTTTATTCTTGCTTCGAAGTTTCTGACTGTACCTATATCGAACTTTTCCTTGGCGAAGACTGAATCGTATTTATTTAACACACCATTCAGACTATCTTCGTTATTATCGTTATTGTTCGAAGCATAGTTTATTTTAACGCAATCAAAACTTTGGTTCGAACTTATATTTTGAGAAATTTCAAGATTTTCGTTTTGACGCAATCGGAATGATTTTATACTATCCAAGCCAAGCAACAAATCTTCTTCAAATAAATCATTCTTCATTATTAGGAATGGCGCTACTTTTTCTATTTCAAATATCTTTAATTTCAAAAATACCCTTCCATTCGTACTTGCTACGCCGCCCATTGTTCTTATTGTTGAGCCCCCACTCATAGGGATATTCATTTTTAATTTTTTGTAAAATGTATAATTAATCAGGGACACATTGGCTCCTGAATCGTAAAGAGCAACTGCCTTTTCATTACAATTTACGGTAACATGTAGTCTTATGAGTGGGATGCTATCTAGTTTTTTGATTCGGCAGATTTGATAATCGCTGATCTTGCATTTCTGCAAATTTCCTCTGGATGGAATCTATTCTTACAGCCGGCTTTCTCGCAAATGCGACATGGATCGAACTTTCGATTTTGCTTATTTACTTCTATACGTGAGCTGTTATTGTTTGATATTGGTTGAAGTTGACTCAGACTAGACATTAAATTTTCTATTGTTTTCAATTCACGTTCATGAAGGTGTAATCGAACAAATTTTGCCAGGGCAATAACGATAAAATTTATTTGTGAACTGACGCCTAATTCTGGATCTGCATCTATTAATAGGTTTCTCTTTTTTAATGCAAAATCTAAATATGGTCCACTTATCCAACGAAAAGAGTAAGCGTATTCGACCTCTGACCACGATTTTTCCCCGAATGTTTCAAGAAAAAAACTTTCCCAAAAGCTCCAAGGTTTCGTCATACCATAAGTTTTAAAAATTGATGTGACGTTGCACCTAGAGTGCAAGTCACAACAAACCCCATGTTAGGTATGTATTGATAGCGTTTAGGCGAGTGGGAGCGAATTCGCACGTATGTGTGTGTGTAAGTATGTGTGGGCAGGAGCGTGCGGGCAGCGAGGCAACGCGAGCGCGGGGAGACGGAAAATGGCTATCGTGCTCGCCACTACTTGTACCTAGAGTGGAAGTTACATCAGAATAAATCTATGACATCTATGAGATTCGCGATTTGTTATATATATCCTCCTCTCCTGCATCGGCCATATTTTGCACATACACAACAAATTGGCGACGAGGATCAACATTTTCATTATATTTTCGGTGCCAAAAACTTGAAATTTAACGGTGTTTAGTGCTCCAAAAAGTTTTTTGTTTGTTGCTGTGTGTGTTTTCGCAAGCGCTCGTGAGTGCAGAAAGTTCATCTCAATCTCTCCAAAATTGATTTGTTCAAATCTTTCGCGAAGCTTGGAGGCGGAAGCACTAGCGAAAGCGAAAGTGATTGTGAGAGTGAGACCGAAAGTAAACCTTTGGCATCGGTCACTGAAATGTCAGCACCACAGCAACCTGCCCCAGCAGCCGGAGCGGCAACCGGAGTAGCAGTTACGACTTCAAATGCATTACATATCACACCGTTTATCCCGGGGGAGACGTCTTGGGCTCGTTGGTTGAACAGATTCGAGGGCGCTTTAAAAATTATGAAAATCGAAAATTCAGATAAAGTAGTGTATCTGCTCCATTTCGTCGGCGATACAGCTTATAATGCTTTGTGTGATACTTTTGGTGAAACGCAGGTCGATCAGAAGTCCTACGCCGAACTTGCGGCTAAGTTAAAAGAATTGTACGCTCCTCCGGTGTTAGAAATCGCCGAAAACTTCAAATTTAATTCGCGCAAACAGCTACCTGGTGAAAGTATTCAAGAATTTGCAACGGCTTTGACAAAAATGAGCGCCAACTGCGGATTCGGCGATCACACATCAAAAGCCTTACGTAACCAGTTTGTGTTTGGCCTTGCTACGCCTCGTATACAAAGCAGGCTTATTGAAACCAAAGATCTCACCTTCGAATCCGCCCTCTCTACGGCTCTTACAATGGATACTTGCGATCGTGAAACTTCTTGTATACGTGACAGTGCGTCAACCGTTAATTACCTTAATGCTCAAAAGAAGAGATCTGACGCATCGAAAAGAAAAAAATTGCAAACTCTGCTCCAAAACAGCAAGTTCCTCCGGTGGATTTCACTAAGCCCTACTGTTTCAGGTGTGGAAATCCAAACCACAAAGCCTTCACTTGCAGACTACCTACGTCTACAGTTTGCCTTTCTTGCCAGAAACCTGGACATCTATCCAGAGTTTGCAAATCTAAATTTAATCAAGTACACCAAGTTGAAGATACCGAGTACACTGATGAGGATTACTACGGCGTGGAGATCGTGGACATTCAAATAGTGGATTCTGAGGACGTCAACTGCCTGGCTCTCCGTGAAAAGTTCATCAAGCAATTCATCGTCAATAACCAGAAGGTCGAGTTCGAGTTAGACAGCGGTGCAGCGGTCTCACTGATGTGGCTCGAAGACGCAAAGAAGCTTTTCCCAAGATCCCGGTTGCAGCGCGCCTCAATACAATTGGTCACATACTGTAAAACCAATCTTAATGTATGCGGTCTTATTAAAGTCATTGTAACGTTTGAAAACACTAAATTCAACTTAGACTTGTATCTTACTGATGTAAACCGCCCTCCGTTATGCGGTCGCGAATGGATACATAGTTTCATAAAAATGCACGGCGCGCAAAGCCTATTTACACCTATACTACAAGTTAATGCCAAAGAAATTTCCAGTTTCGATAAAACTGCGTTTACCAAAGAATTGTCCGTTAAATACAAGAATGTAGTTCGGCAAGATTTTTCCCCTATTATAGGACTGGGGCTTGTCTCACTAAAACTCAAACCCGACGCCAAGCCGGTGTTCTACAAGGCTCGGAACGTGCCCTTCCGCCTCGTCGAGCCAGTCGACTCAGCCCTGGATAACTGGGAATCTTACGACATACTTGAACCGGTGCCCGCCTCTCTCTACGCAACTCCTATCGTCCCAATACTGAAGAAGGATGGAGATGTCCGCATCTGTGGCGATTACAGTGTCACCATTAATCCTCAACTCATCATCAACGACTGCCACATGCCTACTACAGACGAAATGTTCATGGATCTGGCGGGTTGTATCTGTTTCGCCCGCATCGACTGTTCTTGGGCCTACATTCACATGCCTGTCGATGAGGCTACGGCGGACCTTCTTACCATCAACACGCCCCGCGGATTGTATAGGGTAAAACGCATGTTATTTGGTATAGCTGCTGCGCCAGCTATTTGGCAGGAAAGAATGAATTTCCTTTTCCGCTCTATAAAAGGCGTTTGCGTCTTCCAGGATGATTTGAGATTGGCTGCCAAAACTCTCTCCGAGTTAATTGCTCTAATTCATGTAGTGTTAAAAATTTTCGATGAGCACAACATTAAAATTAATCTACGTAAATGTTCCTTCTGCGACTTGGAAATTTGTTTTTGCGGTCACGTTATTAATGCTCAAGGTATACACAAAGATCCTGCCAAATTCGAGGCAGTCACTGATATGCCCCAACCTCAAAACATCTCTGAATTGCGTACATTTATCGGCATGGTGATGTATTATAATCGCTTCATCAAAAATGCAAGTACTGTACTAGCTCCGTTATACAATCTGTTGAAAGAAAACTCTAATTTCTCTTGGACAAAAGAATGTCAAGATGCTTTCAAATCCATCAAACTTGCCTTTACTAAAGATACTTGCTTGACATTCTTTGACCCAAAGAAACCGCTTATTCTTGCGACCGATGCAAGTCCAGTCGGGGTCGGTGCTGTCATTTCCCATAGTTTCGAGGATGGTACCGAAAGGCCTATTCAATTCGCTTCTCAAAAATTAAACAAAGTTCAGCAAAAGTACAGCCAAATCGATCGCGAAGCCTATGCCATTGTTTTCGGTGTTAAAAAATTTTATCAGTACCTATACGGTCACAAATTTACTCTCATTTGCGACAACCGTCCTCTTGTACAAATCTTCAGCCCAGATAAACCCCTACCAGCTTACAGCGCCATGCGCATGCAACATTACGCTATTTTCCTACGCGGGTTTTTCTACGATATCAAGTATCGCAGGTCGGAATCTAACAGTAATGCTGACTGCCTTTCGAGACTACCTCTAGCTATGGAGGGTGACACGCCTCACACCTTAGATGTTATAGAAGTCTATCACGCGCAGACCCTACATATAATGTCTGTTGACGTCTTCGATATGCGAGAACTTGTAAAAAATGATGCGAAAATTCAATCGGTCATCGAAAATTTGCGTGCTGGTAAAAATTTATCTCCTAAAGACACCTGGAATGTCGACCCCAGAGAATTCTCTGTTGGAGATAATCTTTTATTCAAGTCCGATAGAATTGTCATTCCAAAAAAGCTCCAACAGAGAATTCTTGAGGAACTGCACGTCGGCCATTTCGGTATCGTGAAAATGAAAAGTTTAGCGCGAGGCCATTGCTGGTGGTCCAATATTGACAAAGATATCGAGAACTTGGTTCAATCTTGCGAGTCTTGTTTGCGCAACCGAAATAACCCAGCAAAAGTGCCTATTCATTTGTGGGAACCTGCCACCAGACCATTTGAGCGAATACATATTGATTTTGCAGGCCCCTTCATGGGCGTAATCCTGTTCATTCTTGTAGATGCCTACTCCAAATGGCCAGAAATCCGCGTTGTCAAAAACATGTTAGCCTCAACTACCATAGATGTTTGTACCGATATTTTTGCTCAATTCGGCTTTCCGGAAGTACTCGTTTCTGACAACGGCGGCACTTACATTTCTTCAGAATTCGAATCATTCCTAAAACTACACGGTATTGCTCATAAATTCTCTGCACCCCACCATCCCGCCTCAAATGGTCAGGCTGAAAGGTTCGTTCAAATGATCAAATTTGCTTTAAAAAAAGTCGACGATAAAAGGAATGTGAATGCTAGTCTAAGGAAAATATTAATCCAATACAGAAACACACCGCATAGCACTACCGGTAAAACTCCAGCAGAACTATTTTTAGGGCGTAAGATAAGATGTAAACTGGATTTGTTGAAGCCAGTAGTAGCCAAAGAACAAGCTACCAATGTAAAAGCTTGTAAATTTTCTATAAATCAAAGAGTACTAGTCCGTAATTACACTAAAAATAATAAATGGGTCTTCGGTAGGATTCTAGAACACAGGGGCAATCTGTTATTCAAAATTAAATTAGACGACGGAAGAATCTGGATTAGGCATGCTAATCAAATCTCTGCTATAAAAGGTACCTTGAAACAATGTAATGACTACGACTACTTCGTACCTGTATCGGAGCACGTTTCTCTGTATGAACCTAACAATGCCTCCGCAAGCGTGCCCACGACAAACCCAACTATTGTAATTAACGAGCCAGATGCTTCATCTGATGATGCAAGCAATTCTAGACCTAAGCGTAAAACCAAAGGCCCTACCCGCTTCCCGGATTCTGAAAATTACTTTGGTGATAAAAGCTCCTAAAGCTTTCCTTTCTCACAGGGGGAAGTGTTAGGTATGTATTGATAGCGTTTAGGCGAGTGGGAGCGAATTCGCACGTATGTGTGTGTGTAAGCATGTGTGGGCAGGAGCGTGCGGGCAGCGCGGCAACGCGAGCGCGGGGAGACGGAAAATGGCTATCGTGCTCGCCACTACTTGTACCTAGAGTGGAAGTTACATCAGAATAAATCTATGACATCTATGAGATTCGCGATTTGTTATACAGGGTGTCCCTAAATTGCCTCCCACGGACTAGCCAGCATGATACCTCGTTAAAATCCAACCGAGAATTTTTTTTCCGGAAGCTCGTCCGACGCGTAGTTTTTGAATTATAAGCGATAGCGCTAGGCCAATCAGAGTGCACCATTTCATCTAGATTTGCCGCCACGGATATTGCTGTTTTGTTCGTCTGGGTGAATTATTATTATTCGTTTACGAATTAAATATCGGCACCTCCCCTCTCTCCCTGTTGTACCCCTTCTCGAGCGCTGACCTCGGTATTGTTGCCGCGGCATACGCTGCCGGCCGCACATCCATGGGCGCACACTTGTGTGTGTAAACAGAAGCGCATCCTCAAGCATAAGGGGTACAGCAGCGAAAGAGGGGAGGTGCCGATATTTAATTCGTAAACAAATAATAATAATTCACCCAGACGAACAAAACAGCAATTTCCGTGGCGGCAAATCTAGATGAAATGGTGCACTCTGATTGGCCTAGCGCTATCGCTTATAATTCAAAAACTATGCGTCGGACGATCTTCCGGAAAAGAAATTCTCGGTTGGATTTTAACGAGGTATTATGCTGGCTAGTCCGTGGGAGGCAATTTAGGGACACCCTGTATATATCCTCCTCTCCTGCATCGGCCATATTTTGCACATACACAACACCCCAAACCCGCGGGGAAGAGCCGAACGGGTGAGTCCCGTCCCATCGGGAAACACCCGAAGGTAACCGAAGCCCACCGACGCTCGGCTGAGCCGAGCGCCAGCGAGCAGAACGACCACGGCCTGCGAAGCAGCAACAAGTAAAAAGGAAAGAAATCCACGAGAAGCGAAGAGGGCGAGAGAGAGAGAGAGAGAGAGAGAGAGAGAGAGAGAGAGAGAGAGAGAGAGAGAGAGAGAGAGAGAGAGAGAGAGAGAGAGAGAGAGAGAGAGAGAGAGAGAGAGAGAGAGAGAGAGAGAGAGAGAGAGAGAGAGAGAGAGAGAGAGAGAGAGAGAGAGAGAGAGAGAGAGAGAGAGAGAGAGAGAGAGAGAGAGAGAGAGAGCGAGAGAGAAAGAAAACGAGAGAGACACCGACACTCACACAGTTACACGTACACCATTACCCGCACACGCCGACGACACCAGGTTAGCCTGCATTCTACAGCCGATCTGCTCCTCCCCTCGCAATACCAACCCTTTCTACCTCACCTCCCCCCCGATCGCAACACATGTACCCCCCCCCCCTCACAAATATACACACCAAGTTTTACCTATTCTATCGGCCCCGACTTTCTCGCCCCGTCTCTAATTGTTCCCCCCCTTCCACAGTATTAGTGCGGACTCAAAACCCGTCACAAATTGGCGCCCAACGTAAATTACCCACATTTTTACCCCAAATCCGAACAATTAAGAGACAAAACATAAGAATAAACGCTAACAAAGTACACATAGGCTCACGAAACAAAGCTACACAGTCACGAAAATTCGAATAAAGACAGTTGAACACACACACTACCAAACACGATACACACAATGGCAGACCAAGGACACAGAGAACCGCAAGGCCTAGCGCGCGAACACATGGACATACACACACCCGAACGCAACCAAAACAACTCGACACAGAGCGAGCCGCGCGCGACACGAGACCAACAAACGCCGACCCAAACACAGGAAATAAATAGACGACACACGATAAATTCACCAAACGCAATAAATATAATCGATGCAGCTATCATAGAGAATACACACAACTTACATAGTACACAAATCCAACATCAAAGAAAGCCCAGAACCAACAAATCCCACACAAACATACAATACAATCCCAACACCTACACACACGCAAACTAACACGGTAACAACCAGTCAAACGAACCGACACTTCACGGGAACAGACACATTTTTAGCCACCAACACACGTAACACACGATTTATACAAAACCTGATAGACCTCGGAGCACTACCAAGCGACAGAAACGAATACGAAGACCCACACATATACAGCACACAGTCAATACACCCCACAAACGACCAAAAACGACACACCTAAACCACACACCAAACCCGAACAGTACATACTGGAATCAGCCAGCAATGGCAATGAAAACAATACAAACATGGAACATAAAATACTCAGGAAACACAAACGAAGACATAGACGAATTTTTACAAAATCTCCGCGACTACCAAACGGGTTATGAAATACACGATACACAATTAATCAACAACCTCAGCCCGATACTCGAAGGTGACGCAAAAAACTGGTACAGATTAAATAGAGGCAAATGGCGAACACTGGAAGAATTCGAAAGAGACATTACACACGCATTTCAAGACATACTACATAGGGACAGACTGGAACAAAAAATCAAAAACTACGTACAAGGACCAACACAAAAAATTACACAATTCCTAATACAATTTAGAACACTACTATCACAACTAAAACCACCATACCACCCATAAACACAATTAGACTTGGCATACAGAAACATGAAAATAGAATACAAGGCATACATAAAACCATACGACTTCGCGAACTTCGACCAACTGGAAATAGCCGCGAAAGAATGGGAAGCAAACATCGAATGGGAAAACACAAGACAAACAATATTAAATAACTACACACACCCACGAGAAACCTACACACACCAAACACACCACACACAATACATCCCATACAAGTACGCACAAACACAACCCCGCCCAGCATTACTCGCAACATCAAATATACCACCGGCACTCACAGACAACATACGACGAAACCAAACAAACCAAAACACGCAACAGACTCGATACCCCGCAATCACGTATAACTCACCACACTACACTCCGCAACAAACACAAATACCCCGGTTTGCAACCCGGACACTTCAGATGGCAATGCACACAGGTACAGAACCAGGGAAACGAGTAAGGGTTGACCCAGCAAGGGTGGAGGGCAGCCCCACAAACAACACAAACACACCCGAGACAGTAGCACCTACAACAGATAACAACAGAACGGAAAGTAGATTTCACATCAGAATCGAAATACACGGTCACGAATTAAACGCATTAATAGACACAGGCGCGACACACTCATACCTAGGCGCAGAAGTAATACAAATACTACACAACACAGACACACCAATAGACGACACGCCCGACAGAACAGCTACAATGGGAAACGGAACACAGGTGACGATAGAAGGAGCAGTAACACTCCCAATACGCCTCGGCAACATAACAAAAAAAATTAATTTCGGATTAATACCAAACTTAGGCTCGCAATGTATCATTGGGAACAGCGGCTTAATGAGATTTGGAATACAAATAAATTATAGAAAAAACACATGGTCACTTATAGACGACCCACAGACACACTACCACATGCAAGCTAGACCACAAAAACTACCAACACCACTCAAAGAATACATACAAATACATCAAACACGAAAAATACGACACCAATCAACACAAACACACACAAAACAAGCAAAAGCAGCAGAAAAATTAGAAGCAACGAAACAACAAACGAACCCGAAAACAACAGAAAGACACGAAAACACAGAAAAAACAACCATAAAACAAAAACCACTAACACCAACACTACCCAGCACAAAGACACCACCGGAAAACACCCCCCCCCCAAAAGACAACCCACAGAACACACAAATCACAAATCAAAAAATCATACCCACAAACGCACAAACAACAGACGACACACAAACCGACAAAGAAACCGAATCACAGATATGCGCAGGAATACAAGAACTCACACAATCACAACACACACAACTACAGACGACAATACAGCAGAAAATCTCAACACTACCAGGCCAACTCGGCCTAACACACCTAATCAAACACAAAATAGACACACAAGGACAGGCACCCATAAAACAAAGATATTATATGGTATCACCAAAAATTAGAGAAGCCATCCACACAGAAATAGACAAAATGCTGAGAGAAGACGTGATAGAACCATCAGAAAGTGAATGGTCGAGCCCAATTGTCATGATAAAAAAGGCAAATGTTTTTGCACCTTTTCGTTATGCTCCGATGAACGTATTAGGGTCTGTATTTCCTGGATTTCGTTTTTAGCCCCAACAAAGTTTGTGCCATTGTCTGAGTACATAGAATTACAGCGGCCGCGTCTGGCAGTAAAACGTCGTAGTGCGGCAATTAAGGCATCGGTGGTAAGATCGCTCACTAATTCTATGTGAACTGCCTTTGTGGCTAAACACGTGAAGACAGCTATGTAGGTCTTGACCTTGTTTTGATTGCGTACACGTTTTTCTTTGATGAAGAATGGACCGCAATAATCTACGCCTGAATGAATAAATGGTCTAGCTTCTGATACACGGACGTTTGGCAGTTGACCCATTTTGTAATTAATTGGACGAGGATTCAGTTTGGCACAGGTCACACAGTGTTGGATTACGTTGCTTATTTGTCGTCGTCCATCGATGATCCAGTAGTTTTTTCGAAGGTTGTACAGGGTAGCCTGAGTACCTGCATGGAGGCCCGAGATGTGTTCCTTCCGGATGATGAGTTCTGTGATCTTGTGGTTTTTTGGTAAAATTATAAGATGCTTCTGATTATACGAAAGAGATGAATGATTTAAACGACCGCCGACTCTTATGACTCCGTCTTCATCAATCCCAGGGTCTAAAGGTGTTAGACAACTCCTTGAATTAATTGGACGACCTCGTTGCAGATCGTGTAGCTCAGATGCGAAGCAGATTCTTTGGATCCATGCGATAATCCGTAGAGTAGCTGTTCTTAGTTCTTCTACTATGAGCGGACCTGTTCTTCGGTTTTTAAATCGCAGACAATAAGCGGTGACTCTTTGTAGTTCAGTAAACGTACTGTATCGTTCAAGCATCGAGTCTCCTCCGGCGGTGATAAGGCAGGTTGCATTACGTAATTCTGGAATTTCCTGTGCTACGTTCAGTGTAATCGAGGGCCATTGGGTTTCGTCTTCTGTCAGCCAGGCTGGACCGTGCATCCAAAGACTGTTTTTTGTAAATTCGGTCGGTAATTGTCCGCGAGATAAAGCATCGGCGGGATTGTCCTTTGTTCGGACGTGTCTCCATTCTACCGACTTCGCTCGTGATTGGATGCTTGCAACTCGATTTGCCACGAAGGTTTTTAATACATGTGGAGATGTATTTAACCAGTTCAACGTAATTGACGAGTCTGACCAGAATATTGTTTTACTGATCGGTACCGAGAGAGTTGATTTGATATTCTCGTACAAATTTACGAGTAATTGCGCTGCGCATAATTCGAGTCTTGGTATAGTTTGTACCGTTTTTATGGGGGCCACTTTTGATTTGGCACAGAACAAGGATACCTGGGTGTTACCATTGTCTGATCGGAGATAAATACAGGCTCCATAAGCCTTTTCTGATGCGTCACAAAAACCATGTACTTGGATATCCTTCGCATTTTTATGAAGAAGGTTTCGATGAAATGATAATTGGTTAAGCAGGTTGAGTTGCCCTGCGAACTCGGTCCATTTGGTATGAAGCTATGTAGGAATGGATTCGTCCCAATCGAGTTTCATTCGCCAAAGTTCTTGCATTATCAGCTTAGCATGAACAATGACTGGATTTACCAATCCTAAGGGATCGAAGATTCGCGCAGTTTCGGAGAAGATTGTCCTTTTTGTAAAGCGCGATGAAACGTTTATAGGTTTGACGGTGTATATCAAATTATCTGTTCCGGAGTTCCAATATACGCCCAGAGTTTTGAGATTCGAATCATCACCGGCTAGAAGTTGTAGATTTACTTTGGTTGCGGGCAAGCCTTCTAACACACGTATGTCGTTCGAAGCGCATCGGCGTAAGTTGAAGCCTCCTCGTTTCAGTAGAGCGACAACTTCGTTCCTCAAGTTAATAGTTTCTTCGATTGTTGGTGCACCTGTTAGCAGATCATCGACATACAGAGCATTTTTTAAGGCCTGGGATGCTGCTGGAAAGTCCTGACCTTCGTCTTCAACTAGTTGAGCTATGGTTCTTATCGCGAGAAATGGGGCTGACGTGAGTCCGAACGTCACAGTGTTGTGCTCGAACGTAGCGATTGAACCGTCGGTTTCTTCCAGAGAATTCGTAGATATTTCCTATCCTCCGGTCGAACAAGACATTGCCTATACATTTTCTCGATGTCTCCTGTTAAGACGTAATTGTGAAGTCGAAAACGTAGGATTAAGGTAAGAAGATCGTCTTGAATAGTTGGTCCAGTCATGAGACATTCGTTCAGCGATATCCCTGTGGTTGATTTAGCGGAACCGTCAAACACTACTCGTACCTTCGTGGTTTGACTGGTTTCCTTGATGACAGCGTGGTGTGAGAGATAAAATCCTTCTTCGTCGTTAGATGGTACCCTTGTCATGTGTCCGAGATTTATATACTCTTCAATGACCTCGGTATATTGCTGTTTGAAATGAGCGTCCTTAGCGAAGCGTCGTTCGAGAGTTTGGAGACGTCGAAGAGCGAGATCTTTGGATAATCCGAGCTGGTTTTTCTTTTCGTTGAAAGGTAGGGCTACGACGTAACGTCCGCTAGGATTGCGAGATACATGTTTTGTGAAATGATCTTCATACGATTGTTCTTCTGCTGAGAGATATTTGGTGGTGGGGCCTTCTTCCAGCTCCCAGAACCTGCTCATATCCTCCTGTAGTTTCAACGTGTTGCAAGTAGCGCTGCTTGTTTGCTGATCGATTATTGTATGGGAAGAGATATTACCCACGATGACCCAACCAAGTAAGGTTTTTTGTAGATACAGATCTGGGGCCTGAGTTGATGAGAGACGGATTGTCCCGATTGAGAGCGTGGCCATAGAGGGACCTGCGCTCAACAAGATCTGTAGTGGAGCTGGTTTGTCAAAATCAGGATCAGCCATCCGAATGTTTTTTGGGATCACTATAGAGGAGCAATCGACATGTTCTGGAGGCGTGAGTGAGCTAATTTGGGGAACAATGAAGAAGTCGAGTATCTTCTTGTATCCGGTAATCCGAGATTGGATTGTGGCTTGGATTACGTAGTGAGAAATAGTTGACATACCATCTACAGCGCCGATGGGAACGGAGCATGTCCCTTTCGGCAAGTTGAGTTCATTTGCTAAGGTTTCAGTGATGAGATTAATCGACGAAGCTGTGTCGAGAACGGCTCTACACGATATGAGTCGTTCAGAGTTATCAAACACAAGAATTTTCGCAGTTGCAATCAATTGATCGGCGACTGTGTTAGATGATGATGCAGAGCTGGGCTGCGGAGTTCGTGATACTTCGGTTTCTGAAGCTAGTCATGCTGATGTTTCGTTAGATTTCGTAGCTGGCTTAGTTTCATGTAACAAAGAGTGATGTCTCTTGTTACAAGTTTGGCAATTTCGCGCTGACAAACAGGTTTTTGCCGAATGTTGCCTTCCTAGACAATTCATGCAGAGTTCCGCCTTCGATACAGCTTGGATCCGCTCTTGAGTTGTCATTTTTTGAAAGTTCTCGCAACCATAAACTTTATGAGATTGGTTGCATATGGGGCACGTTGGGTTGGTTAAAGAAGCGTTCGTCGTTGTAACAAAACTTTGACCGCGGAGGTGCGTTCCCTGTCGTTCGCGATACGCCGTACCTGGCTTAGAGTTTCGCGAGTTGATGGCCCTTGGGTTCGAGGTTGTGGTCTTTGGCGCGGTCCAAGTATGTTCTGAACAATTCGCTCGCGCTTCAAGGAAATCGAGTAAATCGGTGTGTGATTGAACTTCGTTAGTTTTTATCGATAGCTCCCATTCTGTCATTAACGATACGTTGATTTTTGACCGAATGAGATGAATTATGGGGATGCTCCACGTCTTTACGGATTGACCCTTATTTTCGATTGCTCGGAGATGTTGTCGAAAGGCATCCACTAATTCTTCTAACGATCCGGATGATTCCTTTGCGACACGTGGAAATTCGCTAAGAGCATTCCAGTGTCTTTCAATTACCTGCCGTTTCCGATCATATTTTTTGTTCAGCATTGTTAGGGCATCCTCGTAATTTCGTCCGGTTGTTTCTGATGATTCTATGGTTTTGAGAGCTCTTCCTTTAAGTGCAGATCGTAAATATTGAAATTTTTGAACTAGAGTTAGATCTTTGTTCTCGTGAATGAGCGCGGTAAACATGTCGTAAAAGGGCGCCCAGTCTTCATGATTTCCGTCGAAGTTGCTTAGTTGGATTTGTGGTAACCTCACCGGAATATTTGAAGAACTGGGTACTGAGATGCTTGCTTGAGGATCTGATACCGTCGTGGTAGACGAGGTGTCGCGTTGCAAGTTCGGCAATATATTGCTAACCTTCGCGATGATGTGATAATATCTATCTTCCATGTGTAAACCTTCATCCTGTTCTACATCTGTAGGATTAATTCGTTCTATTTTTTCTTGTATGGGTACAAATTTGTTCCAACGTTCTTGAAGAGTTTGGAATTGTTTATTGAGATACACGCGATCCGATTCACTTGTTCCTGTTTCTTCGACGAGCATTTCTTCAAAGTGCGTAAGTCGACGTTTCATTAGACCTCACGATTGATGCAATTCTACGAGTTCACTTGCTCGATCTCCACTAGAGCCTTGCGTTTCTGGCATTTTGTACGGAGTATTTGACAGTTGCGTGGTAATTTAGGAAGAAAAGGGAGACGATTGGTGATTTGATAAATTAACGAGCTTACCGATTGTTGAGGTTTGCGTGGCTGCTACGTTGAGTGGCGATGAATTACCGTTGTTGTGGGTGATTTTCCGACGTGGACTTTTTTATGGCAATAGTTCTTGGATAACAATGATACTTCGTTGAAAAAGTCGTTAGTTTCTGTAGTTATCCGGCTCGAAGGACCAAAATGTTTGCGCTCGGCATCGATGGCGGTAAGAGATTTTTTACCAACGAGGGTTGTAAATCGTCGTCAAACCAATCGGGAAAGATTTTCGATGCACTGGCTTCCTTGAGACAATCGGGTTTGACTCAAAGATGATTCAATGTTGTAAGGTTTAGTCAACAAATAGATTTATTAACAGACTTGAAATAATTTGTTTACACTGTTGAGTTCGGTTGTATGAGATTCACGCGGGGTAGTGAGAAGAAGTTGTGGCAGTAGAGTAAGTTGGTCTTCTCTTCGCGTTGGTCGAAACGAATCTGATCTTAAAGGTAGATTTTAAAAATTAGCTAAGTTCCGATGGCCAAAAAACTACTGGAAGGGGTAGGATTGTCCCTTGAGAGAAGGGATGAATTTTGCTTGGGAGTGGGAGTGAGCACGTGAGCCAGAAGCAGAAACGTACATTTCCAATGTGCGATGCACGTGCGGGCGTTTTAGGATACACGTCATAAAAAAAAACAAGGAACGAAAAGTGAAGATTAGAGGATTGGTAGGTAGGCAAAGGTATTTACGAGTAGAAAGTAGAGAATTTGTCGAGATTGCAAGACTGGCTGCCAGATGTGGCAGACTGGCGTAAGGAGTATCCTTTTTTGCAAATCAGTCGACGCAATTCGTCCATAAGGGATGGGAACATCCAGCAGTTGAATAGTTTATGACCTTAAAACGTGACTAAAATGTCCACGCAGAGATTAGGATTAAAGACTGTAAAACGTGAAAAAGAATGCCGCTAATTTACAGCGCGGATTCAACACCAAATAACACATATCGCTTCTGTTTAGACTTCAGAAAAGTAAACTCAGTATCAAAAAAAGACGCATACCCACTACCATACATGACAGCAATATTAGACAAACTACGGACAGCACAGTACATATCAAAAATCGACTTAAGCCAAGCATACTTCCAAATACCACTCGACGAAGACAGCAAACACATAACAGCCTTTACAGTCCCGGGAATGGGCTTATTTCAATTTAAAAGAATGCCATACGGACTGACAGGCGCACCGGCGACATTCTAAAGACTACTAGACAGACTCATAGGCCCAGAATGCGAACCATATGCATTCGCATACTTAGACGACATAATAATAGTAACACAAACATTTGACGAACACTTACAAAGACTAGAACAAATACTCAAAAGAATTACAGACGCGGGACTAACAATAAACCCAGAGAAGTGCGAATTCGGATGCGCACAAGTAAAATATCTCGGATACATAGTAGACAGACACGGACTACACATAGACCCCGACAAAACACAACCCATAGAAAGCTACCCAAGCCCAAAAACAATAAAACAATTACGGAGACTAATCGGCATGGCATCATGGTACAGACGCTTTATACCTAACTTCGCACACATTACAGAACCACTAACACGACTACTGAAAAAAGACCAGAAATGGCACCGGGGAGAAGAACAAGAAAACGCAATGAACACAATCAAACACGCACTCACATCACCACCCACACTCGCATGCCCAGACTACACACAAACATTCACACTACAAACAGACGCTAGCGGAACAGGGATAGGTGCCGTACTAACACAATCTCTCGATGACGAAGAGCATGTAGTAGCATACGCTAGCCGTGCGCTAAGCGAGGCAGAACGTAAATACTCCACCACTGAGAGAGAATGTTTGGCGGTACTCTGGTCCATAAAAAAATTCAGACCATACGTGGAAGGATACCATTTTAAAGTTATTACAGATCACCACGCACTGAAGTGGCTTAGAGAATTAAAAAACCCCACAGGCCGACTTGCACGATGGGCACTAGAACTATTAGAATACGACTTTGACATTACACACAGAAAAGGTACAATGCACGACGTGCCAGACGCACTTTCAAGACGACACGAAGACGAAGAACACATAGACACAATAGTAGACACGACAGACAAGTGGTACACATACAAAAAAACACAAGTACAAACACGCCCAGAGAAAAACGAGTCGTGGCGAATCAGAAACAATCAACTATACTTCCACCGCCCGAACCCCCTACACTCAAACCTCCTACCAGACACAAACCCATGGAAACTAGTCATACCCAAAGACAAAATAACACACATACTACACGAAAACCACGACGTAACACAAGCAGGACACTTAGGGATCGAAAAAACATACCAACGAGTAGCAAAAACATATTATTGGCCAGGGATGTACAGAGACACAGTAAACTACATAAAAAAATGTGACACATGCCAAAGAACAAAAACAATACAAGCGCGACCGGCAGGACTAATGGGCATGAGAATTATCGAAGAACCATGGACAGTAGTAGCCTCCGACATCATGGGCCCACTCCCACGATCAAAAAAAGGAAACCAATACATCATAGTGTTCGAAGACCTATACACTAAATGGGTGGAAATCATACCGACACGCAAAGCAAACGCCAAAACAGTAGAACAGACATTCCACTCACACGTAATATCACGATGGGGTACACCACGCATACTACTGACAGACAACGGCACACCATACATAAACAAACTCATACGCGAACTGACACAAAAATTCAACATAAGACACGCAACAATCCCCCCATACCACGCACAAGCCAACCCCGTAGAGCGAGTCAACAGAACCGCTAAAACAATGATCCAAGCCTACGTAAACAACGACCACACAGAATGGGACATACACTTACAAGACTTACAATTTGCAATCAATACATGTACACACACATCAACTAAACACACACCCGCCTTTTTAAACCTAGGAAGGGAATTAAATCCCACACAATGTCTAAGAAATCAGTTAGAGAACCACGACGAAGTAGAATTACAAGACACAGACAGATGGACAGACCACTTGAGACGACTACAAATACTTAGAGACGAAGTACAGAGGCACTTGATAGAAGCAAACGAAAAACAAGCACACTACTACAACCTACGAAGACGAGACATTCAATTCAAGGAGGGAGACAGAGTACTAAAAAAGAACCACACACTCTCATCCGGACCAGAACGAACGACAGCTAAGTTAAATAAAAAATTCATAGGCCCATACATAATCACTAGAAAAGTCTCACCCACAATATACGAATTAACAACAGAGAGCGGTAGAAATATAGGAAAATGTCATATAGAAGACCTAAAATTATATACATAATCAAATAACACACCCCGAAAATAAACTAACATGTGTATTCACTCCACAGAAACACAACATGGAAAATCAGCAAACAAAAATACCGGCCCTGATGACCCTGCGACTGACGAGACCGACGACAACGACGACACAAACAAAAAAAAAAAAAAAACACCACTATTACAAACACCAGGACAGGCCCCACACCCACACAAATACGGACGCGACGGCACACACCAGACGGAGACCCGACGAACCCTACTACCGACACCCCCCACATACAGAAAGGTAATACAGACCACCACGACGACAACACACTTAACAACCACTGCACCCACAGCCACACAGAGACACTCACAAACACACACAACGATGACCACACACACAAGTACACCCTCCGGACCAAGGCAATGCCCGAAATGCAACGGGCTGGTCCGGGGCACCAAATACACAGAACACATACAAACATGCACACAAACTAACACAGACACACCACACCCACCACAAATTATCACACACCCACAAACAGTTACCCACACCACACGAACCACGGCCACACACACGACTACACACCCACCCACCAAGAAACAAACACCCCATACAACCACACGCCCCACACCCACACCAACACCACGGTACACACCACCCCCAGCATCACCCCCTCAATGGGCACACACCAGATTCGCGAGACCACAAACAACAGAAGACAGAATCTTACAGACATTCGCCAACATGGACAGACACACAGAATCGACACAGACAAAACAAACATGCAAACAACACACAGGACCACACCCCGAGATAATAGCCATAATCGCAAGTTTAGAACCAGCAAGCACCCTATACGACGAATTACGAGCACAAAAAGAAAGATACATGACCAGACGGGCACACGAACGCACAAACACTGACGAAACAGAAGCCAGCACCTCAACACACCAACCACACACCACACATCAAACAGCACCACACAAAACACAACCCCCCAACACACCAGACACCGACAGCGACACAGATTCCACTACCTCCACCGCAGAGACAGTGATACACATCGAAACCACACACACAGGCACGCTACAAACACAAACGACGGACAACGACACAGACAGTAACACCGACACCACCTCACTCACGGACACAGTCGAACATACACAAACACCCCAACCAGCCACACACACCACACGGGACGCAAAACGATACAAAAAACGAAAATCAATACGGAAACAGAAAAAAGAACAAAACAGGAAACACTAGACAAACTGACAACACCAAACGGACGGACGAACAACGACGCACACACAACACGGGACGCAATACGATACAAAAAAAAAAAAAAAAAAAAAGGGACAAAACAAAAAACACCAAATACACTAACAACACCAAACCGACGGACGAACAACGACAGACGGAGGCCAAAGAAACAGAACACAACCCAAAAGGGGAGAAGAAACCACGAGCCACGAGGTACAAAGAACAACGCAAAAACTCACCAAGACCCACACCGACGAGAGCCACCGTACCAAAACCAAAAATTCAAGTACAAAATAATATAAGAATAGAATAAGTTTATATAAAAAAAAAAAAAAAAAAAAAAAAACATGATTTTGATTAAGACACACGAGACTAAGTAGAATAAGTAGATATAAGACGACCCACAATCCACACCAAACACACACCCCGCAAATACAACCCAACCTCCATCCCTTAACCCCGACAGATCGGAGCAGACAACACAGAAACAACAAAAATAACAAAAGGAGAATACACAGACGAAAGGACCACAAAATCCGTCACCGAAACCGGCTCACCCTATAGGCCTCGCCCCGCGTGGGGAGGGGGGAGTTGTGACGTTGCACCTAGAGTGCAAGTCACAACAAACCCCAAACCCGCGGGGAAGAGCCGAACGGGTGAGCCCTGTCCCGTCGGGAAAGACCCGAACATCACCGAAGCCCCCCCGACGCTCGGCAGAGCCGAGCGCCAGATTCAGTACGATCACGGCCGTGACAGAATCGAGACCAAAAACAGCCTAGGCTACGAGCGAAAGAGAGAGAGAAAGAAAGAACGAGAGAAACCACCACACTCACACCGACACACCCCGCTACACACACGCCGACGACTCCAGGAACCAACGAGACCCAACCACACTCCACCACACCTCGAGACACCCACACACACACGCCGACGACACCAGGTTAGCCTGCATTCTACAGCCGATCTGCTCCTCCCCTTGCAATACCGACCCTTTCTACCTCACACTCCACGTCACGCTACACCACCCCATCCCCTAGCAATACCAACCCTCCCGACTTCACATTCCCCGGCACCTCACCCACTCTTCCCCCCCCCGCGCGCGTACCTGTAAGTTAGTATTAAGAAACGCTAAGGGCTGAGGCGTGATCAGCCCCCGTTCGAGTCTACAACCCTTTGTATTTTTCTTAGTTTAAGTCGACCCCTTTTGCTCAAATATACACACCAAGTTTTACCTTTTACATCCGCCCCGTCTCTAATTGTCTCTCTCACCCCCCACATTATTCGTGCGGGCTCAAAACCCGTCACACAATCAATCAATCAATCTCTCTCTCTCTCTCTCTCTTTCTCTCTTTCTCTCTTATGCTCTTTCCTTCATAGATCAAAGAAGCTGATGAATACGGTACAATAATTGTATTTAACGAACAAATGCGTAAGAAAATTCGTACGCAACATGCCGAACAGATCATGATTTTGTTGCCGCAGAACGGAATGACCTGTTGGCAGAGAAACAAAATAAGGAAGAAAATAATGAAAACGGGTTATTCATTTTCCGTTACTCGTAATTTAATATTCCAATTCGTTTGATAATAGCGATACGGGTAACGCGCGGTATGCGACGACAGAGAGACGGGCCAAGCCTCGAGCGCGAGAGCTGCGATTGGACTCGTGCATATATATTCGGTGACTCGTTACAGCGCCGTATTCGGTCGTTACACAAGTTTTCTCACAAGCTTTTCAAATTTTTCAGCTTTTGGCTGAGGTTGTGTCGTTTATCGTCGAGGGCTTGTTGATTCCTGAGTCTGGCGAGTGCGTACATTCTCACTTTTAGAAGATATTTCAGTGCATAAATGTGATGTTCCCGACACAGGTGCTCGGAATCAAACCATTAAAGCAGTTTTTGATCCGTCATAAGCACGCAACCGTGCATCGTATTTTTGAGAACATCCTCTTGTGTCCAGTAGTTTCCAATCGTATTATGAAAATACTGGAGTTGCACGAAGACGACTTTTTTCAGAATATCTTGTGGTCGCGTCAGTTTTGTAATTAATGGTTCATCTTCGTTCGGATTCTCATACTCTCTCGCTGCCAGATAGAATTCGTCATCGGTGATTTGCTCCATAGGCGTCTTTGCAAGAACATCGCGACACTGAGTGCAATTGAACTTAGTGATTGTGCGGAACGCTACAAAGCTACTCAAATTTGCTAAAGCGTTCTGGTCGTAGCCCTTGAACACGTTGAAGTCGAATTGAGCATCCTGGGTAATGCTTCGAATATCTTCTTCCATCTGCTCGATATATGTTGCAGAATTTCTGCATCGAAGCCGACGCCAAACGCATTACGCACGCGGAGACATCTCTGAGCGACGCGGCAAAAAATGCGCGCGCGCTCCAAAAATCCACCAGGAAAGACGAAGAAGACGAAAATTTGGCCATCGAAGGACAAATGTATGGTGCTGGGATTGCAGACTAACGGTAAAATTTTTTTTTACCTTCTTTTTTTTATTTTTTCCAATAAAAAACTATTCGCAAAACTTTAAACGCGTTTTTCTCGAAACACGGTTTTTCAAAATGGCACGCAGCATCACTCGAACAATTTTCATTTTTTTTTCTTGAAATTTTGACTAGATATGAACATTAACATTATCTTGAGAATGTCGATCGGGATTTTCAACAACTTTATTTATTGATTTTTTATTAATAAAAAACTAGCCGTTTTTTTCGTCAAAAATCAATTTTTTTTTTTCAAACGCACGCCAAATCCACAAAAATTGATACTTTTTAAAATCCGATCGACATTCTCTAGTTATAACCCTCTAGGTTGATGGTTTTTTTTTTTTTTTGTTCTAGATTCAAAAGTGCACCAGTGGTGCTGCGTGCCGCGAAGCCCTGCAAGCAGAACATGCCCCGGGAAGATACCTGTGGAACTGCCATTTTGTTTTTTTTTTGCTGTAAAAAAATTTTATAATAAAGTTTAATGTATGCGCGATAACACCCTTAAAAGTTTTTTTTCAATTACCTTCAATTTTGGAGGCAAAAAATTCGTGAAAAAACCTTTTTTTTGGACCGTTACAGTGGCCTTACCCCTTAAATCCCCCACGTTGCCGCAACTTAGAAAAAATTTGTTCATCCGAGTATTGATTGCATAATCCCGTTGCAAGTTCGAATCCGCGAAATTCGTCTTTGAGATAATTGCAGAGTGAGAGTAAGGCTGTCACTGTTTGCCGAAGGCCTCGTATCAATTGCAGTTGCTTGCTTTTTGCAATTCGGGATAGTACTTCACGATTCACACTCATTGATGAATTCTTGGAACAACTTTGCAGTATCGGGATTCATATCCGATAAAACTCGTTTTTTCCCCACAGTGATTTTCAAGCTGTACGAGTTGCACGTATCAATGGCATCATTTATCTTCTTCGCAAAATTTGATGAAGCTTTCCACATGTCACTTTTCAGTTGGCCGCTCGTTCCCGCTGTTTTTATTGCGCACGAGAAACGGTTGCTGAACAACTGAAATGCTCGTTCCACATTCATCGATTCGAAAGTCTTCGGTTTTATGTGTCTGTCAGTGATGTGAGACAACAGGTTTGACCCAGCTTCCGTGGCACAATCGATTCTCCACGTGTTGACGAAATAACTCCAAGCTACGATAACTTCAACATTTTGATAAAGTTTCTTGGAGTCATCTTTGCCCTCTCTGAAGAACGCCGCAAGCCTTTTAATCAAATGTGGAAAGTCGCTTACTGCATAATACAGCCTGCCCTTGTGCGTGAAATATGGCTGCTCAGGTGTCATCTTAAGCTCGGTACTGTACAGCTTCTGGTTTGGCCCACCTTGATCGCAGCAGCATGTCATGCGGACATCAGGTCCAACGGCAGTGACTTTTTCCAAACACATCGTGACCAACTCACGCAGATGTGTTGCAGATACCGCCGAGTGCGACAACACGTAGGCTATCGGTTGGCGGTACGGTTTTTGAGCGTTCATACTTTCAATTGAAAATACCAAAATGTCTGTCGCTCGCTGATCTCGTCGTCAAAGAGGGCCAAAAGATCGACTAATCCTTCGACTTGGTCAATTGTTTCAGAGTACTCCTCCATACTCTTTATTTTCGTTTCGTCGAAAATCAAAGAAAGGAGTCGTTGCTTGGGAGGTAAATTCAACAGTTTCTCCCCCAGGGCCTTGAAAATCAACTCAGTAAACCCAGGTTTCATGTCGTAATCCATAGCCCAACGTTTCATTGTAGATGAGCTAGGAAAATTGCATCCTGCTTGTCGAAGTCGACTCATGCCAACTAGAGAGTAATAGTGCAATAGTTTTGCCAAATTTTTCTTTTCCTCCGAGAAGGGTGCATTTTCAGTATGCAGTTGCAAACATACCATCGCTTTTGCACCTGCCGATAAGTCTGAGAGTGACAAAACTATTTCACGTGTACTTTTCCCGGTGAACGTGTGAGCTTTTGTTTTTACTCAATTCTTGCGTTCGTTGATATTTATGAACTTCTTTTTTAAGGCGCGCAATCCTTTCCGAAGGTCATGATTTTCTTTTTCCAGTAACTTCACCCTCTTCAGGAGATTATACGTCGGAGCTTCAGTTATGCGAGGTTGATCGTGTTCCATGGGTTCTTCGGCAAATGAATGCAATTCAACCGCGAAATCCTCCAAGACTGATCGTGCTCCATGATTTCCGGAGAGTTATTCAGGGCCGATGTGTTATGATCGACAGGAACAGCGGTGCTTTTTAAACGATCAGGCGTCACTAAATCATCCTTCGCAAAATGTGATACACAAACGCCAGACTTGACGAGCGATGTTAAACTTCTTTTCACTAAATCAGAGTTGCCTGTAGAAACATAGAAAAGTAAGCACTGCTGATCTTAATGAAAGTTGTACAGAAACTTCGGAAATAAACAAATCACAATTTACAGATGTACAGAATAAAAGTTAGGGCCTTACGTATACCGTGGGCGCCTCGATTTTCGAACATTTTTTTTTTATGAAGGAAGGGGAAATCTTTTTTTTTATTTTCCTGGATTGTTTATCAACTATTTAATTCTATTAAAAAAAAATTTTATTTTCATTTTTCATTTTTCAATGGACAAAAATTTTATTAGATCAGAATTATTGTACTTCGTGATTCAATAAAAATCTGAAAAACTTTAGCAACAATTGGCATACTATGAACTACAGTAACCAACATTAATATCACTCGAAAGATATTAACTAATTGTTTAAGCAATTAATTATTTAAAAACATAATGGTGACCCCTTGTTTTTTTTTTATACGCATCAAATTTTTAATCGTGCTGATCGCTTATGAATTTTTTCAAAATTTTGTACAGATTTTGAAATTTCTTTTTAAAATATATAGAATGGCCCTATACATGCCTAGTGCCTTTGAAACTTTGCAAGTCTAATGTTAAACCTGTCCTCAAAAACATATCCAAAATTCACATTTCTTAGTTTATATTTTGTTATTTTTTTTCAAAATATTTCAAAAATGAAAAAAATTGGAAAAATAATTATATTTGTTTACATTTATTTCGATCGTCGTTTTGTTTACATTTGGTCCGAACGAACCAATTGTGGGGTCGATCTGAGATGGTCGAAAAAAATGTGGCCGAGTTGACGGAGAATCTTTCTTTTTCGGGTTAAATTCCGAAAATATCGATTTTTGGAAAAAAAGGTAGAAACCGAAGTTGTTCAGAATTTGATTCTCAACAAGTTTGTCGCTTTCACTTATGCTATTAAGTTGAAAATAAACGAGATAATGGAAATATTTCGAATTTGTTGCTGTTTTCAGGTTTTATTCCAAAAATCTTGATCCTAGAAGAAAAACTGTAAGACTAAACTTGTAGAGAATCAAAATTGATACAACTTTTGTTCCCACGGTTTTTCTATAAAATCAAAACCGGCCGACTTAGTCAAGAAAAGCCATTTTTCGAATATACGCATAAGCATGATTTGGTCGCCATTTTGAATTTACACTCCCAGTGACCCCCCCCCCCCCCCCCCCCGAGACAGCTGTAAAAAAAAATTCACTAAATAATTATTCGTGGGTTCGATCGGTTTTTTGCCTATAATGACTGGACTAATATGAAAATACAAATTTTTTCAGATTTTTCTTCTACACAGTTATCGAGTAATTGAACATTGAAGTTCACGTGTATAAGCATAGCGTTTCCATACGTTTATTCAAAACAGAGAATTACGTTATAATTTATAACAACAATAGTGAGTGCGGGCGTTAACGCTATATTATACTTATGTATAAGCAAAATTGGGCGTGAATTACGCCGGGAAGCAGTATTGAGGCTGATTACCCGGCCTCTCGCCGGGCTCAGCGACATTGCATATAAAGTGCATATAATCGCGTAATTTGAGCACTGCTGCCGATAAGGAAGCCAAGGCGGGCTATGCTGCACGATGAATTTCGCACTCATTTAAATGAACCCCGGCATGTTCCTACGAGAGGATATAAAACTGTTACATTTTACGACAAATGTTCCAGCTCTATCACACCGCTCTTCGTGGTGCGCCAGTTTTATACTCTTCCGGAGCTGTTGTTGGATGATCCTGTCGACGTCATTTCCCTATTCGTGTCTTGTTTTGGGTTGTCGTCCTGGTATGCGTTGTTCAGCGTCCGTCGTCTTTGTTTATTATTTTGGATGTAGCGGGTCACGGTCGCCATCGACGGTCGTCTTGATCAGCTGTCTGTGTCAGTTGTTGTCATGATTTATGTATGTCACGGACATCGTTGGTGTTGGTGTGATTTTGAACAGCTGTCCGTTACAATATACAGGGTGTCCCTAAATTGAGGGACACGGACCAGCGAGCGTGATACCTGACTGAAATGCAACCGAGAATTTCTTTACCTGAAGCTCGTCCGACGCATAGTTTTTGAATTATAAGCGATAGCGTTAGGCCAATCAGAGTGCACCATTTCATCTGGATTTGCCGCCACGGAAATTGCTGTTTTGTTCGTCTGGGTGAATTATTATTATTCGGTTACAAAGTAAATATCGGCACCTCCCCTCACTCGCTGTTGTACCCCTTCTCGAGCGCTGACCTCGGTATTGTTGCCGCGGCACACGCTGCCGGCCGCACACCCACGGACGCACACTCGTGTGTGTGAAAATAAGCGAATGCCCAGCTACACAATACTAAGAAACACACATCTACGAGTGAAAATAAAAATAAATCTCGAAACAAATCAGCCGATTTAAGATTTAATGTTATAAAACACTTCCAATCATCAATGTATGCATAAAACCAGAGATTTTAGATGATTGATATGCCGTTAGGGTTCATAATTAGTCATTCAATCAATCTGAATTATGCTTTCCGAACATTTTTTGTGTCTTTGCAACATAACTTTTCCACTAATTTGAAATTCATCATTGACATCCGATTTTTCAATAATGCGAGGGAACAACTCGTTGAATTGACGTGTCAATAGGTTTGTAAATCAATAACAATTCACCTGAGTTAACACAAAATAACTGAATAAATGAGAATTCACTGAATCACTAAAAATGATAACTGAAATCATGAGAATTATTTGAGATATAACTGAATTAGGAAGAGTTGTAATAAGTCAAGTTACTTTGAATAACTTTAGATTCGTGCCAAAATTTTATGTTTAGAGAGAAAAATAATTAAATTCAAATAAAAAAGTAATTTTAAATCAAGAAGAAGAAAATTTCCAAATACCTGAATTCAAATGAAGCAATTTGAATTTAATAAATCTATCCGAATTTGAGGAGAGATAATAATTATTATTTGGACCAGAAAAATGAAGTCGAATTACATGAATAAATTCAATTAATTCAACTCAAAAAAATATGGTGTCATTCAAATTCCCAGTTATTTCCTCGTCGATTCAATGTGGGTCTGGAGTGGCAAGTAACGTTGAAATTGTTGAGATCAATGCTAGTGATGGCCACTTATCTGAGAATAATCGATGTATTGATTAATCGATTTCAACAAAATAATCGGACACGGCTCGATTAAATTGGTAAAGATTAATCGATTTGGTAAATTTCTGCGTGTAGTCTTAATATCAGAAGTGATATTTTGATAATTCATAGTCTTATTCAAAATATTTTTAAGTTTGATAAATTTTGAGTAATTAATACTTGAACCACATACATCGATACTGTATTGCATCGTTCGTGTGAGTAAACAAGCGGCTCCAGACCCACATTGAATCGACGAGGAAATAACTAGGAATTTGAATGACACCATATTTTTTTGAGTTGAATTAATTGAATTTATTCATGTAATTCGACTTCATTTTTCTGGTCCAAATAATAATTATTATTTCTCCTCAAATTCGGATAGATTTATTAAATTCAAATTGCTTCATTTGAATTCAGGTATTTGGAAATTTTCTTCTTCTTTATTTGAAATTACTTTTTTATTTGAATTTAATTATTTTTCTCTCTAAACATAAATAAAATAAATAATAAGTATAAATAAACTCAACACCACAACTCATCTTTGATTTCAAGCGACTCACACCTTCCACGCGGTTCGGTCGAACTACAAGCTATCAAAGAGCGAACAGTAGTAAACCATCCAAAATTACTTCTTTTCATTTCAGCCAGACAGAAATTCTTTTTACCGACGTAGCAAAGTTGTTAGTTCATTTTTTAAACACCATTCTAGGTCAGCGCTTTTTTCACTTTATTTCCAAATACAGAACTTGTTTGTAAACAATTACTCCACGATTTTCTGTTTACTTTTTATCCTGTATAAAGAATCTAGTAGATAATCACATTTAAAAACAAATTCTAATTTGTCAGTTCATGAGTTTTTTCAATATAACAGTGTTTGATGTCTTCGCTTTATAAAAAGGTATGTTTTATTATTATTTATATTGTTTCGGTCATCTTTTTGTGCTAACCTCAAAATAGTTCAATATATCTAGTTACTTTGTAAATATTTTTGTATTTTTATTCAAAATTTGCAACTGAAATATATCTGTATTCTGGTTTTTGACTGTTTTCCATGTTATTCTTCCGTAGATTCAAAATGTGCTTTAAACGACAACTGAGATCAACAAAACCATCTGGTTCTGGTGAATGGTTAATTGGTGAATACCATAAATAGTTCATAACCACTAAACTTCCTTCTCGTCGTGAAGTACTCAGCTTTTTCTTGTTCCAACATTGTGAAAATAAATTGACAATTGCTGATAGTTGGAAATTGACTACTCAAAAAATTCAACAGTGCTGGAAACCAACAGTAACCATCAAGGACTTTCATATCAAAGAAAAAATTAAAAAAATATTTGATACTTGGCAAAAGTTAAAGAAGAATCGTTTGAGGGATTCACAAGTCCAGCGTGAAAACGAAGACACGTTTCTAAATTTTTTAGACGACGTGTTTGAATGTACACTTCAAACAGAAAAAAACAATTCAACAACAAAACCTGTTCCACATTCTAAAAACAATTTGTCACTAAATAATTTAGAACCACCTGTACTATTGTCTCAAAAAAGTAATGCATCAGGTTGTAGTGTGTCATCACACGAATTTTATCCTTCTCCGCCTAAAAAAAGAAAAATAAGTGAACCGCGTAGAAAAAATATTACAACTCCGGCATTATCAAACATGTTAGATCGAACAAAAACTTCACATCGTAGCGCAACATTTATCGTAGCTGCAACATCTGTAGCTTTAAAACAAGAATTATCAAAAGTTAGTGTAAGTAAAGACACCATCCGTCGTACACGCCAAAAACATCGAGCAAAGGCCTGTGAATTCATAAAAGAGTCATTTAAACCAAATACATGTCTCACTGTGCACTGGGACTCAAAATTAATGGGAACGTCAAACTCTTTCGAAGCTGAAGACAGATTAGCAGTATTAGTTACAGGAGAAGGCACATCGAAACTTTTGGCTGTTCCTTTAATCGATGGATCATCTGGTATGAATCAAGCAACAGCTGTTTACAATTCACTTTTGCAGTGGGATATTGCTGATCAAGTTCGGTCTCTGTGCTTTGACACGACTGCAAGTAACATAGGAGTACATGAAGGAGCTTGCGTTCATTTGGAAACAATGTTGGAGAAAAAACTGCTTCATTTCGCTTGTAGGCACCATATACGAGAACTGATTTTAACAGCAACATTTTCTTCACAATTAGAACCCGTCACGAGTGGTCCCCAAGTAAAATTATTTGAGCGTTTCAAGAAAGAATGGCCAAATCTTGACAAAAAAAAACTGAATGTGGAAACATTCAAGATAAAAACGGAATTGAAGAATTTATCCTTGATCAATTGAAAACTCAACATGCAAGAGATGATTATAGGGAGTTATTAACTTTATCCCTGATTTATCTTGGTGAGTCTACTAATTTTACAATAAATAAGCCTGGGGCATATCATCGAGCTAGGTGGATGTCCAAAATAATTTATTGTTTGAAAATATATCTTTTCCGGGGTCAGTTCAAACTTTCTAAAGTAGTCTTGAAAGAACTCGAAGAATTTAATGCATTTGTAATTAACATATAACTGAAAGCCTGGTTTCTTTGCCAAATTCCTACGATCGCCCCAAGAATCGATTTACAGTTACTTAAAGATCTGGTGCAATACAAAAAAATAAATAAAAAATTAGGTTCTGCGGCATTAAAAAGTTTCTCAAGGCTTTTGTGGTATGTTAGTGACTATTTAATTGGATTGAGATTTTTTGATTCTGAAATTTCAATTTAAACAAAGATTAAAATGGTGTCTGCTTTGAAAACACAATCTGGACGGCAGCCGTTAAATCGTATTCAAATTGAAGAAAAAGAAATCGAAAATAAAGGAATTCACCATTTCGTGAATCAAAATACACGATATTTTTTCGAAGCTTTAAGCTTGGGTGACGATTTCCTCAAAACATATCCTGCAACCTGGAATTCAAATCAGTCTTACTTAAGAAGTTTAAGTACAGTTCGTGCATTACATTTGGTTAATGATATTGCTGAGCGTGGTGTTTCAATGATGCAGGAGTATCTACAATTTGTAAAAAATGAAGATGAGCTGCAAAGAGTATATATATATTGTAACGTGGCGTTTCAGAGTCGCCCGTCACAAGGGCACACAACCGCTATTATTTTTAGTTTACGCGTCCTCAGCAGGGTACTCCAACCGAACTCGATACAAAATAGGCAATAACTACTTTTAACTAATTCTTTGTTGTAAATTCTTTATTTCGCGCTTCGGCGCAAGTTAACAAGGTACTTGGACGACAACGATCCCGACCAACAAGGGACCACTAGCTACCGTTTGCAGCTCTCGACGACTTCGCCTACTGACGGTCTCATCAGACTATACTGGCTACCTTGGTGCACCTTTATATACACCTGGGGTAGCATCCAGCCGAACCTTCCGTATCGCCTCGACTGCCGGTGAACAGGGAGATAAAAATCCTCCCGGCGGCCGAGGGCACCGTTTCTCGAAGAGGAACCAGCCGCCCGCTCTATCGGATGCCGTAAGGATAGCGTGAAGGGCGGACCGTAGCCTGCCATCTTCCGACTTACCGGCCTGGTGCCGGACCGAACCCAAATCACTACGTCCAGGTTGATGAAGCCGTCGTTCCGAGGATCGACGCTGCCTTCCCATCGGCAAGGACTAATTGTGTGGGTCGTGGACCTCGGTTTGACCAACCGTCTGACTGCACGACCTCGAGTACAGGCAGCTAGCTACTGTCTGTGCAAAAGCCGGTGGAGATGAACAATGAGGCGTCACTCTCCACTCGGTAACTTTGGCCGAGAGGCACCCTGTGTATGCCTCTGTCAAAGAAGTCCCCGATGATAGGCAACCTGGACCGTAAACCGAAGCAGCTACAAAATCGTACGAGTTGGTGTCAATGACGAAATCGCGAGCAGCACATTACGCATCATCTAGCGGTAATTTTGGAAAACGTATGACCACGCCGTAACCAATATTCGCCACAGGGGGATGGCCTACTTGCGGTGGGGGTCAACCCAACCAATCAAAGGAAAGAAGAATCACCTCGCGACAACCGCGAGATCAGCGAGCCGAACTCCGACCTCCTTCTATTCTACGCTTGACCTGCTGGGTGACAGCATTGTATTTCTTCATCCCCCCGATCTAAGCTACCGATACCTTTCCTTCTACCGCTATCGTTTTCTACCGTTGATCGTCCCGCTACCGTTCTATCGTTTATTCTACCGTAAAATTTACCCTATAAACTCGTTTCATTCTTTTTCCCTTCCTTCTCAGTTTTGCTAATATTCAGTATAATTAAAAGTACAGTCAGTTTGTCTGCCTGAAGTCACCAACCGAGGTAAGGCTTCTGCCTCTGAATTGTATCGTTACGAAGTTGCTCATAATTCCTATTCTTTCTGATGGTACTCATCGACTTTGTGTGAATCATGGTCCACGGCTTAGAATTGCAGTAAGCCGCCGTGTGACTGCATGATTTCAGTCATTTATCATTTTATTGTCTGAGCGACCTCGTAACTGCCGAATAATTATTTCTTTGTATTTATGATTTTCCTGATTATTTGTGAATTACTATTAGCCTGCTTCTGTACTTTCTATCGTATTTTGAGCCCTATTGGCTTTTACATTTCATTTCATACTCTTTTGTAATAGTAGTGTGCTTTATATTTAATTTCTGTTATTGCTTATTATATTTTTATTTATTTTTGTGTCTATTGTATAATATATCGAGTTCCTTGGAGTACAACCGAGCGTAGAATCAGCCCCTAATCATTACCGCACTTTTTCTTTATTGCTATTGGCAATTTTATATTATTTTTGCCTGTTATTCTTTTCTCTCTATCTTGTTAAATTAAGTTCTGCGAATTATTCTTTTGTACTGCGGTGTATTTAGTGTATTTCTTTATTTTGTAAACTCTCCGAAATTCTCACTCTCTCATAATTTTGTATTCCGTATCTATCAAAATTCATATTCAGGAATTCATTGTTTATTTCCTCAGGTCCGTGATAATTATAATTCATTGATTCTATCGTTTGTAAATAATTCTACCGAAAGCTATCTAGTCGATCGTTTGCCGACTTTGTAAATTGTTAATGAATGTCAATCTCTCGTACTGGTTATACTTTATGGTAAATTCGTCGTACTATCTACCGAACTATCGTTACGTTGTTTCCTACCGATTGCAGTGAAGTTCTCTCGTTTCTAATTGACAGAATAATAATTTTCGTAGCGTCATTTGCATCTTGGGTAAGATCACGTCGCCCAGTGACGTGTAGTTTTAAGTAATTTCTTGCATTTTATCGCATCTCCCGACCTACGTTCATTTTTCTCTATTATTATAACTACCGTCTCTCGTTTTAAAACTACCGTTTACTGCTGTTCTACCAAAATTATTGTGAATGACGATCGCTTATTTTATTAACTACCGCTGTCGATACCATTTCATTTGCCTGTCTCAACCATGTAAACTTCTCGACAATATATGATCGATTGACCTGTTCATTATCCTTTTGACTTAAGTTTATTCTTTATTTTGTTATTCTCTTTAATTCTGTAATTACTGTTAGCTGCCTTGAATACCGCCACTCTACCGGGATGTACGTGTACGTACCTGAGCCTAGCCAGCCATACAACGGGTTCTCTATTTATTTTTTGTACGGTTTTGTGTTATTTTGATTGATTTTCATTATTGTTCGAAAATGGACGCTAACTCGTCTGGCGCCCAACATAATTAATTTTGTTATAGTTTGATATTTTGAATAAGTAGAGAATCGCGCCAAAGGTAAGTCCTCATCCGAGGGTAACAGAATTTAGCGTTACAATGCATACTGTACACTGTACAATATTTTGAAACGAGAGACGAGCGTCAGTTTGTCGTTGTACGTTCGATCGTGCGCTCATGATTTCCTCTCAAAACTACTTTTTCAAAGTCCGTGTTCACTGCCATACGAAAACTACTTGACAGATTCATTTCAAACTTGCTACACATTTTCTACATATAAAATACCTCCCCCCAACATCGAGTTAAAAATTTTTTTTCACATTAAGGGGGTTTCCCACCCGCAAAATGGCGGAATTTTTCGTGGAAAATGGCAGTTTACACTTGAGATGGCCACTGAAAATTTTTAAATGAAAAAAAAAATAATCAAAGAACGTTGGAGGCAGGATTTGATGATACTTTGACTAAATTTCAATGGTTTTTGATATCAGATAATATTCGACTGAGATATAGCCAACACCGCAAATTGTTTTTTTCTGAGACGTTCTGGGGCAAGCTCTGTCACCGGCTTGTTTTTCAATATTTTCGCATGAAAAAATTACAGAATACTATTAAAAGTATGCTTAATAATGTACAAAAGGTTTGATTAAATTTGCTCAATCCATAGATTTGGAAAAAATCACAAAAAAAAGTGTCTTTTTTACGCTGAAACACCCCCCCCCCCCCCTTCCAATAACGAGCGAACAATCCAAGAAACGCAGATACAATTGAATGTTTCAAGACATTGAAAGTACAGCCAGAGCCAAGTTGAGCGCGAGAAATGACAAATAAATAGGGCGTAGATATGATAAGCGGGAGGCACGCTGATGTTCGCGATACTATTAACCGAGGTACCAATCAATAAGGTTTTACAACAATCAATCAGAATAGAGTAGCATGCAATCCACAACCTCAGATTCTTGAATTAAGCATTAGTAATGCAAGCCGTAAAATATGAGAAGCGAGACGACAAGTGAAAAGCACCAAAGTGATGTGAAATTATACGAACGGCGAGAATCATAAGAAATGTACGAAGTATAGAAATTGTAAAAGGTATCACATTACCAGAATTATCAGAAATATAACAAGTGTAAGAACTGTACGGATTATGAGAAATTCGAGGAAAAAGGCCAGGAAAATTATCATTTAAACTACAGCGGAAGGAGATCTGGCAATATACCTAATTAAGTAATCAGGTAGAGAATCATTGTGGTAGAAATTATAAGGAATACGCAGTCTCTAGTTTGCGGTATGTGCGATACGAAGAGTGATAATAAACAGAGCAGCGAGAGATATTCTTATTATTGAGAAAAGAAATATTCAAGACAATTCATATGCAGTATACTACAGTAGTGTATATATGACAGTTCTAAATCAAAGATGGCGGCGCTCCCCCTAACTTCCCCCTCCCCTCCCCCGACTCGCGGCGCTCACTCTCTCACGCACCCCCCCCCCCCCCCTGCCGCCCCGGTCATTTTCGATGGCTATTTTCACAGGATTTGACACACACACACGCGCGCACACACACACACACACACACACACACACACACACACACACACACACACACACACACACACACACAAAGTAATTCCTGTCGAGACTTGTCCAATGGAAAAATTGTAGTGGGGGTGGGTGCTATATAAAGCGTACGTCTATCATGATCGTCTTTCTGTTCTCATCGTATTCTCATTGTGAACTGTTCTCGCTCGTGAAATAACCTCGAAACGCGATGGATTTAGCAAAAGTTAACCACGTCAGCCGCCTGGAGAATCTGCCAACCAAGAAGATGTCGGAACTCGAAATTGGGGGAGTGTATGACGTCATCGGGTTACAACTGGTCAAAACAAAATTCGGAGTACGTGTTCTGGCGACGATCGATGGAGAATACAACGTCTTCTTACCACTGAATAGAATCTCAAGAGTAGAATCGCAAGAGTTCTACAAGAAGATTCCAGTCAGCTGACTGAAATGTGTAGCATCGCCGGGGAAGATCGTCTGCAAATGAAATACCTTGGTGGAGAATGCAACAAGTTCGAATTTTCATGCAGTTATGCGCCTTAAATGAACTATGCGATCCCCCTCTACTTCCACAAAATTCATCCACGAGGGGGTAAAAGCGGGTGTGCTGGAGATGGAATAGTCAGTCTTCCACATACCATCCGTCAGTATATAATCGAGCGCAACATTATCACTCCTCAACACGGCGATGATCCTAGACGTGCAATGTTTTATCGGTCATGACATGAAGTTTGTACCCAAGAAAGTCGCAGTCGTGAATGTAAACGGGTCGGGTCTGGATTACATCATTTTCAAGCCGCCCTATGATTTGGCAAGCTTACCACTTGAATGTAAAGCTACCAATGTATGGTTGACGCACAATCACCACGGAATATCATGGAATGCGGGCAACAAATCTCACGAGGATGTGATGAAGATTGTGAGAAAAATGGTTGAAAATGCGTGTTACGTATATGTCAAAGGGGCGGAGAAGAAAGCATGGCTGACGGAGATCGTCGATGGTACAACGAGGGTTATTAATATGCAAGATTTGCATAACATACCCCCTGAAATGGAAAAATTGAGGTATATGGAAGCGGCATCGTGGCACGACGCGAACCATGGATACTCTCCAGCGAGTAACCTCCAGCAAGCAGCAGCGCCAGGCTCAATTTGGTATGATGACAACTCTGAATACATCCCGGCATAGAATCGCGCCTTTGAAAATGTGCAGCGACTAAGGATTTGGTATTCGAAGGAGTGTACCAGCTCCCTCGAGAAATCCTTCCGTCTGTACAAAGAATTGGACGGTTTAAGGGGAATGATGTCCGAGGATATGGCTTTTTTACCAAAAGAATCTATCTGCACGTTCGCATCAAACTCCATCAATGATGCGTGGGATAAACTACCAGAGAATATGAAAATGGACTACGTCATCGCAAGGTTCCGCAGATGTAGCATACATTACACACCAGGACCCGATGGCGATATCGTGGATGGACCGAATCCTCTAATTAAAGACTGTTCAGGTTGCAATCGCATGTATAGATAATATGGACAATATTTACCAAAATAACAATAGAATTTAATACGATATATACAATTATATTCGCGTTTATATGTAGAATATTCGATAGAATTAATCTCAATTATATCATAGCTTATACATGGAATTAAAAAAATTTACTATTCGATAAAATTATAATCCAGGAATAGAATACGTTACAAATATATATCTTTATAACTTTTACCCATTCTTGTCATACAAAATGTAAATGTTATGAATTTTTACTTGTGAAAAATATATAATCAATAATTATGAATTTAGCGTGGTTTATTCCTCGGAATAATCCATAAAATCATTATCGCTATCCTGTTCGTTATTATCATCATCATCATCGCTATTTCCGACATCTATAATTATTATAATAGTTTCATTCGCCCATTTTTCTACAATTATTTCCATACATATATCACCGTAATTTATATAATATTGGCTGTTTGGTCTCACTCGAGCAGCTCGCGCATCCTCAACGAGATCCCGAAGCTCCTCCAACGAGAACTCGCGTGTTGCTCCGGAAAAGCCTATAATTATCTCTTCCTCAGCCTCCTCATCTTCGCCCCAATCAACGCTCGACCACTCATCGTCATCATCACTCGAATGAGATGACATTTTTTTTCTTTCCAAAATTGATTCGCGATGAAAAATCTGTAAAAAGAGCAAGCCGAAATAGAAAAGTCGATGCTGCTGCACTCATCATTTATATGCATGATAAATCTCCAATTCAAAAAAGATTCCACCTATTCAAAATGAGTGATACGGAGAAGGTGTGGAAGACACTATAATTTTATTTTAATGTAGTGCTACACACCAATCCTCGTCCGAATAATAACCATAATCGTCAGCTCGATCCATGTCTCCCAGCATTTGACGGATTTGATCAATTTGATCCAGAAGTAAACCGAATTCGATGCGTACGTCATTACCATCACCGCCATTCCAAACACCCTTGACCTCCGCTTCCTCCTCCTCCTCCTCCTCCTCCTCCTCCTCCTCCTCCTCCTCCCCCTTCCCCTCCCCCCCCCTCTTCATCCCCCTCCCCCTCCTTATCCTCCTCCTCCTCCTCCTCCTCCTCCTCCTCCTCCTCCTCCTCCTCCTCCTCCTCCTCCTCCTCCTCCTCCTCCTCATCCTCCACATCACTCGATGATGATGATGATTCTAGATGATGCTTGCCAGCCAAATTATGTTCAAACTCGCGATGATCATCACCAACACTATCGTCAATACATCGCTCGGGGTCGATAATTAGCGTATCAGCATCACTATCAGTCAGGTCATCCTCATCATCCTCCTCATTATGAGCCGCCCCTCTGCATACCCGCTTATACCGGGACAATCTCTTGAAACTATACATATAATGCGCATGCGCGAGTTTTATCGGCTGCTCGGGCAGGCTGGCCACTTCGAGTTTCAGCCGTCAAACTCTGTTTCTGGCGGCGTTGTAGTTCATACGAATTTTTGAGGTTAGAATCTCAAACAGTCGAGGTAGTGATTCGGAAAGTTGATGCTAATGCTCTTTGAAAATTGGCTTTATTCGACTAAAATGAGAAATCTGTTCAAATGTTAGGTGCTTGGAAGAAATGCAGCAGGTAGGTGCGAACACTTTATTTAATCATTTTTATTATTTTGTACATTAGAAATAACAATGGAATTTTTATCTATCAACAGGTGATACGGCCAAAATATTTACATCTCTGATATTCACTGTTATCTGCCCATTCAATTTGTCAGACGTACAAAGATCATCGCCACTTTCAAGCAACTAAGCAACTTTCTCACTCTTTTGTGATTTCAGGCGGTAATGTTGAATTTTATCACTTTCGAAAATGAGACATTAAACCGAGCGTTCAAGAAATTTAAATATCTCACTATCTGTAACGGAACTGTGACTCTTTTTTTTCTTGAAAATAGTTCAACAAAATTTACGAATAGTCGATAGTCAATGTATTTTTTCTGATTAACAAATTATTGCTACTACTATTTAAAATTTTCGAATGATTATCAGAATTTATTTCGCAAATTTACAATGATGTTCGATTAAATAAATAAAGGGAACCTAATACTCAAGTCGAAAATTCAAGTAATATTAGATTTATTAAAATGATTTCTGTATTTCATGTTAGTGCAGTTCGAAACAAAGAAAATCTAATCGAAAGCGTAGAACTCAAGAACGAAAATCACATCCTGTGACACAAGTTGAAAATCAAGTTTCTCAAAATGCGCCTCAATATCACAATTAGCTTCAAGGACAATCATGTTTTAGAGTAATGTCAATTTTAAAGTAATGTAAAGATTGTGTCCCTTGTTCCATCAAAATAAATGAATATCTAATTTTTAACGAAGTTTATGAAGATTTTTTTCCAAATAATGTAATCCGATACAATATCTTGTTCATAGTCCTCCGAACATCACCTTCTAACAAGGATATTTGGAAAGGGTCCCTTTGTTGCAGAAACCATTATAAAATTCTTGGTTTTCAATTCGTGCTATTGAATAATTCTGTGTTTCGGGTTCCATTTTCAATCTCAAAATGGGATTTTTTTTGCTCCAGATAATGCTAACATGAAATGCAGAAATAATTGCGGTACATGGAGATTCACAAGCTTTTAGTCTTAGCGTAGGACCCTATAAAGAGTGTAAAATTGAATTTGGTTTCAAGTGATCGTGCAACTAGCTAGCCAGATGACACCGTCAACTAAGATTAATTTAAAGACATTTTTACTGAACTTATTTAACAGTTCTAGATTTAGATTGATTCAGTTTGCCTAGCAAAATTCAACCCTACAATCTAATTGAGGACTTGAAAAACTATTTATCTGAATTCAATGCCAAAGAGAGTAAAAGTAAGCTTCAAAATAAGATACCAAATCAAATGGTATAAAGTTTGAAAAACAATGCTGGTCAACAATAATGCTTAAATTACAATGGTGAACAGAATGATTCCTCGGTAGAATGAATTGGCAGCAACGGTTAAGTGACAAACTTATCGCTATTGGCTCGATCAAAGTAAAATGATGGGATATTCAGCCATTATGATCTGTAGTATATCCCGCTCTTCAATTTTGCCTCAACTGATGTTAAGAAGGTGGCGATAGCCTGATAAAATT
This sequence comes from Neodiprion lecontei, assembly GCF_021901455.1. NCBI lineage: Eukaryota > Metazoa > Arthropoda > Insecta > Hymenoptera > Diprionidae > Neodiprion > Neodiprion lecontei. The sequence continues at coordinate 10,713,367 of NC_060262.1, read as the reverse complement.
CAATCTTGCACCTGATGTCTGACGAAACAACCAGGTTCGATGGTTCTAATGATTGCACGGCTCGAGAAACCAGGATCCTTGCCACCTAAACGTTTTGACCATCAGGTAAGGCATAATTTTCCTCGTGTTAATTAAAGTTTCAGCTTCGAGCCTGCTGAAAAAAAAACGAATTTTATCATTGAATCCATGTTAAAATATTGTCATTGTCAAAGATCACGTAATTGGAAATTTACTTACATGCTTTCATGCCTGACAAATTTAGTCCCGCTTTGACAATGAATTATTTCGTACCTGAAAATATTAGAAGCTATTATTATCAAACAGGATCTTTCGGTATTTTTAAAGGCAAAAAAAAATGCAGCACGTTTTGAAAGGCAACCAATGGCCAGACGAGAGGTGATCAGAAGAGTGAAAATTGGTCTCCCAGTGTTATCGGACGATTGTCTTGTAAGTTATTGGTTTGTTTCCTAATTTTTCATTAATAGCATGATTTACACTGTAATATTAACTATTGTTCTTTTTCTCTTTTCAATCTTAGATATCTGGTGAACCCTCTTTGTTAACGGAACATTGATTGTTGTACAATGGAGCTGCAAAAACTTTGTCAACTAATCAATGATCTCGGCGAGGGTTTTTGTGAGTATTGCGTCGGGTACGATTTCTGATAATTGCTACTCTTTGTCCACTTAAGCTTCGTGTTTAAGATGAATAATTTCTTTATTCCTTGTTACTCATTTCTTTTATTTATTTCATGTTCATCGGCACTAATTACTGACTTCTGGAGAACTGCACCGTAACGAATCTACTCTGGAAATACCTTCTACTGGGTCTCAATCATTCATTTATTTTTAATTTTATGTAAATAAAGAATCTGTTCACAATAAGCATTGTTTTTACGTACCTACCTCTGTTTGTCCAGACTCCCGCTTGTTAATGACATTTCACGTTGAATTTCAGATTTCTTCTTTCATTAAATAACACCCAATTTCTGTATCATTTGATATTTGCTTTTCCGTTAAATTCTTTATTGCGTCGGTTGAATATCTTCCGAAATCAACCACGGTATTGCTGAACGATACTATTCTTCTTAGACAATTCACGCTACGTGAAAATAAGCAGCAGCATAATCTCAATTCACGGCTTTACGCGCGAGAGAATTACAGCTTTTGTTTCATTTTGTGTACGTTGGCGCCTTGCTCAGCAGATGAAAACATCTCCGTGGCGCGATTTCACCGACCAATGAGATTAAATTATTTGGCGCATGCGCGTTATATGTATAGTTTCAAGAGATTGTCCCGGTATGTCGGCGATCGTGGTGGTGAATGGGGTGGGGAGTCTGATGGCCCCTTTTTCTGTCCGTTCATATTTTTTCGATATGATTCTAAAATTTTTCCAGAATTTTCATGGATACAATGATAGGGAATACAGAAAAGTTCAAACAAATCAGAAAAAACTTTCATCAACATACTAATCAAATGCGATAATCATTACGGAATTCAACTCAACATTCACAGTATCGTAAGAGGATTGGCGTAGCACCATATACATATATATGTGTATTCTATAAAGTACTCACAAAAAATATAAACTCGTTGAAGTCTTGAGATTTTTCCAATGAACACCGATTTTTTTTTCTTTCTCACAGCTCACTTTATCAAAAACGCCTCTTTGGACACGAAGGATTTTTCAAAATTACCACAGAAGTTTTCAAACCACTGTTCGAATTAATACTAAAGGACTCGCACCCGCCCTCCACCGAGCAAAACCCAGCCGGCCAATCATTCGTAGAGCACGCACCACGTGACATAGAGACGAAAGAGTGACGCGGGGAGGCGGTATAAGCTAGGAGAAAATTTTCTCAAGAGCTCGCCAGCTTTCCGTTGCATACCCCACGCTAATATGGTTGGGGATGTGCAGGCTCGCACTTGCTCGCTATGAAGAGTCGTAAAACCCAAAAACTACATGTGCTCATACCATCCGGTGAAGAGCGGGCAAGATAAGATTTTGCTCACACCAAACACTGTTCGCCACCCGCTTTTCGTTGACCGATTTTTCCCACCACATGGCCCACGCTGCTTAACGACTCATAAAACCCAAAAACTACATCAAGCTGTGGTGGGTTTGTGGAGAGGGGGAGGGGGAGGGGGTGAAAACCTGTCCCAACACGCTTTTAGGCAAGATGCAGCTTAGGAACCGGGTGACTTCAAACGAGCAATAAACTGCAAAAATTTAGGGATGGTGGGGGCGGGGGCTGCGGACCCCAGCCGTCTTTGGCGTCATTTTTCACATGAATTTCATCATCTCTGCAGAGCCGGGAGAGCAATAAAACCCAAAAATTTAGGGATGGCGGGTCGGATGAAGGGCGCACCCAGTCGTCTCTGACGTCATTTTTCCCTCCGAGATGCGCAGAACGCAGTGCGCACCACATCTCTGACGTCATTTTTCCCTCCGAGATGCGCAGAACGCAGTGCGCACCGCATCTCTGACGTCATTTTACCCTCCGATATGCGCAGATCGCAGTGCGCATCGTTCCGAAATTCTTGCGATCTATCGGCCTATATACATATAAGCTCAACGCATCCGATGCAGACTCGTCAGTCTTACACGATAGGAGCAAGTCAAAAAAGTTATACAAAGTTCAGCTTATATCAACGTCAAAGTCATGGCAGTCGAAGCGTATATGGGACTTGCGGAGCAGATGGAGAGGACGTACAATTTGCTGAGAGAGCAACCACCCGGAGAAGATAATGACGCCGTCATCAATCATTGGGCTGATATTGGAATTGCGAATATCCAAGTTCTGCGCGATATTTCCATGCAACGAGGAACAACCGTTGGTGCAAAAATACGGATCCAACATACGATCGCACTCCTGCAATCATGGGTGACGAAGATCAAGCAGTTGCAGCGGCGCACAGTGGTGACGGGTGGAAATATCGGTACTCCTACAATGGGACGACGTGGATAGCGCTTTTGCCAGCCGAATCAGAACGGGGGTTGTCACAAATCTCCGTCATGAAAATTTGGACGCCTTTCTGGGCGATGTGCAGCGCGTCGTCACCGAGAAGTTGGAGCTGATACTGCGCGAGGAGGGAAATGTGAAGGTTAACCTCATATTATCGTGCAAATTCGAAAATGCCAAGCACGAAGAGATCTCCGCCGAAGTCAAGAGTTTCAACACCTCCAACGTGACGATTTTTCTCCCATCGAGCGATATAAATGGTTGGTTTACACGTGCACGGGGTGATCTGCTATCAAAGGTGGAAGATTTCGAGCAACGTGATTCCGGCTGGAGTATGATTGAGATCCCCAACATCGCTGTAAATATCAATCGCTACCAGCCTCTCGCCGCGGGGGCTTTAACATTCATCGAGCTGCCCCAAGACATTCAACGGAAGAAGGCTGTGGTGAACGTGAGGAACGAGGACGAAAGATGCCTTCTCCGGTCCGTCATAGCAGCCCTCCACCCGGTCAAGATCAACACCGATAGGACTCACAACTATCGTTGCTATATTTCCGAGTTGGACTGTACATCATCTTCACTTTACTTCAGCGTGAAACACGCCAACGACAATCATCGGCAAGATTGTATTATGCTAAATAAAGTACGCATGGAATTTCCCAAGTGTAAAGATTTAGTGCTTTCCAATTTTCAAAACAAGGGCACCGTTCCATTTGTCGTATACGCCGATCTCGAATGTATATTAATCCCTGAACCTGTAGATGAATTTGAAACTCGTAAGACTTGTGAAATTCGAAAGCATATCCCGAACAGTGTAGCGTATTATGTACATTGCGCGTACTGTAACGTGGCGTTTCAGAGTCGTTCGTTACAAGGGCACACAACCGCTATTATTTTCAGTTTACGCGTCCTCAGCAGGGTACTCCAACCGAACTCGATACAAAATAGGCAATAACTACTTTTTAACTAATTCTGTTTTGTAAATTCTTTATTTCGCGCTTCGGCGCAAGTTAACAAGGTACTTGGACGACAACGATCCCGATCAACAAGGGACCACTATCTACCGTTTGCAGCTCTCGACGACTTCGCCGACTGACGGTCTCATCAGACTACACTGGCTACCTTGGTGCACCTTTATATACACCTAGGGTAGCATCCACCCGAACCTTCCGTATCGCCTCGACTGCCGGTGAACAGGGAGATAAAAATCCTCCCGGCGGCCGAGGGCACCGTTCCTCGAAGAGGAACCAGCCGCCAACTCTATTGGATGCCGTAAGGATGGCGTGAAGGGCAGACCGTAGCCTGCCATCCTCCGACTTACCGGCCTGGTGCCGGACCGACCCCAAACCACTACGTTCAGGGTGATAAAGCCATCGTTTCGAGGATCGACGCTGCCTTCCTATCGACAGGGACCAATTGTGTGGGTCGTGGTCCACGGTTTGGCCAACCGTCTGACTGCACGACCTCAGGTACAGGCAGCTAGCTACTGCCTGTACAAAAGCCGGTGGAGGTGAACAATGAGGCGTCACTCTCCACCCGGTAACTTTGGCCGAGAGGCACCCTGTGTATGCCTCTGCCAAAGAAGTCCCCGATGATAGGCAGCCTGGACTGTAAACTGAAGCGACTACAAATCGTACGAGTTGGTGTCAACGACGAAATCGCGAGCAGCACATTACACCACATCTAGCGGTAATTTTGGAAAACGTATGACCACGCAGTAACCAATATTCGCCACAGGGGGATGGCCTATTTGCGGTGGGGGTCAACCGACCAATCAAAGAAGAAGAATCACCTCACGACAATCGCGAGATCGGCGAGCTGAACTACGACCTGCTATTCTACGCTTGACCTGCTGAGGGACAGCATCGTTCTTCCGCATCCTTCCGATTATTCTCGATTTCATCTACCGATCCTTCTTCCTTTCATTCTACCATTATCGTATCTACTGTTTTTCCATACTCTTGATCATTGCACTACCGTTAACTTCTTCCTGTAAATTCAAGTCCTTTCCTTCCTTTCTACTTTCGTTTTATTATTCTAAGTTTAATTTAAAATAGAGTCAGTTTGTGTGCCTGAGGTCAACCGTTAAGGTAAGGCTTCTGCCTTTGAATTGTACCGTTACGAAGTTGCTCATAATTCCTATTCTTTCTTATGGTATTTATCGACTTTGCGTGAATCATGGTCCACGGCTTAAAGTTGCAGTAAGCCGCCGTGTGGCTGCATGATTTCGGTCATTAATATTACATTTACTGTTTCTTGGTTGCATCGTGTGATGCCAGTTTTGTGTGAATCATGGTCCACGCCCAAGAGTTTGCAGTAAGCCGCCGTGTGACTGCATGATTTCAGTAATTTATTATTTTCGTATCTGAGCGACCTCGTAACTGCCAAATAATTACTCCTCTTGAATTTATGATTTTTCTGATTATTTGTGAATCTCTATTATCCTGCTTTTGTATTTTCTATCGTATTTTGAGCCCTATTGGCTTCATATTTTATTCCATACTCTTTTTGTAATAGTAGCGTGCTTTATATTTTATTTCTGTTATCGCTTATTATATTTTTAATTATTTTTGTGCCTATTGTATCACATATCGAGTTCCTTGGAGTACAAGCGAGCGTAGAATCACCCCTAGATATTACCGCATTTTTCTTTGTCACTACTGACCATTTTATATTATCTTTGCCTGTTATTTATTTCTCCGTATTTTGTTGAATTAAGTTCTGTGAATTATTCTTTTGTATTGCGGTGTATTTTAGTGTATTTCTCTATCTTGTAAACTCTCCGAAATTCTCTCACTCTCATAATTTTGTATTTTGGTATTCTCTCAAAAGTTATGTTTAGGAATTCATCATTTAATTCCTCAAGTACGTAATCATTATAAATTGTCGAATCTACCGTTTATGAATAATTCTACCGAAGGCTACCTAGTCGATCGTTTGCCGACTTGGTAAATTGTTACTGAATGTCAATCTTTCATACTGGTTATAATTTATGGTAAATTTGTCGTATCATCTACCGAACTATCGTCTCGTTGTTTTATACCGATCGCAGTAAAGTTCTCTCGTTCTAATTGACAGAATAATAATTTTCGTAGCGTCATTTGCAACTTGGGTAAGATCACGTCGCCCAGTGACGTGTAGTTTTAAGTCAACTCTTGCATTATATCGCATCTCTCGACCTACGTGCATTTTTCCCTGTTAACTACCGTCTCTCGTTCTAAAGCTACCGTTTACTGCTATTCTACCGAACTTTCTGTGAACAACGATTATTTATTTCATTAACTACCGCTATCGATACCATCTTATTTGCCTGTCTCAATCATGTAACCTTCTCGACAATATATGATCGATTGACCTGTTCATTTCCCTTTTGTCTGGAGTTTATTCTTTATTTAGTTATTTTCTTTAATTCTGGAATTACTGTTAGCTGCCTTGAATTCCGCCACTCTACGGGGATGTACGCGATCGTACCTGTGCCTAGCCAGCCATACAACGGGTTCTCTATTTATCTCTTTTGTACGGTTTTGTGTTAATTTTATTGGTTTGCATTATTGTTTGAAAATCGACGCTAATGCGTCTGGCGCCCAACGTAATTATTTTGTTATAGTTTGATATTGCGGATAAGTAGAGAATCGCGCCAAAGTGTCAACGGTAAGTCCTCATCCGAGGGTAACAGAATTTAGCGTTACAGTACATAGCACTTGAGATTCATCGATTCGTTTCGATTTATGGCTAGCAGCATCGATAAACTTTCCAAATATTTGACCGATACCGATAAACGCATAACACGTAAATTTTATAATAACCCGACTCGGTTCATTTTGATGACCCGCAAAGGCGTTTTTCCCTATGAATACGTCGATTGTTGAGGGAAACTCGATGAACCGCGATTACCTGCAAAGACGCATTTCTACTCGCACCTCGGCGATGCAAATATTTCAGACACCGATTACGAGCACGCGAAAACTGTTTGGGAGGAATTCCATTGAGAGTCATTGGGAGGCTATTCAGATTTATATTTGAAGACCGATGTTCTTTTGCTTGCCGATATTTTCGAAAATTTCCGCGCTAGCTGCTTCACAACATACGATTCAGATCCGTTGCACTACTACACTGCACCGGGACTTGCTTTTGACGCGATGCTCAAGCATACTAATGTAAATTTGCAACTTTTAGACAACCCTGAAATGGTGTTATTTATTGAAAGAGCCATTCGAGGCGGCGTAGCGCAATGTTCCAATCGACACGCTCGGGCCAATAATAGATTCATGGGAAAAGATTTTGATCCAAACAAAGCGGAATCGTATCTCATGTGTTTTGACGTGAATAATCTGTACGGTGCAGTTATGAGCGTGCATTTACCAATCGGTTCGTTCGAGTGGGAGTATCAGCACATCGATATAACGAACCATCCGGACGATTCGCCGATCGGCTACTTTCTGGAGGTAGATCTGGACTACCCTGTGGAACTCCACGAGGATCACAAAGACTTACCTCTTTGTCCCGAACATTTTACTCCTCCAGGTAGTAAAAATGCCAAACTCGCGACCACCCTTCACCCCAAAACAAAGTATATATTGCATCATAGAAATTTGAAACAGTGTTTGAGTTTAGGATTAAAAGTAACGAAAGTGCACAGAATTTTGAAGTTTGCACAATCTCCATTGCTCGAGCCTCACATTACTCTCAACACAGACATGCGTAAGAGGTCGAGGAATGAATTTGAGAAACACTTCTACAAACTCATGAATAACGCTGTGTTCGGCAAGACTATGGAGAATGTGCGAAATCATAAAGATGTTAAATTGGTTACAAAATGGGAGGGAAGAGGTGGTGCGAAAACGCGTATTGCACGAGCAAACTTTCACAGCTGCACCATATTTGGCACTGATATGGTTATCATTGAAATGAATCGTGTCAAAGTTCACTGCGCCAAACCTATTAACGTCGGCGCATCAATTCTAGATCTGTCTAAAATCTTTCCCTACGATTTCCACTATAATTATATTAAAACCAACTTTTCGAATAAACAAGCTAAATTGATGTATACCAACACAGACAGCCTTATTTATCAATTCAATGTGCCTAATATCTACGATATCATCTAACGTGATGTAGATGAAATGTTTGATACCTCTGACTATTCGCCCGACAATGTGTATGGTATTCCCCTTAAAAACAAAAAACAACTAGGGCTAATGAAGGATGAAAATAATGGTACAATCATGACAGAGTTTGTGGGACTGCGAGCAAAGCTGTACACATTTACTACGATGGGAGAGGATGGGGAAAAATATGACTGTGGCGTGAAAGTGAGTAAGCGCGCCAAGGGTGTAAGAAATTCGTCGATAAATAGCATCACGTTTGATGATTATGAGCGCTGTCTGACGGCTCACCAAGAGTTCACTCTTCCACAGTGTTTAATACGCAGCAAAAAACACGAAGTAAGCACGATAGTACAAAAAAAATTGGCTCTGAGTTGGCAGGATGACAAGCGGCACCTGGACAGACCGACACCGTACCTTGGGGGTTTGTCCCAGCCCCCCAATAGCTATAGGATAAAGTGTAGACATAAAATTGATGTAAATATTTGATGTTTGACGCCTCGAACGATGTACCATCGGACGGAAACGTTTCACGATCAATACGATATTTAATGGATTTGAAGTTACAAAATGCGAATTCATACACTCGACAATTATTTATTCATTTATTATTAATATATTAAGCAATTATTCATATTTATTCGTTTACCACGTGAAAAGATTTCAGAAAATGAAAAAAAAATTCAGAAAACGCAAAAAAGTTTTCAGAAAATGAAAAAAAGTTTTCAGAATGTTACGGAGTAGATTGCGTAGGTTCCGATGAGCGGTAATCGGAGCTTACTCCACGCCCAGCCAAGGTGTTATTTGGCTATTGTAGGGTCCGTTCACGTCGACTCTGCACTCGCGTGCTACTACTCCCCATGCAGGAAGTGAATGGAATAGAAAGGGATCGGTATTAAGGGAAGGTAAACGATTTAAAGTATATGGTTGTTTATTAGTGGTCAATGCAACGGAGTCGGTGAAGGGAAAAAGGTATGGTCTTGGTTTAAAGGGATAGGTGTCTTGCTTGAGCGCTGGGATGGATCTGCCTGGTTTTGCCGGATGTAGCAGGCAAGCTAGCCGCGAGTTACAGGAGAACCTGCTGACTCGCGAACGATAAGGGTAGACTACAGAGCGTAAGGTAACTAAGAGCGTGGGAAAGGAATATGAAGTCTGGAGAACGTAACACGCCCCCCCTTGGGGAAGAACATTCGGTGAGGGTACGAAATAGGATGTTCGGAAGGAAGCGGAATGCCATGAAACGTAGTGACTCATTTACAGAATATTACAAAGAAAGGTCTTAAAATCTAACGCCTAGATATTAGTGCGCGTTTAAATGGGTTAGTATACATTATACATTACAATAATAAAAAAAAAAAAAAATTTATAAATGACATCTTATCGTACTGAATCACTTACAGAATATTACAAAGAAAGGTCTCAAAATATAGCGCCTAGATGTTAGTGCGCGTTTAAGTGGGTTAGTATACATTTGAATAAAAAAAAAATTTCTAAATGACATCGTATAAATGTGGTGGTATATATGATAGATATTGTATATATGATAGATATTGTATATATGATAGATATTGTGTATGTTATAAACGAAACTTATGCAACGTGCTGATGATTATATTATGGCTGCAGATTATTATGGGCAGAAAAAGGCAATGAAAGAATATAATTGCTAATAGCGGAGGGCTTAGCGCCAGACTTCGAGTGGTTCGGAGCTATCGTTAAGGCTTTGCTCGGGGAGCAATTTACGCGGCTTAGGTATGCCTAGTTCCGTCATTTCAATCTCCGATTGGTTCCGGAGCAGCGACGAAGAGCGAATAGGCAGGTCATCGGGAAATGGTATTATTTCTAGGTGCGGGTGGTGGATGGCATGGCGCGTAGGAATTTGGGGTTTTGTACGACGCGGATGGGGGATATGTTTAAGGTTGGAAATAATTTGTTCTGGTGATAGAATTTTAGGCTGGACGATACCTTTTTTGAGCGAAGGGGATAGCGTCTACTAAAGTGGACAGGTCAAGTTCGTATTCGTTCAAGCGTCGGTTAAGTGTGCCAATTTCAATTTATTGAAATGGACGATCTTAGTTTTTCGGGGGTAATCCAAATTTCAGCGTTAATATTGTCAATTATACGTTTAATCGTATACACACCTTTATAGTGGTCGTCGAATTTGGATCGGGTTTCGTTCAGTAGGTAGACCTTTTGACCTGCTTCGAAATTTTGGCTGTTGACATTACGGTCGTAATACGTCTTGGAACGATGCTTTGCTTGTTGTAGGTTGGACCCGGTGTGTTTTCGTATGCTGGATAGATTAGCGATCAAGTCTAGAAGGAAGGAATCGTAGGAACGAGTATACGCGCTGGCAGGGTTCGCATCTGTTGGGAGTCTGGCTTGAGAGCCAAAAATTAGTTGGTGGGGGGTGAAGTTAGTACCTTCGTGCTTCGCGGTGTTATAACAAAAAATTGCAAAGCGGATGTAATCGTCCCAGTCTTTAACAGCATCCGTGTAGTGTTTGATGTGCTCAGTGAGAACAAGGTGACTGCGTTCTAGCGATCCGTTAGACTGTGGGCGGTAAGCTGTGGTTCGTATTTGCTTAATTTTGAAAAGTTTACAAAGTTGTTTGATGACTGTGCTCATAAAATTCTGTCCTTGGTCTGTAAGTATTGCTCGAGGAGCACCGTAACGTGTAATGTATTCTTTTGCGAATGCTGCGCCTATAGTTTTGGCGGTGGCATCAGGTAAAGGGATGGCGTCCAGGAATTTTGTCAAATTGCATTGTATCGTCAAAAGATATTTGTTGTTCGATTTAGTAAGGGGTAGAGGTCCAACAATATCTAATGCCACTTTGTCGAATGCATCGGCAGGCGTGTCCGTTATCATCATTGGCAATTTGGTTTTTACTCTTACCAATTTTTTTCTTTGGCAACTCTCGCAAGTCCTTATGGAATCTTGGATTTGTTCTTTTATACGGGGCCAAAAATACTTTTGTCAAATGCGGTTATATATTTTAGTGACACCTTGATGACCGCCGATCAACGATTGGTGGCATTCTCTGATTATTTCTTTTCGTAAACATTCGTCTGGGATGACAGTCGTGTTTCGACAAAGGATGATTCGAATTTCTAAGTCTGCGAAAATATAGGATAGAAGTTTTCGGATAACGCGAGGATCGAGAGCGTCTAAACTGTCATCGGTTATCGGGAGAGCAAGAGACTTTAGGTTTGAATCGGCTAAAGCCGTTTTCAGTTTGAACAATAGCTTGAAGATATCGTATAGGTTGCTTTTATCCGAGCTTTTTGTTTTTAATACTAGGGTGAAAATACGTCGACTATTGTGCTTAGATTCAATGATATCAAATTTTCGCGGACGAGGCTTCATTACTATTTTTGGGTCAACGATATTCTCGCCGGCAAGTTGGGCTGGTATACCCTTGATCCAAGCGCAGTCTGTCGATATGAAGTGCGCATAGTTGGTTTTGAGCATCAAAAGTCCATCATTGGTATCTTTGACATTGTCCGATACTGGTATGTCGTCCAAGTTGTCAATAAAATATGCGAAACCGTGAGGGTCATTAATTTGATCATCGTTAGTGTTGAGAGCACTGTCATGGTTATGGTCAGCAATTTGCATATGGGAGTCGAATTGTTGCGTGCACGTATAGTATTCAGCGTCTGTGAGCAAGTCGGAACTGTCGTCGTTATCAGAGGTGGGCGGGAGGGGCGAGGGGGGAGGGGAACAGGAGTGTAAGGAAGGGTTCGTCGGCCTGGAAGTAGCGGGGGGGTATCTCCTAGCGGGACGCGGAGGCCCGACAGGGGGGGGCATGATGACGTCAGTGGGTGGGGGTGGAGGTGGAATCGGACGAGGTGCTGCAGGTTTAGTCGGACGTTCCGATTCCTTTCGGAGATGGCGGCGGGGGGGTAATCCAGATGTGGAAGGGACAGGGTCAGGGAGGTTAGTATAAACGGGTGGGGGTGTAATGCAGGGGCGCGCGGACGCAGGAAGCGGAGAGTCGAGGCGGCAAACGGTGATTCTTATTTTCGAATTCTTAAAAACGTAATGGATCATTCTGCGTACCGCGCTCCATTCTAATTTGTCGAGTCCGCAACCTATCAATGGTACCGAGACGGATGTTACGCCATCTTCTTGCAAGGTTTTCCTAAAGTTAACCAAGGTGTCAAAAAAAAATGTGGGGCAAAGGTTTGTCACTGTGTTTGGACTTCGTAACTAGGTTATAGATTTTCCGGTTTCCATGTACCACAGAAATAACGTCAGCCACAGTCGGGTCGAATTCTCTAAGTTGTTCGCGGTTTATGAATTTACGTTTCGTCAGTTCTGAAGCGATTCCTTTCGACATTTGGCAGTCAGCCGATATGCAATGAACCAAGTTATCCTTTTGCTGTAATAGGTCAGCTTTTATTTCTTTGATACGTCTATTACGCATGAGAGGAAAAGTTTCGCTTTCTATGAGGAAATCGCTATAAGAAGGGCCCGGTAAATCGGTGGCTGGACAAAAGTCATCGGTTCCTGATTCAGTTTCTGGGGTCTGTAAGTCATCCGAACTAAGGGAAGAATCTGAAAAATAGCTCAGGTATGGTCTTTTATGAGGCCCAGGATTTGTTGAAGAATTTTTTTCGCGATGGCGTTTAGGTTGGCGATGTACTGGGATCGGTGCCGGGGTAACGAGGGGGGGTTTGAGCAACGGAGTTTCTTTATCGCTGAACTCATCGTCGGAGAGATCAGAGGTATCAGAGGAATCAGAGGAATCAGAGGAGTGTATCATCTTACAGGGTTGTGAGATTTTAGGGTGTTTCAGCGGAGCTGGGTTGGTGGACTCGTCTGTGGTCTGTCGAGGGCGTCTGGGGTACTGATGAGTCTTTTTAGTGCGTTTTTTTGGTTTATCGCTAGAGGCTTCAGTCGTTGGACGGGGGCGTTTTGCATCTATGGGAAGAATTTGAGCGGTGTCGGGCGGTGCGTTCCTGGACAGAGCATCAGCGTTGGTATTAGATTTTCCGGACTTGTATCTCGTATCGAAGTCATACTCTGCTAGTTCTAAGCTTCATCGTAATAAACGGGAATTAGGCTTCTTGACGCTTTTTACCCATTTGAGTGGCTCGTGGTCTGTTATTAAAGTGAACTTCTGACCATAGATGTAGGGGCGGAAGTGATTCATACTCCAATAGGCGGCTAAGAATTCTTTATCAGGTACCGAGTAGTTTAATTCAGCGGGATTGAGGGCTCGGGATGCGTATGCTACCGGTAGGTCGGCACCGTCTTTATCTTGACTGAGAACTGCACCTATCGCGAATTTTGACGCGTCTGTAGTAAGCGTGAATGGTTTGTTGAAGTCCGGGTGCTGTAGAATTGGTTCTTTACATAAACAATCGCGTAAGGTTTCAAAGGCAGACTGGTGTTCGGACGTCCAGATGAAAGGGGTATCCTTCTTCGTTAAATTGTTAAGGCATTTAGCAATTTTTCCAAAATTTGGAACAAATCTTCGGTAATAACCTAAAAGGCCAAGGAACTGTCTAACATTTTTGGGACTTTTGGGGACAGTATACTCTTTTACAGCTATTAATTTACCAGGGTCAGGTTTTACTCCTGACTCAGTTATGAGGTGTCCGAGTTAAACGACTTCCTTGCGCAAGAATTCGCACTTGTCTGGCTGTAGAGTTAAACCAGCAGCGGTTAGTCGCTTCATTAATTTCCGAAATTTAATTTCATGTTCTTGCAAGTTTCGAGCGTAAATAACTATGGCATCTAAATATACGAACATCTCGTTGCCTTGTAGGCCTAGAAGGACTTGGTCCATGAGCCTTTGAAACGTGGCGGGGGCGTTCTTTAGTCCGAAGGGCATACGAGAAAATTCATAATGGCCTCTAGGTGTTGAAAATGCAGTTTTCGTGCTGTGATCCGGATGCATGGGAATTTGGTGGAACCCGGAAGCAAGGTCGAATGTGGAAAAGTATTTAGCTGAGCCAAGCTGGTCAAGGATTTCCGTGATATCGGGCATGGGGTATGCGTCGCCGACTGTTTTTTCGTTAAGTTTTCTGTAGTCGATTACCATATGCCATCGTTTATTGCCGTCACTATCCGGTTTTTTTGGAACTAGTCTAAGAGCCAGTGGACGGCTACCTGCATGTATTTGACCAAACCTGGGATTTTGTACAGTGAGGCCCCTATACCTACCATATATGAGATGGGGGTTCACTAAGCCCCAACTGGTGGACGCGGCGCGCGCTCAGGTAAGACAGGTATCGATTTTTGGTGAATTTTAAATGCATTTGACCACGTCTGCCGTTTTGATATATGAAAATATATTATTATTATTATCTGAAAATAACAATGGCAGACCATTACCACGCGTTTAGCATAGTGGCAGACAGTTTTGAAAATGCTGAAAAAAATTAAATTTTGAAATTAATTGACCAAATCTGCCATTGATATATTTTGTTTATTAGGGTCTTAAAAACTTATATTCATCACGGCAGACGGCTTCATGGCGTACACACTTCAGCAGACAACAAAACCTTAGCTACTATCCGGTCATATGTATACAGAGTGTCCCTAAATTGCCTCCCACGGACTAGCCAGCATGATACCTCGTTAAAATCCAACCGAGAATTTCTTTTCCGGAAGCTCGTCCGACGCATAGTTTTTGAATTATAAGCGATAGCGCTGGGCCAATCAGAGTGAACCATATCATCTAGATTTGCCGCCACGGAAATTGCTGTTTTGTTTGTCTGGGTGAATTATTATTCGTTCAAGAATTAAATATCGGCACCTCCCCTCTCTCGCTGCTGTACCCCTTATGCTTGAGGATGCGCTTCTGTTTCCACATACAAGTGTGCGCCCATGGATGTGCGGCCGGCAGCGTGTACCGCGGCAACAATACCGAGGTCAGCGCCCGAGAAGGGGTACAGTAGCGAGAGAGGGGAGGCACCGATATTTAATTCGTAAACAAATAATAATAATTCACCCAGTCGAACAAAATAGCAATTTCCGTGGCGGCAAATCTAGACGAAATGATGCACTCTGATTGGCCTAGCGCTATCGCTTATAATTCAAAAACTATGCGTCGGACGAGCTTCCGGAAAAGAAATTCTCGGTTCGATTTTAACGAGGTATCATGCTGGCCAGTCCGTGGGAGGCAATTTAGGGACACCCTGTATACATATATGTATTAAGTTACCTATTTTACATCAATATGATTTACTTTATCATGCATCCATATTAATTTAAAATTTAATTTTGTAAACTATGTACTAAAAGTGATGAGTTTGACGATAAGAAAGCAAATATATTTCGGAAGAATCTCAAATATTAGGGTATATTGCAGATAACAAATAATAATTCAAATATTTATTTAGTTTTCTTCTTTTTATTTATTTAAGACAAAATTTGAAAAAATGAATAAAAAAATATGAATCGTGCATGCTTTACAAAACATTTATTTTTTCCGACTAATTTCAATCTTCATTCACCGTCATCGGAGTCAAGTCTGTCGTGGTGTGACTCGTCTTGCATCATCCGTAGAATTGGAATCTGTAAAAATTAAACATTAATTATGAAATAAAAATAATTGGAAAAGTGATCCGAACATATTCGATAAAAAATTTATTATTATGAACTTACCAGGGACTTCGGTGATTAAGTCACTCACAGAAGTTGGCAGCTGATCACCATCAAACCATTTGAATACAAATTTGTCGTCCTGCTCAATCCAACCATACTCTGATGGGTCCAATGTGGTAGGTTGCTTCTTATAAGCATTTCTCCAAACACTTGAAATATAATGAGTTCTTAGAAGTTTGCTGGTAAAGCTCACTCTTACACGGTGGTATTGAGCTTTCATCAAAATTCAGTATTTTTTTAGTGAAATTTTCATTCACGTCAGAAGCTTTATAATTGTTGACGAAAAGTTGGTACCTTCCATCATCAACGTCAATAGATTTTTTCGCATTATAGAGCTGGCAGATAAACTTCTGAATACTATCAAATACCTCTATTAACTGGTCGCCTGTCAAATTTTCTTCACCGAGAGTAGCGAATGCTTGTTGAAATTCAATATTTTTTTTTAGCAAGGTAAAAGGACTTTTCTTCCCTTTATTAAAGAAACCTGGATTAAAATCGCATCCTGTGAACGCATGGAAGCCGATTAAGCTTTTGGCTAACAATTCACCAAGCTCTTTATAAATTTTTGTAACGCCAGTGTATCGTTCGTTATTTCCTGTTCCATTGAGCATCCAAATATTGGAATCTGAATTTTTTAATTGTGTCATATTACCAATCATTATAATTAAAATATCAGTATCAGAGGCTCTCATAACAATGTTAGACGGCTCTGCGATATTGCAAGCATGATAAATTATCTTGGTATCAGCTTCTTCATGTGAAGTACAACATAAATTTTCAACAACACTTGATTGGATCTTGTCATTAACAACTTGATACGATTGACAATTTCGGAAATTTAAAAATACCTGTCGGTTGCCTAAAAATGATTTCATTTCCTCAGTCGACCAATGTTTTGTAAAAAAATCAACCAAAGCTTCCTTAAATTTAGTATTCTTTAATTCTTTAGCAAAATCTGATGGTCGCTTCTGTTCAGGCCCCGAAATTATGTAATCAATCAATGATGCTTCATGCCGTAGACATCTTTCACTATCCTTTATTGATGGAAAAAAATATTGGTTAAAAATTACGTCAATTCTTCGAATGGAATATTTTAACACCATTTGCAGAAATTTCTTCGAAATACCTCCGAATGTTTGGGGAACTTCTTTCATAGAATGAAGAACGAAAAATCCATCAATTAACAATACATCGGTATTACGTGGTGGTTCTTGATCAATATTTGGTTCAAGGCATTTTACAAGTACAGATTTGTCAGTTTTACAGAAACCACCATCTAGATGACATAAAGCAAGAGGTACAGGAGATATTGGATACGCTAAAATTTTTAGAACATCAATTTGATGGTCCATCGAAATTCCCAACGAACGTCCGAATAAATCTCGTTGTAACTTAATCTCTTGCTCCTTACCACCTATTTTCACAGATTTTTTCTTTACCAGTAGACTTGAAAAGTTGTGTATCGATGTTTTTTTGATGGCTTTTTCAAATCTTCTCGAATCAGATGCACATTCCGATATAAAAGTTGTCCGTAGCTCTTCCCCATTTTTTTGGATGTTTAAGAGAAAACCTTCTACTTCAGATGATGCAGCTTTCCCGGAACCTATGTTAAACAACTGATCAGGTGATAAATCTAAGCTGAAGGGATTCACATATTGATCAAACGAGTCGATAAACTTTTCAAGTTGTTGACAACTTTTCTTAATATTATGTGGCTGTAAGTCTGCTGAAATATCTTGCTTCTTGGTAATTCCTAACTCATCCAATACGTGTGTAATTATACTTGAGCGGATGTCGTGGCTTCTCGCCCACCGTTGACGAGCTGAAATCGAGTGAGTCAGATTTGTGATTCCGGTAAGTGTTCTCGCAGCATCTGCATTAATAGTCTGCTCTAATGTAAGATCAATAGGCTGCCTTGAAAACGGCTTATCGGTACGCTTGATTCCGAAAAATCCTTTTTGGAAGTCTTGCTCTAATCCAGGATGAGTAGTGGCAACTTTCATTAAATCGCAATGATATCGGACAGTCCATTTTGCATAATTCTGATGGTTACATACAAAAAATAAATTTGTTATTTTTGGTAAAATGTCAATATACAATTGAAAGTCACCAACACGAATGCTCCTACTCAGTTGTAAATAGTAATAAACAAGCTTGATGTAAATCACATAAAATTGAGCTGTTTTACCATGTTCACCATTTAATGTTTCTTGCTCGTAAATAGCGTAATCATTACAGAGCTCCTTCAAGCTTTCATTGTGAATAAAAAAGGAAGGTGACTGACAACTCTGTAATCGTTCAATTTCGTCAGTGATTTCTTCAGAAATTTGAATATTTTTGGTTGTTAGAAAAGATCTAAAATGCATTATTTGTAGACCTAAAGCCATCATTGGATGTAATCGTTTACAGCGATTGAAATGTTTGCCCTCAATGAAACTTGAAATGGATCCACTAGCAAGCATTTCGCTTTCAACCATGATGGTTGATAAACCACAATCATTAACAAATTTTCCGATCGCCTTGAAGTATGACATCATTATGTGAAAGGCACCCAAGTGTATGAATAATTTTTGGAAGGTGTTACCTTCTGTAGCTTGAATTTGGAGCGCAATCTTTGCGATAGCTAAATCGCAAGTTACTTGCATGTACTCTTGATTTAGTTCTTGCAAGGCTGTCATGCATTGCTGCATAGTTGCCAAAACTACAGCATTGCTTGTTGGTGAGCGATTTATCGGAGTCAAATACGAAATCAATTGTCGTGGAGTATCATCTGTCATAATTTTACTGTTAAAACCAGTCCACATAGGGGTATTTAATGATCCTACAGCATGACTTAGCATCCAAATATTATCAATCCGATCGTAAAGACTCTTATGCACGATTATATTAACCTCTTCCTCACTTTCAGGTTGAATAGTACAAGTTTTTTTGAGTTTTTTAGCACACTGTGGTAACTCAAAATCAATCTCCTCAAAAGATCGTCTTCTACGTTTATCATGCTGATTAGCTTCAGTTCCTTCTTCATCTTCTTCTTCTAAATCGTCGTCTTCGAGGTTGGGGTGAATATTTTGATACATTATTCCCACTGTATCATGGAGAGTGTCTTTTCCAGTCTTGGTATCAACAAATCGGTCATAATTGTCAAATGCCATACCTGCTACAAGATTTTCATTTGTATTAATTCCCTATGGGCATATACCGGTACGTGAGACTGATGAAAACATTGCTTCTGTTTCTAGCTCCTCGACAGCGCTGTAACTTATACAATGACCATAACGATTTATTATATCGATAACCTTACGACTGCTTGTAATACTTTTTAATGTCATGCCTAAGCAGATGTGTTTAGAGGTTTTAATGTTACCATTGTGAGTCATATATATGATGTCCTGTGACAGAGAATTTACGTGACGTTGGAAACTGTCGCAATTTCGCCGTTTACGACGGTAACCGCCAAGAATTGATGAAAAAAATTCGGAAATCAGGGGTGGTGTTGAACATTCACCTTTTATTAGCCGCTGACTAGTTAAATACTGAGGTAATTTTTTTCTTTTTATACCTTTAATTTCCGCTCGTAAAATGGCAGCAGCTTCCTGCAAAATATCTTGATCTTTCAAATGGGCAAACAATAAATCATCAATAGTTGAAATGCCTTTTGGGGCAACAACTTTTCTTTTGTTCGATGTAAAAATTTGAATTTTATCATCAAATTTCTTGTGAATCTTTTCTTCTAAATAGTGTGTGCTAAATATTGATGTTGCGTCAGAGCCATCACTTAAATCTTTAAACATTTGAAGATATTCCTTATGTAAGTAACTCAGAAAGTAACAGCGTCCTCGATTTATGACATTATCTTCAATTAAATAACATATTTCTTTACAAACAGTTTCATGTATTTCTCGGGAGATGTGCCATGAAGTACGAACAGGACTTTTTACGAGTAATCTTTTTTGATTTCTAAAAATTTGACGGCAATTATCATGATAATATACTTCACGAGAGGCAACACTTTGTATTTTAGTCAAAGTTTCGCTGTAAATTTCAGTATCTGGCTCAAAGTTTGATAAAATGCTCTTTGCAAATTGATCCTTATCTGAAGTGTGTAATGGCTCATTCTTACACCGATATTGTTTCTTTTTTTTATTACAAAAAAAAACACAAATTTACGCTTGTTGGAGCTACAGTATCAGTAATCTGAGTAGTTGATGATTCTGCTGAATCTTCAGGTGGTCTTTCCTCCAACGGCTGTTCTGCTTCAGCGTCAATTTCTTTCTCTACTTCTGTCTCAGGAAGATTCACATCTTGTACCAGGGAATCATGTACAATTGTATCATCAATTATTGAGGTATCAGCTGATGTAGATGGCTGTTCAATTGCAGACAAAGACGTACTGGACTGTGATGGTACTTTTCCTTTACCATCTATCGAGTAAAATTGTCTCTTCAATGCTGTAAATGCCTTGTAACAACTACTATGATATGCTAAATCATAATTTTCGTCCGGTAAAATAACATCTTTATATTTCAATTTATGAATTTTCCTTAACCTCAAAATCTTCTGACATTTTGACATACTTTCTTCTGAGAATATCAGTGATTTCTCATTTTTCACCTTATTACAAAAAACACACTTCAGTTCTTCTGTTTCACTCGACATAATGTCAGATATATTTAATAAATAATAGATAAAACAAAATAAAGCAACACTATGTATTTTATTTAATTCACGAAACACGAGGCATCTGTATTGGGAAATCTGCCGGGGGCGTGGCTTCTCCTTGCGGCAGAAGCAGTAACTATTCTAAAACGCAGTTTTAAATCAGCTTTCGTGTTCTTATGTGAAAGCGTGTATTTATTTACAGTTATTAAACCCGAATTTTCAAAAAAAATTCAATAAAATATGAAAATTTCAATACAAGAAATTTGTGAGTTTGCAAATACTCAGCCTAGTGATAAAAATTTTATTGGTGGTGAAGATATACTTGATGCGGGACATCTAATGAAATGTGGCCTACAGCAATCAGATACTAGTTGTGATAATGAGTATAAAATAATTGCATTCTGTCTCCAAACTTCTCGTTTAAAAGATCCACCGCATGAAATTGCGGGTGCAATATCGCAACATTGGCTGCAATGAAAAATAAAATTTGATGTTCATTGTTTTTTATTTTTTCTGACAAATATTACACTACAAAAAGTTTCATTTCATATTGATGATAAACAAATAATTATGAAATGAAATTCTATAGGTAATTACTTACATGTTGGTATAAAGTCATTTTTGGTGAAATGTAATGAAACCACTTTTTTTGACTGTGTAACCTCATTCCCAATTTTCAATGCTTTTATCGAAGCTAATCGACGATCAATTACTTCATCTTCACCAAATTTATTTTTGATTAATACAAAACTAGAATTTGCCGAAGGAAAAGTGTAAAATCGAACAGTATTGTTCTTACTAGACTTGCTATTACACCTATACACGCAGCAGAAAGTTTTATTTTCATTTTCTCGTGGTGGAAACTCCATGCTTAAATTTTTTGATCAAATTTTGAAATTTAAGATGTTTTCAAGTAATAACTAAGCTTATAGATAATAATTGATTACTTAATATTTGAAAAAAAGTTTAACACTTTTAAACTACATTTCTCACATATTATATTTGATATCAGCAGTTTAAGCTTGACCTGCATAGAGTAGTGTATATTTGATCCGTCAGGCAGCGTATCTGAGTGGATGATTTCCCAATGAACGTTCACAAATATACTGAAAACATCTGGAAAAAAACCGTTAGGGTGGGGATATAACTGAAGGCCCTCTCAGGTATAAAACCCGATTTATTTGAATGCTAGTAAGTATAAAAGAAAATACTATAGGCTGGAATGAGTATAATAGTAATCCATAGAGGAAAAAAGAAAGATAGCTATAAACAGTCTATGCATACATCTGACCGGATAGTAGCTAAGATTCTGTTGTCTGCTGAAGTGTGTACGCCATGAAGCCGTCTGCCGTGATGAATATAAGTTTTTAAGACCCTAATAAACAAAATATATCAATGGCAGATTTGGTTCATTAATTTCAAAATTTAATTTTTTTCAGCATTTTCAAAAATATCTGCCACTATGCTAAACGCGTGGTAATGGTCTGCCATTGTTATTTTTAGATAATAATAATAATATATTTTCATATATCAAAACGGCAGACGTGGTCAAATGCATTTAAAATTCACCAAAAATCGATACCTGTCTTACCTGAGCGCGCGCCGCGTCCACTAGTTGGGGCTTAGTGAACCCCCATCTCATATATGGTAGGTATAGGGGCCTCACTGTACAAAATCCCAGGTTTGGTCAAATGCATGCAGGTAGCCGTCCACTGGCTCTTAGACTAAACGATCCACACCGGGGAATTATACGGAGATGAGGAATGTTTAATAAGATTTTGTTTGAGTAGTTTATCAACTTGTGATTCGATTTCGTCTTTGTGAATTTTGGGAAAACGGTATTGTTTGGTATGAATAGGCGTATTGTCCGTCGTGGGGATAGTGTGATGAGATAAATTGGTGTGGCCTAATTTATCACCTGGGAGATAAAAGAGATGGTTAAATTCTGTTACGAGGTTAAATATAGATTGTTTTTCGGTCTCATTCAAATGATCAAGATGTAAGCTGCTCTTTAGGACGTCCAATCTTTCTGACCTACTGTCAGTCAAGAGCACTGTTGCGGCACCGGGACAGGGTGTACTGTTGTCAGGGATAGGAGGATCGGATTGCAGTTGCGCGAGGTCAGTGGACTGGATGGGGCAGGAGGGGGGATTATTAGTCGGTCGCGATGTACGCTTGGCGGCAGAAAGAATTAATGAGTTGCTGAGGAGAGGGCCTGGGTGCGAAACGAGGGTTTTGGCGCGGGCATCGCTGTGGTGGTTACTCGATGCAGTGGGCGTAGCGTTGGGCATGACTATACTCAGTGGCTCGTCGAACTCGTCTAGGGTTACTGTTGGGGGACTTATCTCTACGGCAGATTCGTTACAATTGAACGCGTACGAGTAAGCGATGCCGTTCTGGTTTTCAACTAACGCTTCACCACATAGAACATTGTTGCCTAAATCGATGCGTTTAAGGTAACCTACTTTAGTGTCTGGGTTCGCAACTATTAGTGGGATGGCTTCCACGGTACGGGCCTGTATTGTAATTACGCGCGTTTTTTCGGGCGCGGACGAGGGTTCATTGAATTTATCAAAGTGGATTGGCAATGAGGATCCAAGCATCACCGAGTTCGAGTTGAAAAAAATAGTTGCTTTCTCTTTTCGTAAGAAGGGCTGGCCTAAGATGCCGTCGTGCGGAATCGGAAACGAGTCAGGGACCAAGTGAAAGGTATGGGATTTATTATTAAAACGTATTTCCGTTTTTGCGATAGTTTGCGTCTTTTTGTCTGTTATACCAGTCAGCGTCAAACGTTCGTCGGATGTTCGTCGTACGAGGGGCCTAACGGAACTTTCTTTGACCAAGTTGACGTCTACACCGGTGTCAATAATAAATGTAGATATTTTTATTAGCTCGGGGGTGTCGATCGAAATTAGTGGAGGGTCAG
Source organism: Neodiprion lecontei (assembly GCF_021901455.1). Classification (NCBI taxonomy): domain Eukaryota; kingdom Metazoa; phylum Arthropoda; class Insecta; order Hymenoptera; family Diprionidae; genus Neodiprion; species Neodiprion lecontei. The sequence goes on along the minus strand of NC_060262.1, from coordinate 10,690,092 downwards.
CTGAAGCTGTTATGAGGATATGACTTGAAGATCGGAACGCTAGTTGTTTGCATTGCTCGCGGGCGCGTTCTCCCCGCGGGCGCGTTCTCCCCGCGGGCGATGTTCCCGTTTAAATGTTTATTTGAGCCTGCATTGCCTTGGTTATTACGCGGAAAGGATCTACATCGGTCTACTGTGTGGCCTCTGCGATTACAATTGTCGCAGTGCAGTTCTTGGTTTACGTTGCATTCATTGTGGAAGTGGCCCATTCTGCGACATTTGGTACAATATCTTTTACTTTGCAAACGGTGACATTCCGTGATGGAGTGACCCTGGTGGTTACAAAATTAACAAGTGCTGGGCAGAGCATTAACGTGGTCAGCAGAACTGGTGTTCGGATGGAGCGCTTGGGCGTAGGTTCCGGGTTCGGTACGAGGCGCTGGTTGATAAACGTAACCACGTGTGGGCAATGACAGCAGGGGGGGGATAGAGGAGGCCGCGGTGGGCACCTGAGACGGAGGAGCAGTATGGGGGGGTAACGGCAGACACATGGGTGTAGAGGGGGTAAAATAATGTGCAGAGAATTGCATCTGACGGTTAATTAGCTCGGCTTCTTCACCTTCGGCGATGCTGACGGCAGTTTCGAAGGTTGGTAATGGTCTGATAGTAGCGATTCTCCACTCCAATTCTGGCCGAAGCCCTCTAATAAACGATCTAGAGGTATCCTTCTTTAGATCGTTCAGTAGAAGCGTTGCTAAGTCTGGTGGGTGTTTGGCTATGATCGCTGTGCTTATTTCTTTTGATATTGCTCTTATTCTGCACGAGTAATCTATGATGCGCTCATATGGTTGTTGTGTAATTCTACCTAATTGAGCGGATAACTGGCGTATGGGGATATCCGGGCGGTATGCTCGGCTAAGGGCAGTTATGAGGTCCTCGACGTCATTACAGTTAATGCCTATTAAATATTGAGAAGCGGGGCCTGTAACCTTTGATTGCGCAAATTTGGCGAAAGACATTTTATCCAAAGCTTTTATAAGAGTCTCTACGTGACGTAATTGTTCTACAAATGAGTCAAAGGGCATGTTGTGGCCGTCGAATGGGGGGATTGTCGGCAAGACATCTTATACTGACCAAAAATTTGAACCGGTTTCGTTAGTTGGTGCCATGTTGATTTAAGCAGGGTATTGCAAGTACAGGAATAAAAATATCAACTTAACACTAAGACTTAGAATAGACTGACAGGGCGAAGGTAAACGCAAAAACAGAGTACAGCGTGGTTCTAGGCAGCTGGACGCAGGTGAAACTTGAAGAGGCGATACACGTCATGCGTCGGCACGAGAAGGGTATAGATGAGGTACTCCGTGGCGTGTTGATAAATAAGTGTGGTAATCCAGGTCTTAGGGCGATGTCACTTTCGGGTCCAGATTCTCGTCTTAACAGGGTTGCAGGAGTCCGAATGAGCGGGAAGGGTCCATTCAATATTTGTCAGTTCCAAAGGTGATGTGTTCAGATGCGGTGTGCGGCTTAACTTGGCTATCGCACTGGATTTCCACTCGCTACACAGTTATTCGACGTCGTACGTATCGATGAATATCAATAGTACCAAAATGTGACAGAGTTATTGAAATTGGGGACTGTTTGCAGAGCCTGTGTCCGTGGCGAGTTGAATAGGTTCTGCATGCCTGTCACAGTACTTTGTGGGCCGGAGTTCGTTCGTAACACGGCTATCACTGATTGACACGGCGTTAGAAATTTTGAGCACTGAACACTTTCGTAGAAAACATGCAGCACTGCACTGACGGGTAGGTCGACGGGCAAAACCGCTGCCACCAAAATGTTACGGGGTAGATTGCGTAGGTTCCGATGAGCGGTAATCGGAGCTTACCCCACGCCCAGCCAAGGTGTTATTTGGCTATTGTAGGGTCCGTTCACGTCGACTATGCACTCGTGTGCTACTACTCCCAATGCAGGAAGTGAATGGAATAGAAAGGGATCGGTATTAAGGGAAGGTAAACGATTTAGGGTATATGGTTGTTTATTAGTGGTCAATGCAACGGAGTCGGTGAAGGGAAAAAGGTATGGTCTTGGTTTAGAGGGATAGGTGTCTTGCTTGAGCGCTGGGATGGATCTGCCTGGTTTTGCCGGATGTAGCAGGCAAGCTAGCCGCGAGTTACAGGAGAACCTGCTGACTCGCGAACGATAAGGGTAGACTACAGAGCGTAAGGTAACTAAGAGCGTGGGAAAGGAATATGAAGTCTGGAGGACGTAACAAGAAATTGAAAAAAAATTTTCAGAAAACGAAAAAATGTTTTCAGAAAATGAAAAAAAGTTTTCCAAAAAATAAAATGTGTAATAATCGTATGGCGAAATTGCATATTATCATTATTATTATTGTTATCATTATTATTTTCGTAGTACAGAGTATGGCACATGTGCGTACAAAGAAGATAAAATGAGGAAATATTTGTATTCAGAATCTTTTATTGTCATTCCGAAAATACATACAAATCATGTTACATGTCTGTTTTATTTATCCAACTATTGTGCGAACTATCGAAACCCAACCACTTCACATAGAACAGATTCCCCCGTTTGCGTAATACTTTCTCCACAAGGTAGCCGTCGGGATATTTCGCTTTGGCGAGCTCTTCCTCGTATTGTGATGCTTCACGAGGGCTTTGAATTCGCTGTTGTAAAATTCTTTGCCTCGATCAACGTGCAGATGTGTAGGTATACGACTCTGGATCAGTACAGATTTCATGGCAGCAGCAACATCTTTCCCACTCTTGGACTTTATCGGCACCGCCCACGCGTACTTGGAAAATATATCGATGATTGTTAGTAGGTATTTGTATCCCTTGTTGCACGAGCTGTATGCGGTCATATCGACGAGATCAGCTTGCCAGGTCTCATCCAGTCCGCGTACATCTACGAATCGGCGCGGATAGTTGCGTCGAGCCCATCTGTGAAGTTCGGCAGCTATTGCAGTCTTCATTGTTCCCAACTCTTCACCTATCAATTTTTCGAATTGCTGTCCAACCACTCTGGTTCCTCAATCGATATCAACTCCCTGCCGGTCTGTCCCAACGTTGGTGTTGCCTGCTCCCCAATATGTTTGATGCGATTCAACGTATTTTCAATGATTTTTTTATTTATGCGTAGCTGTTTCAACTCCTCGTTGTGATTATGCGCGAAATTCTCAAAATTTGATTGAAAAGTATCCACAATATCCACAGCCATGGACTGTAAAGCAGTATTGAGAACTTTTAAGGGAACGGCGTCGGTGGAGTGCTGCGGATCAGCTATGTTACACAATCGTTTACCGTCCAAATCATACTGATTGTCGCTGGTGGTTTTGAATCCAACACCCGGTGGGCCCTTGAATAATTTTTTTACCCCCACCACGCTCCGAGTGTCGCCCGAATATGTCTATGCTCATCACTGGACGGTCACTGAACAAATGATGATTTCATGTTTACATGCGGCTAATAAACGATTCCACCCTCACGCAACTCCTCAATAATGGAGACTATTTCGTTGGAATGGCTGGTATTGCCTGCAGCCTGTGACGCCATAAGCAGCCGGAGACGATCTACAATATCATTTGGATCATCCCAGTAGACGTAATCGACATCTTGCCCCTCCTTTCGCGCAATCTTACAGTCGGGTAAGCCTTTACTTGATTTTTTCGGCGAGCCAACGTGTTGTGCAATGAAATTGCTATACTTTGCGCTTTTTAAATCATCTCGAAGGCTTCCATCGACTTGGTGACGTTTTCGATGCGCATTTGTCGTCCTTACAATTGTTATATAATTATTCTTATCCACGTCATTTACAATCGATGCATTGGTTGATTTGTTGAACAGTAATTCGAGTAATCCAGGTGTTCTCTCATAACTTTTATCCCCCACATTGACCAGATTATCAGTGAAATTGATGGGCGTATCACCAATCATCAAACCGTTTGTCAACTTTCGAACACTGTACGTGGTATCCGAATCCCTCTTTTTACTTGTGCTGAACATTTTCAAATATTGCGCGGTGGAATCCGTTGTTTTCTTCACCGGTGTACTTGTAGTAGAAATTTGACCAAACTTCAGTGTTTTATCATTTGCATCCATGAAATTCCCCTCATCCATATCCTCATCCTCCTCATCATCATCGTCATCCCCGGTACTCTCGTCATGTTTTTCTTCTTCTTTCTTCATTGTCACATCCGGTAGTTTCGTTTTAATTTCATGTTTAATATGCTGCTGTCTCGAGGTATCAACCAATTCTTGCAACGGTGGTACTTAAGGCTTGAATACCTCGCCCATAACCTGTTCGGTCGTGTCCGTGTCCAACTTGAGCATCTTATGCTTCCGCCGTATGACATCGGATGCTTTCGATCTTTCACACAATGTATCGCTATGCTAACGAATCTTGACACTCTCCATGTTGCCGGCTCGATTTTTGCAACGAAACTGTGCAATTTTATGTTAGTTTATGCTTATAAAACAGTCAAACCCCTTTCGATATCGCCCCCCATTGATTTCGCTATCCTTGTCAATTACGGTAAAACTGTAATTGTCATCATTCCAGCATGCCGAGCACAAGTCTTTAAATTGCTGATACGTCATGTCCGTGTTCACATGATCGTTGTAGATATGTTTCAGATTCATATCATCCTGCCGAAATAGCACCAATAAGTTTGCATTATCACGCACTAGGTGTTTTTGAATGCGCGCGTACGTTTGACTCAGATAAAAGCTATCGATATCGCAATGCCTGCCCATGCTGAAGTATGCTCTGATATTATCCTGCTTTTCACAAGCCACATCGTCGAAAATCATAATAGAGTTGGGGCGAGCATCTTCCGGTTTTACAACCTCATCGTTCTCGTGAAACGGGAAATAACCCACTCCCTGCACAGGTTCTATTAACTTTTGCAAAAATTGATACTTTGGTTGGATGAGAGATTTCGAATAGACGTAGACATTTTCGAATCGCAATCCATTGCCGTGAGTGATGAGTGCGAGAAGAGCGTTAGTTTTACCGCAATTGGATGGCCCGCAGAAAATTGCTCTCACGGTATTTGGCAGCAATTTTCCATGTCGTTTTTTTATCTTTCTCTTACCACGTCTAACCATTTTATCGAAATTTGCGATAGGTAGTTTATCGGGCTGATCTTGAAATCTCATGATGCTTCGTTAGCATGACAACGAAAACTGAGATGACGGTATATAAATTCCGCCTTTTATAGAAGTCGCGTTAGTTGTTGCCTGACTATGAGGATGTGCACACGGAAGAAATGCGGTGGTGGTTTGTTAAATAAAATCATCAATCATCTCCCAGTTGAATTGCATGTGCCAGGGTATCAGTACTACGGACCCGAAACGAAATTGGCCAAGAGGTTGGCTCGTGGAGATTTGGGGATCAATCCGCTGGATGCCGCGTGTAAAGACCACGACATTGCATACGCAAAGAATCGCGATATCGCAGCGAGAAATCTTACCGACAAAGCGCTCGCTGAGAAGGCGTGGAATCGCGTTTTGGCCAAGGACGCCAGTGTGGGTGAAAGGGCTGTAGCCTGGGGAGTCACCAACACCATGAAAGCTAAAGCTCAACTCGGAATGGGCTTAGCTGCAAAACGGTCGAAACTTGGAGTGGCTGCGAAGAAGAAATTTGGAACTGACGGGAAGAGTAAACAGCGGAAGAGAACTGTGAATCTTGAATCCATCATCACAGCAGCAAAGGTCGCCATGCGACCGGGTCATAAAGCCGTCGAGTCGGCGTTGGCGGGTGCTCGTGCGGCCGCGCGTGGGACTGGGAAGAATATTCGTATGCCTCGCGTTATACCTGTGCCTGATAAAATTGGCGGCATCCTGCCGTTTCTCATTCCAATTCTGGCCGGTCTAAGCGCTACTGGGGCTCTTGCGGGTGGTGCTGCGGGTATAGCCAAAGCTGTCAACGAAGCTAGTGTCAAAAAACATCAGTTGAAAGAGGCCAAACGGCACAATGCAGCAATGGAGGCGATTGCTTTGGGCAAGGGATTATACCTGCGACCCTACCGCAATGGAATGGGCCTGTACTTACGTCCGGCAAAAAACTAGTAAAGCTGTCACACCGAGCTCTCACCAACATTGATTTACGCAACTATGCTAAAAATATGAAAATTTCGCATTTTCGTGGTGTTTTCATGCGGAATGATCTGCCGAAATCAGGACTAAAAATGCGAGAATCCGCAATTATTATTCTTGATGATGAAAACGGTCCAGGGACACATTGGGTTGCGTACAAGAAAAAAGGGGACCATGTTGTGTATTTCGATAGTTTCAGTGATTTGAAACCGCCTAAGGACTTGATGAGGTATCTCGGTGTTGGTAGCGTTGAATACAATCATAAGAGGTATCAAGAATATGATACTGTGATTTGCGGCCACTTGTGTCTCAAATTGCTCAGCGAACGACTATAAAAAGACAGGTGTTACATGAGCAAGCATTAGTCATGCCGGAATCGTTGACTCCAACACTGTCAGGCACATCCTCCGTGCTGGAGGCTCAATATTTTCCCCCAATCGAGTTATCACCAGAGAAAAACTATGTTCTCGGACTCGTCGAGTTCCTGACATTCAATTCAATACCCAATATTCATGAGAGGTGTAATAAATTATACCTGAAACGAGCGGACAACAGCAGAGAGAGCATCGCGATACCCACGGGATGCTATGAAATCGAGGATATTGAAAATTTTCCACATAAGGAGCTACCCTCCGACATCACCCTCAGTCTGACAGCTAACAACAACGAGCTGAACAGTGAAGTCACATGCAATCATGTGGTAGACTTTAAGCCCAAAGATTCGATCGGCCGATTATTGGGATTTAAAGCGGTTGAGCTATCACGAAACGTTACTCATAAATCTGAATTACCCGTAGCTATACTGAAGGTTAATACTTTACGCGTTGAGTGTAGCATAACCACAGGGGGCGTACATAAACGGGCGTCGAGCTCACACGATTCACGAATTTTTCCCAACCGTTCCATCCGGATATAAGATTGTCGAAGTGCCTACCAACGTCATTTACCTGCCAATCGCCGGACAGTCGATACATCATTTACAGCTGAGAATAGTCGATCAAGACGACGAGCTGATTAATTTTCGCGGCGAAACGGTTACTGTACGTTCACACTTGAAATCACTCAAATAATGGGAATCGTGTTTGAGACGAGAAAGTTGGGCTAAGGTTATAAAAGTCAAACGTCATGGCCAAAAATCATCAGTCGCCCGACACCTCTGACAACGTTTACACCGCCTACGAGACTGACACCTCTGAACGTTCGGTTTCTCCAGAGCCTAGGTCTTCGATTACGTGGAAATTTTGGAAAATAAAAATTCGTGTTCGCTGCATCCTGTGTGTGTTACCATGGAAGAAATAATAAGAATACAGAAACCTGTGGTATTCGACGAATCGATTGCGCACTCTGAGATTCATGCTCATCAGCCGTTTGCATCATCCACCTTCCAGAACAACGATGAAATCCATATTGCTGTTCAACATCAAGACTTGTGTCTACTGCCCAGTAAAAGCTCTCTACACATTCACGAAAAAATCACAAAGAATGATGTTGTGGCTGCGGTGACGGTTACAAAATTGATCAATATGGCCGTTTGTCATTTGTTTGAGGAAGTTCGCTACGAGTTGAACGGTGCAGAGATTGATCGGAATAAAAATGTTGGCATCACCAGCACCATGAAGGGTTACGTATCCTTGACTCCAGGCCAGCAATATAGTCTGGAGAATACCGGGTGGTTGAGTGGGGATAAGGAACTAACCGATGCGGCTGGAAATTTCAATGTTGTTTTGCCGTTAAATTATGTGCTAGGCTTCGCCGAAGATTATCGTCGAGTCATCGTCAACGCTAAACACGAGTTAAGTCTCACACGTTCCCACACTGATTTGAATGCCGTGATTCAGAACTCGGCAACGGAAAACTTTAAAATCACCCTGAATAAAATCGAGTGGTTGTTGCCCTACATCAAACTGGCAGATAAACCGAAAATCCAGCTACTGAACTACATCGCCAAGGATCCGGCCATATCCATGAGTTTTCGTTCTTGGGAAACGTACGTGTATCCGATGCTCCCATCAACCACGCGGCATATATGGTCAGTCAAGACATCGACGCAGCTTGAGAAGCCGAGATATGTCGTTGTAGGATTTCAAACTGCTAGGAGAAACGAGCCGTTGAAAAACGCTGGCGTATTTGATCATTGTCGGATCAGAGATGTAAAACTCTTACTCAACTTACAGTGCTATCCCTACGGAAGTATGAATATTGATATTGTAACGTGGCATTTTTACTGCGCGTTCCACACGGCTCCCCGAACTCTAGACGGACCATAAACTTAGGGAGCACGCGGAGCAGACCGCGGCTCATTTCGAAAAAGAGCGCTAGGACAACAGTCACGCATCCGAGACTCTGAGAGGGGACCATCGTCGGTCTAGCGAATAAGACGTTTGAGGATTTCTGTATATTTTTTTTTTGGGTGACGAGTAAATGCGGCCTCAGACAGGGGATCGACAGCAAATTCGAACGACGTTACTGAATGGCAATCGCGGCGGATCGCGACGAAAGGAGGGCCTCACACGAGGCTACGGAGAGAGCGTCAACGGAGAGCTCTGCCGCGAGGGAATGCAAGGAGGACGAGATTCTCGTTGGTGGCCAGCGAGCCGTAGCCTTCCCCCCCCCCCCCCCCCCCCCCCCTCCGGCGCCCAACTGACGACAGGTACCCTCGCAAAGTCGTCACCACGCCACTGCCAAGCTACGGGGTACCAGAGACTGGCCAGCCAATCAACACCCCGCGACAGCGGAATTCAACGATAGCGATACGCTAGATTGTAAGAATTTCGTAACGAGAACCCCAATTAGATCGGGGGAATTTTGACTACGGATAGCGCCCATGTTTGGGGCATGTTCGAATTGCGGCTCCAATTTGCAGGACTCGTCACTTGAGTCCTGGCGACATCGCGTAGTGGGTGGATTGAGCGTAGTGAGCAAAGTAAAAGAAAAGAGAAAAATCGCGTGCCATTGCTGCAACGGGAGTCGGGGAATTCCTCGGATGGCTACGAAGTGGTAAGCGCTGGTAATTCTTTGCGGGCATATTTCGAGCGCAAGTTAGATTGGCACACTGATACACGGTCGGCCCACTTAATCTTGGAGTTAGAGTAGCGCGCGAAATCTGTTTGCCGATCTCCTTGATGATGACCGTAGCCCGAGTTTTCGCGATAACGCGTAGAGTCAAGTGGGTTCCTGTAAAGTCTCGCGTAGAGTCACGGTTTCGAGTGGGGAACAATTTCGGTTCGAAATTGAGTGCGTCCAAATTCCGCTGCGCGGGGTCTCGTCGAGTCTGCGTACGTAAAAAGGGTCACCTCTCGGGGGAAGCCGCGTGTTACTGTGCGTAGATGCTCGGTTTAGCGGGAAGGGTTGCGAACTTTGTGGAATTGGTGACTACGACTGGAGTTCGGATGCGTCATAATACGCTGCACACCCGCACGATCAGTAAGCTTCCTAGAGTTATTGATTCGGTCGCGATAAGCGCGTCGAGTCACGTCTTTTTGATTTAGTTTACGAGTTCTTGTGCATCAGTGAGGTGGCGGCTAGCGCCCGTAGAAATAAGACATCGCCTAGAGTTCATCACGATTGCGATTAGCGCGTCGATTACGATCTAGATCACGTTTTTGTTCAACGGTTTATAATTAAGTGACGATTAGCGTCGTAGTCGAGGACGATCGCGGGCAGCGCATCGAGTCCAAATCTGGTTTTTGGTTTTTGGCGAGTTAGGGTATTATTAAGTTGGCAACTAGCGCCCGTAGGCATGAGAAATTTCATCTCTTTTACGTTTGATTAATTTATTGCCGATCGCGGACCGCGTCGGCCAGTCGCGGGTGACGCGACGAGCCTCGTTTCCGTTTAGTTTTTTTTTTTGCATAATCCGTCAGTATCAAGTTGGCGATTAGCGCCATTCTGGAGAGGACGATCGCGAGCTGAGCGTCGGCTCCTATTTTGATTTTGGTTTTCATATCGACTGTTTTGGTCATTATTATTATTATTATTATTATTATTTTGTGAAATTTCGACTATGGCGATAATCATTCGACGGTTTGGAAGTGAAAAGAGAACTTTTCAGGTTTGGCAAGTAAGAAAAAACATTTCAGAAATACGGTTTCAAACGAAATTCAGTTAGGGCGGGATGTACGTACTTTGTTGTTGTCTCGGTTGAACTGGAATACCGCATATACATTAGGGTGGTCGTTAAAAATTAAAATCTTTGCGGCGCCCGAAAAAATCCTTCCTTCTGATGAGAAACTACGGGAAAATTTTGCTTTTGCGATTTAAACAAAAATAACACGTGCCGACCGCCAGTTGAAGTTAATTTTTCGATCAAATTATAGTTTTTTTTTAAATTCGTCACAGTATTCAAGTTTGGGTAAAAATCATTAAATACGGCTAATAGAAAATTAAATTCTCTATAAAAATGTTCCTTTAAGTTTCTGATAACGTTCATATCCATCGCAATAATCTCAATATCAAATTTATAAATTCTAACTTATTATCAAAATCACTGCTGAAAATTTTGTTTTTGCTAAAATATAAATAATGTTCTAAAACTATCTTGAATTTTAGATATTTCGTTATGTGTAAATGATTTTCAAAAGGAACCTCTATCGGTAAGTTATCTATGATTAATCTGTAATGACGTCGATATCGATATTTTTCTATGTTATCGACACTTCTAAAAAACTGTTTACAGTAGACGTTGCGTGATTCATTTATTGTGACTGTACTCATCACATCATTGACTTTAATGTGGTGACGTGTAATTTATTTCTGTATTTCAAATTTAAGCCCTTAATCGAGGTATTGAATTATCGGATTGTATCTATCATAATGAATACATTGTAAAATGTGATTGCTGCAGTGTAACGTCATTTGCATTCGTGAGGTTATAAACTGAACTAAAGTTCAACAATTCGATTAAAATCTGCTGATCATCTGTTATAAAAGTTGCTCATCAAACATTAAAATTTTTTTCATTAATTTGATCACTTATATATTTCAATATAATCGATAAGATAAATATTTGTTTTTCTCTTTAAAATCATCATGGCGTTGCAAGACGTAAAAGAAAATATATTTTTAATTGGGGACACACTTTCTCAGATTGACGGAAATCAATTACCATCTAATTTACAAGTTTTACAATTTTTATTTCATAACCTTCGAGTATTAAAGCATACTTTAATTGATAGTAAGAATTTAGTTTATGAACAAGTGATTACCTTTTGGCAAAAAGTGAAAATACCAACACAGCAAAAATCTCGATGCATTACAAAAATTGACAAATTATATAATGAGTGGCGCAATTTGCAAAAAAGCTCTTCATTGAAAGGAATTGCCCAAAAAAGAAACGAGGAACCTTTTTCATCACACCTTAACAACTTATTTGACATTGCTCATAATGATGCTTTGACGATGGTTGATGATAAGACTAAAATTTTTTTATTAAATCAACGTAAGCCTTGTCGTGTTGGGTTTATCGAAGAGGTCGAAGATTCAATTTCTGGTAAATATTGAAATAATTGATGTATTCTATGGATTATATTTAGAAATTACAATTTCTTTTATTTTCACTTTAGAGAGTTCTGAACCTAGTTCACAAATCGTGTCATCAGAAACAAGTTCTTTCAGTCAACGAAGTCTTCAGAGAGATTCAAGTTTTGTCATAGAATTAAATGAATCACCACCATTGAAGAAATCCCGAGGAACAATCGATATTTTCACTCCAAAATTATGCACAATGTTGGATAAATGTAAAATCAGCGATCGTAATGCGACTGGTTTGATGATAAGTTTTCTTCAAGCTGTTGATCTCGATGCTAGCCAATACGTTGTTAATAGAACTTCAATAAAACAGAAGCGTGAAAAGTTTCGGGAAAGAAGAGCTGCAGAAATTCAGCAGAGATTTAAAAATTCAGAACTCAGCAGATTAATTATTCATTGGGACGGCAAACATTTACCTGACATTACTGGTAGAAATTTCGTAGAGCGTCTTCCTATTATAATTTCAGCAGAAAAAGAAACTAAAATATTATCGATACCCAAACTTGACAATTCCACCGGTCGTGCAATGGCCGATGCAGTTTTCGATGCTTTGCAAGAATACGGAATTAGTGAATTCGTAGTTGGTTTGTGTTGTGATACGACAGCTTCAAACACGGGACAATTCAACGGTGCAGCAGTGTTGATTGAACAATCATTGGAACGAAATCTCATTCTATTACCATGTCGACACCATATATTTGAAGTAATACTGAAAGCTGTATTCGATTGTCAAATTTTCAATTCATCTGGGCCGAACGTGACTTTATTTGTAAGATTCAAGAAAGAATGGGATAAATTAGACCTTACAAAATTTGAATTTGGAATAAATGATCCAATGATTTTTGATATGTTGCAAAATGATATTCTCGGCATTCGTGAGTTTGTAGAGATTCAATTAACTTTGAATCATAATAGAGACGATTATTTAGAATTTCTAAAGTTGACATTGATATTCATAGGAGTAGTACCCGATAATTTTACGTTTCATGTTCCTGGAGCTATGCATCAAGCAAGATGGATGGCAAAGGCTATTTACTCTCTGAAAATTTATCTTTTAAGATCTACGTTTAAGCTGAATTCAAATGAAAAAAAAAGCCTAGGTATAATTTGCGTTTTCATTGTAAAAATTTATATAAAAATATGGTTTATCGCATCATCATCGGTCAAAGCTCCCAATACTGATTTTAAATTGATACAATCGATTTACAATTTCCAATTAATTGACAAAAAAACGTCCTCTGCTGCTTTGAAAAAAATTTTAAATCATTTATGGTACCTAGCTCCAGAAAACTGTTTAATGGCATTGTTTGATGACGACGTTGACAAAGGAACGAAAAAAAAAATGGTTCAAAATTTGTTCGATACTTCAAATAAAACACATGATTCTTTAGATGAAAGTCAAATCTACAATCCGAAGAAATTAGTTATTGCTGAAAAAGATGTACCAACATTCTTCGAACAAGGATTGGAACAGTTTATTAACCCTTCTTCAATTAATTTCTTTCTTAAATTACCAGAGCAGTTTGAAAGTTGTAAACAATTTATCAGTTGTAAACGATGTTGCTGAACGTGGTGTAAAGTTAATGCAAGAATATAACGATTTATTTACAAAAGATGAAGATCAGAAGCAGTTTATAATTCAAATTTTGGATGATTACAGAGCTCGAAACATAAAAAATACAAAAGAAAGCTTAATTAAACCTTGGGATTGATAAATGATTCCATAGGAAACGATATTGTACTTTTTCGTTCTTTAAACAAATAAATAATATCAAATATAACTTGGTAATCATTAACTAAATCTATTTAAATCAATAATTGCGAATAGAAGTTAGAAAATGGTTCATATTTTAGGAAAAACAGAATTTTTAGCTCTAAATATGGTGATAAAAAAAAATTTTGTAGAGAATTTAATTTTCTACAAGCCGTTTTTGATGATTTTTACCCAAACTTAACTACTGAGACAAATTAAAAAAAAAAACCATAATTTTATCGAAAAATCAACTGCAATTGGCCGTCGGCACGTGTTATTTTTGTTGAAATCGCAAAAGCAAAATTTTCCCCGTAGTTTCTCATCAGAAGGAAGGATTTTTTCGGGCGCCACAAAGATTTCAATTTTTAACGACCACCCTAATATACATTCACACAAAAAAATATTGAAACAAACAGTTATTGAACCGACCTGTACAATGAGGTTGAATAAAATTTCCCGCTGAAGTCTATTTTGAACTGAAAATACTTTATCGGAAAAAATATTTTACTGGGCCGATTAGATTCAGAATTTAATCATTTATGACTTATAAAAAAGAGCGTGTTACATGAATTACTCAAAGACTACTCAACTGAACAAATCCGGAACCTGATCACTTCTAAGTTGAAGCGAGAGGAAAAGCTCAGAAAACTGAATTTTCATTCTTCAGACTGAATAGATTTATTCCGAATTACGCTACGAGCTCCTAATTTGGAGTTTCAAAAATTTTATAGGAGTCGACGTAAACAGGTTTGAACGGCATTTTTTTCCGAACCGTGCGATTCGACTAATTCCGGAAGTTTTGGCGCCTGACAAACTTGAAAATCAGCATCAAACAATCGGTTAATTTGGATGACTTTAACGATAGAATAGTTGGATAAAATATTATCTAGTGATGAGAAAATTTTGGTCTACAATCAAATGGTAAATGATGTGTTGAAGATAATCATTTCTCGGTCTGGATTTCTCTTACCATTTATCGATCCAGTTTCAATCGGAAGTGATCTCAAAAGCAGTCTAATGTTAGTAAATAATGTTTTAATAGTTTTCATTTCATTCTTGTTTTTTGATTTAATTCGTTATGTTATCGGCTTTGTTTGTCTGTCTATCGTTTGATTTTGCGAGTTTATTTTTTGGGGGCTTATTTGTGATCGATATCTGAATCAATCGTCGGATTCGTCTCCGAGTCAGTGCGTGGATTTGTTTGCTCGGGAGTTATTTCGCGTGTTTTTTCACAGTGGTAAAACACACAACGTGGGATGTGTTGAACGTCCGCTGTTGTCTTTGCACGGTCAATGCGAGATGGGGTGTAATATCACCCCGCTGAAAAATTAACTACGTCTAGGGTTCTGTGACGTTGTCCGAGGCTTGGATGTAGCATCTGGTCTACGTTCCGTTACACGGCTTTATTTTATTAGGCTGGAGATATCGAATCGCGCGATGAAAATAAATATCTGCGTATATTGATGCGCGAAATGGCAAATAGAAGATTGGTATATGTATATATTATTAATGGCTGCAGTGCGTTCCGAATTTGTTACAAAATACGGGCAATTGATTTCTACGATTGTACAATTTCAAGGTATCATGTATACGTCGCTAAAATTTCATGGAAAGATACCGAGTTCATATTTTAGATCGTCGATAAAATACAATTTACACTACTGCGGTTTTAAATAATTGCCAATACAGTTTTAATTTAAGTCTGCAGTAGTAAGTAAGCGCGAAAAATATTTAGGTGAACTTAATGTGTCGAATAAATCTACTGTGAGTTATACTTACACTTGTATGATCTTTATTGTTAGTTATAAGACTCGGTAACCGAGTTCTCTATTTGAGGTTTTTTTTTTTATAAGAAAATGTAATATTTCTAAAATCGAATATTTTAATCTCGACGCGAAGTTCACTGACAACAAAGTGAAAGAGAATACGTTATTGCATGCTTGTTCAGTATAATTACTGATATAATATTCGGGGAAGAGTTTTTTTCAAATATTTCAAGTGAGAAATTCACTTGCATTTTGATTTAGATTATAGATTTAGTCTGCAAGGATAATTATAATAAAATCAACGAAAATATCCTGATTTGCAATTTCTAATCTGGCCGTTTTTAAAACGATTAATAAAGTGAAATAATAGTATCAGAAATACAGATTTTAGTATTAGACATTTATTTGTCAATTCAATCATTTACAATGACAACAGAGCGTTACAAATTAAATATGCGAGTTCTTATCATTACCTACATACATCATTATATGAATTACGTTATAATCGGTTCAAAATTATCATCACATTCTAATGAATGCATGATAAATTTCATAGAAATATAACATTACATTTTTTAAACCTATATGTTACACCTATTCTTGTAACAGAAATACTTGGAAGAAATATTTTTTTTTCTTTTCATATTTGAAATTTTTTTTTTTTTCTATTCTACTATATCGCTAGTATTATTATCAAATCGTTCACGTTACTTTGACGGCCTTCAAAATTTATTGTCAATCGAAAGAATTGCTAGTTGCCGTCAAAGAAAAATGAAAAAACTTTGAAATATGTCTAAGGATTAAGAAATTTACAAAAATGGAGAAACTGGGAAATGCTTAAGAATTAAGATATCTATACAAGCATAAGTCTTAGTCAATAACTGGCGTGCCATTTGTCGTAAGATGAGATAAGCTCCTTTGAAAGAGACGCTTAAGTCACGTCAAAAACTTACACAAGTGTCGTGCACTGGATGTGTCCGGTGCGTCATTCAAATTTCCTCCGTTTCCTGATATGTTGTCAGTCTCGTTTTCGGTGCACGTGGTATCTTTGTTATACAAGGATAACCCGTTCAGTAATGAACTCACACAGGGAACGGCTCGCGAACCTTCACAGAATCCTGAATCGACCACCAGTGGGTCGTGGAACCTGACCTTCTTGGGACTGGCTTTCCTGTTTCGATCGGAGGTCCTTCCCCAGCCGTCTTGGCCGTCAGCCTGCGGCGAACGGATGCAACTTCCGCCTCGCTTTTGACCATTCTTCTTTTTGTGTTTTGGTACCGATATCCTGATCGCACCGTCTTCTACGGTGCAGGTCGTAAACGTTATCTCTCCGTTTCTGTCCCTCCCTTGCACCACGTAGCTGTAGGATAAACGTTTGGTTCTCGAACCCGACGCCTTGTGGAAGCTACAAGAGGGACGTGGTTTGCTCGAACACAGAGCCTTTGAACAGAAACTGCTGCCCGAACTCTTGGCGGGGATCGAGATGGGCCGATTCTCTATTTCGTCGTCCTCCTTGCATTCCAGTGCCTCCAGCAGCTTCTTCACGAAGTTCGCAGAAGTTGAAGATGAGTAGCTTGACATTGCCTTCTCCGATCACGACATTTCGCGTTCAGTTCCTCGATTATTTCTTCTACGTAACTTCTGGTCGGCGATCGTTGCTCGTGTCTTTGTATAATCTTTTCCATGACAGTCGACTTCCTTGACTACACGAAGAAGCGGTTGTGGTCCTCCGCGTCCAATTCGTCTTCGAAAAAATTGTCCCTCTTGTCTGTCTCTTCGGATTTCATTTCGCTATCGGTCAGGATCTCCTCAATATCACTCAGCCACCTTTCGCCCTGCGTTTTCACCGGGCAATTAAATTTTTTCGGAGTCGATGTGGCGAATGGTAGTATTTGCTTAATGTTTTCGAGGCTCGAAATTTCCGACGACGAGACTTAGTTACAGTCCATGTTATCCTCGGGCGGTACCTGGTCTTCCGAACTCGACTTCTTCGCCGGAGCGAATTCCTCGACGCGAATTACGCTGTCGGTGCTAACGACCATCTCGTCTTCCTCCAGGTTGTCTAGTTTCTCCGTAGGAACAGGCGGAAGGACCAGGTTCAAGTTCTCTACCTTCGGTGACCCTGACATTTTCGGCAATGTCTTACTCACGTGCATCTTCGAGTAAGCCGCTGACAGTTTCATGATCTCCCCACGCATGTCTAATTCCGGACGTGGAGACCGTTGTGCGGTCCTTGTCAAAATCGACGTCGTACCGGCTGTAAAAACAACATGATACAATTTTAAATAAGACACCGTTTGTCAGCCGCCAAGAAATTGATTTTTCTAAAGAAACGAGACGTTAAATTCAATTTATTTCCCGAATTTGAGAATCAAGTTTTTCGAAAATCATGAGGTTAAAATTTCTAATTTTTCTTTTACCTTTTTTTTCATACAAAGGTACGTTCGTTGCAAATATTTCAATACCCGGAACATAGATCCTTCAGACGATGAGTATGGAGCATTCAATTAAAGATTTGAACCGCGTATCTAACTGTCGTTCAACTTGGTTCGTTTACACCGCTATTTTGTAATGACACATCGATTCTTACCTTCCATTGCCGCCATGTACTTTTTGCCGAGTTCGATCAAGTGTGCCTTAGTCGATTGAAAGCTCTTCCTAGTGGATGGGCGGCTCAGGGTCGGTCGTGGGGCAGTCATCCTACCTCTACGCCTATTCTTAAAGCAATCGGGCATCGTCAGCCGCTCGAATGATTTCTTCGCCCTCATTTCGATTTCGCTCGGTCGACGTGGCTTCTGAAAAAAGTAGGAAAGAAACATGGTTATAATCGTGTCATTTATTCGGAAAAAGACGAACACTCGAAAGTTCTCAAAATAACCATTACGTCTATCAATATCGTTGAAACATCAACGTCTCTGTCAAATTAGCAAAAGAATAAATAAAAAAAGTTCAAAACTTTTCAACTTACGTCTTCTTCGTCGTTTTGGCAAGTTGTGTTGCTGAAACAGCAGGGAACAGACATCGAAGCCATCGTAGTCGATTTTTTTTTCCTACTCAACAGCTAGACAAATCAAACTTTAAATCCAACTGGACTTGAACAGATTCTGTTCGAAACTTTAACTCGGGATACCGTGCAACTTCAAGGACTAGCTCAGACTCTACAGGCGTTACTACCTCTGCGATTGACTGAGGAATAATGCTCATCGGGTCAAGACGTGCGATATTTATACTCTACGCTAGAAATACCGTTATCACCGCCAGTTCCAGGCTGACCAATCAGGTGCCGCCCTAATGAGCAAAGGGACTACCTGGCCGGCCGAAGGGTGTTTGTGATTCGACGGTCCACCCGAACCTCTGCTGCACTTGCCTTGCAGCAGACTTTTCGAAAATGTCGGGAGAGGGGCGGTGCGGTATGCGATTTTAACATTTTTCGATCTGGGTAAAAAATTAGAAATATCGAATAATTGAAGGGTCGCAATATCAAATATCCAAAAACGTGAAAGCGTAACTCTTACATTTAAATGATGTAAAAAGTCGAAGTGTGGAATAAGGCGAAGCACAAGATATGGATTTGAATCATGACGATTGTATGTTCCGGTCTTAATCATTCCGAGGACTTTATATTTTGGCATTTCTACATTTTTAAATTCTATGAAATAGATTTTCGCGGTTTAGAAAATTCTATGCTGTGAAGCTTTACCATTTTTATCCTTCAACCGAAAACTTGCGTACATCTTCTATCCAGGGAAAAGAAGAGACTTTGTGCCATTCTTATCATGGTTATCGGACGAAAATATTTCTCAAGTCTATCGGAAATGAATTCCGACGAATCCCGTTCTCGTACGTATTAAGCGGTAATGCTTTCTCATTCATTTAACTTATTGTGTTTGTTATTGTTCAGGCTTCTAATTATTGACTGGAGCATTTTCTTTCACCCATTTGTCCCAAGTTTAAAACAAGTTTATCATTTTTCTTGGATTTGTTTTTCTACAACGATTATACTCGTTTATGTATCGTTGTACGAAGCTGAAAAAATGCCGATTTTGAACACGTTGAAGAGATTTTCCACATTCTTTGTCGGCAAACGATCCTTTCGAGCAATCGTCCAATCGCGAATTATTTTTATTTCTATTTACACGCTTCTGATTCCAAAAAATGTTCTTCTATTCGTTTTTCGAAATACGGACGAATTGAAAATGAATAATACTCTTGAAAAAAGGTACACTGAGAAAAAAATGTTATCGGATTTCATAAATATTAATTGATCCATGATAATTAATCCATGCGTTTGTAAAGTCGTGAGACCACATTTATTCAAAGCGACAATTTATGTAGTTTTTAAATTACATCCGAACACGTAATGTACTACTCTAGGGCATATAAATGTTGTGTAAATTTGCTGGGCTACATAATTTAAGATTTTTTTTTCAATACGTTATGCTATTGTTATTGATTGCCACCGAACAAGTGTAGCAGCGTCACTCCAAAATAGTTTTTGGAAAACATGGCTGGATCAAAACTATAACCCAACATATCGCTTCGGATACCCTCACGAAAAAAAACCCTCAATATGGGGGTGAATTCGTACCCTCAATTCTTTACTTATGGGAATTCAGCAATACCTATAAATTAGGGGTACGAATTGACACCCAAGTTGAGGGTTTTTTCCGTGAAGGTATCGTTGGCAGATTCGTATGAATATAGATTAATTCAATGCGAAGGATTCGGGTACACAAGCATTTTTGAAGCTACTTTTCAATCGAGGAAGCTTGCCGTCTACAAGTGATTGAAATTGGTACTACTTCAAATCAATCATCATTTCGATTGAAAAATGTGAAACATGCACGTCAACGTCGTGGTGACCACTGGTCAGGGAATTCTGGAAAACCTGGAAAACCTGAAAATGTCATGGAATTCTGCAATTCCCGCATAGTCAGGGAACCGTTTACTATATACTTTTTTCATACAAATACGTCCCAAAGTTTTTTTAAGCTTTAGATAAATCAGATCGAATACCAATTTTCTTACCATCACCGCAAGGTTCGCTTCAAACTTTGATTATTCCTGGATATTACATTACAAACGACTGCGCATCGACTAGCTGTGACAGTGTAACTGAGTTACAGTTCGTACTTTCGTTTAAAAAAAAAAGAAAAAATTGTATGGAAAATACGTATATGTTTTGACGAATATATTCAAATGTTTCAAGGAAAGTATTGAGATTTTTGTCTGGCAAACCTGGAAAAGTTGAGGAATATCGTGATGGATATTCACTGGCTACGCTGCAGCTTAGTCAGACCGAGTGAAGTACGATCGTACTTTCGAAATTGGTTCCATAAGAGATATCTTTTAGTGAGGATTCCTTCCGGCTGTATGTGAAAAGAGTTTTACAAGTGAAAGCCCAAGAAAAATTTCGCTCCGAAACCTGGAAACACACCAGTGTGAGTCATCGGTATAGGTATACCTAAGCGACGGTCGTTCAATAAACCGAATATCAACCCCCCGATGTTTAATGGGCTCGCGTTTTGGATTTGGCATTAGTCAGTTTTCAGTCATTTGGAGTTGTTCACAGTCAAAGGGCTCGTCACAAGGGTATAAATGACTTACCTGAGCCGTACGAGAGACAGAATGAATTCCCGAATCAGTGGAAGATGTGAGCTTGAGCAAACGTTCGAGGAAGGAAGGGTAAAGAAATCGGTTCAAAATCGGTTTTATTTCTCCACACTGCCATGCGAAGTCCTCGAGCCGTCCCAGATTTCGGGGCGACATTTTCGCAACGGCTTAAATACGCGCTAAAAATTCGTGAATGAAGTTTTGAAACTTGTTTGACTGTTATACAACCGTTTTAATTAAATAAAGTGAAGGCGTTTATATCGATCAATTGTTTATTTAATCAGCGAGAATATGAAATAAAATTATCTACGTGGAAACGCAGCTTATAGATATTTTACGCTGGTTCAATCCACTTATGCCAATTGCCGAATAAGCGCGATAGCTGGCTTCGAACTTTGCACAAGCCGTAAAGCGGCTCGTGAAAAAGCGACACCGCGAATAGGAGACTTGTGTGAAACCGAATGTCGAAACTTATCGCGAACGAAAACTGAGGACGATTATCTCGTTCTTCGTCAAGGTATACGAATTTTACGTAATAATTGTGATAGCATTTCAGTTAAAAAAAAAGGCTGAAACCGCCGTAAGCGCTGTGTTCAAAAATTCGACTTTCAAAAATTTTGTTTTTTCAGTTGTAGCCGGTGATCTGGTCCGACATTCAACGAAGAGACTCACTTCGTTCCTTTCAACAAGCAAAATCCTTTCTGGTCTCAATTACAGCTAAGGATTATGGATTGACCAAAAAGCCATCATGACTCCATTTTCCCAGAAGTGTGCAGTGTTGGCCTTTATTCGACAACTCTACAGCAATATTTGTCTGGAATTTAGTGCCCTCGCAGCTAATTATTTCGATACTCCGCCAATTTGTCCTTCTTCAAATAGACGAGCCCGGGCAAAGTCCATAATCCAAATCCGACAATCAAGGATGCAGGTATAAGTCTCGAATGTCAACGGAAATGCGGTTATTCACCCGACAATATCGAGCGGCTTACAATTCCCCAATATGATTCTCGCTTTTCCTGACCGGGGTAGGTGGTGAATTTTCAATTCCACTGGGCAGGAATCGCACTCAAGAAAGAGTCACCCCGGGGGTACAAGTCACGCTGCCAGACGTCCAGTTTACCTGACCCCCAATAAAGCGACGCCGATAAACTTCGGAACATTATTTGCGAACGGAGTCGACCACACAAGTTCCAGGAACAATGTTAAAGCGAGAATAATCGAAAGACCCGAATAAGTTCCGGCAATGTATTGACTCGACGAGTCATACTTGAAATTCATGTAAACCATTTTACCACTATATCCGAGAGTGTACGATCATACTTCACTCGGTCTGACTAAGCTGCAGCGTAGCCAGTGAATATCCATCACGATATTCCTCAACTTTTCCAGGTTTGCCAGACAAAAATCTCAATACTTTCCTTGAAACATTTGAATATATTCGTCAAAACATATACGTATTTTCCATACAATTTTTTCTTTTTTTTTTAAACGAAAGTACGAACTGTAACTCAGTTACACTGTCACAGCTAGTCGATGCGCAGTCGTTTGTAATGTAATATCCAGGAATAATCAAAGTTTGAAGCGAACCTTGCGGTGATGGTAAGAAAATTGGTATTCGATCTGATTTATCTAAAGCTTAAAAAAACTTTGGGACGTATTTGTATGAAAAAAGTATATAGTAAACGGTTCCCTGACTATGCGGGAATTGCAGAATTCCATGACATTTTCAGGTTTTCCAGGTTTTCCAGAATTCCCTGACCAGTGGTCACCACGACGTTGACGTGCATGTTTCACATTTTTCAATCGAAATGATGATTGATTTGAAGTAGTACCAATTTCAATCACTTGTAGACGGCAAGCTTCCTCGATTGAAAAGTAGCTTCAAAAATGCTTGTGTACCCGAATCCTTCGCATTGAATTAATCTATATTCATACGAATCTGCCAACGATACCTTCACGGAAAAAACCCTCAACTTGGGTGTCAATTCGTACCCCTAATTTATAGGTATTGCTGAATTCCCATAAGTAAAGAATTGAGGGTACGAATTCACCCCCATATTGAGGGTTTTTTTTCGTGAGGGTATCCGAAGCGATATGTTGGGTTATAGTTTTGATCCAGCCATGTTTTCCAAAAACTATTTTGGAGTGACGCTGCTACACTTGTTCGGTGGCAATCAATAACAATAGCATAACGTATTGAAAAAAAAATCTTAAATTATGTAGCCCAGCAAATTTACACAACATTTATATGCCCTAGAGTAGTACATTACGTGTTCGGATGTAATTTAAAAACTACATAAATTGTCGCTTTGAATAAATGTGGTCTCACGACTTTACAAACGCATGGATTAATTATCATGGATCAATTAATATTTATGAAATCCGATAACATTTTTTTCTCAGTGTACCTTTTTTCAAGAGTATTATTCATTTTCAATTCGTCCGTATTTCGAAAAACGAATAGAAGAACATTTTTTGGAATCAGAAGCGTGTAAATAGAAATAAAAATAATTCGCGATTGGACGATTGCTCGAAAGGATCGTTTGCCGACAAAGAATGTGGAAAATCTCTTCAACGTGTTCAAAATCGGCATTTTTTCAGCTTCGTACAACGATACATAAACGAGTATAATCGTTGTAGAAAAACAAATCCAAGAAAAATGATAAACTTGTTTTAAACTTGGGACAAATGGGTGAAAGAAAATGCTCCAGTCAATAATTAGAAGCCTGAACAATAACAAACACAATAAGTTAAATGAATGAGAAAGCATTACCGCTTAATACGTACGAGAACGGGATTCGTCGGAATTCATTTCCGATAGACTTGAGAAATATTTTCGTCCGATAACCATGATAAGAATGGCACAAAGTCTCTTCTTTTCCCTGGATAGAAGATGTACGCAAGTTTTCGGTTGAAGGATAAAAATGGTAAAGCTTCACAGCATAGAATTTTCTAAACCGCGAAAATCTATTTCATAGAATTTAAAAATGTAGAAATGCCAAAATATAAAGTCCTCGGAATGATTAAGACCGGAACATACAATCGTCATGATTCAAATCCATATCTTGTGCTTCGCCTTATTCCACACTTCGACTTTTTACATCATTTAAATGTAAGAGTTACGCTTTCACGTTTTTGGATATTTGATATTGCGACCCTTCAATTATTCGATATTTCTAATTTTTTACCCAGATCGAAAAATGTTAAAATCGCATACCGCACCGCCCCTCTCCCGACATTTTCGAAAAGTCTGCTGCAAGGCAAGTGCAGCAGAGGTTCGGGTGGACCGTCGAATCACAAACACCCTTCGGCCGGCCAGGTAGTCCCTTTGCTCATTAGGGCGGCACCTGATTGGTCAGCCTGGAACTGGCGGTGATAACGGTATTTCTAGCGTAGAGTATAAATATCGCACGTCTTGACCCGATGAGCATTATTCCTCAGTCAATCGCAGAGGTAGTAACGCCTGTAGAGTCTGAGCTAGTCCTTGAAGTTGCACGGTATCCCGAGTTAAAGTTTCGAACAGAATCTGTTCAAGTCCAGTTGGATTTAAAGTTTGATTTGTCTAGCTGTTGAGTAGGAAAAAAAAATCGACTACGATGGCTTCGATGTCTGTTCCCTGCTGTTTCAGCAACACAACTTGCCAAAACGACGAAGAAGACGTAAGTTGAAAAGTTTTGAACTTTTTTTATTTATTCTTTTGCTAATTTGACAGAGACGTTGATGTTTCAACGATATTGATAGACGTAATGGTTATTTTGAGAACTTTC
Organism: Neodiprion lecontei; assembly: GCF_021901455.1. NCBI lineage: Eukaryota > Metazoa > Arthropoda > Insecta > Hymenoptera > Diprionidae > Neodiprion > Neodiprion lecontei. The sequence goes on along the minus strand of NC_060262.1, from coordinate 10,665,566 downwards.
GAGTGTTCGTCTTTTTCCGAATAAATGACACGATTATAACCATGTTTCTTTCCTACTTTTTTCAGAAGCCACGTCGACCGAGCGAAATCGAAATGAGGGCGAAGAAATCATTCGAGCGGCTGACGATGCCCGATTGCTTTAAGAATAGGCGTAGAGGTAGGATGACTGCCCCACGACCGACCCTGAGCCGCCCATCCACTAGGAAGAGCTTTCAATCGACTAAGGCACACTTGATCGAACTCGGCAAAAAGTACATGGCGGCAATGGAAGGTAAGAATCGATGTGTCATTACAAAATAGCGGTGTAAACGAACCAAGTTGAACGACAGTTAGATACGCGGTTCAAATCTTTAATTGAATGCTCCATACTCATCGTCTGAAGGATCTATGTTCCGGGTATTGAAATATTTGCAACGAACGTACCTTTGTATGAAAAAAAAGGTAAAAGAAAAATTAGAAATTTTAACCTCATGATTTTCGAAAAACTTGATTCTCAAATTCGGGAAATAAATTGAATTTAACGTCTCGTTTCTTTAGAAAAATCAATTTCTTGGCGGCTGACAAACGGTGTCTTATTTAAAATTGTATCATGTTGTTTTTACAGCCGGTACGACGTCGATTTTGACAAGGACCGCACAACGGTCTCCACGTCCGGAATTAGACATGCGTGGGGAGATCATGAAACTGTCAGCGGCTTACTCGAAGATGCACGTGAGTAAGACATTGCCGAAAATGTCAGGGTCACCGAAGGTAGAGAACTTGAACCTGGTCCTTCCGCCTGTTCCTACGGAGAAACTAGACAACCTGGAGGAAGACGAGATGGTCGTTAGCACCGACAGCGTAATTCGCGTCGAGGAATTCGCTCCGGCGAAGAAGTCGAGTTCGGAAGACCAGGTACCGCCCGAGGATAACATGGACTGTAACTAAGTCTCGTCGTCGGAAATTTCGAGCCTCGAAAACATTAAGCAAATACTACCATTCGCCACATCGACTCCGAAAAAATTTAATTGCCCGGTGAAAACGCAGGGCGAAAGGTGGCTGAGTGATATTGAGGAGATCCTGACCGATAGCGAAATGAAATCCGAAGAGACAGACAAGAGGGACAATTTTCTCGAAGACGAATTGGACGCGGAGGACCACAACCGCTTCTTCGTGTAGTCAAGGAAGTCGACTGTCATGGAAAAGATTATACAAAGACACGAGCAACGATCGCCGACCAGAAGTTACGTAGAAGAAATAATCGAGGAACTGAACGCGAAATGTCGTGATCGGAGAAGGCAATGTCAAGCTACTCATCTTCAACTTCTGCGAACTTCGTGAAGAAGCTGCTGGAGGCACTGGAATGCAAGGAGGACGACGAAATAGAGAATCGGCCCATCTCGATCCCCGCCAAGAGTTCGGGCAGCAGTTTCTGTTCAAAGGCTCTGTGTTCGAGCAAACCACGTCCCTCTTGTAGCTTCCACAAGGCGTCGGGTTCGAGAACCAAACGTTTATCCTACAGCTACGTGGTGCAAGGGAGGGACAGAAACGGAGAGATAACGTTTACGACCTGCACCGTAGAAGACGGTGCGATCAGGATATCGGTACCAAAACACAAAAAGAAGAATGGTCAAAAGCGAGGCGGAAGTTGCATCCGTTCGCCGCAGGCTGACGGCCAAGACGGCTGGGGAAGGACCTCCGATCGAAACAGGAAAGCCAGTCCCAAGAAGGTCAGGTTCCACGACCCACTGGTGGTCGATTCAGGATTCTGTGAAGGTTCGCGAGCCGTTCCCTGTGTGAGTTCATTACTGAACGGGTTATCCTTGTATAACAAAGATACCACGTGCACCGAAAACGAGACTGACAACATATCAGGAAACGGAGGAAATTTGAATGACGCACCGGACACATCCAGTGCACGACACTTGTGTAAGTTTTTGACGTGACTTAAGCGTCTCTTTCAAAGGAGCTTATCTCATCTTACGACAAATGGCACGCCAGTTATTGACTAAGACTTATGCTTGTATAGATATCTTAATTCTTAAGCATTTCCCAGTTTCTCCATTTTTGTAAATTTCTTAATCCTTAGACATATTTCAAAGTTTTTTCATTTTTCTTTGACGGCAACTAGCAATTCTTTCGATTGACAATAAATTTTGAAGGCCGTCAAAGTAACGTGAACGATTTGATAATAATACTAGCGATATAGTAGAATAGAAAAAAAAAAAAATTTCAAATATGAAAAGAAAAAAAAATATTTCTTCCAAGTATTTCTGTTACAAGAATAGGTGTAACATATAGGTTTAAAAAATGTAATGTTATATTTCTATGAAATTTATCATGCATTCATTAGAATGTGATGATAATTTTGAACCGATTATAACGTAATTCATATAATGATGTATGTAGGTAATGATAAGAACTCGCATATTTAATTTGTAACGCTCTGTTGTCATTGTAAATGATTGAATTGACAAATAAATGTCTAATACTAAAATCTGTATTTCTGATACTATTATTTCACTTTATTAATCGTTTTAAAAACGGCCAGATTAGAAATGGCAAATCAGGATATTTTCGTTGATTTTATTATAATTATCCTTGCAGACTAAATCTATAATCTAAATCAAAATGCAAGTGAATTTCTCACTTGAAATATTTGAAAAAAACTCTTCCCCGAATATTATATCAGTAATTATACTGAACAAGCATGCAATAACGTATTCTCTTTCACTTTGTTGTCAGTGAACTTCGCGTCGAGATTAAAATATTCGATTTTAGAAATATTACATTTTCTTATAAAAAAAAAAACCTCAAATAGAGAACTCGGTTACCGAGTCTTATAACTAACAATAAAGATCATACAAGTGTAAGTATAACTCACAGTAGATTTATTCGACACATTAAGTTCACCTAAATATTTTTCGCGCTTACTTACTACTGCAGACTTAAATTAAAACTGTATTGGCAATTATTTAAAACCGCAGTAGTGTAAATTGTATTTTATCGACGATCTAAAATATGAACTCGGTATCTTTCCATGAAATTTTAGCGACGTATACATGATACCTTGAAATTGTACAATCGTAGAAATCAATTGCCCGTATTTTGTAACAAATTCGGAACGCACTGCAGCCATTAATAATATATACATATACCAATCTTCTAATTGCCATTTCGCGCATCAATATACGCAGATATTTATTTTCATCGCGCGATTCGATATCTCCAGCCTAATAAAATAAAGCCGTGTAACGGAACGTAGACCAGATGCTACATCCAAGCCTCGGACAACGTTACAGAACCCTAGACGTAGTTAATTTTTCAGCGGGGTGATATTACACTCCATCTCGCATTGACCGTGCAAAGACAACAGCGGACGTTCAATACATCCCACGTTGTGTGTTTTACCACTGTGAAAAAACACGCGAAATAACTCCCGAGCAAACAAATCCACGCACTGACTCGGAGACGAATCCGACGATTGATTCAGATATCGATCACAAATAAGCCCCCAAAAAATAAACTCGCAAAATCAAACGATAGACAGACAAACAAAGCCGATAACATAACGAATTAAATCAAAAAACAAGAATGAAATGAAAACTATCAAAACATTATTTACTAACATTAGACTGCTTTTGAGATCACTTCCGATTGAAACTGGATCGATAAATGGTAAGAGAAATCCAGACCGAGAAATGATTATCTTCAACACATCATTTACCATTTGATTGTAGACCAAAATTTTCTCATCACTAGATAATATTTTATCCAACTATTCTATCGTTAAAGTCATCCAAATTAACCGATTGTTTGATGCTGATTTTCAAGTTTGTCAGGCGCCAAAACTTCCGGAATTAGTCGAATCGCACGGTTCGGAAAAAAATGCCGTTCAAACCTGTTTACGTCGACTCCTATAAAATTTTTGAAACTCCAAATTAGGAGCTCGTAGCGTAATTCGGAATAAATCTATTCAGTCTGAAGAATGAAAATTCAGTTTTCTGAGCTTTTCCTCTCGCTTCAACTTAGAAGTGATCAGGTTCCGGATTTGTTCAGTTGAGTAGTCTTTGAGTAATTCATGTAACACGTTCTTTTTTATAAGTCATAAATGATTAAATTCTGAATCTAATCGGTCCAGTAAAATATTTTTTCCGATAAAGTATTTTCAGTTCAAAATAGACTTCAGCGGGAAATTTTATTCAACCTTATTGTACAGGTCGGTTCAATAACTGTTTGTTCCAATATTTTTTTGAGTGAATGTATATGCGGTATTCCAGTTCAACCGAGACAACAACAAAGTACCTACATCCCGCCCTAACTGAATTCCGTTTGAAACCGTATTTCTGAAATGTTTTTTCTTATGTGGCGGACACCCGCCACTGGCGAGAGAAACCGTTGAAATATTTTCATGTCCGACTAGCCTTCGAGTGTCCAGGCCTCGCCTCGCTAGCCGAGGGCTAAGGGTTTGACCGCGCCGGAAATTTCCCTACATGTGGCATTTTTGGCGCGACGCGACCCTTGGCCTCGACTCGGGGGCGAGCCTGCACTCTTTCTTTACCCTAGTCTTCGTTGCGCTCTCGTAACATACACATCAAGTAGCTAGCTTCATTCTTTTGCTTTCTGTACTTTCATCAATCAATCGTGTAAACTCAGCACCTCGTTTGTTCTCTGTTTCAATAAAGCATCTATTAATTTCTTGTTATCGTTAACCATAATTATCGGCATTAATCATTTCGCTAATCACTCCACAACTCCAAAACTCTACACTTACTTGCCAAACCTAAAAAGTTCTCTATTCACTTCCAAACCGTCGAATAATTATCGTTAAAGTCGAAATTTCACAAAATAATAATAATAATAATAATAATAATAATAATAATGAACAAAACAGTAAATACGGAAAGCCCGAGTTGAGCTTTGGTAAAAAATGCAAAAAAGAAGTTTAAAAACAGCCCAAGTGGTCTTTGAATTTTTGCAATCTCAGATTCGCAAGGGGTATAGGAAAAATTTGAAAACATTAGGTCTTTTGTTAACACGAGGAGTCAGGTTTTTCACTATGGAAATCTATAATCAGCGACAGTGAGGGAAACAGTTGTCTCAGTTGAGCTGGAATATTCCATATTATTCGAAAATCGATTCGTTTCTAAATTTCGTGCATTGATGCCCATTCCGACGATTCAAAACGACTCGCCTCGTCTGATGTACAGGTTATATGTATAGGCAAAAGCAGACGACATCGGTGGCCTTGAGACGGTTACTATCCACAGCGGGAGGTGCGCACAAACATTCCATCCACACGATAGTCTCGGTCTAGATACATAGTAGAACCAAGTTTCGCAGTAGGGGGTATCAATGCTTGGGCAGCCAAGTGTACGGCTTGCTCTTCTTAGCGGTTTTCACACCATCGCCGCGTCAACATTGTCAGACATATTCTCACATTCCCTACAGACTTCTTTTGGCAGCCTTATCCAGACGAGCATTTTTTTTTCAATTTTTTTTAATTTCAATTTAATTTAAAAAAAAATTAATTCGTCTTCACTAACAGCTGGAACTGGACTATCAAAATAATTCACCCTAGATTCGAAAGCTCATTCTTACGAAACTTTAGCTAACCGAACATATGATACGGTGATTTTTCAACGCGATAGTGAACTTCTAAGCAGAAACGTAAGTGAGATATTCGTTACGCATGGACTTCACCGTCATTCGGCTTCTTAACCTCATCCTCTATAGAACGATCACCCTCGTTCCCGGTTTTGGACTTCGAGTCAAAGTGCCTCTCTTACTCTGAATACCCAATTCAGTATAGCGATCGCGTGAACAGAAAATACGGAACACTTTTCTTACAGGCGAAATTTCATTGGCACCTGGTAGCCCTTTCAACATTCCACCCTTACGATGCAAAAGTATCCGCACATGGTATAGATTTTCAATGCATACCACTAAAGCATTTTTACATGTAGTTGTGTAGCAGGATTTCCCTGAATTTGGTTAACTTTTTGCTTTTGGTAATCGCCGAGACATATTTTAAAGGGAAACAAGACCATGTAGTGGCGAATAATTCATGTTTTTATTTGGAGGTGGGTTTGAAACGATTGGATTGCACGCGCGATGAGCGGCTCTGAAGATCTTGACTCATCCTTTTCACCGAGTATATGTATATAGGCATCGTGCAAGGTTCGGAGCAACGAATAAAACAATTTAGGGCAAACCGGTAGCTTAACGAGAGTTTTAGTGCTTTTTCTCAGAAATGAAGGCATCAAGCATTCTCTGGTAGAAACCCGAACGCGCGATTTCACTAAAACGAGGGGTAGCCAGCCTGTGGGGCAAATCTTGACGCAGAGTGTGCTGGAAACTTAAAGAGCAGGATTCGAGCCAGTCTCCTTGGCGCCGTCTCATTGACTCTTCTCCCAACCCTCCGTATCCTTGCCCAAGGACGTCGTAGATACCGCAAGAGGGAAGCAGATCTGCGTCATAGACGAAGCGTAGGTTGTCGGGTCGTGCGATACGCGAAACGAAACGGTCAATGGGAAGCCGGAGAAGCGAAAAAACGGCTATATGACCGAACATTTCGTGCGGGTGCAATACGCGAAATTCCCATAGCGGGTGTTCGTCCGATTGATTTGCCATGCAGAAAAAATTGGCTATCAGATTCTATAGGACGGGAATATTGAACTCGGACGGAAAGCTCAAACCGAAATGAAGCTTGAACCGAAGCATTTAAAGATGGGAGACGCCCAAGTGTGAAACATTTTTATCTGTGAATGTGGCTGAACCAACTTCAAATGCGTATTTCTTGTACGAGGATGATCTTGTTGTCCAAATTTTAAGCACTTTGAAACCAGTAACTGCGTAGATGCAACAAATAATGCTACTAAAAATGGGATAATTGAAAATCCTCCTTGTAGGTTACAAACAATTTTCAGGGATCATGTTGAAACTGCAGAATACTTTTTCTCGCGCAAAAGTGCGTTACTTTATTTATGCAAGTCAGTTCAAATGTGATTATGAATGAACGTAATTTTTCAATTTTCGGTTCCTGGTATTCTCAAACGAAAGAATATCAACTGTGCAACAAAGTGTGTTATCACGGCAAAAATGGGTCGTTATAGAAGTCTCGAAAGAGAAATCATGAGTACAAAATGATAACTGAAACGGAACGCAATGAAATGAGAAATTAATATTTACCGATATTTTCCAATTACTCCATCGTTTTGTCGTAATTCAGCGCCCATGATTATCGTGGCATTTAGAAGGCGTGCGGAACGCCTGCTTAGTCCGCAAAGGTCGTAAGTTTCCGAATCAGCTCCGCGAGCTTACCGGAATCCCGTTTATAATGAATCTTTTTCCTGAAGTACGAAAAATTACTCACTAGCAGCGCTATTGGTTCGGTAGGGACAAACACTGTCTAACCCCCATATAAACACACAGTAAAGTGCACTAAAAAAAAATGTTTTCAACAGAAGACGACGTTCCTGGAGCAAAACTAAAATTTGCAACCGTAAAAGACAACAATTTAATAATACTAAAACGTTGGCTTGCGTGCCGTAATTTAAAAGTTACCGGAAAAAAAACGAATTAATTGACAGGTTTGTATACAGACTCTAGTGAAAAAATAGCGGGAGATTCAAACTGTAATAAGAGGAATTGAAACTAATAATAAATTTCAGATTTATTTCAGAGTGAAATATGAATCAAATATAGATGGTAATGAAAGAAAATTAAATAAATGAATATGATTTAGTAACAGATAGAGGTTATATGTCATTCTAGTCAATGGTAATTAATAATGAAAAAATCAACTATTCATTTTTTATTCATTTAATTCATTTTTTTAATAATTTCGAAAACATATATAAATGATGACTCTCAGTGATGAGTTTATCAGTTAGTTAGAATTTAATAATTTAATAATCTTTTATTGGTACGCATTAGGGTCAACGATTGTATAAATAACGGAAGAGAAGGAGTTATTTTTGAAAGTGTCGACAAAGGAATATGGTTAGTGGAGAAGAAACAACGCTTGCAAGCATCTTTAATAGTCTCATTGGCATCTACATCTGGATCAACAGTGACATCAGATTCTTCTACAACATTACCCATCCATACTACTTTCTATCCTAATGATAATTGGCAAACATTTCCATCTAAACAGGTTCCTCGTTCATTTTGTTACGGTATTATACATGAGTACATTACACAAGGTAAAAATTCACAGGAAAGCGATGACGATGATCAAGAAATGGACGACGATTCAATTCCTGTCTCTGGTAATTCTAAAGCCATTCAAAGAGGTAGATTGTACTGTATTAGTGATCGTATAAAAGATTTACAAGATAATAGTTGTAACAATATTTATTATCAAAGGGCAAAAATCCAATCATCCTTTAAAACTACGATTTACGATGTGGTAATAGGTCTTGATGACGATGGAAACGTAATAAATGCTGCATGTCAATGTCCAGCGTCTGAATCTTTTAATTGCTCACATATTGTAGCATTACTTTTTAAACTAGAAGAATATACGCTTCAACATGGTTTTGAACCGCTAACTTGTACTTCTAAAATAAAAGAATGCAATCAAGGTTGCAAAACTGGAAACGATTTATCAAGTATCATCACTGCTGAGTATAAAAAAGTTGAATCAACGAAAAATTCAAGTGAAAAGCCTACAAAAAAAAATTGTAATGAAGCTGATACAAAAAAAGTAATTGATTTTAGTGCGCAGTCGAACCTAAGCAGTTCTGTGAGTGCTGATATAATGACGACTGATTTTATTCAACGCTTACAACACAAAAATGAAAAATCAATGTGGATCGACTTACTGCAAATACACTATGATGATTATGATTTGGACTGTGATCAAAAGTTAATGTTAAAATTAAAAATTGCAGAGTTTCAAACTAATTTAAGCTCATCAACGCTTGGTCCATTCGAGCTTCAGGTAGAACAAAATAGTCCGGCATGGCTCAATGCACGAAGATACCGAATTACTGCATCGGATTGTAAGTCATTTTATACAAGCAAAGATTCAACAACTTTAATAAATACAAAGTTATGGTAAGAAACAAAAGATATTAGTCACTCACCTGCGATTGCTTACGGTCGAGAAAATGAATCAACTGCAATCCAAGATTACCTTACGTCTATTAATAGGACTCAGATTAAAAAACCAGGATTGATTGTTAATAATCGGTTCCCAGGACTTGGTTGCAGCCCAGATGGCTTAATTGTGGAAAACAATGAACTGCTCTACTGTATTGAAGTAAAGTGTCCTTACAAATTAAAAAATTGCTCACCTCTTAATTTAGCTGAAATCAAAGATCAAAGTAATCTGTGCTATACGGTTAAAAATGATCAAATTACTTTGAAAAGAAATCATGCTTATTACTACCAAATTCAGCTGACATTAGCTATTTTGGAATTACAATATTGTGACTTTATTGTGTGGTCGCCTAAGAATGGTTTTGTAGTCGAGAAGATTTCTCGAGATGAAAATTTTATAAACGCTCTAACAACTAAATTATGCAAAGTCCATAATGTCTTAGCTATGGAATTTTTTGAGATGAGACTACCACGAAAGTTACCACTACTTGTGATGGACATATGAGTGCAATAAAAACTACAGTTAACTTATTTTTAATAATGGCATGAGATATGTGTATGTTATTACTATAAATGTTTTATGATTGTTTTTTGTTAAAAAATATTTTAAATCTTATGACTAATAATACTCTACTTACTGAACTAATCAGATACAACAAAATGGTAATAGTGTTATAATTATTTTCATAAATTTTATTGAAATATTTAAGTAACAAGTGGCTCTTGAAAATTTACTCACATTGCAATTACAAACACAATTTGTGATACAATAGGCAATAAAGTTTTGGGTATAATTCTTTGCATTATTCTAAACTGTTTCATTCGACCAATGAATCGTTCCACGTGTATTCGAGCCGAAGCAATTTCTCTTGCTCTTTTAACTTCATTTTTCGTAAATTTTTTTCTTGATTTCAGAAACGATGGCATTAATACTGTGCATTTATACTTATTACATAAATCTTTTATGTTAAAACCACGATCTGCTAATATTAAGTCACCTTTCTCCAAATATTTAAGAAATCCACTTTTCTCGGTGATACTTCTATCAGTTATGCGTCCTTCGAAACCTTCTGAAAGAAAGCAACACCCTCCAGTAGGTATAATTCCAATCAAAAACTTCACTGTGTTATGAGATTTGTAACTCGAATACGTATTTCCTTGTTGACTAAAATTTTTTGGATTTTCCATGTTCCATTCAAAACAATCAATTATTACTCGTACATTTTTAAATTTCTCAAAGGCTTGAGGTAAGTTTTTATTGATATCTTTAGCTGATGGAAAATTATTTAGTTGTTTAAATTTACAATACATTAGTTGTATCCAGGTTGTTGTTAGTTTAAAAATATATCCCATACTGACACCAAACCGGCAACTCAAATCATACAATAAAAAACCACATCGTAATCTCACAAGAGTTAAAAATAATTGATTTTTTAACGATAATGCTTTAAATTGTTTTATCGTTATGCGTTTATTAGTATCAGATCGTGAATGCCAGATCATCAGTGATGATTCAGTTGGCGGACCTAAGAAATTCCACAGAATATCAAAATCTTCTGGCATTAAGCCTGTATAAAACTTAAACCTTTTACGATCATTCATGCATGATTCATAATTAACAGTAGATGTACTCAACTTTTTCGTAAGTTTTTGAATCTCGTTTTGTAATTTTATTACAAAAATACTTTCAACTTCCATACAAGTTTGACTTTCTGCATGAGCTACAGATTCATTGATGTGCTCTTCGTTACTTAGTGATAATTCAATATTTCAATTTAGTGAATTGAGGAGTTGAATAGTTATCTAATGGAATATCTTGAGTATCGTTTTGCTGAATTGGATTTGAAAACTCTGAGTTAACATCTTTCCCTTTTTTCGATTTTTGGAGCGGACTGCACAAAGAGTCGATCGTTGATGTTGAAGGACGTTTGCTTCGTGCTTTTGGGATCTATAAAAATTATAAGTTTATGACTAAGAAAAATTTTTTAAACAGGTAATAAAATTATTTATTTACCCATAACTTTAGTAATAAATTTGTCAATTAGTTATGACTTTGACGCTAGCAGACATTAATTAATTTTCTCCAGTAGCATATCAGTCTATAAAATGGCTAAAACTTTAAAATAAAAAAATTCACATGTAGAAAATTACTAGATCAGTATGTGTACTTTTTATAAATAGTATTTTTCAGCTTTTTTTTACTCAAGTTAAATTTTTTCACGTCTACTACGTCTATAATAATTAATATTTCAATACCAATTTTTTTTAATCCAATCGCTAACATAATTAGTTTAAAAAAAATGTAATATTACTTACTTTACTAATCGTTACAGAAACAGGATCTGGATTTTCCTCAGTAGGACCTTTTCCGCCAATGAAATGTTTAGAGCACACATATGAATATTTATTTATTTTTTCTACTATTAAATCCACTCTCCTTGATGCATGTATCCATTTATTACATCTAACCCCATCAATATGAGATTTTATGTATGGTATAAAAAACACGTTTTCCTCCGGATAGCGGTTATCCGACGAACACTTCGCAAAACTGCAACGCTTTGTTGGCATTGTAATTGTTAAAAAAAAATGTTTGTGTTCGATTTATGATTTTAAATCATAAATTTATATCACGTAAATAACACTGCGTTAAATGTAAATATTTTATGTTTGTCTCTACTACTAGTGCTGCCTCTCGTGGCACGTTTGCTGTACTATTCTCAGTAAAAAGGCTAATTCATACGGAATGTTTAGACATCGCTGTGGGTATACAAGTTCAATCACGAAGTGCTCGCGCTTGGTTAAAGCCTTCAACTTGAAGGGTTCCCCGACTTGCTCAAATTACGGGAATATACCAAGTCACAACGTTAATCCAGCCCACCCCGTATCCTTACTGGGGGGTGATAAATTTTCACGATCGATAAAATTCAACCCCAGAACTAATTAACTTCCGATTCTATCGCCATTTTTGCGAACTAGTCAGATTTCAACCTGCAGCCGACGCTCTGCCGGGCGGATTGTTCATTTAACGATCATTATTCCCTGATTAACGACCCCTAGCACTGAAATTCACGCCTCAATGATCAGCGGAGGAAAAATGTTTTCCAACTCCAGCATTCCAGGATTTGATATTTTTTTAAAGTCGCTCTGGGATCGAGAAAATTTCCGACTGTATAAACGGACCGGACAGTTTTGCGCAGACGATTAACTACAGATTACCCTTCTCCGACACTGCTGCAGAAACTGCGAACTGCAGACTCGTCGTTTTTGCGTGTCATATAATATTCCGTGGGCGGATATCAGAATTTGAACCCAGAATTTATCACGTAAGCCAAGTATTCGTACGGCTAGCATCTCGCGTGGATCGAAGAACGCGGATGTGACGAGTGCTGATGATTTCTTATTTCTATTATAAAGTTATTGTTTGTAGAAATTTATCAAGATGAAAGACGCAGGTATTTTTGTAACGATATTGCTCGATGTCGAACAAGCGGTTCCTTATCGAGGCGTTGAATGAAATTTTTCACACTGTGCGCGAACCCTTAGTGCCTTCTTGTTTCAGCATCCAGTAAACCATTAGCAAATTCCGATGTTCGAACATGTACAAGCGTGCAGCGCAGTCTACTCAATTCACACCATTTCACAAGGCTGCATCATCGAGGCACCGCTTCAATACCTGGACACCTGGTACGAAGGGTTAACTATGTCAGCAACCAAAGGAGCGACAAGTAGTTGGTGTCAATATTTTCATGTTGACAATAAATCTGGCAATGCTAAATGTAAATATTGCCCTAAAATTTTGAAAACGTGTGGTAATACAACCAATTCAAAGCAACACATGGAAAGGCAACACATGGAAAGGCAACACTCTGGTATCATAAGTAGTATTGAAAATAAAGAGGTAAGTACCTACTATTTTCTGCTTTGAACCATCCAAATGATGAATCAGGGCACTATTTAAGATGCCCGGGCAATATGAATACACATGTTTATATGAATAAACAATTGGCAGGAAGAATCAATTGCAGCTTTGTCTGCTAATTGTAAGCCATCGACATCTACATATTCTGAAGACTCTATGATTATGATGCCGACCACTTCCGCATCTCAAATTGAAGATCCAGTAGGGCCTTCATCTCCTAATCGATATAAAATGGGCACAGAAGCATCATTCTCAAAACTATTAGAATTTGGATCAGAGGGTTCAAAAAAACAAACAGATCCAGACGCTACAGCGCTATTGACGTATTGCGATAATTGTTCCTTTCAGCGTGGTCGAAGGACGAGGGTTTGGAAGATGGATTGACTTGCTTGCACCATCAACAATTTAATTCATACCGAACAATTGTATTCATACCATGCATCAATTATACGACGGAGTCTCTTGGATGGATAGAGTCGATTATCATTTTCACACAGTATAGGTACTCATCAGTCTACGAAGATCACAGTCCCAAACTTACCCGCGGACTGGTGTGCGGAATGACCTTCCGCAGCTCGCCCGGCTCCGCCACTGGGTGCAGTGGCACATATACCTGGCCGGCGTCGCTGGAGTTGCGAGAGACGCGCGCTCCTAGCGCGCGCGTGCGGTACTTGGACAGTGCTCGCGGTACCGCGCGGCGACAACATAGCGGCAGCGAAGGTCTGACCCTGAGACGTGAGGTGTTTCGGAGTGAGTTCCGAGTCGCTTCGATCTTTCTCTCGATAGTTCCGGTATAATCAAACGCAGCTCAGGCCAGAAATATACTGAGAGAATACGCCTCTTGGATAACTCTAGTGGCGCGGCTCGGTGGCAGATTCAAACTACACATGGACTTGCGAGTGCGGTCAGCTGTGCGATTTACGTATTAATTCAATTAAAACGTACTCTCCGAAATAATCAAAAAATCGGTGATACGAGGCACCATTGTGTTGTGGATTGCAAAAATACCCAATCGAAAAATCCAGAGTTAGCTTTTCATTCGTTTCCGAGACGAAATTGGGAAATCAACAAGAGAAATGAGTTGATCAAGGCTGTCAGAAGAATGTCAATAATATTATAACAATTTGATACAAGGAATTAACGTATTGAAAATATGCAAACGTCAGATTTTCTGTAATCTTTTATTTTTATAGTACACCAGTAGTCCGGTCAAATTAGACCAAAAAATAGGGGTGAGGTTACAAAAATTCACACTCGTCTGAAAATTGATAGGATTGTTCGAAACACTATTATACATGAAATAGGAAAAGTCCTCATCGATCCGACGCCTGGAAAAGAATTTACTCGGGTTCAAAGGTCACAAAATCGGGTTTTTCGCGATTTTCAGCAAAAGCGTAAGTTTCATCATAAAATTAGCCCAGACAAAAATTGTAGATCAGATAATTATCTATAAAAAATGTCAAAATACTTGTTTCCTCAGAGCCACTGTTTTAGAGATGTAACGATTCAAAAAGTTGGGGGAGTTGCATCGTTATAATGTGTATAAGTACACCACGTATATACATCACTGAAACTGTAATGCAAGTAAAAATATCGTTCTATCGGTCAGTGTAACTTACACATAAAATATTATAAATATGAGAATTTCGGGCAAAAAGAATCCCAGTCCCTCATTTTATACGCCAGTGTAACCTTGAGCAACATCTGTCTCCCATTCAACTTGTGAGGGATTTTTTATGGTCAACATCAGTTATGAAAATATTAGTGAGAGAACATTTTTATTTATTGGCGTTTTGACACAGAAACCGGCAAAATGGGTTCACAAGGTGACTAAAAAATAAGAAACAAGAAACCATTCAGACATCACTCACACCAAAAAACTTAAAATACGCCTATCAGCCTGTGTCTAAGTTAAATGAAATATGGGTACAGGAAAAGATACTGAAAGGCTAGAAAAAGGAAAGTAGAAAATGACGTTATGTGTGACTCGATACAATGTTAAAAACTTATCTTGTTGGTGGTCTAATGGCCTGAGTAACGAACTGTGACACAAGACGACTACTAATTCGTTACTATTGACGTTGGCTCTCGCTTCGATCCACGTGGCGACGATCGGAGAATGATAACGAATATTATGGTGTTCTGGTCAGATAACATTCCATCAGGATTCGACGTGTTCACTGGACAGTATGCTAGCAGTTACATTTATACGATTTGATTTGTCGAAGGAATTTGAATTAAAAAACAAAGAAAAATGGAGGCGGTTCACGAGGTATTAGGTGTGCGACTCATTGCCGTGGCGTCTTCTCGCAGAGTCTCTTTGCCGCGAACGGATATCCCGTGAGTTTGACTAGTATTGCTACATTTGTGAAGTATCAGTGACCAGAAGGTAGATTGAAGAATGAGGAAGGTTTAGTCGAAATCCGGTCAGGTAAATAGATATATTTAATTGTTGGGCAAACGAACATGTTTGCGTTTGCAACGTTTCAGCCGGGCCGTGCCGACCATCATCAGGCTTTACAAAAATTACAAAATGTTTCAGAAGACAATTCTGATTAGAACAGAAATTCTATTTTTTAAATGTTGTGACGTCTGTCCAATATAACTTTTGCTACAGTCTCCACATGGTATTTTATACACACAATTGATTTTATCTAAATTAGGAGTTACAGATCGTGAGTGAACAAAAAGAGGATATTTAGTAGTATTATTAATTCTAAACGTAATTTCGATGCCTTCAATTTTCAAAACTTTTTTAATTTGGCTAGATACATCTTCAATGTAGGGTATAGTGATGGTGTTCTTAAATTTGTCATAATCATTAGGTTGATTGTTAGAGTCTATATTTCAATCAATAGAATTGTACATTTTTTCAACTCTATACTTTTTAATATCATTGATGAAATGTAAAGGATAGCCATTTGAAATAACAGTTGTTTCCACGAGTTTTAAGTTTTTTTTTTCTTCGAGAAATTGAGGGTTCGAAATTTTAAGACAACGATCGAACAAAGCTATGGCGACAGATTTTTTATGTTTCATAGAATGATTTGAACGATAATGAATGTATCTACCATATATCCATAAAAATCCACTTGAATCTTACTGTCAAATAACTTCCAAAGTAAATCAAACAAAAGAATTTTTAAAACATCATAATCACTTAATCGTCACTGATGCTGACAAAGGCAATATAACAGTTGTCATGGACAAGATGGATTTTAAACAAAAATGCCAACATATTCTTAATGATTCCAACACATACACTCTTATCTCTCGTGATCCCACCAATAAGATACAAAAACAAGTCAATGATATGATAAACCTGTGGCACCAGAAAAAATTTATAGATTTAAACTCGGTAAAAAATCTCAAAACCTACAACTCTCTGCCTCCTAAGACATATTTTCTACCAAAATTACACAATATCAATGTACCTCTCAGACCAATTGTATGCAAGATCAATTCACCTACGTACAAAATCTCCAGATTCTGCTCTAGTGTACTCTCTAACATCACAGGTAAATCCAACTATTGTTATGAGCTGGGTCGGCTGAAGACCAAACCACTCGATACGTATAACGCTTAGTTGAGACTAAATTTTCCGGATATATTATTTGAATTTGTTGACACCGTTCCCCCCTTAATTAAACTGGCTTTGATGTAAAAATGGTCACTTACCTTTGTTGTTAGCAGTTGATTTTCGGGCTCTGTGGGGCGGCTCTGCGTGCTCGGCGAGGAGGTATACGGTATTAAATGACTGGTTTACACTCGATATGGGTTTAATTACAATTATACGTTTATTCGATAAAAATGAGGTTAGTTATGTACTATGGTAGAAAGGAAGTTTGTGTTTGAGTAAAATAACGCGGAGTTCGCTCAGCGCTTGACGTGATTGGATTTTGTAATAATAAATTGAGAGAAAGACTTCTTCTTAAAAGCTGACTGACTACTGCTCGACTACCGTTTGACTACCCATTGACTACCCATTGACTACTCATTGACTACTCATTGACTACTCATTGACTACTCTCTTTTAAAAGATTCGGGTGGTCTTGTCTGAACTACTTCCTGATTGGTTACCAGTATCCTTAAGGGATGCTGGACCAATCAGGAGGGCCTGATAAAATTTTGAGTTTTTCTATTCGTCAAGACTACCCCCGCCCATCGGGTACGGTGTAGCAGGAGAATTTATCATTAACTATCCCGCCTTTACCACACGTCCCGTGCAGAAATTTAATTCCGGTGCTGCCTAGCACCTGGCTAGTTTTCCATGAATCTGGCTTGGCAATGGCTAGGTCAGCTGGGCTGAGCCAGTCCTGGCGTGTAACACATTTCTACGCAGTGCCTAGCCAGAAGGTCTGACTAGGGTCTAACCAGTAAAGTTAATAGGGTCTAGCCAGAATCCTTGCAAGTAGCTATTCATATAATTATCGGAAAAAAGGATAAAGGATAAATTCTAGAATGAATATTTCGCAACGTATGAAAGTTCTATTCATTTATATTATTATATTATTATTTTCTTCAATACATCATATCAGTCAGCAGTAAAGTACGTAGGATTTTTTTTTTTAAACATGTAAGTGAAAAATATGTTAGTAGTGAATTTCTTTTTTTTTTAATACATCACTAAATAGAAAATACGTAAGTAACACATATTTTTTTTATTTTTCAAACCCATCAGTGAGTAGAAAAGTACGTAAATAATGACTTTTTTTTTAATACTTTTTTTTTAATCAGTAAGCACAAAAGTACACAACTATTTTGGGAAGTTTTCGAATACGTTACTAAGAAGATTTGTCTGTGGATTTACGAGACAACGATTCCATGCTGGTGCCGCTGCAATGTACATTGACACAAACTGATTGGACTGCAGCGATTGTAGTACTCTTTGCAGCTTTTTTCTTTAGTCGAGATTTACGATGCCCATCCCAATCGACGGCATTACTCAGGCAGTTACCGAGTTCTCGATAAACACTCTTTTCAGTTACATGTGTCATTGATCCCTGCGCTCCCTCTTTGTATTTCAACAAAAGCACATCTGGAAGAAAAGACTTTAGTTAAAAAAACTAAACAACCCTGCTTTCTTTTTCTTCTAAAAGAGCAAATCGTGGTGGAAAGTCTATTAGTTTGTAAAGTTGGTGTCATCAATTTCAAAATTGCTTTAAGTCTTCACGATGATAGGTCTTACCTAGACTGAATCCAACTATACCTACAAGGCGAAGTCTGACATACCCTGAATTGTACTGTAATTTACTTCAAAAACGAAAAGCAGGCAGTTGTCTTTTCTCTTTTTAAAATGGGAAAAACCTTTTGGCATACCTATACGGATTCTTCGAAGATGAGTGAACAAAAATCTATCAGGTATGATTTAACGATTGAGGTTAACGATAATTGTGTTACCCAGCAATATTCCACAAAGTTGTGTCTCTTTGAAAATGCGTTTATCCATGCCAGCCTTCACTGCGTTGAAATTCAAGGCCACATCCCGTGAAATATTTTTTTTCAATAATGCCGTCACATTTTTTGGTAAGGTTGCATTGTGGTCGAAAACGAAATGCAATGTACTAGTCTATAGAGAGATTGAAGCAATGAGTGAGATATTGTATAAGTGACAATACAAATTCAGTATCCAAATTTTTTTACTCACGAATTCTTTACGAAATTTTTTGTCAGCTTTTAATTTCTCGTCGAATGCGTCAAAGTCCTTCAAAGTCGTTACAGGCAGGTTCAGATCATATTGTGTCGTAAAACTTTGGACATTTGCCCCATGAGCATCCATCGCTAAGGCCGATTTTTCAACGATGGCCTTGAGTTTGTCGATGGCCTTGAGTTTGTCGATGGCTTTGGTTAGCATTTGAACATCGTATCTCAGTCCGCTAAGGATATCACAATCTCTCTGATTCAGTTCAGAGCTATTTTCTTTAGGCACATTTTTTGTGGATTTTGACACTTCACGTGATGATCTTTTGCTCAGTTTTCGTTCAATTTCTAGAACAAAATTTTGATGTAAAAAAATTAATTATAATGATGTATTATTCGACGAGGTTCTTGGTGTTTCTAGAAATTATTCATATCAAATTAGGTTCCAGAAATGTCGAAAAACGGCAATTGAATTAAACAATTTAAATAGTTTTTGTACACACCTTGAACGTGGTTTTTGCCGGTAGAGGAAGCATGTTCTTGTTTTGATTTTTGCTTCGGTTTTTTTCTGGGTTTGATCACATTGCTGTTTTCATCAGCTGTTGACTCATTGTCAGTTTCTGTCATATTTTTAAGTTTTGTATTTTTTTTCTTGGCCTTGATGCTGTTAATACAAGGAATTGGGTCAGATGTTTCAAAGGATGCTGTAACAATATATCCGCACTTCTGATTTTGCACAAGAGTGAAAATTTTGAGGGCCCTATCGAAGAAGCGAAAATTGCGCCGCCATTTTGGTCACCCAAGTGTCTAATTTATATATGTATAATATATATATTGTATATATTATATTTACAGTCTACATTTGATGCATAATCGTCATTCCTGGAGGTGTTAATGGGTTGCACTTGCATCAACTTTTCAGCAATTGCTTTATCGCCTTTGACTTTGATTCTCTGATATGCTTTTTTAGCTGCCTCTGATTTTTTTTCTGGTAACGTTCCATCCTCTGTGTATACAAATTTCTTGTCTGCTAATACTTTGAGACGTTTCATTGCATCATCATAAGTTGCTAGAAGAAGAAAAAATATAACAGAAATTTTTAACCTTCCATTATTTACAAGAAATGTTGCTCTCAGCTGAACTTTTTGATGCTATACAAATTATTTGGCAGTGAAAAATAAATTTTGATAATTTTAACTTTTTATTGCTCGTCTTCACATGTACACGATTCAAAATTGATGTGTTAAAAAGCTCAATGTATATTTGATCGGTATACGTCTAGATCTGAGATCAGAAGACACGAAATCAATCATGTGCTTGTGTTATTCGTTGCCACAACCCACAAAAATATATGAATTTTTGCAAAGCCGGCTTCTACAATATTGACTCTGTTAAAAGTTTCAGACGTAGACTATGTGACGGCTACACAGTGCAAGCTTGTGAGCTTCGGATGACCCTCAGAACCCAAGATTTTCATATCTTCTGATTTCAGCTCCGTCGACATATAACTGGGTTTACTTATAACTCTCTGAGAGCAGTGACTTTAAATACTGATCGAATCTTATGGCGTTATAGTGAGACTATACAGACGAACCTTTGTGATATGAACTGAATACGTCATCTTTTCAAAATTTAACAGTTATTCCCCTTTGATGATTATTTCCGAACAATATACAAATCTAATAGAAAACGCAACAGATCATTTACTTACTCGCATGTCCCTTGAGTGTTATTGGGTAGACAGGCCAAGATTCTTGTAGAGGGCTTTGTTCTTTGACGAGCCAACACAAAAGTTCAGAGTCCTCTACTGAATACGGAGGTGGCATGAATTTGCATTGGCATCTGCCAGTCGATGGGTTATAGGAAATCCAAGTCGATGGTACGCATTCTATCGTGCCTCGTTTTTGTTTTCTATTAGGTGGATCGAATTCGACTAATTGAAAAGCCTTGATGGCCTCTTCTGCCTCTTTATCATCTCCCATTATATGCTTAAAATACGAAGAGGGATTCTGTTCATAATATAAAGGCGTCTGTTATATGTATATATGCGCTGTTACAGGTTTAGTAAGATTAGGTTAGGTTAGGTTAGGGTAGAGTACGCACGTGTCATATTTATATAAATAGTTTCTTATTGTGTCGTAATAAATATAAATGTCTGTACTTGAATATTCAAGGACAACTTACGAAGAATAGTCGATGGCACAGGTAGCTGTTATAAAAAATGATAAGCGATGCAATGTAAGGTTAGCACGTGGGATAACACGTTCAGCGAGCCGTTCGGTATTTGCGCAGCACGTTTTGTGTTTTGTACACTTTTGATCACTTCTCACTTCGTAAAGTTCAAAACAGCTTGCTTTCGTAATAATTTTAATGAACCACTTACAAAAAAATTCCAGCTTTTTCAAATGATTGCAATTTTCGTGAAAGAAAAATCCAGGCACTTCTAGGCTTTTAGGACGCTGTACACAACACGTGCCGGAACGACGATAGTCAACAAGTCGCCACTATCGACATGTCGCCACAGTCACGCGCGTTATTTAAATATCGAGACACATCAGAAACGTCCTCGTCAAAAATAATTCCAGTGTCGGCAATTGATTGACGGTCTTCCCATACTCAAACGAATAATATTGATATATGTATTATACATATATAATATATATGTATATTTATACATATATTATTCGTGAAAATAAGCTTGCGCATTACACCTTGTGACACTCGCCCTGAAATTAAATAGGGATAATAGTACATTTCTAAACAAGTATGGATAAGGCTTTTTGACGAGACGTGAGGTTTACGGCGCGAGCCGAAGGCGAGTGCTTGTAACACGCATGTCAAAAAACCTTATCCATACGAGTTTCGAGTTGTACTTTTCATCACTAGAGCCACGAAATCACGACGAAGTCGCGTTGGTCGAGATTTTGAGGTTAGAGTACTGAAAAATATTATTTATTGTTAAAATATAAAAAGATATCCAGCTACTTTTTTCGGATTAATACAAGTATATACGTAACATTACACTGTATACCACGTTTCAACCGACCTGTGTTAAATTAATGTAATAGAGATATTCCATATGTTTTCTCTCTTCCAGGCAAACGTAATATTATCATTTTGCGTTTGATTTGATCAATAGGGCACGTAATTGTAGTTGCAGATGATCTGTCTTCAAGCACCCATTCTTCCAGCACTCTCGAATCACACGGATACATATACAGCGACTCTTTGATTTTCCATTTTTTTCCAATAATTGTCACGTCTTCTAGATTGTCATCAGGGTACGACATAAGATTTATTTCGAGAATAGTGCCATTTTTAAGAAGAACTACATTATCGGGAGCCTTGACCGAAAGTATATATTTCCCTTTGAATTTCAGTTTCGATATCGCTTTGTGATTCATCCTACAATTTGGGATATCACTATTCTCCTTGAGTATCTCTACATACTGGGGTAGAGTTGCTTTATGATTTTTTATCGAAAATTTCTCATTCAAGCGGCGACAGATTTGAGCCAATGGTCGATTTGGCGAATGGACTAACTTTTTTATGTGACCGAGTGCATTTTCAAAAGGAAATGTAGTTATCTTTGTAAGGGAGCACTTCATGTTCTTAGCATCATCGGCCATATGAATTAAGTTATGAAGGTTCATGATTTGCGAATCTGGGCCATAATATTGGCGCATAACTAAGAAAAAACTTCTGAGATACTTCTTTGCAAACCTGTTGTACCTGAGGGCTAGATCTTCGCAGCATAAAATTCTGCATGCCGCATGAAATAATAAAAAATGTTTATATAGTCTATTGTTCAAAATACCCTTCAAGACTACAACTCCACAATATAATAGAAAAAATCTAAACTCGGTGGCCTTCCACTTTGCTATAAACGCTACGGACCGTGGTTTACGTTGAAATTCAGAAGTTACCAGAATTTTTAAATACTCCATTCTGCGAGACAGTTCGATTCGACTTCTGCGGCCTAGTCTGAGATGGAGATTGCCTAAAAGCCAAAAGTCTTTCAAAAGTTTCTTCATCACACCATGACAAGCTAAGTGCAAGAAATCGAGAATAAATAACAAGACCAAGTTTACTGCAGGTCTTAAACGTAGCAATGGCGAAACACTATTGTGATGCTCTCGCTGCCTTTGTCTATTAAAGTCCTCAGCACTTCGTTCAGGACAATCCGCATCAGGAAATACAGTAGATCTGCCAGGTCTGCATCCTCTCACGGTACACCTTTCACACGCATAATATCCAGTATGACCCTTAACACATTTGAGGAAAGACCTAGCTGGCGTATCACATATGAAACTTTGAATTTTTACTTGAAACAGTCTGCCATTAATGTCAATACCATTCGCTGATAGTTGGTTCATTTCCTCAATGAACTCATCCAAGAACTCATCAACTCTTTTTGGTTTTGTAGAACCTGCGTATATAGCTACAGGCACCGGCTCGTATATGTCTGGTTCGTGGACAACTTTACACAAAATGGGCCACAGTTGAGTGTTACTTGATTTAAAGAGAGGCAGTCCGTCGACATTAACTTGGATCAAAATTTCATTACCTATGTGCACTTCTTCATTGACACAGGCTCGAAGCCTTTCAGCAATACCAAAGTACACGAATTGTCCCATATTTCCATCATAATCTTCCATGTCTTGTATATCATAGGCCACTGCCGATGTACGTAGAAATGTTTTTGCTGTCTTTGGAAGTTCAGGCAGCAATCTTCTCCTCAAAATCACCAAAAGCCCATCCAATTGAGAATGACTAAGGTGTTCTTTTATTGCCCATTTTCGAATTTCCTCAGCTTCATTTCGTTCATTCAAACTATCGTCAGTCGCTTCATTTATAGATGAGCCGATATCACTGTTTTCATCAATGACACTGGCTGATGATACACTTTCTTCGTGGTCTATCTGAGAACCGTCACCTGAGTCACCATTCTCTTCGTCGATCTCACTTTGGCTATGTTCAAGTAATTGTTCAGAAATACCACCCTCGGATACATCTTCTTCAGACCTATTACTATTTTCTTGATCACTGACACCTGCAATTCATACTTGCTTTATAACAACTGAAATTTTATTTCACTTATAGGTTGATGCTTATATTACACACATTCAGTTTCGGAGTTGATGTCAGAGTCACTGTCATCATTTAGCGGATGGTTCTGTGGCACAATAGTGTTTTGATGAACGAAACGATGCCTTCGCACACGGTCGCGTGTTCGTCGTCGTTTTTCAATTATGTTATTCATTATGCTGAAATAGATAGACAATAAAACATAAAAATGATAGGATAGAAATTTTTAGGTTATGTTACCTTCAAAACATATTTACTATGGTATTCTACATTCCCATTACGAAGATTACGAAAATCAACTCACAAATATCACAGTGGACGTCTGGAGTAAACTTTAAAAATTATAAGTTGGAGTACTGATAAATAATGGTAAACACCGGTAATAAGTTTTCATCAGCGAACAACGACCAGTTTCTGGACAGTGTTGGCTAGGGAACGCGGAATTGGGCCGAACTCGCCAATGCCGAGGCAGGGCCTGTACAGGTTGCGCTAGCCAGTAAATCACTACGAGGTGCTAGAGAGTAGCCTGGCTTTCCAGTTCAAATTTCTGCACGGGGTGCGGGTAGGAATTTCCGTTTTATGTTTGTATATAATAAAGATATCCTTATTTTAATGTTCGGGCCAATATTGCCCAAACAGACACTTGAGATATACCCATACGGATCTATCCGTTGCACGTGTTCATTTCCAGAAGTTATAAAAAGGTGATAAAGAGAGCCGTATGCATGCAATGCATACGAAGACGCAAAAATAAAAGTAAAAGATAAAAATATAAAATATAAATGTATTAAATTAAGAGGTAATAAAAAAGATAAAACTAGTGGGTAGGGGCAGAGGAGATCGAGGATGTAACACTACAATCAAATGGTAAATGATGTGTTGGAGATAATCATTTCTCGGTCTGGATTTCTCTTACCATTTATCGATCCATTTTCAATCAGAAGTGATCTCAAAAGCAGTCTTATGTTAGTAAATAATGTTTCAATAGTTTTCATTTCATTCTTGTTTTTTGATTTAATTCGTTATTTTATCGGCTTTGTTTGTCTGTCTATCGTTTCATTTACGCGAGTTTATTTTTTGGGGGCTTATTTGTTATCGATATCTGAATCAATCGTCGGATTCGTCTCCGAGTCAGTGCGTAGATTTGTTTGCTCGCGAGTTATTTCGCGTGCTTTTTCACAGTGGTGAAACACACAGCGTGGGATGTATTGAACGTTCGCTGTTGTCTTTGCACGGTTAATGCGAAATGGGGTGTAATATCACCCCGCTGAAAAATTAACTACGTCTAGGGCTCTGTGACGTTGTCCGAGGCTTGGATGAAGCATCTGGTCTACTTTCCGTTACACGGCTTTATTTTATCAGGCTGGAGATATCGAATCGCGCGATGAAAATAAATATCTGCGTATATTGATGAGCGAAATGGCAATTAGAAGATTGGTATATGTATGTATTATTAATGGCTGCAGTGCGTTCCGAATTTGTTACGAAATACGGGCAATTGATTTCTACGATTGTACAATTTCAAGGTAACATGTATACGTCGCTAAAATTTCATGGAAAGATACCGAGTTCATATTTTAGATCGTCGATAAAATACAATTTACACTACTGCGGTTTTAAATAATTGCCAATACAGTTTTAATTTAAGTCTGCAGCAGTAAGTAAGCGCGAAAAATATTTATGTGAACTTAATGTGTCGAATAAATCTACTGTGAGTTGTACTTACACTTGTATGTTCTTTATTGTTAGTTATAAGACTCGGTAACCGAGTTCTCTATTTGAGGTTTTTTTTTTTTATAAGAAAACGTAATATTTCTAAAATCGAATATTTTAATCTCGACCCGAAGTTCACTGACAACGAAGTGAAAAAGAATACGTTATTGCATGCTTGTTCAATATAATTACTGATATAATATTCGGGGAAAAGTTTTTCTCAAATAATTCAAGTGAGAAATTCACTTGCATTTTGATGACTTACTGATAAAATTTTACAATTTAGATTATAGATTTAGTCTGCAAGGATAATTCTATAAAATCAACGAAAATATCCTGATTTGCAATTTCTAATCTGGCCGTTTTTAAAACGATTAATGAAGTGAAATAATAGTATCAGAAGTACAGATTTTAGTATTAGACATTTATTTGTCAATTCAATCATTTACAATGACAACAGAGCGTTACAAATTAAATATGCGAGTTCTTATCATTACATACACACATCATCATATGAGTTACGTTATAATCGGTTCAAAATTATCATCACATTCTAATCAATGCATGATAAATTTCATAGAAATATAACATTACATTTTTTAAACCTATATGTTACACCTATCCTTGTAACAGGAACACTTGGAAGAAATTTAATTTTTTTCTTTTCATATTCGAAATTTTTTTTTTTCCATTCTACTATATCGCTAGTATTATTATCAAATCGTTCACGTTACTTTGACGGCCTTCAAAATTTATTGTCAATCGAAAGAATTACTAGTTGCCGTCAAAGAAAAATGAAAAAACTTTGAAATATGTCTAAGGATTAAGAAATTTACAAAAATGAAGAAACTGAAAAATGCTTAAGAATTAAGATATCGATACAAGCATAAGTCTTAGTCAATAACTGGCGTACCATTTGTCGTAAGATGAGATAAGCTCCTTTGAAAGAGACGCTCAAGTCATGTCAAAAACTTACACAAGTGTCGTGCGCTGCATGTGGCGATCGGATGTGTCCGGTGCGTCATTCAAATTTCCTCCGTTTCCTGATATGTTGTCAGTCTCGTTTTCGGTGCACGTGGTATCTTTGTTATACAAGGATAACCCGTTCAGTAATGAACTCACACAGGGAACGGCTCGCGAACCTTCACAGAATCCTGAATCGACCACCAGTAGATCGTGGAACCTGACCTTCTTGGGACTGGCTTTCCTGTTTCGATCGAAGGTCCTTCCCCAGCCGTCTTGCCCGTCAGCCTGCGGCGAACGGATGCAACTTCCGCCTCGCTTTTGACCATTCTTCTTTTTGTGTTTTGGTACCGATATCCTGATCGCACCGTCTTCTACGGTGCAGGTCGTAAACGTTATCTCTCCGTTTCTGTCCCTCCCTTGCACCACGTAGCTGTAGGATAAACGTTTGGTTCTCGAACCCGACGCCTTGTGGAAGCTACAAGAGGGACGTGGTTTGCTCGAACACAGAGCCTTTGAACAGAAACTGCTGCCCGAACTCTTGGCGGGGATCGAGATGGGCCGATTCTCTATTTCGTCGTCCTCCTTGCATTCCAATGCCTCCAGCAGCTTCTTCACGAAGTTCGCAGAAGTTGAAGATGAGTAGCTTGACATTGCCGTCTCCGATCACGACATTTCGCGTTCAGTTCCTCGATTATTTCTTCTACGAAACTTCTGGTCGGCGATCGTTGCTCGTGTCTTTGTATAATCTTTTCCATGACAGTCGACTTCCTTGACTACACGAAGAAGCGGTTGTGGTCCTCCGCGTCCAATTCGTCTTCGAGAAAATTGTCCCTCTTGTCTGTCTCTTCGGATTTCATTTCGCTATCGGTCAGGATCTCCTCAATATCACTCAGCCACCTTTCGCCCTGCGTTTTCACCGGGCAATTAAATTTTTTCGGAGTCGATGTGGCTAATGGTAGTATTTGCTTAATGTTTTCGAGGCTCGAAATTTCCGACGACGAGACTTAGTTACAGTCCATGTTATCCTCGGGCGGTACCTGGTCTTCCGAACTCGACTTCTTCGCCGGAGCGAATTCCTCGACGCGAATTACGCTGTCGGTGCTAACGACCATCTCGTCTTCCTCCAGGTTGTCTAGTTTCTCCGTAGGAACAGGCGGAAGGACCAGGTTCAAGTTCTCTACCTTCGGTGACCCTGACATTTTTGGCAATGTCTTACTCACGTGCATCTTCGAGTAAGCCGCTGACAGTTCCATGATCTCCCCACGCATGTCTAATTCCGGACGTGGAGACAGTCGTGCGGTCCTTGTCAAAATCGGCGTCGCACCGGCTGTAAAAACAAAATGATACAATTTTAAATAAGACACCGTTTGTCAGCCGCCAAAAAATTGATTTTTCTAAAGAAACGAGACGTTGAATTCAATTTATTTCCCGAATTTGAGAATCAAGTTTTTCGAAAATCATGAGGTTAAAATTTCTAATTTTTCTTTCACCTTTTTTTTCATACAAAGGTACGTTCGTTGCAAATATTTCAATACCCGGAACATAGATCCTTCAGACGATGAGTATGGAGCATTCAATTAAAGATTTGAACCGCGTATCTAACTGTCGTTTAACTTGGTTCGTTTACACCGCTATTTTGTAATGACACATCGATTCTTACCTTCCATTGCCGCCATGTACTTTTTGCCGAGTTCGATCAAGTGTGCCTTAGTCGATTGAAAGCTCTTCCTAGTGGATGGGCGGCTCAGGGTCGGTCGTGGGGCAGTCATCCTACCTCTACGCCTATTCTTAAAGCAATCGGGCATCGTCAGCCGCTCGAATGATTTCTTCGCCCTCATTTCGATTTCGCTCGGTCGACGTGGCTTCTGAAAAAAGTAGGAAAGAAACATGGTTATAATCGTGTCATTTATTCGGAAAAAGACGAACACTCGAAAGTTCTCAAAATAACCATTACGTCTATTAGTATCGTTGAAACATCAACGTCTGTGTCAAATTAGCAAAAGAATAAATAAAAAAAGTTCAAAACTTTTCAACTTACGTCTTCTTCGTCGTTTTGGCAAGTTGTGTTGCTGAAACAGCCGGGAACAGACATCGAAGCCATCGTAGTCGATTTTTTTTTTCCTACTCAACAACTAGACGGATCAAACTTTAAATCCAACTGGACTTGAACAGATTCCGTTCGAAACTTTAACTCGGGATACCTTGCAACGTCAAGGGCTAGCTCAGACTCTACAGGCGTTACTACCTCTGCGATTGACTGAGGAATAATGCTCATCGGGTCAAGACGTGCGATATTTATACTCGACGCTAGAAATACCGTTATCACCGCCAGTTTCAGGCTGACCAATCAGGTGCCGCCCTAATGAGCAAAGGGACTACCTGGCCGGCCGAAGGGTGTTTGTGATTCGATGGTCCGCCCGAACCTCTGCTGCACTCGCCTTGCAGCAGACTTTTCGAAAATGTCGGGAGTGGGGCGGTGCGGTATTAGATTTTAACATTTTTCGATCTGGGTAAAAAATTAGAAATATCGAAAAATTGAAGGGTCGTAATATCAAATATCCAAAAACGTGAAAGCGTTACTCTTACATTTGAATAATGTAAAAAGTCGAAGGGTGGAATAAGGCGAAGCACAAGATATGGATTTGAATCATGACGATTGTATGTTCCGGTCTTAATCATTCCGAAGACTTTATATTTTGGCATTTCTACATTTTTAAATTCTATGAAATAGATTTTCGCGGTTTAGAAAGTTCTATGCTGTGAAGCTTCACCATTTTTATCCTTTAACCGAAAAATTTGCGTACATCTTCTATTCAGGGAAAAGAAGAGATTTTGTGCCATTCTTGTCATGGTTATCGGACGAAAATATTTCTCAAGTCTATCGGAAATGAATTCCGACGAATCCCGTTCTCGTACGTATTGAGCGATGATGCTTTTTTATTTATTCGACTTATAGTGTTTGTTATTGTTCACGCTTCTAATTATTGACTGGAGCATTTTCTTTCACACGATTGTCCCAAGTTTAAAACAAGTTTATCATTTTTCTTGGGTTTGTTTTTCTACAACGATTATACTCGTTTATGTATCGTTGTACAAAGCTAAAAAAATGCCGATTTTGAACACGTTGAAGAGATTTTCCACATTCTTTGTCGGCAAACGATCATTTCGAGCAATCGTCCAATCGCGAATTATTTTTACTTCTATTTACACGCTTCTGATTCCGAAAAATGTTCTTCTCATCGTTTTTCGAAATACGGACGAATTGAAAATAAATAATACTCTTGAAAAAAGGTACACTGAGAAAAAAATGTTATCGGATTTTATAAATATTAATTGATCCAAATAATCCATGCGTTTGTAAAGTCGTGAGACCACATTTATTCAAAGCGACAATTTATGTAATTTTTAAATTACGTCCGAACACGTAACGTACTACTCTAGGGCATATAAATGTTGTGTAAATTTGCTGGGCTACATGATTTAAGATTTTTTTTTCAATACGTTGTGCTATTGTTATTGATTGCCACCGAACAAGTGTAGCAGCGTCACTCCAAAATAGTTTTTGGAAAACATGGCTGGATCAAAACTATAACCCAACATATCGCTTCGGATACCCTTACGAAAAAAAACCCTTAATATGGGGGTGAATTCGTACCCTCAATTCTTTTCTTATGGGAATTCAGCAATACCTATGAATTAGGGCTACGAATTGACACCCAAGTTGAGGGTTTTTTCCGTGAAGGTATCGTTGGCAGATTCGTATGAATCTAGATTAATTGAATGCGAAGGATTCGGGTACACAAGCATTTTTGAAGCTACTTTTCAATCGAGGAAGCTTGCCGTCTACAAGGGATCGAAATTGGTACTACTGTAAATCAATCGTCATTTCGATTGAAAAATGTGAAACATGCACGTCAACGTCGGGGTGACCACAGGTCAGAGAATTCTGGAAAACCTGGAAAACCTGCAAATGTCATGGAATTCTGCAATTCCCGCATAGTCAGGGAACCGTTTACCATATACTTTTTTCATACAAATACGTCCCAAAGTTTTTTTGAGCTTTAGATAAATTAGATCGAATACCAATTTTCTTACCATCACCGCAAGGTTCGCTTCAAACTTTGATTATTCCTGAATATTACTTTACGAACGACTGCGCATCGGCTAGCTGTGACAGTGTAACTGAAGTTACAGTTAGTACTTTCGAAAAAAAAAAAAAAAAAATGGGTGCGTGAACTCATGTACGCGCGTGAGAAGTTATACTTCTTTGGCATCATCAAAAAACAATAAAACAAATAACGGATGTCTTACATTATATTTAAATGATCTTTTAAATTTTTGTCACGAACTTTTTATTGAATCTTCTATTTAATTTATTTCTTTATTTTGTATATATCAAAAAACCAATAATAAATACTCAACATTGATAATTTAATAATATTTAGTATTAATTAAATTAAATAATGATATTTTAATTTATATCAATAAATAATACATACGGCTAACTAACCTCAATTATATTGGAGCACTTGAAAAAGTATTTTAGCACTATTTTTTCACTAATATTCACAAATAGTAAATAATATTAATCCAAATATTCCATTTGAATTACTACTGAATATATTTTGTTACCACATATATATTTCGCACTTGTATGAAAATAAAACACGTGTTGTGACTCGAGACTCAATGAATTCGGTTGAGTAGGCAACTTCATCCTGTTAATTTTGTGTTACAGTGATGCGCGCTCATCTTGAAATTTCACTCTCATCAGTTTTTCATAACGCGCCTAAAGAAGTATAACTTCAAAAAGTAGAAATTGTATGGAAAATACCTCTTTTTTCTCAATATGTTTCAACGAATATAGTCAAATGTTTCAGGGAAAATGATAAGATTTTTGTCTGGAAAGCCTGGAAAAGTCGGGGAATATCGTGATTGATATTCACTGGCTACGCTGCAGCTTAGTCAGACCGAGTGAAGTACGATCGTACACTCTTGGATATAGTGGTGAAATGGTTTACATGAATTTCAAGTATGACTCGTCGAGTCAATACATTGCTGGACCTTATTCGGGCCTTTCAATTATTCTCGCGTTAACATTGTTCCTGGAACTTCTGTGGTCGACTCCGTTTGCAAATAATGTTCCGAAGTTCATCGGCGTCACTTTATTGGGGGTCAGGTAAACCGGACGTCTGACAGCCTTACTCGTACCCCCGGGGTGGCTCTTTCTTAAGTGCGATTCCTGCCCAGTGCAATTAAAAATTCACTACCTACCCCGGGTAGGAAAGGCGAGAATCATGTTGGGGAATCATAAGCCGCTCGATATTGTCAGGTTAATAACCGCATTTTCGTTGACATTCGAGACTTGTAACTGCATCCTTCATTGTCGGATTTGGATTATGGACTTTGCCCGGGCTCGTCTATTCGAAGAAGGACAGATTGCCGGAGTATCGGAATAATTAGCTGCGAGGGCACTAAATTCCAGACAGATATTGCTGTAAGGTTGTTAAATAAAGGCCACCGCTGCACACTTCTGGGAAAATGGAGTCATGAAGGCTTTTTGGTCAATCCATAATCCTTAGCTGTCATTGAGACCAGAAAGGATTTTGCTTGTTGAAAGGAACGAAGTGAGTCTCTTCGGTGAAGGTCGTACCAGATCACCGGCTAAAACTGGGAAAACGAAATTTTTGAAAGTCGAATTTTTGAACACAGCGCTTACGGCGGATTCAGCCTTTTTTTTAACGGAAATGCCATCACAATTATTCCATAAAATTCGTATACCTTGACGAAGAACGAGATAATCAGCCTTAGTTTTTTTCGTTCGCGATAAATTTCGACATTCGGTTTCACACAAGTCTCGTATTCGCGGTGTCGCTTTTTCACGAGCCGCTTAACGGCTGGTGCAAAGTTTAAAGCCAGCTATCGCGCTTATTCGGCAATTGGCATAAGTGGATTGAACCAGCGTGAAATATCTACAAGCTGCGTTTCCACGTAGAAATTTTCACTTCATATTCTCGCTGATCGAATAAACAATTGATCGATGTAAACGCCTTTACTTTATTTAATTAAAACGTTTGTATAACAGTCAAACAAGTTTCAAAACTTTATTCACGAATTTTTAGCGCGTATTTAAGCCGTTGCGAAAATGTCGCCCCGGAATCTGGGACGGCTTGAGGACTTCGCATGGCAGTGTAGAGAAATAAAACCGATTTTGAACCGATTTCTGCACCCTTCCTTCCTCGAACTTTTGCTCAAGCTTACACCTCCCACTGATTCGGGAATGCATTTTGTCTCTCGTACGGCTCAGGTAAGTCATTTATACCCTTGTATCGAGCCATTCGACTGTGAACAACTCCAAATGACTGAAAACTGACTAATGCCAAATCCAAAACGCGAGCCCATTAAACATCGGGGGGTTGATATTCGCTTTATTGAACGACCGACGCTTAGGTATACCTATACCGATGACTCACACTGGTGTGTTTCCAGGTTTCGGAGCGAAATTTTTCTTGGGCTTTCACTTCTAAAACTCTTTTCACATACAGCCGGAAGGAATCCTCACTAAAAGATATCTCTTATAAAACCAATTTCGAAAGTACGATCGTACTTCACTCGGTCTGACTAAGCTGCAGCGTAGCCAGTGAATATCCATCACGATATTCCCCGACTTTTCCAGGTTTTCCGGACAAAAATTTTATCATTTTCCCTGAAACATTCGACTATATTCGCTAAAACATATCGAAAGAAAATACGTATTTTCCATACAATTCCACTTTTTTTTTTTTTTTTCGAAAGTACTAACTGTAACTTCAGTTACACTGTCACAGCTAGCCGATGCGCAGTCGTTCGTAATGTAATATTCAGGAATAATCAAAGTTTGAAGCGAACCTTGCGGTGATGGTAAGAAAATTGGTATTCGATCTAATTTATCTAAAGCTCAAAAAAACTTTGGGACGTATTTGTATGAAAAAAGTATATGGTAAACGGTTCCCTGACTATGCGGGAATTGCAGAATTCCATGACATTTGCAGGTTTTCCAGGTTTTCCAGAATTCTCTGACCTGTGGTCACCCCGACGTTGACGTGCATGTTTCACATTTTTCAATCGAAATGACGATTGATTTACAGTAGTACCAATTTCGATCCCTTGTAGACGGCAAGCTTCCTCGATTGAAAAGTAGCTTCAAAAATGCTTGTGTACCCGAATCCTTCGCATTCAATTAATCTAGATTCATACGAATCTGCCAACGATACCTTCACGGAAAAAACCCTCAACTTGGGTGTCAATTCGTAGCCCTAATTCATAGGTATTGCTGAATTCCCATAAGAAAAGAATTGAGGGTACGAATTCACCCCCATATTAAGGGTTTTTTTTCGTAAGGGTATCCGAAGCGATATGTTGGGTTATAGTTTTGATCCAGCCATGTTTTCCAAAAACTATTTTGGAGTGACGCTGCTACACTTGTTCGGTGGCAATCAATAACAATAGCACAACGTATTGAAAAAAAAATCTTAAATCATGTAGCCCAGCAAATTTACACAACATTTATATGCCCTAGAGTAGTACGTTACGTGTTCGGACGTAATTTAAAAATTACATAAATTGTCGCTTTGAATAAATGTGGTCTCACGACTTTACAAACGCATGGATTATTTGGATCAATTAATATTTATAAAATCCGATAACATTTTTTTCTCAGTGTACCTTTTTTCAAGAGTATTATTTATTTTCAATTCGTCCGTATTTCGAAAAACGATGAGAAGAACATTTTTCGGAATCAGAAGCGTGTAAATAGAAGTAAAAATAATTCGCGATTGGACGATTGCTCGAAATGATCGTTTGCCGACAAAGAATGTGGAAAATCTCTTCAACGTGTTCAAAATCGGCATTTTTTTAGCTTTGTACAACGATACATAAACGAGTATAATCGTTGTAGAAAAACAAACCCAAGAAAAATGATAAACTTGTTTTAAACTTGGGACAATCGTGTGAAAGAAAATGCTCCAGTCAATAATTAGAAGCGTGAACAATAACAAACACTATAAGTCGAATAAATAAAAAAGCATCATCGCTCAATACGTACGAGAACGGGATTCGTCGGAATTCATTTCCGATAGACTTGAGAAATATTTTCGTCCGATAACCATGACAAGAATGGCACAAAATCTCTTCTTTTCCCTGAATAGAAGATGTACGCAAATTTTTCGGTTAAAGGATAAAAATGGTGAAGCTTCACAGCATAGAACTTTCTAAACCGCGAAAATCTATTTCATAGAATTTAAAAATGTAGAAATGCCAAAATATAAAGTCTTCGGAATGATTAAGACCGGAACATACAATCGTCATGATTCAAATCCATATCTTGTGCTTCGCCTTATTCCACCCTTCGACTTTTTA
Source organism: Neodiprion lecontei (assembly GCF_021901455.1). Taxonomy (NCBI): domain Eukaryota; kingdom Metazoa; phylum Arthropoda; class Insecta; order Hymenoptera; family Diprionidae; genus Neodiprion; species Neodiprion lecontei. Next base: position 10,630,754 of record NC_060262.1, on the reverse strand, counting down.
CATTATTCAAATGTAAGAGTAACGCTTTCACGTTTTTGGATATTTGATATTACGACCCTTCAATTTTTCGATATTTCTAATTTTTTACCCAGATCGAAAAATGTTAAAATCTAATACCGCACCGCCCCACTCCCGACATTTTCGAAAAGTCTGCTGCAAGGCGAGTGCAGCAGAGGTTCGGGCGGACCATCGAATCACAAACACCCTTCGGCCGGCCAGGTAGTCCCTTTGCTCATTAGGGCGGCACCTGATTGGTCAGCCTGAAACTGGCGGTGATAACGGTATTTCTAGCGTCGAGTATAAATATCGCACGTCTTGACCCGATGAGCATTATTCCTCAGTCAATCGCAGAGGTAGTAACGCCTGTAGAGTCTGAGCTAGCCCTTGACGTTGCAAGGTATCCCGAGTTAAAGTTTCGAACGGAATCTGTTCAAGTCCAGTTGGATTTAAAGTTTGATCCGTCTAGTTGTTGAGTAGGAAAAAAAAAATCGACTACGATGGCTTCGATGTCTGTTCCCGGCTGTTTCAGCAACACAACTTGCCAAAACGACGAAGAAGACGTAAGTTGAAAAGTTTTGAACTTTTTTTATTTATTCTTTTGCTAATTTGACACAGACGTTGATGTTTCAACGATACTAATAGACGTAATGGTTATTTTGAGAACTTTCGAGTGTTCGTCTTTTTCCGAATAAATGACACGATTATAACCATGTTTCTTTCCTACTTTTTTCAGAAGCCACGTCGACCGAGCGAAATCGAAATGAGGGCGAAGAAATCATTCGAGCGGCTGACGATGCCCGATTGCTTTAAGAATAGGCGTAGAGGTAGGATGACTGCCCCACGACCGACCCTGAGCCGCCCATCCACTAGGAAGAGCTTTCAATCGACTAAGGCACACTTGATCGAACTCGGCAAAAAGTACATGGCGGCAATGGAAGGTAAGAATCGATGTGTCATTACAAAATAGCGGTGTAAACGAACCAAGTTAAACGACAGTTAGATACGCGGTTCAAATCTTTAATTGAATGCTCCATACTCATCGTCTGAAGGATCTATGTTCCGGGTATTGAAATATTTGCAACGAACGTACCTTTGTATGAAAAAAAAGGTGAAAGAAAAATTAGAAATTTTAACCTCATGATTTTCGAAAAACTTGATTCTCAAATTCGGGAAATAAATTGAATTCAACGTCTCGTTTCTTTAGAAAAATCAATTTTTTGGCGGCTGACAAACGGTGTCTTATTTAAAATTGTATCATTTTGTTTTTACAGCCGGTGCGACGCCGATTTTGACAAGGACCGCACGACTGTCTCCACGTCCGGAATTAGACATGCGTGGGGAGATCATGGAACTGTCAGCGGCTTACTCGAAGATGCACGTGAGTAAGACATTGCCAAAAATGTCAGGGTCACCGAAGGTAGAGAACTTGAACCTGGTCCTTCCGCCTGTTCCTACGGAGAAACTAGACAACCTGGAGGAAGACGAGATGGTCGTTAGCACCGACAGCGTAATTCGCGTCGAGGAATTCGCTCCGGCGAAGAAGTCGAGTTCGGAAGACCAGGTACCGCCCGAGGATAACATGGACTGTAACTAAGTCTCGTCGTCGGAAATTTCGAGCCTCGAAAACATTAAGCAAATACTACCATTAGCCACATCGACTCCGAAAAAATTTAATTGCCCGGTGAAAACGCAGGGCGAAAGGTGGCTGAGTGATATTGAGGAGATCCTGACCGATAGCGAAATGAAATCCGAAGAGACAGACAAGAGGGACAATTTTCTCGAAGACGAATTGGACGCGGAGGACCACAACCGCTTCTTCGTGTAGTCAAGGAAGTCGACTGTCATGGAAAAGATTATACAAAGACACGAGCAACGATCGCCGACCAGAAGTTTCGTAGAAGAAATAATCGAGGAACTGAACGCGAAATGTCGTGATCGGAGACGGCAATGTCAAGCTACTCATCTTCAACTTCTGCGAACTTCGTGAAGAAGCTGCTGGAGGCATTGGAATGCAAGGAGGACGACGAAATAGAGAATCGGCCCATCTCGATCCCCGCCAAGAGTTCGGGCAGCAGTTTCTGTTCAAAGGCTCTGTGTTCGAGCAAACCACGTCCCTCTTGTAGCTTCCACAAGGCGTCGGGTTCGAGAACCAAACGTTTATCCTACAGCTACGTGGTGCAAGGGAGGGACAGAAACGGAGAGATAACGTTTACGACCTGCACCGTAGAAGACGGTGCGATCAGGATATCGGTACCAAAACACAAAAAGAAGAATGGTCAAAAGCGAGGCGGAAGTTGCATCCGTTCGCCGCAGGCTGACGGGCAAGACGGCTGGGGAAGGACCTTCGATCGAAACAGGAAAGCCAGTCCCAAGAAGGTCAGGTTCCACGATCTACTGGTGGTCGATTCAGGATTCTGTGAAGGTTCGCGAGCCGTTCCCTGTGTGAGTTCATTACTGAACGGGTTATCCTTGTATAACAAAGATACCACGTGCACCGAAAACGAGACTGACAACATATCAGGAAACGGAGGAAATTTGAATGACGCACCGGACACATCCGATCGCCACATGCAGCGCACGACACTTGTGTAAGTTTTTGACATGACTTGAGCGTCTCTTTCAAAGGAGCTTATCTCATCTTACGACAAATGGTACGCCAGTTATTGACTAAGACTTATGCTTGTATCGATATCTTAATTCTTAAGCATTTTTCAGTTTCTTCATTTTTGTAAATTTCTTAATCCTTAGACATATTTCAAAGTTTTTTCATTTTTCTTTGACGGCAACTAGTAATTCTTTCGATTGACAATAAATTTTGAAGGCCGTCAAAGTAACGTGAACGATTTGATAATAATACTAGCGATATAGTAGAATGGAAAAAAAAAAATTTCGAATATGAAAAGAAAAAAATTAAATTTCTTCCAAGTGTTCCTGTTACAAGGATAGGTGTAACATATAGGTTTAAAAAATGTAATGTTATATTTCTATGAAATTTATCATGCATTGATTAGAATGTGATGATAATTTTGAACCGATTATAACGTAACTCATATGATGATGTGTGTATGTAATGATAAGAACTCGCATATTTAATTTGTAACGCTCTGTTGTCATTGTAAATGATTGAATTGACAAATAAATGTCTAATACTAAAATCTGTACTTCTGATACTATTATTTCACTTCATTAATCGTTTTAAAAACGGCCAGATTAGAAATTGCAAATCAGGATATTTTCGTTGATTTTATAGAATTATCCTTGCAGACTAAATCTATAATCTAAATTGTAAAATTTTATCAGTAAGTCATCAAAATGCAAGTGAATTTCTCACTTGAATTATTTGAGAAAAACTTTTCCCCGAATATTATATCAGTAATTATATTGAACAAGCATGCAATAACGTATTCTTTTTCACTTCGTTGTCAGTGAACTTCGGGTCGAGATTAAAATATTCGATTTTAGAAATATTACGTTTTCTTATAAAAAAAAAAAACCTCAAATAGAGAACTCGGTTACCGAGTCTTATAACTAACAATAAAGAACATACAAGTGTAAGTACAACTCACAGTAGATTTATTCGACACATTAAGTTCACATAAATATTTTTCGCGCTTACTTACTGCTGCAGACTTAAATTAAAACTGTATTGGCAATTATTTAAAACCGCAGTAGTGTAAATTGTATTTTATCGACGATCTAAAATATGAACTCGGTATCTTTCCATGAAATTTTAGCGACGTATACATGTTACCTTGAAATTGTACAATCGTAGAAATCAATTGCCCGTATTTCGTAACAAATTCGGAACGCACTGCAGCCATTAATAATACATACATATACCAATCTTCTAATTGCCATTTCGCTCATCAATATACGCAGATATTTATTTTCATCGCGCGATTCGATATCTCCAGCCTGATAAAATAAAGCCGTGTAACGGAAAGTAGACCAGATGCTTCATCCAAGCCTCGGACAACGTCACAGAGCCCTAGACGTAGTTAATTTTTCAGCGGGGTGATATTACACCCCATTTCGCATTAACCGTGCAAAGACAACAGCGAACGTTCAATACATCCCACGCTGTGTGTTTCACCACTGTGAAAAAGCACGCGAAATAACTCGCGAGCAAACAAATCTACGCACTGACTCGGAGACGAATCCGACGATTGATTCAGATATCGATAACAAATAAGCCCCCAAAAAATAAACTCGCGTAAATGAAACGATAGACAGACAAACAAAGCCGATAAAATAACGAATTAAATCAAAAAACAAGAATGAAATGAAAACTATTGAAACATTATTTACTAACATAAGACTGCTTTTGAGATCACTTCTGATTGAAAATGGATCGATAAATGGTAAGAGAAATCCAGACCGAGAAATGATTATCTCCAACACATCATTTACCATTTGATTGTAGACCAAAATTTTCTCATCACTAGATAATATTTTATCCAACTATTCTATCGTTGAAATCATCCTAATTAACCGATTGTTTGATGCTGATTTTCAAGTTAGTCAGGCGTCAAAACTTCCGGAATTAGTCGAATCGCACAGTTCGGAAAAAAAATGCCGTTCAAACCTGTCTACGTCGACTCCTATAAAATTTTTGAAACTCCAAAGTTGGAGCTCGTAGCGTAATTCGGAATAAATCTATTCAGTCTGAAACATAAAAATTCAGTTTTCAGAGCTTTTCTTCTCGCTTTAACTTAGAAGTGATCAGGTTCCGGATTTGTTCAGTTAAGTAGTCTTTGAGTAATTCATATAACACGCTCTTTTTCATAAGTCATAAATAATTAAATTCTGAGTCTAATCGGTCGAGTAAAATGTTTTTTCCGATAGAGTATTTTCAGTTCAAAATAGCCTTCAGCGGGAAATTTTATTCAACCTTATCGTACAGGTCGGTTCAATAACTGTTTGTTTCAATATTTTTTTGAGTGAATGTATATGCGGTATTCCAGTTCAACCGAGACAACAACAAAGTACCTACATCCCGCCCTAACTGAATTTCGTTTGAAACCGTATTTCTGAAATGTTTTTTCTTACTTGCCAAACCTAAAAAGTACTCTTTTCACTTCCAAAGCGTCGAATAATTATCGCCAAAGTCGAAATTTCACAAAAAATGATAATAATAATAATAATAATAATGAACAAAACAGTAAATACGGAAAGCCCGAGTTGAGCTTTGGTAAAAAATGCAAAAAAGAAGTTTGAAAACAGCCCAAGTCGTCTTTGATCTTTTGCAATCTCAGATTCGCAAGGGGTACAGGAAAAATTTGAAAAAATTAGGTCTTTTGTTAACACGAGGAGTCAGGTTTTCCACTACGGAAACCTGTAATCAGCGACAGTGAGGGAAACGGTTGTCTCAGTTGAGCTGGAATATTCCATATTATTCGAAAATTGATTTGTTTCTAAATTTCGTGTATTGATGCCCATTCCGACGATTTAAAACGACTCGCCTCGTCTGATGTACAGGTTATATGTATAGGCAAAAGCAGACGACATCGGTGGCCTTAAAACGGTTACCATCCACAGCGGGAGGTGCGCACAGGAATTCCAGCCACACGATAGTCTCGGTCTAGATACATAGTAGAACCAAGTTTCGCAGTAGGGGGTATCAATGCTTGGGCAGCCAAGTGTACGGCTTGCTCTTCTTAGCGGTTTTCTCCAGAATTGAAGGCTCTCGGAAAACCATCCGTTCGAATCAACTGCTCGACCCCCGAGGGGTGGAAACCACCGAAAAACTCAAAAAATCAGTGTAACTTTTGCACGCAACAACTTACAGAGTTCGTACGGGTGCTCAAAATTACTTCAGAATTGAAGGCTCTTGGAATTCCTCATCTTTGAATTAATTGCTCGGCGTTTTTAAAAAAAAACCCGCGGCGGTGCCAGCTCGAGATAAACCAGACTTCAACAAAAAAATCATCAAGTAGGTAACATCAGCTCTTCGTTGAGTTTTTCAAGTGTTTGGCAAAAATTTCCATCAAAAGACTTACCAAAATCATTTAATGAAGCATCGATTTATGATTATTTGATTTCATCTTGCATAGTGGGAAAAGAAAGTTATGATTCCAGTGATGAGGATAATATTTTAGATTACAGCACAGCTAAGCCTCTAAAAAGAGGAAAGCTACATGTTGACAGTAACCATGTCACTGATGTTTTTGATTCTGTTACATAGCAAAACATTTATTGTTTGAAAAGTACGATAAAAGCTTCATATGAAGTCAAAATTAGCTACACAGTACAAGCCATGATAAATTCTGGAAGTGGAAAAATTCTACATGGAACATGTGAATGTGAATCATCAAGCTTCGGACGTTGTGCACACGTTGCTGCTCTCCTGCATATTTTGTTGATGCAATGTAAAGAAGCTGCTAAACAAAACGTAGCTTGTACAAGTCAACTTTATGTCTGGAATCAGGGATCTAGAAAAAAAAAGCTCACGCAGCTGATCATCAGTATAAAGTCAATTATAATCAAAAAACAAAGTTGAGAGCACCAAAAATGTAGAACCTGATGCACAAAAAACGTTAACCTTTTCACGTGATTTGCAAATGTTACACGGTGCCAAAATACGTCCAAGTATTTGGGAGCTACTGATAACTCCGAAATATGAAGATTATGAGCTGGATTTACCTCAAAAAGCAGCTTTACGTAGTCTGGTCTACCAACTAAATACTTCACTGTACAATGATCTGAATGAATCACGAGATTCAACTGCTGGAATCCAATCTGACTGTGATAATTAGTGGAGATACAGAAAAATTATGATTACGGCTTCCAAAATCAAGTATCTATGCTTGAAAAGGAGTGACGAGCAAATTTGTACTTTGATTAAATATCACCTATGGAAAGATTAAAATTTTGACAATTTAGCCCTAAAATATGGTCGTGATAAATTTGGGTTTGAAATTTCTAATTGTGGAGTGTGGGTTAATCCAAAATTTCAAGGAATACGAGCTTCTTCGGATGGACTTGTTACAGATGTACGTAATAACACACATGGATTGCTTGAAATTAAATGTCCAAAAATCTTGGAACACATTGGACCAACTGATTTAGATATGCTAAAACCTCAGTAAAAAAGTTCATTTTGTTGTGAAGTACTCAAACCAAGATCTATGAAATTAAAACGTAATCATCAGTATTATTATCAAATTCAAACACAGATGGCAATTACGGAGAGACTATGGCGTGATTTTGTTGTGCGGCCGTCAAAAGATTTTCGTATTGAAAGGATGAAATATGATGCAAATTTTATTGAGTCGATATTAAAAAGTATAAGTACTTTTCACCAAGGCATTTGAGCACCTGGGTACTTTGAAATACGCATCGGTCTGACTCTTCAATCAACTATAATCAACGTCTGGAAATTAACTAAACATGAACATATAAAAACAATTTAAGACATAGATGAACGTAAACTCAAAGGTAACACTTTCTCCAGAAGTCAGATTTAGTTTTATTCTTCCAATAACATGTTCCATGTATTGTAACGTGGCGTTTCAGAGTCGCCCGTCACATGGGCACACAACCGTTATTATTTTTAGTTTACGCGTCCTCAGCAGGGTACTCCAACCGAACTCGATACAAAATAGGCAATAACTACTTCTAACGAATTCTTCCTTTATAAATTCTGTATTTCGCGCTTCGGCGCACGCTAATAAGATACTTGGACGACAACGATCCCGACTACCGAGGGACCGATATCTACAGTTTCCAGCTCCCGATGACTTCGCCTACCGACGGTCTAATCAGACTATACTGGCTACCTTGGTGCACTTCTATACACCTGGGGTAGCACCCACCCGAACCTTCCGTATCGCCTCGACCGCCGGTGAACAGGGAGATAAAAATCCTCCCGGCGGCCGAGGGCATCGTTCCTCGAAGAGGAACCAGCCGCCAACTCTATCGGATGCCGTAAGGATGGCGTGAAGGGCAGACCGTAGCCTACCATCCTTCGACTTACCGGCCTGGTGCCGGACCGACCCCAAACCACTACGTCCACATTGATAAAGCCATCGTTCCGAGGATCGACGCAGCCTTCCTGTCGGCAAGGACTAATTGTGTGGGTCGTGGTCCACGGTTAGCGAACCGTCTGACTGCACGACCTATAGGCAGCCGGCTACTGCCTGTACAAAAGCCGGTGGAAGTGAACAGTGAGGCGTCAGTCTCCACTCGGTAATTCTGACCGAGAGGCACCCTGTGTATGCCTCTGTCAAAGAAGTCCCCGATGATAGGCAACCTGGACAGGAAACTGAAGCAGCTACTAAATCGTACAAGTTGGTGTCAATGACGAAATTGCGAGCAGCACATTACGCATCATCTAGCGGTAATTTTAGAAAATGTATGACCACGCCGTAACCAATATTCGCCACAGGGGGATGGCCTATTCGCGATGGGGGTCAACCAACCAATCAAAGGGAAGAAGAATCACCTCACGACAACCGCGGGATCGGCGAGCCGAACTCCGACGTCCTTCTATTCTACGCTTGACTTGCTGAGCGACAACTCAGAGTGATCCGTATATTCTTCCGTTTTAAGCTACCGATTTTTTTTCCTCTCGTTCTATCGTCAACTTATCTACCGTTTCTCCACACCCTCTATCGTTGCACTACCGATAACTTCTACCTATAAATTCAAGTTCTTTTCTTCCTTCCTATTTTCTTTTGATTATTCCAAGTTTGATTTTAAATTAAGCTCAGTGTTGTGTGCCTGAGATCATCCCTCAAGGTAAGGCTTCACCCTCTGTATTGTATCGTTACGAAGTTGCTCATAATTTCTATTCTTTCTGATGGTATTTATCGACTTTGTGTGAATCATGGTCCACGGATTAGAGTTGCAGTAAGCCACCGTGTGACTGCATGATTTCAGTAATTAATTATTTTCGTGTCTCAGCGACCTCGTAACTGCCGAATAATTAATTCTTTAGTGTTTCTAACTTTTTTGATTATTTGTGAACTTCTATTAGTCTGCCTCTGTATTTTCTATCGTATTTTGAGCCCTATTGGTTTTATGTTTCAGTTCATACTTTTTGTAATAGTAGTGTGCCTTATATTTTATTTGTTATTGCTTATTATATTTTTATTTATTATTATGCCTATTGTATCGTATATCGAGTTCTTTGGAGTACACTCGAGCGTAGAATCAGCCTCTCAATATTACCGCACCTCTATCCTATTGCGATTGACAATTTCATATTATTTTTGCCTGTTATTCTTTTCTCTGTATCTTGTCAAGTCAAGTTCTGCGTATCATTCTTGATTCTTTTGTGCTGCGGTGTATTTGGTGTACTTTTTCATTTTGTGAACTCTCCAAAATTCTCACTCTCTCATAATCTTGTATTTTGTATTCTCTCGAAAGTTATGTTTAGGAATTCATTGTTTAATTCCTCAGGTCGTAATCGTTACAGATTATTGATTCAATCGTTTATGAATAATTCTACCTGAAGTTATCTAGTCGATCGTTTACGCTACAGATTTTGTAAATTGTTAATGAATGTCAACCTGTTGTATTGGTTATAACCTATCCTGAATTCGTCGTATTATATACCGAGCTATCGTTACCTTGTTTTCTACCGATTGCAGTAAAATTCTCTCGTTTCCAGCTGACAGAATAATAATTTTCGTAGCGTCATCTGCACCTTGGGTGAGATCACGTCGCCCAATCACGTGTAGTTTTAAGTGAATTCTTGCATTATATCGCATCTCCCGACCTACGTTCATTTTTCTGTTAACTGCCGTCTCTCGTTTCGAAGCTACCGTTCAATTCTATTATACCGAAATTATTGTGAACAACGATTGCTATTTTATTAACTACCGCGGTCGATACTATTTCATTTGCCTGTCTTAACCATGTAGCCTTCTCGACAATATATGATCGATTGACCTGTTCATTTTCCTTCTGACGTTAGCTTATTCCTTAATTCATTATTTTCTTCAATTCTGTGATTATTGTTAGCTGCCTTGAATACCGCCACTCTACCAGTTTGTACGTGTGAGTACCTGAGCCTAGCCAGCCATACAACGGGTTCTCTATTTATTTTTCGTACGGTTTCGTGTTATTTTTATTGATTCGTATCATTGTTTGAAAATCGACGCTAACGCGTCTGACGCCCAACATAATTTATTTTTTTACAGTTTAATAATTCGAACAAGTGGAGAATCGCGTCAAAGTGTCAACGGTAGGTCCTGCTTCGAGGGTAACAGAATTTAGCGTTACAGTATATACGTTGTTTGGCGATTCGTTTTGTCTCCATTTCTTCTTGAGCTGATAATCGTTCTCTGCCATTCAAAGATGGTGGTATATTTAAATACGCTTGTTTTGATTCAACAATGTCATGAACGGTGAACCCTCCATCAGCCAAAACTAAATCTCCCGGCTCCAGATGATCAGAAGTATTTGATTCGATGAATATTTCACGGCCTGAAATACGACCTTCAAATACATCAGACACAAAACATACACCTTCGTTTGAAGTACATCCAATTAATGCTTTATGAGTAGTTCGAGCTTTGTAAGAGTATAAATTTCTTTGATGTTCGAAGTTTGATGGTGACCGACATTGGAATTCCGTACAATCAACGATAACTCTTGATATTTTTGAAAGATTCAAAAGTTTTTGGTAAAGTCTCCGCAAGTTTTTTCCTAGACGGGAACATGAATGGCTTCGAATTACGTGTACATTCATCGAATAAATGCTGTATCCGAAATTCGATACTTTTAGAAACTAAAGCAGTGGAAATTTCAAATCTCAAAGCTAAATCTTCAATTAGTGTGCCTAGACGTAATCGGTTAAGCACTAAAATCAGTTGTATTGAGTTCAATTTTTTGTGACAATTATTACTTTTCTTATCTTGATAATTTTTTTCTGTTACACTTTTTCAATCCGAATTTACAAAATTGTGTGAAGTAATAATTTCATCGTACTCCAGGCTCGTGTAAAATTTACTTTTTTCAATGTTCCTTTTCAGAGACTCTTCAAATTTATACATCACTGAAGCTGAACGTACACTGACTTGAATTTTTTTACTAGTAAATTTTCTAATGTCAGTTCGCATACCTTGGTCGCATGTCAAGTACGGGGATATTTTCTCTTGCTCGTGAGTTTCCGTTGTTAAAATCTCACAGTTAGCACTGATGACTGTTGACTTGGATGTGTCATCAGCAGTACAAGAGTTAGAATCCAATGTTGTAGTTACATTTTGACTAAACAAATCTTTCATAGTCTCTTCATTTATTCCTACATTAAAAGACTCTTCATAAACATCTCCATCTTCACAATCCATGTTTTCTATAGGATTATTTGGGGTCTCAGTACTTCGATTGCTATTCTAAAACAGAAAAATTTTTCTTTATTAGTTTGGAGCAGATGTGAATTTTTTTCACTAAACTGCAATATTTTACCATCAGTTATTATTGAAAATAATCTTACATCATTTGTTTCTTAATATTTTTGATCCAACGAGGTCCTTGTGATTTTTATCTGAAAGCAAATTTATTGCTTGAGGTTAAAGTATTACCCGTTACGTTAATAATTCAATGTATTTTAATTACCTTAATACAAGATTTATTTTTTCCAGGACTAATAGGGTCTGGATATTCTGTTGTTGGGTCCATTCCTCCATCGAAATGAAGTGAACAAATGTATGTGTCTTTATTAACATTATGTATCCCTTGAAATCGACCATCACCTCGTCCACATCGTTTGACCCACAAATCACATTTGGCACACTTGGGGCAAGTTTATAGATTTTTTATTGTTGTTATAATACGTTGTTGACGATATCCAAAACACGGCTTTGGGAAACTAAAAAGATAACATAAACTCTCCAAAAAGGATCTACTTCGCGTATCACTAAAGCATACTCCATAACAACAATGTTTTTGCACCTTCTTCAACCGATAACATTTTTTATTTCAAAAAAATACTTGTTCAATTTTGATATAAGTATGTATTGATCAAAATTTCATTATTTATAGCATACAAGTGATTGAAATTACTGTTTTTTTTTCAGCACATTACATTGAAAACGTGATATGTACTGCTTATTCATTTGTAAAGTGCCCGAAAAACATGGCGAAAGTTGGGACATGCGCACAAAAATTTTCAACTATTAAAAAGGCTATATGATTACGTATCATACTAGGAACGAGACTAGCTGTTGACTGATTATTGATATAAATTATTTTATTTTTCATTATTGATTCAAAAAAATCTTATGTTACATAAATAGACGTATGAACTTTTCATATTATACTTTGTTCTTGAAAAAAAAAATAAACAGAACTTGCTATAATCATAAATATATTTTTCTCTATTCAATTGTTTTTACTCAATTGTTTTGAAAGAGGAACGAATGAACTGATATAGCGATCTAGTACGTCATTGGATTAGGGATGTGAAAGAATAATCGATTATGGAAATAATCGATTAGAATCGATTTTTATACTCGATTTGAATATTCCAAATTATCGATTAGTGATCGATTATCAATCGATTTTTTCTATAATAAAAAATCGATCATAGTCGATTTTCATCTGCCACCCCCCGACATTAGGCCTGGTCTTTTGTAACCCGGAGCGCAAACTATGAAAGAATACTATCTCCATGGAGATAATATTACATTAACGCCATCTGTGCGTCTACGATGACAGCCCTTCTGTGCTTTTGAAACATTACTTCATTAATTTAGCTAATAGAACATTCACTAGATGGAGTTAGGCAACGATTGTGCTATTTATTTTACCAACATTCGGCTGATATGTCATTCATTATTCGTTATTGAAGCTTCATTTTTCAAACGACAATTTTGAAAGTTTTTCGTGACAAAAAAAAATTAGTGTTTGTAAGAATCTTGTTCTTAACAATGTCAGCAACCAAAGGAGCGACAAGTAGTTGGTGTCAATATTTTCATGTTGACAATAAATCTGGCAATGCTAAATGTAAATATTGACCGAACATTTTAAAAACGTGTGGTAATACAACCATTTTAAAGCAACACATGGAAAGGCAACACTCTGGTATCATAAGTAGTATTGAAAATAAAGAGGTAAGTACCTACTATTTTCTGCTTTGAACCATCCAAATGATAAATCGGGGCACTATTTAAGATGCCCGGGCAATATGAATACACATGTTCATATGAATAAACAATTAGCAGGAAGTATCAATTGCAATTTTGTCTGCTAATTGTAAGCCATCGACATCTAAATATTCTGAAGACTCTATGATTATGATGCCGACCACTTCCGCATCTCAAATTGAAGATCCTGGAGGGCCTTCATCTCCTAAACGACATAAAATGGGCATAGAACCATCATTCTCAAAATTATTAGAATTTGGATCAGAGGGTTTACGAAACAAACAGATCCAGACGCTATAGCGCGCTATTGACATAACGCGATAATTATTCCTTTCAGCCTGGTCGAAGGAGAATGGTTTGGAAGATGGATTAACTTGCTTGCACCATCGATAATTTATTTCATACCGAATGATTGTATTCATACAGTGCATAAATTTTACGACGGAATCTCTTGGATGGATTGAGTCGATTATAATTTACACAACATAGATACTCATCTGTCTACGAAGATCACAGTACCAGACTTACCCGCGGACCGGTGTGCGGAATGACCTTCCGCAGCTCATCTAGGACGCCGCTTGGTGCAGTGGGATATATACCTGGCCGGCGTCGCTGGAGTTGCGAGAGACACGCGCCCCTAGCGCGCGCGTGCGGTACTTGAACAGTGCTCGGGGTACGGCGCGCAGCGACAAGATAGCGGCAGCGGAGGTCTGACCCTGAGACGTGAGGTGTTTCGGAGTGAGTTCCGAGTCGCTTCGATCTTTCTCTCGATAGTTCCGGGATAATCAAACACAGCTCAGGCCAGAAATATACTGAGAGAATATGCCTCTTGGATAAGTCTAGTGGCGCGGCTCGGTCGCAGATTCAAACAACACATGGACGTGCGAGTGCGGTCAGCTGTGCGATTTATGTATTAATTCAATTAAAACGTACTCTCCGAAATAAACAAAAAATCGGTGATACGAGGCACCATTGTGTTGTGGATTGCAAAAATACCCAATCGAAAAATCCAGAGTTAACTTTTTGTTCGTTTCCGAGACGAAATTGGGAAATCAGCAAGAGAAATGAGTGGATAAAGGCTGTCAGAAGAATGTCAGTAATATTATAACAATTTGATACAAGGAATTAACGTATTGAAAATATGCAAACGTCAGATTTTCTGTAATCTTTTATTTTTATAGTACACCAGTAGTCCGGTTAAATTAGACCAAAAAATAGAGGTGAGGTTACAAAAATTCACACTCGGCTGAAAATTGATAGGATTGTTCAAAATACTATTATACATGAAATATGAAAAGTCCTCATCGATCCGACGCCTGGAAAAGAATTTACTCGGGTTCAAAGGTCACAAAATCGGGTTTTTCGCGATTTTCAGCAAAACGGTAAGTTTCATCATAAAATTAGCCCAGACAAAAATTGTAGATCAGATAATTATCTGAAAAAAATTTCTGAATACTTGTTTCCTAAAAGCCACTGTTTTAGAGATATAACGATTCAAAAAGTTAAAGGAGTTGTAATCGTTATAATATGTATAAGTACACCACGTATATACATCACTGAAACTGTAATGCAAGTAAAAATATCGTTCTATCGGTCAGTGTAACTTACACATAAAATATTATCAATATGAGAATTTCGGGCAAAAAGAAACCCGGTCCCTCATTTTATACGCCACTGTAACCTTGAGCAACATCTGTCTCCCATTCATCTTATATGGGATTTTTTATGGTTAACATCAGTTATGAAAATATTAGTGAGAGAACATTTTTATTTATTGGCGTTTTGACACAGAAACCGGCAAAATGGGTTTACAAGGTGACTAAAAAATGAGAAAAAAGAAACCATTCACACATCACTCACACCAAAAAACTTAAAATACGCCTACCAGCCTGTGGTTTTTCCAATTAGAAAGGCAAAAATAGGGTTATACTTGTGACTCTAAATACGAAAGGCAAATGATTCTGAGTTAAATGAAATATGGGTACAGAAAAAGATACTGAAAGGCTAGAAAAAGGGAAGTAAAAAATGACGTTATGTGTGACTCGATACAATGTTAAAAACTTATCTTGTTGGTGGTCTAATGGCCTGAGTAACGAACTGTGACACAAGACGACTACTAATTCGTTACTATCAACGTTGGCTCTCGCTGCGTTCCACGTGGCGACGATCGGAGAATGATAACGAATATCATGGTGTTCTGGTCAGATAACATTCCATCAGGATTCGACGTGCTCACTGGACAGTGTGCTAGCAGTTACATTTATACGATTTGATTCGACGAAGGAATTTAAATTAAAAAACAAAGTAAAATGAAGGCGGTCTACGAGGTATTAAGTGTGCGACTCATTGCCGTGGCGTCTTCTCGCAGAGTCTCTTTGCCGCGAACGGATATCCCGTGAGTTTGACTAGTATTGCTATATTTGTAAAGTATTAGTAACCAGGAGGTAGATTGAAGAATGAGGAAGGTTTAGTCAAAATCCGGTCAGGTAAATAGATATATTTAATTGTTGGGCAAACGAACATGTTTGCGTTTACAACGTTTCAGCCGGGCCCTGCCGACCATCATCAGGCTATAATAATTACAAAATGTTTCAGAAGACAATTCTAATTAGAACAGAAATTTTATTTTTTAAATGTTGTGACGTCTGTCCAATATAACTTTTGCTACAGTCTACACATGGTATTTTAAACACTCAATTGATTTTATCTAAATTAGGAGTTACATATTGTAAGTGAAAAAAGAAGAGGATATTTAGTAGTATTATTAATTCTAAACGTAATTTCGATGCCTTCAATTTTCAAATCTTTTTTAATTTGGCTAGATAGATTTTCAATATAGGGTATAGAGATGGTGTTCTTAAATTTGTCATTATCATTAGGTTGATTGTTAGAGTCTATATTCCAATCAATAGAATTGTACATTTTTTCAACTCCATACTTTTTAATATCATTGATGAAATTTGAAGGATGGCCATTTGAAATAAGAGTTGTTTCCACGAGTTTTAAGTTTTTTTTTTTTTTTTTGAGAAATTGAGGGTTTGAAATTTTGAGACAACGATCGAACAAAGCTATGGCGACAGATTTTTTATGTTTCATAGGATGATTTGAACGATAATGAATGTATCTACCATATATCCATAAAAATCCACTCGAATCTTACTGTCAAATAACTTCCAAAGTAAATCAAACAAAAGAATTTTTAAAACATCATAATCACTTAGTCGTCACTGATGCTGACAAAGGCAATATAACAGTCGTCATGGACAAGATGGATTTTGAACAAAAATGTAAACATATTCTTAATGATTCCAACACACACACTCTTATCTCTCGTGATCCCACCAATATGATACAAAAACAAGTCAATGATATGATAAACCTGTGGCACCAGAAAAAATTTATAGATTCAAACTCGGCAAAAAATCTCAAAACCTACAACTCTCTGCCTCCTAAGACATATTTTCTACCAAAAATACACAATATCAATGTACCTCTGAGACCAATTGTATGCAACATCAATTCACCTACGTACAAAATCTCCAGATTCTGCTCTAGTGTACTCTCTAGCATCACAGGTAAATCCAACTATCACATCAAGGACACTTGATCCTTTGTAAATAAAATCAGAAATACACCAATCCCTAGAGAACACCTATTAATCTCCTTAGATGTCAAATCACTGTTTACTAATATTCCAACAAATTTAGCAATTTCTATAATCAGTAAAAATTGGCCCAAATTAAAATCACACACTAACATCAACAAAAAAGAATTTCTTGTAGCTACAAAACTTTGTTTCAACTTTTGCTACTTCGCCTACCAAGAAAAATTTTACCAACAAATTTTTGGTGTAGCCATGGGCTCACCAATTAGCCCAGTGGTAGCAAATTTAGTACTTGAACATTTTGAACAAAAAATTATCTCACAGCTCCCCTTTAGTCTCCCTTTCTACTACCGTTATGTAGACGATATTATAACTTGTGTGAAAAAAGAAAACTTACAATTCCGTCTAAATAAATTTAACAATTTTCACCCTCACATACAGTTTGCAATTGAGTTGGAAAAAGATGGTGAAATCAGTTTTCTTGACACCTTGGTGATTAATCAAAATGATACTGTAATCCAAGATTGGCATCACAAACAAACTTGGTCTGGTAGATACATTTATTATCGTTCAGATCATCCTATGGAATATAAAGAATCTGTCGCCATAGCTTTGTTCGATCGTTGTCTCAAAATTTCAAACCCTCAATTTCTCAAAAAAAAAACTTGAAGCTCGTGGAAACAACTCTTATTTCGAATGGTTACCCTTTAAAATTCATCAATGATATTAAAAAGTATAGAGTTAAAGAAATGTACAATTCTATTGATTGGAATATAGACTCTAACAATCAACCTAATGATAAAGACAAATTCAAGAACACCACCTCTATACCCTATATTGAAAATCTATGTAGCTAAATTGAAAAAGTTTTGAAAATTAAAGGCATCGAAATGACGTTCAGAATTAATAATTCTACTAAATATCCTCTGTTTTCTCACTTAAGATCTGTAACTCCTAATTTAGATAAAATCAATTGCGTGTATAAAATACCATGTCGAGACTGTAGCAAAAGTTATATTGGACAGACGTCACAACATTCAAAAAATAGAATTTCTGGCCATCGCTCAAATATTAAATGCCATGAAACTGACAGATGCGCTCTAGCAGAACACACCTTGAGTCTTGGACATCATTTTGATTTTGATAACTCCATAACCTTAGCTACAGAACCTACTTGGTATAAACGTAATATTAAGAAAATGATCCATATCTTCAAGAACAAAAGTAACTCTGTCAACAAGCGCACAGATATCCAACATCTCAGCCATCTATACTCTAACATTCTCTAGTTTTCAAAATTGGCGCCCTTATTACGTTGTATCAGTCTCAAATCCATTTTGCTCCAACATAGATCAATATCACACCTCATTACCATAGATTTTTGGATCAATATCCGCTAATTTCCACTTCCGTCCAAAATGCTGAACTAAAAACACCCAAGCAGGCACAGGTCGTCAAATTTTGTGAGTAATCCGTCCGTATCTTGTTTTATCTCTTTTTATTCCAATTCTTACACAATTATTAACCTCTTTAATCGTCAAACTTCATTCATGTAACCTATATTTTATACTATCGTTGCTAACCGCAATTTTCACACTTAACCTGAAAAATTGTCACTCAAACATGTGACAATATATATTATATAATTAAGTTAAAATAACAGCAACTATTCTTACCAACATAGTCTCTGTTCCAATTGGAATTGTCTTGTGAAACATTTTGTAATTATTATAGCCTGATGATGTCGGCAGGGCCCGGCCGAAACGTCGCAAACGCAAACATGTTCGTTTGCCCAACAATTAAATATATCTATTTACCCGACCGGATTTGGACTAAACCTTCTTTATTCTTCAGTATTGCTATATGTGAACGCTTATCTGACACTAGTTGTTATATGGTAAGACAGAGAGACCGGTGTTCGGCCGCTTCCGTAGGTGTCGCCTCGTGAATCTCGTTACAAACTTCAGCAACATCTTCATCTTCTGATATTTTATTTGATCAATCTATGACAATTTCTACCAGTCGACAGAAATTTCTTGCAAATGCAAAAAAACTCGGTTCATTTTAATGTTGAAAGAAAAGTTTACTGCTGAAAATATATTGGTAAAACAAGCTAATAATGATGCTGATGTAATGATAATTGAAACAGCAATAGAGCAATTCAATTTAACGAATACAACTATTGTTATAAGTGAAGATGTAGGCAGCGATGCTATTGAAGGTGCGCGTCGAGTTGCGCGATCGACGAAATCGATGACGGATCGATTATTGCGTATTCTTGTGGGTATGACGTCACGTATGGGATGGCGTATCGAGATCCGTGTTGCGGCAGGTGGTAGGTTTTTGAAACCACTCTAGTTCTGGCGGTCGTGATGAGCAGTCACGTTTTGGGGAGTTTCGCGAAGTAATGGAGTTGCCCGAAAATCGCGAGGGGAACGGAAAGGGGGTTGCAAGGATGTAAAAGGTAAGCGCTGCTTCTATCCCCGCGATTGAATTTCGAGCATGATTGCGGAAAGGCTTGCCGAGTAACGGGTAGCCGTTTTGGATTTGCGTAGTAGAGAAGTACTCGAAATTCTTTTGCCGATTCTTTTGCTTGATGACCGTAGCCTGAGTACGCGTGTTAGAGTAGAGTAAATTTTGAGTTCCTGCGAAAGTTGAGTAGAGTCACGGGTTTTAGTTGAGTCTTTCTCGTTAGTGAAATCAAGTATAGCCGAATTTCGCTGTACCGGGTCGAGCCGCGTTATCGGGTTTTTAAGTATCACCTCTCGAGTAGGTCGGGAAGTGCCGAATTGGAGTGCTCGGATTAGCGGGTAACGTTTTGGGGGATTTTGAAAAGATTTTTAGGTTACGTTTAGTTGCGCCTGCATTGAGTTCCGTACCCGTTAGTTGAGATAATGTAGATTGAGTTGCGTCATCTTGAGCTTGTGTTGAGTTGAAGTTGAATGTAGCGGTGCTTGCGCTTAGTTAAGTTGCTGTTTAGTTAAGATAGTGTTTAGTCGAGTTGAGGTGATGTATAGTCGAAATTGCCGTTGCGTTGAGCAGCAGTTGAGACGAGAAGTTTGAGCATTGAGTTTTGGTTGCGTTTAAAATACAGTAACGTTTGCGGATTCGTTTAGACTTGGGGCAGCTCGCGGTAGCGTCGAAGCTCCGAGTCGAGTGAGATCTCGGGTGAGATTGAGGACGCCGTCTGTTCGGTAGCCCGACGGCGCACCGTCGAATAATTAGTTTTAGTTTCGTTTCGAGCAATAATCGCCATGGAGAACAAATGGCGAACTTGCAAATTAAGAATTGCGTATGAGGATTTTGTGATCGTTGAGTGACGTTTTAGTTAGAGAGCCGCGAGCTCATTAAAGTAAGAAATAGAGTAGGTTACGTGTAATTTTCTGTTTAATTTCAGACTTGCTATTGGGAAATATAAGATTTTATTTTACTTTTGTTAAATAGCGTGTGTATTTCGAGTGTCTCTCTCTCTCTCTTCAAAAATTACCCCTCCCCTCTCCGCGGTACTGAGCTATCGAGCATATGCCCTAGGAATAGCGCAATAATGACTTTGAGGCGTGTTAATCACGCCAGGTGCCCAACAAAACTTCGCGATATTGTTTTAGATCCAGGGTACATCGTGGACGCCGATTTATTGTGCACGCGGTAAGTTCTCGGTCATTTTCTCCGAGTGACCGAGAAGCGGGAAAAATCCACGTCGCAGGAGTTAGGCAACGATTGTACCATTTATTTTACCAACATTTGGCTGATATGTCATTCATTATTCGTTATTGAAACTCCATTTTTAAAACGACAATTCTGAAAGTTTTTCATGACAAAAAAAAATTAGTATTTCTCAAAATCTTGTTTTCAACAATGTCAACAACCAAAAGAGCGACAAGTAGTTGGCGTCAATATTTCCATGTTGACAATAAATCTGGCAATGCTAAATGTAAATATTGCCCTAAAATTTTAAAAACTTGTAGTAATACAACCAATTTGAAGCGACACATGGAAAGGAAACACTCTGGTATCATAAGTAGTAGCGAAAATAAAGAGGTAAGTACCTACTATTTTGTGCTTTGAACCAACCAAATGATAAATCAGGGTACTATTTAAAATGCCCGGGCAATATGAATAATGACATGCAAGTCAAAGTTTCATTTTGACAGTTGTAGTTTAGGGTTGAGTGTTTACAAATCGGAAGATATACTTACCGATTCAGATGATAAATCAATTTACGATCTAAACAGTGATTAATCGAGTCAAAATTTATTTTTATTTTAACCGGCAGTTTATGATACGTAATATTTTTTTAGTTTAGTGGCCATTTGCTAAAGGATATTTTTGAACAATTTTAATTTTGTTGAAGGATCATGCAGCCAAGTCGGGAAACAATTGGCAGGAAAAATCAATTGCAGCTACATCTACATACGAGTATACTGAAGACTCTATGATTATGATACCGACCACTTCCGCATCTCAAATTGAAGATCCTGTAGGGCCTTCATCTCCTAAACGACATAAAATGGGTATTGAAGCATCATTCTCAAAAATATTAGAATTTGGATCAGGGGGTTCAAAAAACAAACAGATTAGAGACGCTATAGCACAATTGATATACCGCGATAATCTTTCTTTCAGCGTGGTCGAAGGAGAAGTTTGGAAAATTGATTAAATTACTTGCACCATTATATAAAATCCCATGTCGCAAAACGATAACCGACATGATTGATGGAAAATACGAAGAGAAAAAAGCTATTATAATCAACAAGTTACAATCCGTTACCAATGGAAAGATTTGCAAATGAAAAGCTATCTAGGAGTAACTATTCATTTTATCAAAAATTTTAAGATTGTTTCTTTCAATAAAGCTTGTGAGCCGCTTGCAAAGAGTCATACCGCTGAATACCTATCAACCACCATAAAAAATATTTGCGAAAAATGGGAAATACCTGAAGTAAAAATTGTGGCTGTCACTACCGACAATGGTGCAAATATTGTAAAAACCATTGAATCGGCATTTGGAAGAGCAAAGCATATTCGTTGCACAGCACACACGTTGAACCTTGTTGTACAAAATTCAGTCACGGTGATAAAAATAAAATTATTATTTGATAAATTTCGCAAAATTGTACAATGGTTCCATCAGAGCGGAGTTGGTGCAGACCAATTGACGAATTCTCAAAAGGCTGAAAATGTACCGGAAGGGAAAATTAAACACCTGATACGCGATTTTTCAACACGGTGGAATTCTTAATTGCACTTGCTTGAAAGGTTTTTAGCTATAAGAGGGACAGTGGGTGGTATTTTGTTGAATCACCCTAATGCTCCGCCTACGATTCAAGCTAGTGAAATATCTGATCTTCAATATGGAGCCATACAGAGCTCCATATAGAGAACAAATTAAGAAACTTAGCGACGAAACGATTGAAGGTAAATCAACTCGCAATAAACTCAAAGATGCATACGTGGCAACGCCCAATAACAGGCAACCAACAAACATAAGAAAAACGTTCTAGAAGCTTACAAGCCGATTTATATTAATATGAAAATTAATAATTACAAAAGAGAATTATATACGAAAGCACACATGTGAATCTGCTCTAAAACTACAAATTATCAAATTGTTAAATACCCTAAATCTGTTAAAATAGTTATAACACACACACCTGAGAATATTCGCAGCAGCGCGATCCTAATAATGTTAGGCAAATAGCAGCTTATGTCTCACAAACAATCGCTATTGTACTCCAGGTGAATAACGACAGTAATCAATTATAATACATATGCAATTTTACATATTTACACGCTATAAAACTAACAAACGACGAGTAACCGATATGACAATCTTAATATATATACTTTGTAACGAACAGGATAGTAAGAATATTTAAGAAGTAAACTACGACTAGAATTCAGCGCATCGTGACACCGAAAATGCACACGGCACTAACATACACCACGAAACATGGGTCACCTCTAGCGCATACGCACTGCGATTACCGTATTAGGAAATAGCTGCTAAAATCGGCCCGGGTCCTAACGCCCACAGGGGGGAAGAAGCACGGTAGCCGGGGGGCCAAGGTGGGCTTGCTGCCCCAACACCAAAGCCCACGCCGGATGGAAAATTACAGAGCAACGACCCTGCACCTACACCACCGCACCAGCGCAGCGTTAAACCATATGTAAAAGCTTGCAACATAGTAATAGCTAAAGAACTAGAATCACAGGCGTGAATGCGGCGAAAATGTCGTGCCCTAATTCTAATTCCTAGGAAAAGGGGGAAGGTTCGCAAAAGTTGACAAAATCTGAAGAAGGGGATCGTTCTGCGCAACGATCGACACCTATAAAAACGGCGACCGATCATCTGATCGTCCTCTTGGTTTCTACCACCAGATTCGTCAATCTTGTTCCGGTACAGTCTCACGGTAAAATCCTTTTGCCTTTTGCATTTAACCGTTTCGTACAACGTTACTCTGCCCAAAAGTCTAGCGAGCTTTCAGCTCCATTTTGTCATATTAATTTAAGATTTTACACTAAGTAACTCCGTTGTTTGTGACTCGAAATATTGAACTTATGAAATAAATCCAAGTTAATCAAAGTATCCAAATAAATTGAAATCACTCATTCAGTTAAATTCTCTCACCAATCTACGCTGCAAGTCATCATATCCAGATTATTCTCAAAAGGTAAGCCAATTAATTGAACCTTTCGTCCAACAATTACTCCTTCCTCGGTTCGTTCGATTAGAGCGACAGAAGGCCCGTTGTCCGGTGTATTTCAATACTTCATCGGTAATTGGTGACCCAAACTACTGATGTGAGTCTAACTGTGGCTGTGAGAACGATTCCGGTGTCTAACATCTGGAAATTTCCACCAGGTACCGTTCCGACGTCACACCGGTTTTACGTTACTAGTTCTATGGCTCACATAGGCGTGATAGCGCGCAGCGCGGTCGAGCGGTAACCAATCAAAATGCCGTAAATATAGTGTACACTAGATTTCAAGGGTTTGTGACGTCGTACGGTACCTCGTGGAAATTTCCAGATGCTAGACACTGGAATCGATCACACAGTTACAGTTAGACTCACATCAGTAAAGAGATATTTATCGATTATCCGATGACCGCCATTTGTCACAGTTGTCATGGGCACACAATAAATAATCATGCATATTTGCCACTACTTCTTGGTTCGTCATTATAGATAGCTCAGATGAAGAAGTGTTCGAATACAATAGAGATTCGTTGAAATTAAGAAGTCATTCTCCGATCTAAACTAACGTTTTTCTTATAATTTGTTGGCTCTCTAGTATCAGACAAGCCTGCTTTTATAGAAATATCAATTTCCCCACAACCCTTAATAGACACCCTCAAAATCTTGTTTTTCATCAGACACCTTGAGGTCCTTCTGCGTCCGATGCGGATTTAAAAGTGTTATTGTTTGTTCATGGATTTAAAAAAAAAATAGATGGTACATATGGGTAACTCCACCAATTAACGACAAATGAATGGGACGTCAGAAATCCGATCAAAAATTTCGGTCTTTCATAACTTGTACTCAGATTGGATAGTCCACCGAGTTTCAGCCCTTTGCAACTCACCGGTGGCGATGGATCAGACATAGTCCGTATGCTAGGGGTCGAAAGGTATACAATATATTCCGTGCGCGAATTTAAACCGGGAACTGGTCGGGTACCGGTCAGTTCTCCAGGTTTCAAACCGGGCGCTGGCAGCTTTTCCGGCCAGCTCCCGGACAGTAATGTTGTAACAGTTTGAATACGCCCGCCAAAAACAAAGACAACTTGACTCATTAATAGGTAAGCCCGTAGGAGAAGCCTTGACCAGGGCGGTTATTGGGATGATAGATTCTCCAGATCTCAAGGGATTCCTTGGACGACGATTGAACGATCGAGATTTATTCGAGCGCGCTCTTCAAGAACGAAAATCCAGAAATAGATAAAAAGGGCATAGCCGGATAAGCAGGTCGAATCGGCCCCCGCTGAATTTTTTGTCGGTACTTCAGGGATCAATTTGGACCCAAATGAAAATAATTCAGTGAAAATTTCAGCTATTAATCTTAAACGGTTTCCGAGTAATTGAAAAAAAAACCTATTTTTTAGTATTTATTTTTTTTTTAATAGTAAAATTAGAAATTTTTTTTTGCTGATTTTTTTTTAAATACTTACGAGTAAAAGCTGTGAAAATTTTTTTTTTTTTATGATTTCTAGACTAATAGCCGATTTTTAAACTAAAAAACAAAATTACAATTATTTTTTTTTATGCCTATTTTGAAACATGCAATCACCAAATTTGGACAGAATACGTCTTTTATACCCCTCTGTACTCGGGAATTTTTTCAATTTTTTTGGTTTGGTGCAACGTCATGAAAAAAATTAAAAACCAATTTTTTGTTAATTATTTTGTATTTCAACTGCTTAGAACACTACTTACAACTAATTATAAAATGTATTTATTCATAAAAATATTCATCAAAAACGTAAGTGGTCATCAAAATATTTGTTAATATTTTCGTCAATCTTCATCACTGTCTTCATTAATAACTACACAGCGCCCGGTATTATTGAAAATGCGACTTAAAATTTCTGCTGGTCTTACAATTCTCGATAAATATCTAGCATGTGATAGGTAATAAATAATAGCTGCTACATGCGAACAACAACCAACTGTACGCCGACCGTTGGCACAATCACAGCAATATCGAGAAATTCCGTTAACTCCATTTTTGCCACGATGATACTCAACGAAGCAGCGATATGTTTTTGCATTAATATGCCGAGATCTTACTTGAAATCTAAGAATGTTTTCAGCCGATCTTACGTACTGAAGGCTTATATTATTATCTTCATCCATCATCTCAGCTAAGTATGACACTGCTTGAGAAAGCTGGTATGATCCTGTCAGTAAAATATGCAAAAAGTCGCATTTTCAATAATACCGGGCGCTGTGTAGTTATTAGTGAAGACAGTGATGAAGATTGACGAAAATATTAACAAATATTTTGATGACCACTTACGTTTTTGATGAATATTTTTATGAATTAATACATTTTATAATTAGTTGTAAGTAGTGTTCTAAGCAGTTGAAATATAAAATAATTAACAAAAAATTGGTTTTTAATTTTTTTCATGACGTTGCACCAAACCAAAAAAATTGAAAAAATTCCTGAGTACAGAGGGGTATAAAAGACGTATTCTGTCCAAATTTGGTGATTGCATGTTTTAAAATAGGCATAAAAAAAAATAATTGTAATTTTGTTTTCTAGTTTAAAAATCGGCTATTAGTCTAGAAATCATAAAAAAAAATTTTTTTCACAGCTTTTACTCGTAAGTATTTAAAAAAAAATCAGCAAAAAAAAATTTCTAATTTTACTATTAAAAAAAAAATAAATACTAAAAAATAGGTTTTTTTTCAATTACTCGGAAACCATTTAAGATTAATAGCTGAAATTTTCACTGAATTATTTTCATTTGGGTCCAAATTGATCCCTGAAGTACCGACAAAAAATTCAGCGGAGGCCGATTCGACCTGCTTATCCGGCTATGCCCTTTAACAAAATAAAGTTCATGCGTATTGATCAAACTTGTGGTTACAAAGAAAAGAAACTATCAGCGACCAAATTTTTACGGATCAGCAACAAATAAATCGCACCAGAACATGACGGACGATGGGAGTTCTATTGGCCAGGCCAAGAATCAGTGAGTTCAACAGAGGAAAGGGAAGGCGGAACATGAAAAAATATCCAGAAAGAAACGTTTATGATAAGTTATAATTTGACATGTTATTTCAGTAATTTTATTGGTATACATTTTATTGAACTATTATCGTGATAGATGTTCGTCGTACCAATTTTAGTTGTACAATTTCTTTACATCGCCTTTTTAAATATTTATTCGTCTCTTTTATTCGGTTTTCGGTTTAATAGTCATGTAATTGGTTCGAACCAAATGTCCTAAATTCCGTTCCAATCATTTGAAACATTAAGTAAGTCTCGTTTCAATCTGTGTCCTGTAAGGCAAATAGATAACAAAAAAATGATAACGGATAATTTTTTTACTTGCGAGAGGCTCCTCAATTACCTTTAAATCTTTGTGGGAACAAACCGTGATAAGAAAAGTCCGTTACAATGTTAAGCTCGGCTAGACAGCCTAGTCCCAGTTGCGCTATACGGTAGCTATCCAGGATTTGCCGTTATGAAAAAGAATATTAAAAAAATTGTTGATGTTAATATTTTCTGTAAGCACAAATAGCATTTAAACAACTTATTAGCAAATAACATTCATCATAACGCATTTTACATTTATTAGAAAACGTAACGCATTATTTTGTGCTAATCGGGGCTCGAACCCCGTCGATTGCAGTGTTCAAGTTTACTATTCGGGTATCCTATCTACTACGCCAAACTACTTTGTAGGATTCATGACTTTATGTCATTGCTAATACAATGCACGGTCTAGAGACAGGTATGACAGATAATGCAGTCACTGAAAACTCATCAATAAGATTATAATTTCAGAATTCGTACTCACAATACAATTTTCTATGAATTTACAAAAGCTTCTTGCTTTTTTTCAAATTTAGTGAATTGTTAGATAGACCGTAAATTTATAGTGTAATTATCTGAAATTGAAAAATTACTTATACCAAAATTAACGTGGTAATTCTTTGGGCTTTGCTTAGATCTGATACTGTTAAGTATTTTGTGTTAAGTTTATACGCGCACAACTTGACTAGATTCACAAGAAAATTCCGTGAGTTTCCAAAATCTATTGAGAAACCATCGGAGAAACCTTGCGATACAGTACGCGTGACATACTATCAACTAAAACTAAAATTCTCCAGGGTGATTTCAGAATTAAGATTTGGGAAATTCGAAATCTGACTAAGGAACTTAGGGTCCACAAGCGATATTTCCGAATTTAGTTCTGAGATATTTCAGATGCTCTTAACTCCTTCTGCTGCGATACATTTTTAATTTCAACAGACTGTAATCAAATTTATTTGTACATTCATGGCGTGAATTCTAGCAGAATGTTTAGTAAATTCCAAATGCCGTATAGCAAATGTACAGTGAATGTACAAATATAATATATTGAGTTACATTTTTGTACAGTACATGTGTAGTAAATTGACCGTTTTGAACAGTGTCAATATATTTATCACGTATATTATATATTATTATATAATATTATTATATTATACATTATTATTATATTATATAATATACGTGTAGTAAAAATGAAATAAATTTTGTTTGAAAATATACTCTTTCATTTCCAATTCATAAGTATTCAAAATAAAAAATAGTCTTCACGAAATCGGCATTGTACCCGAACAATAAAGAAAAAAAATTTTTTCACATAAAAAATTCCGTTGCTTATAACTTGACGTTCTAAAACTCACATTTCCGTACATTTCCATAAAAATGAAGTAATTACTTACGTAACATTTATTATTCGCAAGAATAGCGGAAAGAGAAGAATCCTTACAAACCATAACCACTTACACCAAAGTAACGCGGGTTGCCCTATTTTCATACTTGGGGTGAATTTCCGCATCGGTTGTGTGTTCACACTAGATGGCGGCGACGCGCGGCACACAGCCGAAATATTCCCAACCTGGAGCTCACAAAAAATCGCCGCGGTGCGCCGCCGTCTAATATGAACATCTGTATGGATAACTGTACGAACGAAAATTTCGCCGTCGTCCACCGCCGTCCGCCGCGGTTTAGTCGGCGTCAGCCTTAACTGTTAACCTAACAAGCCACAAGCATTGAACATTTGTCGTAAGAAATAAAATATAATTATATGGTCGTATTTTTCGTGCCAAATCGAAATAATAGATTATCGAGAATTCGACGAAGATTGCGGAATGCCTCAAATTCATTCATGATCCCGAGAATAAATTTCAAAGTCTTTACAGGCAAACAAAAGAACTAAATACTTCTAGCTTCTAGGTTTATAGATATATTTATTTATTGTCAATATTCACAATAAGAACCAAAAATAATGCGTAATTGAACAATGGATGTGTATGTATTGTACATACGTCCCAAGCCACTCCAGACACGCGAAAATGTGGCATCAGTCACACGAATGTATACAAGATAATTGATGTGGCGTTTCCACGATGTCAGCATCGTTCAGTACCTAATTCGGAAAGCGCGGGAGGTTGCATCGAATTATTACCGATGGATATATATTATTATTGAAAATTAATTTCTCCATTTGCTTACCAATACCATACACCTAATTTACTTTGACGACTCCGGCTGCTGCATGGAAATCGCTTCCATCCTAAGGGTTAGAAGCAATCAAAACGGGTCTTATTGTGCGTCATGCACTATGAAAAACACTACACAGACATGGTTGATCTCTTCGCTTTTACAATTTCTGCGAAGTTGCATTCATTGTACTTTTATGGTCACTAGACTAAGGAGGTCACTGAGGCGGAAAGTCCTACAGGTGTAATAAAATGGCAGATTCTTGCAGCTTTCCGTCCCAATTAACTCCGGATTAGAGATATTTAATGGTACTCTTTGTGTATTCCCTACCTGCGATGCCTTGCAGTTGGAATAAACTGAGGTTTGAATTTGATTTGATTGCTTTTCCATTTTAATTGCATCAAGTATACATTTTACAATATTTTCGAATTTCGTCCACCAGTCGTCACGGCTGAAGATTTCAGTTTCTTGCCCCTCTGCCATTCTGTCCTACCAAGAGGATTACAGTATATGCAATTGGCAATTTTTTCCACAAGTCATCATACGTGGAATATTATACAAGATTTAAAAAATGATATCATATGCTGCAATTTGATAGTAAAACGTTCCAGAGTACATAACCTACAAAAGATGTGCATTTCCACTTGTACATCGAAATGATTAATTCGATAATTAACAAATATATTATACTTATTCGAAAAAATATTATATAACGATAATAATTTCACAATATCTGCACAATGCTTTAAAGACTCGAGTACATAACCATACGCGCGCCTGTTTTTTTTTTTAAATTATCGCTCACAAATATGTGTATCAAGCGTCACTAAACACTGTCAAGACCTCCGAGATCCCTCGATAAATAAAACTTGCGATACTTTTTGCGAAGTAGCGCTACACTTCAGCGATAAACATCGCTATCTTCTACCTACAGAATCGTTCGTAGCAACGCTCGTCGATAATTGCGGTTAACAATATCGTTAGCTACCGAATCTCGTCTACAGAATGTCGCTACAGAGGAATAGTTCAAAAGTTACGAAATCGGCCCCAACGCGACATTGAGGTCACAAAGGCAGGTGAAGACACCACTGATATTATATACACTGGACTAGGATATTACCGTATACTCCACGTGTAAGCTCGTGCGTCCAATTCAACAATTGAATTTCCGCCATCTCGTACAGAAAGTTGTCACAAAATGCTCGCTAGATTTGAACTGCGTAATATATGCTATTTAGATCTAACGATATATTCGTCACAGAAAAAAGTTTTTGACGAGTAAAATGATGTTTGATACATTAAATGAAGAACAAATCATTTTTTCGAAAGTATATTAATATTTACAATTATATGGTGTAAAAGATCATTGAATAATATGACGAAAAACTTGTATTCAAGCGTTATTTTTCTTTTTGTTCAAAAGAAGTCCTCAATTCTAAGAAGTTTCCGTCCATTATCCTTTATCCTATGGTGGGCTGAATTCCATACGGTTTATTCAAAGATTTGTATAACACTAATTCAACCGTTAGAGAATCCATTTACCATCCATTGATCATCAAAGTGGAGCTCAAGACATGAGAAAAAAGTTTTGAATTAAATTATATCGAATTGGGTGAGTGAAAACTTTATTCAAAAATATGGAGAATAAAACATTCCTTGCAAACGTTGAGGCATTTTTATAGAGTTGCGTGCGATAAACCACAACCGTAATATAATTAGTAGTATCAATCCACAATCCATTCGCATGAAGAAAAAGTTACAATCACAATCAAAAGAAAATAAAAACGATGTACATATCTGAGCATGCAAATCAGGTACAAATGTGTAGGTGATCATGTAATTTGGTTACATTCACTGTGGTGGGCCGATCGAATTCATCCTGAAATTCGGTCTGCTGCAAGTTTTCACCTACAGATAAGTTAATAATGAATAACGACAATGGAAATACACAGAAATGTGTCACACACGATTTTTCTGTAACAGAGCACTTTATAATCTGTAGGTAATTAACCGCTTTGATGGCATTGACGCAATAGTGCATCACATCAACGTGTCTTTATGCACACTGAGTTTTCTCTGACCTAGAAGGGATTAATAGTTTCAGATCTTACCAAATAACGTTGGGATACTGTCTTTGCGTAGAGTTACATAATTTTTACTTTTTTTCTGTGAGCAAGAGGGTTCAAAGTGGTCGGAACACAAAATGCTATCACTTGAAGGAGACCACGGTCCAATGTTTATATTTGCGATCCACTGCTTCATAATATCAGGTTCATCCAATGGGAACCTACATAACAAGCAAAGTTTAAATTTATCAATTCATGCGTTATGTTGCATTGAGTAACGGTACTTACTTGAGGAATGTATAGCCACGTCTATATTACCTTAGTCGGTGACAAGATGAACACTCTGATTTTGTGTCAAATATAGTTGGTAGACTGTTCTTTTTGAATGTAATTAGGAATCCTGTCCTATCGAAGCAGTTATTTGTAAAATGAGCTGAACACATTGTGCTATTTCGGTTTGGCTTCCAGTCCTTCCTCTTCATTTCTTTTAACCACTGCTGAAGGCGCAACACATCTTTCTCGAGTAATCTACATATCGATATATAATTTAATCCCTGAGTCAATAATACCCGAGTTTTCAATTTCAATTATAATAAGATCGGTTCATAATTCAAATATTGTGAATTTTTACTGACACGATTCGTACGTTATAATACTCGTTAAATATAATTAGTAAATACTTCGTATGCTGACATAACCTCTGTAAGTTATCATTTGCAGAACGCTTCAGCGTTGTATACTCACTTGTGAAATGATCGCCCACGATATTTTGATTGCTTTGTTTTGCAAAAAATGCAGGTACTCATTGTGACCTCAATAATTGTTACTGTAATTTTTCATCGCAATCGATTATATACACATACATATATCACGTACATATATATATGTATAAATATATATATACATATCTGAAGTGACAAGAATCTGTACAAAATGGCTACCGTTCAATTGGCGTGACGGGGCCACGCTTAATCCAATCCAGTGTATATATATATCAGTGGAAGACACCACTAGCTAGGGACGGGCGACATCAGTTCTATATTACATATATCGATATCGTTAATTCGATATACCGAAATATCGAATCGAATTATAGGTCATGGTCTATCAGCGTATATCGATATTTTTCCATCGATATTTGCTTCGATATTCGTTTTTTTTTTTATAGTACGCAAAACGGATGGAGAGATAATACAGGAGAAGAGGGAGAACGGTGTGCCTCGTGGTCGGTTCGTCGGTCGGAGTCGCCATTGCGTGAGACACTTCACTCTCTCCGCAACGCAACAAAACTCATTTCACGAAAAGCTTCCCTCTGTAATGATTTTATAGTAAGATCATTTTAAAGATAAAAAAATATACTTAGATATATAAATCGCTGAAGTGAACCAAGACGAAGGATAAGGACAACATAACCTCAAAATATTAGAGCACGTCATACTGTTTTGCGCTGAATGCGCGCATAAGCGAGATTCGGTACACGGTCGTAATTTTATTCCACCAAGGCGTTTTCGAGAAAAATACGTCAAAATTTCGTCGGAGTTTTGTTCACCCAGCTAAACCCTCTGTATCGGTCTTGTACGAACCGCATTGCATCAGCTCTCCCGCACTCTAGCTTTTTATCGTCCGTCGTGAGCCTCGCCTTGATGGAAAAATGTTTTGTTTCGATCTCAAGGAGAAGTGATCCAGGATGGCCCTTTTGTAATTTGAAGTTCGGCGTCATTTCACAAAAGATGGCAAAGTGGCACAGCGTCAACACTGTCTGCAAGTCATAGTTTCGAACAGTTGCACAACAAGTATGTGGAGAAATGATGTGGAAAAAATATACGATCGAGAGAAATCTCGCCAATGAATAGACTGAGCAATTATTCGATAAAAAAATTACGTTCTATTCATATTCTAAACTATAGCAGTATAAATTGCA
Organism: Neodiprion lecontei; assembly: GCF_021901455.1. Classification (NCBI taxonomy): domain Eukaryota; kingdom Metazoa; phylum Arthropoda; class Insecta; order Hymenoptera; family Diprionidae; genus Neodiprion; species Neodiprion lecontei. The sequence goes on along the minus strand of NC_060262.1, from coordinate 10,597,848 downwards.
AACGAATTTGATTGACATTGTGAGAATATGTCTTAACAGATGTATGTAACATTTTTCCATCTACATCCACGACTCAGAAAAATCGAAAGGATATTTCGAAATGGAAAAAAGCCGAATAAAACAATACGATCGAGAGAAAGGGTGCCAATGAATAGAAATGTATATCCATTCAACAAGTATGATAACTAATTCGTCTGAGCAATCATTCGAAAGTGGAAAAAATGTTAGAAAAATTATGTATTTATATTCTAAAATATAGCAGTATAAATTGCGAACTGATAATTGGTGTATGTTGTAATTTTTCGTATATATCCAGGAGTCGAAATATCGAAAGGAAACTTCAAGACTGTGAAAGAAACCCAGGTACGAAATACGATAGATATTATCACTAGTGAATAGAAATATTGTTTCCACGAGTAATATTAATTATTCTATGTATTCATTGAAACCAAAAAAAGAATGAAACGGATAAAAATGTTATTTAGTTATCTTTGCAAATATTAAAATTGCAATAATAATGTTTTATTTATATTCCCATCGCATATTTTTTTTGTACAAATCCGATACGATATTTGTGATATCGATATTTTTGCACCAATATATCGGAACATCGTATAATAGCTTTGTGATAAATCGACATAAAAATATCGATATTTCGGCATTCCATACCCATCCCTACCACTAGCGGACGGTCCGAGCGAGAGGGGGGCCTACGTGTCACCCAAAACCAATAGTGGGGGAACTGGACATGCGCATCGGGATCCATCCCCTCCGAAGCCAGACGGTTCAACCGCAGCGGACCGAGACGTCACTTCGCATTCAGTATTTGAACTGAACAGTCGCATTGGCTTCGCAGCTTGAGCGGTAGAATTTTCATCTATAAATATTATAATTCCTCGGAATCAAAAGGCTAGAAAACGAAAAATAAGTTAAAGTGAACTCAGTGCACTCCTCTCGCTTACCCATACTCATCCATTCCGTCGTAAATATGCCGAAACCCAATTCAAAATCCACTATACGTCGTCACTTGATCAGCATAAGACGCCGTCGCAACCGAGAGGCAGCAGAAGCCGCTCGCATCCGAGGCATCAAAAACGAGGTAGAGGTTTACACTCACATCTCGAGTCCTCGGGCGTATTCACCGCTTCCGGAATCCGAAGTGGAAGGACGGATCATCCGAAACAGCAGTCCAGAGCCGGGGGTAGAAACGAGCACCACTGATTAAAAGGTAAGCGCAAACGCAATATCATAAAGATGACTTACCTCACGTCGCGGTCCTCCCTCTGATCGTATCAGTCCGTATCGGGCACCCGAGTCCCTTACCAAAAACAGTGCTTCGGTGATAGTCTGTAGATTTTTCGTTGTAAGCGATCTGCAAGAACAAATTGTTTTAGTTTTGTTTTTTTGTTGATGTTTCATTCCGAGACGTCAAAAGTGGTATATAAATACCATTTTAGCTCTAATCTCCAGTGTAGTTGTCAGGATGTCGTGTCCTTTACGTTCTTGATCCATCGTAGGGACTCGTGATCAGTGATTATAGTGTGAATGTCCTTTCGTATAAATAAGGTCGCGAATGTTCTATGGACCAAATGAGGGCAATAAATTCTTTATCGAATACCGAGTAATTAACTTTCGTTTTTTTCAGAATTCTGTATGCGTATGCCACTGGAAGGTCAGTGCCGTCTTTTTAATAGTCAACTACAGAACCAGTTGCATATTTCGAAGCATCAGTAGTCAAAACGAAAGGTTCCGGAGTCGATCGCCGTTCATGTATGAGATTAAAACAATCACTCTTTATCCATAATTGAAACAGCTATCTTTCATCTATAAATAAAACAACCATCTCTTATCCATTATTCAAACAGTCATCTTTCATCTATAATATATAGCAAGCGGATTATGTGAACTGAAAAATTTTAAACAAACTGCGAATATACGCGAGTACAATCGAATTGAGAAAAACAATTCACCATAATTATTGTGTGACATAAAGTCATCTTCAATTTTTCGAAGAACTTAGGATCAATCTTTCAACCATTCTCCGTGGAGTAGGCCTTCTGGGGATACCACGTGAAAAAAAACGCGCCGGATGCTCTACCGCTTGCGGTGGTGTGGAAACGAGTATAAATGAACTTATTATCACTGTTCAAATACTAGCATATTGTAGTTTCTCAAATGACAATTCCATTCTTGTGTAAATTTAACTGAGATTGTCAATGAAACTCATGTTCCGACGATGTGTATCACGTGTGGAATCGTAATGCCTTTGGATTTCTCCAGTTTAGTCAAAGCGAAGTTCACGTGAATACATTTTTCTTCTTGATAAATTTCATTTCATTATTAAAGTCAACAAGGAGTACATACCTTCGGTAATTTAAAGCATGGCAATTCCAACATCTTTCTCTCCCGCTTGACCTGTTGAATCCATACCGTGCAGAATTATTTAAAAATTTCTAAGACAAATTTTCGTACACGCTTGGTTTATAGATTACTTGATTGATTCTACTGTTGGACACTTTTTTCGAAAATAATTACATTCACGTTCTTAAATGAAGAGTTGACGGTTGACGTGATTCCAAAGCTCCCATTCATCTGAAACAGAAATACAACCAATTCCCTTGATGAGGAAGAATGTCATTGCGATAGTAACGAAGTGACAAACCAGAAGAAGAGATCAAAGTACGGCGACCCAGCGTGTATTTATATAAAGCACTGATATATAACTACACTGGATTGGGTATTACCGTATACCCAACGTAAAAACTCGTACATCCAATCGAACAGCTGAATTTCCGCCATCTTGTAGGGAAAGTTATCACAAAAAGTGCGCCAGATCTGAATTTCGTAATATCAGCTTTTCAGATCCGACGACATATTTGTCACACCGTTGCGTTGACTGAAGAATATATGTTCAGTCGACGGTCACACAAAAATAAGTTTGTGACGTGTAAAATAATGTTTAATACGTTAAACGAAGAACAAATCACTTTTTCGAAAGTATATTAATATTTATCATTATGTGATGTAAAAGGTCATCTGCTGATATGACGAAAAACTTGTATTCAAGCATGATTTTTTTTGATGCTCGGAAGAAGTCTTCAATTCTCAGAGGTCATCAACCATTATCCTTTACCTAATAGTGTGCTGAGTTTCATATGGATTATTCGGAAATTCGTATAACACTACGCCAACCGTTATGGAATCAGCATCCATTGACCATCAGAGTGGAGCTCAAGACATGTGTATAACGTTTTGAATCGAATCATATCAAATTATAAGTAATAACTGTATCATTGATACCTCAGTTTTCAATTTCAACTATAATAAGATTGGGTTATGATTCAAATATTGTGATTTTTTACTCACACGATTCGTACGCTATAATACTCCTTAAATATAATTAGTGAATACTTCGTATGCTGACATGACCTCTGCAAGTTATGATTGACATTGTGAGAATATGTCCTAAGGCAGTTCTATCGGTATACATTTGAGCCAAAAGTTTTGTCCGTTCCGTATAGTTACATCCTATTTCTAGAATCAGCTGTAGGGCAAAAATTTTTAACAGAGACTGTACGCCTATACACAGAACAGTCATATACAAATGGCCACTCACACATAGACGCATAGCGACGCTGAACGCGGCAACAGCGCGATTCCCAACTTTTATAAACCGTTCAACAGTTTTATAAAATACAACCGGCAGGTTAGTATTTGTCTTTCTTTCTATAGGTAACGTTTTCTTCATTTTGTCCTATTTTAAATAAAAGTTTGCTGCATTTCACAGGCGCTTCGAAACGGAAAAATCAGCCTCTTGTGATCAGCGATGATGAGGATGAAGCTATGTTGAACTCTACACCATCTAACGTACGTCCCACTCCAGCACAAGATACTATGAAGAAAAATATTGCTAAGCTGCATATGGATCTTGACTCAACGGAAAGGCGCAAAAGGTCTCTTGTAGCTGACGGCACTGAATTCGATAAAGCATGTAATTTGCGGCGAGAAATTGACATTTGTGAGAAGAAGCTCAAGCTTGAAGAAAAACAAAGAGTGTACTCCATGACGCACAGACAAAATCAAAAACAAAAAATAATTGAATTATGTTCAGAGAATCCCGATGCAGCCAAGTCGCTGACGCCTCGTGCTGGCCCTGGACGCCCACGTTTAGAAGAAGAACAGTCTGAATTGCTAAAAACAATAAGTGATTTAGCCCTGTTTGGTGCTTCTGCTGAAGAGCGACGCCCTTGTGAGATAGTTCGAACGGTCCATACGCTTCCAGAACTTACAAATAAACTAAGCGAGTTGGGATTTAATATTTCACGGAGTGCTACTTATATTCGACTATTGCCTAGACGAGTAAATACACGAGAAGCTAAGCGCCATGTAGTGACTGTGACGGTGAAGCTAAGTCGTCCTGAAGCTGACCATCATGAGGCACACAAAGACCAATGCTTTTCTGTGGCCTCCATAAGGTCGCTGGAAACGATAGCCTCAGTACTTGGTCCTGACTCCGTAATTTTTTTATCTCAGGATGACAAAGCCCGCGTCCCCGTCGGCCTGACAGCGGCGAACAAGCAGGCGCCATTATTAATGCACGTTGATTATAAAGTGTCGTTACCAGATAACGACTTTGTGATTGCTTCGAGGCACAAATTAATTCCAAGCGTATATGCTTTATGTGGAGTGAAACCCAATGAGATGGGACGACCAGAAGCTGTTTCATATAGTGGACCAACTTACATAGCAATACGAAGTGGCAAGCACTCTTCGTCAACTGCAACTAGTCACGCTCAAAATTTGGACACTCTTTTAACAATTGAGACTTTTTCCAAATTTATAAAGAATATAGACAGCAAAGTTAAACCTGTTCTTATAATTTCAAGTGACGGTGGGCCTGACGAGAATCCGCGATATCGCAAAGTGATCGCACACGCCATAGAGCATGTTAAACAATATGATTTAGACGCAGTATTTATTGTGACTAATGCCCCTGGCAGGAGCGCATTCAACAGAGTAGAAAGACGCAGGCTCCACTCAGTCGAGAACTAACAGGCGTTGTTCTTCCCCATGATTTTTTTGGGACACATCTTCACTCCAGCGGCAGAACATTAGACGAAAGTCTCGAAAAGGATAATTTCAAAAAGGCAGGGGATATTTTGGCTGAAATATGGTCTGCAGTGTGCATTGACGGACACGAAGTAGTCGCTAAATATATAGACCCGAATAATCACACTTCCAGCGTTCCAGACCTGCCAGCCGAAGAATGGTACACTGAGCACGTTAGAGAGAGCGAGATTTATTCCAGGTACATTGCAGTTGGTTCACATTAAATTTTGATGCGTGCCTATTTTATTTTTTTTTTTTTAATTTTCTAACGAGTACGAATATCAAAAAAATTTTATTAGGAGTTACTAAGGGAAATTGTTTTTAATTTTTTTTTAGGTTGTAAAATGCGATGACCATAAGTGCTGCAACCCATGCCGGAGTGATCTGCATATGATTCTTCACGACCGTTTTCTGCCACCTCCATACCCTATCACTCAAGTTGATGGACACTTGACAATTCCGGACTTTAAAGAGCATGACGGAAAGTCATTTGCTCCATTTCTGATACACCACTGCCTACCGATTCAACCGCTGAATGCCTTCATCAGCACGCCTTATGATCTCTATTGCCCAAGTGTCCGAGATGATTTATAGAAAAGATGCAGCAGTACATGCGGTATTTACTTTGCATCTAGCACAAGAGCTGCAGAGCACAGGTGAGCAGCCCACATTGCACCAGCTAAGCAAGCGCGTATGTTCCGCAAAGTACGACCCTCACGGATTGTCACAAGACGAGCTGATGAGTTACTGTGCGCAAGCGCCAACGGATTAGAGTGGTTAGATCAGAACGAAGTTGAAGTAGCAGATGAATTTAGTGAAAATCATATGGACATGTTGGTTCCAATAGTCTCTCTTAAGACCGCGCATGATTCTCCATGGACTGAATTAGAGTTGATATTCTTTTTTAATCATAGTAGTTACGATTTAAGTATTCTATTGTTAAATTTTTATTACACTTATAATTAAACTCTCAGCAATATTGATTACTAGTCTTAACTAATCGTAAATAAAAGCACGAAGCAAATTTTGTTTTCTTTTTACAATAACAATTTGACGTGTTTACGTAAGAAACCCACATTTTGAAAAATCTCACGTGAGATTGGGGGAAGGGGGAGGGGATTAGGTCGAATCTCACGATATCTCACCAGGGGGGGAGGGAGGGACAGAAAATTAAAAAAAAACACCTCACGTAATTTATGGATGACCCCTAACCTCAAATTTTCGTTTGACGGTAGGCGTATTGTTGACCTACAATATCTTTCGGACCATTTGAAATGCATCAAATGCAAAAAAGATATTTTCTTGAGGAATACGGTAGAGAAATCGCGAATGGGTCTGAACTGTATGTTAAATATTCCCTGCGAAGAGTGTTCAACGATGATACAAGTGCACACCGGAAAAATGCATGGCACAGGAGATAATAAAAATCGAGCCGACGTCAATACGAAAGCTGTGTTGGGTGAGTAAATTATTTTGATAAATTATAGGATGCTATATGATAATCCAAAATGAGTTAAGTAGAACCGGTAGAACCTAAATATCTCAAATATTTTTTTAGGCGCTGTTCACTCCGGCATTGGGGAAACCGCTTTGAACAAGCTATTGGCCTGTTTGAGTGTTCCTCCGATATCAGCAAACCTGTACAAGAGATATGAACGGGAAATCGGGCCAGCTATAGAAGCTGCTGCAAAAGACTCGTGTCGGAAAGCTGCGGAGGATGAAAAACAATTAGTGATAGCTAATGTCGACAAGTTATGTCAGGAGATGTAAGTTTCATATTTTTTTCCTCAGCGTAGTAAAGCTTTTTAACAAAAGCATTGGCTACAGTGAGTAAGAAATATTGAGAAGACATTCTTCGCAGAATGAGTGATAATCATGAAACTATGTAGATACTGGGGGAGATAAGAAATTACAACATTTTTTACTGCGGTTAGATGGCCGTAGACAGTTTACTCTGTATTCACAACAATTTTTTTAAAAAAATTCTGAAATAGGAAATGTTTGTATTCAAAAAGAAACTCGACGGTGGATCAAAGTTAATTATCTCCCACAACGCTACAGTAAATTTTTTAATTTCCCTCGCAGTGCAAAATTTCGCTATCATTACTCTTGACTATGATTTCTTCTAATTTGGGAAACTATAGAGTACTTTGACACCAATTATTGGGAAGCCAGAGCTGCAACAATAGGATTTATTGTATAAATTAGTAATTAGATTTTTATAGCATTTTACAGCTATTTTTATAGGAATTTTGTATATGAATAATTGTATAATACGATTTTTCTCTGGTTTTTCACCTACAGACGTTTTTCACCAAATACTTGTATTTTTATCAATTGTAGTGGATGTTGACAAATAAACGGGAACATTTGACAATTTTTGAGTTTTATAGTTTTTCAAGCATCCTACAGATTTTCTCTTTCTTTTTTTTTTCTCTACCGTAATCAGGCCGAAAGACGTAGTCCAAGAGATCTTCCCTTTCATGGAGTCTCTGAGAGCTTCGACTAGTGTCGACGTTCAGCACCCTGAAGGTACAGAGGACGCCTTGGAGAAAAGAAAAACATTTGATACAGGCGTTGGGAATATCGTCAACATCATCGTGTCATATGATATGGGTTGGAGCAAACGCGGCAACGGACGGAGCTACAATAGCTTAAATGGTTATGGTACCATAACCGGATTCCTAAGTGGCAAAGTTTTAGATTTTGCAGCGCGTAATAGGAAATGCAGACGTTGCACCGCTGGTCATGATAAATCCGACCATGATTGCCGACAAAACTTTTCTGGTAGTGCTAAGGCGATGGAGCCTGATGTAGGAGCAACTCTGGTCAATGACAGTACGATCCTCAAAGAAACTGGATTAAACGTCAAAGTGCTTATCGGTGACGAAGACAGTTCAACAATCGCTGCAGTACGACAAAACAATCCTCAGTCAGTTCATAAATTAACAGATGCAAATCATCTGAGGAAAAATTTTATAAGCGCATTATACGATTTGAGAAAAAATTTCAAAGAAATGAGGGATAAGGAAGTTATCCCCAGTAGTATAGGGGCACTTTGGGGCGTCACAACAAACCCCCCTCGCACCCCTCTCCGGCGCCAGCCCCTCGCCTAGGAGTGACTTTGGGGCGCCTTCCCCTTCCCCCGCCGCCCCTCGCCAAGGAGTGACTTTGGGACGCCTTCCCCTTCCCCCGCCGCCCCTCGCCTAGGAGTGACTTTGGGACGCCTTCCCCTTCCCCCGCCGCCCCTCGCCACGGAGCGAATTTTGGGACGCCATCCCCTTCCCCCGCCGCCCCTCGCCACGGAGCGAATTTGGGACGCCTTCCCCTTCCCCCGCCGCCCCTCGCCACGGAGCGAATTTTGGGACGCCATCCCCTTCCCCCGCCGCCCCTCGCCACCGAGCGAATTTTGGGACGCCATCCCCTTCCCCCGCCGCCCCTCGCCTAGGAGTGACTTTGGGACGCCATCCCCTTCCCCCGCCGCCCCTCGCCTAGGAGTGACTTTGGGACGCCATCCCCTTCCCCCGCCGCCCCTCGCCACGGAGCGAATTTTGGGGCCCCTTCCCCTTCCCCCGCAGCCCCTCGTCAAGGAGGTATTTTATTCTAGAAGCTTCTCCGGACGACCACCCCTTTCCCGCAACCCCTTACCAAGGAGCGGTTTTTCCGCCTCGAAGTTCCGCGGCTCGTCAGCCCTTCGCCCGGGACCCCCTCGCCGCGTGGTGAATATCGTGTGACGACCCCTTACCCCGGGTACCGTTGACCGCGAATCAGATTCCGGACTCTACGGGATGGTCTCTGGGCCTGTGCACCCTGACCACGGGACGATCTCCTTCCCCTGGTGCCCCTGGCCGTGCGGTCGATTCTGGGGCCACCTACCCATCTGGCCCCGCTACCTCCGTTCACGAAGCGAACTCTGCGACTTGGACGTTTGGGGTTACAGGTCCTCCACCCCGGCTCTCCTTCTTTCTCCATCCCTGCTCTCTCTGTGTCGGGTGCTCGTGTCACTGACCTTACCCAGCCGTCAGTGTTTATCCTAAGGTTTACGTGCGCTTGGAAAATATAGACCTGGTCACTCTCTCTCTTTCTTAATGCAAGACTATAGGCATACTTAGATGTACGAGGATCAGGGTGGGTGGGTGAGGAAACAGAACTCAATGGTGGATTGCATAGAAAAATCAAATCTCATCCTCGCAGGTTTATTCGGTTAACGCAGGTGCAAATACATACATGGTTATTACTATTTGTTTGCTTGTTGTTGGAGCAGGATGTTTTTATTTGTTATAGTTACAGCGCCCCACATCACCACTATACTTATAATAATTATAGCAATCACGAGTATAGACAGTACCACCCATGGATAAGGCTGTTCTTCGGGCACGTACAATGGTTCATCTACAGCATCTGCGTTCGCTTGGCGGGGTGTAGCCGTGTTGATCCGAGTCTCTTCACACGAAAAAATTCTCAGGGTAACACATACGTCTGATATTTCCTCTTGATTAATTTCGAGTTGTACGGTGCCCTTGGTCTTCATTGCGAAATAGCGGACAGGAGGTTATCCCGATGCTTGATGATGGTAGTGTCGAAATAGTTTGTTCAGAGGCTGGCTAAGGCTTTGTCCTCAGTTTCGATGGCCTGCTTGATTTCAGCAGCGAGGTATGATGGAAACAGGCGGGTAATTTCAAGGAGAACAATACTGAGGTAATTCTCGGCAAAGGCAGGATTCGCTGACGACGCGATGTGTTCTAGGACAGCGCCGTATTCCTTCTCCGCTATTTGCCTGATGCGATGAAGACTCGGTTCCTTGAGCTGCGTCAGATTCACTTTCTCGGCTATGTATGCGACGTATGATTTCTTGCACTCGTTTACCGAATGGGCTAAACGCTGAAGCCTTCGTAGCCGTTCGTCGACACACACAAATATAGCTTTAAGTCCGTTGAATGTGGATTTCTGCATTACAATGGTGGGTTGATACACTTTCTGGCGTTTGGCGGGTGACTGAAAGTTCTCATCCTGGGTGGCCGTGTCTGCGCAGTCTGATTCCTTATCTTCTGATTCGGTGACTTCGGATTCCGTAGGTATTTCAAATCTGACGGCTCGCTCACCGTGTGCTGTTGACAATTCGACGTTGCAGCCACCAAGCTCAATCCGATTAAAATACCATTGGGCATCGGTGTATCCTTCTATGTCAAGGTATTCGGAGATATTGTCCAACTCATCTGCGAGTCGCGACCAGGCCGCTGGTGTCAGACGCACGCCTCCGGAGGAGTTGTTGACGAGTTTGATGACCGGTTCAAACTGATCGTCGAGCCGTAGACCGAGACCGATGACTATTTTCTTCGTAAAAGAATTATTTAGACTATACGTTGTCGACAACAGCAGATTTTTCTCAGTCTTTTTCAAAGCCTTCGTAAATGTTTTATACATTTTATTCACGTTGCCCATTGGTGCAGAAGATTTGGATGTAGCCATAGTTCACGTGAGGATTCTTCCGTAGTTGTCGCAAGACTGACGCTCTTTTGTATCTCACTTGAATATAGAGGGTGTAACCCCCACTCTACAAAATGGCGTTTGCAGCGTGACTAAAAAGAATTAACGAAATTCTAATGCCTCGTATGATTCAGGCGTTCCTTACCAGACTATATCAAGCTTACGCCGTTGATTATATTTCGTTTCCACGATGGGAGTAAGACAAATGTAAATATGTCGCCAGAAAACCCAACGATCTCGATAGGCCTGTATCAAACTTGCATTAGGTTTAGAGCTCGAATTCGGAGCTATGGTCGGTGCAAACAGTTGCAGTCTATCGAGGTATGTATACGTAGACATTGCAAGAGAAGAAAATAATGGGAAGGGTTACGGGTGTAGACAGCATGGTTCATGTTATACACGTAATGTTTGGGACTTGTGACGGTTCGTAGGCTGGCCCGCGCTTTTCCGACGTACAGCCTTAGGGTATGTTGTTTGTTATGGCTTAGTGGTCGACGAGGAAATACAAAGGGCCTCACCGGGTGTATCATTTCGTTGTCGCAAGATGAGTCTACAATCTCCGTAGGTCTGCATTAGGTTTACATCTCGTTTCCGTTTCTGAGGCTGGTGCAAACAGTTGCAGTCTATCGAGAGACGTATACGTAATCATTGTAACAGAAGAAAGATGATGGGAAGAGCTGTGGGTGTATACAGCATGGTCCGTGTTATACTTGCAATGTTTGGGCCTTGCGTCGGACGGTAGGCTGGTCCCCGCTTTTCCAACGTACAGCCTTAGGATATGTTGTTTGTTATGCCTTAGTGGTCGTCGCGGGAATACGAAGGGGCCTCACCGGGTGTATCATTTCGTATTCGCAAGATGAGTCTACAAGCTCCGTAGGTCTGCATTAGGTTTATATCTAGTTTCCGTTCCCTAGGCTGGCGCAAACAGTTGCAGTCTATCGAGGGACGTATACGTAATCATTGTAACAGAAGAAAGATGATGGGAAGAGCTGTGGGTGTATACAGCATGGACCGTGTTATACTTGCAATGTTTGGGCCTTGCGTCGGACGGTAGGCTGGTCCCTGCTTTTCCAACGTACACTCTTACGGTATGTTGATTGTTATGCCTCAGTGGACGAAGGAATACAAAAGGGGGTCTCATCGGCTGTATCATTTTGATGTCTCAAGATGAGTCTACAATCTCCATAGGTCCAGTATGCATTAGGTTTATAACTCGTTTCCTATTCTGAGGGTGGTACAAACAGTTGCAGTTTATCGATGGCGGTATACATAGACGTCGCATGAGAAGAGTATTAACATTATTCTCAAATACACTTGTTTCTAACCGTTACCAACCGTCGAATCAGCTCCACGATTTGAGGTAGGAATTGCGAGTGAATCCATCGGATCGTTTTCTATTTTATCTTTAAATTTCATATGTCTCGACGAATACCCGTTCTCCCGTTAATCAAAGTAGACTTTAGGGCATGCAAGTTTTTCAACAGGATAAATGACGTCAGCTGTACAACTTTGTTTAATTATGAGAAAACCATGATTATCGCTGTCAATAGATTTGTTTTGCCATATGTAGCAGGCAGCCTCCGCGTTGGGTCCGGATGGCTTTGGTTTATTTTCACCCTGGCTGCGGGTGTCTCACCGCGAACCGCCGCGGAAGGTTTACGCTAGCGGACCATAGTAAAATTTCGTATACTTAGCTCAAGAAGCGGCGTGGTAACGTATTGTAATAGCATTTGGCCTAAACAAAACCCAACCTGTTGAACTTATAAATGGTTGTGGGCCCGGAGATCTTCTCAGTTAGAAAATCGCAGTGTTGGCGAAAACAACGATTCTGTTTCAATTATTGCCATATTTTTAAAATAATGCAATCAATTAACGATCTCCGTTACGCGGTGGTGAAGGCAGCTAGCCAGGCTAGGAGGGCTAACGCGAGTCTTGTGCGGGTGTGCCCTGTTTTCCGTCGGGAGCTGTTGTTCCGCATGTCACATGCGGAATTGCTTCGGCATTTGCGAGAGCTTCTGGCGGTCTGCGGGGCACGGGCCCTGGCGCACCTCCACAGCACCGGTGCGTTGCGGGGTTACGAGTGCCTCAGTGTAGCCGCGAGTGTAATTCGTCAGCGGGGTGCCACCCGCTTCGCCGTTGTTCGGGCGCTGATGGCTGAGTACAACGAGCGAAACGGTAAGTTGTTATTTGTGTTGTGTGCAGTGTACGTTTGTGTGGAGTTTGAATTACCGGATCTTCAGAGTGGGGTAAAAAGATAAAAGAAAATATGTAATATGGAAAAATTTAGATCAAGTTTTCCAACCGTTAGAATTCCGCGCGATGCTGGAGGACTCCGCGGAGAATGAGGCGGCTCTTTGCGATATCGTCGTCGACGTCGCCGATGAGACGATTGCGTCGCAAGGAGTAGCGCTGGGGAGGCCCACCGAGGAGCCGGTTTCTACCGCTCGTGACGGTAAGTCCGGATGATTGTCCGTACGCTGTGACGTAGCAGGGAGTTGTCGCGTATAAATACGTTGTGCGCGAGTGGTATATCAAAATTTCCTTGTGTTAGAATTCATGATGGATACCAGCGAGAACGAGGCAGCTCTTCTCGAGGGCTGTGTTGCCTGCGAGGAGTTGGCGATTGCGGGAGAGACAGGGGTGAATGAGACGATGGTGAACGATAGGACCGCCGAGGAGCCGATTTCTGTCGGAGCTCGTGATGGTAAGTCCAGATGATTTGTCTGTACGATATGCCGTATATCATGGAGTACCCGTGCGTAAATACGTTGTGCGTGGGCGGTGTTCCAAGAGTTCTAGAATTCTTCTTTCACGCGTGTACTGAAGGTTATTGTGTCCGTTGCAGAAATCGATTCATCACAGGCGTCGACCTTAGTCTTGTCACGTCCAGGTCCGTCAGGAGTGTTGGAAATTCAAGGTATATAGAAAAAGTTTGAAAACAAAAAATGCAGACTAGGTATTTTGATATGAACTCACGAGCAATTTCTTCTCTGGTGGGGGCGGGTAATTAGATCCGGTCGATGCTCATGAGCCGGTGGTAGCAGAAGAAGAAGGAGACAATTATTCCATATCCCCAATGGATGAGGCGATAATATTCTCGTGGCCGCAGACACCCGAGAGTGGAATATTCACTCAGATGAGTTATACTCCGCCGGCGATGGACGAGGATATTTTTTAGGGGACCTAATCACGCGGGTACTCTAGGGTGTGCGTTTCTAGTAAAACCGCGAAATTCAACTATACTTGCGGATTGACGACGCTTTACCATGAGGGTTTAGTCTTATTTTTGTTTTATATGTACAACAGGGGGTCTTATGCAAACTGTTGGTCCGTTTCGCGTGAACGAGGGCGCCAGTACCTCGGGCATACAGATCGGCGGGGGTAGGGCCCGGAGGGCTCCGAATTACGATTCTGACGTGACATTAGAGTCAGACGATGACGAGACACAGACAGCTTCCGACGTGGCGATTGAATTCGACGACGATGCTGACGACGACGAGACAGAGGGTGCATACTCTGGAAACATGGGGAGAGAATCGGGGCTGGAGAGTGAAGCCGCGAGCGAGAAGGAGTCAAGTCAGGCACCCGATGACGGGGCTGATTCACTGGGTAACCGTTTCACGGTTATCGGTGAATCAACGAAATTCATTCGTAAATTCGCGGTCACAGGGCGTGAGTTGCGAATGAAGATCGCGGCCCCTGAATCGGGTGTTAATCTAGTGGAGTGGCTGGAGGACGCGTTCAGAGACCTGCATGCTTATGCCGTAGCAACGTGTCGGAGTAGCGACTACATAGGTTTCACGTTTAGCGCGGAGAGTTTTAATCATGGTCCTGCGTGGTTATCGTTCCGGCCGGTGAGGGATTCGCGGTACAGTGACCTCTGGAAGTTAGTTTTCAGCGTAGCCCAGAGCGCATCAGAGTTTGGCGTCGACAGCGTCTTCACCGTGACGGTACACAGTGTTGGAGTACCGGAGGGTCGCGGAAAGCCGAAGCCGATCACGCACGCGGGGGTACTCAAAAAATCTGTCGTGCAGATTGTCAACAGTGACGGGTTGTGTTTACCTCGTGCCCTCGTTGTAGCCAAGGCTCACGCCGAGAGAGGCCCGAACCGCAGTGGCGCTCTGCACGAGCATTACGAGATGGTGAGATTCGCTAGGTCCAGTTTCCAGCGTGCAGAAGCGCGTAATCTTGTTGCGAACGCCGGTGTCGAGATTCCGCCAACGGGGTGCACAGTGCATGAAATCGCACAGTTCCAGAACTATCTGGCACGCGAGGGATTCCTCATCACAGTGTACGAGTTGGGGAGGCTAGGTACCGGCGAAGCGGCATTTTACGACGGTACTGCCGTGGTGAGAGCAAACGGAACAGGCGATGTCAGGCACCGGTTGAATCTGCTGTATTATCCCGAAGAACAGCATTATTGCCCAATTGTAAATTTAACCGCGGCGGCAGCAGGGGCCTTTTTCTGTCAACCCTGCAATAGGAAATTTAACAACGGGTACGAACACCGATGTTCCGTAAAGTGCCCACAGTGCCTCGCATCGCCACCGTGCAACAGCCAGTCTCGCGAAATCGAGTGTCCCGATTGTAGACGCGTGTTCCGCGGTAACGGTTGTCTGGAGTACCACCGCAGGATCGGCTCCTTCAGTCCGCGTCGTTCCGTTTGTGCAACGCTGCGTATATGCCGGAATTGCGAGCGATTCGTAAATCTTTCGCGGAGGGCACACATTTGTGAAACTCGTTTTTGCGTCACTTGCCGCTGCAACAGACCGTACAATCACTACTGCTTCATGACGCCGCTGAAAGACGCGACAAGACCGAAACGTTACATCTTCATTTTTTATGATTTCGAAACGCAGCAATGCGAGACGGTAGACGGTGACGCGACGACAAACATACATGTGCCGAACTTGTGCGTAGCGCAACAAGTGTGTACGCAATGTATCCACGATCCCGATATATCGAACGGCTGTTCCGCTTGCGGGCTCGTGCGTGAGTTCGTTTTCAGGAGGGAACCGGTGAAGGAGTTGGTAGACTTTGCTACTCGGCCCGTTCAGGACTTTGCCCGCATCGTATGCATTGCGCACAATGCAAAAGGTTTTGACGCGCAATTCATACTGCGGCATATGGTTGAGCGGGATGGAAACCCGCCGCAGGTCATCCTAAGCGGCAGTAAGATCATCATGCTCGAAACGGGTCACACCCGATTTCTGGATTCCTTAGCATATATGCCTATGGCATTATCGGCGCTACCGAAGGCTTTTGGACTACCGACTACTTCCGTGAAAGGTGTATTTCCCCACCTTTTCAATACCCCTGAAAACGTGGGTTACGTGGGACCGCTCCCCGCAGCGAAGTTTTACTCTCCGGATACCATGAGTAGCGATGCGCGAGCAGAGTTTTACTCATGGTACAACGAGGCTGTAGCGAACGACCATCTGTTCGACTTTGACGCGGAATTGTTGTCGTACTGTCGGTCGGACGTGGATATTCTGCGACGTGCGTGCGTAGCATTCAGGGACATATTTCTGGAGTGCGGCAGAGTGTGTCCCTTTACCGAGAGCACGACAATTGCCTCGGCTTGTTCGGTGCTGTTCCGTAAAAATTTTTTACAACCGGAGCGAATAGGTATCCTGCCACCGGGCGGCTATCGTCTTGCCGATGCCCAGTCTCATAAGGCTCTGGAGTGGTTGGTCGTGAAAGAGCGCGAGCTGGGTATTGACATCAGGCATGCCGGAAACGGACGTGAGTTTCGGATTCCGGAGACGGGTCGCAAGGTGGACGGATACCATGTCGCGGGCGACGGTACGCGACACGTCTACGAGTTTCACGGTTGTTTCTGGCACGGCTGTCGTAAATGTTTACGAATCAACCGCGATAGGCGTAGCGTCAACGGCGAGACGTTGGATAGGCGTTACGAGGAAACTCGTGCAAAGATCAACCGTATGCGCGAATTGGGTTACCGCGTGACGGAACAGTGGGAATGCGAGTTTGATCGGAGCTTGAGGGAGAACGAGGAGATGAGGGAGTACGTGGCAACACACCCGCTGATCGCTGGCACTGCCACGAGCGAAGCACTCAATCCGCGTGATGCGTTCTACGGCGGTCGAACGGGGAACGCTTCCCGATACTACGAGGTGAAAACAGATGCAACGGGCAACGCGTACGAGGAAATACGATACGTCGATGTTTGCTCGTTGTATCCGTTCATCTGTAAGAATGGAAGGTTCCCTGTTGGCCACCCGACGGTCTACGTTGGAGAGGAGTGTAAGCTCTTGACAGGGTCGAGCGGTTGCGACATCACGCGAGTTGAGGGGCTCATCAAGTGCCGAGTTTTACCGCCTCGCAATCTTTATCACCCTGTTTTGCCGGTGCGCATGCATGACAAACTCATGTTTGCCTTGTGCCGCTCATGTTGTCAGAGTTTGAACCAGGACGAGTGTAGACATGATGACGAGGCTGCGCGAGAATTCGAGGGCACGTGGGTGTCGATCGAATTAAAAAAAGCCGTGGAAATGGGATACAAGATCAGGAGCATAAGCGAGATCTGGTCGTATACGGTGACATCGTTTGACCCGACTACTCGTCAAGGTGGGCATTTCGCCGGCTATATCGACACCTTCCTCAAGATTAAGCAAGAGGCAAGCGGCTGGCCTGCTGAATGCGAGGACGAGTCGGCTCGAATGCGCTACCTTGATGAGTATGAGCGGGTCGAGGGTATACGGCTAGATCGCGACCGTATTGCTAAGAATCCCGGCATGCGATCAGTTTCCAAATTATGCTTAAATTCGTTTTGGGGCAAGTTCGGGCAACGCGAGAATCTGGTAAAAACAGAGGTCATAAAGACGCGTCAGCAGCTGCTCGAGCTTTTGACCAACCCTGAAGTCGAGGTGTCCGGTTTGCTGCCCGTGAACGACGAAGTGTTGTACGTGCGTTGGTCGCACGCGCAACACAGCGTTGAACCGTCAGCGCTGGCAAACGTCGTGATTGCCTCGTACACCACTGCCCAGGCTCGGCTGAAGCTCTTCTCGTTCCTTGAGAAGCTCGATCGGCGCGTGCTCTATTACGACACCGATTCAGTAATTTATACCCGAAACCTCCGAAGGCCAAACGAGTATGAACCTCCCACGGGTAACTTTCTTGGCGACCTGACGGACGAGTTGGTGTCTTACGGCCGTGGGAGTTTTATACGCGCTTTCGTCTCGGGAGGGCCAAAATTCTATGCTTTTATCATTAAACGTCCGAATGGTGAAGAGGTGGAAATTTGCAAGGTGAAAGGCATATCACTGAATCACGCAACGAGCTCGAAAATCAACTTCGAGGCCATCAAGCGGATGGTGGTAGAAGCCGCTGCACCCATTCCCTTGGAGTATCGCGCCATTCGCCGAACGGAACTGCACGCAGTCGTGACGCGCTCCGAGCACAAAACGTGTAAACCGGTGTACGTGAAAAGGCGTTGTTGCATCACGAGTTTCGATACGCTGCCCTACGGTTATCGCACTGGATGATGACGAAGATCCCAGACTCCGAGCAGTTGCACACCACAGCTTCCGTCTTCTCACCCTGCGGTAGTACAGACACCCGGACGGCAAGCCACGCGCGCGTTTGAGCGACAGATAGATAGACAGACAAACAAATAGACGGACAGACAGAGGACACCGAAGGGATTCTTACCCCAACCGCCTGTTATTCCAACCGGCGAGACGCCAGGCCAACCCATCAGATACTCTCTTGTATGTGTCCCGCCAAACTGTATAAAGGTTAGTACCACGCTTAAACCCTACGCATGAAAAATTGTGAAAAAATCTCGCATTGCTCGTAAAAATTCATCTCGTAAACCGCGGCGGGGCGCGCTGTTTTCAAGCTGATATCACTGCGCGCACGCGTACGAATAAGCTCATGGCGTACGCGCCTCACGCACAATCAGCTCGACCGCGACCGCGCCGATGAGCTCGTACCTGCGCGGTTACGCTTCCGCGTGCGCTTGAATAAGCTCATGGTCAGCGCACGAAGGGAGTGCCGCCGCCGCCGCCGCCGCCGCCGCCGCCGCCGCCGCCGCGAGCAAGCTAGCGTAGTAAAAGAACGTGTTTTCAATTGTTTCAATTTTTTATAGATCCCGCATTATCCATGGATTCTTCTTCTTCTTCTTCTTCTTCTTGTTCGATGACGGACACACGTTGGAAACATCCGTTTTCGGCCATTGTAGCCGGGCCATCAGGGTGCGGTAAATCAAATTTCGTCAAGAACTTTCTGCGTCATGGAACGTCAATGTGCGACACAAGATTTAGTCGTGTGATATGGTACTTTGACGAATGGCAGCCGTTGTACGACGGGGACAAGAGTATAGAGTACCGCGAGGGGTTACCGCAACACGCCGATTACGAGGGTGACAAAAAACCGAAACTTTTGGTAATCGACGATCTGATGCGAGAGGCTTCAAACAATGTCGTCGTTGATCTTTTTACCAAGGTCTGTCATCATAAGAACCTCAGCGTTTTCTACATAACACAAAATCTCTTTCACAAGGGCAACGGTCAACGAGATATTTCCCTCAACGCAAACTACATAGTCTTCTTCAAAAATCCACGGGATCGTGCCCAAATTCAACATCTTGCCAGACAGGTGTATCCCGAAGATCCGAGGTTTCTTCAAGAGGCCTATCACGACGCTACCGCAGCGCCACACGGATATCTGCTTTTCGACCTGAAGCAATCCACTCCGGAGAATTGCCGTTTCCGATCAAACATCTTCCCTTCGGACGATAATCACTATGTCTACGTTCCGCGAAAGGATATAAAGGTCACCAATGCGCACCGGGTTCCAGTCGTTCAGCTGTGATGCCTCGAATACGCCGTACCGCGTCCGGTCGCAGAGCTCGTGCCGATTTCACCAAAGCAAACGCAGTAGCGCTGCACGCTCTGCAGAAATTGAACCCGTCGCAGAGATCGGCATTGCTACGCACGGCCGACAATTCGCTGGTAAAGACCATTTGTGAGTGTGCATTGAACACCTTGGAGGGTAACGTAGCACTGTCCAGAATTCAGAAAAATCGTCTGGCACGTCATAAACAGACATTACGGCGGTTGGCCAGCAACCGGGGTACCTGGAAGTCCAAAAAACGTTTTCTTGTTCAACGTGGGAACGGATTTCTCACCCTCTTGCTCGCTCCGTTACTCGGGACTTTAGCCTCCAGCCTCTTCTCCAAGTAGCAAAATGGAACGTACAAAGAAGATGGTTTTAATTCCTATGGAGAGTATGGAGAGATTTCAACAACGCGTCAGCGAGGGTATAGCCACTACGCTTTCACCTGGAAATACAACTACCACACACACCGATCCCGTTTCAAGACTCGACAACGAGATGAAGGACATCTTGAACAAACCGTCGAAAGACGACGCAGAAAAATGGAAACTCTATCAGCAGGTACTTCAACGATATTTGTTTTTTGCAAACGACGCACGCAAACCCATGAAATTAGACGTTCTCGAGGAAAAGGAGAAGGAGGAAGAGGAGGAGGAGGAAGAAGAAGACGGAAACACAGCCGAAGAATCAATGATATCTCCCACCGTAGCTCCGAGTCCTGGCAACGTTCAAGCGCGCGCAAAGAAAGTCGCGTCAGCGGTACCAAAGAAGTATCGTGCAAAGGCCGAAATGCTGATGCGCGAACTCGGCAGCGTACCGGAACGATTTTCTTGGGATGCCGCAGGAACCGTCTCGTTAGACGGCGTTACAGTTCCCGGCGCAAACATCGTCGACCTGGTCAATCACGCCATGCGATCTAGGAAGACTTTTACTCCTACAGGGGCTGGTCAGTTTGCACGGTTTCTTCAGACGATCAACGTACCCCGAGAATACGTGGGGAACGATACGCTTTGGAAAGACATACGCACATTCGACACTCCGGGTCTACCGACGGTAACATCGCAACAACTATCGACACACGTCAGTAGTTCCCCGACGAAGCGACGAAGTTCCGCAAACGTTACACCCGTAACCAGCCGTTCTCACGACGCAGGATACGCTCTACGCAAACGCGCCACCGGAGCAAAATCCGGTTGGAAAACACTTCGGCTGAAGAAAAATGACGACTCTTCTTGAAGAAACGTATTACAATCCCTCGCATACTGCCGGTTACGCGGGAGCACGAATTCTGGAAGATGTTGCACGCGAAAACAACTCTCGCGATTCGGTGAGAAAATGGCTGGCAGCTCAGGATGCCTACACCTTACACAAGCCCGTGCACAGGAAATTTCCGAGAGCAAGGTACAACGTTTCCAACATAGACGACGTATGGGAAGCTGACCTGGCTGACCTGAGTTCCATGAAGAGCCGCAACAACGGTTTTCGCTATCTCCTGGTGGTCATCGATGTATTGAGCAAGTACGCATGGGTGGTCCCGCTGAAACGAAAGACAGCCGCAACCGTTGCTGAAGGTTTCGAGCAAGTGTTACACACTACGCCGCGCAGACCCGACCTACTGCAAACGGACAAAGGTAAAGAATTTGTCGGGAGTGCTTTTCAGAAGATACTTCGCGACAATGAAATACGATATCGTGTTACTCGTAATCCCGATGTGAAAGCAGCTATCGTGGAGCGATTCAATCGTACACTCAAAGAACGCCTGTGGCGTTACTTCACGCATAAAAAGACGCAACGCTACGTCGATGTTTTGCCACAAATCGTGCAAGCCTACAACAATACAGTTCACTCGAGCATCGGCATGGCGCCGTCGGAAGTGACGCTTCGCAATGCTGCTACAGCACGTGCCCACATGGAAAAGCGTTATCCTCCGCGTCCAAATGGCAAACCGAGATTCCATAAGAATGATTTTGTACGAATTAGTAAAACCAAGGGAACATTTGAAAAAGGCTACGCGGCAAACTGGAGCGAAGAATTATTCAAGATCCGACGAGTGCTTGCACGTTCACCGATAGTCTACGTCTTGGAAGATCTCAACGGCGAAGTAATCGACGGCTTGTTCTACGACCCTGAACTTCAGCGCGTGGAGGGGGAAACACGGGGATGATAAAATAGCGTGTTATTGCAGCATGTCTCGCAGTCGTTGAGTGTTCACCGTTCGTTTCGTGCATCAAAGAAAATGTCCCGGGATCAGTTTTACCTAACTTTACCGAGCAACAGCTCGATGCAGTTTTTTCCGGAGAATCGGACGTGCTGTTACATTACCCAGTTACCGCGTCAGATTCAACTAACGGGAGACTGGGAAGTCGGGCTGGCCGAAATTCATTATCCACTCACGTTTGAACACCCTCGGGGGTATGCGCCAGTGAAAAATGAAACGATACCCTGTGTCACGCATTACAATAGTCCTGGGGAAGGTGCAGTTGAGGTATCAGATTGCAAGCTATCCGAAACCAACAAATCATCAAGGATCCCCGGCTGCCAGATGTTTATTTATTGCGATCTGGTGGAGCCACGTATCGTTGGAGATGTTTACGCCCCGCTGTTACGAGTCATTCAAACATGCGGCAAAGACAATATCTTACAAGGCGAATCAGAGATGAAAACACTATCGCCACTGTACTACGTACCACTGATGCTCACGAACTTTCAAACCATCGAGATCGATATAAGAGATCAATTCGGTAGGCCAGCACCATTCACGAGCGGGACACTGACGGTAACGCTGCATTTTAGACGCGTTCAGTAATTGACTGGAATCACAGGAGTCGCTCAGCACAAGAGAGAGGGAAAACATACCAGGTACGACATGGCTCATTATATACAACATTACGAAAATCAGCTCGGCGGTGGAGGCATTGAGACGGTTTACCGAGGAGCACCGCATCAACGCGGACACGGAATCGGCAGCTTCTTGGGAGGCCTGTTTCGTCGAATACTACCTCTGCTGTCCAGTGGTGCTCGCGCGGTCGGAAGAGAAGCACTGCGTGCAGGGATGAACGTCATGACAGACGTAAGAAACGACACTCCGTTCAAACAGGCAGTCAAGAGTCGTTTCATAGAATCAGGACACAAATTGAAAAGAGCTGCTGAAGAAAAAATTGATAAACTCATGAAGGGCAGCGGTTATAAAAGCCGAGCCGGCGGATTAGCGCGTCAGTCAAACATTGCCCGCGTCAACAGACTTGTCGGCGCGCACCGAGCAGCTGGTACTACGAGAAAAATTAGACGAAGGTCGAAAAAGAAAACATCGGCCAAGATACCCAAGCGTGCCGGAACCGTCAAGAAAACTAAGCGGAAAAAGTGTTGTAAAAAACGGGACCTTACAGACATATTCGGACCCCGGTAAGCCCACGCGCCGCTCGTCTTCAATCTAAACATCAACAATGGCCTTCCTGCACGCGCACTCGGGTGAGTGTATGAAGTCGGAACTGGATTTGTTTTCTCTACCACCAACGCAGACGTCTATTGAGGCTGGTCAATGGGTACACTACAAGCCCGTATCATCTCTAACCGACGATTCCCCGATTGAATTTGTTGTACCTGGAAACGGTGATGAGTACATCGATTTGGCACACACTATGCTTAGCGTACGAGTGAAGCTACAACCGTCTGCTCCTACCCCACCGGCAGGCGAAGGCAACGCGGCTACTCCGCATGCCACTCCGGTAAACAATCTGCTTCACTCGATGTTCAATCAAGTCGATATATTCTTCAATCAAAAACTAGTCTCACCAGCCAACAACTCTTACGCCTATCGAGCATATATAGAGACTCTACTGAATTACGCACCCCCTGCCAAGAAATCCCATCTTTCTTCGGCTCTATGGTACGACAGCGAGGATGGAGTATCGGATGTATACGACGCCGACGCCGTCGGTGCTGACCGAGGTTTCATCGAACGCAAAAGGATCATGAGCAATGCACGTACCGTTGATCTGATTGGACATCTGCACTGTGACGTATTTAATCAAGACAAATTTTTAATCAACGGTGTGGAACTGCGTCTTCGACTTGTGAGATCAAGAGACAGTTTTTGCATCATGGAAGCCGAAAATCGCCACAAGCTGCACATACTGGAAACTTCACTGCTCGTTCGCCGAATGAAGATCAGCCCTGGAATCTTGCTGGCGCACGCACGGACGCTAGCCAAAGGTACGGCAAAATATCCCGTAACCAGAGTCGAGGTGAAGTCTTTCACCATACACGCAGGAGTACAGGCAGAAACACTGGACAATGTCATACTCGGACAACTACCGAAACGAGTGATAATCGGTTTTGTCAGCAATAAAGCCTTCAACGGCGACAGACAGCGCAATCCGTTTAATTTTCAAAACTACTCTTTGAATTTCCTGTCGTTGTACGTCGACGGGGTGCAAGTCCCATCGAAGCCGCTACAGATGAGTTTTGGCAAAGACGAACTCTACGTGGACGCTTATCACACCCTCTTCTCCGGTACGGGGATTCATTTTCTGAACGAAGGAAACGGTATCGGCCGGCAGCAGTTCGCTAAAGGAAATTGTCTATTGGCTTTTGACCTAACCCCCGATCTCTCAGCCAACTGTACATCGCACTGGTCGCTCATCAAACATGGAACTCTCAGGGTCGAAGTGCGGTTCGACGATGCTCTCAAAGAAACTGTGAATTGCCTAGTGTACGCTGAATTTGATAATCTTATTGAAGTTGATGCTGCACGTCAGGTCATTACAGATTTTTCGGGCTAAGAAAAAGAGGGAGATCACGCCCCTCCTATCACGGCCGCTTCTATGATATACCAGGTGGTGATTTCCGTTAGAGAGAACACTGTGACTACACCACGCCAACGTCTTCAAGGGGAGCAACAGACCGGCTGGAGACACCCGATAAACAAAAATTGAGACGGGGATTGTAACACAAGGCTGTATATAAACACCCGTAACTACGGTGCCGAGCCAGTCAGCATTCAAGCTACGTCACTGCAGGTTCGCTCTTCCAGCTCTCTATTCATTCGACTACATTCTTTCAAGTTCAAGTATGGATTACGTGATAGATATTCAAGGATTTCGAAATATCTATGGTAAATTTATACCGAAAGAGGTGGCAGTCGTCACCATCGATCACCGCTACTCGGCGCATTGGTTAATACAACCGCCATATCCCTTCACGGATCTGCCGCTCAAAGAACGTGGCGTGAACAATTACGTAACCTGCTACCATCATGGCATCGAGTGGTTTGAAGGTGATATCTCGCTGGTTCAATTAGACGTTAACCTCCGAGAAATCGCACGTAACGCTCATCGAATCTTTGCCCGTGGACACGATAAATGTAAATATATTGAAAGTAGTACCGCGCGTCAAATATTCAACTTGGAGGACATCGATTGCCCGGCGTTCGACAAACTGGAACGGTCTTCGGTATGGTGCTTCTTCCACGGTGTTAAGAAGGAGGAATTTTTCAAATGTGCGATGAACAACGCACTCAAACTGAAGAAATGGATCAACAACAACGATATTCTAACTAAATACGATTATACAGAAGCATTGTCAGCCAGTAAGCCCAAAATCACCGGAGAGGAGAGTTCGACTAGTAATCAGCCACTGCAGGTACCAAAAAGAAATTTCACGCTACAAGCAGTAATACCAGAGTCAGTCGCTTCACTGAAAATCTCTCCTGATCCGTCTGCGCCTACGTCAGACGGCGAAGTTACCGTTCCCTACGAAATACTTACTACTGCGATTGACTCACATACCTCCTCACAACCTTCTACGAATGGTATGATTATCTCCGATAACGAGGGTGAAGAAGAAGAAGAAGGAGAAGAAGAAGAGGTACAAAATGGACAGTCTACAGATATGGAGCGCGATGCCGGCGATTCCGAACGGGAAGACCGGGGTTTTTGCAGCGGATCAGATACCCCTCATCTGGACACGCCCGACAGCCTTTGTGTCAAACACGGATGATCACACACGCCCCGGTAGCCACTGGGTGGCATTTTTCGTCAGTTCCTCCGGACACGGTACATACTTCGACAGCTTCGGATTACCACCATTCGTCCCTCACCATAAGCGGACTTTACGAAGAAATTGCAGACGATACGACTGGAACGACAGACAGCTTCAAAGCCTCACTTCTGATGTATGTGGACAATTTTGTATTATGTTTATGCACTTTATGGCTGCTGGTTTTTCTCTGCGGGATTTTCTCAATATATTTACTCCTGACCTCGAAAGAAACGATCGTATCGCAGAATTATTCCACAACCGAATAGCCCATGTCACAAAACGCAAAACTAACACCATCAATTCAAATCACATTTATCCTATAAGTTGTCTTCAATGTTGTACCTCTAAGAATTGTAATGTTGCTGATTATAAGGCTGGTAAATAAAAAACCTTGATAACATATCTTGTGTAATTATAAGAACATTGTAATTATCTCTTAGTCGTTATCTGTAATAACCATGTATGTATTTGCACCTGCGTTAACCGAATAAACCTGCGAGGATGAGATTTGATTTTTCTATGCAATCCACCATTGAGTTCTGTTTCCTCACCCACCCACCCTGATCCTCGTACATCTAAGTATGCCTATAGTCTTGCATTAAGAAAGAGAGAGAGTGACCAGGTCTATATTTTCCAAGCGCACGTAAACCTTAGGATAAACACTGACGGCTGGGTAAGGTCAGTGACACGAGCACCCGACACAGAGAGAGAGCAGGGATGGAGAAAGAAGGAGAGACGGGGTGGAGGACCTGTAACCCCAAACGTCCAAGTCGCAGAGTTCGCTTCGTGAACGGAGGTAGCGGGGCCAGATGGGTAGGTGGCCCCAGAATCGACCGCACGGCCAGGGGCACCAGGGGAAGGAGATCGTCCCGTGGTCAGGGTGCACAGGCCCAGAGACCATCCCGTAGAGTCCGGAATCTGATTCGCGGTCAACGGTACCCGGGGTAAGGGGTCGTCACACGATATTCACCACGCGGCGAGGGGGTCCCGGGCGAAGGGCTGACGAGCCGCGGAACTTCGAGGCGGAAAAACCGCTCCTTGGTAAGGGGTTGCGGGAAAGGGGTGGTCGTCCGGAGAAGCTTCTAGAATAAAATACCTCCTTGACGAGGGGCTGCGGGGGAAGGGGAAGGGGCCCCAAAATTCGCTCCGTGGCGAGGGGCGGCGGGGGAAGGGGATGGCGTCCCAAAATTCGCTCGGTGGCGAGGGGCGGCGGGGGAAGGGGAAGGCGTCCCAAATTCGCTCCGTGGCGAGGGGCGGCGGGGGAAGGGGATGGCGTCCCAAAATTCGCTCCGTGGCGAGGGGCGGCGGGGGAAGGGGAAGGCGTCCCAAAGTCACTCCTAGGCGAGGGGCGGCGGGGGAAGGGGAAGGCGTCCCAAAGTCACTCCTAGGCGAGGGGCGGCGGGGGAAGGGGAAGGCGCCCCAAAGTCACTCCTAGGCGAGGGGCTGGCGCCGGAGAGGGGTGCGAGGGGGGTTTGTTGTGACGCCCCAAAGTGCCCCTATACTACTATCCCCCATTTAAAGAAATGTTTCTCTTACGCTTTGGTTCAAAATAAAGGGGACAGCGCCAACTTAACCAAAAGTCTTCGCAATATTCCCGAGCATTTCATCGGTCGCCACGAAAATTGCGGAACGTGGTGCAAAGAGCCGCACAAAATAGTGCTACAAAACGTACAACAGTACGCAAAATTGTCGGAAATATTCGAGAAATATGCGGGCAACGCTGCTAAATTTTCGGTTGTCGCTTCACGTCAGCCAAACGAAAGTTTTAACAACATGATGGCTCACAAAACGCCGGAAAACTGTTGTTATAGTCTGAGCAAAGCAGCGGATTATAGACTAGCCAGTGCCGTGTGCACGAAAAACGAAGGAGAAATGTATATTTTGAACGTCAATTCAAAATATTTGAATCTTTCTCCTGGAAAATACACCAAATCTTTTAGTAAGAAGTTGGACCAGAAGAAAAAAAAGAGAGCGGTAAAGGCAAAATTGGCTTCAAGTAAAGCACGTCGAAATGTACTCGCTCAAAAGACAGAAACTCGTAGAAAATCAATGGAGAAGTCTGAAGGGACACGATACAAGAGAAATTGTGGTATGGATATCGACGTTCAAAATTCTACAAGTATTAATTTAATGTACCACTGAGAAATACTGCTGAAAATTTACTCGATGTTTTTTTATCTAAGAATGACTGCAACATCATCTATTTCGATCTCGAAACATCTGGGTTGTCGAAAAATTCAGAAATTTTACAAATTGCAGCAAAATTTAAGGATCGAAAGTTCAGTGTGTATGTCAATCCATCAAAAGCTATTGATTCTACTGCGTCCAGAATTACAGGACTGAAGTTCATAAAGGGACATCTGTTTTTTAACGGCAAACGAGTCCCGTCGATGTCACCGCGGGATGCTTTAGAATCATTTCAAGAATTTATCGACTTCTCGTCCAAACCTTGCATTTTTGTAGCCAATAATGTTTCGTTCGATTCCGGTCATTTGCTTCGGTATATTATCGAAAATGGAATGATTGCTAATTTTCAAAAGATCGCGGGATTTTCAGACAGCATGGTGATTTTGCGAAAAGTTTTACCTGAAAGAAAAAAAGAAAATAGAATGTTTAAACTGGAGACGTTGGCGCGTAATTTTTTGAAATTAAAAATAACTGACGAATTTCACGAAGCATTATTTGATGCTGAAATATTAGAGCAGTTGTGCCATCTGCTTATCAAGAAGGAAAATTTTTGTTTGCACTGTAAACCATATAAAAACTCAGTGTTGATGAAAATTTGTGCACCATCATTGCAAAATTTGAAAGGCGAAATAATAAAAAAAATAGCAAGCGCTGGGTTCGATTTCGAAATTCTGACAACAGTTTACTCTACAGGCGGAGAAGCTGCAATTCGAGAATGAATGGCCAAAGAAACAACTGCAAAAAAACCACGCGTCACCAAAATGAAAAAAATTATTGATAACATCATAGCGCGCCTGCAAAGCAGGTCTTAACTTAAAACTGTTAAGTATATCGAAAAATATTGAGTTTTCGTCATTTCGTATAAAATCTTCGTTAATACTTTGTTTTTCCATAATAAAAATTTGTGTGTCATTATTTCATTACAATTTCAATAAATCTTTGTCAATCGTTTAGAAACAAACGAACATTCTTTCCCTTATCTTGCCAAAAACAGAAAACTTGGGCTCTATCGATTTAAATTTCGCGAGCATATTGCCCGCTGCCACCTTACATCGTTGCCACATCGTCACAATCACTCTCCTTCACGTACAGTGTCGGGTGCAAATTATAGCTTTCGACAGACGACTAATCCGAAACTAGATGGTCGAACATTTTCATTTTTTGTTTCAAATGATCTTTACATATTTGAGTACATCGTGTTCACTTTTCGAACAAATGGTAAGATCCGTTCTCTAGTTATAATTACTTATGTAACTGAAGTCAGAGTCTCTCACGGGTTAAGTATAGAAAACGTTCCCCAGAAAAATGATTTTTGATAGCGTTTATTTAACAAACTAGATGGTGAATCGGTTTAAAAATTTGAGCATTTCTTTATAACTGTACTTTCTATATATCAAAATTTCAAATGAGTCGTAAGATTTTGAAGAAACCATAGAACTGCCTTAAACAGGTCAAAAAAATTATAAGCCTCGGCTGAAAAGTCAGTTTTGTAATGTAAAAATTCGTCTCTATTGAACATCATTTATAATGGCTAAACTATAGTACTATATTAACTTGACGGTAAAAATTCACATGATACGTTTGTAGAGAATTCAAATGCTCGACAAATTTAGAGAAAAAGAAATCTAATATCTTCCCCATGTTATTTTATATTGGAAAAAAATTGAATTCTCAGAGCGACATTTCGAAATTGGTTGTATAAGAGATATCTTTTAGTGAGGATTCCTTCCGGCTGTATGTGAAAAGTGTTTTACAAGTGAAAGCCGAAGAAAAATTTCTGTGAGTTATACTTACACTTGTATGTTATTTATTGTTAGTTATAAGACTCGGTAACCGAGTTCTCTATTTGAGGTTTTTTTTTTTTATAAGAAAACGTAATATTTCTAAAATCGAATATTTTAATCTCGACCCGAAGTTCACTGACAACGAAGTGAAAAAGAATACGTTATTGCATGCTTGTTCAATATAATTACTGATATAATATTCGGGGAAAAGTTTTTCTCAAATAATTCAAGTGAGAAATTCACTTGCATTTTGATGACTTACTGATAAAATTTTACAATTTAGATTATAGATTTAGTCTGCAAGGATAATTCTATAAAATCAACGAAAATATCCTGATTTGCAATTTCTAATCTGGCCGTTTTTAAAACGATTAATGAAGTGAAATAATAGTATCAGAAGTACAGATTTTAGTATTAGACATTCATTTGTCAATTCAATCATTTACAATGACAACAGAGCGTTACAAATTAAATATGCGAGTTCTTATCATTACATACACACATCATCATATGAGTTACGTTATAATCGGTTCAAAATTATCATCACATTCTAATCAATGCATGATAAATTTCATAGAAATATAACATTACATTTTTTAAACCTATATGTTACACCTATCCTTGTAACAGAAACACTTGGAAGAAATTTAATTTTTTTCTTTTCATATTCGAAATTTTTTTTTTTCCATTCTACTATATCGCTAGTATTATTATCAAATCGTTCACGTTACTTTGACGGCCTTCAAAATTTATTGTCAATCGAAAGAATTACTAGTTGCCGTCAAAGAAAAATGAAAAAACTTTGAAATATGTCTGAGGATTAAGAAATTTACAAAAATGAAGAAACTGAAAAATGCTCAAGAATTAAGATATCGATACAAGCATAAGTCTTAGTCAATAACTGGCGTACCATTTGTCGTAAGATGAGATAAGCTCCTTTGAAAGAGACGCTCAAGTCATGTCAAAAACTTACACAAGTGTCGTGCGCTGCATGTGGCGATCGGATGTGTCCGGTGCGTCATTCAAATTTCCTCCGTTTCCTGATATGTTGTCAGTCTCGTTTTCGGTGCACGTGGTATCTTTGTTATACAAGGATAACCCGTTCAGTAATGAACTCACACAGGGAACGGCTCGCGAACCTTCACAGAATCCTGAATCGACCACCAGTGGATCGTGGAACCTGACCTTCTTGGGACTGGCTTTCCTGTTTCGATCGAAGGTCCTTCCCCAGCCGTCTTGCCCGTCAGCCTGCGGCGAACGGATGCAACTTCCGCCTCGCTTTTGACCATTCTTCTTTCTGTGTTTTGGTACCGATATCCTGATCGCACCGTCTTCTACGGTGCAGGTCGTAAACGTTATCTCTCCGTTTCTGTCCCTCCCTTGCACCACGTAGCTGTAGGATGAACGTTTGGTTCTCGAACCCGACGCCTTGTGGAAGCTACAAGAGGGACGTGGTTTGCTCGAACACAGAGCCTTTGAACAGAAACTGCTGCCCGAACTCTTGGCGGGGATCGAGATGGGCCGATTCTCTATTTCGTCGTCCTCCTTGCATTCCAGTGCCTCCAGCAGCTTCTTCACGAAGTTCGCAGAAGTTGAAGATGAGTAGCTTGACATTGCCTTCTCCGATCACGACATTTCGCGTTCAGTTCCTCGATTATTTCTTCTACGAAACTTCTGGTCGGCGATCGTTGCTCGTGTCTTTGTATAATCTTTTCCATGACAGTCCACTTCCTTGACTACACGAAGAAGCGGTTGTGGTCCTCCGCGTCCAATTCGTCTTCGAGAAAATTGTCCCTCTTGTCTGTCTCTTCGGATTTCATTTCGCTATCGGTCAGGATCTCCTCAATATCACTCAGCCACCTTTCGCCCTGCGTTTTCACCGGGCAATTAAATTTTTTCGGAGTCGATGTGGCTAATGGTAGTATTTGCTTAATGTTTTCGAGGCTCGAAATTTCCGACGACGAGACTTAGTTACAGTCCATGTTATCCTCGGGCGGTTCCTGGTCTTCCGAACTCGACTTCTTCGCCGGAGCGAATTCCTCGACGCAAATTACGCTGTCGGTGCTAACGACCATCTCGTCTTCCTCCAGGTTGTCTAGTTTCTCCGCAGGAACAGGCGGAAGGACCAGGTTCAAGTTCTCTACCTTCCGTGACTGTGACATTTTCGGCATTGTCTTACTCACGTGCATCTTCGAGTAAGCCGTTGACAGTTCCATGATCTCCCCACGCATGTCTAATTCCGAACGTGGAGACAGTCGTGCGGTCCTTGTCATAATCGGCGTCGCACCGGCTGTAAAAACAGAATGATACAATTTTAAATAAGACACCGTTTGTCAGCCGCCAAAAAATTGATTTTTCTAAAGAAACGAGACGTTGAATTCAATTTATTTCCCGAATTTGAGAATCAAGTTTTTCGAAAATCATGAGGTTAAAATTTCTAATTTTTCTTTTACCTTTATTTTTCATACAAAGGTACGTTCGTTGCAAATATTTCAATACCCGGAACATAGATCCTTCAGACGATGAGTATGGAGCATTCAATTGAAGATTTGAACCGCGTATCTAACTGTCGTTTAACTTGGTTCGTTTACACCGCTTTTTTGTAATGGCACATCGATTCTTACCTTCCATTGCCGCCATGTACTTTTTGCCGAGTTCGATCAAATGTGCCTTAGTCGATTGAAAGCTCTTCCTAGTGGATGGGCGGCTCAGGGTCGGTCGTGGGGCAGTCATCCTACCTCTACGCCTATTCTTAAAGCAATCGGGCATCGTCAGCCGCTCGAATGATTTCTTCGCCCTCATTTCGATTTCGCTCGGTCGACGTGGCTTCTGAAAAAAGTAGGAAAAAAACATGGTTATAATCGTGTCATTTATTCGGAAAAAGACGAACACTCGAAAGTTCTCAAAATAACCATTACGTCTATTAGTATCGTTGAAACATCAACGTCTGTGTCAAATTAGCAAAAGAATAAATAAAAAAAGTTCAAAACTTTTCAACTTACGTCTTCTTCGTCGTTTTGGCAAGTTGTGTTGCTGAAACAGCCGGGAACAGACATCGAAGCCATCGTAGTCGATTTTTTTTTTCCTACTCAACAACTAGACGGATCAAACTTTAAATCCAACTGGACTTGAACAGATTCCGTTCGAAACTTTAACTCGGGATACCTTGCAACGTCAAGGGCTAGCTCAGACTCTACGGGTGTTACTACCTCTGCGATTGACTGAGGAATAATGCTCATCGGGTCAAGACGTGCGATATTTATACTCTACGCTAGAAATACCGTTATCACCGCCAGTTTCAGGCTGACCAATCAGGTGCCGCCCTAATGAGCAAAGGGACTACCTGGCCGGCCGAAGGGTGTTTGTGATTCGACGGTCCGCCCGAACCTCTGCTGCACTCGCCTTGCAGCAGACTTTTCGAAAATGTCGGGAGTGGGGCGGTGCGGTATTAGATTTTAACATTTTCCATCTGGGTAAAAAATTAGAAATATCGAAAAATTGGAGGGTCGTAATATCAAATATCCAAAAACGTGAAAGCGTTACTCTTACATTTGAATAATGTAAAAAGTCGAAGGGTGGAATGAGGCGAAGCACAAGATATGGATTTGAATCATGACGATTGTATGTTCCGGTCTTAATCATTCCGAAGACTTTATATTTTGGCATTTCTACATTTTTAAATTCTATGAAATAGATTTTTGCGGTTTAGAAAATTCTATGCTGTGAAGCTTCACCATTTTTATCCTTTAACCGAAAAATTTGCGTACATCTTCTATTCAGGGAAAAGAAGAGATTTTGTGCCATTCTTGTCATGGTTATCGGACGAAAATATTTCTCAAGTCTATCGGAAATGAATTCCGACGAATCCCGTTCTCGTACGTATTGAGCGATGATGCTTTTTTATTCATTCGACTTATAGTGTTTGTTATTGTTCACGCTTCTAATTATTGACTGGAGCATTTTCTTTCACACGATTGTCCCAAGTTTAAAACAAGTTTATCATTTTTCTTGGATTTGTTTTTCTACAACGATTATACTCGTTTATGTATCGTTGTACAAAGCTAAAAAAATGCCGATTTTGAACACGTTGAAGAGATTTTCCACATTCTTTGTCGGCAAACGATCATTTCGAGCAATCGTCCAATCGCGAATTATTTTTACTTCTATTTACACGCTTCTGATTCCGAAAAATGTTCTTCTCATCGTTTTTCGAAATACGGACGAATTGAAAATAAATAATACTCTTGAAAAAAGGTACACTGAGAAAAAAATGTTATTGGATTTTATAAATATTAATTGATCCAAATAATCCATGCGTTTGTAAAGTCGTGAGACCACATTTATTCAAAGCGACAATTTATGTAATTTTTAAATTACGTCCGAACACGTAACGTACTACTCTAGGGCATATAAATGTTGTGTAAATTAGCTGGGCTACATGATTTAAGATTTTTTTTTCAATACGTTGTGCTATTGTTATTGATTGCCACCGAACAAGTGTAGCAGCGTCACTCCAAAATAGTTTTTGGAAAACATGGCTGGATCAAAACTATAACCCAACATATCGCTTCGGATACCCTTACGAAAAAAAACCCTTAATATGGGGGTGAATTCGTACCCTCAATTCTTTTCTTATGGGAATTCAGCAATACCTATGAATTAGGGCTACGAATTGACACCCAAGTTGAGGGTTTTTTCCGTGAAGGTATCGTTGGCAGATTCGTATGAATCTAGATTAATTGAATGCGAAGGATTCGGGTACACAAGCATTTTTGAAGCTACTTTTCAATCGAGGAAGCTTGCCGTCTACAAGGGATCGAAATTGGTACTACTGTAAATCAATCGTCATTTCGATTCAAAAATGTGAAGCATGCACGTCAACGTCGGGGTGACCACAGGTCAGAGAATTCTGGAAAACCTGGAAAACCTGCAAATGTCATGGAATTCTGCAATTCCCGCATAGTCAGGGAATCGTTTACTATATACTTTTTTCATACAAATACGTCCCAAAGTTTTTTTGAGCTTTAGATAAATTAGATCGAATACCAATTTTCTTACCATCACCGCAAGGTTCGCTTCAAACTTTGATTATTCCTGAATATTACATTACGAACGACTGCGCATCGGCTAGCTGTGACAGTGTAACTGAAATTACAGTTAGTACTTTCGAAAAAAAAAAAAAAAAAATGGGTGCGTGAACTCATGTACGCGCGTGAGAAGTTATACTTCTTTGGCATCATCAAAAAACAATAAAACAAATAACTGATGTCTTACATTATATTTAAATGATCTTTTAAATTTTTGTCACGAACTTTTTATTGAATGTTCTATTTAATTTATTTCTTTATTTTGTATATATCAAAAAACCAATAATAAATACTCAACATTGATAATTCAATAATATTTAGTATTAATTAAATTGAATAATGATATTTTAATTTATATCAATAAATAATACATACGGCTAACTAACCTCAATTATATTGGAGCACTTGAAAAAGTATTTTAGCACTATTTTTTCACTAATATTCACAAATAGTAAATAATATTAATCCAAATATTCCATTTGAATTACTACTGAATATATTTTGTTACCACATATATATTTCGCACTTGTATGAAAATAAAACACGTGTTGTGACTCGAGACTTAATGAATTCGGTTGAGTAGGCAACTTCATCCTGTTAATTTTGTGTTACAGTGATGCGCGCTCATCTTGAAATTTCACTCTCATCAGTTTTCCATAACGCGCCTAAAGAAGTATAACTTCAAAAAGTAGAAATTGTATGGAAAATACCTCTTTCTTCTCAATATGTTTCAACGAATATAGTCAAATGTTTCAGGGAAAATGATAAGATTTTTGTCTGGAAAACCTGGAAAAGTCGGGGAATATCGTGATTGATATTCACTGGCTACGCTGCAGCTTAGTCAGACCGAGTGAAGTACGATCGTACACTCTTGGATATAGTGGTGAAATGGTTTACATGAATTCCAAGTATGACTCGTCGAGTCAATACATTGCTGGACCTTATTCGGGCCTTTCAATTATTCTCGCGTTAACATTGTTCCTGGAACTTCTGTGGTCGACTCCGTTTGCAAATAATGTTCCGAAGTTCATCGGCGTCACTTTATTGGGGGTCAGGTAAACCGGACGTCTGGCAGCCTGACTCGTACCCCCGGGGTGGCTCTTTCTTAAGTGCGATTCCTGCCCAGTGCAATTAAAAATTCACCACCTACCCCGGGTAGGAAAGGCGAGAATCATGTTGGGGAATTATAAGCCGCTCGATATTGTCGGGTTAATAACCGCATTTCCGTTGACATTCGAGACTTGTAACTGCATCCTCCATTGTCGGATTTGGATTATGGACTTTGCCCGGGCTTCTCTATTCGAAGAAGGACAGATTGCCGGAGTATCGAAATAATAAGCTGCGAGGGCACTAAATTCCAGACAGATATTGCTGTAAGGTTGTTAAATAAAGGCCACCGCTGCACACTTCTGGGAAAATGGAGTCATGATGGC
Source organism: Neodiprion lecontei (assembly GCF_021901455.1). NCBI lineage: Eukaryota > Metazoa > Arthropoda > Insecta > Hymenoptera > Diprionidae > Neodiprion > Neodiprion lecontei. The sequence goes on along the minus strand of NC_060262.1, from coordinate 10,561,860 downwards.
TTTTTGGCCAATCCATAATCCTTAGCTGTAATTGAGACCAGAAAGGATTTTGCTTGTTGAAAGGAACGAGGTGAGTCCCTTCGTTGAAGGTCGGACCAGATCACCGGCTAAAACTGAGAAAACGAAATTTTGAAAGTCGAATTTTTGAACACAGCGCTTACGGCGGTTTCAGCTTTTTTTTTAACGGAAATGCCATCACAATTATTCCATAAAATTCGTATACCTTGACGAAGAACGAGATAATCAGCCTTAGTTTTTTTCGTTCGCGATAAATTTCGACATTCGATTTCACACAAGTCTCGTATTCGCGGTGTCCCTTTTTCACGAGCCACTCAACGGCTGGTGCAAAGTTTAAAGCCAGCTATCGCGCTTATTCGGCAATTGGCATAAGTGGATTGAACCAGCGTGAAATATCTACAAGCTGCGTTTCCACGTAGAAATTTTTACTTCATATTCTCGCTGATGGAATAAACAATTGATCGATGTAAACGCCTTTACTTTATTTAATTAAAACGTTTGTATAACAGTCAAACAAGTTTCAAAACTTTTTTCACGAATTTTTAGCGCGTATTTAAGCCGTTGCGAAAATGTCGCCCCGAAATCTGGGACGGCTCGAGGACTTCGCATGGCAGTGTGGAGAAATAAAACCGATTTTGAACAGATTTCTTTACCCTTCCTTCCTCGAACGTTTGCTCAAGCTTACACCTCCCGCTGACTCGGGAATGCATTTTGTCTCTCGTACGGCTCAGGTAAGTCATTTATACCCTTGTATCGAGCCCTTTGACTGTGAACAACTCCAAATGACTGAAAACTGACTAATGTCAAATGCAAAACGCGAGCCCATTAAACATGGGGGGGTTGATATTCGGTTCATTGAACGACCGACGCTTAGGTGTACCTATACCGATGACTCACACTGGTGTGTTTCCAGGTTTCGGAGCGAAATTTTTCTTGGGCTTTCACTTGTAAAACTCTTTTCACATACAGCCGGAAGGAATCCTCACTAAAAGATATCTCTTATAAAACCAATTTCGAAAGTAAGATCGTACTTCACTCGGTCTGACTAAGCTGCAGCGTAGCCAGTGTATATCCATCTCGATATTCCCCGACTTTTCCAGGTTTTCTAGACAAAAATTTTATCATTTTCCCTGAAACATTCGACTATATTCGCTAAAACATGTTGAAAAAAAATACGTATTTTCCATACAATTCCACTTTTTTTTTCTTTAAACGAAAGTACGAACTGTAACTTCAGTTACACTGTCACAGCTAGCCGATGCGCAGTCGTTCGTAATGTAATATTCAGGAATAATCAAAGTTTGAAGCGAACCTTGCGGTGATGGTAAGAAAATTGGTATTCGATCTAATTTATCTAAAGCTCAAAAAAACTTTGGGACGTATTTGTATGAAAAAAGTATATGGTAAACGGTTCCCTGACTATGCGGGAATTGCAGAATTCCATGACATTTGCAGGTTTTCCAGGTTTTCCAGAATTCTCTGACCTGTGGTCACCCCGACGTTGACGTGCATGTTTCACATTTTTCAATCGAAATGACGATTGATTTACAGTAGTACCAATTTCGATCCCTTGTAGACGGCAAGCTTCCTCGATTGAAAAGTAGCTTCAAAAATGCTTGTGTACCCGAATCCTTCGCATTCAATTAATCTAGATTCATGCGAATCTGCCAACGATACCTTCACGGAAAAAACCCTCAACTTGGGTGTCAATTCGTAGCCCTAATTCATAGGTATTGCTGAATTCCCATAAGAAAAGGATTGAGGGTACGAATTCACCCCCATATTAAGGGTTTTTTTTCGTAAGGGTATCCGAAGCGATATGTTGGGTTATAGTTTTGATCCAGCCATGTTTTCCAAAAACTATTTTGGAGTGACGCTGCTACACTTGTTCGGTGGCAATCAATAACAATAGCACAACGTATTGAAAAAAAAATCTTAAATCATGTAGCCCAGCTAATTTACACAACATTTATATGCCCTAGAGTAGTACGTTACGTGTTCGGACGTAATTTAAAAATTACATAAATTGTCGCTTTGAATAAATGTGGTCTCACGACTTTACAAACGCATGGATTATTTGGATCAATTAATATTTATAAAATCCGATAACATTTTTTTCTCAGTGTACCTTTTTTCAAGAGTATTATTTATTTTCAATTCGTCCGTATTTCGAAAAACGATGAGAAGAACATTTTTCGGAATCAGAAGCGTGTAAATAGAAGTAAAAATAATTCGCGATTGGACGATTGCTCGAAATGATCGTTTGCCGACAAAGAATGTGGAAAATCTCTTCAACGTGTTCAAAATCGGCATTTTTTTAGCTTTGTACAACGATACATAAACGAGTATAATCGTTGTAGAAAAACAAATCCAAGAAAAATGATAAACTTGTTTTAAACTTGGGACAATCGTGTGAAAGAAAATGCTCCAGTCAATAATTAGAAGCGTGAACAATAACAAACACTATAAGTCGAATAAATAAAAAAGCATCATCGCTCAATACGTACGAGAACGGGATTCGTCGGAATTCATTTCCGATAGACTTGAGAAATATTTTCGTCCGATAACCATGACAAGAATGGCACAAAATCTCTTCTTTTCCCTGAATAGAAGATGTACGCAAATTTTTCGGTTAAAGGATAAAAATGGTGAAGCTTCACAGCATAGAATTTTCTAAACCGCGAAAATCTATTTCATAGAATTTAAAAATGTAGAAATGCCAAAATATAAAGTCTTCGGAATGATTAAGACCGGAACATACAATCGTCATGATTCAAATCCATATCTTGTGCTTCGCCTCATTCCACCCTTCGACTTTTTACATTATTCAAATGTTAGAGTGACGCTTTCACGTTTTTGGATATTTGATATTGCGACCCTTTAATTTTTCGATCTTTCTAATTTTTTACCCAGATCGAAAAATGTTAAAATCTAATACCGCACCGTCCCTCTCCCGACATTTTCGAAAAGTCTGCTGCAAGGCGAGTGCAGCAGAGGTTCGGGTGGACCCTCGAATCACAAACACCCTTCGGCCGGCCAGGTAGTACCTTTGCTCATTAGGGCGGCACCTGATTGGTCAGCCTGAAACTGGCGGTGATAACGGTATTTCTAGCGTAGAGTATAAATATCGCACGTCTTGACCCGATGAGCATTATTCCTCAGTCAATCGCAGAGGTAGTAACACCTGTAGAGTCTGAGCTAGTCCTTGACGTTGCAAGGTATCCCGAGTTAAAGTTTCGAACAGAATCTGTTCAAGTCCAGTTGGATTTAAAGTTTGATTTGTCTAGTTGTTGAGTAGAAAAAAAATCGACTACGATGGCTTCGATGTCTGTTCCCTGCTGTTTCAGCAACACAACTTGCCAAAACGACGAAGGAGACGTAAGTTGAAAAGTTTTGAACTTTTTTCATTTATTCTTTTGCCAATTTGACACAGACGTTGATGTTTCAACGATATTAATAGACGTAATGGTTATTTTGAGAACTTTCGAGTGTTCGTCTTTTTCCGAATAAATGACACGATTATAACCATGTTTCTTTCCTACTTTTTTCAGAAGCCACGTCGACCGAGCGAGATCGAAATGAGGGCCAAGAAATCATTCGAGCGGCTGACGGTGCCCGATTGGTTTACGAATAGGCGTAGAGCTTCGCTGAAAATCCTGACTGACCCACGACCGATCGAGAGCCGCCCATCCCCTTGGAAGAGCGCTCAATCGACTAGGACACGCTTGGGCAAACTCTGCAAAAAGCACAGTGCGGCAATGGAAGGTAAGAATCGATGTGTCATTACAAAAAAGCGGTGTAAACGAACCAAGTTAAACGACAGTTAGATACGCGGTTCAAATCTTTAATTGAATGCTCCATACTCATCGTCTGAAGGATCTATGTTCCGGGTATTGAAATATTTGCAACGAACGTACCTTTGTATGAAGAAAAAGGTAAAAGAAAAATCAGAAATTTTGACCCCATGATTTTCTAAAAACTTGATTCTCAAATTCGGTAAATAAATTGAATTTAACGTCTCGTTTCTTTAGAAAAATCAATTTCTTGGCGGCTGACAAACGGTGTCTTATTTAAAATCGTATCGTTTTGTTTTTACAGCCGGTGCGATGCCGATTTTGACAAGGACCGCACAACGGTCTCCCCGTCCGGAATTAGACATGCGTGGGGAGATCATGAAACTGTCAGCGGCTTACTCGAAGATGCACGTGAGTAAGACATGGCCGAAAATGTCACGGTCACGGAAGGTAGAGAACTTGAACCTGGTCCTTCCGCCTGTTGCTACGGAGAAACTAGACAACCTGGAGGAAGACGAGATGGTCGTTAGCACCGACAGCGTAATTCGCGTCGAGGAATCCGCTCCGGCGAAGAAGTCGAGTTCGGAAGACCAGGAACCGCCCGAGGATAACGTCGACGACAACGAAGTCTCGTCGTCGGAAGATTCGAGCTACGAAGACGCTGAGCAAATACTACCATTAGCCACATCGACTCCGAATAAATTTAATTTCCCGGTGAAAACGCAGGGCGAAAGGTGGCTGAGTGATATTGAGGAGATCCTGACCGATAGCGAAATGAAATCCGAAGAGACAGAAAAGAGGGACAATTTTCTCAAAGACGAATTGGACGCGGAGGACCTGAACCGCTTCTTCATGTCGTCAAGGAAGTCGACTGTGATGGAAAAGATAATACAAAGGCACAAGCAACGATCTCCGACCAGAAGTTTCGTGGAAGAAATAATCAAGGAACTGAAGGCGAAATGTCGTGATCCGGAGAAGGTAATGTCAAGCTACTCATCCTCGACTTCTGCGAACTTCGTGAAGAAGCTGGTGGAGGCACTGGAATGCAAGGAGGACGACGAAAAAGAGCATCGGCCCATCTCGATCACCGCCAAGAGTTCGGGCAGCGCTTTCCGTTCCAGGGCTTCATGTTCGAGCAACCCACGTCCCTCTTGTAGCTTTCACAAGGCGTCGGGTTCGAGAACCAAACGTCCATCCTACACCTACGTAGTGCAAGGGAGGGACAGAAACGGAGAGATAACGTTTACGACCTGCACCGTGAAAGGCGGTGCGATCTGGTCATCGCTACCAAAAGACAAGAAGAAGAATGGTCAAGAGCGAGGCGGAAGTTGCATCCGTTCGCCGCAGGCTGACGGGCAAGACGGCTGGGAAAGGACCTTCGACCAAAACAGGAAAGCCAGTCCCAAGAAGGTCAGGTTCCGCGACCCGCTGGTCATCGATTCAGGATTCTGTGAAGGTTCGCGAGCCGTTCGCTGAGTGAGTTCATTACTCACGCAAGTTATTGACTAAGACTTATGCTTGTATCGATATCGCAATTCTTAAGCATTTTTCAGTTTCTCCATTTTTGTAAATTTCTTAATCCTTAGACATATTTCAAAGTTTCTCCATTTTTCTCTGACGGCAACTAGTAATTCTTTCGATTGACAATAAATGTTGAAGGCCGTCAAAGTAACGTGAACGATTTGATAATAATACTAGCGGTATAGTAGAATAGAAAAAAAAAAAAAATTTCAAACATAAAAAAAAAATTTCATCCAAGTGTTTCTGTTAGAGGGATAGGTGTAACATATAGGTTTAAAACATTTAATGTTACATTTCTATGAAATTTATCATGCATTGATTAGAATGTGATGATAATTTTGAACCGATTATAACGTAACTCATATAATGATGTGTGTATGTAATGATAAGAACTCGCATATTTAATTTGTAACGCTCTGTTGTCATTGTTAATGTTGAATTGAGAAATAAATGTCGAATACTAAAATCTGTATTTCTGATACTATTATTTCACCTCATTGATCGTTTTAAAAACGGCCAGATTAGAAATTGCAAATCAGGATATTTTCGTTGATTTTATAGAATTATCCTTGCAGACTAAATCTATAATCTAAATTGTAAAATTTTATCAGTAAGTCATCAAAATGCAAGTGAATTTCTCACTTGAAATATTTGAAAAAAACTTTTTCCCGAATATCATGTCAGTAATTATATTGAACAAGCATGCAATAACGTTTTCTTTTTCACTTCATTGTCAGTGAACTTCGGGTCGAGATTAAAATATTCGATTTTAGAAATATTACATTTTCTTATAAAAAAAAAAAAACCTCAAATAGAGAACTCGGTTACCGAGTCTTATAACTATCAATAAAGAACATACAAGTGTAAGTACAACTCACAGTAGATTTATTCGACACATTAAGTTCACATAAATATTTTTCGCGCTTACTTACTGCTGCAGACTCAAATTAAAACTGTATTGGCAATTATTCAAAACCGCAGTAGTGTAAATTGTATTTTATCGACGATCTGAAATATGTATCTTTCCATGAAATTTTAGCGACGTATACATGATACCTTGAAATTGTACAATCGTAGAAATCAATTGCCCGTATTTCGTAACAAATTCGGAACGCACTGCAGCCATTAATAATACATACATATACCAATCTTCTTATTGCCATTTCGCGCATCAATATACGCAGATATTTATTTTCATCGCGCGATTTGATATCTCCAGCCTAATAAAATAAAGCCGTGTAACGGAACGTAGACCAGATGCTACATCCAAGCCTCGGACAACGTCACAGAGCCCTAGACGTAGTTAATTTTTCAGCGGGGTGATATTACACTCCATTTCGCATTGACCGTGCAAAGACAACAGCGGACGTTCAATACATCCCACGTTGTGTGTTTTACCACTGTGAAAAAACACGCGAAATAACTCCCGAGCAAACGAATCCACGCACTGACTCGGAGACGAATCCGACGATTGATTCAGATATCGATAACAAATAAGCCCCCAAAAAATAAACTCGCGAAAATGAAACGATAGACAGACAAACAAAGCCGATAAAATAACGAATTAAATCAAAAAACAAGAATGAAATGAAAACTATTGAAACATTATTTACTAACATTAGACTGCTTTTGAGATCACTTCTGATTGAAACTGGATCGATAAATGGTAAGAGAAATCCAGACCGAGAAATGATTATCTCCAACACATCATTTACCATTTGATTGTAGACCAAAATTTTCTCATCACTAGATAATATTTTATCCAACTATTCTATTGTTGAAATCATCCAAATCAACCGATTGTTTGATGCTGATTTTCAAGTTTGTCAGGCGCCAAAACTTCCGGAATTAGTCGAATCGCACAGCTCGGAAAAAAATGCCGTTCAAACCTGTCTACGTCGACTCCTATAAAATTTTTGAAACTTCAAAGTTGGAGCTCGTAGTGTAATTCGGAATAAATCTATTTAGTCTGAAAAATGAAAATTCAGTTTTCAGAGCTTTTCTTCTCGCTTCAACTCAGGAGTGATCAGGTTCCGGATTTATTCAGTCAAGTAGTCTTTGAGTAATTCATATAACACGCTCTTTTTTATAAGTCATAAATGATGAAATTCTGAATATAATCGGTCCAGTAAAATATTGTTCCCGATAAAGTATTTTCAGTTCAAAATAGATTTCAGCGGGAAATTTTATTCAACCATATTGTACAGGTCGGTCCAATAACTGTTTGTTTCAATATTTTTTTGAGTGAATGTAGATGCGGTATTCCAGTTCAACCGAGACAACAACAAAGTACCTACATCCTGCCCTAACTAAATTTCGTTTGAAACCGTATTTCTGAAATTTTTTTTCTCACTTGCCAAACCTAAGAAGTATTCTTTTCACTTCCAAACTGTCGAATAATCATCGCCAAAGTCGAAATTTCACAAAAAAAATATATATAATAATAATAATAATAAACAAAACAGTAAATACGGAAAGCCCGAGTTGAGCTTTGGTAAAAAATGCAAAAAAGAAGTTTAAAAACAGCCCAAGTGATCTTTGAATTTTTGCAATCTCAGATTCGCAAGGGGTAGAGGAAAAATTTGAAAGAATTAGGTCTTTTGTTAACACGAGGAGTCAGGTTTTCCACTATGGAAACCTATAATCAGCGACAGTGAGGGAAACAGTTGTCTCAGTTGAGCTGGAATATTCCATATTATTCGAAAATCGATTTGTTTCCAAATTTCGTGCATTGATGCCCATTCCGACGATTCAAAACGACTCGCCTCGTCAGATGTACAGGTCATATATACAGGCAAAAGCAGACGACATAGGTGGCCTTGAGACGGTTACCATCCACAGCGGGAGGTGCGCACAGGAATTCCAGCCACACGATAGTCTCGGTCTAGATACATAGTAGAACCAAGTTTCGCAGTAGGGGGTATCAATGCTTGGGCAGCCAAGTATACGGCTTGCTCTTCTTAGCGGTTTTCACACCATTGCCGCGTCAACATTGTCAGACATATTCTTACATTCCCTACAGACTTCTTTTGGCAGCCTTATCCAGACGAGCATTTTTTTTTTCAAATTTTTTTCAATTCTAATTTAATTAAAAAAAAAAATTAATTCGTCTTGACTAACAGCTGGAACTGAACTATCAAAATGATTCACTCTAGATTCGAAAGCTCATTCTTACGAAACTTTAGCTAACCTCACATATGACACGGTGATTTTTCAACGCGATAGTGAACTTCTAAGCAGAAACGTAAGTGAGATATTCGTTACGCATGGACTTCACCGTCATTCGGCTTCTTAACCTCATCCTCTATAGAACGATCACCCTCGTTCCCGGTTTTGGACTTCGAGTCAAAGTGCCTTTCTTACTCTGAATACCCAATTCAGTATAGCGATCGCGTGAACAGAAAATACGGAACACTTTTCTTACAGGCGAAATTTCATTGGCACCTGGTAGCCCTTTCAACATTCCACCCTTACGATGCAAAAGTATCCGCACATGGTATAGATTTTCAATGCATACCACTAAAGCATTTTTACATGTAGTTGTGTAGCAGGATTTCCCTGAATTTGGTTAACTTTTTGCTTTTGGTAATCGCCGAGACATATTTTAAAGGGAAACAAGACCATGTAGTGGCGAATAATTCATGTTTTTATTTGGAGGTGGGTTTGAAACGATTGGATTGCACGCGCGATGAGCGGCTCTGAAGATCTTGACTCATCCTTTTCACCGAGTATATGTATATAGGCATCGTGCAAGGTTCGGAGCAACGAATAAAACAATTTAGGGCAAACCGGTAGCTTAACGAGAGTTTTAGTGCTTTTTCTCAGAAATGAAGGCATCAAGCATTCTCTGGTAGAAACCCGAACGCGCGATTTCACTAAAACGAGGGGTAGCCAGCCTGTGGGGCAAATCTTCACGCAGAGTGTGCTGGAAACTTAAAGAGCTGGATTCGAGCCAGTCTCCTTGGCGCCGTCTCATTGACTCTTCTCCCAGCCCTCCGTATCCTTGCCCAAGGACGTCGTAGATACCGCAAGAGGGAAGCAGATCTGCGTCATAGACGAAGCGTAGGTTGTCGGGTCGTGCGATACGCGAAACGAAACGGTCAATGGGAAGCCGGAGAAGCGAAAAAACGGCTATATGACCGAACATTTCGTGCGGGTGCAATACGCGAAATTCCCATAGCGGGTGTTCGTCCGATTGATTTGCCATGCAGAAAAAATTGGCTATCAGATTCTATAGGACGGGAATATTGAACTCGGACGGAAAGCTCAAACCGAAATGAACCCAGGCAACATAGTTTCGTAACAAACACATATAAATTATGTTACACTTAGTTCCGTGAATATCACAGGTATGTTGTATGAAACGTGAATGTAATGGTCCAGGCACTCTAAAATGTCCGCCACATATCATGCTACAGTTTCGTCACGATCGTGTTGAATGGCTACATGCTAGTTACGTTGCTGAAGCGTGAATTTGGCAGAACAGAGAAGTCACAATGTTACGTTAAGGCTACATAGCAATCATGCACCGCTTGAAATCGGAGTTACATGGCCTCCATGTCGCTAAGGTGTTTCAGGAAATGATGGTAGGTATCAGATACATCACGATCAATTATCCATAAATGTATCAAGTATATAACTATTGTTCTGTGAGATATAGTATTCTCGTTTATTATATTACGTATTACTTATTGACTTGCTCATAAATAGAGCATACAAAGATCTTATCGTACATTTGTACTAATTCTCATACGTATATATCTATTTAACACACAAACATAAATTCAAAAGCTTAATTGGATAATAGGAATAATTTCATTTTACAGTCTTATTGAATGTTTGATTCTTGTATTACCTAATCCACATCACAGAAATAGTTTATCTTAATATTATATTTTATTATTTAGGCCTTTATTTGATTGAGTATATATATTAATATTATGAAAGATATGAAATATGTGTCGAAATATAGTACATGGAGGAGAAAAAAAAACGTTTCATCAAACAAAGTGAATAATAAGCATTAATGTTCAAAAAATTAAGAAAGTAGCGAAGTAGAGAAGCCATACTTTTGTGTATAGTAGATCATTACTAAGTGAACTTTGAAGTTCATGTTGACCGCTCCTAACAGCAAGTCCCTAACTCGCGAGCTCCGGTTATAAAGACCTTAGGAGCTCCGAAAATAGCGATCTCTGTAATCGGACTATATAGAGTGCCTGAGATAAGTCTTTACAAGCGGAGCTCGTGAGTTAGGGTCTTGCTGTTAGAAGCGGTCGAGTGTATGTATACTTTTCTTCTTCAAACTTATTTAGTCATCTACTAATTTATTATACTTCATTGATGGGCATAGTATTGAAACTATTTCAAGGCACGAACACTTCAGTGCTTTCCTTTGTTATTCTATTGGTTAAATTATCACAATCTCGTAACTGGACGATGTGTTTGTTTTGATAAGGCCAGAAAAACTCTCACAATTAACGTAATCGTCGATATTGAATAGAGTGAAAGAAATAGAAGAAGTTTAAATAGTGAAAAAAAATGTCCAAATACTACGTGTAATATTTCTATTGTGACCACACTGTACGTGTATCTATGACAATATGAGCACGTAGCTCATTTTATATAATATTTCATCAATCAAATTTGTTTTTTTTAATCTTAATAATCTAAGTAAAAAATTTTCTCAACGTTGAACACGAATAAACTATAAAATAAATCTTTGTACTTTGTACTTTCCAGGTCTTTAATTGTTTGGTATAGACTACCAAAGTAAACGTTAGATATTTAGAAAGGTACGAAGACGAGGCAAGATAATGGGGAAATGAGACCTGCATCTCCTTCTTATGTACTGTAACGTGGCGTTTCAGAATCGCCCGTCACAAGGGCACACAACCGCTATTATTTTTACTTTACGCGTCCTCAGCAGGGTACTCCAACCGAACTCGATACAAAATAGGCAATAACTACTTTTAACTAATTCTTTTTTGTAAATTCTTTATTTCGCGCTTCGGCGCAAGCTAACAAGGTACTTGGACGACAACGATTCCGGCCAACAAGGGACCACTAGCTACCGTTTGCAGCTCTCGACGACTTCGCCTACTGACGGTCTCATCAGACTACACTGGCTACCTTGGTGCACCTTTATATACACCTGGGGTAGCATCCACCCGAACCTTCCGTATCGCCTCGACTGCCGGTGAACAGGGAGATAAAAATCCTCCCGGCGGCCGAGGGCACCGTTCCTCGAAGAGGAACCAGCCGCCAACTCTAACGGATGCCGTAAGGATGGCGTGAAGGGCAGACCGTAGCCTGCCATCCTCCGACTTACCGGCCTGGTGCCGGACCGACCCCAAACCACTACGTTCAGGTTGATAAAGCCATCGTTCTGAGGATCGACGCTGCCTTCCTATCGACAGGGACCAATTGTGTGGGTCGTGGTCCACGGTTTGGCCAACCGTCTGACTGCACGACCTCAGGTACAGGCAGCTAGCTACTGCCTGTACAAAAGCCGGTGGAGGTGAACAATGAAGCGTCACTCTCCACCCGGTAACTTTGACCGAGAGGCACCCTGTGTATGCCTCTGTCAAAGAAGTCCCCGATGATAGGCAGCCTGGACTGTAAACTGAAGCGACTACGAAACCATACGAGTTGGTGTCAACGACGAAATCGCGAGCAGCACATTACACCACATCTAGCGGTAATTTTTGGAAAACGTATGACCACGCAGTAACCGATATTCGCCACAGGGGGATAGCCTATTTGCGGTGGGGGTCAACCGACCAATCAAAGAAGAAGAATCACCTCACGACAACCGCGAGATCGGCGAGCTGAACTACGACCTGCTATTCTACGCTCGACCTGTTGAGGAACAGCTTCGATTTTCCAATTACTCTCCCGACCTTTCTACCGATTTAAGCTGCCGACACCTTTTCATTCTACCGCTACCGTCCTACCGTCTATTCTACCGCTATCGTTCTACCGTCTATTCTACCGAGTACCTTTATCCTTCTAAACTCTTTTCCTTCTTTTTCCTTTCCTTCCCCGTTTTGCTATTGTACAGTATAATTTAAATTAGAATCAGTTTGTGTGCCTGAGATCAACCGTCAAGGTAAGGCTTCTGCCTTTGAGTTGTACTGTTACGAAGTTGCTCATAATTTCTATTCTTTCTCATAGTATTTATCGACTTTGCGTGAATCATGGTCCACGGTTAAAGTTGCAGTAAGCCGCCGTGTGGCTGCATGATTTCGGTCATTAATATTATATTTATTGTTTCTTGGTTGCATCGTGTGATGCCGTTTTGTGTGAATCATGGTCCACGACTTCCGTGTGGCTGCATGATTTCAGTAACTTATTATTTTCGTATCTGAGCGACCTCGTAGCTGCCAAATAATTACTCTTCCTGTATTTATGACTTTTCTGATTATTTGTGAATCTCTATTATCTTGCTTCCGTATTTTCTATCGTATTTCGAGCCCTATTGGCTTCATATTTTATTCCATACTCTTCTTGTAATAGTAGTGTGCCTTGTATTTTATTTCCGTTATTGCTTATTATATTTTTATTTATTTTTGTGCCTATTGTATCGTATATCGAGTTCCTTGGAGTACAAGCGAGCGTAGAATCACCCTTAGATATTACCGCATTTTTCTTTATTACTATTGACAATTTTATACTATTTCTGCCTGTTATTTATTTTTCCGTATTTTGTTAGATTAAGTTCTGTGAATTATTCTTTTGTATTGCGGTGTATTTCAGTATATTTCTCTATTTTGTAAACTCTCCGAAATTCTCTCACTCTCATAACTTTGTATTTTGGTATTCTCTCAAAAGTTATGTTTAGGAATTCACTATTTAATTCCTCAAGTATGTAATGATTATAAATTATCGAATCTACCGTATGAATAATTCTACCGAAGGCTACCTAGTCGATCGTTTGCCGACTTGGTAAATTGTTACTGAATGTCAATCTCTCATCCTGGTTATAATTTATGGTAAATTTGACGTATCATCTACCGAACTACCGTTACGTTGTTTTCTACCGATCGCAGTAAAGCTCTCTCGTTCTAATTAACAGAATAATAATTTTCGTAGCGTCATTTGCAACTTGGGTAAGACCACGTCGCCCAGTGACGTGTAGTTTTAAGTCAACTCTTGCATTATATCGCATCTCTCGGCCTACGTCTATTTTTCTCTGTTAACTACCGTCTCTCGTGTTAAAGCTACCGTTTACTGCTATTCTACCGATATTATTGTGAACAACGATTATTTATTTTATTAACTACCGCTATCGATACCACCTTATTTGCCTGTCTCACTTATGTAACCTTCTCGACAATATATGATAGATTGACTTATTCATTTTCCTTTTGATTGGAGTTTATTCTTTATTTTGTCATTTTCTTTAATTCTGGAATTACTGTTAGCTGCCTTGAACTCCGCCACTCTACCGGGATGTACGCGATCGTACCTGTGCCTAGCCAGCCATACAACGGGTTCTCTATTTATCCCTTTTGTACGGTTTTGTGTTAATTTTATTTATTTGCATTATTATTTGAAAATCGACGCTACCGCGTCTGACACCCAACGTAATTATTTTGTTGTAGTTTGATATTGCGGATAAGTAAAGAATCGCGCCAAAGTGTCAACGGTAAGTCCTCATCCGAACGTAACAGAATTTAGCGTTACAAATCGGCGCTCGACGAGGGGCCCGAAAAGGCTTAGCGTTACAGTACCCCATAAATCTGTTTGGGGCATCTTATGGAAACTGTCATGGTTTAGCGCGTCATCATCTGTACTAATTATTAGCTGCAGGATGTGGTTGAGCTCCGTTCTTTTTTGTATTCTCTCTCTTGAACCGCTGTTTAGCTTGGCGGAACCATTCTGACACCGTATCTTCAAATTCTTTATCTGTACAGGTGTATGACAGTCTCACTCCATCTGTAGAGTTAAATACAAGTTAGTGTCGTATTGATGCCTACTCACTGTTCTGTGAATGTAGCTTTAATAATCACACTAACCTTTGATGGCTGCTGTGACTTTCAAATTTGAAAGTTGAAAATTGGCCCTCAGACCGCACCATGAAGCGTCTTTAGCGAAGTCGTTGGTGAATACTTGTCGCAATATTCTCAAAGTATTTTCTTTGGCACTGTTCCCGCCAATTTGTGCAACATACTTTACCTGAGAGTAACAATATTACCATAAAGATAATCATTTTCATTTGGAAAGTTTATGTATCAAATATTTTGTAAAAAAATGCCTGTACATGACCGATCAATTCTCATAGGAACATATTCAACGGTCGTTGCTTCGAAAGGATATTTTGAGAGAAACTCGCTTGAAATTTTGCCGAAATAGTCGGCTTTTGAATCTTTGAATGACTAGAAAAAGACAAATCGTAATACTCTTGCTATGAATTTCCCATGATACAATAAAAGTGATTAAGATTCCCAGCCGTACCTCTTCAGAAAAATTTCCTACACACACACTCTCATCAGAGTTGAATTTTTTACAATACATTTATTACCATAATCTAAGAATAATTGGAGGCATTTTTGATTTTCAGTTGATTCAACCGTCTGTTAATGTTTAAGAATACGAAAAGAAACAATTCTGTCCAAAATTGAATGAGCAGGTCTACTTGCTAATTCCCTTGTAAAAATACATCATGAATCACTCACAAAAGTACTGCAAAAATCTGCATCAGCCAATTTGTTTTCAAACGCTTGTATATCAGCAGTGTTTTTGAATGGAAGATCGTCTGTAACCTTTTTAAAATCTTTTCCGTGACCTACAGTTCCATGTTGACCCACTTTCTTTTCAATCTCAGCTAAACGTCGATCCACTAATTGTTGAGTGACCAACATCTCAGCCAATAGTGTGGTTAATGCCGAGAATTTTTCTGTACAAACACAAATACGTAATCGAAACTGAATACAAAATTCAAGCAGGACTTGGTCACTCTAAAATTTTTTAAAAACGAATCAAGGTTACCTTCTATGAGTATTCTCGTCTTTTCCTGAGAATCTGAAAGCAAAATAATCGTATTGTACTCGAGCCCATGTACTTCCATTGTGAACCATGAATATTATTTTGATCCAAGAAAATTTGCATTGCGTATGTCGCAATTTCTCATATACGTACTATTACATAAGTCAGGGAGACTACCGTCAAATAATATTGAGTGCCCTCCTAGACCCTGATGAGCAGAAGGGTGTAAAGCACTAGCATTTAGGGAAGGATCACCGCGTCTTTTTGTACTGCTTGGAAAGTCTGTAGATAAAAAAAAATACGCTTATCAACCAAATAAAAAATTTGATGGTACCCAATTATCATTCATTAAGGTTATTCTACACTACTAAATCCAAATCATAGACCACTCATGCACACATGCCACCTTTAGGAACTTGTATAAAAAAATACTATCCATATATGTACCTGCAGTTCCATTATCCGCATTTATGTCAAAATCATCTACTACAATATCGATGGGCCCAAGACTCAAATGCATGAGGTGTTGACGATAGGTTGGTATCTTTCCCTACGATATGTTTCGCTCGTGCCGGGGGGATACTAATAGTATTCGTATTAGTCGAGTTTAAATCAATGGGTAAATGCTCAATGTCTATTATTGTCTGAGAGTCTGATAGTGGATTACTATTCTTTGTTTGGCTTCGTTTTGATGACTTTGGGATATCTGTCTGATTAGGTATATCAGGGGATGATTTTTTTTTTTTGAATATCCGTCTGATCAGGTATATCAGTGGATCGATTTTTAACGGAAGGTTTCATATTCTTCTTTTTATCAAGTTTCGGTGGCTCTGGCATCGAGGTTGTTGTGGGATGTTCACTGTCAGGCGAATCTTCCCTATCGGATAGATTCTTCCCTTACGCGAGGAAGCGGCTGTTTCCTTTTTCTAAGATATGGTTTATCACCTTGACTTTGACTTGAGCTACTCTCACTTTCAGATTTTTTAGTTGCAGCCGCAGACCGAGCTTTCTCCAAATTTTCTGTAAATGTGAGAATTGTAAATATTCAATTATGTCTACCTAGCTTGTTACATTACGCTATTAATCGAATAAATGAATCATATTACGATCTGCTAAATTATCATGATTGGAAGATTTTTTCAAACGCTCAATGACATTCAAGTACTTTAAATTGCATAGTTTTTTTTTGGCATAAACACGAAGCATTCTACAGTATATCACGGAGCTTTAGACGATCACTTCATTTTCAATTGAGTTCACAAAAGCAAGGGGGCCTATTACATGCAGTTTATACAATTATTTACCGTTATAGCCTTCAAATTTAACATGGCAGAGTGTCCACTTTCTACTGTCTTTTACAGGGGGCTTTCGTTTTGTTATGTATGATTTTACGTCTGCCGTTTTCGGCCACCAACACTCAGTTTCGGTAGCAGTGAGCCATGTACTTGGAACTTCGGACGTTATATCACTAAAATCACGATCGTCCCCATCACTAAAATCATCTTCGTCGAGAAACGTAACGACAGCGTATGGCCCAGTCAGAGTCATTGTCAGTAAATGAATTCACTAGATAACAAAAGTATAGAACAATATATTATTAACAATGAATTTCATCACTTGAGATCAAGCAGGGTGGCAACGAAAGACCCAAGTTATGCAATCGACATCGCTAAAACATGGTCGATAGTTTCCTTTGAGGACTAAAAACTTTATATTTGTCAATATCAAAATATAAAATTCTGAATTTCTGAGGAAGACGTCGAGTCATGTAGTAGAAACATTAATTGGATATCTAATTCATTCTATCATAACCTCCCTACCTCAATTAGATGCTCTATTGCTATCTATTGTAAATCTTAATGGATCTCAACAATAAGTTTCATCGAACAATGTACTCAATTACTTCCATTATTTATATTGAAAACTTGAAGAATAGTCGCCGGGTTATGATCATTGAATTTTAATGAAAACCAAGGGATTTTTCGAAATATCTTCTTCTGTAAAATTAAGAAAATCGAAACCACAGATTTTCATCTCTCCAATCGCGCTAACAATATATCATTTGCATATAATATATCGCACGTGCATTTCGAGAATAGTACGATTTTTTCTCTTACGGTAAAGTACCTACATACATTTGCCAAATTTAATATTGATCAGGAATTTCTTCCATTTGGGATCAATTACTGCCTATTTGAATCTGCGGGGAATGCGTAATATATGCGAGACGAATTTATTATCGGTTGCACACGAGTTGCAAAAATGTATAGATTATAGAAACGTAAGTAGGTAGCAAATACCATAAGTGGTAACCTAGATCCAGAACTAAATTGAGTCGATTTTATCTGTAAGCTGATTAAATGTGAAAATTTGAAACAAAACAGAGAAATAAAGGATTATCGGTTCGGTACGTACCTTGCAAACCGCGTGGTGAGATCCGTACACGCACGTGTGAGACTTGTTGAAGCTCGGCTTGTAAGAGCGTTACAACGTGGTGCGTACGTATAGGAGCCTGCGCGCGCAGGGTAGGCTCGCATAGGTGAACTGCTTGTTTAATTACGCGTCGGAAATTCAAATCTCGTGAACCATCGGAAATACGACACTATCTCGCTCGTTTATGGGCATTTTCAAACACTTGTGTTCAATGTGTCTGGCCTCAATCACAACGAATTCGTAACGTTCCTCATCTACTACATTAATACCGACTTTCGAAGAGTCGCAGGGCTTATCGAAGAATAATTTCGAATCCCGATATTTTTTTCCGTACAAAAATATTTTGTTCTTTCTGAGGAAAATACGGTTGACGGCTATATGTTTCCATTGCGTAAAAGAACACAGTTATCACTTTTTTTTTTGTACCCAAGAAGAAGTTTTCATACTCTACTGACCTTATAAATCGTCTACCCTCACTGTCTTCTCCGGTGCTGGCAAATTTTATAATCGGATACTCTCTTTGTGCAGGATTTATTTTCAGTTCATTTTCTTCGTGGACCCTGTTGATAAATTGTTGTAAGGGTTTGTTCGATGTTTTAACTTTTTTCTTAATTTTTTGCATAAAATTTTCATATTTAAAAGCACTGTACTTTTCGAGAGGGCCGAGTGATTGTACATCGTCACAAATATGGATTAAGTTGTGAACATTGTGAGAAATATGTTCTGCACCGTACAACCGTGAATAATTTGATACAAAATATATCAATAAGCTCCGTGCGTAGTCTATCAGTGTAGTAGAATATTTTTCGCTGGATAAAATTCGTACAGCGACACTGAGGCTAAGAAAGTGATAATATTTGTCTTTATCTAAATGTTCTTTAAATATTATCGGTCCAGTATAGAGTAAGAGTTGTCTTAGCTCCGTTGCCTTATATCGATCGACTTGCTCTAACGGTCTCGGCTTTCTTGCAAATTCTTTAGATAATGTTGCGGCTAACGACATCAAGTAATCGGAGGCCGCCTTCGATTGTGCACTAGTCATCCGCACATTTTTTCTTCCTTTTACCCAGAATTGAAGCAGCTTTTTCATGATATCAAGGCATAAGAGATGCATATAATCCAGTGGGAACTGGCTCACCATTCCTATCTTCAAGTCTTCGAGAATGGATCGCTTCTTGTGATATTCTTCGTTGACTTTCAATCTGAATGATTCATCTGTTCTCAAAGTAGCATCAACTTCAGGATACGTCACACGATTTGTCTTAAATTTACCCTCTTGCATACATTTGCTACATCCAAAGTATGCGTTATGTCCTTTGGTACCAGTGATGTAGGCTTTCGCAGGTGCATCGCATATGAAGACATTCAGTTCACATGATATTTTGTGGCCTGCTATTTGTATACCCGACTCACAAACCTTCAAAGCATCCTCGACAAAATATTTCAAGAAGTCGTTACAATCCAGAGGTTTCTCATTGCCATGGTATATGCCAACGACGCAAGGCTGAGTATGAAAAGGTGCTTCAATAGCCGTTAAAATTGGCCAAAACTGGCTTCCAGAGCTTTTCGTTAAACGTAGACCATCCACATTAATATTGAATTTGATTACTGATGGAAAATCTTTAGGCGCATAATACTTCAAAACAGATTTAGTTAAAGCATTGGCCAAACCAAAATGATAATAGTTACCCGGTGACATACTGGTAGTTTTTATATTTTTTGGTGTTTGCATAAAAGTCCTTGCGTCAGATGGCAAATCATGTCCATGTTTCTTCAAAATTTTCAACAAATTGCTTAGATGGTTTTGACTTATTGATGATTCAATAGCCCAATTCTGAATTTCCGTATAGATATCAGAATTATTTTTGTTTCTATGCTGTTCACAATCTTCAGTATTCTTTGTGAAATAACTACCGCTACCGCTAGTATCAGGCTCACCATTGAAGTTTTCGTCTCTAGCTGGACTGCTTTGTTCTGTCTCGAGAAAATTATATTCTGAATACCCTGCCTCTGACGCTTCAACATTAGGATCTGTATTTTCTGAGCTATTGTCATTCAAATTATGCTCACATTTTTCACTATTAGTTTTTGAGCTTACTTTTTTTAGCACTTTTTTCAATTTCTTAGCTTCTGTTAAAATTAATCGTCTTCGCTGCCTTGTAGACAGAATAGTAATCTCCTTTCCAATCTTGGGCATCTTCCGATATATAATATCCTGTGAAAATGATCGAATGCATTGAAATGCTCATCAACCGCATTAGCATAATGATATGTTATTTGAATTTAGCTATCACAACCATTACAAAAAATTAGCTTAGACCCCAAGTACCGCATACTAATTAAGTATAATATATTCTTCAAATCGTGAACCCAGACAAAATTTTGAACTTTTTGCAGAGGAAACTAATCGTCTTCATAGGAAAAATATATATAACCTATAACAAATAATTGGTACCTGCAATACGTTGTGTACAATTTATTTTGGCAGAGGGGAAATGAGTGAATATTTTCATCTAATTGTAAAACACTTTTGGCTGATTCAAAATTTATACCTTTACCTATTATATGTTTATCAGAAGATTGAGCGTTTTCATTTATAAAGAGATACAGTACCGTAAAACGCTCGAATACTCGTCAAAGTATCCAGTTTTTCGATTCCTTAATTTTTTTCGTGGTTTTTATACAAATTCACTCACTAAACAGAGTCGATTAAACCGACGACTCGGCTTGAATAAGAAAAATATAAACTAATTACCTGATATTATATTTATAGTAACGAATTACCTGATATTATATTTATTAGTAATTGGTATTCAAGTCACAAATAAAACACACGACGCGTCTGCATAATATTATGCTTCACTTATAAGAACTTGCAGGTTATATGTTCGAGGTTATGTTTCCACTTTCAGAGATGGCGCAGTAGCAGATACGCAGAAACATAGGAGCCGTAGATCTCGGTATACGTTGCGCTTATGCGCACATAAGTTATGTATCCGTGCTGTCTCTTTCAAGGGATGGTACAATCAAAGATACGCTGTAACGTAGATGCGGCAGATTGCGGTTACAGCTTGCGTACGTTATGTTAGTTACGTCACACTTGATTCCTCAAATATGTAAAGTAAATGTTACACTGTTCCATATACGTTATGTACAAACGGTCCGTATGTCTTACATCATTTCTATGGAAAGTATTATCGCATATACACCATAGCATATACTTTACGTAACACGCTGGTGTGGCTGTGATGGATTGTCGTTATATGGAGTTTACGTTTCCGATATGTTAGTTCTACTTTTATTACGTAAAGGTTACGTTTACGGTTGAACGTATCAGGATCATCACAATAAAGACGTCACATTCATGTCAAAAGATTGAATTGTTACCTGGGTATATACGTAAACATTTCGTGCATCTTTCCCTCTCTTCTCGTTCGTTACGTTTTAGTACGTTTTCTCGCCACCGTCCAATCCGAAATGAAATTTTGGACTGGCAACACTGGCGTCGAAGGACCACAGGTCGAAGCACCCAAGGAGCTGGTTGGTTGAGGGAACTTGCCCTTTTTGTTGGGCTGGCTGTTGCCAGTTGAAAAGAGTCCGTCATGCAGTTGTCCAAAAAGTCTGCGTGCTGGTCTGTGACTATAGCGTAGCGTAGCAGTGTAGGTAATATAACTGGTCAATTCCGGCGAGACCGAAGTCATCCTGCCGATCGGTGAGATCGGTGGTCTCTTATCGCAGCCTCGGTTGGTCTTCAACAGCGGGAGAGCACGTTGGCTGATTGCGGGACGCGCTCGGCTGCGTGGGTGGCATGAGCGGCGCGTGTGACGTAACGCTTTCTTCTGTGGCGCGCGACTGGAAAACGTGAAACGCTTGTTGCGGTGCGTGAGTTGTAAGGCGCTCGACCGACAAGTTGACTTCACAAGGTTGTTCTGAACAGTCACCAACCGAAATAATCGGCAAACGAATTTCGAGGATTTTTCTACACGCAAATCACAAACGGCTATTCTTTCTCGGACAAGCCCTCGCTCAATTACTCTTGGAATTCGATCGCGAGAACGTTAGCAACGCTTACCGCTCCACATCCAGAAGATGAAGCTCTCAACTCCCTCATGTCGGTGCCCGTCCATCATGCCTCGCAACCCAACGAACTTCTTTTTTCTTTTTTACATCCTCTGATATTCCTAACTTATTCAAGCGCAACGCCACCTCCCTGCTCGATTGCCAGAACTAGAGTGATCTCAGATGGCCGATCGGCCGCAACGCTGATCGCGTCACGCTAATCCTTAGTGACGTCATCATCCTAAGAATGCGCAACAATCGATCTGTCATCGATTTTGGAGATTGCGCAGCTCGGCGCGCACCTGTCGTCGCTACGCGGCGCAGAACTTAGGGCTAGATCGCGATGTCGTCTTCCGCGCAGCTCTACGGGGTCCTGGGATTGGGCGGGGGTGGTGCGCCCTCGTCGCTAGCTGGTCTCTCGCGGTTGCCTCGGTTGGGCGTAGGCGGGGTGAGCGGGGAGGCTGCGGCGTGCCGGCCGCCAGCGGGAATCGCGTCCGCCTTGGATTCCCGCGCTGCAGGGATCTGCGTTGTCTCCCCCTCCGCAGCCTCGGTATCCTTCCCGCGAGATCTCCGCGGTTTCTCCTTGCCTCGAAATATCTTCGGCGCCGGAGTTGGTCGCTGGCTGGTAGCCGGTGTACTCAAAAAAAAAAAATAAAAACAAAAACCTTCAATATCTTGTTCGTAATTCGCTATTTCGTCCCTGTCGAAGCCCGGGTGCGTGACTCCAGTTCTGTCGCTCTCTATGATAATTTCGCTACTCGATTTCCGAAACCCTTATTCCTGGATTCCACCCAGTATTCAGGGAGTACCTTGTAACGGGCAGGCCTAACCGAAATACCACGTTACAATACTTACATATTTTCTACTCGAGTTCCATCTCGTTATTATTTTCAACTTTTCACTTCACTGTTACAATGGAAATATCACTTATTTGATAATATTTTGCTTATTTTGATATTTATCAGTATGCCTCTAGCGTAAATTAACACGCTGGCTGTTTAGCTTTTGGAACCGCTAGGTGACGGCACGAGCGAGGCTCACAGCGAATGTTGAAACTGTGAGGTAAAGAACGCGTGAGCATTTCAGAGATGGAAAAAAAAGGACGGGTAGCGCGCGCCCGCGCACTACGCACGCCGCCAAGCGCGAACAGAGTATCGCTCCGTCTCACTCGTGCCAGAGGTGCTCAGGCAGACATGTTCAGTTGAACCAGCATCTTCAATTCGGCTTTCTGCCCTTATTATCAAAGATAGGGAATTTGACGTCACATAACTTTATATGTATTTTATTATCCTGAACAACTTTCATTTGAAATGTTTTTCGATCGAGCCATTAATTTTTGAGATATAGCGATTTTCAAGTTTTCAACCCTTTTTTCGGGGAGTAAGGGCAGGTTCAGGAACAAAATTTCATTGTGGTCACTTTTATTATCCAACCACCTAGCTTCAGTAAAAAGTGCAGATTCTACGCAAAAAATTTTTCACTTTCGGCACATTTTGCTGGACTATTAGGGATGGGCGATCTCAAGCAAAAGATCGATTCTGACAATCGATTCGAATTGATTTTGGAAAATCGATTAATCAAAAAAGTCGGATACAAAAGATTGATCTTCAGAAGATCAGTCCATATTTTTACTTTTTAGTTTTAATTGAAACCGGTAGCTATATTGGAGATTAAAAATCGCGTCACACAAATTTAATGTACACGGAGAAAAATAAGTTATTGGATTTAGTAAATATTAATTGATCCAAATAATCCATGCATTTGGATAGTATTGAAAGCACATTTACTCGGAGCGACAATTTATGTAGTTTTTGATCAAACAATTCCGTACTTGAAACGAATAAAAAATAATTTGGGTGAATTAAATAAATATTAAGCTACAAACTTCACTGAGTTGCGCTTATAGTATGATATTGTAACGTTCTTGGACGTGTCGAAAATAAATATGGATCCGCGAGTTTGATTATCAAGTCAAAATCAAAAGCGTGAATAAAATGGTGTGAAAAAGCATTAATTGCGAAATATGTGTTTCTCGTTTCAAGTCTGAAACAAGACTGTTTTTACAATAATGTTGGTTGACGCAGCAACCTTATTCTTTTGAAAGACGTACGAGGTTTATAAACGTCTTTTATCTATGATGACTACTAGTTCATTAAAAAGGGGGCAAAACGGGTGATTTCACCTTTTGTAACTATATTTTCATCCAAACGCTACATGCTTTATTCCAGACAAACTGTTTACTCAAATAATATTTATAAGGTGTAATGGGATACTTTTTGATCGGAGACGATACGGCAATGTATATAATAGGGTGCTTCGTTTGAGACGACTATTTTTTTTTTTTTTTAATTGATTAATTTCATTAAATAGCTAAATTGGAAAATTCTTATCGAGAATATTAAAATCATTAAATGTTAATGTAAATAATATAAAACAGTTGGAGGACAAACCTATGTTCTCTGGTTGAGAGTAGCAGTAATTGGCGAAGACTTCAGAATGATCGGGCGAAGACATTTGAAGATTAAGATACATCGCAATCACGTCTATTTTATTACATTCATAAAAATTTGGGTATAAAAATTGTCAAATACGCGGACAAAATAGTGATGTTTATAGTTTTCTCATGATTATTTAATTTCATATTGGAAACTATCAGTTCTACAGTTTCAGCTAATGAAACTTTTTTGTAGGAAATTAAATTCTCTACAAAAAAGGTCCTTTACAATTTTGCTGCAAAGTTAGTAGTTTAGGAGAAAAATAAAAAAAAACATAATTTTCTAGCAATAATCAACTTTACAATTTTTTACTGGCGAGATACTTCATACATTCTAAATTAGCTGTAGGAACTTTTAAAGAGGAAGGATCCCTCTAAAACTTCCGGCCATGATCAATTAAATAGTATGAAAACTCGCGATGCTGTAGATAATTGAAAAAAAAAAATTATTTCTACCTGTTAATTGAATGGGAAAATTTCAAATTCATTTATCGAGTACTTGAAATTAAAATTAAGAGCTAGGCTTTGGTGGGAATTTTTTTTTATATGTTTAGAGTGATATTTCATCTATGGAGTGAAAAAAAAAAAATAGTCGTCTCAAACGAAGCACCCTAGTATATAATGAAATGAATTTACATGAAGCGATCGCTTATTCAAACCGACAAAGCGTATAAACAATGAAATATGTTACTCATGTCTGAAAAGGCCACATTCTTTCAAGATGACAAAATATGTTATCAATCTAAAACTACATGTTTCAAATAAAGTTGTACATTATTAGAATGAAACGAAGTATTTTCCGATATGGAGTAAAATGACCTTCAATCCGAATAAATATTTCTGTCAAAACAAAAATTATTATTTTGAGTCGAAAAAAATTTATCCTCTTCAACAATGACAGTTGCACCTATGTTCAAATTGGTCTATTGAAAGAAACGTACAATGATTCTAACATTATGACGTTTAAAAATCATTGAATATTTATTGTTTGGAGGCAAGGATGTTTCTACGATTTTGCGAATTGTTTCGAATACTGGTTTCATTTTAATTTATAGTTTGTATGCTACAATAGAGAAATTATTGGATTGCTGCAAAAAAATGAAAGGACTTCCTGAATTCGATGCATAATTAAAAAATCATAATTTGCAATTGGAACGATTGGATGTTTTGTCAAGAATTTAGAAAAAGATTTTAAGACTATTTTGAAAATTGAAAATTAGGCCAAATCAATATTAAGTATCTTTATAAAGTACGAATAGCAGAGTGATATTTTAATTTATTTATAAAGATATTAAGACATGAGCTGTCATCAGGTCCAAAATTCATTCATTCATCGATTCCACAATTCATTCATTCCAGGTGTATATTGTTAAAACTGGTGGATATTGTTGAAATTATAAATAATTTTAAATAACTGTCTTTCGTCAAGGCACTATATTTTTTGATTTCACTCTTATTGTTTCTTCGTTTTATATCGTCTTTCTTTAAAATTTTGTTCGGCTTTTGGAGCGTTTAATTATTAATTTGAAATGTTCGTCCTCGTGGCTAAGATTTACTTTATTATTATTAGTTTGTCGATTTTCGATCGGTTACGACTTGGTTTCAGAGAGAGAAACCTCCGCACCTCCTTCCTTCTGGAGAGACGTAGACCAAGCAACCTTTCTTCTTAAATTTGTGAACAGGTGCTCCACTCCCTGGGTCTAACCTGATCCGATCGTACCGTGTTCATTGCGCGGTCATATTTGAATCATTAGAAGATACTGAACGCTAGGGGCTGCTTTAGCCCCGGCTAAAGCAGTCTTCATGCTCCGTTCCTCCTCGAGACCAGTCGGACTGGATCCATCCTTTGGGGTTATATTCAAGGTTTCAGGTATTGGCAACTCCGCGCTTGTCTTTGAAGTTGATCATCTTATTGATCCTTGTTTACTGAACGAACCAAATGTTTCAACAGTCGTTTTTCTAATTCAGCGATTATCGGATTACCAACTCCTGTATACAAGAAAAAATGAGTACGTCCCAAAAAATGACTCCAGGCAGTCGTATTACATATAAATGAGATTAACTGCGGAAAATGGTGTGGATATATGAAAATCCAAGTAATTGGTCACTTATGCGTCATATGTTTTTATTCATTGACGTCAACACGAAACATATATATTTATTCACCTT